>NC_071292.1:24767500-26095416 GCF_943737925.1 Anopheles nili
TGCAGAAGGTGAACCATCATTGAGACAGCTGACTTGCTTTCCACCGACCTTTCGTAAATGACACAAACGGGTTGTTGAGCTTACACATGTGTCCTTCACGGAATGGTACGAAATTGGCTTACGAATACTTTGTTTTTAATTTGGTCACTTCCGCAGCCTTATCTCGAACCCTATTCCTGTACATTTCGCATTGAGTTTTCCATCTAAGTTCGCTCTCTCTCTCACTCTATTTCTCTTCTATCTCTGTATCGCGAAAGCTCTCTACGTTATCTGTCTCACTCACTGTCTCTATTCTCTTTATATACATGTATCTCTCTCTCTCTTTCTCTCTTTTCTTCTTTCTCTTCATCTCTAACCCTATCTCTCGTACCTATCGCAGTTGCAGATGGCGGCGATATCGCCACTACCGAAGTCGAGCGCGTCAAGCGTGTCGCGGTCGCGAAAGAGCAAATCAATGACTACCGTCGAAAGCACAAAGCCGACAGTAAGTTGGGGCGGGATCGTACGCGATAAGGGCCTGGCCGGGGGTGGTTGTTAGTGCGACACCACCGTCCACCAGAGACGCCACCGTCCACCGAGCTGAGCTGTCGCTGTACCGATTGCGAACACGAACGAAATGAGAGAAACAAAATGGACATCTAAAACCACGCAAATAGGTGGTGGGCTTGGAATCGTTAGAAAGCTTTACGGTCGCGAGGGCACATGTCGGACGATAGTGGACGATGGGCAGGACTTTTTGAAGCCGTGAACAATGGCCGACCGATAGGGACGACGCATGGTTTGTGCGATGATCGCGAGATGCGAATGATCGTGGTTTTAGTCCTCGCGTGATCTTGAGCTTGATATTTTGGAGGTGATCTCACCCCCAGATCGGTGTATGTGCGCTCACCATGCACGTGTTTGCTGCCTGCATTTTGTGTGTGTGGCTGTGTGTGCATTTTTCTTCATGCATTTTCCGTTTTTTCCCCGATCGATGGTAGCAGCTTCTTGTGCTCCACCAACGAACACTCCTGTTTTTTTTTATCGCTCTCTCTCTCTCTCTCTCTCTCGGTATGGGCACCCACATGCCTGTCTGTTCACGCCTGCCTGCCTGCCTGCCTGGAAGCCGTCGGTTTCCGGAGAATGTCCTTTTTGAATGTCCGTGTTTGCATCGTACGCTTTCCGTTCCGCATCGAGAATGTGTTCCGCTGGAATGTGCATTGAGAGGCTGGAGAAAAAAAAAACACTCGGTCTCGGCGTTTTCGTTTTCCCACGTGCCGGTGTTGCGTGTCGAATGTGTTGCATTTTTCGTTTGCATCTGCCTGACGAGTTGACGAGTTTTCTGAATGTATTTGTGCGTGTGTGTTTGTGTATGTGTATGTATTTTGCCCGTTCCGTTCACCCGTTTTTCGCTGTGTGTTTCAACAACAAACTCTTACTTTCTGTTCTTTTATATGGCCCAAAACAAACATTCAACGTGCAACCCCGTTACCGCCTGCTTTGAACGCATGCTGCTGCGTCCGAGAATGTGTCCTGGCATCCATGGTGTGTAAATGGCATCCGCTCTCCTCTAGCAAAGGGTTATGGGCGAACGAATAAGGCTTACGTATACGCCGAACGCATGTACGGAACATCCATCCCCATTTTGCTCGTGCGAATGCATCGCTCGCTCGCCATTTTCTTTTGACGGCCCCGTTTCTCGTTTTCGGAATGTGCGTATCGCCCGCTTGTTCTGCTGATGTGGCTCGTTTGTTCTGTTGTTGTTTCGTTTCACGAACTTTTCCTTGGTTATATCTTCACTCTTCTCTTCCTGCTTCCATTTTATTTTTTGAGTGTATCGTTACCTCTTTTTTTTCTTAACCACCCTCTTTCTATCTCCTTGCGCTTCATTTCCACGTTTCACGATCGCCTTGTTTTCGTGCATTTTGCTGCATGTTGCCACAACGTTGCACAAACGCATGCTGATGCACTTCACCCACATGATCCTGGTTCCTGGATCCTGATCTTGCGTATTTTGTAGCAACTACACGTATCGCATGATTCGCACCACCATGCTTCATTACACACCATCTGCTTCCGGATACTGCACGGGTACGCATGTACGCAATCTGGACACTAGCCTCTGCCACGGATCGGATAGCTGAACCTCCTGTGGACACCCGTGGGCGATCGTCGGTTCGAGGCGCGAAAGAGGCAGAGATCGTGACGTAGGTAGTGAGCGAAGGATTAGGAGCTGCGCAGGACATCTCCTTCCAGGAAGACAGCCAGCAAGACGGAACAGGCAGCCAGCTCCATCGTGGATTCGCACGTGCACAAAACACACACACACTCACTACTCTCTCACACACGCTCTCGCCCGGTTCCAGTTCCGATGACGCCGATCATCGCGTTCGAGCGCCTGTTCTTCGCCGTCTTCGGGCAGACGTCACCTGATGACATCAACTCACAACGCTCGTCCCGTCCCGAGTGGACGGAGAACTTGTTCAAGATAGTATTTGGCATTTATATGTTAGTCTCCGTAGTAGTGCTCATTAATCTTCTTATCGCTATGATGTCGGATACCTATCAACGCATCCAGGTTAGTCTTACGTGTGCTAAAGTGCTGTCTCTTCTCTTCTCTTTTTTCTTTTTCTCTTTCTCTCTCTCTCTCTCTCTTTTCTCTCTTTCTCTCTCTCTCTATATATATATACATACATCGCCCGTTTCGCCGGCAACATCGTTGTCGGAGAACGGCAACATGATAACATGCAAAAAAACACACATATAACTGACATTACGAATGTCGCATTCAAAATGCGCGGGGGCGTTTTGGGGGGCGAGTGCCGGACACTACAAAACTGCTGGCGACCAAAACGCACCCAACACAAAACACACAAACACACAAAACAAAAAAAAACACTGAACCACACACAACGCCAACCTGTGCAATCTTAACCTTTCTTCTCGAAACCCCGAACTAAAAACGCCAACCAAACACCAACAGTGCGCATGAACCCCATACTGTCATTCGAGCTGCTCTTTTTCGCTGTATTTGGTCAAACCACCACCGATCAAACACAAATTGATAAAATGACACCGAATACGACCCGAACGCAACCCTATTGGACTGAGTACTTGTTTAAAATTGTATTTGGCATTTACATGTTGGTATCAGTTGTTGTACTTATCAATCTGCTCATTGCTATGATGTCTGATACGTATCAGAGAATTCAGGTATCATTGTCAATTAAATGTTCAAAGTGTTATACACCCCGACACACTGCTCCTTTCTTGACTGTCCTTCCTTCTCCAGTCCCTTCTCTCAGCACCCACACACTCGATCCCTGTTCCCATTTTAGGAAACACTCGGTTTTGGTTTTGTACACCTACCCACACCCCCCACAGACACCGGTCCGTCCGAGTTCCCAATCGTAGTAGGAATCTCTCTTCCAATCCCTCACAAAAGGATACCCGATCCTTGACCTTCCTGCGGTTTTGAACATTTCCGTTTGTAGTTTATTCTGGTAAGGGCGCACACGCTCTCGCAGTGCCCGCGGGCAGTTGGTAAGGGTGGTGGGAGGTGTCACCCTTCGAGGTGTCGCATGGCAAGTGATGCGCAGTTGACCACCTGTCCCAGGCCCACCCACCCTGTCTGGGGCGTTTGGGGCGCTCGGGTGTATCCGAATGCTAACCCCATTCGGAGCCGCTAGCGTGCCCCGGAGGGTGTGCGTGAATATTGACCAAATAAAATCACTTCCATCTGTGTGTTCTATTTTTGGCACGTGTGCAGGAATGGTTCCTTAATTCTGGCTACTTGAATAGTACAAGCGCTTGATAATGGTGGAGATTTGAAGGAGAAAGAAAGAGTAACGTGGAGGAAAAAAAATAACATTAGATAAGATGTATAATTGTTTGAACGATTGCAAACATGCGATCGTTTCAATGTACTTAAATCATCCTCAAAACTTGTATAATGCGAAGGATTTACATGGCATGATCGTAATCATATTCCTGTACATGATCGGGGTAGTTTTTGATAGGTTGAATTTTGAATTATTCTATTCCAATTATTTATTGTCCTTGTGTAAAAAACTTGCGTAATTATTGAAGTTTGCCATTTGCGAATATCAATTCTCTAACGTTTATTTACAGAGCTGTAGGCAGCAGTTTATCGTTCAAAGTTAATAATTTAGTAAGCCTTGCTAGGCGCAAACCAGAATTCAGGAACCATCCCTTATGATCCCCATGTCCGTTGTTGATGCTTCGCTGCTATGCCCAAAAGATCTATTTGTGCTTGCATTTGTGACTCCTCATAGCCGTAAAGCCCTAAGCACACAGTCATACGCACACAAAACACACACCTACACAGCCCCCCACACCGAAACATAATATCCCTTTATTTTTTTGTTTCGGTTTTTGTAGCCCACCCTTGATCGAGGAGCGTCCTCGATGTAACTGATTTTCCGAACGATCAACAGCGGGCGCCATGTTTTAGTTACAACGGTCCAATGGTTCACTTATTCCCCTCGACGCGTTTTTTATTTTCATATCCAACGCGTGTACACTTACCACCGTGATCCGTGTTTCCCCATCACTTCCATCACAAAAAGGACCTGTATTAATTTAGCCAACAAAAAAAAACATGAATCCCTTCCCCTTTACGATCGATGCCTCGATGCTGATCACACTAATATGGTTTATTTCTGCCCTTTTTTTCCACCCCCATGGGGTCGTGTCCCTTTATCTGCCGGTGCACAGGCACAATCGGATATCGAGTGGAAGTACGGCTTATCGAAGCTGATCCGCAACATGCACCGCACATCGACGGCACCGTCGCCGATGAACCTCGTCACAACCTGGTTCGTGTGGATAGTGGAGAAAGTGCGGGTAAGTACCCATTCCACCCACTATAACGCCCGGTGATTGGACACCCATTTGGAGGGGTGGCTAAAAATCACGTGTTTCCCTTCCATCGATCGTCACACGATCACGCGCTATGATCAGGTTTTTTTTTGTCTCGAGTGAAAATGAACGAGCGTAGGTAAGAGAAACACATCGCTGATGATTATTGGCCACGTGTGAAGAAACCTCCATCTAACGGTAGCTATTCCAAGCTGAACTAGCCGCATCTACCACTTGTACATAACCTGTAATATGTATATATCCAAGCTAATCGATCGCATGCCTTGTACAATGCAAGGATGGCAGACGGAAGCCTTTCGTTCTATAAAACCGTTGCACTTGGAAGAGCAGATGATCGTGCTTTTTTAGTTGCTTCCCAACTCGAGGGCTTCTTTGGGAGAAGAATGTGAGCAAACTCGGTTCATCTCGCTTTGGTTGCTGGTGCAAAAACTAGCACCAGCACCAAACAAGGATCACCCAAAGGGTGTCTGATAGAACCGTTTGGTCCCATCTCTTGGTTGCTCCCACTGCGCTAAACCCGGAAACGCGATCATTTATTCGTTAAAGTTTTTGTTTTTATTTTAAAGCAACCACACACACACACAACGCCACAATGATCACCCTGCCATCAAATCCTTAACTTCTCTATCCTCAACAGGCCCGCATAGTGAAGAAAAAGCGACCGTCGCTGGTGCAGATGATGAGTCTTCACCGTGGACAGCAGAGTCCGCGCACCAAAGCCGGCGCCAAGTGGTTGTCGAAAGTGAAGAAAGGTCAGGTGGCTCCTAAAGGTGTGCACAGTAGCGACAGCATGCGCTTGTCTGGTTTTATTTTCCCTATTCCTAGATGTAGCCCTCTCTGCCCATGACGGGCATATAGAACCCGTACCCCGTATTATCCTTGCCGCTCGATGCCACAGAACGGGCGCTCTGCTGCAGGCCGCCCTTTTTCGCGAGCTGCACCCGAGTGATCGTGGCGTCTGAGTTGGCAGGGACACGATTGGCTTGTACTATGATACCCGCGCCATTTGAAGTAGCGTAAACCGTAGATCCTTTGAGCTAATTAACTCATCAGCCACGAGTTCCGACGAGAGTTGGGGCACCGTTCGAACGGTTCGCTGCGGCTGGTGTTTTATTGTAGCAGTAAATTAAGTGGACATACAAAAGCCCACGAGGCCCAGTGTCCTGTAGCGAGTTGAAGTTGCATTCCGTATCCGTAACCGTAACCGTAACAGTACTGTGTGTGTGTGTAATGGTTTGAGGTTTGGTGGTTGAGTTTTCCGAAGTTTGACAGCACACGAGAACGTTACAAATTCGCACCCGCTCCGGAAACGCCTCGCCACGTGGCATTTCAGAGCGGGTGGCATCGCGCACATCCCTAGAGATCACTTACACCGTGTTTTCGTTTCGTTTCAATCGATCCACGATCGCACCCGTGGCCGCTCCAGACTCGACAGCGCTCTCGGTCATGCATCTGTCTCCACTTGGCTCGCAAGTCAGTTTCACCACTGTCAATACGACCCGAATCGAGAACGTTGCGGACTGGGAGGCGATCTCGAAGAAGTACCGCGCCCTGGTGGGCCACGACTCTGAGGATGGTGGCTCTATGAAGGACTCCGAGGGTGACACGCACTCGACAAACAACGGACCCGGTGGTGCCGGTGCTCCCGACCAGCAGCAGATGGGCAACAACGTTAACTCGAACAAGGTGTAGACCGTCACCGAGCGCTAGGCTTTTTGGAGGCAAAATAAAAAAAAAACACGCAAAAGTAGACACGCTACATGACCTGCCAAACCGCGGCCAACGATGGTAGAAGCGTGCCCCGGAAGTGACGTTCACCCGTGTTCAATGAACCGTGTTCTACAGGCCTGCCACCGGAATGGCAGGCGAGATGTAACAAACTGACGCGATCTCGGTGTGAGATGTTTGTAGCAAATCGAATTGTAGATAGGAATACTAAATCCGTACGGACGCATGTGCTGTCGACAGTGGTGTACATAGGGCGTTCCAGCTCGTTTCGTTTAGTTCAACTAGTGTAAGCTTCCTTTTTGGTACAGTGATATCGGTTCGGTTTGCAGTGCTATTCGTACATCGTAATTAGAGCTAGAAAAAATTTCTACCACCTAAGGCTACGCTACAGCAGGCTACGAATGCACGCGAGAGATTGAAGTGAGGGCAACCTGCCGTCGGTGGCGTCGGATTCGGAGCTTTGTTTTTGTAACACGTAGACAGGTCGGCCTGGCGAAAGGGGCTTTTTGTTTGAGTCGAGGCAGGCAGGCAGGCGCAGGTTTTATAACGAAAAATCCGAACTACGCGCGACACGACCCATTTGGAGATAAGAAATTGTGAGCGAAATATTATTCGAAAACAGATGGAAAATATATTTTCTACAATTGTACGCTATTGTCGCTGTCATTTGGTTTCGCTGTCGTTGAGAAATGTTTAGGATTATACGCGAGTACAGCGGCATACAGAAATGGGGCTATTCTATATGGAGAGAGGAGATGATAAACTACTATTTTCTACATACGCAGGATTTATTTCAATGTTTGAATAGAAAATGCAATTCAAACATATGGGGAACCGTTTTTGTCTCTACACGAAAATATTTGACACAAAAGAGGCTAACGGACTTTAAGTAATAATGGAGGAAATTGATTTCGAGAATAGATTGTTATATTTTCCCCGAAATTTTTCCACCGATGGGTTTTCCATTTTCATGTACTGCATGTTTAACTTGAATAATGCAGCGCCATCTATACGTGAGATGTCCATTCTGTGTGCATTGTGAAAAGGAAACATGAAATATTACTATTTACCGTTGTATTCTTTTAAAACGTAAATTCATAAATTTAGCTTTCACTTTTACTACAGCTATACGAGCTGTTACCATTTTTTTTTTCGAAACAGAACATTTGACTTTTAATTTATTCCAAACTGGTGGCTTTAAACTGAGATGTTTTGTACGAATTTTGCTCATTTAAAGATTTTTATTGCAATTCCTTACGAGCTTTGAATTGGGATTGATTAATTTTCCCAACTAAGTATCCTTTTCTATACACAATATACAGTATCACTAATTCCTTGTGTCATATTTGTAGCGCTACAATAAGCAGTAACAAACGAAAATATGTATGCTTCGATTTGCGATTCCGGTTCCGAATAGAATCATTCAACACATAATTTATCTAAAACCATCAAATGAAGCCTTTTATAGTTACTAATATGTACCAGAACTATACTTTGCACTTCTTCTACATGATGTTCAACGTTTGGTTCAGAAGATTCCGTTCATATTCAAGCTCAAAGCTGTATATTATATTCTTACTATAGGAATGCAAACTCGCAAAGAACGGTTCGAAAAGGAATTCAACCGTTCTCGATGATGATCACATCTTATATTTACGGAACCACTCACCCCCATACTACGGGAGTTAAGAATTTACTGAATTTTATCACCCAGCATCACAACACGCACTCCCGCAGGTCGCGAAGAATCGAAATAACACCAAAACAATCGGCAACTGTCAAGAATGTGAAAAAGTGCGTCACAAAACCAATCATTCGATATGATAAAACCACCTGTTGGCTTTCCCACGTAGTAACGCAGCTTCGCGCTAAACTCTCGCTGCCCAATACATGTGTCAATCTTGTTTATTTGAAGAAGAGTTCTAACATTTGGCCTTGCTAACCGGTTCTAACATGTTGCGATAAAACAGGTTTTATGGCGTTATGAACACACCGGCGTTAACAGATTCCCATCTTCGGGTCAGTTCTTGAGCTACCTTCGAGCAGTTTGTGCGATTCGTGTATGAACGCAGCTCCACGACAATGTCGAAAGCACGTGCATTGTGGGTTGTTCTGTTACTAGTTTCGGCCCTTTTGGTGGAGCTGTCCTTTGGTCAAAACAAGAAGTGTGTCTGTGGCTATTACCATGACGAAGCTGTCCAGATGGGATACCAACCGGAGTACATCCCACTGGAGCTGTGTACGCACGTGATCTTCAAAGCGTTCAGCTTTCCGACCTTCGTCGCTCGCCAGATGCTGTTCAACGTAGGCTTCCATGCGGCACGGATCGTTCACTCGGTCTGCTAACTCGATCTGCTCTGCTGTCTCTTCAACAGGACAAAGACAAGATAGATTTTAGTCGGCTTCTCTATAGTGTGCGTTCGCGATCGAATACGGTGCGTGTCGTTGCGTCAATCTTCGGAACAGCACGCGATTTCACGGCTACATCAGCAACGATCGTGCGTCGGAAGGCGTTCGTGCTGGCTGTAGCCTCCTTGCTGCTAGAGATCGATGCCGATGCGATCGAGCTGAACTGGAAGTGCCCTGGTAGTAGCAATGCTGGCTGTGGAAGTGGGCTTGATCGCTCGACAATGATAACACTGCTGCAGGATCTACGGCAAGCGATAAACTCGGCCAGCAATCACATCGCAGGACGCCCTCGGGAGCTATGGTTTCGGGGTTCGTTACACCCGAATGCGCTGCAAGAGGCGTACAACATTTATGACGTGTGTGAGCTAGTTGATCACATCACGTTGGATCCCAACACGGTTGCAGATCTTGGCGGTGTGCATGCTCCATTGCAGCGTAAACCTATAGTATTTCCGAGTGTTTTTGGAAGACCACAAGAGGTGATTAACGATATGACTGGTTTGGTAAGTAAACAAGACTATGCTGAGAGTTTAAGGATGTTGTGGAATAAATTCCAATTATTATGAGTCTGTTATCATGCAGCAAATGAATACCCAAACATGGATCGACGAAGGATGTCCTCCAAAGAAACTGCTGTTTGGCGTTGCCATAAAGGGTGTTCGAAAAACGTACATGAAGCAACCTAGTTGGTTTCCTGGAGGAAAATCGCATTTTGGAATTGCAGATGATACGACATCCATGCCATATAATGAGGTTCTTTATCTTTCTAGAGGATATTCAGCAACTCTCGGAATTCATTTTTACTGTTGAATTATCTATACACAGGCATGCCGGAGGATTCGTGAATCTGGATGGAGACACGAGTGGGACCAGTACGGTGCGATGCCATTCACGAAACGATCAACACGAGATAATCGTGAGGAGGAGATCAGCTATGAGGACCTGAACTCGCTTCGTTACAAGATGGACATGGTGCAGCAGAAGCGGTTAGGTGGAATCTACTTCGATTCCGTGCACTCGGACGACATTTACGGCTGGTGTGGTCAACCGTACGCCCTTACGGCTTACCTCTCGAGCCGTGTACGATCGATACCGTCAGATATCGGCTTTGCCATTGAGTGGAACTGAAACTGCTTTCTGTCGATCAAAGTCGTAAGCGGTCATTGTCCAGCATTTGATTGGACGAATTATTGACGAATTCAAACTGTTGGTATTGCTGCTCTGGAGCAGTCTTTCTTTGCTGATTAGTTGATATTGTCTCAGGCAGCTCTGACGGTGGCTGAAGCTAATAATGTGTATATCATTTCTAACCTGCTCTGTTTGACAGTTCAAATGATCAGTATTAAACACTGGACCTACTGCTGCAAACTTGTCGAACAGTCTGCATCTACTAAATATAGACCTTAAAACAGCATAAACAGTAACCTCGAGATCAGTAACAGTGGAAGTCGTCAACAAGTCTGAAAGAAATTCGCGTTTATCTGGATAATCTTGAGCTCAATCTAACAACATGGGAGAGTTGCTATATTTGGCCAATGCACACATTCGCACAATACAAATCAAAACGATAACCAACAGAACGATATAAGGCACAAACGGATCATATAACATTTGGCATGTTTCATATTAATGGCTATGCAGCTTTAGCTATTGTGGCGTGGACATCCCTGTCTAAACTTTAAATAATTACTGTTCGATCTGTATGTTAGAATGTAGTTACGGAAAGCTCACACGTTACCATGTTTACACCGCCATTAGATTAAAGTGTTGTGGTACAATAGACTCATTCATTAAGCCAGAAGGTACTAGGACATAGTTTTGGAAATCCAGAGGGAATCCATTACAATATATTAGCGAAAGTAGGGTAGCATTAAAGAAAGAGTAATATTAAGACAGATTATTTTCAAAACATAAGCGCTCCTTCCAAGTGTTCGTTATTACTCGAACTCATGCATGGTATTTCAAGCTAAACTGCGAATGAGTGTTGTGTGTTCCATTTATATGGAGTAATTATGCAAATGGGGCTTGCAATTAAAAACCCTGCCCATTTTACCCGCGGTGCTGGACATAACTCCTCACGCCATCTTGAATGTCGCATTTGGTTTTCTCAAATGTTCAATTGCATCTAACAGTGTTTGGCTGGTCGCGAAAATGACCACAATTTTCAGCCCTCTAAATGTTGCTTTTGATTCCGTTCTTCCAAAAAACCCATGGACCAATGATAAGCAGCGGCCATTCGATGGTAAATGAGTAGCAATTAATGTAGCAGAAAATTAACAGCATGAACCGCTCGCGTGCGCTTGCAGCGTGCGCATTTCAGGGTAATTTCATTACTTTTTCTTGCACACTGAAAAAAAAAGTACCAAACCAGTCGAGAGCAGATTCGTTTCAGATTCTTGACCGCGAGTTTTCTATCAATTCCGCAGCAATTCCGCACCGGCCCAGCGAGCGTTTAATTACGCCCTAACGATAGAAAACGTGGTTCCGTGCTCGCGTTTCGCCTTCAAAACCATCCGTATGTTGTGAATATTTACGATCCGTGGCCATTGTAATGGCAACCCTGGCTGCAGAGAGGTCTTGGGTTTGTTTTTTTTTTACGTATGCTGTCAAGATGGATTTTTTTTTGCAAATTGAAGCCTCATTTCAAACGTTTTTTTGTTGGCAATGGGATGCAGAACAACACGACCCAATTGTTTCCCCTTCCATCAGGAACCATTCTTCCGGCCCGTGTAGATCTCGATCCCATCGAGAATTGTGGCAGCGATACACGGCAATAAACGTTTAATCCCACTCAATTTGCATACCCAAACAGGCCACGGCCGGAACCGGATTGACAAAGCCAACCATCGGGCACACCCGGCATCCGATGCGGCCCGGGGGCTCGGCAATTATTCATCCCCGGGACTAAACTATTTCGTCCTTCCGCTCGCCAGGCTCGCCAGGGACTCGCATCCCTAGAAACCCGCCAGCTGACGGCCAGCGGCGGTGGTGGTGTTAAAAATCGTATTTACGAAATAGAAATTTAATAAATTTTATTCAAATATCACAACTTCCAGCCCGGTCCCGGAGTTGAGAAGGGCACGCGGTGCAAACAAATCGGTGCACGTTCGGTGTGAGCATAAATAAATGTCGCCCTCGTGTGTACACGAAGCGGCAACGAGGTCACCGGGCTCCACAGCAGCATTCCCATCGAAAACGGGCGTGACAGCAGCGATCGCACCCCTTACCGGTTCGGTGGTGGTGTATTTGGGAAATGGATTCACAACATGGCACCAGCAGCCGAGTGCGAGTCTCGGGAGAACCGAGACGCGCGGGTTATGCAAATACGCTCCGATCCGATGCCTCTAATTTGCCTAAGCAAACATTGATTGAAACGTCATGGCGCTTCCGTCAGCCGGCGGTTTTGGTCGCGCGTTGCCATGGCAACGTGGAATCTCGGCCTCACTCGATCATCGCCGCTTGCTCGATGGTGCTCTCGGCATCCCTGGGATGGTGGTGGGTTTTTCCGGATGTGACGAAATGGGCTAGGGGAAAGAAAGGAACGGTTACAGAGCGAAGCGCCCCCGGAACGGAAGTAATGACTTATTACGAGGATATTTATTTATGTATGCAAATTAATCAAAACATAAATTGACTTTTCTCTGCTCCCGTTTTGCGGGGCTTGCGGTTGTGGCTTCGCGGAACATCTAGCGCCACCATTTGTGCCGCAAGGATGGTACTGAGCACCGAGAAAGGAGATGAAGCAGGAAGCGAAGTGGAATGGAAATTGCGAGAGCGAGAACTTTGTTGATGAAGGCAGCGGCCGTTTGTTTGACGATACAATTTCCCGCCGAGCCGTTGGATTATTGCTATCAGTGGAATAAGAAGCCGAGTAGTAAGACGCTTTGTACCGCGCAACTACCTGGCTATTGTGAATTGTAGTTTTCCTTCGTACAAACAAAACAAACTTGGTTTTATTTGTATAAAACCGCACTGATTTACTAGCAATGCTCAAAATATGATTCCTTCTAAAGTGTCTTGCCATTAAGAAGGGTAAATTAGAGGCTTATGCTTTGATCGTGGAATGGTCAACCATTTGTTCATTGTAAACAATACATTCCGTTAGATGTGCAAATTCATGCATTTATGCTTATTCCGGTAGAAGCACATATTTATTTAAGCAAGCCTACACTCTGATTGGCAGTGGGAAAACATCGTATATCCAAATTTTCATCTCAAAATAAGGTTCAAAGCGAGGTCTCCAATACACAGTAAAATATGACGGAAGGCTTCTTTTCTGCCACCTGGAAAATGCCATTCAATACTTCTGAATCCTCCAAGCACTGCAGGGGGTAGAAAATTCGCGTGTTAAGACGTTTAAACTTTCCCAAGACGCAAACCACCTCACGATTTACGCCGCGTCGCTCACTTTCCCGTGAGCGCGTGCATTTCCCGTGAGTGCACCACCCCATGCTGAGTGCCCACCGACGAACGAACCCCCGAAAAGGGAGACGAAAACAAAATGGATGAGCTCCCGTCGCGGAATGCAACCGGTTGCCGGTCACGGCGAGCGATGGGCGGAGTTTTCCCAGGAGTGGGGGAAAACCAGTTTTCTCACCACCTCTCCCACCCAGGCCACATACACATTTCCCCTACTTTTACGAGTGCCGAATGCACGGGTTGCGCGCGTGCGCGCGCACACGCACGCTTACTTGTGGTGGTTGCACATTTTCCCGATGCAGTCCGGTTCCATGCAACGGGTGCACTGGTGTGCGTGAAGCGACGGTGCTGGCAAACCAGACGGGGTGGCCAAATAGATTAGAGATGGGCGCACCAGTGTAGCTGGGAAGTAACGCTCGAAAGCTCGTACCGAGAACTCGCGCGCGCCCTGGCGCGGTTCGCCTCCATCGCACGCACGCGTTGAATAGTGAAGTGACCGTGGAAGAAGGAAGCGTTGCATACACACACACACACACACACGAGAAAGCAAAAAAAAAAAACCACCCCGTCACGGGCATCGAAGAAGCGAACGAAAAAAAAAACCACACAGACTCTCGTTCCGTCTCATCCCTGCCCAAACGAGGCCCTTCGCGCGTCGCGGCTCCTTAGCTTAGCGCCTGCAAGAAGCGCACAAACAAAAAAAGGAAACACGCCGTTTCGTCCTTTTTATCACGCTTTCGGTCACCAGTTCAGTGCAATTGCGTGCAAATAGTCAACGGTCAACGAGTGCGCTCGCGAAACCGAACAGTGAAAGTGTGTTTCCGCGCGTGGTTCCATTTGCCGTCGGTGTTTTCAGAGCGTTCGCGTTTCTTTTTCGAGCTCGTTTTGCGCGAGAATCGAGCGCTTTTCATTCGCCTTTTTGATCCGTGAACCCATGAGTGAAGGTGGACTAAAGTAGGGCTCGGTTTTTTTTTCGCATCGTCGGTTCCAAAATCTATCTCCGGATCGTTTTTTTTTCTCTCGCGCTGTCGCCCGTGACAAACGGGTCGTGTAGGCTAGCCGGCAAAATTGAGAGACACAAACGCAAACGGGCGCCCGCGAGTGAGCTGGTGAAGGGCAGTTCGAGGGCAGGCCGACGAGGTGGTAGTACAGGTGGGGGCGGCTCCTCTCAGGCCACCCACGCACCGGCCTCGCCCGGATCGGTCCGGGAGCAGGCGTCGAGGCGAACGGCGACCCGAATGCTGCTGGACACGGCTGGACCGGCCAAGGGTGCACCACCCAAGGGTCGAGGATCACCGACGGTGAAGGGTGGGACGGCCGCGGGGATGGCCGCTGCTACCGCCGCCGCCGCCGCCGCCGCCGCTGCTGCTGCCCTGTCGGCGGCTAAGGGCGCGACGGACTTTTCGATAGCGGCGATCATGGCACTGCGGGAGGGCTCCAGCGGGAGCCCTCTGGAAGCAGTTTTCGTAAGTGGCAAGTTTGTTTTCGATTTTCTACCTTCTTAATACGTTGTTTATAAATCGTGCGCTAGGAAAAGAGGTGGGGGGGAATCTGGAGCAGGAGATCGAATCTCGGCCGGGTTAATTCGTTCAGTTGCGTGGAATGCGATACGGACCAAGAGTCGGAGACGAGCGAGGGACTAATTACGTTAGAAATGGGAGTGTGCTGAAAGATCGTTTAGATAATGGTGAAATTTGCAAGGAACCCACACACAGGTTAAATGTTTCGAATACATAAAATTGATCGAAATGTGGTGAATTTAATTTCCACTGCTCTCTGGTGCAGGTGTTCTCAGTTCAAATTATAATGTGTCTGTTGCAATAAATAACGTTTCAATGAAATGGAACTGCGTCTTGAAAGGCATTGTTGAACTCATTTCAATTCATTCAGTAAAAATTAAACTTTCAATTCCTTTACATACCTTATTTTTTTGGGTGGCCAATATGGCGAATAATTTCTTATGTGAGGCTGATGATAGTTATTCGTTCTGTATTGAAATTCACGTATGATAAATTAAGGACATGAGTTATCGAGAAACTAATGCACGGATTAGTCAAACGATATTCAAACCTGCAGTAGAAGTTCACTCTAGACTGCATTCAGTATGAAATGGTGTCCAACAAATGTGAATTCGTTTGCATGATGAATAGTTGTGTCATATAAATATAGTTTACATCGACAGCTTGCATTCAAAACCTAATGCAATAGATTATTAGCCTATCAAATTGCCAAATTTGATATAAATTTTCATAATGAAGTAGTTAATTAAAAAAATAGTTATGATTTGTACAGTTAAACATTGATACAGTCAATAATAAGAAACAAAAGAGCATCCCATGAGCTTCGTTCGAGCTACGCTGGATCCACAGCCTACTTTAACACCTCCCCAATGACAGTGCTTTGGTAACCCATGGTAGCGAAAAATGTTGGTGAACAAAAAGCTAACCTCAACCACGCACACGATTGGGCGATAATGATGGTGTTATCGCCACTCGGCAATGGCATTTTTCGCTGTAAAATTACTTTCATTCCGAGAAGTTGAACCTCTTTCCAAACCACGAGTGGACGCTTGCCTTTTTCGAGGCTTAGGCAGCTTGGAAGGAGTAGGAGCCATATTTTGCTCACTCCATTTGACTGTTCCGCCGGGTCACGAGTAACACCAGCAGCCAAGTGGTCGGATCGACACGTTCGCGATCGCAGACTCCACTCCGGCCCGGTTGGCTAAGCTGTCACCGTACGAAACGAGCGGCACCGAAACCCCCTTGGAGCCTTTAAGCCCGTGGTCCGTAAGGCGCCGGAAGAGACAAACAGACCCGGGTTCAGGCTACAACCTCGGGGAATTTCAACCACCGTTGCATAATAGCCACCAGACTCCAGCCGCTGGTGGTTATGTTGCAATACACACTTAATTGAATTGCGTCAGTCTCGGACCACCCACGGCAGCCCGGTTTTAATCGTGCCGATAATCTATTTAAAATTGATTTATTCCACCGGTGCGGCAAAAGGTGCGGCCACCAATGGAACACCCCGAAACGGCAGCAGAGCCAGGTGCGGTGGGAAATTCGTGCGGGTGGGGGACGATATGCAAACAACCGGACACTAGTAGCGGGTTGTCATAATTCAGGCTGCAATCAGCAAACCGACCCGTGGGGCTGAAAGGCTCCTAATGAACTCAGCGGGTGGAATTGGCAACGATCAGCACCGAGGGTGGGCTTTTCTTTCCACCCAACCCCTAAAGGGGTGCTCGGGGGTTGATCGCGAGCAGAAAAGCGTGAGCGTCCCAGTGAGGTCAGATAAGGGAAAAGAGACACAATTTTTCGCTTCCACACGACGATCGGTTGTGCCCAAATTACCGAAAGTCAAATACGCGCGTGTGCGAAGGGGTTTGTTTTCTTATTTAGCTCAATTTTTTGATTAGCAAACCCGAGTGAAAATCACGCTAATGCTCTCATTAATCAAAAAACACAATTCACACCCTCACATCGCACTCGCAGCTCGTCATTACGCTTCACGTTGTTGCGCTTTTGCGCTCATGTGCGACGTTAATTTCGTTCGCAATCTCACACCTTCGAGCAAATCGGGTGGCGCCTCGGTGGTGAAGGGCAACGTTTAATCTACCACGGGCTCTGTGATCTGTCTGCAAAGTCTGGCTTCAACCCGTTTCGAAGGGCGGCTGCATGTTTCCGACCCATTCCAGGGTGGTGCGAACAATTCGCACTTTACACAGGTGCCCATCATTATCATTATCGTAAATCGCACCCCCGAAAGACGAACACCCCACCGTCCCACGGGAACACCTTCTTTCCGGTTGCTCTGACCCCACGCACACACACACACACACATGGGGGGTGGGGCGAGAAAGAACGCAAGTGAAAACGCATGATAAAACTCATTTAAAACGGCCTTCCCGCGGGAAAATGCAGCACAAAAATCGAAGCTCACGGGGGTGGGGTTTGGAAAAGGAAAAAAGGGAAGGATGGGAACACACACACACAAAGCAAAGGAAAAGGGTTAGCGGCTCCGAAAGGAAAGGCAAATGCCGCCCGTTGACAAGTAAGTTCCGTGCGTGCGGTGCGTGAGCGTTTGCGTATGCGTGCGTTGACTGGCGGAAGTCGACGTTGGGCCGCCCGAGAGGGTGGATGGGATTTATTTCCCAAACCCATCCGGATCGGTCGATGAAGAGCAGCACACAGAAAAAAAAGAAAACAAAAGTACCCAGCACACCCAAACCCCAACGAAAGGCACCTGTTCCAGTTTGCCCTCAGGGCCAACGGGTAATAGAGTGTTGAAAAACTTTCGGGATCACCGTTTTGTAGGCAGCCCACAAACGCCACTATCGAACCATTTAACGCAACCCCCTGAAAGAAACCTTGGGGTGGCCGAAAAGTGTTGAAGCGTTGTTGGCTCAACGCGTTACAATGTTTGCTCAGGCTGGCGGTTGCTTGCGTGCGGGTGACGTTACGCACCTTCCGCGCTGGAGAACCCCATTTTCGCGAGACCTTCGCGATGACTTAAGGGGTCGGCAGTTCCTGCCGACACGACACACACACGGCTGTCAATTAAAAATGAGTTGCATCGAAGTTTTGAGCCGCTCGCACCTTCGGCGATATGGATCATTGATTGGGTAGATTTCCCGCCCGGATGGTGATGCGATTTTCCTTGACGGTGGTGGAATGGCGTTTTTCCTCGCGCGGCAAACCACTGCGAGAAACCTGTGGCGTAACGAGTGAAAGTCACCCTCCTCGCCGAAGGTGGATAAAGGGTGATAAATAGTGTCGATGGACACGTCACCGGGAGGGGGTGGTGAATCGATTTTCCACCGGCCGCTTCGGTCGGCATTAATTCCCAATTCCAATCGATGCCGATTTACACCTGATTGGGTTTTATGGGTCCGGCCAAGTGCGGGCTCTATAAAAATCGGTGAAGGTGACGAGCTGCTACCAAAAAGCTCGGTACCATTTTCCGGTGTGGTGCGAAGGAAGCAAAATATGATGTTTTTCGAATGCCAGCCTGAAAAGCTCGGTAAACGGATAACTACGGAAGCATACGCGCGCGACTGTCAGTTTCGTAAGGCTCAATAAATCCGTACCATCGACACAAATCAAAGCAACCTGCTTTTGAGGTAACCATGGCACCCGAGAGCTACTCCTTCGGTAGCACGCGAGCATAAAGATGGATGACGAAACGGTGTTTGGTTTGATGAAATATAGTCCAAACAAGCCCCCAAGTGCCAACGCAATGTAATGCCATTAAGGCAGCCACATTACAGCTTGTTTAATCGCCACAGATTGCTGCGATTGCTGTCCGCAAGCGTCCGCTGGATGTTGCTGTTGATGGTTTAGTTTTTTTTTATGTAAAACAAAGCAGTATGCTAAGCAGCAGCCGACGTGGCCTTGTTTTATGTCTTTCTTTTCAATTAAAAACTGACACGGTGTTTTTTTTTGGCAACTACAAAGCACCTCACAGCGATGCCCGCCGAGGGAACGCAACATCTCTCCTCAAGCATGGAACGTTTGCATAAATATCTTTTATCCAAAGCCCACGATCTGGCGATGGTCATGAATATTACGCTTGGGAAACCGGTTTCGTGGGCTGCCTCGTGTGGGTGGCACGAGAGACCGGGCGCGCTTGTTAAGCGCATGTTGATTTTATTTATGCTTTTATATTTTTAAATTGCTCGCTCAAAATGTTTGCTAAATGTCTCTATTGTTATCCGCCGGCAATCCGTTCTCGATTCCGTCCGGGGGGGAGGGGAATTGGTATCGGTCTGGCATGGGTGGGTGGGTTGGGAAAATTAATGAAAATTTCCACCACTCGCTGGCCAAACTGTGGGTCACCTTTGGCCCCCAGGACACCGTGTGTTCCCCGTGCGGCCATTTTTACTCCAGCCCCATTTCAAACCGGCACACAAATCCGAAACCCCACATTGGGGCGTACTTTGTTTTTTATTGTTTCACGCCTAATTTAATGTATTCCATTTTCCCTGCTCTGAACGCCAACAAGCGTACATCCTTGACCGGGTGGGGAAGCAAAACGGGCGATGGTCTGTGAGCTTTTTTTTCGGAGGCGTTCATTCTACAAGCATAATTGGAAATTATTTATGCGTATTAATGTTTGATTTATTAAACAAGCGGTAATCGCGGTGTTAATGGAATATTTAATCAGCGCAGACATAGAATCGTGTGGCCCATCGTGTGCGTGTGTGTGTGTGCTTACGCGTGCATGAAAGGGCGCGTAATTTAAAGCATAATGTGTGCGGCAATAATGGTAACGTTCTGTTATACTCTTTTCTCGGTTCCCGGTAGGCTCTCAAAACTCGTCCGTCGAGCGGCTGTCCGAAGCCGATGATGAGGTGGACGTCGACGTGGAGGAGTGCAGCGATTCTGAGGAGCCCAAGTCGTCGGATAGTGGCCGTGTGACGCACTCGCGCACAACCGAAACACCCAACAGTGTGTCCGTGTCGGACGAGGAACGGCTTTCACCCGAACCGGCACAGGTAACCGCGAGCGAAACGAGCTCTTTCGAGGGTCCTTGTCCGGCATCGGGAGAATCTAATTCCGTTTTCCTCACCAGAAACGACCAACCATCGTAGGATCCTGCAATTCTGACGACCTGCGGCCCGTTCAGTGCCACCTGGAGACGAAAGAGCTGTGGGACAAGTTCAACGAGCTTGGCACGGAAATGATCATCACCAAAACGGGACGGTAGGTGAACACGCTTTCAGGAGTGTCTTGAGTGCATCAGAAACAACATTAGCTATCCGCCAGCTTGATCGGTCGATCGTTATCGAGGTGCAGCGAAGGATGTGTCAGAATTAGGACTCATTTTCCGGGAGGGATTAAGGATAATAAATCATTCCGCTCGCGTGTGCTTGCTTTTTCTCTTCGGTGCTGGAAGACCGAAATGCATTTTTGGGCTGTTTTTCCGGTCGAGAAAAGGGCCCCATTTAGTGTTGAAGCCAGCTTGACCCACGGCGAGAGGGATCGGTTGTAAGCCGGAAGAAAGCGGACGCAACGGGGCTTTGAATTGGTCATTAGACGGGATTATTAGGAGTGGAATTAGCTGCATACATGGCGTTGGAATTTGCTGCGGAGTGTGCAAGCTACAGATGGCTTGGGGTGTGTTTTTTTTCCCTTTTGCTAGTGCATTTTAGCCACCCGGAACCACGAAGCGATGGAGTCGGTTTATCATTATGATTGTACTGCTTGATGGGTTAATCGTTCGAGTGTTTGGGCTCTGAATGAAGATAAAACATTGAAATTCTAATTGTAATTCTTCTTTATTTGATTTATTTTAAACAAGTTTTTAACAAGTCAATCAATTCACAGAAGTCATGCATAATGATGCAGTAAAAATGCAATATGCAGTTATATGTATCCCTTAGATTCGTGAAGGCATGCTTCGTAGATTTAATTGAAAATTAATGCGAACTTTATATACTTTAAAACAACTGTGAACTATATTTGTGGTGCATCCTATTCATATGCATTCTAGCAGCTATTACAGAGCTGAATCCTTTTCTGGGCGTATTTCAGTTACACTGCGGATGGGAATTTACTCATCTTGGCATCGACTGCCTTTTTGCCGAACCTCCAATGTTCGCCTGGTTTCTATTCACCCATTCGGATGCACAAAACCAAACGGGCATGTACAATACCACGTATGCCATAACAGTTCCACCCGCAAAACGCTCCAGACCGATAGCGAGTTGTCCTGTCGCATTCGACCGGTTTCGGCCCTTTCCGTCAGCCCATCCAAACCGTGTGCGGACTATTGGTTTTTGTGCGCAAATTTATAGCAACCCAGGCCCGAGTGCAACCGGCAAGAGTAATGGCTGCCGATTTCCATAGCCGAGGGGTTTTTCGGGTGGCAATTTGTTTTCAATTTGGTAAATTTAATGCCTTGTTTTTCAGCTTGATTTTCAATTACTTCACCCGGCCAGAGGTCCCAGGTTCGGATGGGTCCTGGCAATTCGGTCACACACATCACCACACCAGTGGTTGGCACCCCCGAAATGGCACTGACGATGATGGCCACACTCGCGCTAGCGCAAATGCTGGCGGGTTCCACATCAGCCACATTGGATGATTTAGCTCGCCGTTCGATGGATCGATGGGCAGTTCGGGAATGGGGCGAAAAAAAAATCATCACACCATGATCACACAAAACACACACACACACCCCCAGAGCCAAAGGAAGCGTTTCCCTGAGCACCAGCTGGTGGGGGTGATGCATTTTCGTCGGGATGAAAAATGACCGCCGCCAAAGCGGGCGTGAGTTGGGAGAGTTTCCCTTCAATTTACTCCCCGAGCGTGTGTTGACGAAAATGTCGTCTGGTGTTTTTTTTTGCTTCCAAGTGTCATCTTCTTTTTTTTATTCGGAGAACCCTCCGGAGGACAAACTCTCCTCCGTACGTCGTCCGTTACTTGAAAGGGGATCAATTCCACCCGAGTGAGTGGGGATCGCCCGATTCCCTGTCTCGCTTTTCGTATGTTTTTTTTTGGGTTGGGTTTGGGTGTTTTTGTGCCCCTACGCTAAATACACGCTTCCCGGGCGTTTCCATCCCGTTCAATCCAATATGTCGTTTGTCAGTTCAAATTACACCGTTACGCGAGGGTGCTGCAGCGGCCGTAACGCGTAAAGGAAGATCATTCTTCATCAAACCGAAATTTTCCGACAAGGGGAAAATGACACCCACAACACACAACGGCGGGCGTTTATTGTGCCCCCCTGCTTTCGATACACCACCGACCACCGTTCGCTCGTTTCATTCAACATTGTTTCAAACGACAGCCGCGCGAGGGGGCGTTCATTTTCGGGGCGATGGAATAGAAAATGGACGCGCTTTCGAAGCGAGGATGCGATACGGCGAATTGCGTCATTGTTTTATCACATCGAGCAGGGTAATTTACGAGCAAAAAAACAAAAAACAAAAACGAAAACAGGCTGTCATTTCTCGAGCCCTAGAGCGTGGGGCCGCCATTGTGATTCAAAATTTCCTCGCGTTCACGCTCGAGCGGCCCTGCTGATTGACTGGGGTCCTGATTTGAGTGACATTAATGCCTAATGAAGCGCCACCGGGTCGAGCGCTAGGATGCGTTTTTCAATTTACGTGCCGCTCCGAACTGCACCGAGCTGCAATTAAACTGCCTGCCCCGGGGTTTTGCAGTTGTCGTGGGGGTGCCTTTGTTTTTTTGTTGGCCCCTCAAATTCCCTACGCCCTTTCGGTAGGTACGGCTCCAAGTGGCGCTAATCAATACGCTTTGTGTGGCAGTGGGCCGGTTTTTTAATGTGGTGCAATATTAATGCCACCCTCGAAAGGGGTCGGAATGTTAAGCCGCACGAGCGCACGAGGTGCCATACGGCCAGATTCTCAGAGCTGTCGACATGTTAACGTGCTGCAACCGGGGGCATAAAATGAGCATGGAAAAAAAAGGCAAAGAAAAAGAAAGAGCCCCCATCGATTCACCCATCGGGCCGTTACATTCGTAACAGGGGGCGCGTTTGGTCGAGCGAAAAAGCCGTAACGCGGGCACAATGGCAATAAACCGATGGTTTGCGTTCTACGCCACCCGCGGTGCACTTTAGGCTTGGGTCCTTAATTAGGCAAAAGGTGTTTATAATCGACCCGCACCCGGTGACCTCCCCCCATCTTCGGACCACCGATTTCACCCGAGTGTGTGTGCGTGTGTGTGGATTTTAATTTACGCTTGCCTTCTGCGCCAACCGCGAGGTCCTGTGGTGCTGACCGTGATTGTCTTTCGTTTCGTTTGCGTGTGTTGGTGGCTGTGGGTCCTAAGGGTATTATTTCAGCCGGTTTGAAGCCCGATGGCCTCCTCCGACGGAGCGCCGTTTGAGGTGCAATAAAAAATTAATAAGATTACATTTATAACGCGTCGACCTGACGGTTGAGGCCTGCTCGGGTTGGGTGGTTAGTGAGAAGGTTAACTGAAATACCGATGGAGCAAGACAAAAAAGCAGAGAACACCCCGAACAAGGTTTGTCACCTCAAATTGCTGATAAGCTTCACGGATTTTTATTGAGCTGGTAGTAAATTTAAATTTAATTAAACGGACTTTTTTTCTCGTTTGTTTCTCGCTTTTTCTCGCTTACAGCTACGTCACAAAGCTGTCGAGGTGCGATTCCGATACGCGCGACATTAGCCACCGGGCGCGCACGGGAGGGACAAGTTTTATCGAGTAATTTATTGCCTTAACAAGAATTAAAATCAAACCCGATCGAGCGCTAAGCGCATTGAAATTAGTCAAAACGACGACGACGACGATGTCGAGCTCTTCCGCTTCTGACGCTGAAGGTTTCGGTTTCGGTGTTGGACCACGGGGAGCGATTGGGATTTTTCACACTTTTCACGCCTGATTGGGACGACGTGTGATTTAACGAGCTCGTACGGCCATGCCACGGCGGTTTACGAGCAGACAGGTCCTCCCGGTGGGCTCGAGGCGTTAAAACAAACCGAGTTTTACTCCGTTTACACCTAGAAGTTGATTGGTTTTATCGCTCGCAGGGTACCCTATGATGTTTGACGAATTTTACGAAGCTATCGTTTGTGGAAAAAGCGATGAAAAAAAAGGCTAAATCATGTCCACAAATCGTTTCAATCATCGATGGTAATTTCGAGTGTTTGCATTTGACTCGTCCACCGGCCAAAGAGCTACGTTGAGTTGGGACTGTCGTTCGTCTCCGAGACGTTTCACTCAATGCATTCCCGGGTGAATCCCTCGTCACTCTATCCTAATCGTTATTTCATCGATCGGCTGACGATAATCAATCGCGTCTGCTCAACCGAAGCAATTTCCCGCCTGCCCAAGAGGCTCCAACCAAAATACCGCAAGACAATGCTCACACTGATCGGTATCATTGGCTGGACGAACCTTTTTTTATGACTCCCTTCGCGGGAGTCCGCCTCGTGGGGTAAATTTCGGCTCGAACACACACTCCCCAAAATGCGCCCCATAACGAAGCCGTGGCGAGCGAGCCTGATTTATGGTCCACGCCGGACACCCGGCCATTATCTGGCACACCGGTGCTGTCCATGCGCACGTACACCTTAGTCACCCGAACGGTGGAACCTCTCGATTCGTGCGGCCACGTTCCACGGAATCATACATAAAACATACATCGCCGATCGCCCGGGTGTCCTCAGGGCCCCAGGGCAAAGTGTGGCGCGTTTTATCGGGGTTTAATTAATTGAGATTAGTTTACTGTCGCCGAAATGAATCCGATCCGCGATAAGCCCCCGACGATGGTGCTGCTGTGTGTGTTTGCCAATCGAAAGCGAGAGCCTTCCCGAATGGCGTCGAGGTCCACCGGGAGGGGCTCCGATTACAGTGTTGCCCGTGTGCGGGACCGAGGCCGGAAAAATTATGCTGATTGAATTGTTGGTCCATAAAACGAGCAGCCGTTCGTTCGAGACCCACGAAAAGACGTTCGAGTGGCGCTTGGGAGCTTTTTTTTTTCAAGCTTCTCCTTCAGCTTGCCAGCTTGTCGTTTCGCAAAACACGCTCTCGCGACACCACAAATGGGCAACATTTAGCGGATTGCGGAGATTAGCAACAAAATGGGATGGAGCAAAAAGAAGAAGAAGAAAAAAAGGACAGCATGAAAAGAAAAAAGACATTATCCGTTAAATGAAGCCATTTCGCGAGCGGAAGCCTTATCCCGGGCGATTTTCAGCTGCAGTCGCTAGCCGATCGGTGAGTCGATCGTAAATTAATTCAATTGCAGTAGGCTTACGGGGGTTGATTTCGGTTGCGGTTTTGTGCGGTGCTCGATCGCACCTCACAACTGCAGCCACAAACGAACGGGCCACGTGAAGAATTCCAATAAAAAAGAGCATCGGTCTGAGGGTTGATTTCGAGTGGGAAGACGTTGGGTCCATCATAAAAGCGACCGTTTAGAGCCGAAAGAAGCTGAAAAGTTGCCTCGAGTGCCTTGGGTGGTTGGGGCTTTGGCATTTTTTTTTGTATTCGTTCGCTCCACACACACACACACGCAACAGACGCATAAAATCGATCGCGCATATTACCTCATCCGCGGTGCTTCTCGTTGAGCTTTGCAGCAGCGAAGGATTTAGTAGCTGACCAATGTTTCTCTTTTTTTACGATCGACTCCCGCACGATCGCATGATGCAGCGTGATCTCATGACATTAGATCCGTTGCCGACGTTTCCGGCCATTTAAATCGACTCGGTGGTCGAAGGCAACGCTTATTAGCATCGCTTTATTGCTTTATTGGGCGGTGGAGATTGCGTTGTTCTTTTTTTATGTTCACTATCACCCAGCTCCACACATTTACGGGGCTTGATTGTGATTCATTCTCGGTAAAGTCCAGAGGCTAATTTTGGTTGGGCCGTCCATGGCGCTGTTAAGCTTCTTTTTTTGACGTTCTGTTTTTTTTTGCTCCATCCCCCAAACAGGATGCAACTGAACCGGTTGTTGAGTGAGGCGCGTTAGAAGCGAAAGGGAAGCAGAAGGCTAATATAATGATAGCTAAGACGCATCGATCTACGCCCATTTTCTCTTTGCATGCCGGCGCGCAAAACCGACGCTACGCATCAATCTTCATCCAAGCTGAAGACAGCTTAATTAACACCTTTTTTTTTTTTGGAGCCCGACGTGACCGTGAAGACCGTGGCCCGAAGCCCAAGAACGGCGACTTCGGTTAGATTCCGGTCCGTCGAAGGCTCGGCCCTCCAAGATCGAGTGATCAGTTCTGAGCCGTGACCTGGAGGGGGTTTACCGATCATCAATTACGCCAGCTCTCAGGCGTGCCAATGCGACCGAGGAAGGCCCTTTTGGGAGCCCTTTCAGGCAGTGAAACGAGAGGACCATGCCTGAGAGGCATAATGTTTTGCCTATTCCAAACATTAGAAGAAGAAAAAAAAATACACCACAAACGAACAAAGCGCGATGACTGTTGGATAATCGCTTCCAATAAGCTGTCGATGAAAGTGTGAAAAATCGAAACCACGATCAGTGTTAATGTCACCCAGAGAGGAGTAAAGCTTTATTTTTTTTTCCATTTCATGGCTAGGCCACCTGTGCCAACGCAACGCGGGCTGACGGGGACATATTTCGTTACGCCAGCCCACCGAAGACAAAGGCATAAATTATGCAAATTCAGCAGCCAGCACTATCGATCGCGCCGGATTGTTGCCATCGATCGGTCGCGCGAGCGTTTCCCATTTCCGAGTGGTTGGTTTTGGGGCCATCCATTGGGTGCGAGCGAGCGAAACGCACTCATTATCTGATTAATTTGTAAATTCATTAATTTTCCATATCTCCCCGATCCGATCGTGTCGTGCCTGTGGTCCGCAGGATGATACGCGTCGTCGTCGTCGTCGTCGTCGTGATCGTTTTGGTGCGATCGGACCGGGATTGATCGCTGGCCCATCGATGAAAGCTGATACCCTCCACGCTGGTGCCAGTGGAAGAAAAATCGTCTTTTGAGCGAGTGTTGACAAAGTGTTGATCGAGTAACGATCGAATACATAAGCCCGGTTCACCCCGGGTTGCACCCGCTCCTTAGGGATCGCCCTCCGCTGGCGTGGATAGAACCGAGCCGATTAAGAAAAGGAACCTGTTCGTCATAAATTACGACGCCGTTGTCAACGTGGCCATGCAACGTGTCAGCGTGCAGCGTGCAGCGTGAACCGAAGGTGACACCCGCTGGTTGACCACAGGCTGCGCTTTTGCACCGAAACCAAGCGTCGTCCTTTTTGCCACGAAGGGTATCCTGTGTGTGCGATCGTCGGTTGGTTGGTTGTGTGCGGGCTTACAAAATGCGCCACAGTTACGAAGGTGGCTGAGCAACGCCTGAGTTAGCCTTCCAAGCCGCACGGTAGGAGGTCTGGGTGATCGAACCAATCGATATCGGAGACCGGTCGACCTGGCCCATTAGGAAATATGCGTTGTCGATCGAACTATTAAACGGTCGGGTGATCTGTGCCCCCTTTTGGTGTGTTTTCTTGAGTCTGAGGAAACACCCGATGAGATCATTTCGAGTGCATTAATGCAATAAAGAGCCAATCATATGCACCTGGTCTATAAAATGTAGCTACAAAGCTACAGATGAGCAACTATTCCATGCGTGAAGCATCTCTCATTGACATAAATATTTTAAATTGTATTAATTTAAGGCTGTATGATGTGAAGAAGGATTATTGCTTACAGTTATGGTTTATACTAACGACATTAATAATTTTTGAAGACATTATAAAGCTTGTTGCAGGATTGTTTATCCGCCCATAATAATAAGGAAAAATGTTGAAAAACTATACAATGCACTACTTCAAATTGGCTGTAGTTTTTTTTTTTGTGTCAATCTTTTAGCTTGCCTTTTGTTGCAAAAAAGCTGTTTGTTGATTAAAACCTCGAATTGCGTGTAAGCCACCGTGATGAGCATAGCGAAAAAGAAACTCTCTGAAACACGTTCGTTTAGGTCTTTTTTTATTGCAAAACACCCACCCCCACCAAGCGCTGTTTGCTGTCCATTGTTCCAGCTCAAGCCCGAAGATTTCGATCTACTTTCCTTGCGCTCCTAATGTGTTTTGTCCCCTTTTGCCCCTGCGCGCGCGCGCGCGTTTGTGACAGTTCCCGTCATTCACCCTTTTCAGCTCCAGCCCAAGGGCGGTGGCACATGAAAAAAAAAAGGTGGCCACAAACATCAACCTGGTGGTACTTTGAGGGAGGGGGGGGGGGGGGTGAGTGCCACCTCGCTTTCCCAGCTCGCTTTCGTGAGCGTCATCACGAGCGTCCGGGCACAATTAGAGCATTATCGTTATTTATCGCACATAATCACCTTTTGGGATAGAATTGTCAACGGCAAAAAGTCGCCAACCAAGTGCTCGAATGCGCACACCCCGGGCGGTGGTGTTGGTGTTTCTTTTTCTTTTTTTTTGGTGTCAACCCACCCCAAACCTCGTCATTTCAACCCCAACGTCAACGCGTCGGACGGGCAAATAAATTACGAAAATTCAACACCACCGTTCCTGCGGGCCAGGTGGTTTTCCTTTTTATTTTATTTTTTTTGCTTAGTTCCCTTTTGATGAACTCTCCACAATCGCCCACCCCCCCAGGGTAGCGTGTTGATTACGTTCCTTGCGGCTTTCTCCCGCGGTACGATCGGTGGTGGAAAATTATGTGCAAAGAAGCCGCCCCCCACCACGAAAGGTGAAAATGAAAGAAAACCCAGGGGTGACCCCGGGACGGTTGACAAAGTCGCTGCACACGAAACCCGGCCAGGTGAGTTAGGATTTTTTTTGGGCCCCACTGACTGACCGAGCAAAAACGACCCATAGTGCGGTCGTCGTCCCCACACGTGGCCGGGAAATATGAAAATTTCACAACATCATGCGAATCGATCATTAGCGCGTATTCACTCAAATGCGGGCGTCAAACCGTCAGTGCAGCAGAGTCTGGCAAGACCACCCGGCGTTGTGTTGTGCCTGGCTTGTTGATTCGGTGTCAAAACCGACGCCTAAGCCTTGTACGTGACAGCTAAGGTCCTGGCCCTACGGCCCCGTTTTGCGAGCGAAAGGTCAAATTAAGTCATTTGCGGTGGGACGAAGCGCCAAAAACTAGTCCAATGTTGGCCTCGCGTATGGTAGCGCTAAACTCGCCATCGAACGCAAACTCGCAATCAACAAAATTCGTCTCGCCGCATCTCGAACCTGGGAATTTTTCTTTCACCGCAAAGACGCGCGTCTGGTGAGCCTTTTTTGGGGAGACCTCCCTGCGTTCGGAAGGTCCCGAATGAGGGACACCAAACGCAACGACACACGGGCAAGATTAATCATTCCCGCCCCTCCGGGCGTGAGTGTGCGAGGTTTATGCGCGTCATAAATAAACATCTACTTAAATCCTTTCTTACGGCGCTCCTGGCAAACCCCGAAAGGGGGCACTATTTGCGGGGCGCGCAAGGATCGAACCGCGATGGGGGAACCCCTTCACAGACCCCCGGCGGGTTTTGTAAGAGTAATGACTGTTTTGACGTTTCAATATAGACGCACAAATACAAGAATAACGATGTCCATTTGTTACGGTCCTCTGTTGGTCGGTTCACTGGTGGGACGCCCATAAGCGCATAAGCGCATTGTTGTTCTCGGCTGGTGGTGGCCTCGGGAGTGAGCCTTCTTCCAGCCGGCCACAGGAAATGGTATCGGTGTAAGCCATAATGGGGGTGGGTTTGGAGAAAAATATTTAAACACTCTATTTCTCCACGCGAGCGTCTGTGCAGGCAGGTGAGGCAGGTTGAGTCACATACACAGTGACTCTTGGGATGGGAATATTTTCTTTTAGGAAAAAAACATCCCCAGGGCCTCTAGGACGATCGGACGCATGATATCATCCACGACGCAATGCCCGATCGATGGTACAGACCCCAACGACGACGCAGTAGTAGCGGGCGTATAATCGTATTATCCTGCATTTTTGGGAAGTTTTCAATTAATTACGGTTTGGAATGTTAATTTTCTTACCCACCTCCGGGCGTTCCATGCCCGTGTGGCAGTCAATGTGAAGCCCCGGGACACCCGATGACCATTTGACGCATTATTTTTATGGTCCCAGGCACACACAAACCGGGGCTCGGGGTTGCTCGCAGCAGGATCATCGCACCAGGCCATCTCCCAGGCCAGCTCCCAGAGGGATAAATATTGTCACCTTCAGTTTCACACCCGTGGTGGCGGCTCGAAAGGGTCCGTAGGTGTGAAAGTGTTGCCCGTGTGCCTTTCGGATCGTCTAGACAGCGCGCGCGAGTCGGGTCCGTGCGGGTCGATAAACAAATATGAAAAGTTGCAACTCGACTTGGGGCAGCAAAAAAGAAAAAAAGAAAAACGAGCTGTACTCAAATTTATCACGTCCCCGTATCCGCGGTTCTATCTCTCTGTCCTTTTTACGTCCACGGCCGTCGCCATCGTGGCCCTTCGGTTTGCGCACAAACAAGTGTTGAAAGACGCGATCGGCCCACCCACCCAGTGCCGGGGTGACGCGGGTCTCAAGTGTGGTTTGAAAAATTAGCTAAAATTAGAGGTCAAAATTATGGGTTTCGATTTTTCGTTTCCCCAATTTTGGTTCGGCCGTTTCCTTGGTGGTGGTTTTTTTTCCTCATCGGCGATGACGGACGGCGGTATCGCGCGGTCAATCGCGGAGGTGTTTCCTGGAACGGGATCGACGGATTGTCGGACCCGAAAACCCATCACTCAAAAACGTTCACCCTTGGAGGCATTTTTCTCGCGCTCAGCCTCACCACTAGACCTCGGTCGGAGCCGTGCGTCGTGAAGATAGTGATTAGTAGCCGTTTCGTTTTGACGACCCTTTTGGCTAGAAAAGAAAACAAAAAACAGGGCACCCGGAAAGCCGTCCGTTTCTTGCGGCTTTCCTCTCGAGGCCGTTCACTTTATTATCACCAATTTCCGCCACCGAGGTTGGGCGTTTTTTTTTGTGCTTTCTTCCTCGCTCGTGTTTTGGCGTGCTTTCGGTTGGCAGTTAAGACATTTCGGGATCATTAGCGGGATAATAATATCATTTTTGACGCGCCCGGGACACTCTCGAGCCTGGTGGCCATCTTTCGACACCCTCTATGAGCGGGCCGGTAATTATGAACCCTCGGTGGGTGGCTTTTCGATCGGGGAATGTTGCGTTGTTTCACCGTGACGCATGTTCACAATTGGAGGAAGTTTTGTGGTGACGAAAAAAAACAAGTTAAAGAGACCCGAACGTATCCTTTATCGTTCGAGCATTCCCGAGACAACTTAACGCACCATTAATTCCATTCGCGATGGGCATGTGTTGTTCGTCGAATTACACACCTCGTGGCGCGCGCTCGCAACAAACTGTCCCGTCGGAATGCATTTACAAACTCGTCCATCAACCCGCGACTCAACCATGCCGTACGAAATAACTTCATCAGCGCGTCCAGCAATCCATTACAGCGCGAGCGCCCGCTTTCGATAGGACGGCAGGGATAAGCATTCTTTCACATTCCTTGGCCGAGGGTCAAAACAAAACGCAGCGAAACGGCACGAAGGGAAGCTCAACCCTGGGCTCAAAACATTTATGAGCTTGTACGCATGTGGGAACATACCTTTTTTTCTTTTTTCTTGTTTGTCTCCCCTTTTTTTTTCCCCCGAGCTATCCGAGGCCGCAAGCCACACGGAGGGAAAACACGCTCAACAACACCTTGAAGCGCATCCTCTCGGGGTGCGATGGGCATTCCCTCAGGGTCGTAATTAATTTACAATGCACCCATCACACGATCATCAGCCGCGGAACGGGACGATCGCGAGTTCGCGCGATCGCGCTTGAGGCCCGGTCTTCTGATCCTGTTCCGGCCACCGGTGGGTGATTATCATACGCGTTCCTTTCTTGTTTTCTTTTCTTTTTCCCACTCGTCGTGCTCATTTTATACTTGTTTTCGGTTTTTATGACCACCGGATGTATTATTCGCAGGCTAGGGTTTTTTCTTCTGTTTTGACGCTTTCCCTTTTTCTTTGAGAGCCGACGTTTAGCATAGTTTGAAGTTGTAAAAATTTGTAACCCACTTGCAGTTGTTCCGCTTTATTCCCCCGATGTGTCGCCTTACGATGCGAGGAAGCGAGCGAACGATATCCGATCACTATCGGACGGGCTAATAAATGTAAATGCACCAACGGAAGGAATTCGACTTATTTCAGTGGCAGCGGTTCGCTTGGCGTGTTGCGTGTGTCTCGCGCAAACCATCGTATCGGTCGTGGTAATGCGCAGGCACGATGAAGCACGATGCATGTAACGCCGCTTCTTAACGCCTCGTACTTGCGTAATCCCTTCGGCGTTGGACGCGTCACCACGGCAGGTGAAGAAAAAGATGCACCCAACGCGAACAAGCGATCCGCGTGAATTAATTAGCCTTTCTAGACCTTCACCAGCACCCTGCGGATGCCAGAGCTCAACTAGCCTCAGGCGTATCGGAGCGAAGGAATTAGTTGTTCTACAGTGCATTGGCGCGAAGGTCGCGAAATTCTTAAGCAAATATTTGCCAATATCACATGCGAAGTCTTGGGAAGAAGAGCGCAAACACAAAACAGGCATGCAAACGCAACTCTTCTGCCCATTTGTGCTTCCAAGCGCCACTAAACGATGATGGCGTTTAATTAATATATTATTTATTACAACTAATTTATGGTGCCTTCGCGCCTCGATGCCAACGAGAAGCTATTTTGCATGCGCCAACGGATGGGAAGCAAAAAAATGCATCCTGCAACGCGGCACCTAGCGTGCGTTGGGTTCGTTCCCATCCGTCGCCATACTCGAGGGATAAAAATTTATGATTTCCCCTAAACGGAACCGGCTTATGGGTGGACGACACGAGCAGTCGGCCCTCTCCGGGAAGGTGTTCGATTATTTACACCTCGTCGAGATCCTACTTGAGCCCGGGAAACTGTAACAACGTCCAGTTTGGGGTGTAACTTTACCCAGGTTTGTCGGAGATGACGACAACCAAACTTGCCGAGCTCAAAGCACGACCAGTAAGACGTAGCTAGTCGGTTCCTGGCATGCGGGTTTTTAATTTTCCGCACCATAAACACTCCGCTTGGCCGTGCTTCAGTTTGCTGCTGCGCCGCTTCAGCGGATCATTACATTGTAACGACAGATGGTTTCAATTTTCCCAGCTCTCGCTCATGCACCCGGGGGCGGGAATTGAACCGAACCCGATTGGATCGCTTTTCACGGTCCAGTGTCGTCAGAATTAACTCGTCATTAGAATCGGCTACCGGCCGGATTTTGAGGGCGATGTCGATAGAGCGAAGAAGCTATTCTTCATTTCAGAGATAACTATCTGCCGTCCCGGCTCTAATAGTGATTGTTTGCGGTTATAAAGCGGCTCCGTCATCGTGAGCCAACTCTCTCTATACGCCGCGAACGGTGTAAAGCTGAAAAATGGTACCATATTATCCAATTTGATACTGCTTATCGATAGCGGTCTCGGTTTAATGTTGCACTCGCGTCAGCTCAACCCGACTCCAAAACCCCAGTTCGACCAGGGACCCAATATCCTGACCGTGGGGTAGAAGCCACTGCTCCGAATCAATGATTGCGCTTAATCACAATCATTTCGAGGCAAATTGAAAACGGGCTCGTCGGCAACCGTGAACGAGCGGGAACGGCGCGAGATCCGACGCCGAATGCAATATCCGTTTACGCGCCGATAAAGCACGGGATCAGATAATTAGCCCGGATATTGCAATGTGTTAAATCGAGGGAGAAAAAAAGAGCGATCGGCTTCGGGCGGAGATTGTTGTGAGGTTGGCCGGTTGTGTGGCGCACATAGGAAGCACAAATGGACGGGTTCTAGTAACGCTTTTCAGGGTGCCGTTGGTGCCGTTTATTCGCCAGCCAGATAAGTGTGAAAATAATTATGGAACGCCTTTTTTTTTGTTGTTGTTCACAGAAGCCTCTCTAGATGCAGCTGTCAGCAGCAGTTTATTCGTGTTTGTGTGGCTTTGGGTGCATACTTGTTGTGGAAAATCAATTAAATTGTTTTTTTTTCTCTCTCACTTTCCGAACCGATTCCTTCAAGTAAAGGAGCCCATTTTGAGCCACTTACAAACTAGGTCACTTACCAGCGTAATGATGTTGCCAGCAAGCGCAATGGCAACCGAAAACAGCAAAAAAAAAGGGAATATTCCAACAGAAAACATGCCCGTGCACCCGCTTCGCTTTAAATGTAGCAACATTCAATTGGTAGTACATAAGCATCAGCACACACGGACACACAACAAGGGCGCTCCGGAACACCGGCTATAATGGCCCGTCGCTAGTTGCTTATGCATACGAATAATTGAAAATTACCGAGCCACTTTACGTCGGCGAGTCGGGTTTCGTTTCGATTCCTCTGCGCGTGGTAGTTTCTTTCCATCGTTCGTGCTCTTATGCACCTGAAGTGACGTTGGAAGATCGTCGGAAGATCGTCGCCATCCATCAAGAATCGGAAGTTGAGCCCACAACAAACAACAAACCACCCCGAGCGATCGCGTCCTGCAAGGGTGTAGGTCGCAGATAACGATCGAGCCTTCTTTTTTCGCTACCACATCCGGCCCGATCGCGTATTCCACCGTTCCCGAGCTTGATCATTTAACAACCTGCGAATGCATCGACCACCAGTCGGTTGGCGATGCACTTTAGGGGCTTTTTTTTCTGTGTGGTTCTTTTCGCGCGTAATCCTCATCAAACTCTAACGCAGCCAAAAGTTAAAAGTCATGGCAGTAAACGCGTACAGCTATTGTGTGCCGGCCCAGTGGCGGTTCCTTTGTGCAACACTGTTTACATGAGCGTGCGTGCGCCCTTTTCAAAAATTGCGCATCGCTTGAAAAAGCTAATTTTGTTGCACAAAAAAAATCGGCCCCGCTCCGAAGGATCAGCAAATGCGGCCAGGATGCCGGGGTTCGGAAGTCGCAAAACGAAATTAGAGACAATTCGTGCCCGCTGATCGGTGCGACCGGTGCGAGAAAGAGCAAAACGAAATTGAAATTAGCATAATTAGCTTCCTGCTTCGCGTTAGGTGCCATTTGTTCGTGTTAGAAGACACTTTGGTCTCTGCCGCTGGTGCCGTTCGGTTGCGTTTGTGGCGTCACTTCCACGGGGCGCACATGCAGCTAGCTGCAGCCGGGTGCATTGCACAACAGAAGGCATTTCGTGGGGACCTCAAAGTTCAAAAAAGGCAATGAGCGAATGTTAAGCCGTGTTGCATTCGAACCATTTTGGGGTACCGGTGAAGCGTGCGCCCTCTGGAAGGCTCGCTTCGAAAGAGCCACCGAGCTTGCGGACTCCTTTGCCCTCTCGGGGTCACGGAAGTGGGTTCGGAAAATGGCCAAAATTAAATTAATGGCCAGTTGGCGTAGTTAGCCTGACAAATGAGCGAGGGAAAACTGCGTTCCTTAACCCAAGCGGCTTGTTTGATTTTACGTTCATTTTTGGTTCCTGTTGTTTAGTTCCTTCGTTTGCTGGACGGGGAATGGATTTCTTCCCGTTTGATTCGAGTGGATCGCGCAACCGAACCTTCTGATGCGTAGCCAAAGTTCAATGGACGACTGTGTGTGTGTGTGTGTGAGTTTAATTTTCTAGCTTTTTAGTGCGCCGAAACTCGACAGTTATTTCCTGCCTGCCTGCCTGCTGAGGCAGCGAAAAGTAGAACCAACCAAACTGGCCACCGAACCGGGACATGAAAAATGTCAGCTGGCCGATGATTCGTGAGCATTAGCGGATGTCATCCGGCCCAAGCCGTCCCGGGCGGGTTCAAGCTTTGCGGGTCAAACGCCGAGTAGGGGTGCTGGCGCAGCAGCTCATGATTAAAATATGAGCTGCCTTATAAATCATCGGACAGCAAGACACCGGCCCGGTTATGAGCCCTGGTGCCAGGCTGACCCACGATTGGCTGAAAAAATGAATGAGCGCGCGCGATTAACGGATTGTTGATTTCAAATTCAACCCCACCCGAGTTGGGGTGGATTTTTTTTTATTTCTAAACACACGTTTGGCGTGTTTATTATTCTCACTTCGGGAGTTGGGATGGTGTTTTCCGTGGGCGGAGGGTTTTTCCAGCAAAAGAAAAACCAGCGCATTTGTGACGACGATCGGCGTGTCAACGAACGAAGCGCTGCCTCACACACAATGAACTTGTTAAGATGTTTTATGGGTCCCGCGCTGAAATGTATCACCTTCCGCGGTTCGTAATGGCGGTCGGTTTGTCATAAAACAACGCAATCGGGCCACAACATGGACGTCACCGCGCGCATTGTGGTCAGTTCACATCGGTGCCGGGAAAATGGCAGCTGCTACTTGTGTTCGAGCTGAAGTGGTCGTTTTTTTTTTCGGCATTTCTTGAGCACTGTTGCTGCACCGTTTGCCCATTCCAGCCCGGTTGGCCCGGTTTTAATTGGAAGTCTTCGCCGCCGTCGCGCTCCGGTGGTGATTTGGTCAGCTTGTGATGAGATGAAATTGACTCACAAATGAGCGATACTCGGGTACCGCCTCGTGCGCCCGTGCGGCTGTCAAGACCCAATCAAGGTGGCTTCCACGGGCCAGATTGTGGGTTTGTTGTTTAGCTTCTTTTTTTTTATTGTTCACCCCCTCGGTCACGGGGCGGGAAAAGCTCGCCCGTGGGGGGTGTGGTGGAAAACGCGGGTTGACGTGGCCATGACAATGGCTCCCGCGTGGCCTGATGAGTGTCGCCGCACTAATTATCGTGCTAATTGATTGCTCCGATCGGGTTGCCGTACCGCGGGCTGCTGGATTGGTGTTTATTGCCCGATTCGGAGCTTAACCGCTGCTTTCACATTTTACCCGTGCAAATGTTGTCAAATTAACGGCTCAGGCATCGGTGGCTTTCGCTATTTTTGTGACATCAGCCCACACACCTGCACGAATTGGTGTGCGATTCAGTATCGACTTTTGATCGACTTCAAAGCGCACAGTTTTCCGCCAATTTCCTTATGCATTATGCTCGGCCACATTTGGTAGCGGATCTTTCGCCTCCCCCCCTAATGGGGGCTTTTCTTCAACGAAACGAGCGAGAACATGAAGCTCTATCTGGCGCAAATCAGGTCACAATGCATTCCGCACATAATTATCATCATCATTACGAGTAATCACCCGCCAAGCGGCTGCTCGAGCGACAATCGCTCAAAACGCTCAATTTGCCCCCGTATGGGGATGCCAATTGTAAATGCGCGAATGTGCATTGTGCAGAATGCAGTTCGAAAGAGTGAGAACGAGAAAGAGAGCTAGTAGAGGGAAAAGAGACAAAAAAAGGGAACATTTGCAACGCACACACGCTCAACGATCATCAAGGCGGCATGCGAAGGTGATAATTTTTATTCGATTAGCAATGCAAACGGTGCGCGCGAGGTGCATTAGGTGCATTGTTTGTGTGTGATGCCGGCGGGTGGTGGTGTTTGTTCGCGACACGTCGGTGCCCACACGCGTCTAGCTGTCTCGTGGGTTGGAGAAAATGGGCATTTTTTTGTTGTTGTTGTTATGAACAAAGAATTCCTGCCGCAATTTGCACCTTTTTACTGTCACCCCTTTTTGGTTCGGGTGCACTTTATCAAAGGGCCGGTTGGGCTTATCGTGGACAAGAAAAGGGGGTTTCCCACTCTCTAGGTGAAACGAGACTGTAGTTGTGTAATCGATGTGAAGTTTCCACGAGGCGTTAAGCATTTCCACCTCGAACGGACAACAATGAAGGGTTACTTTAACCCTTGAAGCGAGAAGGTATTGGCGATACTTATTGCAGGACTTGGCGATATTTTCAAAAGCAGGGTTGTTCATCGTATCGTCTACTTATCAGCACTTCATAAAGCTTATTTCATATTCTGCTGCAGCATAAATAATTTTTTTAATTAATTTTTAAATTTAATGCTCATCATCATCATCCTATAGCCGCTTGAAGAATCTCAAAAAAGGACATAAATATTGAACCCTTTTTCATTAAATGATCCACGGCCTACTATGATCTACTCCGATGTTGCTCCAGCCGATTCGTCACTCGAAAGGGTTAAAAAACACGGTTTATTATTTATGCTACCGCACCAAAGGCACAACCACCAGTACACACTGGGGGCCAACATTAATTGAGCCCATTTCCTGCGCCAATATTTTCCCCCTGCGCGCGACCCAAGCCATCTCTTTCGACACCTTGCACCCGTATCGCTCGCACCGGGCCAACTCGAAGCCAGGGCTTTCCTCAATTTCCCTTCACCGGCATGGCGGACTCACGAAAGGCCAGGAACTAGGGAGGCGAGGGCAAGAGGCATCGCGCAACACCAACACGCGGGCAGGAACCCGGGTGTTGGTGAAAATTAACACTGCAAATCATTATCGCGATCGGAAAGCTGTGAACAAGCGGCAAAACATGCTTCTGCGTCTGCCCTGCACCAGCGCGAGGTGTTTGCGTTTTTTCTGCTGTTGCTGCTGCTGCTGCTGCTTCTGCTTCACCTTCTTTTTGCATCGTTCCCTGGAAGGGAAAGGAAGTGCGAAGGGCAGTTGCAACTACTGCACCGAGGCGTGCGTGGCCACCGGACTACAATAACCGTTGAGTTGGGATGGGGGCCCTTCTGCAAGTTAGTTCTAAAATCGTCTGTTGCGTGCGTGTAACGGCCACCGATGCTTCCTGTTCTGCTGCACGGACCTGCCATTGCTGCTGCCGATGATTATGATGATGATGATGATGATGATGCACCGGCTCGCAGCCTTGCGAGTCGTTGTCCCCCGGAGCAGGGTGGATTGCTCGAGGTCGCCGTGGGGAATTATTTCGCGATCACTCGGTTCCGCACCTTCTAATCTGGGGTGGGCTCGTGTTGGTGAAGGCGCAACAACTAAAAAAAATGAAGCCCTTCTCGCGAACCGAAGCTGGAAAGAAGTAATTATTTTGATTAAGTTCACCTCCCCAACGGAGTGAAGTGCGCCCTTAGTGGAGGGCTCGAAATGGCGAGTGATTTAAAAAAAAAACGCCCTGACTCGAGAAGTGCAGAGCGCCTTGATTGATGACATAAGTTCGCTTGGGCGCACTTGCCGAGGTGTCGAGGTCGATGGTGCCGGTGAAAATGTGTCAATTGCTAGATAATTGATGCGTGCTTCGAGGAAAGAAGGCCTTGGAGGTGGTTTTAGGGAAATTAAGGACACGTAATGAAGATGAAGCGACCGTTTTGTCAGCTTTTTTTTCGTCTGATCCTGCACTCAGAAGCCAGCATTAAAGGACGTTTTAATCTCTAAAGAAGTAGAGGAACGCTTAAAAATTAACCCGGACTTCATGTTGGGGTCCTTTAATGAAATGCTTCCAATAAAACCTCATCATCGGCACCCCGAAGATGCTCATCGATCGAACTGCGTCGCCATTAATGTGCGCTACGACATAAATGTCCTGTGTTCAATTCCCCAAAAAAAACACGACGTTATTGAGCCGAAAGCCCGAAAGACGGATGAGAACATAAAACAGGAAATATTGTTTTCGAACCTCATCGACAAAGCGGCCCCTTATCCGCTGGGGCGCCATCGCTCCGGTTCCGACCGTTGATTAAGCTAATGTGATAATTTTTCGTTTGCCCATCTAATTTATCACCGCACGTGGACGCCGTGCGGACGTTAATTTTATGCATTCCTCCCTTAGCCCAGACGCGAAGGGCTTCAGTTCATTAGGAATATTTTTATCACTTGACCAATAAATAATACAAAACTCCCTGCCCCATCGCCGGCCAGTCTGCTCGACCGGTTGGCAGCCACAAACACGCATACTCACAAGAACAATGATCAATTATTCAGCCGGCAGGTGACATTGATTATGCTCGCAACCCGCCACCAACGGAGCAGCGGCAGCAGCAGCAGCAGCATCGCGCACGGTGACACGATGACGCTGGCCGCTTAATTAAGTGACACCCGGCTCGGGGTCTGAACAGCGCGTCTTGGCTTTGGCAGGCCGAGAGCCGGCTGCTCTGGATTCGTCGCCCCTTGTTTGCGCGGGGTGTGGATGATTTTTGCGCAACACACAGGCGTGCGCGCGCGCGCAGGATGAAAAGCCCTTGCGACAGCTTGTCAGTCATTTGTCTAGTTACGCGTCAGCCGCACGGTTGCTGTTTTTTTTGCCTGCGAAACCGCCAGCCAGTGTCGCGGTCTGTCACGCGGTCTGACGCTCGCGTCTGTCAGTGAGTCGCGTGGAAAACTCGTCGGAAAATTTGCCGGCACCTGGGGGGCACCAAGGGCAAGGGAGTGCCTGCCAGGGTGGACGGGGCGATGATTGTTCGCATTGTTTGGCTGGCGTTCTGGCGAATGGGGAGGGAAAATCACTTTTGACACGTTCAACAATAAGGCAAATTGATCTCGAGTGGTTGCATCAATGCGGTCAGCGATCGGTGGCTAGTGAGGCGTGGTAGTGAAACAATTTGTTCGCAAGTGGTGCCGTTTTTTCATGCTTTCATTGTAACACATTGAAGAGCGTTGTAATAAGATGGAGAAAAAGGAATAGGCCTTCTTCAGATTGCGTGCAATATGGCTTCAATATGATCGAGTATCTGTTCACACCTCAATCTTCTCAAGAGTTACAAGCTTTTTTTGCCGTTGCCCAAAAATTGGTGACATGGCATCCAGCGAAATGGATGACATTTGGGTGACGCCACATTCAAGGTATTAATATCTGTATGTTGAAGAGAATAGATTGTATTCTTAGTGCAGTTGGTCAAAAGAATCAAACTCAGAATGAACGGATTTTCCGTGGATTGGTTCTCCTTCAACGCCCCAAACACCGCAAAACCTTTTCACGTGAACCCTTCACGCGTACATTGTTACACCGCCCAAGCGCTTAAATCATCGTTCGCTAGCCAGGACAACAGGACACAGCCGTAGCAGCCCTCCGGGGGGTTGACAAATCTGGACAAATTTTATTGCGTCATGCTATCTAATGTGCCGTCCACCGCGCGAGCTCAAGCCCACGGTGCAATCACGCAATCGCAACTTCCCGAGCTCTTTATACCGTCCTTGTTCCTGGGGGAAAACCAAACCCAAAAACGGTGCAGGATCCCCGGAAGTGCCGGTCAACCGAGTCCCGTTCCCGTTTCTCTGCTCCAATATGGCGCCCTCTCTCCTCACAAGGACTTCGCGACACACAAAGGGGCGAGCCGCACGATTTACGACCAATGTACGATAATTTTGTCCAATAATCATAACCCCAGCTAATCTATGTAGTAAAATCTTTATCGCTCCGTGCCGTGGCCACACAAGCGTGGGTGTGATTAGTGCAGGAAGCGAACGTACCAACACGACGATTGTTGTGTTTCGTCGAGTCGAGGCATCACAATCCGCCGGGTTCGCGTTTTCCCCCACCGGGTGTTACGGATTTCGGTGGAACACCCCTTTTTCCGCTTGGCATAGTGTTGGTGTTCCTCTCGACGTCCACACCCACCCACGGGTCAGTCACGGTCGGGAGTGAGGACATAAATTTAATTGAATAAAATATCCCCACCGGGACCAAACCGGGAGTCCTCGAGCGCAGGACTCTGTCTCACTCTAATCGGCGGCTCAACTGGGGCGCTAATATCTCAATCTGGATGGTAGGTGTGGCAGGAAGCTAGGGTGGATACGTCACCGGTCAGGACAATTGCCAGCCAGGGGACGAAACGCACGAACATGGGCGCGTTGTCGCATTGTTGGTGGTTGGAATTTCGTTGGGGCTTCGTTTGATGGTGGCTTTAGATTACGTGCAACTGTGGCAGTTGCCGTGGAATGTTGCCGTAAGTGTTGGACCGTTTGCTCGCGAAGGCTGCAATCACGAAACGGACTTTATGGTGCAATTGGAATGTCGAGCAGGAGATTGTGACATGTTTCTGTGCATGTCTTTTACGAGATTTGTTCGAGATTGGGGCACTTTGAAGGGATTTATAAACGCAGCGCTTCAAACGGAGCAGATGTAGTTAGATTACTGTAAGTTTTATAATATGTTCAAATCGATATGCTTACAACAAAAGGATCATCTTCAACATGTGAGATGAAGTCTTCCAGCACTCAACATTGTCTTATAGACAGTCACCTTTTCCACAGTAGGCCTTGAAGCCCAATTCAAGGAAAGGTTTTGGCCAAACTAACTCACAATCTGATGGATGGCGACACGGATGAGGGCCTCAGTGAGATTGGCGCAACTCCTTCGAATAAATGCCCCAGGCAGTACCACAAAACACGCGCATGTCTCCGAACTCAGGAAGGGAGTTGACCCCACGGAATCATCCATCTGAAGAGATAGTATCGATCGCTAGTTGTCATATTCATGGCTCCCTAGCCTTCGTAGCCCGCAGGCATAGCGAACGGTCAAAAAGTAACGGTTGTACCCCATGGCTTCGTTCCTTATTAGACCACCCCAATCGGCTTGGGCTCGCCTGGGTGAAGCCCTTTTACCCCAACATGCTGGTGTCGTGTGCGTTAACCAAAAGGGTGATGTGCATCGCGGAATCGAGCTTTGCGCATCGGTTGCTACCGGTTGTCGGGACGATGCATCTTGTCCGATTGTCGAGAACACGCGGGCTCCCGGAGGACGTTTCATGGCCAGTCATGGCCCTTTTACAACAATAAAAAAAACCCTAAAACAACATCCACACGAAAAAAAGGGCAACACGAACGCACTCCTATCGCCACCATCGGGCAAAAGGGCTCACAAATTAGCAATTATGAATTATGTTGCTTATCTGCAATTATCGCGCTTTAGCAAAACTCCAAGCGAAGAAACAACGACGCCACGCATCGAACGCACAGTAGGCCGGTCAGGTGCCCTTTTGGCGTTGGCATGCCTTCATATGCCGTGCCGATCGCAGGAGGCTGCTTCGCTAGATAAACCCCTGGGGGGTGGAAAAGCACGAAGCACGAAAAAGCAACCCTTCTCGCTCACCCACCGGATCAACCCCCTACACAGGGCTTTGCGGGTGGCCACCCGATCGTGGTGGTAGCGTGTTTGCTTGCGAGCTTGGCTGTTAATTTTCAATTTTTTTTCGACATCCCACATTCCTCGTTCTCGTGGACTTTCGGGGGTTTCGTTCCACGGTTTTCAACCCCTGAATTGACTGTTGACAGGTTCACCGGGGAACCGGTCTCGGGCACCGGAATTCCACCTCGTGCAAGACGTGCTTTGCTCGAAAAGGGCTGGCGAAGGCCTCTGGCGGGATGTCCCTGTTGGCGGGACACGTTTATAGCCGCTGTGTTGAGGAGTGCAAGATGACAGTTTTGCGAGTAGCGAGCGCGTTAAACGGGGCAATCCGCGTGCAAATTAATCGACCTTCGGATGAGAAGCACCCCGACAGGTTACCGGTGTGAGTAATGTGCGAGTAGCTCAAGCAACACCTCATTCTGCATCGACTGCACGCGATCGATCGACAACCAGCTCCACCATGGGTGGCAGAACTCCTTCCTGCCAGCCATTACTAACCACCCTTATTTTGCTTTCTTTCTCTCTCTCTCTCTCTCTCCTTCTCACTCACGCTTCACAGCCGCATGTTCCCGACAGTGCGCGTATCCTTCTCCGGTCCACTGCGCCAGGTCACGCCGGCCGATCGGTACGTCGTGTTGCTGGATGTGGTCCCAGTTGACAACCGGCGCTACCGTTACGCGTACCACCGGTCGGCGTGGTTGGTGGCGGGTAAGGCGGATCCACCACCCCCGGCTCGGCTCTACGCCCACCCGGACACCCCGCTCGGGGCCGATGCCCTGCGGAAACAGGTTATCTCGTTCGAAAAAGTGAAACTAACCAACAATGAGATGGACAAGAATGGTCAGGTAAGTGTCCGAGCAACTCACCCTTCCGACGGGGGGAGGGGAGAACGGGGGGTGGGTGGTGTGCACGCGTAATTTGATACGATCTTATAAATCACGAGCTGGAGTGCTGGGAGCCCGCCTCGTTGTGGAGAGCCACGGAAAATGGTTGATTAATTTGGAATCATTAGCCAGCCGACAGGCAAAACATAACCTTTGGAATTCCACCACCGGAGCGGTGGGGGGGGGGAGGAGTGGGTGCAAGGACGACCGCAAAGGGTCTCCTCCTCCCCCTCCCCAGGCACCACCTGCCCTTCGGACACCGTACGGACGGGTGAACGAAAACAAATTATTTACACGATTTTTGTCTGTCAAATTATTTCAAACTGACTTAATTCCCGTCTTTAGCGTTGAGATACGCTGACACTGACGCTGCTCGCGATGGCGTCCCGGTGATTGAGCGCCCAGCTTCTTATGTTACGGACTCCCTCAGGTTCCCTGGGACAACCTTCTCTGTTCCTTTTGCACCACTGTGCGCCACTATGGGGACCTTAGGGAACACCCACTCGCAAGCGTTTACGTGATGCTTGACGTGCGGTACGAGCGGTTTGGTTTTTTGAGGTTTTCGAGGGAGGTGAAAAATTGTCTCCAGCTAGAACCCCCTGAATCTGGAAGGCGCTTCTGGGAAAACGGGCCAGTGTCGACTCGCTCACTTCTTGGAATGGATCACGTGAAAAATCCAAAGAATCAAGGGAAGGGAATTTCTGGAGACGCCGTGGTGCATCTCGACAGTCATGGCCTGCTATGACGACAGTCGTCAGGAGGCCACGGTGGCGCCATAGCAGGCGGTGCGTACGGCGCGATACGAGTGAGTTCATCTGTTCTTTGTTTTGACAGATGACAAGTGCATCGTGACACAATTCATTAATTATGAAACGCACTGGCGCACGCAGCCCGCGCTGGAAGTGGCCTTTTTGCTTTTTCCTTTCCCAGGCGCGGGATGGTTGGCTTTCCCTGTCGCATCGCTTTCACTGTGCGGTTTTTCGCTGGAAATGGATCGCCCGCCTGGTTTTGAAGTGTCGCACCACGAGGGAAACATAACGAAATGTCATTTATAATCAGGCTCATTAGGCAGGGGAAGCATCACTCGTCATATCGCTGGTTGTTTGGTGGATTGGATTGGGACTTCTAAGGAGCAGCTCTCTGGGAAGCTGATTATGAAACGAAGCCAAGGGATTTGATTCGTTGAAGTGCTGATACCGGCCAGCTTCATTAGTACTGATTTGGTAGTTGAGAGATCGGCGTTTTCTAGAGTGACATATTTCAAAACATTGTCCATCGTTGCCAATCCGTTTAATCGTGTGCGGAAGAGAGCGTTTGCCCACGAAAGGTCGTTATTAGATTGTCGAAGCATCGAGGATCGTCCTGTGACCCAAATACAAATCATCAGTTTGCTGAACGTTGGTAGCTCCCTCGATTAGACTCACACAAACCACGCTACGAGCGTCCTGAAAACGCTCACGTCCGCTCCAGCGAGGTGATATTATTTATTGGCAAAAAAAAGGCACAAACGTCGTGCGGATAGAATTTCTCGCGCGCTTATTTATTCGCTGAAATTTTAACGCACCTATTGGCACCGGCCATCCCGGCTCAACGGAAAAAGGAATCAACCTATGGCTCGTGGTGCCACGTCCGCACCAACGGAGGACCCTGGACCCTGGACCACACGAAACCACGAAGCGAGAAGCGTAAATGGTGATTTGATGAAACCGATATCGATCTTTTCGCCGGTTGGAGAAAGGCCAACCACTTCGTCGAGGCGCCCGAGAGGGTCGTGAGAGGGATGCCTGGAAAGAGGGGGGAAAATAAATATCAATAATAAAGATATAAATATCTAAGACATCGATACAGCGTGCGAGGTATCATCGTTCATGTTTCGAATTTATGACATCCTCCTCCAGGAGCTCATTTCTCCGGGCGGAGGGATGATGTTTTTTTTTCTTGTTGTTGTTGCCGTTGTTCGTTCGTTCTTGCTTTACCACTTGCCACATTGTATGTGTGCCGGTACACGCGTCTAGATTACGTTCGTGCGGTTGGAGAGTGTGGGGATAGATTAAAAAAGAATTACAGCCCCGTCCGGGACAAATGCGCAGATATAAGCGGGCTAATCTAAAACAATCTTTCTCCCTTGGGGAGGTGTCAGCTATTATTTGCCCTTCAGCCAACGAAGGGTGGTTGTTTTTCGCTCGAATAAGGGCGCACGTCTGCAGGAAAGCGAAATAGGACAACAGCCCAGAGGGCAGAGTGAGAATGGTGAGCGATTCTGCTTTTCTGGAAGAATCTTCCTCTGCTCTGCAAGATTGAAATGGACTGGAGAAAACTAGGTGATGTTGAGGTCGTCCTACAGCTCTTCATGTGCCGACTGCTTGAGTTCCTGTATTCCTAGCAGCAAAGTCATTCTCACACCTTCCGTGCCGATTAACGATGGTCCCTTCGTTAAGGAGAACGATAGCACGCAGTTGCACCCGGGGCGTTGGCAGACATTTTCAAAGGGCGAAACGAACATGCAGTCTGTATTCAAAACGGCCTAAGGGTAGTCTAAGGATACGCACCAACGCAGCAGGATGGGCAGGATCTGAGGAAAGACAGACAGACAGAGAGAACGAGTAAACAAACAAACAACCGAACAAACAGTACTAACCAGCGGTGTATTCGGGACAGCATCAGCCGATACGAGTGTGCATGTTTACATGTTTTATTAACCCCCGGGGGTGGTTTCGCGCCCCAATCGTGCTAGTTGGATGTAGAAGGGTCGCTTGCAAGCTAACTCATGAAGAAAGGAACGATCCGCACCCTTCCGTGGAAGTGACTATCGTTTACCGGTATTGGTGGTGGATTGTGAGAAGTGAATTATAATTAGGGTGAGGGCGTTCTCGCTGCTGAGTGGGGTGGTTGGTTGACATAGGTTAGTGCGAGATGTCATCTGGCGCCAGCGCGATGAGTTTGTGAAAATGGCGCCCATGAAAACCATCCCTTGAGGGGTTTTTGCTGCCGATGCTTTGACGCAACGTTGTACTGCCTTATTCATGAATGTTTTTTGTGGAAAAAAAATCTTGTTATAATTTGAAACGGTTTACTAAAAGAAACCATCTTTCCATTTGAAATTTAATAATTGGAAAACCTATGGAAATGTCTCATTTTCGTCGTTTCTCCCTTGCAGATTGTTCTCAACTCGATGCACCGCTATCAACCCCGGATACACCTGGCACGGCTCGGACCGGGCCAAAACATTCCCATCACACCAAAGGAGCTGTCCGATGTCGACCACAAGACGTACGTCTTCCCGGAGACGATCTTCACGGCCGTGACGGCATACCAGAACCAGCTGATCACGAAGCTCAAGATCGACTCGAACCCGTTCGCCAAAGGATTCCGTGATTCGTCCCGTTTGACCGACTTCGATCGGTAAGTTGCTGTTGCGTTTCTTTCTGTGTTGTTCGAGGTCTAATGTTACAAAAACAAAACAAAAAAAAAACAACCGCAAAAAGACGGTGCCGCGATCTAAAACTAGAGTGAGGCCTGAGTGGCTGACTAACTTGAAGCAAAAAGCGAAATTATGTGTGCCAGTTGTAACGGGAACATTAAGCGTGCACAAATTTAATGCTCAGCGTCATCGGAACCTATAATTTTCCGATCGATGGTCATAATTTTACTCACCGATCTTTTCCACGCTAGTACATGATCATCGGCAAAAATCAATCGATTCCCGAGCATCAAACAGTCTCGCTTCACCTGTCGCTAATTGGACGATCACGAGCGTCTACTAATGCGAGCGAGCCGCGTTAAAACATCGCCCGAACACAGACGCCAACATGGAGAAAAATCGTTCGGGGGAAGTCGACTTTGAGACATGATTAAAATTAGCCTTCTGCATTCGGTTCGATCGGGTTGCAGCAAACATTCAAGAGGCCCTGTGGAACGCACGTCTGGTAGCGTATGTATGCAATATTGCTCATTAGGCAGAACGGGGTTCATAAATAAAACGAAGCCGCCAACGGGCGCGCCCAGACAGACGCCGCTACAGTGCGTATAACATATCCAATCGGCCAAGGTGGAGAGAGAAGATGAATAGCAAAGGGGGTTAAAAAAAAGGAACATTGTGAACTCAAACAAATCATCAACTCAAATGCCGCCGTTCATCATTATCATCCATCAGATTGCGGTGTGGCGAGATGCTCGGTAACGGATGCACCTCCCACTTTTTATGCTGCAATTTCACCCACAATACGGGGGTGTTTGAGAGGGCACGTGGGATTGTTGTTGCTAGGAAAAATGGGACGATAAAAACAAGCAGTCTCTGTTCGATTCTAAGCGAATATCGCACAAATTCTAAAGATCGAGATAGTTTGGCGAACGATCTAGAATTGGAGATCGCTGACACGTGACACGAGAAACAAATACATACTCAGTACAACCTCCAAGTCAGTATTATTGCAAACCGGAGCTCGATCGACGGGCGGAAAGATCATTTCAACATCAATAAATTTAAAAAATGGAAGCGTGCGAATGTGAACGCGCAAACGCGTGTTGCGTCGCGTAATTATCGCGCAGCGTATTTTCAGGTGGTTTGCCTTGCGCTGGGAATTTCGTTGCTTGGCTTTGTTTTTCTTTGTTGTTTTTCCGCTGGTGCAGCAGATTGGCCCCTTTCATATGCTGACGGGAACCGGGAAGAGGCCATCGCACAAAACGAGTGTATGTTCGATTGCTTATCGTCGTCGTTTGCACCGATATAAAGCGAGCCATTGCTGGCGTTCCTTGGGAAGGTTTGATTCCCGATGGTGGACGGCGAAACATCGATCCTGCTTTGATGTGAGCGCGAATTATAAACAATGAATGAATGATGGATAGCATCAACTGTAAACGGCGGTTTGGGTGCGATGTATTATTTTGGATAATTCATTTTGATGGAAGCCTGCATTTACGGTATGCAGACAACTTGACGATATTTAAATTCAGTGCAGGAGCTTTTGAAATGCATGACAAATGCATGGTAAATTATATGTATGACAAAGTTCATGGAAATAAACCAAAATATATATATTTTTCACACTCTCTATAATAAATTATATATGAAACAATGAACTCAGCTATAATTAATTTGGAAAAGATTGATAATCATATCACTTTCAAAGGTGATTTCAGGATCTTAAAACTCATGTGTGAATTAGTAATCTTAATTATAATAAGCTATATAGATGATGATTTGCTCAACATTTAAAACGCTTTGCTTCCATCTTGCTGGGTGCTCTGAAACACCATTTAATTGGGGCAACTGCTCCGATAACATTAAATTGATGCGCTGATGCTCTCACTGTTCTTCCGCCGATTGCCAATCGATCGTGGGCCTGATCGTTGCACTTGTTCGCCGGTCAATCAACCTTGCAATTCGACACAATCATCAAACGATCGCAAACCATCGCCACTCGTTGGAGGCAAATCCGCTCGTTTATTCTCACCAAGAATCGATTCGCCATCAAAAGGACCACGCTCCAGGATCGTCCTCGTCCCAGTTCGAAGGGATTTTCATTCGACCAAAAGCTCGAACCGCGCCCCATCTCCTCAACCTGCTGATTTGTTGCACTAATGGAGCCCTCCCTGATGCGGACATTCTCACATTTGCGGTCCCTTCCAGGGGTGCTGCACCAAACCAAACGTTAATATTTGCCCGCTAGGGGTTGGGCGCGCGCGTCGCTGCCATCACCAACGCTCCGCCATCGATGCCGGGTGCCGGGGTCTGTAATTAGGCCCGAAAAGCCGCCAACATCGCGGAATCCCTCCGTTTCGCGGCACCAGCCCCGTCGTGGCTGGTTTCGGCTGGTTGAATTTTCATGTTTTCGCGCAACAAAACCCCCCACCACACCTTGTTGAAAGGGGGGGGGGGGGGCCGACATACGATAACCATAAATATAGCTCCGACCGAACCGAACCGAAACTCTCGATCGACTTCAATCGGCCGCGCGAAACGCATTTCCGCCACGCTGCTCGGTGGACGGTTTGCGTTCGATTTCCCTTCCCTGGCGTGTGCAAGTTTGTTGCGGGGTTGCTCTTTTTTTCCTTCTTTTCCATCCCAGCGATCCAGTTTTCCGGTTCTTCCGGACACACGATCCCGGGCACAGTGGGGAAGTTTTTCCAGCTCGACTTTGTTGGGGCATGAGTGTGTGTTTTTTTCTCTCTCTCTCTCTTTCCTCGTTGAACCAGCGTTTTCTTGCGTCTGCGAGGCAATAAAACAAAAGTAAAGGAGAGAAACAAAAAAAAGAAGAGAAAAGAATAACCCACCGCATCATCGGTTCTGCTCGCGAGCCACCCAAAGAAAAGCGAACATTGATTAATGGGGGCTGGTTTGGCGCAAAAAGGGCCCCTTTTGCGCGGGGGACCGACATCCGGTGGGGTGGAATGTTTCGCCGCAATAAAACTCAACGAGGCGCGTTTGCGCGAGATCACACTCAAACGCCAGACGGCTCAAGGCAGCGGGCTCGAGTTCGCCTAGCGTTAAAACAATTATTTCGCAATGAACAGTTTCACCCGTTATCGAACCGCCCGCTCGGACGGGATGAGAAATTTCAATCAACTGTCGCTGTGGGTCTCGTGGTGGATTCTTCGTCTTTGGGGGCGGGCGTCTTTTGTCGTTTGCCGCCCGGAAAATGGAAGAAAACGGCGCACACTAGTGCTGCGCCGGGGAGGGCGGGTTGCATGATTTATTGGGCCAATTAGTGTTATTGATTGCTTTCTGATTGTTTTCCGCTTTTTCGCGGTGCATTTTTTTGTTCCTTTGATGCGTGGCGGTTTTTCCGGTGTTCCGGAGTGTCTCAGTTGAGCGGCTTTCAAGTGCCTTTTTGGGAGGTTACATAGTGGTCCAAGTTTATGGGCTTTGGAGAAACAAAAACCTGGACGACCAGTAATAGCAATCGATGGAAGCAAAATATTTCTAAAGAAACATGTCTTTAGAATGCCTTCCAAAAGACCTCATCATTCGTGTCCTTTGAAGCAACATCCTGTCATGAAAATAGACTCTGCTTTCCCGAACACCCCGATTGAGATATTTAGCGACACTTCGGAAAAGCATAATTATTTTAACACCACCACAATCTGTCCGTCCGTCCATCCACAGCCGGCCATTTCCTGTGTCGGTAAGATCAAAACGTGCCTCGAGCCAAACAACCAACCGGTTGCAATGGGGCGCAATTTTCTCAAATTTGCATCCGACCGGCACTGATTTGGCTCGCAACCAAGCGAACCCCTTTTTTGCAGCGGTCCGTCAAATGAGCGGCCCTCGGTCTCGGAACTATTCGAGGATGCCCTTCGGCGCACGGGAGCGAACCAGCGAACCACAGTATGCAACGCACTGCCCAGCTCAAAGAACCCGCGCGTGAAGTGTTAATTTGAAGAAAAATGGCCCCAAAGCCAGAGCATTGGAGTCACCTTTCTCCCGGGGCTTTCGGTTCTATCCTGCTGGTCCATTGGCGCACCGCACGTATCGAACCGAGGCGTAATTAACGCGTAATTTGAATAAATTGTGAACAGAACGAAAAGCCCTGTACCGGGGCTCGAAGAAATATTGCACATGAGAGCCCCAAAAACACACGGAGACGTTCTTTCTGTTGCTGTTTTATGCTTGCAGCCTTACAATGTGCCGCACCGTGATGTCGGTTCGCGCGATGTTGATGCCTTTCGCAACACCTTGCTGGCCGCTGTGTGGCCACCCTTGGGGCCACACGTCCACCGAACGGTCCGGAAGGGGCGTAAAAGGAAGCGAGAGAAAGAGAGAGAGAGAGAGAGAGAGAGAAAAAAAATGATCGCCGGTCATCTTGCCGGCCTCGGGATAGCGGGATTTGTAGCACCACCTTTTCGATGTTTTCAGCGATCCGTGCATGCACATTTTCCCCGGGTTCCGCACACCGCCGGCACAAATTATGCACCGTACGGACCGGGCGAAATAGGAGGGGGATAAAAACGTGAAACAAAATAAGCAACACGAGTGCACCATCGAGAGGGGGCTGTGTTTTTTTTCCTTCTTTTTCGTTCGAGGTTTTAATTCAGTTAAAATTAAGCCCAACATGAGCAACCATTACACTTTCACTCGATGATGACGTTAGAACGTACTGGTCGTGTTTTTTTCTTGTCTTCTTCTCTCCCTTTTGCTGTGTGTGTGTGCGGAATGGTGAAAGGGACGACGGTGTAATTGGGCATGTATTGCATGCGCTACCGCAAGGATAACGATCGCTGCAGCAACTGCATCAGCCAATGCATCAGCCTCGACTTGGAAGAGCTATTTCATGCCGTTGCTTTTATTGCATTGAAGGTGTTTATCTCTGTGTCTGTGCGGGTTCAATGATATGTATTCATTTTCTTACAATTATCTGGTACTTAGAATGGTCATTTAATGGGATCAAAAAAGGACACTATTTTTACTCATTTTGTGCTATTTTTTCGCTTGTGTCATCGATCAACGTTTGCCTCAAAAATTGCACAAATAAGTGTGTAAAATTGGGTCAAAAAAGATGCCTTTTTGACCGAAAACCCTCAACACCATCACCCACCGTGTGCCGCCAATTTCCGCCAAAGAAAAGGGCCTCCATTTTCGCACCTTAATTTCATTAAATTTTCACCTCTTTTCGCAACAAACGCACCGCCGCCCGGGCGCTGCGCTGCGAGTGTTCGGGTGCAATTGAGCCCTCCGTCCGGATCAACGGCTTGCTGCACCACTGCACCGACGGTGCATAAAATGCATTCCACCAAAAAACAAAACGAAAACGAAAACCGCTCCAAAATCCGGCCCGATCGTTGCACGAGCGCGCAGGAAATATAATACGCGAACGTGGTGAAGTTCATCCTTTCCAAATGTGATGATTACAGGGCGGCATGCATGGGCTGCTATCAGGCTGCGGGTTCGCCCCGGGTACTTAAATGGTTGTTAAAAGTGGTGCGTAATTATTCTGACACTTTAGGGCCGCGCACACGGCCACTCTTCACCGGGGCGACTGGCCATCGAGCGAGAGTGCGAGCGAGAGCAAAAGCGAAATAAAACCAAAAAACCGGGTGGGAGCGAGATGCGGTTCCGCCGAAAAAACATAAATTATTATGTTGTCCGTACGCCGTCATACATCATCAGCGCACCACACCGTCCGGGTAATGATTGATAAAAGCCAAAGCCAGCCAAAGTGCCGCGCTCGGTCCGTCGATTGGTTGGGCTCGGCAACCCGACACCGCGAAACCTGATGAATGCTTATTTTCAGCAGCTCCTGGCTCGGGCAGGACACCGGGCCCGGTTATCCTGACCACGCGGACCGTTCGTGAAGTGCGAGTAATTTATTCGAAATTGATGAATTTTAATGCAAAACTCGTTCGGCAAACCGCGAACCGCCCGGTGAGTGGTAAAAAGTGAACGCATTCCCGCATTCGAGGTTCGGCCGAATTTTGGCCCACGGGCGCTACCCGGTAATTTACTCCACCGGCCACAAATGGCCGCTTGGTTGGCATGGATGGGATGCACGCATCCATTCCCGGGAGAAGGCTTGCTAGCTGGGCTAGGTTCGGCCCAGACGGAGTGGCGCGCCAACTGGGGCTGAAGGACCATAAGAAGAACAAAAAAAACATACCTGTCGATGAGAGCCGATGTTCTTGCGAGTTGTGTTTTTGTAACAACACTTATGCTGGGAAATAAGCATTCTCATGATTTCGGCAACTAGCACCACAAAGTATGGGTGTAAATAATAATCCAGGAACAAAGCCGATAAGATTTTCTGATATGTCATATGAACATATAAAAATAAAAGCATCATTTTCGATAACCATACAATCAAGTATAGTATCGAAAGGAGTTTCATTCATCAGCATGATTTGGCTGTTAGGACAAACAGTTTTGGGCTTTTTCTTTTGCAGGCGGGAATCGTAAGTGCATGCGTTCTTAGAACAGAAAACGAACGCTTCCTTTCCTGCATAATGCTTATTATTAGCCTGCCGATAATCACCAGCTTTGCGAACGACGATCAGTCCGCAGAACAGCCAGTCGTCACTTTCGCATGCTAGGTGCGAAATTGCGTTTTGTGCCACAACACATCGAACACAACAATCGTCAGCTTAGCGCTGGTACATGGAAATAATCTCCAGCATGAGCGTCAGCAAGCACCGAAGATGTTCGTGTCCACAGTTCCGATGGCAATTTTGGCCATCCTGCGCGTCAGCACGCTTCCAAAGTTCTGCCATCGGCCGGTGTTGATGATAATGATTGAAGATTGGTAAGGTGTGAAGTTGTCTGCCGCACGCAACGGACACGATCACGCGTGATTGAAGCCCCACATAGCCCGTTAGAAGGGTGATGATGGTTCAGCTGAAACACGATTTTGCAGCGAAATTGGTTCTGTCGTAAAACAAAAAAATGCGCCAGACCCAAAATGGGAAATGGGAATGCACACGCGGGATGGGAAGCTGCGTGTCGATCGGAATGAGCGGGATTTGGCGAGTCGTCTGCATTCCAAATGATGCATAGGAACCACTATTTGCATGGCCTCGGGGCCCGTTCGGGCTTCATTAGTTACGCACTCAAGGGCTGCGAGACATCCGGGCGTCAGTTGCGAGAAAAAGGATCGTGAGATTCGAAGCCCAAAAAAAAAACCGCATCCCTCTCGTTCTCGCTTCAACATCCTTGACGAGCGCATTCAGTTGCTGATGGTTGCTTTCGACGGTTTCTCGGCACGGGATTGCACCCTTTCCGAGAAGCGGTCCCAAGAAAAGCCCTTCGGCCAGATTCCACGCGGTTCTACCGTTGCAACGAGCCTGAAAAGAGCTGAAAAGTACAATTTCATCAAAGACCAGCGGCGCCGCCCTGTAATTAACGCCACAACGGGTTTTGCCGCTGCTCGGGACGATGCAACCGCCAAAAGGGTGCACCCTGTGGGGCTTCCTCAAATGGCCCGACGGTCAATGGGGCTACGATGGTATCCTGTTTGGTGCAGGAACACCAGCAGCAAGAGAAAATCATATTGGCTAAAATGTAGCGCAAGGTGAAGCCATTTTCCGAGTGCATCTCTTTTCCATTAGTAGGCGCTTAGTATTATTGTCTCCTTCATTATGTGCCAGCACAAAAGGGCTCTGTCGGCGTGCAATTGCTCGAATTTAATGATTAATAGTCCGTCTCATTACCATTCAATGACGTCATCGTTCTCTCTCTCTCTCTCTCTCTCTCTCTCTCTAATAGGGACCCGATGGATGCACTTTTACTGGAACAACATCTTCGATCTCCGCTGCGCCTTTTTGCCGATCCGCTGATGGCACAGTTCACTTCCGGTCCCGGTCAGGACCTACAGGATGCCCAATCTGCTGCCCTGATTGAACAAGCCCGTCAACACCTGCAGATGTGGGGTCGATCACCGTACAACGAGCTACTCCTGCCCCAGATGTACCAACGACCGCAGAATCTCGGAGCACTCAACCTCGGCGTCTGGCAAAACTCGCCCAATTGGCCCACGGGCCCTTCAGGACTTCCGGCCGGCTTCCTTCCGGCTATGGCCGCTGCAGCTGCCGCAGGTGGATCTCGCCACACACCTCCACCACCACTCGGTACACCACCGGCCCCCATCGTCCTTTCACCGACGGCACCACTGACACCGACGAGCTCTTCCGGATCACCATCGCCGGATCCGCGAGCTAAGCATTTTACGGGCCGTTTCGCACCATACCAAATACCGCCATCGCATATGCCTCCAACACACACGATCGCGACGGCGACTTCTCGTTCTGCACCGCCGAGTTCACCCAGGAGTCCATCCAACTGAACCGCCGTTTGAAGTCTGAACCTCCGCGAGTGTAAGATGAGTGCGATTTCCACGGGTCGAAGTCGTCAGTATTAAAAGCGGAAGCAAACGCGGGAAACTCGTCGTTTCATCATGGCGGATCAAGGGTTGCTGTGATCTCGTGTGAGCAGGAAGGCACCTTCTGAACACGATTCGTTTGTCGTGTCGATAGAGAACTCGCAGTAGGCGGTGCTAGTTTATTTATTCGATTGTTTTTTGTTTGTTTGTTTGTTAGCCTTGTTTCAAAGCATCTCCTCGCGCGTTTCTGTTGATTACGCGCACTGCCGAACGGTTGGTGGCGCGAAAGTAAAATAAGCTCACCTGTCCTTGCCCTTGGGTGGGAAATTCTTCCTAACTCCTGCTGGCGAGTGGTTCTTCAATGCGTTTGGGTTGTATCATCAGCGTTAGATCTCGCCGGGCATATTTCACGGCAACCGTAACCACCAACATTGTTAGCTCAAGTAAAAAAAACCCCAATAAAGCGGAATCTTTCCAGTTCTGTACACCTTGGTTGAGAGTGCATTTTTTCTTCTTCTTCTTCTTAATATCATGTATCCGCCTGTAGCTTATCCAACGTTCGTGGATATGTGTCCCATTCGATGATGAACAGCCGATCGTGCGGTGGCGATAAAATTCCTTCTTAATCCTTACAAATTCAGCACGCGGGCCAAAGGTTGACTCACCGAGTTGCTCCCTGACAAATGGGCTACGAGCTACATTCCGAGCTTGCGCACCCACATTGTAACGATCCACGTCCCGGGAGATCCTGGTGATCGTATCGTAGCATCTTAATTTATTTCAGCAACCCTTCGAGCCCGGTGTGGTGTGATTCTGCAAAACGAACGTAGTAGACATTGTCGACACGAGCTAATCACGGTCTCGTCTGCAAGCTGATAGCGAATCTCGCTGCTACCGGACAGTGTTTCCTGACCTACATGTCCATGGCCGGCGAGAAAGCGGATGTGAAGGATTGCCAAAAAAAAAAGGGCACACAAAAAGGCAACCCACACCATTATCTCCAAACGTGGTAGTGATCGAACAAATGCAGCAACCAGAAGCAGCCACGGCAGCAGAGATTCAGCGAATGGGAATGATAAATGACGCATCGCGATGTCCTTCAGCAGTTCGGTGCAGCGATGCAAGCGCGATTGCGAATGCACCGCTGTAACGCGATACTTTTCCACCCGAGCATTACTGAAAATGGCTTCAGCCAGGGGATTAAGGCTTCCCGCAGGCAGCAGAAGCAGCTAGCCGATGGTGATGATCGAATGGCCCAACAAAAAATGGTGTCTGCGTATTTTTTTTTTCTTCCCGCACCCGTGATTGCTGTGGTGGAGTTCCTTCCACCCACCACCGAAAACGATCGCTGGAGTGGTGTTTCGGACTCGCACAGCCCCGAGGAACCGAACTCGTGATGATTGATGACAAACAATTAATCAACAGAGCGAGCAAACTAGCGCGATTGGGCGTCGTTTCGCCGGGACGCTTTATTTGGGACAATCTCAAAATCTGACGCCTCGTTCACGAGACGACGTCCCAAAGCAAGCGGAGGTGAGAGAAAAGAAGCCACAGCTCTAAAAACCGTTTAGGATTGCTGGCCAGCGTGGCTGGTCGCTAGCGTGCGCATTGTGGAAGGGAATCGGTTTGGCTTTCATCGAGCTGGCGATGGAGGATGGAGTAAAAAAAAAACCGTGAACAAAAAGCGCTGAACCCCACGAGGCTGAATAGAGCGTGATTTTAAGCGGCTCGACGCTGGGTTTGGCTGGCATTTTTTTTCCTTCTTCATCTCTCTACTCACCCTCGGTTGTCATCTTTTCGTGCCATTCGATGACAGGGAGCTGATAATTTCATCAAAGTTCGATTCTTCCCTTTTGCGAGCATCGAACGCACGTTTTGATCCAACTTTTACTTAGCGCTTGAATGAATGATCGAGCGTCGAGTGACAATTGAATCGTTGGGTTGGACATAAATGGGTAAAAGATGGGTAATAGGGTGAGTGGGTGAGATGAAAAAAAACTCCGACTCCGAACGAAAATGACACCATTCTTGGAGCGACTCGCTGGACAATGGTAAAGGTAAGTCGTTTTCTTTTTTTGTTTGTGCGACTCTTAAAAAGTGAAAGAAACACTCTCACCATGATTTTGAAAATGTATCGATCTTAGAGGATGTTTAAGAGTGATCGATTTCAGAGGTGAGATGTTGCCCAAAAGCCCATAGGTGGCTCGTTATAATCCACCTGGCATTTTCTGCAACCAACTGCGTGCAACTCAACGCAAACTCTCAAAAGCTCGCCTGAGTCTAGGGGCGATAAAACAACGGCTCAAAATTCTTTCTACACAAATTATGCACCGAACGCACCGCTCGAACGGCTCGCTTTAATCGGGCCTCGTAACGAAAGTGTTAATGGCCACTTCCATTCCGCTAACGATCAGCGAACACCGACCAGCGTCCTCTGGCGAGCCTACGCGAGCCCAAGCGACCATGTCAGAGCCGGCGGCGGAATAAAAGTAGATGAAATTGTTAATATTCTGCTCTCGCAGTTTGGTACAATTTCGTTCGCTCCCTGCCCCCGGTTCGCTCTCTGGGCAGGGCGAGTTACCCTTCGCGAACCGGAAGACATGTACGCGGTTTGCGATGGGCACGTCTGGAAGTCGTAAAGGGCTAGGAAGGACGGTAATTTGTTGCCTGTAGTCGCCGGTTTCGTAAGGAGCCCCCACGAGTTCGAACGCACCACTCCTCGGGCTCAGCATATCGGGCGAGCCAGCGGTGCGAGGCGAAAAATCGTAAAATGCAATAATTTATACCGGCTAATTTGTAGCGACGCATCGTGGGGTTTCCCGCCGGTGAAGCCCGCCTGGTGGAATCAGCCATCATCGGGCGGTATCTGCGTCCAATTTAGACGCGGCATCGTGGTGGAGTTTTTTTTGTTTTTGGCGCAGCTCGTTGCTGCGAGGTGTGGTGGGTATTTTTGGGACGTCTTACGAGCGAGACTATTTGTGACCGTTGCGATTTGAAATTATGCATTTTTCACCGTGTTTCTTCCGTTTCCCGTTGTGGGTGATGGGCGCGGAACGAACCGGAAGTAAGATGGGAAGACTTGAGCGGTGAATTGATAGTAGGATTTTTGAAAGAAAAATGCACGCTTATAGGAGCTAGATTATTGCTTCAACAACGCTTAAATTAATTTGAGAGAATCTCGTTCTCGTATTGCTGGGTCTCAGAGGTTTTCTGGACCTTCCTTGAGAGATTGACATAACTTTCCTTTTAAACAGCCATGCAACTATCCATTTCCTTATAAGCTCTTCCATAAGCAGCCCATTTAACGTCTTTGATCATCTCTTTCTTGTAGAGAATGGATCATAACCGTTTTCATTGCAAAATAAATACATTGTACCACGTTCAATTCCATGCCTTCGTATTCGTTGCATCGTTGCCACTGTTCAGCATACACAATTTCCATGGCTAGAGCACGAAAAATCCCTCATAAGCACGCCCAAAAGAACCCCAGCGGCGTTCGGTAGCCCGCCCCGTGCACGACCAAAGCACAATTAGCTCGATTTATCACACAGCAGCCTAATGTCGTTAACCCCGAACAAAGCGTTGTCAGTCTAAATCATCAACGCCTGACGTGGTCCGGGCCTGGCGCACGGGCGCATGTTTCAGAATCCAAATTCGCGGATTGGCAGGCTCCAAGGCTCCCGTGCAGCTGTCTCGTTTAATCCACCACACATGCCACAAACGCCCGAGGACCTTGACTCGTGGCTCCCTCGAAAGACCCTCACCAGGCTGGCCAGGCTCACAGACATCGTAGCTCCCGCGGGAGCGCGCACCTTTCGAGCGACCATCCACAACCTAACACCATCGGGTGGTGCCATAAATCGATTCGCTGTTTATTTTGTATAAATTAAATATCCCTTCGTGCGGTTCTCTGGCCGCGAGGGTTTCAGTTTCCGCGCGAACCGGTGGCCTCCCGTGGCGCTCGCTCAAACGGGGAAGCGATTCACCAAAATCATCATAAACATCCCCCCAAGTCTCTCGGGGTGGACATACGAGCTTTCTGAAGGCCCCCATAGGGCGATCAACGCACGACTGTGTCTGTGTGTGTGTTTGTTTGTTTGTGCTTCCTCTGATCTTCTCGAGCTCGTGCGATCGTTCTGCTTACGCCAGTATCAGGTGACTCTCGATCGACCACTCGACCATCTGCATGACCACCTACGTGTGTGCGCCAGAGGGCTGGAAAAGCTGGATCGCACACGAAATGCACACGACGCACGCTTGCTCCTGCTGTGCGCGCGATGGAAGCGTTCGAGCGTCCTCGCGATCGCACCAAATCGAAAGCTTTCTACACGTAGCACCCACGAGATCCGGTTGGGAAGCGTTCTGTTTTATTTTATTTTATTTTTTTCTGCTTTTTTTCCTCGCACCGTCGTATGAGTTATGTGTTCTGACTTCGAATGAGGTTTTTCTTGTCGTTTGGTTAAGGCCGTTCTTGAGCGTGGTGGAGCGTTGCATTAACCTCGGGGATGCGATGTGCCTTAATTATAACGTGACCCCCTTTGTTAGCGTTCCCCTTGGCTGGCCCGGCCGAAGCTTCTAACAGCCTTTTAGACCAACGCGATCGCACGTGAAAAAAACGACGTGACGGTTGATTGACAAAACAATACGCGAGCAACGCGTGCACGCAGAGTGCGCATTCGCGCGAACTTTTGCAGCATAATTGCAATCGATTGACTAAGATAAAGGAGCCGTTTAATCACGGCAAGACGCGCTACGGCCTTTCGGAGCTGGTAGATCGAAGGCGTTGGCCGAGGTCGAGCTCCGCACGGGTGTGACAGTGTGAACACTCTCGACTTGGGACGGACGTCTCCGTGACATGACAAATGAGCGTTATTCACGCTCGTTTACACGTAATTATTCACCCTCGGTCGTGTAGCACCCTCTCATCTGGCCGTTGGCCCCAAAAAGTGCAACTGCAGTTTCGTACTGCACTTTGCGCTAGAACGCTGGTTTTGGTGAGGTAGCTTTTCCTGTGAGGTGGATTTTTTTTCGCTTACGTAGAGTTTTCTTTTATTGTCACAAGCATTGCCCCATGGCACCCGTGGGGTTGCAGTTCAGTGACGCTGTTCAATGGATTGCCTCAGCGTGTCTTCTTGGTCACCTCGAGGATGAGAGAGAAAGAGAGAGAGAGAGAGAGAGAGAGAGAATATATACACAATTATTTCTACACAAATAACTGAGTAAGAACAAACTCGCAGGTGTGATTGCGCAAATGATTCATGCATTTCTTCGCGAATAAGGCTTAAAGGCGAATCATGGAATTCATTTAAATCTGATGATGTTTGAAAGCTTTACGTATGATTCAGACAGCAAAAGAACTCAAGGTTCGATAGCACTAGCACAGGAGAAGACACGTTTTTCTTCAGTTACGTCTTGCTAAAAGCTATTAAATGAACAATTATCAACGATGCAACTAAGCATCAACCAGATTGCATTATGCTTTAATTTATACTGAAAAATAAGCTTTATTGAGAGCAGGACTATAATATTTAAGAAATAACCTTCTTTACACGCAATTACGTTCCTACACATTTTAATAAGGCTGTATAAGAATAAGGAGAATCACCTGTAAATGTTACTGTTTTCGCGGTGATGTTGATTGAATAGTCTTTAGATATGCCCAATTTCGTAAGACTATGATGAAGTTTTTCTCACTATAGTGTTATTGATTGTTCAGTTGTTTGTTTCAATGTCATGTTACAGCATATACAAGAATGCTACTAGCAAAGCAAAGTTTGCGGTGGCAATGATAAGAATGTAAGCGTACAAAAAAGAGAGCTTCAACATCTGTCTGCATGAATGATGTAACAATTCCTAACAGACAAACAGCACCTAACCCAACACCGAACACCGCATCAATATCGCCTTAGCTTAGGATCTAGATTAGGAACAGATTTACCACTAATTACTCACACGACAACAACAAAACAAGGCCCACCAAACGCCAACCCCTCGTGAAAAAGGAACGCTCTTTTTACGGTGTTAGCTCAGCACCCTTGCGCCACTGACGATTTCCACCAACAGCTCATCACCAGCTAACCATCAACATCATCGAGCATCCTGGCTGCCAACTCACACGTCGGAGGGTGTCCCAATTACATAAATTACACTTGTTCCCCTAGCGCGTGTTTTTCCGCCGACACAACACCCCGAACACCGTATGCCATTACGCCGCGACTCCCTTCGCAATCCGAACAACGGGATTTTATTAACTCCTCTTAAGCTATTGACGCCAGCTCTCTCGCTCTCTCATCCAAAAAAGGACACCCTCCCGCTTCGAGAACAGAAGAGGGTGCCACTTGGCCACCCCATGCACGGTGGGATGCTGCGGGAAAACACACACCAAAATCGAAATAAAACAGCACACCCTAACACCGACATTATCAGGCGCTGTGCAATTTGTGAAACCGACACTGATAACGATCAGGCTCGTCTCAATCTCGACCGTAACGTCTCACACCAATGCGTTCCCCGGAGTGTGTGCGCCTCAATTTGTCTCTCGGAAGCGTCGCTCACTCGCGCCTTCCCATGCGGGTTTTCAAGGGGTGTTGCACCGGAACTTCTCTCCAGGGGGTGAATCCCACCGGACGGAGCGTACCGTATTGTTGTGCAATATCGTTTCCCAATGGCTCGATGGAACGCTTCTAATAATGTTGTTTTTATTATCGAGAGTGAACTTTTCCGGTTTCCTGGCGTTGACCTTTCCTCGCTGGGGGTCGTGTTCTTCGGAAAGAAACGCACCACCGAAGGAATTACCGAATTACCAACTCGCTGGCTCGACGGCAGGGCGTTCGTGCTTTAGAATCCACCACCGTGCGGGTGCGCACTTGATTCAATTTTCCAATCCCCTCCGGATTCACGCCGGACCCGGTTCGAAGGGTGACTTCATGTCAGCCCTTTTTACGGCCGTTCGGGCACCGATTCCGACACCCTTTTCGGAAAGCCAGAACCACCACACAACAACAGCACACCCGAGAACCCGTGTGGCCAGTCGATCCGGACACAAGGATTCCGGCTCGGACGAAATAAGTGTGATTTTGTTTAATTTTATTACCCGCCCGGAGGAGATAAATTGAATACGGGCTTTTGGCGTGTGGCCCATCGATGGCCCTAGCTGGTGCGTTTAGTGAGCGCTTTCGAAATCACCTCTCGGGACTTGGGCCAAGCTCGGCTGGTGCTACAAATGGCAAGACATCCGTGGTGGCCATGGCTCTGGGGAAATGCGTTCCCTTATCGCTGCAGATGAGGGTAGAGCGAACGGGATCGGTATCGGGAAAACACGGGAAAAGCTTGTTCCGGTTGGGTCTGCTAGCACCCCGCTGGAGCTGCATTCGCAATCGTACGATGCGTTGCTGCAGTTCCGGTGCAATTGCAGAGTCCCAACTCAGGATTCCGATCGGCCGGGCGGGAAAAATGTGTACCTTTTCCGATGCGGCATGCGTGCGTCCGATGGCTTCCGATCGGGGAGAAAGAAAAACAAGCTGAGAATATCGAAATTTATTATCAATTATTGCCCACCGATAATCCTCGATGTGTTACTAATTTTATTGCCCTTCGCATGTGCTTAGCAATCGCCGGAGGGAGAGATGGACCCAGCTCGGACTGGGCTTGGGAAAACGGGTCCCTTGGGTGGGGGTGGTTTCGCAAGTGGGCGGCTTAATGCCAGGTGCCAGCCGCCAGCGAACGCGCCAATACGCACTGCATAAACTCATTGTCTAAGGATTACGGCCATGATTTAGATGCACACGGATACACGGTGCGCTAAAGGAGCTCCATAAATTCTGATAACGTACGGCCGGCAGCAGGATCGTAGTTAATACAGGACTGAACCCAACTCGGTCGGGGAGCTGCAATTTAATCAACACGAACACGGGTGAGCTCAGTTAAAAAGTGCATCCAATGGGTTGCTAAAGGAGGCAGCCGATGTACCTTTGTTTGAGGTTGATTTCGGTTTATTCCGGTTTTGACGCTTATTGGACCATTAAATGCAACAGTTACCATCAAAATGAGGCATAATTGAAAAGCATTTATAGCTGATCATGGTTCTAATCCTTGCTACATCACACCAGAGCTGTAAAACTCAGGTTCTTTCATCCTTCGCACCCCAAAGGCCACCCGCTCTGAGGTCACAGGTTTGATTGACGGATTGATTTCATAATTTTGCTGCCCTCGCGTCCCAGAGTGTGTTGGGAAACGATCGTTCGTTCTATTGTTACCTCCACCAGGGATTTCGTTCTTGCACCCGCATGCCCGGGATGCGATCTCGTTCTCGGGGCAGGATTTCAGTTGTCACTTCTGATGATAGATTAGCAGGGAGAAAGCACCCGTCCAAGAACGACCGGATCGGGATAAGCACCTGAGCACCGACACGGTTCCCAGGATACTCGAAAGCCCCACGAACGCATCAACGATCTCGATCGACTTCACACTTCCATCGCACGCACATTGTAGCGTCCTTGTGGAAGGTCCACTTTCTCACGATGCCTGTGAGGCAACACATGGTCGCGGCAAAACGAGAGCCAAAAAGAAAGCGGCAAAAATCTCCACTCGCGCGCACGCACGCATTGACGAAGGTTAGGATCGGAAGTGATAAAAGCCGTAGAATGCCAACCATAGAAACAGAACCCGCGGGACGCGTTTATGTCTTCCTCGAAGCATAACATTTCTCTTCACGCGGTTCGCGCGCGCGATCGCGGAGACCCGCACTGGAAAGCGATCACGCAAGCGATCCCGAGCGGCGATGGTGGCCGCGGAAATTACCCACTAATTAAAAATTATCGCCAAGGCCTAATGACAGCGCGCGCGAGAAGATTTACGATCGCGTAACCGTACGCAGCGGTCTGTTGTGGTGGTTGAATGAAAGGCGGCCGTCTTTTGCTTGCTTCTGCTTGGGTGTTGGGAGGGAAAAATTTCCTTTCTGCACATTTGTGTCTCACATTGCAATTGCACACAATGTGATACAATGCAGCTCGCTCCCATCGCGGATGAGCAAGCGTCGATGCAAAAAGGACTGAAACGTGCGGTTGACGATCGAAGATCGCGCTTGGAATTGCTCGGGCGTGCAGATTGCGAACAGATGGGTGAAAATGCGAACGGGATGTCGCTAACGATCGAGTGGAGGGAAAATTAAGATATCGACCGGTCTGTCAGCTTACCGTTTACCATCGCTAGTTCTTTTCGCCAATCTGACTGAAGACTGTTTCTGCTGACCGAACTCAAGGCGATCGTTGGTGCGTAAAAATGTCAGCGATTTAGAAAGAACTTGGCAGTTAAACCACATTATCCACAACCCAACGCATAAGAGCGATCAAACGTGAGTTGCTGCCCGCTTCCTTGAGTCAGGCTAATTGAATCGCATTTTTCCGCTCCGTTTTTATTACGAGCTCGATTGTGGCAACTTATCCGGGTGTGTGCTCGCGCTCGCGTCATTACTTATTGACGAGCGGCTCAATCTAGTCCGTTATTTTATGTCGCCTATTAACGGACCAAAACTTTCGGCTCTTTGCTTTCTGCCGGCAGTGAAACTTTTGCCGGATCAAACCATCCCCATCCCATCCACGGGAACGCTCAATTACAGGCGAATTTCGTCCATTTCGAGCCGAAGTCAGGCCGCCAGTACGCGTCATATTAAATTTCGCCCGCACCCGAGGCTGGGTGGGACCTCGGAGCCAATAAACTATTCAGTTTATCCCGGCCGTAAAGTAATCGCAATCCAATAAGGAAAACTCTCGATAAACGACGGCCGGAGTACCGGATTGGTGACCATTCGGGCCCCGTTTTCAGGCTCACAACCCACACCAGCCGCAGAAGTCTGCTGATCTTTGTTCCATCCTTCGGTCGACCGACGATTGCGTGGTCGAGAAAATTTAATAAAAAATCCGTAAATTGTACCAGGAGAGCGTCGCAGGGGCAAACCCCACGAACCGAAAAGTCGTTAGTGGGCCGCGTCCTTCCGACGGAGGACAATTGGCCGAAAAGAAATTGAAGCTCACCCCCGGGATGTGCAAACGGGCCCTTTTCCCTCCTGTGTGAAAAAGCGCGCAATCACGCGAACGACGACGCTCGGTGGATTCGCAAACACGCAGCATTTGGTGGCGAACAATCGCGAACGTGGGCCAATATCGGAACGGGCGGTTTTACGAGCGAAACCGCGCGCAGGATTCGATTGATTCGATTATCGAAACGCGCTGGCTCCCTTGGCGGGTCGGGTCGGGGGTTTTGGTGATGGAAAAACTCATCGGAAAATTCACCGCCCACCTAAACCGCCGGTCAAATAACAATCGACCACAAATCGATCGAAGGAAAAGCGATAAATTATATCGGAACCCTCGGGCGGTTTTCCACGTGCCAGAACCGCGCTGCTTACGGGCCACGAGTGCGTGCTCGAGTTGTAGGCCGTTGGGAGCGTTTTTCGCGCGTGGAAACTCAAGTCCCGGCGATTGCGTTCCACAACGGGGCTGTCTGATTTTATTGAGATCACGTAATCTCGCAGGGATTAGTCGACTCGTTTGGGTCGTTAAAATTCATCAGGGATCGAAGCGGCACGATCGCTCGATGGCACTCAAATTCAAACGATTTCGTAATAGAATTCGATGACGCCACAGCGAGGCTATATGATTATATTAGGCGCTCTTGCTTTTGCTCGTAATTGCTGACCAGATGCAATGTGACGCTTCTCTTCTCAAGTGCTCAAGCTGCTTATTATTGCATGATCGAATAAACCAAACACCTCGATAGTGCGATGCGTCGTTCTCATTTTCCCCCACTAAGGGTGGCATAATTTTTTCTCCCCGTAAAAGTTCGATGAAACGCATCCTTCCGCATCATACCATAAACACGGGCCCATTTTCGGTCTCAAGTTGCCACCTGCCCAAGCGCGAGATTGCGAGCAACGGAAAGGCATCCGCTTTTCATCCCTTTCATTTTCACCATCCCCCACGGGTTCCCAGGCGCGTTATTGGAACATTTTCGGATGATAAAATTTTATATCCGCTACCGGCGCCCAGCGCAAAAGCCCTTTCGATCGCGCGAGAAGGACCACGGAGCTGGTGAGCATAAACAAGCGAGCATAAATTTATGATTCTCACACGTACCGGCACCGGTTCCGGAATCCGCGCGGGCTAATTTTCGCTGGTGTTGTGGGTCATTTTCCTGTGTTTTCACTGGGGCAGTGGGCTGGAGGGCGCGTTAACCCATCCGTCCCGTTCGTCGTTATTGAATTGGCGTACTGATGGACCGCATGGGGCGGTGGAATGGCAAGGACTCGCGGAAGGATTGTGCGCCAGATCATAAATCGACACGGTGGAGTGCGAAAAGAGCGCATAAATTATTCACCCACCGAGACCGTGTTGGTGAATCTCCCTCTCTCTCTCTCTCTCTCACTCGCTCTCTCTCATTTTCCTGCATTTTCCTTTTGCCCCGATCGAGCTCCCGCTAGTGTCAAGTGCGACGGAATGCAAATCGTTCGCCCGGCGTAAATGGGACTCGAGACAAATGAAATCGAGCATGATGGTAGCTTCCTCACGGGTCGGGTCCAATTTTGGTGCGTTTTGCGGACGAAGCTGGCCGGGGATCAAATTACTCGCGACGAGCTCTTGACGGAACGCCATTTGAACGGTCGTCGGAACGGTGGTAATGTGCTGCGGAAACGGAAACGAACCGATCGACGTCCTAACTGAGCCACCCATGACGAACTGAAGAGAACGATGGTTGGTTATTCTTGTTTCCTTCCAAATGCTATGTTTTTTTTCATACCATCTTTGTTGATTTATTGCCACAGATATTTTATACATTTTATGCATTAATTGTTAGTTCAAATGTAAGTTAGCTAAAACAAAAATCCATAATACAAATATTTTCTTCATACCATTTAAATACCACCAACGAATTCCTTCGCGGGACTCGTGCTAGCATACGTAAAATGATCTAAATTCTCACTCACATCGCCACTACAGTCGGCCGAGAGCCATAGAGCAGCACACGCCACAAGAAGACGAGCTCGACCAACAGCAATAACAAAAACACGGTGTGGAGTCGTTACATAAATATTTTTATTTCGCTGGAGTGTGAAATTTTAATAAGACTGCCTTTTTCAACAGTTTTTCACTCCAGGCGCGCGTTACTGCGCACTCCGCGCAGGGTTTCCACTTCGGGTGTCATCTTTTTTTCTGTATTTTTTTTAGTGGATTCCCCTTGCCCCGCAGCTCACCCACGCACCCCCTCGGGGTCCACAGCATCACAATCAGCATCTTCTGCGCATGCATCACTTGCAAACAAAGGCATAAATTTTCCTGACGAAGGTTCCCGCAGTCGCAGGGGTGCTTTTCCTTTTCACGCTCGTTGGCTGGCACCCGATTGTCACACCACTGGCCGGGAAAAAGGTTCCGGCCTTTCGTCCACCCTCAAACGCCCTCTCCGCCTTCGTTTGGCATCGTTTTTTTTCCATTCCACCCCCCATTCTTTCCACGCGAAGGAGTCTTTGGTTTCGTTAAATTCAAATAAGCCAAAATCGTCCCCGCCTTGATAGCGGCCGCATAGGAAACGGTTTTGGGATTGCCTTTCCTTTCTCTCATTCTCTCTCTCTCTCTCTCTTTCTCTCTCCTGCTTGCTCTTCCATATCACACTTTGCTTTTCCCCGCTCGGGCGCAGGATCTTGTTATCTTGTTTGTTATGCTGCCCGTGTCACCGACCATTCTGGCTTGGTTCTTTCGCTCATTAGAGCCTCTCTTTCCTTGTTACGATATCAATCACGGATTGTGAGGATTGCCGACGGAAAAGACAAAAACGAGCAACCAAAGGCACACACAGAAAAAAAACAAACGAACGAAGTGAACTAAATCATAGTCTCGCGGCCGATCCAAGGAGCCTGCGAGCGTGCTTGAGAAAAAGGCAGCCGAATGAAGCAGAAGAAGAAAAAAAAATGCTACAAACTGATAAATAACACCACCAAGGCCTGCTACGTAAGCGTTCGAATTAGTTCCAGCGGCTGGTGCTCGCGCCACCAAACGGGAAATAAAAAGAAAGCGCCCTTTTGCGCATCCTGCCAGCCCACCGTAAGGACAACATATGGCCCCGGGACGCGCTTCCGACCGCATGCAGATGCGTTGCATACGCTGAAGGGCGCGCTGCATCGGCTCGTTCTGGAGGTGAATGCTGATTATGCTGGGGCTTTGACAGCAACGCGGTTGTATAACACATTGGGCGTGTAACGCGCCCTTCCGGGCGGTCCAACGTAGGTGGCATCGGCTGGCACGAGAATCGACAGTAGCACAGGAAGTGGCTCGTTTTTCAGGTGCAGAACGATCCCAAAAACCCCGTGGAAACCGTGCAATAACGTTCTGGAACAAACGAAATGACGCTTTCGTTCGACCTGCAGATGGTCGTGAAATGTTGCCTTAAACTTCTTCCTCCCGTGCCATTAGTCAAATTATTAATTAGAGCATGTTACGGGGTGCTTGCGCGTGAAACAAACATACATGCAGGCAAAAAGTTAGTTCAAAGCCATTGCGCGAAGGTTTTGTTATTTTTTTTTATCGCGCAGTTACGACTTTCCTAACGACTGCCGCCCCATTTAGGACGGTAGCACAACTATTTGCGCTGCTCACCAGGAACAACGGGCAAACAAACTTTATCATCTCATTAGATAAGTTGTTTTATGCCTTCTCAAACCCCGCCCGGAACCCACCACGACTATCACCGCCCGGGCGAATCTATGTACGGGAAGGTTTTATACGCCCCGCCACCGGTCATAAAATGATTGTATAAAAGTTTTAAACCGACATAAAAAAAAAGTTGATCCACCAGCCGCTCTCGGGCAGCGGCATGTCAATAGTTATCGTTATGTATCGGAGCAGTTTTCCACGCGCGTTTCCCGACCCTTAAACTCACGGCGTCCGTGGAGGAATCGTGAGTGAGAGTATTTTTCCGCTTATTAAGACATTTCATTTGTTTGGCGCAGGAAGCGATTGCTGGCAGCGGCGTCATCGGTCGGTGATGCTCTCATCATTAAAACAAAGAAAAAAATGCCGACAATGGCGAAGCGGGAAATGGCCGCAAGCAAGCTTGCAGAAAGCGGTCTTCACGGCCACGGAACCGGCGCACACACATTCCGAAAACTAGCCCCACGATATGGCCGCAATGGCTTCCACGATAGCAGGGAACGCGCGGTTCGCTCGTGATGGATTAAAAATTTACACTGAAAAGTTCATAAAAAACCATAAAAACAAAACATCGAGCCCGCGGGGCGGGGGCGGAAAATAATAATAAAATAAAACATATTTTTACGACCCCGCGGGGGTCGCACTCGCGGGTCTGTTCCCGGTCGCGCTTTTCAATCTAACGGGAGCCAGCCGATGGAAAGTCGGCGAGTTTTCGTTTCGATTCCGTTCGTCTGATCTACCGCCCTCGTTCGGTGTAGTTTTGCCCGTTTCTCATCCATCTCGGGGCTGGGTTTGGCCACAACGGGGCCGCTTTATGGTTGCGCGTGAAGGAAGAAAAATCAAACCGATGCCGACCTCGATGCCACGCGGAACAACCGGAAGCAGCAGCAGCAGCAGCCCTGCAACGGGCGAAAAGGGACGACCACCGACACCCGGACAGCACCGCACACAAAACCGAACGATTATTTCCTGCACCCCAGCGCTGCGCTGGTGGCGGTGGCGTTTGTTTGCGCGTGTATCATGTTTTTATGTGCCCATTAGAAAATCGCTCATTCATATGCATGACGCTGATGATGATCACGATGATACACACAATTATGAAATGGATAAGGTTCGGGGTCGGACTCATCCCAGACCGCTTCGCTTCGTGGGTCTGTTTGGCGTCTGGCAGCGGTGTTCTTTTTGTGTGTGTTTTTTCTGAGCTATCCTTCTCACCGGGGGCTTGCGAAGCCCCCAAGATGCCGCCGGAAAGACACCGCGGACGAGTGCCTCCGTGATAGATTTACGTTTGATGTTAACATGTTTATAAATATCGTCACGTTGGCGATACGGCCCGATGCCACTCCCAGTGCCAGATGCGCCGTTTTTGTTCGGCAATTTCGTGCAACCCACGGCGCACGCTTTTCGATCGCTTGCGTGTGCGCCTGGTTATTTATACTCCGTCCGGTGAGCCAACCAGCGCGACGTCTTAATCTGAATGATTTTTCATTCATATGCGGTTCGGTAGAATGATTTTGGAATGCAAATATACGTAAGCTTCTCAGCGCCCCCAAAATCCTTCCGTTGACATTCATCGACCAGCAGTCCTTGTTATTGTTGGGAAATCGCAGCAGGCGTAGAGTTCGTGGCTGCCATGGGTCTATGCGTCTCGGTTGAACACTTGAAGCAGCAGGGTGGTTCTGAGAAGATGCCACATTCATTCATCTGTCCGTTCCAGCTACTGCACCGTTTGTCTATAAATAATGAATCCCGGAAAAATGCGAACACATCACTGTCTGCTGATTTTTTTTGCAGATGACTAACGATCGGCAAGTAAAGAAAGACACCCACCAGTGATTTTTCCCTCACGACCAGTCCGATTGGTGACGCACAACGATTAATCAAATGCTCGAGTGTGGCGTGAAATAGAGCTAATGGTCTGTCACGGAGGCTGCAAAAGGGATCCGGCTGCGGTACTCAGCGTCTCCGGAATTGGCCCGGGCAAGTATCGACTTACTCGGCCCGGTGTTAACTGGCAAACAGCGTTTCGAATAGCTGCTCCAATTTTCCACACTCTCACCAAATCCGTTAGTTGAAAATATGTTCGATTTCATGCTCGTTATCGACGAACATATGTTTCAGTCGGCTTGGGTGACGGTCGAGGACGCGTTTGGGTTTCGTCGTCTGTCGTCCCATTGGCGTAGTGATGACGAATGTCTTAATATATGGTTTCTTAAAACGATTTTCCATGGTGGTCGAATTTCAATCGAATGTGCGATCGTCTCTGCTGAGGAGACCGTAGTATGATCAACATTGATTTACTTCGCTCGGAATGACTGTTAAAGTCTTGTTTTCAATTTTATTTTAAGATTTTTTTTATTTCTTTTCGACGGTTCTATCAACATCTGTCGTAATTCGGTTTGAGTATCGTCGTTTAGTGACTCTTTTCATAATCATATTGCTGCTTATTTTATTAGACTCTACATTTGTTACCAATGATCAAATGTTTAAAAGATTTGATTGAGCATGAATGAACAATAATTCAATTTAAAACCCATAAATAACTCAACATGTTGATACATAAAGAAGAAGCATTCTTAATAATATGTTAACTCCTAAAAGGTATTCTTATTGAACCCACACGTAATTTTAATACATTAATTTAAATATTACCAAAAAAAACAAATTTTCCCTTCGAAATCTAATATAACAGGAACCACTCGATCACGGCTAACAATTCAAGAAAAAAAAATACACCAGTTTACAGCAGAGATGAGCTGATGAAACGCCACGATTCGAGAATGTGTGAGGTTTGAATTTCCACCACTCCCGATGGCGATAATTTGGTGAAACTAAGGCGAAAGAAAACAGACTCGAAAATTGACCATCGACGGTCCATCGTGCGTGTGGATTTAAAGGGTTGATTGAGATAAGGAACGTGGAGCCTGGGGTGCGAATGATAAAAATAGAACTCCGTCTGGTTTTTAATGTCCATCCATGCATCCGGCGATACTTTTGGTTTAAATGTGTAAATTCGAAGCATGCGAAACCTTGGTTTTGAATTGGGCATGCATTGGGCATGTGTGTTCTTAGAACAAAACTATTAATTTTGAGTTAAGTGGAGATATACATCTATTCAAATGGCTTCACATCCTTGAGAGTTACGCCTTCACGATCGTTGATTACATTCAAAAAAAGTTATTTTTCAATTCTGCATTTTAAAATGTAACACTTTATCTGTCACGCAACAGCTTTCGATTGCAACAGACAACCGTCGAAATATGCTCAGCTTTGTGCACAAAATATTTGCTCCACTATTTATTACACTACACCGGCCACGACCGACGGAGACGCGATTACAACGAAGCGTAAGCAAAATAAAAACAGCCACGACCGAGGCTCATGGAAAATGTGGCTTGGCTTGGCCATGGCGAAAGAAGCGTTCCGAAACCATATCTCAAATTCACACGTAAGTGAAGACGTTCACATTGAATAAATTCGCCATTTCAACAGCTTTCGTTCGCTCAAACGACGGTCCTCCCCCGCACCCTCAATCACTCCCACCCTGCACCCAGTACACCGGTGTGACGTGGCAGTAGCGGTTGCCAGAGACCCAACCCAGCGCCACGGATCTAGCCGGGGAAAATGTCTAATTTACTAAGCAATAAAATTTACATTTTAATCACATTAACAATCAACCTCGGTCTCGGCGGCCACCATCGTCAACGTCGTCGTCGTAGTCGTCGTCGGTGGCAGTGCCGTCACCATCGTGAGCGCCATGTTGGAAGCCATTAGCCGCTGAAAATCGGACGGTGAAAAGCACCGAGCGACAACACAGCAACAGCATCCCGGCCACGGTCGTTGGTTGAGGGTGGGAGGTGGGTGGCAAGAAAATCTGCTATCACCGGCGTCGTCGTCGTCGTCGTCGTCGTCGTCGTCGTCCTCTCGAGTGAGTGCCAACGTGCAAAAAGGACGAAGCGGTGTCCAGTCGACCCAACGTTCCACGCCCGCCGTCCGGCCATCAGCGCCCGGGTTAGTGGCGGGACTAATTTCGCGCAAGAATCATCCTTCCCGCGCTTCCACAGCCGGCCAGCTAGCACCGGAACCAGAGATCATCGGCGAAACGAGCGTTTTAGCAGGGCACTCGGTACGGGAGAAGGATCGAAACGGTGTTGTTTAGCATAATGATACATTTTAGACAAAGGCAACCACCAACGGACGCACCATCTGTGAACGCGCGTTGCCAGCAGCAACGAGAAGAGAGAGCGAGTGAGAGAGAGTGAGAGAGACAGCGCGAACGTTTGCGCGTACGCTCTCGTGTCCTCGGCACGGGATGGATGAAAAATTATCCGCAAAAATCACACCGACAAAGAAGCTGCCCCGGAGGAGCTCGTTTTTGGTTGGAAAATGTGTGAGAAAATTGATCGACTCTCGGAAATGGCCTGAGAATGAGCAAAGTTACACCTGGTGCGCGCAAGGTTTTTCCCTAATTTACTAAGCGCCTCAGCATGCGGCTACGCGTTTGCTTTTTGCTTATCCAAAGACATCCTTCAAACCCTCCAAAAAGCTTCAGCAGCTGGTGAATGCGGAAAGGGGCTGTGTGTGGCTCGTAAAACTATCGCCTGCACATTCATAGGAGTTCGATAAAAATAGCCAAACCTCAGGGCAGGGCAGCCGCTTCGTCGTCGGGTAAACCACAAAATCACCCAAAACTAGCCCGGACGGACTGCTAATCCTCGCCTACGGAGGGCCCAGTTTCGGACCGGCGCCCGTTTAAAAAGGTGATGAAATTTTACAGCCTCCCGTGTGCCCGCTGCAAGGACTCCCAAGCATTGCACCAACACCGGCACAACTCCAGGCTGGTGGGTGGAATGTAACTAACCCGTGCTCGCCCTAGCATACCAACTCGGGATAAAACCCAACCCCTTGCTGGGGATCCAATTTAGCTCGCAAACACGTTGGCTGAGGGAGCACGAAACACAAAAAGGATCCTGCTTTTTTTGCTGTTGCGCTGAAACCATAAGCGCCATTATGGACAGGCAGGACGTCGGCTAGTTGGTGGTCCCGATGGGGGACGGAAATCGATTTCATCACTTCTTCCTGCCAAGTGACTAAAGTGACCAGTGCAAACTATCAACGACTCAAGCAGTCCACCCCTTTTTCCTGCTGTCGGTCGGTGGGGTGGAAAATGAGGGTGGCTCACCAACACCACCACCAGCAGTAGCAAACTCAGCGTAAAGGGCTCGAAGCATACCACCACCACCATTGGAGTTAGAGCACTTGGAGCATGTGTGTGTGCTCATGGGGGTTGGTGGGTGGAAAAGCGCTGGGTAGAACAGGGCTGGTGCTGTAGCGCTATGGTGGCTTTCGTGTGCTCTCTGGCCGAGCTGTTTCTGGGAACTGACGAGCCCTAGCAGCTGCTGCCATTTTAGGCTGGGGGCGTGGCTTGCACGCGAATTAACTTGCGGTTCTGCGCAACCGCGCTCTCGTTTCGCTCACCTGTAGTAGGCCATGCATTTTTTCACCGATGCAGTTACAGGGCAGATCGAGTGAAGGGCGCGTGCGAGCGAGAACGAGAGCGATGGTGAGTGAGAGAGGCGATGATTGAACGCGATTTGATACGCGCCCTGTGAATGAGCCTTGGTGAGCAGTGAGCAGTGGGTGAGATGTGTGAGGTGAGAAAATGAAAACCTCCAGCAAGGATGCGTCGCAGGGGCAAATGAATTTATCTTTTGTTTGGTGTGCTTAGGCGTATCGCTCTTCGTTAACACGCTGCTTCACCTTGTATCACTAGCATCATGCAGTAGTTGGGGGAAAAAACTGGCCTAAAATGCAGGTGCACAGTGAAAGAGTGCATTTTTACGCCGTTTGAAGCTGATGAGTCCAAATAAATCCATCAAACCAAAACCAATATCCTTCCGTAAGTGAGACACGGTAAAGGCCCATTCTTTTATTTACACAAAAAAACGCACAAAAAATGCTAAACAAGCTGTCGAAATATAATCCCAATCTGTTACATTATTTGTTTGGGCACGATTTGATCCGCCGCATTAGGGGAATAAATAAAGTCAACAGCGGCACGGCAAAATAACCGCGCAAAGGGGGAAAACACACACACAGTCACATACACATCGATAAAAGCACGGGTAAAACCAGGCGGCCACAAACATTGCAAAGAGAGAAAAAAACAGTCGGTCACATTTCACGCATTGAAAGATTTCCCCCGCAAGGACTTTTCCGCCCAAACGTCAAGGGTGTTGATGCTGCTCGGTACGAATCCTCCAGGGATACGGATCGCACTGGGGAAGCGATGAGCTGCACCACGGTCGGGGGGGTGGAAAGTCCCTCAGTCCCTGGATGTGCTTTCGGAAGTGGCTATCCGGAGACCGTCCTGGCTTACGCTTCATTTTCATATCTCGGTTAGCGTGTCAAATCGCATCGAGAGGGTTGACTGGAGAGCAAAAAAAATGGATCGCGGATTGTGATGTTGAAGGGAGTTTCGGGCAATCTGGCGAACGGATTGAACCATCATAGGAAATGGAAGCTAGCAGTATAAATCGTTTAATCAATGTGCAGCTAGCTGGAAGAACATATAGACAGGATAACTCAATATCAAGCCCATATTAAGTGAAATGGCTAATATATAACATTATTCTACGAACATTTAACATCATATAGTGAATAAAATTGACTAGAGACATGTTTTGTTGGACGAGAAAATGTTCCAAATATAAGCAAAAACATATAAAAATATTTAAACATGACTTTCAGAGTTCAGAACCTCCTTTTGAACAACGCAACATATTCACTAATTCACCAGTCGTGTTAGCGTGGAACAGAAACGAAGGAAGTGCCCAGGAAGAGCCGAGAGTTGGAGTTTGTTGGATTGCAAAACAATTTTGCAGCAGCTGCTGCTGCTGTTGCTGCTTTGGCCTGAAGTCCTGCGGCGATTAAGCGAGCTAGACCGCCCTCCGATGATTTATCTATTCTCCCCACCGTACACATCCGAAAGCATAAGCGCATGGTTACGCTCCCCCAGCGTACTGGTTGGGCTGAAACGAGCCCGAAAGAAAAACGCGTGATACACATCCCTCGAAGCGGACGGCGGCTTCGGCTTCATCAAAAAGCGATCAATCGCGGCCAGTTCTAACGGGAAGCTGCACGGGAAACAGGTGAACCACGGTCACGGGATAGCCGGCGGACCTACGCAGGCCAAGGTGGCTACCTGCCTGCCAGGATGGGTCAGCCCTACGCGCTGGCCAACGCCAGCGAAGCGGTAATCAATATAAACAAAAAATTATGTCTAATTATATGGATTAGAGCTAGAGGGAGTGTGGGTTTGCGTTTGCTTTTGGAATGCCCGATTCAGCTCTCTCTCTCTCTCTCTCTCTCTCTGACCACAGGACTCAGATGGGGTGCAGATGGGCTCGAGAAGATAATTCCCTGATGGTTCCACGAGCCGCGATCCTGCGCTTGGACACATTTTATTCAGGTGTCGAATAATTGCACGGATCGACTACGGGCACCAGTGTGAGGGATAATTATTTAGGGAACTGGGCTTTTTCTTTGCACCGCTTTGTGTTTGACCGCACCAATTACAAACCCAACACTCCGAAAGCCTCCGATGTTTGTCTAGACCCAAAATGTCAGACTGTCGGCGACACAAAAAGAACCCAAAACACCGAAAACACCGTTTGGCAAACAGGGGCCACAGCCTGTTTGCGCACGATCCGCAAACAAATATTATTTATTGGCCGGCGATCAATAATTGACACGTGTTTTTCGCTAGCCTTCCGGTGGCATTAGGTCAGGTCGGCGAGAAAATTACACACTTCCCGTGTCGGGGTTTTGCTTTAATTATTTCCCTCGAAAAGTGATCCACTTTCGAGCGGTGACCGAGCTGGCTGTTTTTGGCTGAAACCCTGACAGATTAGTTCTCGCCTCCGCAAACACCTCGCGGGACTGTGCTTTTTGATTCTCCCGAGCGATTCCGCCCACGGGAACGGTGATTAAAGAATTTATCAGTCCCGTAAGCTGCCAATCCGTCAGACAAATGCAGGCGCCATGGGACGTTCACATCTTCCGGCTGCAGATCCAGCGGCCCTTTGCATGATGAACGAAAACCAGCAGCAAGCGCTAGTTAAGTGGCCCTTTTTCTTTACTCGAAAGTCAAGTGCAATCGAGCACGAGTCTCATCGACAGAGTGTACCGCTGTAATCGCCGGTAGCAGGAAGTCATCTGATGTATGTTCCATAATCGGTGCCCTTCTCAGCGTCCCTTTCAACCATCAGCCGGCGATGTCTGTCAATGTTGAAGCTTAAAGAAAACGATTGAAGGAAACAAAAACAAGAGCACTTTCCTGGCCGGGACGCCACCTAAACGATCGCTGGTTTGTTTCAATCGCAACCGAAATGAATCCCCGTGTTGGCGCAGCATGATGGGCTTCAATCCGTTTCATTTCCAACGCGATCAAAAGGGCTAAATGGAAAGAAAAAAAAACGGAAAGCCCCATCGGGAAGATAACCGTACACCCATCGGGAGCATTATCGTCCCGAATAGGAGCAATTGCTTCCGCACTACGCCGATGCGTGGCCATCGATCGAGGAAGTGTTCATATCCGTTCCCTCTGTTCGTGCTGTTGGTAAACGGGAATGAACGGGCTCGTATCGTCATCTGTTGGGCGGATGGGAGAGAATGGACTTCTTTCACCGGAGAGGGACCGTTTTTTTTGTGTAGCCTCAAATCAGTTAGACAGACAGATAAAAAAAGAAACACGCGTGTATTGATCGGCGTCATGTGTGTGATCATAATTTGAACGGATTTTATGAACCCTCCAGACGGGCGGAGACAATGCAGCCATCTGCCAGTTAACGGTGAGCCTTTCTTTGAGGAAACACTTATGTGCGGGGAAATGGAGAAGAAAGTTTCTTGCAGACGTTGTTAAAGATAGTTCAATTGCGGAAAGGGGACTCCAATTCCGATTGATATGGTAGATGGAGGATCAGGTTGATGTTTTATAAGTGCACTTGCATGATATTTGTCATCGCTTATTGTCGATCGTTGAAATAAGAAAAATTGTGTACTTCTACAGGCTTTTTAAAAAAGGTTTATTTCATGGTTTCAGTGAAAATCATGAGACAATCACCCAACGGCAACTCAAAATTCAACCCACTATCATGGATAGCCATTAGCGCTAATTCACCTGCTGGCATGCGATGGCACGATGTTCACTGTTCAGCAAGAATACATTGCTAATGGCACAAAATCACACGATCGCGTCAATCGCTCCCCCACACAACCAATGATGGGTGTGCTGCTTAAGCTTCGTGGCCGGATCCATTACAGCAGAAATTGTGGGACACATTACAAAATTCATGCCCTCCGTGCCGTTCATACGAAGCCGTCCGCTAAGTTGTGAAGTAACGTGGACAAAACAACCCCCCAATCGGTTGTTGACAGACCGGAGTTGTTGGCTCTCGCATCGATCTCGCAGTGTGTTTTAAACCGCTGTGTTAGATTTGCAAACGCTATCGCCGACCAAAACAACCGACAATCAGCGGCACTTACAGGTGACATTATGTTTGTTTAGTGCGCGCGGTCAACTTACATCACCAAATTATCGTTGGTGCCCGGTCGGCGTTTGTGCCCAGTTGCACCGGAGCTGTGCATTGATTATTGATGCAGCGTGGAGATTCGAACGCGAACGCCAAGAAGCCACCGATTTCGTGTGGTTGGCGTGTGGAAAATCAAACATCAACTTCCTTCCACCTGCAGCTCGGAGACGTTGCGCAACGAAATGCACCCTGGCAAGAAGCTATGGCAGGGTTTTACGATGATTGGATCGAGCTCCGGAGACCACCGGGACGACTGGGACGGGTAGCACAACAATTTGCGTACCGTAACAAGCCAATAAATTAGCTCCCAAGATAAATAAACCAACCGAGGCTCATTATTCGATGTACGATCACGCGGAGGCGGGTCGAAACAAAAAGAAACGAATGACTCCAGGCGTCCAACAATGGCAGGCACGGGTTCGCGTGCGCTTTTCCACGGGAAACAATTTGCTTCGGGTAGGGAGGGGGTGGCTTTTCTTTTTCATTCCCTAACCGTTTTCCGATTTTTAACGACTTTTTTGGCGAAAGGCGCATGCAAACGAAGGAAGAAGCGAAAAAAAAGACACCCATCCCGCGGGTCGGTTCCGCCGAATCTAATTAGCTTACGTTGGGATGGGATGGGAATGCGAAACGAGTGTGCACGACATGAACGGTAGGGCCTTTTGTTTGGGAAATTAATGGAAAATAAAAGAATGAAGAACATCAGCGCATCGGGTAACCTGAGTTGGGGAAAAATCAGCAACTGCCGGAGGAGGTTCGCGCCAAATCCTTTCCCAATTGTAGGCCGCCCGGTAGCGCGGTGGAAACAGCATAAATAAGATGACGCTCGTGTGGCACAACCGGAAAGGTATTGTGTGGAAGGGGAGGACACAGGAAAATAAGCAAAAACCAAAAAAAAAGAGAAAATCACTCGCCTCACGGAATAAACGAATGCCATCTTTCGGCCCGGTCCATAATCGGCCGTGGGGGGCAGTAAAGTCAAATCCTGGCAAATAAAAATCTTCAATTACACGCTACGCTAAGCGCACTGACGGATGGCGCAATCGACAGAAGAAGCAGCCGAAGCATTCGGTTCTTATTGGCGTGCCAGGAGGAAGAAAAAAAAACATCGGACAAATAAAACGAAACGGGCCACCGTTTCTCTGATGAGGTGGTTTTTGGGATACTGTTCCACTTTTCTGCTTCTCCGGGCGCCATTTCGAACAAAACGAAACGAAACTCATTTGATCGGGAACTCGTGCAAACTTCGAATGGGTGGTTGGGGGTGTTTGGGGTGGTGGGTGGGGAGAGAAAATCGACAAATTAAAACAAATATAAAACAAACCAGCAGACAAATGGACGGGAAGGAAGCAACAAACAAAAAAAAAGGAACCAAGAAAAGCGAATCTCGTTCGTGTCCCGCGAGCTCATTTAATGGCTTCTATTTCGTTTGTGTGGGGTTTTTTTTTGCCTGTTAGTTTGCTTCTGCTTCTTTCACCCCCACCCACTCATCACAACAACAAAAAAAAACACCAAAATGGCCACCCAAAAGCAAACAAAACGAAAACGATAAGCTATCAAAACCTTCCATCGACGAAATGGAAGAGCCTGGGCACGGGTGGATGGTAAGAAGCTCGTCGAGGGGGCGGAAAATCGCTCGGAAAAACCCCTAAGCACCATTCCGGTGGGCGCCCATTTTGTGGCCAAATGTCACTGTGGGACCGTGTCCACCCGCGGATCAGCGAAGCGTCGCATGCACCAGACCAAATAACCAGCGATGGCGTTGTCGGCGCGGCCAGCTGGAAGAGAGCGGTGGAAATAAACCCCACATACACATACAAAACAAAAAGGAAACAACAAAGAAAAACACACGCCGTTTATGGTGCTCCGGGAGGGTACTTGGCTGGTTTGCATGTCATAATTAAGATTGCCCGGGCGCGATATCGACTGCGGGACGTTCTCGGAACGTTTCGTCGCACTTTGCCGGCCCAGCCGCTGAGTCTAAATGGTGCGCCATTTGAAGACGAGTGATTACCCGCCGCAAAACGGAGGCCGCTTTCGATTAGCTCCCGAAACCTCAATTTGGGAGCTCCATTCTCCATTTTTTTGTGCTCCCCTCATCGAAGAAATGACGAACGAACGACAGAGGATGAACCCTGGTGGCTTTTGGGGTTGAATTTCCGCGCTGACTGAGCACGGAAATTGACGATAATTAGTGTGTGCTTCCTGTGACACTTTTCCACACAAAAAAAACCTCCCCAAAGGTGCGTTGGCGGTGGTGTTGTCAATCAAAAGTAAAGGGACAAAAAGAAACCACAACCATTTGCGTGGACAAATAAATCACCACCGAACGAGCTGGCGGATGTCCTTCGAGTGCGGGTGGCTTCCCGAGGATGGAAGTTTCGCCGTGGAAAATGACTCATTGAGGCCAATTAAGTAAGTTATAACGTGAAAATTTTAATGACACCTGCTTTCGCCGCTTCCGGCCTCTCGGGGATGGGGTTTTCCTCACGGCTGAAGCCTGATCGCGATGCACACGCTAATGACGATGCTTAGTAGCCCGCGGAGAAAATGCAAGGCCTACTACGCTAGCGAGCAGCGAACCAACGCGTGTCAATAATGGCGCGTCTTATCGCGAAGAAAAACGCGGCCGGGTCGTGGGGACTTTCACGCGGCTAAAAAAGGGTCTCCCGGGAAAGCCCAGGGTGTTCCTTTATTCTAATTTTGGGATTGCTGGTGTAGGCTCTTTTCCATTTATTTTGAAGGGAAACGGCAACTGTTCAGCGCCTAAGCGACGCTCATGGTGATTAGTTGAGTTAATTAGGTTGAAAACGATAATTCGAGTTTGGGTCTAATTTTTGTCAGTTAAACAGAGAGGCCCACCGTGATTAGACCCCGGGCGGTTGGGTTTTTCCTCCGTGCGGGCAAATTTGGGGCTAAATTGTTCGAGCTTTACCAAGCGCCAGGCCCCGTATCAGCTCATTTAGATCAGCGGCCGTCGTTGCGTTTGTTTTTCCGCCAGCGATCGGTTCATTCAATGACAATTAGACAATTATCTCCGGCTCGACCCGGGGTGACCTCGTTATGTGTGGTGCTGGAGAGTGAATGAGGGAATGGACTCGAATATTCATATTTTTTTGTCTGGTTTCCTGTCAAATTAGAGCGCCGGAAAATGCACAATGCTTTCCGGTTGCCGAACTGGCATCAGTTACCAAAAACGAAAATACAGCTACCTAAAATGACCGACAAAATGGAGGCTACTCTCGAGGTACATTAATTATCCTTCCCTCATGTAATCTACAGTTTGCTTATTGTCTTAGATGAGCATCTCATAAAACCTTCGGCTGTACACGTAGTGTTTAAACTCTCCTCTTCTATGCTCCTTCAACACGCCACTTGCTCCGATTCGCGTCGCAAAGATTGATCGAGCGAGCTCTCATGCACATTTATGTACTGCCAAAACCCTTCGAGCTCTCGGCACAGGCACCTCGGGTCGAGGCAGAAATGACGAAACGCATAATCGATCGCAAGACCACCGGGGCGGAGCTGCAACGAAGTGATTGATTACGTGTCCATCGATGGTAAAATATTGGAACACGATCCGGCCATATTTCTCACCCAGGCCCAGGGTTGCACTCGAGCGATTCGCTGCAGCTCGCGAAGGGATTGTGAAAGAGCGGTAATTATCAGCGAATGTCGATCAGCGAGAAAGACAACGACCCGCTTGGCTCGAAGGCGAGGAGTGGCTCGATCGAATACCACCACCAACTGGAAGCGCGCTTTTAGCGAACGATCCGCGATCACCGATCAGTTATTAATGAATGATTATCGATTTTTATCGGAATTTAGCTCCCGGTTCGATCGACGAGCGAGCGTGCCTTTACAAAAAACTGGAACCCCGAAACGAATCAATCGCACAGTGAGCGTGATCGAAAGGAGACACACACACACCCGGGTGGTTCTAATTCTAGCGTTAACCACCCGCGGTGTGACTCGATCGGTCGATTTGGGACTGAAACGATCGCGCGAGGTGAATGAAATGCGCTGCCGAATCTCCAGTGGGGTTTGGTTTGTATCACAGCGGGAAGTACCACTCGCTCGGAGGTATATGCCAGGCTGGAATGCGAGAGAAGGTGTTGGGATGCTAAAGAGCACAGGGTCCTGACGGACTTGGCCGAGGTCGGTGGACGATTGGAAAATTATGAATTATAATTTAATAGGCATAATTGACCGGACGTCGTTATGTGACACACGGCCAGGGGGACACTATGCGGCAACACAGAAGAGCATTTTCAAAATGGCTTACGAAAGTTCAAGCTGATGATGCTGGAAAGTTATCAAATGACAGTGAAATACTAAAATGAATAAATGACTTTTACAAGAAGAAACATTTTTGTACAATTTTACCACCAAGCGTAGAGTATTTCTTTTAAATAATCATGCTATAATATTATCTACAGTCATCGAACTGTATCAGAATGTGATAAAATAGTATCCGAATGCATTTCCTCGTGTGGGTTTATTAACATTTCTATCAAACACCTTCCACCTCATGTACTGCCACCGTGGACGCGTTCGATGTCGAGTTAAATGGACGACTTCGTAAACGTGTCGCGAGCGTTAAACGGAAGATATAATTCAACACCCCCGACCGTATCGACAGGCGGGACCTCTGGATCGCCGCCAAACATCGTAGTCCATGCGTTCCTCCAGAAGGTCTAGAAGAGAGAAAAAAAAATATGACATTAAAATAAAATATCAATTCATAAATAAATGATAAAGAAAGCCATAACCCGCGTGTGCGGCGAACCCGCGTTTAAACGACCCCAAGGTATCAATTCCGGGCATCGCTTCGAACGATGCCAGTGCCTACCTGCCTGTTGGCTAATCATACCCTCGATGGGGCGGTTTTTTTTTCGTGGGGGGGGGGATTATTTAAATTTCGATCACCCTCCCAAACCGTCGTCGAGATCGTTTTCTATTCGGATATTTTAATCCATTCATAAATAATATCACTACAACAAACTACGCAGCCCTCGAGCAGCCCGCGTTGGGTCGAAGAAATATAGCCGAATATTTGTATCGAACAAAGAAAAAAAAAGCCTTTCCAACGGCGAGTTCGAGTGGGCCGCATGTTGTGGCTGTTGCCGAGGCTATCATTTTTAATGCCATTAGCATTATGATCGATACAATGCGGTTCGGTTTGCTCGCCGTGGCATCGTTTCGATCGATGCGACATTTTTTCGAAAGCTCCTTAAGCTCAGCTCCTCTCGAGGGGTCAGTTTTGAAAATGACTAAATTTCCGTAAGCTCTCACTTCCCAGCAGCCTTTTTCGGGGGTGACCGCGATCGGGCTCGAGAAATGAAATTCACACTTCGACAAGTGCGCATTTGGGCGGGAACTCGCCCGTCGGGTCGAGCTGGGGCCGCCCTTCGATGGTAGGACAGGATTAACATTTTTTGTCACCTCGCGACGTTGGTCCGAGACGTTGGTCGTTTTGGAGCAGCGAACAGTTTCGATAATGAGATTAGCGCAACCGGAAGTGGGCGAATGATTGCCCCTGTGGTGCAACGAGTGGGCTTGTCTTGGGGACACTCCTTCGACGACGGGAAGATTCTCCTTTTCGGGGGCGAGACAGGGTTCTTAAGGGTCTTCTTTTGAGCTGAACATTCGCTGCGAGACGAGAGTCCACGAGACCGGCTTAGAGTCCATTCATAAAAATCTAGCTTACCAAGACGACGACGGGCGCGATGGCCCGATGGTGGAGCGATCGAGCTGAGAGCCGTCAAGAAGAAGCTGAACGAGCGAGACGAAATTGTCAGCGTCAAGTTGAGGACAGAGTTTGGGCGTATTAAACTCGAAATGTCAAATTAAATCCCATTTTACGGCGAAATAATACGCACAACGCCATTCATTGGGCAACTATGTATGCTTTAGAAATAAATCTCCTCATCTTATGTTTGGATGAATGGTTTGGCAATATGTACCTGCTAGTATCGATCTTCTTTTTTTTAACGAATTTTCCAATACAAACCTATTTTGATCTTCAAGAAAAGGTATAAATTCATTGTACTTATTGCGTCACATATTATTGCTTATATTTTATTGCACAAGTTTATTTGTATAATCTATTTCATCTGCTTTTAGCTCCACTCGATGGCGAACCCGATATCGGAGGGAATCTGCGCCAGCCGCTGATATATGTAGGTCGTCAGTGGGTTCCTGGAGCCACAAAAGCCCCAAAAATCGTCATAATCAACGTACTGCAGCACGACACCTCCGAGCCGCTTCTGTTGCACCAAATCCAGCTTGGCCGAGATCGACGTTGTGTCCTCGTAGCTCATCCACTGGTTGCCCCGGACGGCGAACGGCATCTGCCCAATTGTGTCGTAAAAGATGCTCCATCCACTTCGCACCAACAGGCAAAGCTTGAGATGTAAGTTTATCATTAGCTTGTGCTGAGCATTGGATAGACCTGAATCGTGTACCTCGTAATAAGGGTAGTATCCTTCATAGTAATATTGTCCTTCCGCGCCAGGACCAACCGTGGGTGCGCCGACATTGTAGATCGCTGGATTCGCTAAGGTGTACGCCTGTCCGAACAAACCTATTCCCAGGATCAGCTTCTTCGGAGGACACCCGAACTCAATCCACGACTCTACACCATCAACCTGTTAAAGGACACATACGCAAGATGATCGTGCTGCTATCTGTTCCATCTGTCCAACATACCACGTTCGTTTTGGCCCGGTTTGGATCCCGTTCGAATGATCTATTACGCATCGGGGAGTGCACATCCGCTACATTGTTCGTGTGCGGCCGCATGTCGAACGTGAACAGTGTCACAAAGTCCACCAGCTGACAGATGCTCGTCACTCGATAGGACTCTCGCAACACCTTCGGATAGACGGCTCCAAAAAAGAACACCTCCTTGTTGCGACTTTTCAGCCCCGAGCGTAGGTCCGTTAGCAGCGACACCACGGACTCACGATCGTTCGAAATTCCACCAAATTTAACCATCGATCCGGGCCACTCCCAGGCGATCTCTACTCCACTCAAGCCGTACTGCTCCAGCAGCAGCAGAAGCGCCCGGACGAAGGCACCTCGACGTTCAGGAATTTCGGCCATAATCGAGTATGCTAGTGCCTCTTTGCCGCGTTCGACGATCGAGATGAAGTATCGCACCGACGCTGATCGAGCTTTGACCGTGGATAGGAATGCCCACAGCTGCTGCAGTTCGTCGTTCTGATGGGGAGTTTCGGAGTATGAGCATTCTGAAGTACGGGGTATTCACCGATCCGAACGTACCTTAAAAACGTATGCACCTCGCGTCCAGTCCGGGAACGAAATGCCCCGATAGATGACGTCGCTGCACAACTCGAGCGGGATTTCGTTAGCCGTGTACCGTCCGTAACCCTTCGTTCGAGGTGAATCACTGGAGAAGTAACACATGAGTCGTTTGCCCGTGTTACACTGGGCGTTGGGGATCGATAGACCAAGGATAAGGAGTCCCCACACAAGAACTACAGAGCACTGCATTATTGACACCTTTGCTTTCAAACGAGCGTAAAAGAACTGAACGGAGAGTTGGTAATCGCGTTTGGATGGCTAGAACATGTCTCTTTTTTGCAGAACCTGTTCTCGGGCGGTGTAAAAACCCAACCCATCACGTAAAGAATGCCACCGATTCTGGCGAGGCTTGTTGTCACATGCTGTGACGTCATATGGACCAGGCAGACAATTCGATTGTAAAACCAAAACTGGTTATGATGAGCAAACCTACTCTTCCACGATACAAAGGGCAGGTGTTGAGTCGAAGCGACGAGTGTGTGGATAGAATTGACCCAAACGATTCGGATGTTTTAATCAGAGAGGATGGGCTTGACCTTGACACGTTTTTTTGATACGTATCGAGGTAGTTAATTCAGCAGAGTTTCGATTTTTATGCTGAACGAATATAGCTTCGAATGAAAATAAAATCAAATAGTTATAAGCTACGACAAGGTTTATTATTTTTAAGTACAATTTGATGATTGTTCATGTTCACATTTGAATACATACATGTTATTTGCTTTTCTGCTTTCCTTAATAGCTGCGTATTACAATCTGAAATACAGTACATGTTCATACATACTTATTGCTTAAGCCTTTTCTAAATTGTACTTTATAATAGTTTACATTAATCGAACCATGGTCGCTAAATTCTGTTATCCTGTCAATATGTTAAGTAGATAACCCAGAGCGATTGAAAATTGTTTCGGAAATTCATTTGAAGTGTGGAAAATGAATGTTATTTTACCTAACTCTAATAAAACTGTATTTCCTCCTCGATAGAAAATAAATGTACATAATTGGATGCTGCGAACCTGGCAGCTCATTGATATAACAACAGATAATTATGAAAACGAGTAGATTAGATTTCACTAACTCGAGCTAACGAGCAAACACACACACAAAAGAAATGGTCACAGACCGTTTGCATTATGGTCGCGTAAAGAGCGCTCATAGAGGCCACCATGAGAACCAGCCATAAATTTCCACACACTTGCGCAAATTGTTTATTATTCTCTAGCGAATTTCGCACAACACTCTTCCCGTTTGGGCCCGCAAAACAATTATACCACTCCATCTGGGATTACGACGTGCACCGGCTGGAAGAATTGGGCCGATCGAAACGGTGCCAGGCCTAATCCTGGTGGCCACTACAAACCGTGCATTCCACAGTCCGAGTGCAGTTCAGCCTTCTAATGTTGTCGTCCCGGAACGACCGCCAAAACAAATGCCATCCAGTTCGTCCACCGGCGCGGATGATCATTATTCTCGAACCGGCTTCTTCACACCATCGTTGGCACTGACACCACCCGGCCACGATAATCGTTCCGTACGTCAGCGAGCCCTTCCGATGGTGTACGGCCCAATCCCGGCTGTTTAAGACCAGCCCCGGGAGCATCAGGTACTTCCGGTGTGTCCCGCGAACGGTGTCCCGAAAAATGGCGCATCTCGGAACCGCAACCGAACGAACGCAATCGTCGTGATCGTCGCAAGTCGCCGGACGTCGGACGGCAATTTATTCGGCATTTTATCACCAAATCGTTAAGTAAAACCAATAATCATTTGTTAGGCCGGGTCGTTACCGAATCGGGTCCCCGGGTCCTTTCGGTACCGCGTGCAATCGGGCGCGTGCATCTGTGGAGGATTTGTGTCGTTTAAAAACGGGAACTCGAAAACCGGACCGTTTTCCGGTGACCACAGTGACCATCGCGAGAAGTGCATTGGTCGTTTTTTTGTGGAAAGTATATTAAGCATTCTATTTTGTAAGTGGATGTACATTTTGACGACATTTGTGTTCATAAATTTAAACCCGTTTTTACATTTGTTAATTTACTTTATGTTAATTCCACCAAATTGTATTCAAGTTGAGGAAAAATCTACCAATTAGTCGGTTATTTTTTCTCTTTAATTCATATTGCGCAACATTTTACTAAATTAAACTATCGTGAAACAAACATTTGGTAAAATTTGCGCCATTTCCAGCCACATATGCAACACTTTTCGCTCGATCGAACGATACCAATGTACGGCCGGCCAGGCGTCTCCATTCGCAATCGCGTGGTCCGATTTGTCAATGGATTTCTTCACGTCGCCAGCCTTCTTCTGAGCGTTCGGGAAAACGACCCAAGCTGGACTAAAATTATCCCACTACCCACCGTCTGGTCCGCCATTTGTTTACCTTCGACCCAACCCGTTCCGGTGTGCCTAACGGGCGTCGGTATCGTTTCCATAATCCGACCTCCGATCGAGCCGGAATCTGCCATTCGGATCGTTCTCGTTTGGCTGTGTAGGTGTGTACGCGCTTTCGCTCACAAAACCCACGCGGGCTGTCCTTTGCCAACGTGGAGGCTGTGGCAAATAAACAAACAATGGCAAAGAAAAAAAGGCATACGATCGTTAAAAACCCAGCGTCCTCGCTCTCGTCCTCGGGCTCCACAAAACCCCGGAGTGGAATAAATCCCGCAAGCGAACGGAATCGGACCGAAAATGTTGTTGTCGAAAAATAATGGCCCTCATTTGTTCGCTCACGTTTCCGTTGGGTTGCCGATGCCCGATCGATTGTTTCGATTCCGGTGGCGAATCCGAGCGGATGGGTGAGAAGAAATGATGAAAAGCTCCCACCCACGCCCACACATCGCCATCGCGCCCGAAGAAAACAGGGACATTCCCAGCTTGTCTTGTGTGTGTGTGTGTGTGTGCGGGGTGCAAAAATTTCACAATCAATCCTTTTGGCCGGAAAGCGCCATCGTACATTCCCTCCCATGGGGCCATGGTGTGTGGAGCTCGTAAGCTTTTTCGCCTCAAATTGAATCAACGAAAGATAAACGCCCGCATAAAGCAGCTGCGATTTTCCGTGTACCGTCCGGGCATGGACGTGAAAGATGGATGGATTGGAATATTTTAACCCTGGCACATCGTTTTATTTATCGTTTTTCATATTCCTTTCCGATTGCATTTATGTGACAATAAATTTGTACCAACTGCCTGCGCTGCCCGGAACGCTGGTTGCAGAGATTGGGTGAACCATCCTGGGCCCGGAAAATGGCCTCGAAATGGCAGAGCGACCGTTTTGCTTCTCGTGTATCGAAGTCGGTTCGTTTGTGTTGAATGGATTAGACCCGGGAAAATCGGGAGCCGGGTCACGTGAAATATTGTACATACGAAGGAAAACGAGATCCACGCGTGGGCCGTGGACAGGACATTCGGGCACAACAAACAAATGCAGCTCGAAACCGTTTCAATCATCATTAGTGACGGATGTGAGCGGATTTTTCAAGCGTGCCGGTTCTCGCGAACGTGCATGATAATCGCGAACAAGCGTCACTAGCGTTTGGGAACGATATTGGGCACGAATGGGAAAGCGAACCCGTTTTTAACTAGTAATATCGTACGGATTTGAGAGGAGTATGTGATGGTGAGTATGTGGACCGATTATCGAACCATTGGTACCATTATTCGTGTGGCATATATTTTCAAAATATGATGCGGAAAGCATTGTTAGTAAATTCTGCTAATTGGTATTTAAATACGTTGCTTATTCTCATTTCCAGCGTAAATAGGTTAACAAAAGGCTAGAGCTGCTCTATAGCATATTTATGCATACAAGCGAACCTAATAACTTCTACCACCTATAAGAGTTGAAATATTTTGTATGAATAAATGCTCACTAAACTAAGCCAACGAATCTCGACACTAACCATCGAACACGACTGCAAAACGGCTCGAGAACAGTCAATTCTCATCGGTTACGAGTCCCATTGGCTCCGTACCGATGTCCGTAGCACAGGGCGAATTATCATGGTAATTAGCCGGAGGCGTCGGAAAGCCATCCCGCTTTTCTGCGGTATTGCGGTGGAAATCGAAACCGATCGTACCCAATGTCCTGTGGGAACGCTCGTTCGATCTTGGCACCGCAACGAGCCCAGTCGACCCCCAACTGTTGTCACTTGAGAAACGAGCCGGCGAGCCTTGCGAGAACAAACCGCAGCCGCAGATGCGTTCGCTGGGCGTACAAAGGAAGTCCTCCGGGCGACGGATGCGAGCGCCTCCATTCGAAAGAAGACGGACGACCCGTAAGGATCCTCGCCCTGTAAGGGGGAAAACAGTGGTGATGCAAGTGCAGCCAAAGCCACAAGATGACCGGGTTCGGGGGCCGCAGACCGGCTCGATTTATCTCCCTTATTTCGGTAAGGTGTTAAGGCAAAACCACAAACGCCGGCCTATAATCAGGCCCGCTAATAGGCCCTGGTTTTGTTTTCTTTTTTTCCCACCCTCTCGCACGCTCTCTCGCTCTATCTCTCTCGCTCTCTCTCAACATTGCTCCATCATAAGCATACACATGGGCGCAACCGTTTTGCTCTAATCGGAGAGCTAAAACTATTAATTATGCTTCGATTCCGAAACATTACACCCGCTCGCTGGTTTGGCCTCAGGTGTATGTGTGTGTGTTTGGATGGGATTTACGCTTCCCGTCCGCACTCCGCGACAAAGCGAAGCACCAACGTGTGAAGTTGTGAGAAGTCGTGAGAAGAGCGCACTTTGAAGCCCGGCGTAAGGACGTGGGATCGTGTGGAACTGGGAGCTGGGGATGGTGAGACGAACCAGTGGGCCCCCGATGCGTACGTGTGCGCGAGCCCTTGCCGCAACAAAAGGCATAAATAATGATCCGTTCGATATCATTAGCCAATCATTGGTTCGCTTCGCGACGCGATCGGGATTTTCCTTTGTTCCGCGCCGCGCCGACAAAGAACGCGCGCGAGCCGCGCCAAAAGGGGCCCCTCGAAACGTGATCGTGGACTTTTGTTTTTCGTGGTTTTGTTGTTTTTCTCCCCCGTTCTCTCTCGAGACGGTGTCGGTGCTTCTTTCACCCGCAGGAAACGAGGAAAACGCTTGCCGTGGCTTTTGTTCATTTCGCTCGATCGCAGAAGCCCGATCTGAGAGATGATCTGCGGGAAAAGGCGCAAAGAAGCAACATTGCAAATTGATCACTGTGGGGCTCCCTCTGGCCGGATGTTGGGAGTCTCCTTTCAGGAATCCGCTACGATCGTTCGTGAGTTCGATGTTGCATTCCGTTGGAAAAAGAACCACAAACCAAAGGGTCTGTGCGAGAAATATTCCTTCTCGTTTGGGTACACTTGGAAGCTGGAGCATTTTTTGTCTTTTTGGGCGCAGAAAGGTGCATGATGCAACCAAAGAAATCAGAGTATCTGAGAGCTACTTTGAAGAAAAACGTGAACAACCGTCGGCTCTGATAAGGGCGTGGTACGCGAGCCGACAAAGCTCGTCGGTATCTCTTTGACAAGGGAGCTCGATGAATGCTTAAATGGGTATGGGGTTGTAAGGTTAAAGGCGTTAAGTTGTGCAAGTATTTTTGCACCATGTTAAAGTATCAGTATACCTCTTTTACGGTTGCTTTATGACGAATTGCATGGAAAACATTACTACATAATTATGAACTAAAGCTTTTTTATGAGGAAATCGTTATTTTTTTAATGTTAAAGTGACAATTAAACTTGATTAAATAACATTTTATGCAATATATCTTATACGTTGATAACAAGAGTTATATGAAATGGGACATAAGTAATTTTTCTACATCACTATTGGAACCGATCCTGTATAGTAAACGAAGATTTCTCATTATCATACATATGATCAAGGGCCGTATTAACAGCCATTCATTGGGAGCTTATGATTAGGCAGCTTGCAAATGAGCAGCATGCAAACAACCAATTTAGTGCAATGAACACACTGCTGCATTTGAGGTAAATATGAACCATCAGCTGAACCGTTTAGCCATCTATTTCGATAAATTAGACGCGAATTTGAAGCTACCAACAGGATGAATGAGTGAAATAGTCGACCTACCCGCTAAACTGGTGCTTTACATCTTCCCTAAGCACACAACCTCATCGTTTCAGCCGTCGTTTTTATCGCGCCGCCGAACCCGATCATATCCATTAAGTAATGTGCTATAATTATAAATTCTAACCAAACCCCCGATCGACCTCCTTCTGATTTCATCGAAGGATTAGGCGCGTCCGAAGCCGAGCCACAGAAACGGAACCAAAATCCACGCTGCAACGCTAATGAAGGTGTGCTTTGGGGGAAAAAATTAAAACTGCACCTGCACCAACGGCGTCCAGGCGGCATCGTCCTTTCATTCAACCGCGGACGTAGCACGACCACGATCGCAGTTTCATGCCGTTTCATCGATCGCCAATGGGCTGGCGAACCAAAGCCAGAAAAAAAGGGGTTGGCCCAGAACCATCAAAAACTCTTCAAAATCCATTATCCTTCGGCCCGACAAAGCTTCACCTGTTTTGTCGGTTCGCGGTGCGGCGCTTTTAGCTTGAGCGATTGTTTTCTCATGCAAATCTAATTGGTGGAAAAAAGGGACTTTAAAAAATGTAATACCTACCATCGGGTGGCTTAAGTCACATGCCCGTGGAGCGGTGAATTTCAATTCGAATCGAAATCAAGTAAAAATTGAAAATAAATGCATAAAACGGAACAAAAACCTATCCTCCGGCGGGGGCCAAAGTTCGACGTGTGGCTACACCTTATTATTTCGTTGCGTTTGGCGTTCGGGAAATCGTTCCCGTTCATGTCTGCTTTTTTAATTAATAAATGCCCGATGCCGATAAGACCGGATGCGGATGGGCTGGAGGTGATAGGGATTAACGAAAGCCGTGTGCCGTTTTCTGCAGCCAATTAGCAAAACGGTGCAGTTGGTGCCGCAGTCGGAATCGGAAGCCTGCAAAACGTTCTCGATTACTTTGCGAGCTGTCTGAGAACTGTAATGAAGAGTTGCATAACGTGTTGTTTTACTATTTTTCGTTCTATAGCATTATTTTAATGTTGAAACATTGGACAAAATTCCTTTTTTTAGACTTAATCAAAAGTAAAATTATTTTTAAATTTTATTTTGAATTAATTCAACAACCAAATCCAACAACCATCTCGCACTGGTTGCGTAAAACTGAAACGTTGAAGCAAAACCTTCCACATGCATTTGCACACGGATCGATATTGCACTTGGAATCGCTTTCCAATCACCTTGAAACACAGCGCGTCTGAAACCTCGGGAAAAACGTGGGGAAATGTAACCACTGGGAATAATAATGAAACTCATTAAATTCGCTTCCCAGCCCCATTTCGCCAGCGTATCCTGGCGCGTGCAGTTGGCGGGTCGCGCGATTTCGACTGCTCGAAAGTCGAGTTCGGTGAATTATCGTCCTCATCATCTGATAACTGTCGGGCACGGCTCGATTTCCGGCGTGGAAGCTACCCACGACTACCGAGGCTAGGCATTATCGGTGGCTCTTTGACCGGAAAAGCCTACTTTCCACCCACGTGGGTGGTGCTGGCGAAAATAATTACAAAACGATCTTTACCCAAGCCACTCCCGAAGCGGTGCAAGTTGGAAAAGCGTTCGCCCGGTGTCCGGTATTCGACGCCCGTCGGCCGATAATGGGAAATTGTGCTTCTACTTGAATCGCGTATAACCCTGGCGCCCACAAAATGACAACCAAATGGCCGATAAAATTAGCACACGTGAACTGAGCGAAACTCGCGCCTCGTCGAGCCCAGTTCCGGCACGAGCCTGCGCTCGTGGAAATGGTGGTGGGTACGAAAATTCGACAAAGAAAACTCGCAACATATGCCCGCCAGTGCCAGAGGGCGCACGTTGATTTCAATTTTACATTTTCAATTAAATTGTTAATGAGAAGCCGATCGCAGCCAAACGGGGAATTGTAATCTGATCAATTATGGTTTTATTTACTTTCAATTAAAAATTGGCCCTATTCGGTTTGGTCGGGCACGCGTCAGCCGAAACATGGCCGTGAATCGGAGGGTGCTTAAATTCTTGTCCCAGAATGATGACGGGCTTATACTTGCAGTTGATTGCAGTTTAAAGCATTACTATCGGCGATGTTTTTGACATTTTTTAGATCAGCTTTAGTGCAGTGTTGTTAGCAATCATTTTTGTCCTAAAGGAACATGAAGGCAAACTCAATGGCGATCGCCGGATTCGGGTTCAATCGTGTTTTCGAATAAACAAAACCCAACCGGCCCGGCACCGAAGCATGGAATTGAATATAATCACCGCGCCATGAAATCCACCGATAAATCTTCCACCTTCAGCCGCAGCAGATGACGCTCAATTACTTGCTCGTTACCATGGTTTCATTTTCTTTGCGTGTGAAGCGGCGCCTCGATCCAAAAGCAGGCCTGGAACGAATGGAGAGAGCAAAAAAAAAACAGGCACATGCAGGTCAAAAACACGCTTCCTAATGATTGTGCCGTGAACTGTGGAGGTCCCTTTTGCCGTACAATCGTTCTCCAGAGAGGAGATTTTTCTTTTTCCCGTGCCAACTCGCCCCACCCAAGCCTCCCGCTAAACCCGATCGTGGCGTTGAAAACGCAACTGTGTGTGATAGAAAGCGCTCATCTCGACGGACCGTTTGACGCACGATGCGGAAGGATCAAGTGAATGGAAGCGGCATAAAAACGACCTGGCACACACAGGAGAGAGAGCAAAAAAAAAAGCCCCAACCCATGAAGCCGGGGCAGGTGACGAGTGAGAACGGCGCGGGACAGATTGCTTCGAACGGCGAGATCGCGGCCCCGGACTGGCGCCCATCGGCGGATGGTGTTAATTTAACCTGTCCTCCGCTTTTCAAACGCTAATTCAAACCACGCCGCCATTGCGCATCGCGGCATCGCAAACGAAAAGCGCGGGACGCGCCGACTGGCCGAGTCCGGGCGATGATTTATGATATGTTGAGATGTTAACTTAATTACATTACCCCCTTTTGCTGTGGGATTTCGGAGGGGGAGGAGTGTGGAAAAGGAATGGGGTGGTTGAGCCCATCCTCCGAGGACACACACGGGCAGGCATCGAAAGCTCGCATCCCGACCGGCCGGCGCTGGCTAATCGTTTTTCTATGAAGCGCTTCTCGGCTCTGTTTCTACGCCGCCGCTGTTCTACATTTATCTCGCGCCTTTCATCGTTCGATGCTCCTTTCGAGATGTTTCGTGGGAAAAAAAGAGATACAGTGAGAGAGAGAAGGAAAGAGAGAAAAAAACAGGGAGAATATAACACCGATAGGAAAACACTCGCAAAGCCAATGGAATCTAATGCGAAACGACGTGTTTTCTTCGAAACGCACCCCCGAGATATGCATATAGAACCGGATGGGTGTTATGCCACCGGCTGGATGCATAAACGCACAAGACATTTCGCAAAAGCACACAATTAAGAAAAAAAAACACAGTGCCCTCACGCCGTGGCGAATCGTTACGCGGGTTCGCCCCAAAGCGACGCATTAATGAGAACATAATTAAAATTCACTAACCTTCCGTTCCGACCAGCACCAAAGGTGGGCCATTTTCCAAGCCCCAACGCCATTGAGCCGCATCAAATCCCCACGGGCATGTGGGGAAGAGACATCGTGGTATGGGGGGCAATAATAAAACATCAAAAGGGTGTGTTTTTTAATGCGCAAGCGGAAAAACGCCGCGATAACACCGGGTACCGCCGATGGGCCGGTTTTAATAAGAAATGGCCGCACGGCACGGAACCACCGCACCGAAACTGCACTTGCAAATGCAAGGGTCGTCCTGGGTCTCCCAAAAGGGAGCGAAAAAAAAATAAGGGAATTATGGCGCGCGGACGAACGCGTACAGAACGCGAAGCCCGGTGCGCATGGAGGGACCGATTCTGGGGCGATTTGCGCACCACGATAAGAAGCTCGATTTTATAGCGTGTAATGAAGGGTAATCAAGGATCGACATTTTTATGTTCACAATTTATTCAAATTATGCGTTAATTATGTGCATTCGGAGCGCGAGCATGTGACGGTGTGATGGAGCGATTTTTGGTTTCGTTGTTGCTTCCTTTCACTCCGAATCTAGGATACCTTTTCGATGGGACCGAGCTGGTAAAGCTCCAATGATCCGTTTGCGGTGCGTTTGCTTTGATGTTCGCAAGCGAGAAGTTCGTCCTTGAGCACTGGTCGAATCCTTCCGGTGTTGGGGCGACATTCGCGCAAGGATACAAGGAGGAAAGGATTATCGGGACGGTATTACGATCCAAACACACCAAACATTCCATATTTGGGCTGAGAGATCAACCTTTATCTATATCTTGGATGTTATATATCATTTTACAAGCTTAAATGTGATTAATGGTGAAAATTGAAACCCAAAGAAGAAAAGAATGCACAAAAGGATTAAATTTATTCGCTCAGAGAAAAATCACAGTCCTGCAGAAGTAATTTAATGATGGGTCTGCAAATAATGTTCTATTTTCCTTCAGCAGTGTCAACTTTACTTCGTTTTGGGATAGTAAATATGCTCATTTCCTCGTGTTTCAAAGAATCTTGAGACACTGCTTAACATCAACAACAGAAACAATAGGGATAACAAATGACATTAATGATCAGGATGGCAGCCTAACAGAGCTCCTCTACGGCTGTAAAAGTTGTTCCACCATAAGTACATGTTTTTGGGTGTGCCACAAAACATAAAGACACTGTATAAAAATGTTCCTACCCTTTACGAAAATGACGGACTCACACGTTTTCAAAACGCCGCTAATGACACCGAAAGTTCCCGCTTCCGGGGTTCGTGTCACGCTAAACGCCTCCATTAGCAGCGTCACCCGGTGCAACAGCAACCGATCGTATGCACACCCAACCAAAGCCAGCCTGCATTCCAGCATTTCTCAATTCCCGCGATATTAATGGTCCACTGGCGGTGCAAACGAGCGCGATAACCCTTGCCCTGCCATCGAGCCTGGCCACGCTAAACCTCACCAACCAGCGAGGAGCTCGATCGAGGACACCACGGAACAGTGTGCGAGGTGTGCCGACTCACTCTGGGACCGGTGGCAAGATTAATGTTGCCTTTGATCAACGGTCCACGCGAGAGTGCAAGGCGAACGAAACCGGTAGCCGTAATCGTTGTCAATGCGGTTGTAAACAAATGTTTCCCAGATAAGCTCAGGTCCGAGTCGCTTCTCTGGGCTCGTCGTCTCGTCGTGGTCGAGCGAGGCAGGATAGCGATCGTCACACCGGTTCGGCCAAGGTGCCTGTGGTCCTTATCTTGCCGGTTGCCTGCGTACCTTTGTGGCGGGCAGACCCGTAGACGTACCCCGTCAGAGCCCAAGCGTTCGTTTGGTGTCGGAGTGATAAATGGTGCTGCTGCTGCTGCTGTAGCCGGTTTAATCGTGGCTCGACGAGCTTACGCCTCATCGTGGTCATCAACGATCAATTCCGGTGTCGCTGGTGGTGAACAAAGGCAGACATTGGAGGACGAAATTGGCGGCAAGATGATGTCATTTTCTGCCGAAAGATTCCCTCAGAATGCTAGGCGATCGTTCAGAAGGGAGTGTCGACAGTGCATGTAGCTGAGAAAGGCCTAAAGATGAGTCTAAAGCTGTGCTCTATTCAAGAAGTGCAAATAAACAAGCCTGTAAAATGATACCTCAAATGCCTTTTCTAATGATTGCATCTATTTGGGATGAAACTAGATCCGCTCGGCCATACTGATTTCAGAGCTTTCTTCGCTTATTTTCCATCATTCTCGAAATCCGCACGTCACCTCAAGAAGTTCTTTCCAACTTAAAGAACGCTCTCAGCGCCCTTCCCAAGGTCTCGTGATTCGCAAGCCGACAATACGCGCGATCGTGCTTTTCATTATGTCATTCCGCGCGTCAGAAAACATTAATTTGCTGCCACAGCGCAAGCGAGCGAGCTCGAGAGGTGTGAAAAATCCTGCCCACCGATTTCCATCGCGCGCCCATCGCGATAACATAACGATCGAGTGGTCGGTGCCGGTTTTGGATGAGACAACAATTCGAGAGGGATGCACGATCGCGCTTCCGAAGGTTCAGAGACGCACCGAAAACAGAGCACAACCGAAACACACCGAACGTCCTGGGCGAAAGGTGAGAACGACCCACGACGCCTGGAGGCGAACCGGCAAAAGCGAGGCCCTCCAAAAAGCGCTTCATCGGCGATCGATCGATCGGCGGCTCGCTAATTACAGGGCAGCGAATGTTTTCCCTTCGCGATCTCTCGCGCCTTCGTTCGATCTCGATGCCGTTGATTCCCACCACGCTGGTGTTGGTGGATTGGTAGGCCGTCTTTTTCACGCCACCAGCGAGCCCACCGTTTGGATGGGTTTTGATGAAAAGTGCATCCTACTGACAGCGTCTCGCACCGCTTTTCAGACACACCGATGCTGTCCGAAAGGAGCTGCAAGGGCTTTCATTCATCGCGAGCGAAGGAAGCTGCAGGACGATTTATGATCGTGTGAAATCAACCCTGGCCGTGTCATCTCGAAAGGAGGCCGGGCACAACCAAACCAACTAGCTCGGGCCGGTCCAGAAGCCACCAGGTTCCGAAAGGCGGTCGCTTTTCCCAAACGCTTGGGATACGCTCTGGTTTGAAAATTTTCTCCCTTCGACCATCGATCGGTATCGCGAAACGGTCCCGCTCCCGATGGGTATCGGGGGATGATTAAAAACAAATTAGGCAGCGCTTGCGCTCTTCGATTAGGCTGCGTTTCATCTTTCTCGACGGGGCCGCACCAGAAGCCCAATAATTTCGGTATCGAAGATTACGATCGGCAAAGATCGGGTGAGGGTTTTTTTTTTCAGTTTGCTCTAGCTTTTGTTTTGTGTGTTTTTTTCTTTCTCCTGCCACCCTCCTAGTGTTTTGTGCTTCTATTATTTTTTTTTCGAGCCCATTTCTTTTCGAGCCTATTCGCCTTTTCCCGGTACCATTGGAAAGTGGCACTCGAGCGGCCGCTCGCCAACAATTACGCCCATTGGATGACCATTAGATGGTGTCCCTTTGCCCTTTTGCTCGGTTTCTAGCCGCGTTTCTGCAAATGGGTTCCCGTTTTCTTTTATTTTCCGTTTCACCCCGGGGAAAAGGCTAATGCCATGTTTGTGCTGGCGATCGGTATCTTTTGTTGCGGGTTTTACGTTAATGATTGTTTAAAGATTTCGCCGCAAAGTAAACGATCCGCATCAATTAGTGGTTGTTGGGCGAGCATAAGCTGCTCAACTAAGAAGGATGCGTTTTAAGCTCTTCGTGTATTGGCGATTGAGAATTATCTCTGCGTTCGAAGAACAAGCCAACGCATTTCCCACAACAGCACCAAAGGCTGTTGGTACGATTGCATAACGTTGGAGCATATCTACATCAGACTCCCGCTTTCAGCTCCGGTTAATCACCGATATCAACGGCTATTAGAGCATCCTCCGCGAGCCACACTGCCACGGCTCATTAGATAAATTACAATACGCGCGGTGTTTATTTTTAAATCTAATTAAACCCTTAACGATGGCTCGTCACGCAGAGAAGCCCTCACAGCGAGTCGGTGTTGGAGCGAAACGGTAAGGAGCCGACGACCGACGCCGGCAAATCGAGCTGGCAGCAAATAATAAGTAATTTATTAGAAAATATATCAACTCCATGATTGAGTCAAGTCAATTAAGGGGCAGGTTTTACTCCCTCTCACTCTCGCTCTTAAGGTTTTCCTTCACTCGGTGCATAGTTGCAGCTTCTTTGGCCGCACGTACTGCAGTCTGATAAGGGTTGCATCGAGCTGCATCGAGATGGAACTCGTTTTGCGCCCCGTCAGGTCCACCCAGCGAGGTCCAGTTTCTTTTCGCACCCGTTTCAAAGAGACATTGGAGTGCCTTCAGGGCATGGCACCGCGGATGAATTACTCGTACTCACGGAATGGACGACGTGTTGATGACGTTCAATCAGTCGCACACTAGAGCTTCCAAACTCGTTTGTCTCCGAGCGTGAATCCTTCTTCGATTCTCAACCACATGCGTACGGTGTCGCGAATAAAGTCATTACTCACCCATCCGCAGCCCGGTTTGGTTTACGAATATTAATATTAAATCAACATTCGGTGCCAGCGCCAGAAGGCGACCTTCGATGCGTCTGATGGAACACCGCTACGGCCCGAAAACCGCCATCGATCGGAAGAGGCAAAATGGAGGAATAAAAACCACCACGACAAAGGCACCAAACAACGGCAAGCAACAAAACAAATAGGAAAAAAAATACCTCAAACCCCGAAAAGAGACAACGGCGTAGCGAACCGGTTGCTGGAAACCGCTAGACAAGTGGCAAAATATTTTCTTATCAGCCGGTTTTATTTCCGAGACCTCCCATCCCATTCGTTTCGCTCTGGGCTCATCCGCTCGCTTCCCGCTGAAAATTGTTGGCAAACAAACGCCCGGGGCCGTTTACGTGCTGTTTTATTGAACTGGCCAGGCACGAGCAAGGACGAAGCGTAAAGGCGCAGGCTTTGGTTGGAAGCGAGAGAGAGAGAGTGAGATAGAGAAAAAACGAAAAGAAACAGCTCCTAAAAGAGCATCTCAGTGGGGGCCGTTCGCTGCAGGAACACCCGGAGCACCCGCCGAGACCGGTCCTTGCGAACCAGGAAAGGATGAAGGATCTTTTCGCCGTTACCGCAGCCGCTCGAGGATGCTGGGATGCGTTTGTGTAGTTCACAAAAATCGACAAACACAAAAGGATTCCGGGGAGAGGCGGGAAAAACTAATAAGCCCACCACCGAGACTGGGAAAGCTTCGAGCTCCACATAAAGGCAGGAGAGGCTGAAGCACACATTTTGAATGCTTTTCCGCCCCCAAACCCACACACACACACACACAGGCAGATAGCGGGAAAAATAATAAAAACCGGACCGCAACCTCGGCCAGGACGACAAGCTGCTGCAAACGACTTCAAAATGTGAATAACGTTCACCACCACCGCTGCCGCTGGGAGACCGTGCGCGCTGACGAGTTGCACTAATGAAGAAAAGCGAACCATCCCCTCGGGTTGGCCCTCGGGAGGCGCGAGACCCACCGCGATGAAAGGCGACAAAATGACATCCAAACGAGCTTCGGGCGGCCGGGTGGACAGGATGAGAAATAAATTGCTTTTTAAGCAACCCACAGCATTGCGTGCGAAGGTCCTTTCGCAAATTGTCTTCTGCTCGTGTTTTCCTTTTTTTCCCATTTTCTTTGTTTTTTCCTCTTCTTCTTCTTGTTCTTCTGTTGCGCTCCCTTTGCATTCCATCTCATTATGTCGCCGGATGGTTTCGTTTTCTTGTCCCGTTCTCGCATATTCTCTCGAGGAAGCGAAGGCCTTAACAAAAAAAAAAGAGCCTTTGCCACCAAACCCACCCCCAGTGAGTGACGAAGCGAGCGCTCATGTGGTGAGAGGCGATGGAAAATCGCGTTGGAAGTGCTGAGCTGTTGCGAATGCTCGCTCTTTTTCTCTCACGAGCGTCTCGCGACTTTCTCACTCTCGCTACTCATCATGCACCCCTTTTGTAGGGTGCATTTCAACACTCCACGCAGTAGGCGGAGCTACAGAGCGAAACTTGTTTGCGAGCAGCAGGGTGGCTTTTCCGTGGCCTTCTCTTATGGTTCTTTTCGTTCGAGAGTTTCCCCTTCCTTCGAGGTGGTCGTTGTTGTGCACCGTCCCTTTCATACTTTGACCGTTTTCACACACTTCTCGCTCCGGCATCGCTGGCTGACTGTGGCTGCAGTGCCTCGAACGAGAGGAACCACCTCGAGAAGGTTTGAACGCCCCGGCGATGATGAATGAAATTTAGTTCCAAACTAGTTGCCAGTCCGGTCGTACGCGCCTCGGCCTCTTTTGCGGGTCCTCGACACATTACCTTCTTCGCGTGTGGAGCTCAATTGGCGAGTGAGAGCGAGAGAGAGCGTGAAAGCGAGAGAGAGAGAGAGAGAGAAAGTGAGCGAGACCCAGCTAGCTAGTGTTTGTGTGCGTGCGGTTGGTGTCATTTGCATTTTTCCCAGTGCGCTCGAGACGGCCCGGAGTCGAGTCGGAAGTCACAGTCTTGTGGAAACCTCGCCGGAAAAACGCAACCATCGGAACGCGGAACAAACGGGTCGCGATAGCAAAAAAATAAATAAATAACGAAACCCATCGTCCTCGCAGGACCTGCGGACTTTGTGTTGATGTGAAGTGAACTTACAACTGCGACAGTGCCCATGCCATTTTGGGAACCCTTTTCGTTGTGCGCGAAGAAAAGCTTCCATTTGGGGGTGAGCTTTTCCACTAACAAGTGACTAAACGAGTGATTAAACGGTGCCTAGTGCTTCTCGTGGGCGGAAAGCGATTCGGAAAAACGCGGAAAAACTAACTCTTCGCATTGAGCCACGGGCACGAGCTCATCGTGAACGAACCGAGGAAGAGGATGCTTCTGGAAGCGGCCCCCGGCAACAATCACAACCCGCACCTTCTGCTACAGCCACCCGCCTCCCAGCCACATCCTCATCTTCACTCCCACCACCACCACCACCACCCGTTGCACCCGCAGCATCCGCATTCGCAGGCCGTAGCCATGGTGGCCGCGGTGCAAGCGGCTGCTGCCCTAACGGCGGTCAAAAGTGCAACGAACTTCTCGATCGCGGCCATCATGGCGCAGGGTAACAACAATAACAACAACAACAACAACGGTGGAAGTCCCAGCAACACGAGCGGTCCTGGAAGCGAACAAACTCCGGCGGCCAACACCCGGCTAGAGGATGGCAATTACCGTAAGTCCCACTCGATTATCCTGCGACCGGAGCCAGGGACGACAAATAGAACACTCGTTGATACAATGTTTGGAGCCCCTTTTTTTACAACCCCCGTCGTAAACGACGTGTGGTGCTTTGGAAGCTGTCCGAGCATCGCGAACGCAAGAGCCGACGGTATTTTGCCACACGCGTCGTGGAACCGATGCACGATGTTTGCAGGGATGTTTGCTTTGCTTAACACGCATGTGGTTGAATTGATTTCAAGTGAACTAAACTAGGACGGTGTCTTTCATACTGTGCTGGTTGAGAGCAAAGCTGGAAGAAGAAGCATTTGATTGATGGAATGAATCTATATGAGCTGGTTTGTGCTGTTTTTGATGCTATAAGCTTTCAAGTTGGTATTGCTTTATGAAGAATGCAATTGGAATTCAAAATTAATGTAATGATTATAGAGTTAGTTTCCATACTATTTGATGTTATATATTATTAGTAGTTTCAAACACAAAGATAACTACAGTTTTGAGGAGTTTTACTAAAGCAATCACGGCTGATTTCTGTATATTTCAGCATGATTGTTGAATAATCTTTTTCATCACAACTAGCTAAAGTTTAGATAAAGTTATGAGTATGTTTTGCCTCATAATAAAATCGAGGCGGCAAGATAAATGATTGTATAGCAGCCAGTGCTGTTAAAAGTTATTAATACAAGATAGAATCAAGCAATTCACATAATAATTCATATAGATATCTAAACAAAGAAAAATATCTATGCATTTAGCTAAATTTAGCTGAATAATGTGCTATAATCATCTAGTATAGCTGTGCTCATTTCAAATTTTATATATGAACATTAATATTAATTAAATGATATGATAAAGGTTCTTAAGCAACCGCATTTGTGTTAATTTCGAATACGAAAGACGATAAACAACAGATGGTTCAGTAATAAAATCAACCAAAGAATTGCTTGATAGCACAAACAACGGATTTTCCTCACCACCCAATAGCCGGTGTCATTGTTCTTTGACGTGGCAATAGAGACTCGTACGTCCGTAATTGATAGCTTATCGCGTGCCAAGCTTCCTCCGATTGACGTTGTTTATCGACTAGCTCGGATCATAAACACAAACTAGAAACCGAATCGCGAAGGTTTCGAGCGAACCTCGGCTAGAGTTACATTCCACCATGGTGATGGATTCTATTTCAACCCACCAATAGCCTCTCGCTTGATCGGTTGCCTAACTGTTTTCGATTGGCAAAAAAAAAACCAACCCCCCAATTCTAATCTCCCATCCGCACACCATTCACAGGACCCCGCTCGCGCACTCCCGAACGCGTTTCGGATGCGGCCGAGGAGGAAATCAACGTCAACGTCGAGGACTGCAGTGATTCGGAGGAAAGCACAGAACAAGCGCGCGAAACACACTCACGCACAGCCTCCACACCGGCCAGCGTTTCGGACGAGGATCGCCTTTCACCAGAGATCGCACAGGTAAGCAGGACACGCAGGACTTCTTTCGCAGGTTCGGTTGGCGGTGACTAATCTTCGCTCTCTCTTTTTTTTGTGTCACCTTCAGAAAGCTCCCAAAATCGTTGGATCCTGCAACTCGGAGGATCTACGACCAGTTCAGTGCCACCTCGAGACGAAAGAGCTGTGGGATAAGTTCAACGAGCTCGGTACCGAGATGATCATCACCAAAACTGGAAGGTGAGTGTCCTTGGGGAGGTCCTTCTGGTTATATTACCGGTATGACGTAGTAACGTGTTAACTTCACCTTCTCGATCCCTCTCCAGACGCATGTTCCCAACCGTTCGCGTGTCCTTTTCGGGTCCGATACGCCACCAAACCGCCGCCGATCGGTACGCAGTACTTCTCGACATCATTCCGCTTGACAACAGACGCTATCGGTACGCGTACCACCGTTCAGCGTGGCTTGTGGCTGGAAAAGCCGATCCACCACCACCGGCACGGCTCTACTCGCATCCGGACACCCCGATCGGTCCCGACGCTCTACGCCGGCAGGTGATCTCGTTCGAGAAGATCAAACTCACCAACAACGAGATGGACAAGACGGGCCAGATCGTGCTGAACTCGATGCACCGCTATCAGCCACGCATTCATCTGGTGCGGATTGGACCCAACCAATCCGTACCGACGAGTCCGGCCGAATTGCAGGAGCTCGATCACAAGACGTTCGTTTTTCCCGAGACGATCTTCACCGCTGTGACCGCGTATCAGAACCAGCTGATCACGAAGCTTAAGATCGACTCGAACCCGTTCGCCAAAGGCTTCCGTGATTCCTCGCGGCTGAATGACTTCGATCGGTAAGCATCCCTGTATGAGCTCAAGTGTCCTTAGTGTCTTCTAACGTCCTCCTTTTCGCTTTGCATCGTGGTCTTTCCATCTTTCTCCAGCGATCCTATGGAATCGTTCCTGCTCGAGCAACACCTTCGATCGCCATTGCGGCTTTTCCCGGATCAAGTGATGGCACAATTGGGTGGTGCCGGTGGTGCCATGCCACCCTCCATGCAGTCAACCGATCCGTCCGTGTTGCTGGAGAAAGCACGCCAACAGCTACACCTGTGGGGAAGTCCATCAGCGGCCTACAGCGAACTGATGCTGCAACAACTCTACCACCAGCGGCCCAACTTTGGGCTCAACTTTGGACCACTCTGGCAAAGCCAATGGCCAGCTCAGTTGCCGCCGGGTTTCCTTCCAAATGTGGCTCCACCACCAGCACACACCCCCGCAATGCAGGGTGTTGCTGCTGCCGCCGCCGCTGCTGCCGCTGCCGCCGCCGCTGCCGCTAATGCTGGAGGCGGCGCTGGTGGTGCGTCCTCAAGTTCCTCGTCGTCACCGTCGGGTGCTGGATCGACTTCCGGTTGCTCACCGGAAGTGCGCCCGAAATCGTTCGCCCGCTTCACACCCTACCAGATCCCGCAGCATCCTTCCTCGCCCGCACCCAACCCACCCACCCACCCACACCATTCGCCCGCACCACGATCCGGATCGCCCGGTTCGTCTCGGTCACCATCGCACTAAGCGCTCGCGTGGAAAGGGCCAACAAATACGTGATAGTGTCTGGGGCGGGGGGGCGGGGATGGGGTGAGGAGGTATGGGGATAAAGGACTCCCAGCCACCCACCCACCACCCACCACCCCCGGGCAGATGTACTAGTATTAGTGTGCACGCTAGAGAGGCTTCAGTTCGTTCGCTTAGTGAGTTCGTTCGCAGTGGCTGTTGTTTGTGTCTGTAATTATCGTACCGTAGAGGCATCGTCACGTCACCAAACCCTCCGTTCCGAAGTAAATCCCATTCGTAGGCAAAATGTTAATCGTCAATCGCGCCAGGATCACGACCGGCCGACACTCCTTCTCCTCCCATCTCCACCGTGTGCGTGGTGGTGTACATAGTAAGGCTCGGTGTTTTGTACATATGTCCGCACGTTTAAGGTGCACGTTAAGCTCAATTCGCGAATCACGACCCATATGGAGGAATAAACTCATTATTTAAAAATCCATAGCTAATAGAAACTGGCCTTGTGTTTGTGTGTGTGTGTGTGTTGCTTTGCGTTGAGGAAAATTGAAAGAAAATGGGAGCTGTTTTAATTATTCTATTTTTCGGATAAGCGAAAGAAAACTCTTGTCGTTTGTAATGTGGATTTATAAGAAAAGTTTCTCTCTTTACATCTCTTTCTTTCTCTCTCTCTCTCTCTCTCTCTCTCTCTCTCTCTCTCTCTCGAACAGTGCTCTAAAACTCGTCTTCGTTGTTAAACAAAATTTAATATCAATTCATATTATAACTGAACTCCGTAAAGATTTGATCCATTTACATCTATATAATAGATTAATTTATATTTTTATCAGCAAGAATGCAAGAGAAGAGAACGTTTCTATTCGTTCTTTTTAGCATGAGAAATTTCTATACATGGTTTCAATAAAATTCTAATATATAATGCCGATACATGCTTGTACTAGTTTTTGCATCAATGATTAAATGAAAATTATAAAAATCATATATCGTTGCATTAATCGGTAATCGAAACAGTGCACTCAATTGTTAACATAAAAATCCATATTGTATTAACAAAAAGTCTGCTTGTGAGTTTCAAGACGATTCATGTTGACACTTTCGGCAGAAAATGCATGAGCCCATCTCGCTGCATTGTCCTTGCATCTGGACAAAAATGCCTTCAATGCCGGTCGGTGAAATATGTCCGATGCCATTCAACAGCCCACTCGTTTCATGGAATTTCGCAGGCATAATGACGTCGAGCGAGAAACGGTTTATTACTATTGCGGCCCTCACATCCTCGATGGCTTTATCACCCACTGAGCTTCTGAGCAATTTACGAATTGGCGTCTCCCAAATCAAGCACTGCACCGCTGCAAGGTAACACCGATTTTTATTTACTCGAGTAATTTTGACGGCCATATACCCATCAGCTACCTTGTTGCCGAGATGATCGACATTAGTGTGTCCTGCTGCCGTCGCCATCGCCGTCCTGTGAACCTTCGGGCGTCACAATAAGCCAAGGTCCTCATGGACGTCTTTCTTCCACGGTCACATCTCGTGTCCTTCGCCCCAGCCTTGACGACCACGGGGTCAGAGGTCTCTGGTAAATTACTTTCTACACACGGAAGAGATAAAACCGAACGCCGAGAAGAGACATTAATTTTAAACAGCTCTCCCATCCCACCACCATATAACCTGTCCTTTCTCGAAGACCCGGACAAGCGTACCGCCATAAAATTCGCCCACGGTGGCACGTGGCACAGCCTTGCCTCGGTCCCGGGGGCTCGTGGACACTTTTATGGCGTCCATGTGCGTTGGGCTGCGTGATGGGCAAATAAAAAGCCAAACCATGCACGGGATGGGTCACATCCTTCACCGGAACATCCTGCACCGGTTCGGCTGCACTTTCGAGGACACACCATCGACGCTATCGGCGTGTGGCCGGCGAGGTAATTTCGATTCGATGCACCTTTCCTCGACGTGGCGACCTTCCTGGGCCGCATTTCATCAGGGTCGCATCCGTCGAGCCCATCTGAGACACCCCGAGCGGGAATCCTTCGGCGGTCGCACGCGGACCGCCCGTACACTTTGTCCGCAATTTGTCTGGTCACGTGTCGGAGTGATCGGGCGACCTCGAGCTAAAACCTTACGGCCTTGCCAATTTATCGCGCTCGTGATTCTAGCGTGAAGTAGTTCTGGGTTCCCGCCCGGCGAGATAATTGGTCGGGCGTTGCCCTTCGTACAGGCGACGTGTGACATTTCCTGCCTGTGAGGTTGGTCGTAAAGAAAAACGAGAACATCATCATCATCATCTGCATCATCATCTGCGTCATTCCGATCAGCGCCGTTGTCAGCGATTGTATGGGCGCGCCAGTAAGGTGTTGTCCATTCGGTGTGGTTTCGGGTGGGCGTTTTGGGAGGGCTCGAGGGCTTGCTGGTGTGATAAGAGATTGAGTTAAGGGTATGCTAGTGGACAGCCTTGTAGCCACGATGTTGACGCGTTTTGTGAGGTGGTGCTGTTGAAGCGAGAAAGCTATAAATTGCATCCTCCCTGTTGTGATTACGGAGGGACAAAGTTTTTGAACTTCTGTGAAGTGTGAGCGAGGGCGCATTTGCACTAGATGAGAAGTATTTCATGGTTGAAAAACCTGTAAATGAAAATGCAGGATAAGTTGAAAATGTAATAGGTTGATAATGAAGACTTAATGAAAAATGTTCCATTATTATTGTGTACAATTTTGAGTATTCGAACAATATTAGATCAACATGTTTTCATTTTCAAATAACAAAATAGCCTACTATGATTCCACCCAAGCCACAACCAAAAACCCCTATGGAAGGCTACCAAAAATGTACGTAAACGATTCCGGACGATTTCTAGCACAAAGCAGGCGCTGATTCTCATAAATTACGCAAACCGTGATCCGGCTCGTTTTTCGCTGCGTTTCGCGTTGCGGTATCGGTGGCGCATTTTCCCGCAAGTGGCCGGAAAAACATGGTCCTCACAACAACCAAGACTCGCACCGTGAAGCAGCTCACGCTAGCGTATCGCAAAATCGCGCCGTAACTCTGTTCCGTTTGGAAACACTCGATGGGCTTCGAAGCGAACGATGCCGCTCGAGGATGCGCCTCCAAAGGACTCGCGAGGAATCCGCGTCCACGGAACGACCGCTCGTGGGCGTGAAACCAGGCGCAATTTTATGATGACGTCGCCAATTTCAAACCCCGGTCGAGCCGATCGTGCAAGTACCGTGGCATGGCGATAGCTGCGCTTGTCGTCGCGAAACCCTTTCGAAAAGGACTCGACCACGGCCACGGCTACGCGAAAGTGCGTCGACAACGCGTAAGAGCCACACCCGGTCCGTGGAAAGGCTTCAATTTATCTACGAAAGCTAGCTGTTTCTTTTTTTTTTTGATGGTGAAACTTTCCCATCTGCCCGTTCGGTAGTGGAGGATACGCGTTGAATTTGCTGAAATCGAGATTTTATCGACGTCGGCGGGTGGCCGTTTTTCTGCGGGCATCTTCAACGGGTTTTCCGGGACCGGGAACGGCCTCGGGAAAGCGTTGCGTCGCGGTTCGGTAAGTGCATTTTAGCACCCGACGAGCAAATTGGATGGCACGAGGTGACAAAAGTCGTGCACCCAAGCGACCACGCGGAAAGACCGGACGCTCGTCCTCGTCTGTGCTGCTGAGTGTGCAATTTTCGAACGAACCGACGTTTTTGGGCACCAGTTTGTCTCGAGGCTCGCCAACGCATGGTGAAGCTGAAGGCCAGTTCGCACCCGTCGACGAGCGGCTGTTGATGGTGGGTTGTGAGTGATTCAATCAAATTAGATTGGTTTGCTCCGTCTGTCGCTTGGTGTTGCCCGATGAACAAGATTTGGATCGTTTGACACGATAAATGCGAGTAATACATGCAAATAATTCATGAAAAAAGGCAGATGAAAGCGATCTAACAGTGATTTCGAGTGTCAATTATGGCCACAATTAAGCATTTTCGTCATAAATAGTGAGTAATTTGTTTAAAATTGCTCTAACGATAATTGATTCCGCTTCGTACACCCTTTGCTTGAATATCAAAGCAAATAAATTGATAAAAAAGACATAAGCTCTCCAAACACGGCCCAATTTAAGAAGGGCCATGGCGTCCCACCGATCGATCATGGAATGAATGAAACACAGTTAATCCAACAATTAATCAGCATCAAGTACCGGGCGCACTTGGCAATCCGAATCCCTTGCTCCGGTTGTAATCTACACTTTTTTTCTCATCACCGGATCCCGCTGATGATAAAGTAAACACACCCAGGCCCCGGCCAACCGGCCTTTTTCGCTCGAGGAAAAGCCAAAAATCACACCAAAACTCGACGGGGCGTCCCTGCGAACCGAAACCGGTGTCGTAACAAGCGTGAAATGATACCACCAACCGAGCAGGGCGAAGGACGACGCAAATCCACGGACCATCCCCCTTATCGGGGCGACCCTACGCCGGTCCTGAGGGTGAGAAAATTGGAAAAGCGTACCAGAACGGGACGGCGGACCAGGCGGTTCGCAAGGGCGCTAAAGCAGGAGCGAGTTGGGTTGGGCAGAATCCCTCGGTGCGAAAAGAAGGCAAAGAAGAGAGCAAGAGGCAAGAGATAGCACCGGAAGGGCACCGGGTATGGGCTGGAAAAATGAACCCAAGACACCCCATCGAACGGAAAGCGATAAATTATATCAATTTAGCTAATGTCTAACACTTGTTCTGCGAGGATTAAGCGGTAAAGTGGCACTCCGTAATTGAGCTCGATTTCTTTGCCCGGGCTCGGTTTGTCGGTGGTGTCGGGCCACGCGCGTGTGCTAGGGGGTGGTGGAAATGATTGTTTTTCGCTTTCCATCCTGCCCGAACCCGAAACTTCCCCCGTAGGGAGGGTGCATCTCTCCCGGGAGAGCTTTTCCAATCGCGGAATCGATTTTTGCGCCCGATCCCATGCGGACAATTCGATTTTGCTGCGGCAGGCGAATTGATGGGTGCGCGCGATCACAAAAGGGCCTGGCGCTTGGGCGCGACAAGTGCCGGTGGAATGGTCCGGGAATCAATTGATTCGTGCTGGCCGGGGCCGGCGAATTTGTCGTCGGCTGGTGGAGATTGATTTATCGAACGGCGAGTTGCGTGCCGTGGCGTCTCGGGAGTAATTTGTTGCAATTCGAATGTGTGTTCGTTTGTCGGTGGGTTTTTTCTCTTCTTCTCTCTCTCTCTCTCTCTCTCTCTCGCTCTCATTTGCTTTGAGCGTGGGAAAGTAAATCCCGATGTCGCGCAAAGCCGCCGAAAATGTGGGAAATGGTGAGCTGTTACTGATCCGATTTGATAACGGCGCCTGGGAGATCTGAATCTAATCTGAAGCTTTGTGCGACTGGTGGAAGTGATTTTTTCACAACCCTACGTGAAAGATCCGCAATTCATCGTTGTCGCGGAATTATCTATTTTATTTTCTATGTAAAATAAGCGAAAACAATTAAAAACCTTCAAAAGGACTGTAGTGCTGCCACCCAAATGTTTGGTTTTGAGCCAAATAAATCAATTTATCTTGACATCGTTTAACGGCTCCTTTACACCATCTGTTCGCAAGGCATCATTGTCGCGTTTGGTTCTGAAAAAGAATAAAAAAAAACCACCCACTGCCAAAATCTCAAACACGAAAACGATCACCCCGAGCGGGGAGGCTAAATCACGTCACACTCGCCATTCTGCCCTTCGATCTCGATCGCGTTAGCCGACCCGTTTTCGCATCACGCAACACATCATAATTATCACGAACCGCACGCATTCCGGACGCCATCCTGGTGCTAGCGACCACCCTCGTCGAACCACCCACGCCGAACGGCCTAAAAAGGGCATGTTCGTACAATGAGTAACACGCATTTGCCGCCGTACGACATCCAAACAAACAAACAAGCTCCGGTTGGTTCGAAATACCAAAAACGAGCGCTGGCATGCGAGCGGAATTTGAGCATCGAAGGAATAGTGTCGCGTGATGGGTGCGAGAAACATGTGCATCGGTCCGGGAAGGAAGCAGGGAACGTTTGGGAACCGTAAGTGCATACTAAAAGGGCGATATGTGGCCTGAAAGCGGAACCTGACGGTTGTGTCTTCGAGATCGTCGAAACCGAAACGCCGGCAAAGCCAAATATTGGGCCCAGGATTCGGCTTCGGTGGCATAATTTATGCGTTCCTTCGCTACCGAAGCGTGACCGAAGCTGGAGGTGGGCGCGTGCATCCCTACGAAAGACGTGGACGTGTGTGGCCGTGTTAGAAAGGGCTTGTGGGTTTTGAGGAGAGAACACAAAACAAAAAAAACGGGAGCAAAATCATAACTGAATGCTGCTGCGAAAAAAAAAGCCACCAAGAAGGTGAGCAAGCGCGGTACGAGAGTGAGAATGATGCTGACGAAAATTGGGGGAAAGCAAAAGGAGACACGAACACACACATTCACACACACACGGGACGTGATAAAACCGTACGATCGTCGTTGGCTGCTCGAGCTGGCGAACGCGCCACGGCCAAAAAGGAGAGCCAGCCAAAAAAAAGGGGATGGAATGAAGCAACCAAAAGAAGAAAAAAACAGCCCTTCACCCAGAAAAAAGAGCAAGGAACGAAGCTGTTGAAAAACGCGATCTTATTAAAATTTTACACTCCACCGGAACGGAAATATTTATGCGGTTGCACGTCGCCCGCCTGGCGCATTTAGCAGCATCCGTTGGCGTGGTGGCGAACGATGGCGAGCAGATGAAAAATGGCTGCAGGACCGTGAAACGGGGGGGCCTCCCTTTCACCGAAGGGTGACACACTTCTTTGACACATTTTTCCGGCCCCGGAAGTTCCGGCCGGAGGAGAGTTTTCTTTAGTTCAGCCTCGGGCGCGGTCGGGAGCGATGTTGATCGATTGCCCTTTTTTTTCTTCTCATTCATTCGGGTGGATTAACAAACATGTTGAGCTGGGTGTGTGGTTGTGAGTGTTTTTTTTTTGTTGGTATTATTAAACTACCATGAGGGTCATGTTTGAGCATTACCGGAAGGCCGTGTTTTCCCAAGCATGTAGCGTGCATTTTCCCAAGGACTTCTCCAGGATATCGGTTCCACTTTGCAGGACAAACAAAAAAAAAAGCAAAACAAAACCAACACCCTCGAGCCGGTCTGGAGAAAGCACACCAATGACGGAGGGCGTATATCGCAAGGACATCGTGTCCTGTGACATCCCATCCTGCCCACCGAAGGCCGGAAAAGATAAGCCGGCTCAGTAACAGGACACCCGACGAGGCCGGTCGAGGCCACACCACGGAACGCGCTAATGTTTGACAAAGTTTCCCGCATTTCGAGACCGAGCGTCGTCCCGCTCGACGTGGGTGTCCTTGCAGGTGAGAAAGACGCAGGCGCGAGGGCGTGTGCGTTCGCGAAAATGGTCGCCAGCGTGGTCGTGGTGGTTAAGGACGGAAAGATTTATGTGCCCCGAGAGCGATGAAGCGCGATGAAGTTTGGTGTTGTGGTGCGTTTTAAAATTTGTTTCTCATCTCCGTGTTTTGTGGGCTGATTTTGTTTTTTTTTTGTTGCGTTTTGTCATTTTGCTGTTGTTGATGTTGTTTTCGATTGCATTATTACGACGAGTGGCGCGGGAGAACCGCTTTTTTTTACGGGGCGTTGGGTTTTAGGCTGGAAAAAGAGATCAGCTTCTCATGAAAAATAACCTAGTCATGGTTGATTAAGCAGCAGCGGGACTGAAACCTTAAATTATGTCGGATGTCAATGCTGTTATTAATGGGAGGATAATTTGAAATTATAGTAACAATTGGTTTAATGCATGTCCTGCATGTAGTTAGTTGACATTGTATGTGTATTCCCTGTTTTTATGTAGCACAAGAATCCCAAGATTATCAACAATTCTTGCAACTCATCATAGCAGGCTGTGCAGCTTCCCGTTGCTGTAGAAACAACATGATATTTTTCTTCAAACAAAAGTCCATTATATAATTCAAACAATTGTGTTTAATTTGATGAAATAAAATGTACAATGAATAAATGCTTATTTTAAATAACAGGTTTAAACAGAATATATTAATAAAATAGCTTCACTTTTTCACATCTCTGGTTCATAATTAGAGAGTAGTTAAATTTTTTATAAACGGTAATTCATATAGCTTGGGTAATTAGATCTGATATGAGTGATATTGAACTATTCAGGATCATATCTATACACGACAGAGCAAAGAATTGTCGTAATGTTCGGAAGAGGCTTCCATATGCCCAGGATTCAGTACACATGCCTGAATGCCGTCACTACCTTTCGTACATACTCCATTCTGACGCACGGACACCGCATCGCACTTCAACGAAGGGATTATCCTGAAACGCTGATGGTAATGATGAGTTATTGAAGGGGTCGGACCCCTTCAGCGGCGTCCGCGACGAGTTCGAGGTCTTTCTCGCGACGCGAATCGCATTGTACCCGGTTCATCACCTACATTTACAGATTTTCAACGCGTTCCCCTCTGTTCGGTCGCACCTCTCGCACTCGCAAAGGACCTTCAGCAGCACTCTGTGACCCCGCGGACGACCTCGGCACCAACGGGAACAGGTTGCTGCATTCGCGGTGGAACAAATTTCCCGTAAATTGGTTCCATTTTTCAGCCTCATTCCTGGAACGGCGAAGCTCACCTGAACCGATCCATCCATCGATCCGTGGCGGCAATCCATCAGTGTGCCCGGGGAACCGTTCTGGCCAGTTTGCGTCCAAGAGCGAGAGAGAGAGAGAGGGCTTCGAGTGCGAGGCCCACATTCGGTGCGTTTCGTTTCCTTTTTTTTTGCTTTGTGAACGCACGCCCCAAAAAACGCCAGCAAAGACCAGCAAACAAACAAACACGTCGAATGGAAACAAATTGAAAACAAACAATCGAACAAACGGCGTAATTTATTAACGCACATTTATCTCACCCACCGAAGACCTGCAGCCTGAGTCTGACAGATTGATAAACGTCACTCCACGAATGGAAGACGACGGGGTCGGAATGGATCGTCATGCGCGTGGCCTGCAGTTGGAGGCCTCAATCGTACAAGGTGCTTGCGATCGAGCTTCAAATTGATCGAGCACTCTGGTGGTCAGAAAATTGAATTTTATCAGCCTGCACCAAGCGCACCATTTGACGGATGGCAGCGAGGTCCTGAACTCGCCGGACACCCTAACTCAGAACCCGGCAGGGGTCATCCGGACGGGCCTAATCGATCCACTAGCTGGCCTCCAGCGGCCTCCGCTCGATGAAAGGTTCGAGTTTATTTTTCATTTTTATGATCCACACTGACGAAGGGACCTCCTTTTAAGGGTCTCTAGCTTGACGATCTTGGTTGCCGCGTAAAAACGATGACGCAACTCAATGCGCGTTTGATTATGAGACCTTACCGAAGGATACACGCACGGAAAAAGACACTTTTCGGGGTCTTTTTTGTTGGCCGGGCTTCCAGGAAGCCCTCCTCTGGGTCTTCCTCGATCGTCATATAATTTTCCGTGTTTAATAATTATCAAACCGCTTCTCCACGGCCTGCGTTTGGGTCTCGCGCGCGAGCGCTATTTATTGCTCACGCATGTGTGACCACCTGAAGCTTATATTGTGTTGGTCTGCTGGTCCGTCCGTGGTCCGTTGCCCGAGCGCGATGAAATATCGGCCCGGCGGGTGGTTCGCTTTTTACGGTGCGTCCGTTTGGAGTCCCAAAAAGTGCGCCTCGAAGCTGACATTCCTTACTGATTCGGGGTGGTGCGAGCAGCAGAAGATTGCTGCTTTGAGCGCAAAACACGCCTAACGTGGGTGTCGGATGGGTGGAATTTGAATTTCTCGAGGCATTTCAGGTATTTCTTTATCCCTACTCGATGGAAGGGCGCCCAGATTTGGCCGAGCGTGATTGAGCAATCCGTGTGGGGCGAGAATCGGTAGCCGCGATTCGCGTTATCTATCACCAATCAATAGGGTGGTTGGGTGAGATTAATATTTCACCCACCGTGGGTTCGATTCGTTCAATTTTCGACTCGCGCGGATGTGACGGTGGAACTAGTTTTTCCCGTTCGACCCTGTGGAGCGGGTATTTGGGTCGAAATTTGGGAGGTAAATGATTTATGGGCATTTCAATAAGCGTGCGGAGAAGTGAGAGAGATATATAGAGCTTGTAATACGTACGAGGGCGTGTTTGCATTTCAAAATCGAGCTGAGGAATTTTTGATAAATAACAATAAGCTCTACCTAAGAGGCAGTTGGTAGAAATAATCATTTATATTTTAGTCACTTTTTTAAGCAAGCAGAAATAGTTGACACAATGCCAGTTTGGTGTGGTAAAATAATCGTACAAAAATGAATAGCGCACATTTAAAATTACCCATTTCATGGTGCCGGTTTTCAACACATGTCAACTCGAATAGAGTTCTAAAATTTGTGTTACCCAATACCTCGCCTCGCCGTTTGACTGGCAATTAATAAAGCCAACCCGAGCTGCAACAACTGGCCCCGAAAGTGTTCGGAGTGTATCAAATTAAGGCTTCGAAAAACCAACACCAACCCGCAAAACGAAAACCCCCATGAAAGCTAATTGACCTCCAGGCTCGTGGCACGGCAGTAAGATGTCAATCCTTCTCCGGCCAAAAAACGGCACCGACTACATCCCCTTAATGATGGCAGATTTGTGCCGACTTCCTACAGCCCTTTTTCAACCACCCCTGCCGGCGAATGTTTTCGCAACCGTTGGCCAAAAAGTTGATCGTTTGACGCCCTGCGTGAGAGCTGCGAACCGACCTTTCATCAGCTGTGAAGCTCGCGTACGGACCGGCAGGACCTCTGGGTTTGGGGCGGGTGACTTTTGCCAAACTTTTGCCAATCAAAACCAGATGTTCGTAATGTACTGCTCCGAGTGTGGCAAAACCCATCGGCCTGCGACAACGAAAGGCTCCGACGCCGGAATCTGAGCCATCAAAATCAGCACCGATTCCGATTCCGAAAACTCTTGTCCTTCGTGCTGTCGGTTTGCCTTTTGTGGCTGCCCGTATGCTGCTAATAATCCGTCCTGTTTGCGAGGATGGCCAGCTTCTCCCTCCCAACCCAGCAAGGACAATAAAATAAAATGTTGACATCATTTAAATTATCATTTAAATAACATCGTTCCAAATGGATCACTTCATTTCCACCGAGTCAGCAGCCAGTTTCGTCCCTTTTTTGGGTTTTGTGCTGACGCGGGCGCGGCCATCCTTCCGACGCATCGATCTTGTTTGGCATCGCAACTCTCTTTCGCCCCTGCTGCCGGCACGGTCAATCGGGTGGGTGCGAGCGAGAAGAAAAACCCCATCAAAGCCGAAAGACCGCCGGGGAAGGGTTGCGCTGGAAAGTCCTTCGATTCCCTTGGCGACAAAGTTATTTAAAAATGAATTGCTCTCGCAACTGTTTCCGTTTTCTATTCAGTAGACCCTTTCTTTGTAGCCATCTCGCTCCTTCACATCGCGCGCGCTTATCTTGCTCTCACTCACTCTCGCTCTTCCAACGGTTGCTAGGATTGCTAGAAAAAGGGGCCCTCGCAACCGACGACCCGACGATGTTGTTGGGCCTAGCGATTTTCCGCCCATTTCGACCGCCGTTTAGCAAATAACCCTTCCCCGGGGTTAGGGTGGAAAAAGTTTTTCCGTCCGGCCCTCCCGGGGGGCTGAATGGGTTAGTCCACGCAAGACAGGAAGTGCGAGGAAGAATGGCGGACAGGGCGAGATAAAGGGAAAAGTTGAGAAACGATTTAAAATCGCGTTTAAACGGAACTAATGAGTGGAATCGAAACGCCAGCACGCGGCTGCTCTGGCGCGAAGTTAATGAAAACGGGACAACACCGGCTGACCGTATCGGAAAACGTGAGGGATAACAAATGGGAGATTTTCCGGGCACTGGTTCGAGCGCTGAGCCAAAGGTCCCGCGGGAGTACATCCGGGCGAAAGTTGTCGACGACGGTACTGGACCGGTGAGTGGTACAAATTCGTCCCGTTGGAATTGGGTTACTTTGTGTTTGATTAGTTTTTTTCTACAGAAATTACAGGAAGAGGAAATCTTTAAAAAAGAACATGCGTAGAGCTGGCAGGCTGGCTCGTTGGTTCGTAATTTAAGGATAACTTATTCTCCTTGAACTGATAAGAAAATACAATTAATTACCGGGTTGTTGGGTGGAATTTATTTTCAAGAACGTACTTTAAGCAAATAATGTTACAAACCTAATGAAAATCATCTGTATTGTTTGCTCTGCCAAATTAAAACATTGCTTCATCTCTGCACTTCAAATCAAAGGCCACAGAGAACAAATCCCCCTACTAGTACGAGCGCAAGCAAAAAAATACAGACATGCGTGCATAAATCAACCATTCCATGGCCTACCTCGAGATGCACAACTTGTGAAACATTCATTCGTACTCACCCTTTTTCTCGGCGTGCAAACACCACCCCCAGCACGCCAGAGACAATGGCTGAAACCAATTTGTCGCTTTACTGCGCACGCCCAGGAAGACCTTCCGGCCGGTTACGAGCGCGTCTGTTTGTATGTGCTGAGGGTACCGTTTTTTTTGTCGCTCTCCAACGCCTTTTGCCCTGCTCCAAAGGGCCCTTCGTCGAGGGGGCGCCCAATTAGCAAATCAATCACAAATCGCGTTTGAAGTGTGTATGGATGTTTTTTTTTCTGTTGCTGTTACCTTCTTTTCCATGCAATTGTGTGTTTCTTTAGACCTTTGCCTGATGCACCGGGTTCACTCGCATGAAGAAGAACTCGTAGATCGCAAACTATTCGACAGAAGACGCTGACGAGCTCGACTCGAAACGATTCCGCCCGGCCGTTTGTGTTCGAAGACGGCGTGAGCTAACCTTCAGTGGTGCGTGAAGGTGCGCAAGGCGTGTGAGTGATGAACCTTGGGCGGACTTTTTATAGAACAAAACTCGCGCCATCCCGAGGGAGGGATGGATGACACTCCAATTTGGCATTTCCTGGCGCATGCACGGGAAACAGGGCGACAGAAAATCGCACACTCACAGCCAGATTCGCAATCGCATTCTTCAATCAATCATCGGACCCAAACGCATGGGGGCTCGTTTCGGCAGCCGCGCATTTTACGCCCAATTACTGGCCGCGCCCGCGGAAAATGCGCACCGTTGAGCGTTTGCGATTTTCGCGGTGCATTTCAACACGTTTCTTCGGTCCAACCTCAGGGTCGGTCTAATTGCGCTGCCCTGCCGTTTGGCCGCTAAATGATGCACAGCCAAAATGTGCGGAATGTGTGCGAACCTAGCTCGAGGGATAAGTTAATTTAAGGCCACTAGCGCACATGGCTCGAGGCGTGCTTCGAGGCGCGAACAACAGCCAACGGCCAATCGTAATCGCACCGGACCGTGGTTGATGGATGGCCATTTTTATTGCACTAAGTGACGACAGGCGCAACGTGGACGTGAAAGGCTTTCTCTGCGTTGGACCGAAAAAAGCCGCTCGAGGAAAATGGCACGTCACAGCGAACACCGTGTCCAGCTGTTCCCCGTGACAGGTACAATTGGGTGTTGGGTGTTGGTTCTCGTTTTGTCATTCTTGTGCCTGTTGTCTTTAAGCTTCCTTGGCCGATGGCTACCGTACGATTGGGAATAGAATTCCCTCCGGGAAACCATCGGAAAGCCATCCGCTCGCACTCGACTATCATTTATCTTCCTCACCCGAATCAAGCTCCAGCGGTCACCGCTACAATTGTGCTGCTTTGTGGCAGGTAAATCGGCTGGCCGCGAGTGGCCATCCCGCTGGGCTACTGGAAGGACACGATACACGCACCAACAACAACCGAAAAGAAAAAAAATCACTACCCAGCTAATGATGTTTGGCAGGGCGGCCGGAAAAACTATCACAAACCCAGGCGGCCAGCTCGGGACACCCCGTCGCGGGAAAGCCAGTAGTCGGGTGTCGCTTCGGTCGAGAACTTGTTGAAGGATGGACAAAACAAATATGCCCCAGCACCGTACGCCCCGAGGGTGGGCCAACGAATCTGCGAGAGCTGCTTTATTGAGCTGTTGGTGAGCTGCGAAGGGCGCAAGGCGAACGACATCGTGGTTGATTAATGATGGCTTCGAAAAGCGATCGAAAAGCGATGCGGGTGTTTCGTCGATCGACAGCTGGATTGAAGCGCGATCGTTAGCCAGCTCGCATCCAAGGGGTGCGCTTTTCACGGCCAAAATGCCGTGGTTTAATCCAATAGAACCGAACCGAACCGAAACGTACCTGTTTGATCCTGTCAACGTGACGCTTGAATCGGCCGTTCGAGTTCTGATCCTACGACAACCGGAGTGATGAAAAATGAACGCTTGATTCCGCGCGACTTGCGTTGATGCATCGCTCATTTAGCTTCTAATTCCGATCGCCTGCCATCCCGATCATCAGTCGGATCGGATCGGGGTTCTAGGAGTTGTTTTTTTCGTCTTCATTTCCTCAGTCCCAGCATCAAACGATCGTCCATCAACGGGGCCCTAATAAGGAGCGCCAGGAGCGTCGTTAGGAGGTGACCGAAAAGGCGCCCCTAAACCCGATCCGCGAGTCGATCCACGCGGTCAGCAAAAACCGGTGACAGGATGGCACGGAATGTCCACCCCCTTTTTCCTTTTTCCTCCTACCCCATGCACCACAGCCTTCCACCCGACGCCACATTCGATCGAAATCGAACGCCGTGCACCATCAATAATTCTTATTAATATGTTTTTTAACTAATGAGGATGATATATGTTTGTTTTCATTAATTACAAAATGATTAATGATCCCGCGTCCTGGTTCCTGCCAGCCTGAATGCATACAGCCTGCGTTTCTTCCCCCCTCCCTCCCACAGGGTTCTCGTTCCTTTCACCCCGATTCCGAGCCTATCCGTAGGATGTTTCGATTTCGACTTTTGCTCGGGTTCTGCGTGGTTGTGTTGTGTGTTTGCGTCGTTCGCGGGTTAAATGATGGCCGCTTGGTGTTTTTTTTTTCGAAGGGGAAGCACATCTTTTTTTCATTTATGAATATTTAATTTCGGTTTTTATCTCTACACGTCCTCTCATTTCTCGCCCGCATTCGGCCCTTTCCTGGCAGCCGCCAATGAACGCTGCCAAACCTGAACTCCCTCCCCCTGGTTCATCGCTCCTGGCTCGTCTGGACGCCCGAGGACGATTCCGGCGCTTCCTTTGGGGTGTTTTTTTACTTTTCCTCCTTTTTATCCTCTTTGGCGCCCCAACGTAGGGTAGCATTAGCATTTAAGCCTCGAATGCAACGGCTCTCCTCGGCCCATCCCGTGTGGCGTTCCGTACCGGTTGGGTGAGGCTGCGATGAAGCGTTTTTCGTTAAATGATCACTTGCTGCGTTTTTGACGCTTCCAGGTGAGTTATAGCCGCTCGAGCCAAATAATCCAAACAGCGCGACATTCGGAACCGGGCACGTTTATTCCTTTTTTTGTGCTGTTGTTGGCGTCGCTGGTTCAATCCGTACGGCTTCTACAGAACGGCGTTTGGGTTGTTTTTTTTTCACGGCTCGAAATCATGTAGGCTCGAAATGAAGTTAGCATGGAAATGGAACACAAATTCGGGACACGGCCCATGGTAGCTATGGTATTGGCTTTTGCTGGACATTTCATGTTCGCTGTTCGAGTTGTTGTTGGTTAGTTGTTCCAGACAATAGCAAAAAAAAAATACGTTATTTAAAAACGCGAATAGAAGCTGAAGTGCCTGAAATGCCGATCGTTAAAATTTAAAATGAGCGTAAATAAGCGCCTTTCTTTCCCAAGCATATAAATGCTTTCTCTTCGTACAATTGCATACTTAAACATTCATTAATTTCACATGCAGCAATATTCATTCAATTACACAGTTTATCCTCCACCGTCGGGTTGATTTATTGAGACAACACTCACTTCCGTTCGTTGGCAAAACACGCGTTTCGTTCTACTTCCGAATGGCGTGGTTTCGTGACGATGGATTGGAAATTCGATGCTTCCAAATTCCGTCCCCGGCCCGCTTGGTACAGTCGGATTTTTAACAAACCGCCGAAGGACGGAACCACTTAATGAGCACTAAAATCCCGGCCCTCGCAGGGTTTCGAATGATCATTATGGCCTCGGGAGCGCGACATTCGACGCCGGCCTCTTGTTGCGTTTGTCACGTGATGTATACATCTACCCATGTGTGCATCGATACACGTGTTAAAATGTTAAGCTGCACGAAATGCACGCCTGCACGTGGGTGGCATTAGACGTCAGTGTCGGCGTCGGGAAACGGTGACAGTGAGAGGGGACAAAGATGCAACCCAAAACGGGGTCCGAAAAGAGAGCACATTTGTCTAAGTCCACAAAATGGGCTGTACAAACAAGATATCAACCTGATAGCCCATCAAATGTGACCCTTTTTCTACTCTCTCTCTCATTCTCTCTCACCTCATTCAATACGAACCGACGGACGATTGACAAATTGTTTCAGGAAGTCCGAAAATGGCTCCATCCGCAAGGTGCGACATCAACATCGGATCGGTTACAAAACGGTTTCATAAAAACTGACACGAAAAGGCAAACACCCAGGCCACTGTACATCATAATGCTTCGGCCGCCATTACGCCCCTGAGCGTCCTGATGGTCGAGTAATGATGGGGGTGGCAGAGAACGCACCCGAGCGCGTTCGTCAAATTGGCGAAACAAATGCCCAACCACCAACCCCCGGGAGTTGGCTTCCGGACGACGGCGCAGGTCGGACGGAAAGATCGTTATCAGATAATTATGATATCGGGTGCGAGTGCGGCCATCAGATACAATTTTCCCAAAAACACCCCCCAAAAAACCTCTCTCGCGATCGACGAGCCCCGTTCTGGACCGCAAACTGGCGACACAATGTTCGGTGGCATTTTCCGAGACCTTCCCTTTGCCACGGATACCGCACATTATAATCGTTAATTGTCATTACGCCGCTCGTGGTTGTGGAGAGGAATTGTCTCCTTTTTTCTGTTGCTGTTGCTGTTTCGAACTTGGTTGGGTGTTGTTTGGTTGGTGCGCACATCAATGAGTCGCGTCGCGTCATCATCACACACCGTCATCATCATCGCGATATGGCAGACATCATCGGTATCGGTCACGGACGGTGCCGGAATTAACGCGGGAACCCGCACACCCGAAATGGAAAGCGTGGCTAATGGGAAATTGTAGCCTCAATTTTCACAGTACTGGCGGTTGGTTTCGGGTATCGCGTGCGTGTGAGATATCGGTGGATCGGTTGGCCTGCCGAAAACTTGTCCATTGCTCAGCTGGTTATTATAATGCCTTCGAAAATGTAGTGGGGTTGTTTATGGGCAGCATCGTGGAACTGATAATTTTAAATTACATGACGCAATGTTGCTTTGTTTGCTGACATCCACTGAACCGCGCTTTTGATTCGTATTTCACATAACATTTTTCACTGGCAACAGATAATGTTTGATCATTCAAATATTCATATTAGCAGTATATTTTATATAAACACCATGAGCTATATAACAAAGATCTATTTTAATTTGGTGTTTTTTATATGGTGTCAAATAAGAAGGATATATTTTTCTAAAATTGTCGCATGACAAATTCTCCTAGATTAAAATATTTTTAGAAAAAATATACGATAAATGCATTGCTTTATGTGTCGATATTCAAAATGCTAAAGAAGATGTAAGTTTCCATTTGAAGATTTGAATAATTCGTCTTGCTCATCAAGTTTCCGTGTTTTAACCATTAATCAAAAATTAGGAAGCTTTCAAAGTGACGCTTAGTGTGAAACATTATACTGCTGCAATACAACCGAGAAACTCAATAAGTTTTCTCAGAACAGAATCTTTAAGTGATGTTTTAAAATATTCGAATGCCTCAGTACTCATAAATACAAAAAAAAATCGATAAACATCTTTCAACAATCCCCTGCACCAATCTGACCAGCTTCAACCACGCTTCAGCTTAATTCCTTTACTATGAAATCCCCCAGGTGCATGAGTCCCCATTTCACGCTGCACTTTCGAGCAGCTAAACCCCCAAAAGGACCAGCGTGGCGGGTTGTTGAAAATCCTGCGTCCAAAATCACACCGATTCGTTCCCGCTGCCAGAACTCGGCTGGCGGCCGTCGTGGGCGGCCAGCTCTGACGGGACGCATTCGCACCGCGGGCCGATGAGCATTCATGAGCCTCCCCAGACATGTTTTGACACCGGAACAAAGCGCCCGTGTGCACATACACACACACGCACACACACATCAGCCAACAAGGCGCAATCGAGGATTCGGACCACAAATCCCAACCATAGAGGTCCCAAGAGTCGCACCGGGATGCACCGAGGTGGATGCCGGTCCATTTCGCTGAAGTATTTTTCAATTAGTTCTGATGCCTGCTTTCAGCCGCTCCTTTGAGGCTGTCAATCATCTCCGCACCCGCGAACCAGCGAATGGCCACACGGGCATGCAAATGCAACCCGACCAGAGCGCTTATCCCGGCCAGGCCGCGCGCAATCAAACTCCATCATCTGGAGCATGGTCGAGGAATTAATGTTGAAAAATGTCAGCCCCACGAGCGGCCCCTTAAGGCGCTCCGGTGCCTCGTGTCGCCGCGTATCTGTTGGGCGCGCCAAGGATGCTCTCCCTGGGGGTGGCAGGATTTGTCTCGAGATGGGGCCGGAAGATTCCGCACCGAGCGCGGCCGGATTCGGAGGCTCTAATGAAGCGCAAATGACAGGCGTGGCAAATCGCGCTCGCGTGAAGGCGAATTCCCGAGACCGTGGTCGGTGGCGCGTGAGGCTTTTCGGCTCGCGATGGATCGAGACGCTTCGAAGGCTCCGATTGGCTTCCCTCGGGGGAAGGGTGAGAAAGTTTAATTGAATTTTGCGGCTCGATGCCGAGGCTTCGCGACGGCTGGTGGGCTGACGGATGGCCGATTGATAAGGTCAAGATGCGGAAAATTTCATCCGAAGGAGTGGCCACACGAGGATCGAGTCGATCGATTCCCCTGGCGATGCTGGGGTCTTGAGAGGGTCTTGAAGCACGCACGTTGGTTGGAAGCCCTTTGGTGGAAGTTGAGCAGCTGGAGCGTAATGTGAGCACATTAGATTTTGCGCATGAAGATATCGTGCCTGTGAGCGGGAAATTATTTCCACCGTCACGTGGAAGATGCTCGAGAGATTCCTTACGGGAATGGGTTCGGATCAGGAAGAGATCATTCACCTTTAGGGCCACGGGAAAAGACCTTACAGACCACACAGTTGAATTTAATTGTACAACAATCGTTCCATCAATTATTTGTATTAAAAAAAGACAGAGTAATTGAGAGTTGAAATGAGCATTTCTTTTGTATAATAGACGATAGAATTTGAAGCAGCCATCGATGGTTAGAGCCTTTTTAAAGCCTTTTAAATGATTGATTACTTAAGTTAAGGATTTCATGCCGTGTTGTTGGTATTTTATCGCTTAGCTTAACATTGTCAAACACCATATTCATGTTTAATTTTAAATCTTTCTCAAATGCTTATTGAACCACTTAACTTTTGAAAATAAAACCTTCCAGCTTCAACACAACAGCTCGCATTTCCATTTCCACATTCGTTTGGCTATAAATATACGCATAAAGGTTCTTCCAACGCCATGGTGTAATTATTGTGTGTCTTACCGAATAATCCCACCTCCCAGCTTAAGCCTAAACAGCCCAATTTCCTTTCGAGCGTGTGTGCATGTTCCTTCGGTGCCTCGTACCGACCACCATTTCAATCAACCGAGCCCTAATCGCGCGCTAATGTGAAAAAAAAGGAAAGTTCATAAATCCCCGCTTGTCAGAGGTGAGCATAGGCGTTGGGTTAGAAAATTGTGCGCACGCAAAAATAAGATAGAAGCAACAGAAAAACACATGCACTCACACCACCAGCGAACGAATGACTTCCCGCAAAAACGAAAAAAGCGATGCCCAAAATCACACCACATGCCGCCACGGAATATTCACAGCTAATGAATGTTTCATACAGCCATAAATTATTCCCCGCACGGGGATTATAATGTTTGTCATTTATTTGCTCATTACAAAACGGGAGGCAAAATCGTTCGTGCAAGTGAAGTGAACAAAAAAGCAGGCTCATACAAAACGCACCTCCCTTAGCGAGGCATCTAGGAGGAGTTGGTTTTTTTTGTTCGCTTCTTCTCTGGTGCCCTTTATCCTGCCGGAGTCGCGTCCTGCGGAGTGTACGCGCCTGCTCAACCAATGTAAAGAGTTGTCAACTTAGTGACAGTAAAGTGGCAGACGAGCGGACAGAGCCTAACACTCGCCTGCTCGGTCCCTGCAACCGTGAGCCTGTCAGACACGTCAACCTGCCTGCGAGCTGCGGTGTCCCGTAATTCCTGGCACAAATTTGTGCGCTTGTTAACATTCAAATTATAACTTTCTCCTGCCCGGGAAACGAACGCGCTTCGGTAGCACCGAAACCACCCTGGACGATTGGCCAGATTTAAATGGCACAAGCGCGCGCGCGAGAACGTCCCCGGAAAAGTCCTGCAAAATGATCTCGTCTTGCGGCTCTCTGCCACTGCCACCGGTGCAAACGTTTTAGCAATAATTATGTCACAAAGTCACTGTGCGAATGTGGCCAAAAAACAAAAAGGAGCCATGCTTGTTCCCTTGCAACCAGAGCCGCGTGTGTGTGGTCCTTCGCTGGTGAACTGTGAATTCTTGGCTTCATCGTTCAGCGCCTGACGGACGGGTCTCGATGGGGTGGGATGGAAAATGGAAACAGCTGAGGAGTGATACCTTCGCGTGTCGCTCGCAAGTCGCCCACGAGTGTGCTTCCGAGCGCGCGCGAGGGATTTGAGGGTGCGTAAATCCGCCACGGACCGCAAAAGACATTCCACGGATGTCAGTGTCAGCCAGTCACCAGGCCAGAGGGGTTTCGTCTTGTTGGGTTTGGGTTGGAGCTGATGGGCACCACTTCGTCTCACCAGACCTCGGTTGCTGCTCGGTTGGTTGGGTTCTTTTGGGCGCTTGCTTGGCCGGAGGTCCTGCTGAAAGGTTGCCCGTCACATACGCGGGTGCCCATGCACGAGCAGTCGAGTGATTGGAGTGTGAGGGCGAAGCGAATCTGGATGGTGTTATTTCGCACAGAACCGACGATTTTGTTTTTGGTAACACAGAAGTTACCGTTTACAATCACCGAAACGATTGGACAGAAGCTCTTTTTGTTAAACACAATACAAGCATTCATTAGCAAACATAAAACATGCACAGAAGATTAGTCTGAATTCAAATAGGGCATGACAAATGCATGACTTATTGATCTCCTGTTTCTTAAATCGTTAAAAGAATTTGTAAACTATTGAATAAATATTTCTTGTAATATATTGTGAAGTGCCATGCATAGATTGAGATATTTGGAAATGACTGGAGTATTGCTTAAAATAACAAATAATGATATATTTGATGAAAATGAAAGTATCCGTTACAAAATTCGAAAACATGACGCGTTGACATAAAATAACAAGAAATCATTCAGCTGTTCAAGTTGCTAATAAGCAAACGTTTTAAATGTATGATTCACAAGAAGCTACGAAGTACCATAGTGCTTCAAATAGAACGTAATTTATTCTCCGCATGATAAAGCTCATGATCATGATCGTTTCCAGTTTATATTACCAAATATTTGAAATTTTTTTTCAGAACACGAATCCGAAGATGCTTACATAATATTCCGCGGAAAATTGATGATTTTCACTTATCAGTGATGTGCCTCTTATAATTTGAATTGGAACTGCTGCTGAATTGAAATTGAATTGAATACATATTAAGGCTTGCTTGAAGGAATATGCTCACTGCTTAGTAATTTTCCACGGCATCGCTATCAAACATTTGACGGATCGAATCCTCCAACAAATCACACCCCCCGAACACGGCTCATCAGCACGCCAGACGCCAAAGTGTCGGGAGCAATTTTTCTTCTTCACTCAATCTTCGACCCAACCACCCAACGAACGCTGCATTCGAGTTCAGCTCGAGCGCATAAAAAAGGAAAACACTACCCCCCAAAAGGAGCGGAATTATTTTCGAGGTAATTAAGACACATAATTTCGTAGTTAATTATTCACATCGTCGTCGTCCTCGTCGCCGTCATTTTCGTCGTTCGAGTGTCGAGGGTGTTCCGTTTTCTCTCTCTCTCTCTCTCTCTCTCTCTCTCTCTCTCTCTCGTCCCCATCACTCTGAGACGACGACATTCGCTGCTCCGGGGTGGCCCACGGACGGATTTTGTGTGGTGTTACAAGATTCTTTTTTTCCGACCCCAACCGCAGCGGAATAAGAAAAATAAAACACGCAAAGCCGTGGGGTTTTCGCTGCGAAGCAACATGCTCATAATTTGACGGAGCATTTTTCAAGCGCGATATGTTTGGCTGGTGCCACCGCCGCTAACAGACCGCGCAACGGCATGGCATTCGCGTTTATTTATTTGGTGGCCCCTTCTCTCGCTTACCAGCGCAAGAGATTTCCACGGTGGAAACCGAGCGCGGCACCACACTGCGGACGGCCAGTTTTTTTTTCTTATTTGCACCAAGCTTTGGCGACGAGATTTTTCTTTCGTCGAAACACCAAACCAGCCACCAGCGAGATGAATGATCCGCGCGAAGGGCAGACAGATCCGGATCGGTTGCAGCGTAACGAGCCCGACGTCGTTGTCTTTCCCGGCAGGCAGGCGAAGGCACCTGAAATTCGCTCGAAAATTTTGACAACTCGACAAAGTGATGTGTTAGATGTGTTGTTCATATTTACACCAACCGACCTGGCAGGCTGGCCGGGTCGGGTGGGCGAAGGATCGAGATAATTTATGAGATTTTCCGGATTCTCAAAGAAAACGCCTCGCACGTTGGTGTGGCGTTCCGTGGGCCTCCTCGATCCTGACGCGGTCGATCCTCGCCGAGAAGGGCGAAAGGCCCTTCAATGTTGCGCAGCGCCGAGTGCTCGGTCGGAAGGGATGAGCCCTCACGAGCGATGGGATGGTTGACTTCGCTAAGTGACACCGGCCTGACACGCACTTCGGACGTGATTTATGTTGGCTCTTTAGCTTATGACACCGCAACAACTGACGGACTAAATTACTCCGAACGTTTGTTCGACCGAAGATCGGTGTACTGAGGTTGCATCGGTGGACAGGTGGATCACTAAGGAACGACACATCACACGGAGAAGGTTCCGTTGAACATGAGAGAAAGTCTGTGGCAATTAAAAGTGGACACCGACCTAAAGAAATCAGGAAAAACATTGGAAAATATATCATTAATATAAGGTGTTCATAAATTGAAGATATTAAGGCATACACATTTCAAACATTATCAAAATGTAAAAAAAAACATGTCATCTAAATCGAACGTTTGATGCCCAGTAGAAGATTCATTCAGCCATTGCTCAACAAACTCAAGACCCTCAAATTGGCACTGAAACGGTTCCAAATAGCATTGCAATCATCACTTCCCGTGCACTCGCAAAGATATCCTTCTTTCAACGCCGATTCCAAAGACCCAAACGATCGTACGGATCGCACGTCCTTTTTTGAAATATGTCCCAAGTCCCGCCGGGTTCTTTGGTGGCATTGATAAATTATTTTTTCACGCCCAACCCCTTAGCGAGTGAAGAAAATCGGCATCTCGCCGCCAACCAGGACTCACTCAATTAGCGGCCGCAATCGGAGGGAAAAAAGCCGCCGACCAACACACATACTCGTTCGTCCCTCATTCTCAGAAAGCATTTTAACGAAATCCGTCGATCACACTTGCAGGAGGAAGCGTCTTTGCTCTCGTGGCACCGCTTTTCGAGCCCACCGTGGGCAGCATAATTTGTCAAACGTCATTTATTTCTAAACTCCATTTGACGACTTGTGAAATGACAAGTGGAAAACGGCCAGTTGCGCTTAATTAGGGTGACATTAAAGCGGAAAGGTTCGCAATCGGCCTGCCAATCGGACCGTCCGACGTGACCCTTTTTGCGTGTGGGCAAGCGCAACCCGCGAGAAGGGTCGTTGCGCGAAAATCAGCACGCCATTTTCAGCGTTTCCCTGCGCCCGCGGACCGACGGAGTGAGAATTTGAAAAATCATTCGCGGAATTTAATTAGCGCGGTATTTGCGGATGTGCCGCGTCGCGAAAGCGCACCAGCAAATCCTCGCAGCTCGCCCGGTGGCACGGTGAAGTTGTAAACATGCTCATCTTCATCAGCAGCGCACCGACGGCACTGGTCTAATGCCTCTTCCGCCCCGAAGCGAGGTCTCGGAAAATCTTAATTAGCTCGCATAGCGCGTGTTCGATGGGACGTTTTGCGGGCGTGCCAGTGTGTGCGTGTTTGAAATGCGCGGTTTCGGTGATTTATCGTTGCCATGGTACCCGCCTGCATGTGCGATGTTTTGCGAGCTTGGTAATTGCCGAAATGCGCTCGTTACGATGCGATGATTTTCCTTTCATAACCAATCCATTGATCCGAGTAAGGACATTTCGATGCATAAGCAAATACACCCCCCAATCGTTTTGGTTGGAAAATGTGATTGGCCCTGCAATTTAGAATCTCATTTTCCGTGGCAATCGTTTGCTTGGAGTGCGATCTCGCCTCGTTTCTACGAAACACCGCCATCCATAAAACAATCGGCCAGACGCACGGTTTATGTGTGCAATCTGCCAATGGCGGTGAAAAACGCTGAAACGCCTCCGGCCGGCCGATCATTACCGGCGTACCGGCGACCCAGCCGGCTAAGATTGTTGACTAAATTGCGTGCACAAATAAATACAATGGCCTCCCGGGTACGGCAGCAGCACGCAGTGGGTATGTAATGCATTGTAACCGCGCTGCCGCGAGCCGTTTTCCATCCGACGGCCACCGTTAACTTTTATCGCTACGATCTGGAAGCGCGCACGCTTCCCGGAGGGCATATATAGAGACCTATATCTGCCGCCGCACCGAACAATATGAGCGCAATTGAATTTTACGGTTATGTTTGATTTATAATTTCACTCATGCTGGAGTGGCGCTTTTCTTTGTCTTCTTTCGCCGGTAAACGGCATGATTTGCTTGCCGAAGAAAATGCACCGCGGGAAAATTGCGCCCCGGTATGGATCGCGAAGCAAACAGTGAAATCGTTTCACCGGGATCGGTCTCAGCGTACCGCCAGGCCAGGTGGAAGAAATGCGCACCTTGATGACGGCATATGAATAAAAGAATGGCCACTTGGAGCCACCGTGGGGATGGGTAATGTGTTTCGGTTTTCATATGCTTTTTCCGCTCGAAATTGATTCCGCAAGCAACTAAAACTGGGCAAACAAAAACAAATGAGAGCCAATTTACTGCGCGCGGAGATGGCTGAAGATGTTTGCTTTCGGAAATCACTACTCCAAATGGTGCAGGAAATGTCAGTTTATTGCTGCAAATATTTAGCCGTCAGCGTATGGCGTTCTAAAAGGGGCGCATTAAACTGAACTGAAGATACTATTTTTTGAATAAATTACACGACCACATGCACATCTTGGGGTGGCTCATTCTCCCACAATGGCCCTTCGGGAACGTTATTGCAGCCTGGTCGGTCTGTTGCAATGGTACCGATTAGCCGCACCCGGTCGATCCCGGTTGCGGTTCGTACGTTTGTCCGCAGCTTATCCCAGGGCGAGAATGGGAATTAAAAACTGTATCCGAATTTCGGCACCATCCAACCCGAAGGACACCGGCATACTCGTGGTGCATCACCACGTCTCGGTCTAAATGACTGCAAACCATGTCGGCAGAAGCCTCCAGAAGACCAGGACCACCGGGAGTCGGACTAAGCATCTATTAGCCCAAAACGACGAGCTTGAGCTTGAGCCCTTTCTATCGCCCCAGAGACCTCCTCGTTTGTTTTCTATCCCGAGCGAAACAACTCACCGTCTCGGAAAGAAAAGCCCCAAACCTGGCACTTCATGTGCTCGGTGGCCGGTAGATGGGATCCGGATCTAATCTCCCTGTAAATTGTGAAGCCGGTTCCGGGTTTGCCAAATGCCAACAGCATTCAGTCACCACGTAATGAATGCCCACCGTAACGCCCGGTTTCGTCGACGAAAAGCCCTGGACCCGGAACGTCCTGATGAGCACCGATGGTAAAATCATGCTTTCACCCAGCCAGTTACTTCCGCATCCTGTTGGGGGCAGAATTCGCTCCCTGTGCTCGGTGGCAGGACTTGGGCTGGGTGCTGAAAGTTGATGTAAGTTGGGATTTGAGATGATTAATTTAAAAGGATTCGGTTCGGTTACAGTGAGTGGAATGAATACAAATTATAAAAGGACACCTTTTCAAATGGTGTTTAGGTCCTTCGGGAAACGAACATTTCAAACGAACAATCAATGGGCAGATGTGTTAAAGGTGGATAAGAAACACAAAAAAACCATACCTTCATAAAGCATAATCGGTTCGAGTAAAAAAACATCGATTTCACGGCAACATAAACGACCCAATCTGCAACAATCAGCCCCGCGAACGTAGCGGAATGATTCGTTTCCGTGACTTCGAGCCGCTCGGAATCTGCTGCAAGTGCTGTAATAATCCTGCAATGGGAAATGAAATGCCTCTCGTTTGGAGGCGGCAATCGCGGCGATCGCGCACGAGAGAACTAACCGACTCCTTCCTCAATAGAGGTGAGGTTTAATTTCCGGTGCCTCGAGATGCATTAACCCCTCGACTAGCTGGTAGGGTGTGACCGCCTTTCGTCCACGCGGCAATCAAATGCTGGGAAAAGCAATCGCACCTCGGTGTACCCGTATCATCTTCATTTCTTCGCCTACTCCAAATGGTGATAATCATAGGTTCCGGTGGGCACTTTGAGCGATTCGAAGACGAGCTCTCTCACACACGCGAGAGTCAACAACGGCACGGAACGGGTATCACAATAAAGGCGATTGTCTCCGAGAACACTCCGTGGTACCGTTTTAGGGAAGGCATCGTGGCCGCGATGGGCAACAACTAGAAACCTATCCCGAAGCAATCCCAGCGCAATCTCCAATCCACCGGCAGATCGGAAGCAAGGGTTTTATCATCATTTGCAGCCACCGGGATGTGTCCGTTTGTGGGATGGGTTTGCTGTGCCCTTCGATCGGCAACCCGGAGGGCTCGAATTTAATGTGTGAAAATGCTTACGAAAAGTTGGGAAGTCGGATAATTACAACGGTTGCTGGTAGCCCCGCAGGTGGGAAGACGAACGATGGGCTCGTCTTTTGGGCTGGTTTCGTGCCACCGGATGAAGGACTGGCCTCATTGATGGCCTACACAGAAGCTAATTGGGATAAGAACTTCCGAAAGGGATTAGCATTTTGACGCCGATTGTCGGTAAACAGTGGGAACGCCGAAATCTGCCGCCAACCAAGCGCTGATGATGATCGGTGGGAAACTCTAGCGGCGAACTGATGGGTTGTCGATGTCGATACCTTCGAGCATAATACCTGTTATTTGCGGAACAATTTGAATATGTTTAAGCCTGCGATGTAGCTGTTGAAAGCGCGCTTTATGTGCTTGTAATGTATTCCATTCAGCAGTTCTATTTATCATTGTTCGCATGTGTAACAACACGAAACAAACTTCAACTAGCACATGTTTTAACACCTTTTCTGTTGTGATTAATGCATTACCAGCAACTAGGATCTTGCATATTGAAAGCAAAACACACCCAGTGTAGTCTATTTTATGGTGAGTTTTTCCCTTTCACCTATAGGCCTCTATAGATCGATCTCCCAGTGCTAAGGAAATATAAGCCCTTAAAAAACATCGTCATTCAAACATCAGCCATTGCCAGGGCTTATTTAGCAACGCATTACAACTCGCACGAACCACCGCCCATGACGGCTTGGTTGACATTTATGCTAATTGAGAAACACTTCTACTTCTGCACCATTCCATCGGCTTCTGTACCACGCTGGCCTGCCCTCTGGCAAATGATCTTCGCGCGTGAGCTTTCGCTCTGTCAGTCCTGCTCAATGGCGCCCTAGGCGCCGATGAATAATGCATGGCCTCGTATCCGCTCACCGCGAAAACCGATCGGTTTGACCGAGAAAAATTGAAAGCCGTCCCAAACCACCGGTCCGTGATCATCCTTGAGGGTTTCATTCTTTATGCCGCTTATGTTGCCCTCTAGCGTTCATTTTTCTTACTTTTATGCGTTTCCCTCTCAGCACAGCATCCGACGGGCTGGCTGAGCAAAAGCCCGGTAGCATTCGTCTTTGTTCACTTTCACGATGTGCACGATGAAGGTGGTAGCTTTCTGCTAAGGTGAAACAACATGAATGGCCCTAACCGCGAGGGATTTCCATTTGCAGTAACTGCAAATGCCCCTGGAACCTGACGATGCACATGTGTCATTGACGGCCGAAACAGCTCCCGGACGGTTCGCGTTCTTAGCGTTCTTGAGGCGAGCATAAATAATGATTTACGGTGCCCGTTTCCGGCTGTACAAAAATCAAGACGGCCTGCCGCATGGAGAAACAGCACGCAGCACAATCAGTGCGCGGCGAAGGAAATTTTGAGCCAATCGTCAGACGTCTGCCTCACGAATTGACCGACGGAACGGATCCAACCTGCGTTTGGCAGTTTGGATTCTGTTCCGCGGGGCACGCCGCACTAATGAAGCAGAATCTGCATAATCGTAAACGAAAAAAGTGCATTTCAATCGCTGCAAGCCGACAGTGTTATGGGTTATTATGGTCGATGTTTAAGCTTCATGAAAACAAGTGAGCAAACGCCTCAAGCGTTAATTAGGGCTGAAAGAAATACTTTTCTCGAAGCTTTTTACGCGCCAAAATTAGTTGGTAAATTGTCCGGAGTTTTAAATTAAGCCACAAAACCTTTAGCAAAAATCTCCTGGTACGGTTAAAACGATCCACAATGAATAATGTATGCTTTCCTAAAAACAATGAGCATTCTTTGTTGCTGAAATAATTCCATCACGGCGAGTTGAAGATGGTGTCTATTAAAATATAATTCGCAGTAAGTGTTTGAGCCCAAAAATATCCTTAAATGTTCGTCAATTAGTTAAATATATACATGACAATCTTCCATTCAAATTTGGCAAATTATGTCGAATGTACGTCAGCTAATTAAGTAATTTCAACCATCCTTGTGCTGGCGCAGGCTTCAACGACGCGTTTCATAAAACCACAGTTTTATATTATTGCTACGTGTTCTTCCTACGATAAATGCAACAACATTGACTGAAAACATCGTGAATTCTTGACGAATGTCTATCTCAGCAGAACGTTTCGAGGCACGGCTTCATTTTCCACCAGCTTCTAATACAGTAAAATCACGTCCGATACTTCAATCACTCCAATCACTGCAACCTGTCACCGATTCTAAAGCCCGCTTTTGTGTGCTCTAGAGAAACAGAGAGAGAGAGAGAGAGAGAGAGAGAGAGAGAGAGCAACAAGGAGGACCCATAAAACCATCTCAGCGGGGAGTTTATGAACAAATAATCCTCACCGACCACAAACGCCGAATCGTGAGCCATCTGCAGTGCATTTTCCGAGTTCATCCATCCGGCCAGGGTCGCCAGGGTAGGTTCAACAACTTGCACCGTCAACTGGCGCCTTCACCGTGCTCCACGTTGACCCGGTGGATTTTAATAAAGCCAAATTACACCGTGCATCTTGTCGGCTATCATCCGATTGTTCTGGCAATGTTGCCCCAAACGCCATCGGCCAATGTGGTGCCCGAAAAGCATGATGCACATCCGAATCTCCAGGCCCGTGCAGCGTCCGCTTGACGGATGACGAAGGGGCACTATTTATGGTTTAATATCCGTTTCTGCTCAAATCAGACCGCCCCCTAAAGGGCCGACGAGACCTGCGAGAGCAGCCGTTAGTCACTGACGGTTTACGACGAATCGTATCGTTCGGTTCATTTTGCGACCACGCGCCAGATGGCGTCCCAAACGGTGAGGGTGATCCTTCACACGACCGCACGGGTGGTTTACGGTCGATTCATTCGACACCCGAGTTGGTTTATGAGTTTCGAAGTCGAAATTTATCAACAAAACCGTCCCACAGTGATGACGAAAGACTTGGGATGCAAATCTGTGCATCTTTCGGCGCGACAGCGTTGAGCGAGAGTCTTCCAGTGCAAAAGGGGATCGAAACTACGACCCTCGAGGGACGATCTGAACCGCCCATCTACATAAGGCGTCACACCGGCGCCATCCGGAGACAGCATCCTTCGAACGATTAAACGTCGCCAAGCGTTCGCTTGCGATCCCTTAACGTCCATCGCACCACGCCCCACAGCTAGGCTGGAATCGGGTCATAAAATTATGACATCGGCAATTCTCATTAAGAGCAAAAGGTCCGGGAGATCCTTCCGTGCTTCCCTCGATGCCGGATGTGGCCGTTACACGCCCTCGACAGGGGTTAAGGCTCTTCGGCTCGGCTTCAGAATCTGCTTCTACGCACGTGATCGGAATGGGGTAATGCATAAAACCCCCACGGCGCAGAATAGTGCCGTCAGGGAGGAGTTTGGGTGTCGCATTTTGTCGTCATTTTGCAGATGCAGGATATTGATGCCGATCTCGGAAACGGCCTGCCGGTTGACGTGGAGCATGCTAATTGTGCACGGGATCGAAAGAAGCCGTGCCCAAGCGAAGAAGGGGTTTTCCCGGCTACGAATGTCCTTTTGAAGGTCCCGTAGATTGAAGCGACGCAAAACTAGCATTGGCAGATTGTTTTGTGCTGTTTCGAGTCGGATGCTTATTGGGTTGCCGATTGGTATGCAGATCGGATACGCGTACGGGCCGGAGATTATTGGCGTTCATAACGAACGGCAACGTACCTGGCGATATGCGGCACGGTATTTATGAGCAGTTGCAAATATGCTGCTCGCAAATAACGACGCTGCACTTGCTGATCACATCGCTCGATAGATTGGGATTGTTTTTTTTTTTGGGTGTCCTTTTCCACCAGAGGGAAACGGAGTTATCGTTCCCTCTCATCATGATCAAAGTAGGCACCTTCGTACCAAAGTTGAGCACAAAACGTTTGCTCAACTTTCCATCACGTTGGCCTTGAAGTTGTGAAGGAAAAACAAACCCAAATCACCATTGCGTTTGGCCAATCAAGGCAACATCAGCAACACACCCCTTCTGATGGGCTTTGGCCCATCGAATTCGGGCAATCTGTTACATTGTTTGTGTACGGGATGATTCGATGCGGCGTATTAGACAAATAAATAAAGCCCACCCGACGGAAGATGGCACTGTCGCTGACAAAAAAGGGGTAGTAATCGACCAAACCGACCGGAATCCTACCGCCTGGAGCCCAATTCGCTCGATTCGTGAGAGTCACAGAGCCGATTCTGCATGCTAACTGGATGGGCAGATTAAAAGCGTCGACGGAGTGGAGTCCTCAAACCGAACGGGTTGTTTGTTCGCTTGTTTGTGACGGTTTGGGAGCGGTTCGGAAATTGGAATTGCGAATTCCTGCTAGAAGAATGATGCCAAGAGAAGAGTATAGTGAAACGTATTTTCGCGGAGCTACCGGAAGGATCCCTGCAGAAAGAATTGCTTTTCCGACAGTGGCACAAGCGATGGCAATAGAAGAAAGCAGAAAAAAAATGACAAAGAAAAAGTCGTCAAAAAGGCCACAAACAAACACACACACCGGAACAGCCGGTGCGCGCGTCAGTGGCAAGCTCCAAACACATCGAGGCCCAGGCCCAGTTCGAGACGAAAGCCCGGAAAAAAGTGCTTTCGATTGGTTTCACCGTTTCCCGACCGCTCGCATTTTCCGGGCGAAATTGAGCGGGCGAACCAAGCAAAAGGCACAGCCCAGACAGTGTGGCCACGAAGGACGAAAGCAACTCGGCGAGCAACCGGAGCGGAAAAGCAGTTCATCGTTCATGAAAAATGCTTCGCCGAAGCGACACATGTGACATATGTCAGGTTGATCTAATGGTTCTCTAATAAACCGTTCCGTTTGTCGAGATTGCAGTTTCCATCCCTCCGAAAGAAAGAACGAAAAAAAAAAGGATCAACCACCGCAGCGATCAGAGCAGGAGCAAAAAAGGACGAACAGGACAGAAGGAAAACCCCCGAAACGCTGCTCACCGGCTTGACGGGCTTAAGGGTTTGGGATTCGATTCGGTTCGTGTGAATTGTGGCAGCCCTCGGGAGGGAAAATTCCGAGCCAGCAGGGTTCGAAGCGAGCGGGGTGTTTGTTTCATCTGGAAGACAAACTGTCACCAGCGGGCGCAAGTGGTTCCGTGTCACAGTGTGTGTGTGGCTGGGTGTTCCGTTTCGAAGGACCCTCTCCCCGGACGGTTGATCCTTAAAAATGCGCTCACCATGGGTGTGGCATTTGCGACCGTCTCACTTTTCAGGATATCCTTCCACGTGACTGCTGAGCAGCGCAGGCCTTCCTCCTTCGCGCCGTTCGTGCGGTGGAAGTCAACGATCGAATTAGGAAAAGGATCGATCCCACTCTCGGCCTTGTTGGGTGTTATTAGTGAGGAGTCAAAACGAAGCGAGCAAAATAACGAACTCCTCATAGAGGCCGTCAGACAGAGAGAGAGAGAGAGCAAAACACAAAAAAAAACAAACAACCGACACATAAAAGACACAACAGCAACAAAAAAGGACTCGATGAAGCTTCAGCTTGTGAGATGAAAAGCTTGTTAACAATTTCGCCCGACAGCGTCCCAGCGCAGTGTGTGGCCGCTCGGCCGGATGAGCCTTTGGCTCGGTTTGGCGTTAAATTTATGTCGCACATTTGGGAATACTGGCCGCAAACTTCTTCACTCCGGCTTTACCATGCCTGTCTCGGGGCGTTGTCCTGGGGGATTAGCCATCGTTTGCCGCTTCGTCCTCGAGCCGGTGGGCCCGCTGCTTTCACGCCCGCTCACAAAAGGGCCGCGCCTAATGGTGTCCTCTTTTGTGCGCCCGAAAAGGTGTTAGACATGTAAATCTGTCACGAGAAAGAAAGCGAAGTGACATGTTTGCAAATAGTGCGCAGATAAGCTGGCCTTTCTCTGCCGGGTCGGTCGGGTGCGTGTATGTAATGCAGGGAAATGGGATTTACATGAAAAGGAGACAGAGCGAAAGAGCGAGAGAGACTACGGAAAAGTTAATTACTTACCGATGGAGCGTTGGTTTTGTCTGGTAGATTATCCAATTGAATCTGTTGACCATGTTAGAATCGAATGAATGTTGTTAGGCTTTTAGATTACCAGACTTAAGAAGCCTAACAGTTTTTGTATAATCTTCGGTTTGTCAGGATGTTTAGTTTACAGCAAATCATATCTCGATTAGAACGGAAGTTCCGTTTCCTTAACGTTTCAGTACTGTCTGAGTTTATTTTTATTATATGAAGATAACAATTGAAAAAAATCGTATACTATGTTGAAAAAGCACAATTGAGCATTGTGAAACAAATCACATCACGAGAAAGGACCTTAAAATTAGTAGTTGACAAATGATTTAAGACTTCGAAAATTGTATTAAAGCATTGTAGGCTATTAAAATAGCTACTGGTTCATTAAAATCAATAAATTTCATAAAAAAAAATTAACGGTGAGCGATTATTGTTCAACACCTCAAAATATTTTCATTACTCCTGTTTCAAAGCAAAAGAATGCAGATCATTCAATAAATTCATGAAATAATTCAATAAAACATTCCTAGGTTATGAACAAAGTAAGCCATTTCTAAGCAACACTCATAACAATTATTAATAATCTACAAATGCATTTCTTCCCAATTCTTGCTATGTATAATCTCTTTGCATTACATTTCTTCTGTTGATTTCTTTCTGCAGCGTGTCATGCTCTTCTTCGCTTTATTTATCTTCACAAGTCTTCGCTCGATATCAAACAGATTTTAATCCGAGAATCAACCCAAAAACACCGACACAACCCAAAAGCTTCTTCCAAAAGGGATCACTTCGTTCCTCCGTCAACCATAACCACAATGCCACATATTTTCGATTCAATTGTTCCGACCCCGATCATCCCTGCCGTTCGTGATCCACTCGATCACGATCAATCTTCAAAAATGAAAAGAAAAACTCACCCTCGCTCGGGTTCCGAATCGCGTCGCAGAACGTTGTCACTCGGGCGAACAGTTCAGACACAAAATCGATCATCCACCGCGGCCCGAGGTTCGCCAATCGAACGACAGGACATCCACCATCTTGCAGGCGACCTAACGCATGCACGCATCGCGCGTTCGAGTCCTGCGTGGAATTATACACCCCCTGAATGCTCATGCTCCAGGTAGCCACATCGCTCAAAGCATTCATCTTCAATTGCTTTCACTCGCTCCCTCGTCGCGATCGTCACGCAATTGTGGGAAGGTGAGGAATATTCCCGATTTAACGAGCCGGCCCTTTCGGCCAGCAAAAACGGGACCCCCGAATGGTTCGCCCGGTGGCGAATGGCCACTCTGCGCCAGAACAATAATGCCCGGAGATTGATTTTCCCCACCATGAGATTCCGACGATCGTGTCGACTGAGCGTGTCTGGATTTGTGCGTCGTAATTTTTTTTCTCTCTCCCATTTCTTTCTTGTGTACCTTTTTTCTCTCGTTCTCTCTTCTTTCGCAAGTCACAGGACCACCACGGTGGCATGCGTACGCGATCGCGAGCTGGCCATTGATTGATTAGGTATTTATCCGATTGGAGATCGGGGTGGCGGCTTATGCCACCAGCTACTCGCCATCTCAGGGCATATGTCTTCCCTAATCCCGTCCCGCCATTAGCTCCGTTGGGGTTTTGGGGGCGAGGGAGGCCAAAAATATGTTAAGCTGAAAACGTCGAGCAAGCGTCGACGATCGTTGCGATCGCACAAACCACCCGGAATCCGTCAGGCTCGCGCACGTCCGCTTGGGGGGACGAGTCTTTGACTCTTGTGCTCGGGCGTTGGAATTAATTGTTATCTGCACGTTTCGATCTTTGTTTCGCCCCACTGGGCGTGCGATCGATGTTTGTCGCTTCCAACCCGGGAGGAGCCCATTCGAGAATCCTTCCCGAGAAGACCCACAGGAAAAACCCGGGCACAATGGACACCCAGGTTCCAAAGCGAACGGGAACTGCACCGCAGCGGGAGCGACACAACAATATTTGCCACTCGAGAAAAGATCATCGGGAGAAGCTTTCTTGGAGGTTTGCTGGTGATAAATCATGTCCCACCGGTGCCACCGGGAGGGACCTCGAGGTTTGGATTGGTCCCGGGAAGTGACAACCGACGATCCATAATTTAATGACAGGTTGGTCTTCTCGAGAGCAGGGAGCTACCATTTAAAGTACGCCTTCCTTCCCTACGGGGTGACGTTTTGACTTCTTTAAGCCATCACACGCGCGCGCATTTGATGGTGGCCCCCAACGGGTGGCTTCCAGGAAGTGCTCCTGCGAGGAGAACAATTTTTAGGAGTCCCTCGCACCGGACCACTCTCACCATTCGCCATCGCCCGGGGGGCTGTTTTGCCTTCAGGGATTCATCACTCGGCTGACGAGCGGGCTTCTGGTTTTGATTTGTTCGTGCGATAGGCATTTCCCAGCGCCTGCTGCGACCAGAGACCCGTCGAACGAGGGCACCCTGGGGAATGCTGCTCCTTTGGTCACGTCAGGGGAAATGACCACGCTGATGGGTTGGCTGATGAGCTTCCTGCGCGGGAGTTAGCGTGCTAACGAAGGGAGGATTCGTTTTACCGCCGGCGATGTCCTGTGGTCATTATGCAGGATGTTTTATTTTAGAGCGAACTCTGCTCAGTTGTAACGTCGAACGAATTCTTAACAACTACACGCAGAGAATGCTACTGGCAGTCAGTACGCATCACATTAATGTGTTGTTGCAAGTTTCATCAAGTTGGCTTTGGAATTGAAAATGAAGCTTTAACACCTTGAGTGCTACATCACCCAAAAAGTGGGTGATGTAAATTTTTACAAAACGCCATGTCACCCATTTTTGGGTTATGGCAAAAACGCATCATTTTAAAATGCAATTTTTGAATATTTAGAACAGCTATTATTCTCACTTATCGCATTTGTGACCAAATAAAAATACGAATGAATGCAAAGAAAACCAAAAATTCATCACAAACGTAGAACGTTAAGAATTAGAGCCAGTGCAACCGAGGCTCTGACGTATGAGCAAGAATCGCTTGAATCGTGGCATTTTGTGCACTTTCCTAAAAAAACGCTTGGCACGCAAGGTGTTAATATGGCTGATGCTCATATATGCATCCTTTTACTTTATAAAATACAAAATACATACTATTATGCTTACGAATTGGCATAATAAAACACGAAATGATTGATTTGTTTTATCAATATTGAAATAATCATTGAAAATGTTTGACTAGTAATGATTATTGAAAGCAAAAATTAATTATTTTTTGGTTCGATCAAATTTGCTTGCCAAAATCCACTAAACAATATTGGTTTTGTAATATTGGTTTTATTTGATGCATTGAATAAAACACATGCTATCGAAATTTCAACATTTCCTGCTTCTTTATGTAGTAGCTTATAGTATATACGATATACAGCAATTGAAAAAGTCAATAATGTTTTTTCAATACTCTATTTGATTCCAAATTCATTTTAATCAATGCAATTCGAGTATCGATTTGGATGGGGATATTTAACGTATATTTAATTTTAACTCCCCATTCGAAATAGACATAAAGCCAACCATATGGTCGTAGTAATTATGAGCTAGTTGTGAGCTGTTTTGAGCATGCTCGAAATGTACCTCGGAAATCAATTAACCAATTCCCAACGGCACTCTGCGCACTCTCCCATAACCGACCGAGTCAAATCGCGGCATCGAGAGGCCGACGGGGCCGAAATTATTCTACGCCAGCTTCAGCACCGACTCCGGTTCCGATTTTGGTATTTAAATTATTAACAAATTGCGACCAATAAATTTGAATTTTACAAGCTTCTCAAAAACTGACCCAACCACCGCTGGGACTCGCAACACACGCACCCAACAGAAAAAAAAACACCCCGAACGCGATGAAACGCGATGCACAAGCGCTCACAATAATTCAAAGGAAAATTTATGATCTGCCCCTAATCTACCGTGGAGATGTGAATCAGGCTCTGCCCGAACTTGGCGGTGTCCCAGACGTCTGGGTCTGTGAACGGGATCGAAATTCGACAGGGTCTGTTGCCGCAGCCCCAGCACGCCAAGTGCCGTCGGGTTAACGTGCATTTTAAGCCGCAGTAAATGGGCTAAGAACCGGGCTGTTCCGGATGCTGTTACTTCTTTCTCTCTATTGACTTTTTCCCTCACGAACGACGTCGGTTGCTTTTAAATCTCAAGTGTGGCTTACCGGGTGGGGGGATAAGTCATCTGTTGAGTGTTGCGCCGGAAACGGACCGGAATCTAAACGCGATCGCCGTTCAGATAGGAGAAAGTGATCGTAGACATGTGTGTCCATGCTCGTGCGATCGGGTGAGGGCTCTTCATCGTTCCGGAAGCTAAACGCTTCGACGGTGCGATTAAAAAATGCGACTTCTGATTGTACACCCATCGATTGTAGGGTGTGTGGGTCCCTCGAGTGGGCCATGAGCCGCTAATAATAATTCCACACGTGGCCATCGGTAGCGCACTTAAGCGCATTTCCCCAAGCACAAGGACACCACCAGATAAGCCACCGAAACACGCTTTCCCGGACGCCATCAAGGGTCGATCTGAGAGACGACCATTGTCTACGTGGTCCTGCTCCAGGCTGGTTGCGTCTGCTTTTGGAAATTGACTAATTTGAAAATTATCTTCTTCCCTTCTCCCAGAGCGGTTCCCCTGCAGTTTCCGGTCGCCCGTTCAGCCGCTGAGCTGATGACGGTCCAGGGACCCGCGTAACTAGGGAATAGCGTGCCAGCGCTCTATCAGCGATAAACTTTACATAATTACTCGTTTGTTTATTGAATGCTCTCCGGAGACGCTGTCTCGCTTGCTCGCATGCCGGCACTTCCTTGATGATGGGCAAACCGCGGGTCCAGGATTTACGGCCAATATCCTTCAGCCGGAATGCGTGGAGGGACACCGGCAAAACTGGGCGACCCCGAGGGGCCAGGACATCGTTTGATAGTCAATTAGCTGATGAAGTAGTGCGGCAGTGGCTAATCGGAATCAATTTGGTAATATTTCGAGTCGAGTGGAGCTGTCGCGGGATATCGCTGATATTAATTTGATGTTTCTGGATGGCTGGTTAGCCGAAAAGGGCGCTGAATCGCGGAAGGAAAGCCGATTCGGCTCGATAAGTTGACGGGGGCTATGTTTTGTGTAATTATATAGAAGTAGGGAGGAACGTCACTTACGGGGCTCTGTTTTACATTGATTTCGGTGAGCTCTTTATACATAATCTAATGTTTTAGGCGTCCCTGTGGTATGACAAATCGGGATCATAAAAATAAGCATAAGTAAAACACTTGAAAATAGCTAAAATGTTACAAATCAACTATTTGTTCAAGATCTGATATCATAGGGCTAGGAATAGGCTAGTACTGATGTGTATTAATCCACTCAAATCATTCGTTCAGACGTTCAACTATGAAATGGCTTTTATATAACAAAAGCTGGTTGTAGCTTATAGTACACATAATAACATTTAACATATTTAAATGCAGTATTTAAACCAAGTTGCACTAAAGTTTATGAACTGACCATCAATTACATTTTTTTCTAACTAAACATTATCCGAATTCGTTAATTATTAAAAGTTTATTGAGCTCAATTATGCCTTCTGCATTGCACTGTTTTATATGAATGTTTCACAATTAATTTTTTTAAAATAATTTTTTGAATGGTGGCTACAAAACTTTCTTGAATAATAAGATACTAACAGCAGTTTAAGATAACCTTAAATGACACATTAGTGGGATCTTGTTCAAATAACCATTAAACTGCTTCATAGAAGGATGAAAGTCCCATCAATTATGTATATGCTCTTTTAAATTCATCATTGGCACAACAAATTAAATACATCGAAACACACGCATATGTTTCATGCAAATCATATTCAGCTGCAGCAGCACATCTGCCCAGGTTTGCCCACAGAATGCGATCAAATTATGTTTATCGCCAGTTTCGTTATCATACAACCTCCAGCAACATCCTGGCAACACGATAGAAATCATTCACCGCCCAGAGTCTCGCGGCCATAACGACACCCACCATCGACACCGTCCGACGCACAGCATGTTCCCCAAAAAAAAAAAGACCATCTATTCAAACGGACAGAGCAACCGCAATGGCCGCAAGGTTGCTTAACATTTTAAGGAGTGCCACAGTCGGTGTCCCGCACCACGCAAAACGAACACACCGCATAAGCTCATCTTCTCTCATTATCATTCGAATCGCTGCTTTCCGCCCGAGTGCGCATTGTAGAGTGTGATGATGGGTGATTTTTTTTTTAGAAAGTATGCATTCCACCGCTCAACCAGAAAGATTCATTCACCAAAAACTTAAGCTTCCATTTATGGACATCAATGAGTCGGACGTAGGACGTCGCGACGTTTTTCGTACGAAAAACCCCTTCATCGGGCTCGGGGATCACATCAAACCATTTGTCGAAGTGTGAATCTAATCGTTTGTCGATGGCCGTTATCGACGCTCGCGTTTGGCTCGCGGTCAGGAAATTTAGTCATTTTTGGCCGTCGAAAGGCTCGCGCTTCATCAGGGAAAGGCCAGCAGAAGGAGTTCTCCCACTCTGCTGCGATCGGGAGAAGCAGAAAATTTTCATGAATGAAGCACCCGAAAACCGGTCGGACGCGAGGTGTGCGTTATTATTTATGAATGGATTAAAATATCCAAACAGAAAATGATCTCAACGATTTCTGGAGAATGATCAAGAATTCATAAACCGGCCAGCGGCCCTGGGTCTTCGCGTCCTTCGGCGGCCAGCAAACGGGACATTGCCCACCCTGAAGCGGTGGGTCCCGTGGCAGGGATTTGCATTTTCCTTGCATTCCCTCGCGCCCGCTCGAACCGGTGTTGATATTTTATTGTAATGTCATATTTTATAACAATTTTCATAATTCCAGCCCATTCGCTCGGGTAAAATATGTCTTCCGTTTTTGTCACGACGCTCATTCCGAGCCGGGCAGCAGAAAAGAGAGAGAGAAAAAAAACGCACTAAAAGATCGTCAGCCTCTTAAAATCGCCGTATGGTAAAAGAATTTCACGCAGCTGCACCTTTTTTATTATTTTATAGTTTTTCTTTCTCTCTTGTGCTCCCTCGTGTGCCCCAATTTGCTTCTTTAGGTTGCCAATCTATCTCGCCCCCGTTTGGCCACGAAAGCGAGGTTCGCTGGCTGGCTGGCTGGTGTTGGGAATTTCTTTTTAATAAACCCAAAACAACCCCCCTTTCAAGACTGAAGCTCTCCCCCGAAAAGCTCAACCAGCGGCTGAAAATTATGGTCCCGCAACGGGCGTGAATAATTTTGCGCGCTCCAACCCGCCCGGGGTTGACAACTGCAGTTAAGTTATACTCTCGCACTATTTTTGGCACCTCCACGTCCGGGGGTCCGGGATTCCGACCCGCAGGAATCCTTGTGGGGCCCGCTGGGTTTGGGTCGTATCGTATTACGGTACGATTATGATTATTAAATTATAATTCATGCACGTATCCGTTCGCTCGGGGGTCGAATTTCTGGTTTTGCTGCTCGGTGGTGGTGGTGCTTTTGTCTTTCGACCCTCCAGCCACGGGGTAGGAATGGGTATTTTAGATGCCACGGGTGTAAAGGTGCGTGGCGAGGAGACTGGTGAATGAGCGCCCCCTGCAGGGCTGGGCGAATGCGAGCGAATGTGATTCATTTCCTCGGGCCCATTGGGCACGAAACGTTTGCTCGCGGGATAAATCTTTACGCTCTGGTCCACGGACGAATGGGAGAAATTTTACCAACAAACGCGAGTATGATGAGTTACAAGCTAACGAACTCAACCGAAGCTCAAGATAATGTGGCACTTAGGGAATTATTTTAACCTTTTATTTCGTACCACATAAACAAGCACAGCGCTGCGCTGAATGGTGGGTTGGGTTGGTTTTCTTGTTCGTCCGTGCAAGGTTTATTTCAAACGGAATTTACTACCCCAAACAAACTGTCCATAAATCCCCGAAGGGTTTTCGCGCCTCAGTTGGGCGTCCTCACCCTCGGCCAAAGGCCACAACTTCCACTCGAACGGGCCCATAATTCGTGCTCTCGTTCTGCATCGCAGCGCTCGACTCGGTTTTATAGACGTGCCATCGTTGAACGCATCGAATGTCACCAGCTCGTGCAGTGCATGCATTCAGCGGCTTAATTACGCGCTCATCCCATGTACCACAAATCATTGGAATTCCGTGGAAAACCCTGGCCTGCGAACGTGCAAGGACCTCGCGTGGGTGCGTTTCGGTAAGTTAAAAGTGCACCACTCATACGTTCATGCGTTCGTTGGAACGAAATGTCCTCCCATTCGTATCCAAGCAACCGAGGACCGGCAGGCCATGGCGCCATCGTTCGCCCCATCTTCCGAGAGTGTTGAATGGGAAATCTTCACTCCGAAAAAGGAGAAAATTGTCAAAACGAAAACATTTAGATAAGAATCGTTGCCTTTTTTCCAACCCACCGGCTGTCGTAGTGGAAATTCGGTGGCAGATCTAGCGTCCTTGTGAGAGAGGGAAACGAAAGCAAGAAGGTGACAAAGACAGAGAGAGTGCGAAAGAGAGAGAGAGAGAAGATGAATGCGAGCCTGAGCCGGAGAATATCCTTCATCGGCTTCTTTGATGCTGACTTACGAATTTCTCGGTTGTTAATCTTCACTAATCTGTGTAATTTATCTTTTGACTTTTATAACCGGAAAACTCGGGCACAGGGCCGCTTCCGGTCTCCAAAGTTTGCCCGCCCGACCGGGTGTCGGACGGGGAGGAGACCAACTAGAGAACCGCCCCAAGTAACAAAAGGACTTCGGTTGTGTGTCCTCACAGGCGCACCATCGGGACGGCAGATTGGCTTTCCTCGGGAAACTTTGCGCCATATAAAATTTCGCAACGATGAAAACATCGAAACGGAGCAATACCACGGCGGGCATGACTATCCCTTTTTCCAAAATGGACGACTATCCTCGGTGAAGCCCCGGGGAAGAAAACCCACAACCTTCTCGCCGCTCTATCACGAAGTCTTGGAAGCTGCCCTGTCCGTTGCCTGTTGGAGATCAACATTCGCACGTACACGCACACATACACACGCGCGAGCACGTAGGCAAGCCCGCCGCCGGCTAGCGGTCGAAACTTGACTCGTAGCATCGCCATCTTTTGTCGGTCCTTCCTCGACTCGATGGTCCTCGGAAGCTGGGGCTGAAAACTTTTGCCACCGAACGAAAACTTCATCTCCCGGAAAGTACCCGCAAGGCGCCCGGATGGCCGTCAGGGCTAGGACAACGGAAGATTTCTCAAAATTAGATCCAGATAATACACGCCCGGCCCTGCCCGGGGTCCTTGCTGGCGTCGAGCGAAATAGAGAGCAAGAGCAGTTGGGGCAGGTTTTAGCATAAGTATGTGTTGGCGTGACGATAGTGTGCTAGTGGTGGCTTTTCGATGAGAAGGTGTAAAGTTTTGTGTCTCCGCTATTTATCGGAAGGGCTGCCAAAAAATCCCCGCCCCAGGACCACACTACCGGCCGACCCGTTCGGGGCTGGTTTGGGCTTAGTTCCATCGTCGCAACCGGCCATCAACGGCAGATACCGGAGTAACAAACTGCTCCGTGAAAGTGTTAACAATTATGAGAAACAGTGCCTCCTAAGCTGTTGATGGGAGTTGAGAAACTGTGCCCGAGATCGAACCGGTGTTCGAGGCCTCAGCTGCACCTGACAGGGCCATGGGAAAGGTTGTGCGAACGCTTCAAAACACACCATGAATACGTACCAGGAACGTGTGCTTTAAGCACGCCCTGCGCCATTTTAGTGGAAAAACTAAAAACTAACAACCGAAAAAAGATATATTCATTTGAGTCCACTAAATATGTTGATCGATTGCGTGGCTATACTTGCATTTACAAATAAAATAAAGTAACAACAAAATCTTCGTGAAACTGTACAACATTCATAAAAGAAAATCTTTTCGGGCTCGTCCGGGATTTGAACCCGGGACCTCTCGCACCCTAAGCGAAAATCATACCCCTAGACCAACGAGCCACTTGTCATTACGCGTGTCAGCAACGGATCTGATCGCATTTAAAAATATAATGCCTATAGCCGCCTAACCTCATGTAATAACCGAACAGTCGATTGAATTACCCCCAATTAACCCACAGAAACCCGAAGCCTGTGACACACTTTCGAAGACCAGCGCAGCCGCCTACAGGTGTTGCAGTTGCTGGTTTCATTTAAACAACTCGCAACAACCCACAAAAGACGAACCATATCGGTCCCTCATTCCCTCACAAATGGGACACGCTCCAGATAGTGGCACCCGGTGCGTGGGGATCCAACCGAAGGATCGGATGTCCTAGTTTTAATTAATACTTTACAGCGCACAGCTTTACAACCGAACCTCTCGTGTGTCGTAAAACCGACCACTCGCTCCGATTGGTTCCGTATCTGCCTGTTGAAGATCAATCGCCAGGATACGATCGATGCGTTCACGACGACGGATTTGTGGGTCAAGCAGCTGAAGTTTAAATTACCCTCACTAGCACACAGCTCCGGCTGTCCCAAAAAAGGACCGACCGAAATCAAGATCCTTGCAGCTCGAAAGGGCTGGCTTCCTGGCATCCCGAAAACGGATGGCCCCATAAAGGTATTAATGATTTTATTTGTTTAGCTACCATTCTAATTAAACCCAGACATTACCCATACCGGGGGCATCTCGGTTCGAGATGCCATAAAACTCCCTTCGGTGGACACCGGCACCGGAACGTCCGTCACGCGGGCTCAACAACGGTCCTGTCGCCACCGTGACGCACGAGGGCACGCACTGGCACGTATAAAATGCAAATGTGAATCCCAAATTTATGATGCCGCCCTCGTACGACCGTTGAAGAATTTATTATTCCAATCGTAAAACCATTCACCGAAGCCGGCCCCCGGACGGGCCCTCGGGTTCTCATGACAATTCGAATGGTGGTGTCCGCTTTGAAGCCAATTGCATCGGTTTATCGGTTTATCCGACCGACCAAATCTGCTCACGGTTTCACGGGAGCCCACCACTCGGCTCCAGCTAGACAAATGGCCGTGGCAAATTGAGCCACTTTGGGCCACTCGTTCGGCCATCTTGTTGGATCGAGCACGCCGACTCGCCGTTGGTGGCATTGGCGGGAATTGCGTTTCGTTTCGGTGGTTGTTTTTTTTTTTTGCTTCTCTGCCTCTCGTTGCCTTTTTTTTTCTATTCCAACCCCACGAACCAGCCACACTCCCGATTATCGTAAATCCACCGTTGAGTTCTCGAAATAATAAAACGCGCCCCTGGCAACTGTGGGGCCTCCAGAAGCCACGAAGTTTGGAAATTTAATTAATTGGCTCACATTAAGCGCGCGCGTTGCATGCGTTCACCGCATTTTCGGTTGGCCAGAAAGTCCCACGCAAAAGCGAGAAAAAAAGCATGTAAGAAGCACACACACACTCGAGGAGAGAAAAAAAATGAACCACAAGAAGCATTCGTAATTCAATAACGATTTCAAATGGCCGAATATTTATTCTACCCTGGCTTCAGGGCTGCCCTTAATCAGGTATCGTCCCGGCGCATCTGCGTAATGAGCGATCAAACTAGTTCAGGATCGGACCCGGCCTTCGAAGCACGGTGGCAACCGAATAGCGGTCGTTACGATCCGGGCTGACTAATGGCATTAATTTTTCCAACTGTCAAAATATTTCCCATTCGGGCTCGTTCTCGGCTGGCCGTCGATCGACGCTACTGCCAGCAAACTCTTCCATCAACGGCTAAAACGAGCGCAACTTTAACCACACGAGCATGATTCCCACGAATTTTGCACGACACGCTCGATTCGCTCGATTCTACGCGCGTAATATTAAGCTACAAAATCTATTTACACGTCTCGTTGTCTGGTTGTGTTTAATGCAAATACCCAGCGAAAGAGTCGCAGCTGAGGCAGCGAAGAAACTGTTACCACGTGTGGAAACACCTTGTTCGTAACCTCCGGATGATTGGATGATGAAGTGCGGGTGATTAACCCTAATCAAGGCAGCTGGTGGTGGGCTGGCGATTAATTTAAAATTAGAAACGGCACAGCGTCTAAGCATTTCGTTATCAGCACCAGGCCGCGTGAACTCGAGAATGTGCTCAGCGTGCTAAGTACGCGAAGAGAGGTTTATTTTTAACATAAGCATGACTTTATGTTTAAACAGCATTCTAAGCTCAACAAAAATTAGCAGTGCTGAGACGAATTCATCAATTTCAATTTTAAATGTGTTAAACTCAAATGTCGTTTTAATATCAGTTGCTTATTTGATTAAATTGCAAAGCCGTCAATGTAAATTAGCAAACAGAGCTGTATATTACGCCTAAAATGTTTTATTTTCAGCAGCATATGAATACCATTCCACAGGCTGATAAGTTCTGCAATTCCCTCACAATGAAACAAGCAACTAAACATACCGCAAAAAAAAACCTGAACATAAAAACAAATATGTTTTACCATTTTCCCCACCCTCTAACGGTATGAACGAATTTGAATCAGCACCGTTTGGCTAAATCATCTCAACGATGTCGCTTCTGATACTGAAAACGGCAGCGATTACCCAGTCTTAGCCCTTGTTTATCTGCCCCATTGCTTCGCCCAATAAAACCTAACGATGACCCCCCCCCCCCTCTCCCCACGCTACACAAGTGATCCCAACGGTCGGAAAAAAAAATTTTTACTTGACGCACGTCACCAACCCACCCACCCCTTTCTACCACCCTCGCAACACATTTCCTGCCAGCGCGAATAATTGGAAACAAATTTTCCACCATCGCCGGTGGCCGGTTTCCGTCCTTCCGGCGGTGGTTTCTTTTCCAAAACGGTGGCCACATGCGTCACCGTATAAAAGCGGACGCATCATAATCGCCGGTGGGTGAAATCCACTCCCTCCCGTGGAAATTCACGGTCCCAGCATTAGCGTCCCGCACGGAAACCGCAGCACCGGCAGCGGGCACTAAGCAAACAGTTCGCTGCCGCTCCCTTTTTATGATGATCCTGTTAAAGTGATTATCATAAAAGTTATCATAATTCTATTATCTACGGGAGATTTGGTTCTCCCTTCGATTAGCTTCCCACTGCCTGTCCCATCGGCACCCTTGCCACCAGGAGATCCTTGTCTTTTTTTTTTTGCACAATCACGGGCACGGGTGTCCTTGCGCGAGGACGTTGCACACGCGCCAGCAAAGGGAACGTGTCATCCGAAGGGGACAGCAAAGTGATGAGAAATTGCACCACCCTCTCGTTAAGGGAGATAATAAAACCGGCGGCCACGGCTTAAAACGGCCAATTCGTTCTCTGCTACCCTTCATTAGTCATATCGTTGGGAATTGTTTTATGGGTTGCTGCTGCGGTGGAGATTTCTTTCTCCGTTGTGGCCTTTTTTTTGCGTTACTTCACCGTTATGGGAATGGAAATTGACTCGTGGAGAGAGAGAGAGAGAAAGAGGAATGAAAAAAAGACGCCCTCACCAGACTGGGCCCAGTTTGTTGACCATCTTCCTAATGGTATCACTTTGAAGCGATCACTTTGTTGTCCCGTTTCATAAATTTAGATTAAAAGCGCCATCCCGGACCGCCGTAACGAGATCCTTTCGCTTAGGACAGCTCACGGGAGGAGTGAAAAAAGCCACCCTAAGCCCATCTCCATTCGTTTGTTTACATCTTTCTCTCTCTCTCTCTCTCTCGCTCTTCCGTTCCTAATCCTGTTAGAGTGTGTAATCGGTGGATGAAAATTGTGGCTTTAGAAATTGATAAAACTTAATCCGCAATTTGAAACTGTCCACCCGGGGGCAATACGCATCATTAATCGTAGCAATACGTCATGTGTTTTATTTCGCATTGAAGATTTATTTACCTTTCCTTACTTGTGTGTGTGCGTTATGAGCCATTTTTGAAATTTGTAAACCAGCGCCTACTATGGTTTTTGCAGAGAGCAAGATGTATTTTCATACTACAACTTTGTGCCAGTTATGAAGTATTCGCGCACAAATTACCTTTTCCTGCAGCTCATCGAGGGGAAAACGTACCACATGGCGCTTTTCATTTTCATTCTCGCCCTCGCAACCACATCCCTACGCCGTCGCATTTCTAATGACGGACGAATAGACCGTAAACTGCATTTTATGAGATAATTTTCATCAAACAAGAAAGCTTCCCAAGCCGATGGAGGCCCCCTGAACATCTTCAAAGGATCGGCGCCTTGGTAATGGCCGCCGTTATGGAGATCAAAGACGGTGTGCGAATAAAACCGAAACCCAGAAGCCAGACAAACCAAATAAACGGACGCCGGTCGTAAGCAACGTGCTGTAAACGTTGACGATTCATTTATCGTTCATTTATCGTGTCGGCTTAAAACCGGGCGCACGGTTTCTGCAGGACTCGCGTTTTAACTGCACGCCAGCAGGGCGGTCGTTTGAGTTTTCCACTGGCCGTACGAAACCCCGGGGAAAAATCAAAGGAATTTTATTACTCGCTTGGTCGGTGATGAACACTCGTTACGCTGAAGAGCAGCAGTGAACTTTGGACTGCACCCGTCGGAAAGTGGGTTGATTTAATCTCTCTCTTGATTTGATGCATTTGTGAACAAATGTACAATTTGTATTGAGATTGTGACGAAATCAAGACACTAGAAATCGTTTCAGAGATAGTTATTGCCACGCTTTTATTCAGATCGTAAGTGAACAAAATTGGTGAAGAATATTTCGTCGCATGCGTATAAAAATGGGAACAAAATCAGACATGATTTACGAATACCACTTTTTCAATTTTTCTTAACCACTCTGGGCATCAATATCACTCCGGATAGTGTAAATATGGGGCACTTTCGCACACCTCATTTACGCGTCAACAGCGCATCAGAATGGGCCGTTTTAACGATGCAGAGCCGCTGTGGATCTTCATAAAAGTTAATTTGCCCACCGATGAGCCATTATCGTTTCGATGCCATTTTTCAACGCCCTCCGACGAGTGGAGCGACAAGAATTTGCATATTTTTATTCGCCAAAGGCTGGAGCAGATGCAAAGAAATGCGACATTATCAATGGATGATTTTATGGAAATGTATCACATTTTTTTAAATCAACAAGAAGCATAAAAGATGATTAATACTACCGAAAAGGGATCAATGAATCGGTGTATCGGTACTATCGATGAAACTTCACATATTTATTCTGTTGTGTGAAATTATTGTAAAACTGTGGATACATTTCATTCACAGATCGAGGATTTTTAACATTTTTAAATTGTTTGAATATACTGTAGCTAAGGAAACTTCATCAGACTGATGGCAATAATCAACCAACTCTTTTGCTGCGAATTACGCTGCATCACCAATCACCATCAGCATACCTTGTATGATTAGTCCTAAAGCATTGCAGAAAGACCAATTCGTCCAATCGGCAGCACCGAAACCGCGCATAATAAATTCCTCCAACAACCAGGCTGTGGCTGGCTCACGCAATGCGTCAGGAATGCAGTCCTTATTTGCGCTGGTACGATGCCGTCAACAGAAGCGGACCTTAACGGGGTGATCGAATTATAAACAAAACTAACAGATACACATGCTCCACCAATCATCGTGAGTGAGAAGCGTATCAAATCGAACGACGAACCAAACACGCGCGATGAATTCCGCTTGCGTTCCGTTGCTTGTGTTCCATCTCCCGATCATTCCGTCCCTAGGGAGACTGTATTCAAGAGGTATCTCTTGTTTCATTCATGGTTCACGGTTCGTAGTTAAACTTTGTGTGAAAAACTAGAGAATGAATGAGCTTCATCGTAAGACAAATAGATACCATCCAGAGAATTTATTTTGCTTTAAACGCATGTTTTAAACATCAATTTATTTAATCGTGGTTCATTATCTGTACTAATAACAAAAAAACAGCGACCCAAAGCCGTTCATAATAAATCCGAGTGGTTCGGCTTGGCACCAAATCAACTGCGATACGCCAATTAGCTCGTAAAAATCCTTCCACGCACGTTGATCAAAGCACGTGTTGGATTCGACGGATTCCACCGAAATGGAGCGCTAGAAAGCCCGCGTGAGCCGCGAAGGGTGGCCGCGAAGTGACAGCATTTTTCCACCGTCGACATGCGTACCGAATCCAACCGCTTCGGTTCGCATCGAACGGGGTTTGGAAGCAGTTTTAAACCCGTCGCTACCGGCGGCACCATTCGCAACATACGCGTATAATCCATGCTCGAGGGTGGTCCGAATTTTTGGTGATTTGAAGAAAACAAAGACACGAAACGAAACGAAACACCCGCGGGCTGCTTGAGCAATCTTTCCTCGAGGGCCCAGCGTTTCCGTCCCAATCCAAATTGGGTCAAATCGCTGTTTGATTGGTTGTTCCATCGTCGCGAGGTGATATTGAAACGTTTTTGGTTTGATGGAGAGTATGGCATAGCGATGTGGCAGAGAAATATCGAGCTGAAGTATCGTAGATCATAAAGATGTAACGATTTTTTTAAGTTCGTACATCCGTCAATTGCATTATGGTTTTGTACGTTTGTTTGATTTAATTTTGATCGTATCTATCCATGAATGAAACTAGATTTTCATTATATGTTTATTCAGATACCTGAAAAACACACTAAAAATACAAGATGCAATCAAATTGAATGTTTGTCTCAATCAAACAATAAAGCTTTTATGATATGGTTTCATGATCAACAGTATTTCTGAAGATCCTTTTCTAAGGGACATAGTCACGATGATTTTTACAAACGGTAGTGCCCAAAGAACAACGGAGCAGAAAACAACAAAATATTTCAATTTTAAGACAGGATCCTCAACAAAGAGGGTTTTGTGCAGCATTTTCAAAAGAATAGAACCTGCCTTCTCTTCAATCAATTTCCCATAAAATCGAGATATCGATCGCTAACAATCGCGCCTTGTCGTCTCACGATCAGGTGTAAAAGTTGGCGTACATCAGGGTTTCTAAGTTTTAACAGACGGAAAACACACAAATGCGGAAAAGGATTTAGTGACGTTTTGTGTGACGAAGGCGAAGGAAACGAATTCATTTCCAGGAATCCCATTGATGCTGCGCTGAAACTGAAGAGACAATTTGTCTACCATCCAGCGGACTGGCCATCGAATCTAGCAAACAATCTAACCAGACAAGGCAGACAGGACGTCGCCTCCGTACCAGTGCAGCTTCACACATCGTTCGACCCTAGCCAGAGATGCATCCACCTGATAAAGCCATCACAGCCGTGGGTTCGCCGTACGAAACTCGGCTGGGCGATTTCGAAGATCGATTAGTTTCATTCGATCGGTTTCGTTTGGGCCGAGCATCGCTTTCAGCGCGCGTGCAAAGTCATCGTCGCACGGCCAGTCACGGCAAGCGAGGGAAACTGAAAAGCGCGTTGAGAAACAAAACTATTATTGAGCCACCAACGGCGTCGTCTTCCAGCGCTGGATATTCAACATTCTGACCACAAGGCAAGGGAAAATGACGCTCACAGCCTTCTCACCATCTCGGGAGCTCTCGCTTTATCGAGGGGTCTATTTTCGGGCATCGAACGAAAAAAAAAGCAAACCCTCTAACGCTGGTGGTTGGTGTGAAAATTAAAATTTAAATATATGCATTAAGATTAGTGCCCAACGCATGTCAATCATGATCCCGGGCTCAAGGGGAATGCGTTGGTGGAGAATCGAGTCACGACGGTGTGTTGGGAAGGGTTTTTTATTCTGTTTCGCATGATCCAACGCCATGCCAGCTTCGACAACCAACGAGGATCTGATGACGATGATGAAGCCAATTTTAGCTCCTTCGTTCTACGGGAACTCATGAATGAATTTGCCCGTTCGGGCGAAGGATGAAAATTCATTGATCGAATCAAAAACAGGCCAATTGGGGTGATCGCGTGCACTCACAGTCTGTGAATCGATTGATACCTTAATGCTCACGATGATCATGCTGAAGGGCTTTAGTTTTATGAAATGTACACTTACGAACACGATGTACCTGTTATGAGACTTCATTAGCAGCTAATCGGAAAATCACATCTGGCTGCAAGCGTCGAACTATAGCGATATTAGATTTCATTTTGGACTTAATTTTTAATAAATTCATACAGCTATTCAACAAAGCTTCTTGTTTTAAGCTATGCAACAAAATACAATTAGATAAACCTTTTACAAGGTTCTGTTTTGCAATCCCGGTTTGAATCGTTTTTTTAAAGTTGAATCGATCAACGAAAAAACAGAACATACAGTCACAAGAACATTGAAAGAGCTCACAAAATAATGGACTTTGATCCTTCCACTGCACTTGCACGCAGCGTACCATCCGATTCACTCACGGTGCAAATCAGTTAGGCATAATTATAACAGCCACGCAAAATGATAACCCTTAAGCCGTTGCAACAAGCTCCAAAGCCTCATAATAACCGGCCCATGACTTCGAACGGGTTGAAAGTACGAAATAAACGGTTCACCTTCTCGTTCCCGTTCTACCTCGCGCGCCGAAAACATTTGTGACAAGAAGGTGATCTCGGAAGCGGCGATTATTCCGCACCGGCTCCGGCTCCGGACGATGGATTGCAAATTATGTACATTGGCATCTCAACGCGGCCCGAGCCCCCAGTTTACGTCCGCATCCACACCATCGCTATCATTAGCTTGCAGGACGCAATCCCGAGCACCCGTGGCACTGAAACGGTGCGATGAAAACATCATTAAGCCGGTAGCTTACTAACTACCGTGCTCGCCCGGGAGTTGTGGATTTGTTTCGGATGCCTTGCCGGTTTCCTGCCGTCCTCTGGCCAACGACACCCGTTTAGCCGTTGGTCGAAGACGCAGAAATGTCATGTCGCTCAAATCACCACCAAACCGCAACGGCAAAGCCACCCCACCGTGGCACTGAGTCAGCGGAATTGCGCTCATTTACATGATTTGGCCAGCCCATTTGATTAATCCGCACCCGGTCCGTGCGCTTCTGGCCAGGCCAGGCCTTCCGGGTGTTGGTTTTCGGTTTCGGACGCTTTTTTTCTCTCTCTCTCTCTCACTCTGTCTCTCTTTTTAACGCGCAGTGCACCAAAGCACCCCCCACCGAAGGAGGGTTGATTAAAAATTCAAATTCTCGTCAAGAATCTTTTCAACTGTCAAGAGCAGCAGTGACTCGAGCGGGCATCATTTTTTCGTATTTTTCAATCCAAGCAGGCTAAGAACAAGCGCGAGAGCAATAGTGCTCAACCGGTTGCGGGAATGAGAGAGCGAATGGCTCATTTCACGGTAGTCATACCCACATCAGCGACAGGACTCGATCGAGAACCTGATCTCGATCGCTGAGGCAGCTTCTGCGGAAATCGTTTCAAAAATCAACCCCAAGCAATCCTCCACGCGAGTCCATTTGGGGATCGATAGAAGAAGACGAACAAAACGGCCGCGTGTCTTCCGAAAGTGGTCAACGAATCCCGCGCCCGGTAGTAGCCCCCGATCGTGGGGATCGCGATTAAGGCTCGCGTCCGTCCACGACGGTTTGATGGGTGATGTGTTGAAAATATTAAAAATATTCCGATCGCGGCATTCCACCCTGCTGGTCGGCTGTCTAGCAGCGCTTCGCTAGTTCTTGGGCTAGTTCTTGTTTTCATTAGCGATCCCAAAAATCCGCCCCTCATCGGTTGCCTCGACAGAGCGAACAACAGGACCGTTTCAACACGGACGAGCAAGCGGAAATGTACGATCCACGTGTGTGTGTGTGTGTTTGCGTCCAAAATGTGGCCGCAAACGCAGCCACGGCAAGGGTTGTGTCAATCTTTTTGACCCCCGTTGACGGACGGACGTTCGCTTGAGCGGAGAAGCATTTTGGCTTTTATCACTGTCAGCCGGTTGTGAGCTGCCGGTGGAATGCGATCGGGAATGCGATCAACGCGGGGGATTTCTACGAATGAGTAGTTTGGATTTTGGTGAATCGAAGCGACTGCGCTTGAGCTATTTTTATCCACTAGCGCTTTGGTTTTGCTTGATGAACGATGGTCGATTTTGAAGCGAAAAGCCGTTGCTATTAGAATAACGAATAACATTATATGATGTACGTTCAGTGATTAACAATTTCTATATCCAAATATGTGAAGAGCTCATGTTGTTTCAGGTTGGCTTTTTAGAAATTAAACTCATGTAAAGGAAGGCACAAAGCAGAGCAATATTACTTTCAATCTTATATATCAACATAACGACACATATATCATATACCAACAGCAATAGTATTGAGCCAACCATACTTCAAACTATATTAGAGCACTTCATTATTTCCGGGCAATTTAACTGTTTGATAATATAAGTTTGAGTCTTTTTTTATTTCTTCAACCACTCATTTATAACATGCTATATTATGTTTTGAATAAGTTTTTCAAAACTCAACTGTCATCTTAAGTTCAAACACAAGCTTACGCAAATTACCCGCACTATAAAACTCTCGAAAAGAGTCCGACCACGAGCGGCCAAAATTGCCGAGCTTCTCCAACGATCAACCTCTGTCCAGCTTTCCATACTTTACTGTATAATTAGCATCGCTTACCGACACCGTGCCGTTGCGTGGCCACGATCAAACGAATTCTCACGCCGTCAAACGCACCTTACGCAAGGATTTAGCCCACCGTACACTAGTTTTGTTTGCATTTCAGCCCCTGAAAAAGCGCTACTCAAGAGGTGCCAAACGGTTTCGATTAACTGTTCAATCTAGCCATTGACTCCGTTTCAACCATGACACGGGAGTCAAATCAACTCCCCGTGCGACCGCAAGTCGACGGGGAAAAGAAAAGCGCAGGATGGCGAGAAAATCAATTCCCACACTCATCAAACTGACCGCATCGGCAGGCTCCATTCACGCGTAGCGCCTTCGGCTTCTCGAGCCGATCAAAACACATCCCTCAAGCCCTTCGACGCACAATGGAGCGCGAGGGAGGATCCCAAGATGATCCCGAACTGGACCAGAAATCTCATGATGATGCCCAGTGGACATTGAAAAGCTTCCCAAGGCGCCATGCACGATGGCTTTTTCGGGAAAATGTGCTAAGCGCCAGAGCGTGTTTGCGAAGAAAAACTCACTTCCATAACTAATACCATTAATAAGGTTGTGCAAAACGCGCCCGCTGAAAATAAGTCCGACTCGCAGTAGATGGAAACGGAACGAATGTTCAAACGTCGAACGCCAGTCGAGCTTCGCATTTAATCTATTTCTGATTTCTTAATTAATTGCGCTCTATAATTATCTATTAAAATGAGCCTCCCCTCTTCATTAAGACGTGAAACCGCGACGCGACTGAGAACCGGCTGGAAGTAAGCTGAACATAGACGAATCGCTTACATCATTTGCGTCCGCAGTGGGAAAAAACCGGGTCGTGGTGGATGAAACTGAAGGATCCTCAGGGAGCAGCTGTCGACATTCGCGAATTGATACCGAGCTTCCCCACGGCTGGAGGCCGACTTCTCCACTAATGGAGTGGAGTTCGAAGTGGAAGTTTGGTTGTTCCGGGTGAAACTCATTCGTCGCCTTTTGTGTTGTTTTTGAGGAACGGATCAAACCGTGTTCCTCTTCCAGCAAGCTTCAATAACTCGAGCACCGTTTTCCAGCGCTACCAAATGAACGGTTAGCCAATTTCACGCCAAGCTTAAGGCGTGATGGAGAGGTATATTCGAAAATAATGGACTCATTCATGCTTACGCTTCACGCAACGCACTTCAAGCAAGATGAGGCCACAGTCGATGGCATCGCGAGTATCTCGGGAAGCCATTTTCGCGTCATTCAACAATTTGCTGATGGGAAAGTTTGGGGCTGTGTGTATTAAGGCCTTTCAAAAACCGATGGGAAAGTTTGGCATGATTCGAAAAGGGGGTACATAAGAAGTAGAAGCATGTTACAGCAAAACAAATTCTTACTTTTTAGCTATAAACTTTGATATTTGTTCCTAGTGGCATGCTAAGAGCATACCATTATAGAGGCTGTATTTTTGCCGTAGAAATCGTGAAATCTACCACAATTTTCACCCTTTAAAACATCTTTGATTCTATGAAATTTCTCTAACAATGTATGAAGAGAACAAACGTACTGGAAATGCGTCGTATTTGGAATTTGCAAATCCAATGTTTAGCGCTTCCTCTTAACTATTTTTAACAATTACTCGTCGTTAGAGGAACAAACATTTAACCACTCTATGTATCAGGTGAACAAAATTATAATACATAATGAAATGTATAACATATACACATCCATTTTTACGTATAACATGTGAAACAAACATATTACATTTTTCAGGAGTTCGTGATTTAATTCCAACACTCCATCGCCTACAGTTTGGCTCAATTTGAGCGTAATTATGATAAGATGGCTTTTTAATCTACCGCCCCATTGGCATCAAAATGTGTTCCTGTAAAGCCGAGAACCCTTCGCTAGTTACCGAAATCACAAAACCCCAGATCCGGTCCTTTGGTCGGGCTTCTTACGCTGAATCGGCTTACCCAATTTGACCGTTTCCGTCAAACCGTGCACCGGCATCGGCATCGGCACATGTGCGGCTACCGGCTCGGAAGTGCGCCATAATTTCACACCCCTTTTTCGCGTGGAAAAAGATAACCCTTCCACGCCGCACCCGGTTCCATCTCTCTCCCAAACCCGTGACCGATCGGATATCGGATTGTTGTGATGATTTTCGCACTTTCTCACTCCAATTGACACGTTGCCCCGGTCAACAACGCAAGCCCCCGGGATAGTATGCGTGCGTGCGAGGCGTGCGTGTGTCACGGCTTCATCCCACGAAGCCAGGCTCGCGCGTCGAAAGGGTTACCCGGGTGGATAGGATTTTCCCCGGCGGCTAGCGTGTTAAAGCGCAAAACAGGCACACGCGAGGCACGGCGTAAGGCCCCGTGCTCCGTAAATTGCGTTTGCATTCGGGTGTGTAGGAACCCATGCGGTCGTAAACCGGGCTGGGACTGAGCCGGAAAAAAGGATTTCCCGACCCAATTTTCTCGGTCCCGCGTTCTGCACCCGAACGCCGACGATCGGCCCCCGTTTAACGGTCGCGACAACGATTGTTATCACGGGCGGGCGGGCGGTTGAAACCGGCAAGGGACCCTGGGCCCTGGCCCTCCCAAAGGGTGTGAAGTCAGCCCGAGGATGCGGCCTGATTTATCTAGCGGAACATCTTATTTTCAACCCCTTTTTTTCTGTCCCGTCCCATCAGCCGGGAATCTCGTGGGGTGGCCTTCGGGCGGAATTCGGGCGGTTGCTGTTGAAAAATAGCGCCTCGACGAAGCCATCAAAAAACTTGCCGAAGTGTTGGGAGTTTTCCCGACCGAACCCAAACGCCTTCCATTTATGACGCCTACGACGACGACGGGACAATCTCATGGAGCTGATCGGTGATGGAGTAGAAAGTCAGTGAGACAAAAAAATAAACCCAAAAAAGAAAACGCACCGCTCACTTCCTGGTTACACAAACTTTCGCAACTAAAGGAGCGGAACGGAACGAAAAATAATAGCACGGGAAAAAGAATTCCCCTTCGGTGGCGCAGTCCCTCGTGGAGATTTAGATTCTGTTTTGATTCGGCTTGTTCCACTTAATGAGATTTTAAAGTTAAATCGCTTCCAAGTGGCCCGGCCTAAGGAAAGCAGGCAGCGCAGCGTGCGTATCCTTGGGGGTGTCCTTTTTCTCCCTTTTTTTGTTTACGACACCCGCCATTCGATGCGAGCGACGAAAGCGAACCGGAACGACGCTTTGCAATTTTTGCCCATAAAACACCGCGTCATGGGTGAAACAAATCAGAGAGGCAAAACAATAAAACAAGATTTCGCTGATGCAGAAAAAAGAGGCGCCTGGTGCTCGCAGAAAGATTAATATGAGCGTATATCCTGCTTCGGAGGTATCAGTCACATGGAGCATGCAAAGAAGAATGTCCTTGTACACGAGATAAGCAACATTTTGAAGGAGTCAAATAAACGCAATCTAGCGAAGTCCTGCACCGTGAGAAATAAGCTTCTCCTGATGGTTGGGTTTAGCGTGCTTGTCTGTTTGGAACATAATTTAATAAAACCTAAAACAAACACCCTTTCCCACCCGGTCACCCATTCAAAAGGGATGCAGGCCTTGATCCTTTGCCCAGCTACCCAAAACCCCAGTGCAGCCTTCCCCGAAAACTCCACCGAGGTCACGTCAATCGCGTCCTAATCGTGACAGGCTCGATTCAAAACAGAACGAACCATTTATCCCTTTCCAGCCGCCAGCCGGAACCGAGGCGAAGGATGATCCCGGGTCCATTAAAACTGTCACATTATTTGGATAATGAAGCTGACAAAAAACGGCACCTGGAGCGGCAAAACGTCGGTTCCCGACACCTGACAGGCCCTGGGCCCGAAGAGGCAACCACTCTAAATGTGTCTAACGCTCGCTCGCTCGTTCGCTCGATCACCCGACCGGGCCTTTTAATCTATATCAATTAATCCTAACGGACATGGATCGTTTTGTCCCTTCGACCGGTCGCTGCCGGTCCCGTCCATGCCCATCGAGCGGGTCCCCGAATTCGGTGTAGGATCCGTTTTAATCGAAACAACTCAAATCTCCACACCTGTCCGTCTCATTTTGGCCATGCCAGCCAAAGGCCAAGCTAAAGTGCGGCTCGCTTTGACGATGCACCGACCGAAACTTGACACTTGCAGCTTGTTCCCGTCCCCAGTTGCACCCGTGTACTCGGCCCTCGGTCCAACCATCACGAGGACGAGGACGCTTTGTCACTCGAACGAGCTTCCAGCTTAGGCGGGTTTTTATTTGGCTCCAAATGCGGGACTTTTTGCTGCCTCTCGCTGCATAACCGATGCAACCGCGTTCGCTGCAATGGGCGGGATGGCAGTTTTGTCTTTTGCGCTGGTGGCTTTTTTTTCTCGAGCCCTCCTCCTAATTCCTCGCACGTAATGTTCAACGTCAAAAAATCGGATCGCTCCATAAACACGCACACAAACACACACGTGGACCGCGTGCACTCAATTAACAGCCTGCTTTGTGTCTGTGGGGGGGAGCATGAGAGCAAAAATGCATTCCAAAATAGCCACTTAAGCGCAGTGTGCCATGCACACGGTTCGCTCTCGACGGTGTCAATCCGTTAAAAGCGACGGGATGAAATGTCAATCGAATTAGGCCGGATTTGGGAGCATCGAAATGGAAACCCATCCTTCACGCGTGGGCAAGGGTTTCCGGGCTGGCAGGACGAACCGGTCGAGTTTGACAGTTTATGAGCCACGGCGCAATGGGTGCAATCGGCTACACCACGTCTGGTTTGACGGTTGCCATTTTGTCGAGAATTATTGACGGCGACAGAAACAGACCTCTGGTCATTTCCCGGGCTTCTCTAGCCGCCTGGAAGGAGTGAGTAGGTTTGATAGGTTTTGAAATAAATTCGGGCTGCTAATTTTTGGTGAGGATATATTTGCAAAATGTCTGCTGTTAGAGTAGGAAAGTCAAAGGATTGGTTGAATCGACTCGTTGAATAATGTCGGTTTTGCTGTCTTGAATTTAATTTCTTCACTTTCAGGAATAAAACCCATGGTAACCCAAACACCAGAAATGCAATTTTCAAAGTGCATTCTCTCAGACAATCGTCATTATTCTTCATTAAAACGCACGGCTTCTTAAACTACCGCACGTCGTGATTAAAAATGACAACGCTCATGTCTTATTTAAGCGCTCAAATTACGCGCTTCTCGAGTGAAATAATTTTCATCTCAGCGCGATTTTCCACCCAAACCACCGAGCATCTTTCACTCCACACGAAAGCCAGCCCGACCACGAGGCCAGTTTAATTGAGTTCTCAAGTGAGTGAGAATGCGTGCCATTCGCGCGATTGTCGAACAAAGCCAATTCGCGCACCAACCGTTGCGGTCAATTGCGGTGCTAAATGGTGGGGAAAAAATGATAAATTGACCTCCCCCCCACACTCGAAACCCAGCATCCAACCGCGAACAGAGCGGCGCATCTGAAAATGGCGGCGTTACTTTATCCTTTTTTTCCGCCCCGTGAGCGTACTCGCGTTCATTTGCGCGTCATCTTCGGCGGCGATGCAATTGCGGTGCTAATGGCCCATCGGGGTCGCATTTCGGCGTGGTATTCGCGTGATTGCCGCAGGACATTACCCCATACTCCCCGTACTTCACTAAAGGGATACCCAAAAGGTGACAATTAACAATGCACCAAAGCGAAAGTGGTCGACAACTCGAGCTGCGCGAATGCACCGCACGTCAGTCGCGGCCATTCTGACGGCTTTCCATCGGCCGGTGCAGGCCGGTCGCGCGTGTTGAGTATAAATTAACGATGCGCCAACGAGCGGTGACACTTGCCGGGGCAGATGAGCGGGCCCAATTTCACGCCATCCTTGATGGTACGGTGGCCATCGTTCTTTTTCGGATGAGCTTGCGATGAAACCGACCCACCGGCGGCACGTGACGACCCGAGTCACCGCCAATAATCAGCGACGCATCCTTGCATCCGAAATCCCTTAAGACTGTTAAATTGAATTTTAACAAAACGAAACAGACACCGCCACCAGATCGAACGCGTATCGAATGATATTTATTGGGCGCGACGGGAAAAAAAAACTAGGCTCGACCCTTCGAAGCCCTCCCAGCCGATTAACTGCCGACGGTTCTGAAGGGATGCGAGCCCTTACGGCCCGTGTGCTGGTCGCGTGGCTCAGATCATACGCGTCATTTGATGCTCGTTTGCGTCACTCTGCCAACCCTTCGGGAGCAGCAAGCAAAAATCACATTAACCCCGGAACAGCTCGTGCTGGGCCTTGACGAAGTGCCCGAGAAAGTATACCTTGGAGAAATCGCAATCGAAGTAGGCCTGCGAGAAGGGATCGAACTGCTCATCCAAGTCAGCGACGCGCTCAGGGCTATATGATTTATGACAGGTCGCCATGATCTCCGGTAGCCTTGGTAAATTATTCACACGCATGATGTTGAGGTTTTTGCTATTAGCTCGATGGCTGCCTCCCTGGCGAGTTGCGTTTCGATGATAAGAATCGGCCAGTCAGCCGGAGAACGCACACCCAGGTGGTTGGTGGAAGTTAATAAACAAATTGAAGCTCCACTCAATAAATCAATCTGCTGACTATGAGCACTCACCGACATTTCTTTCTTTCCCATACTGTCGTGACAGGATCGATCAAACAACATTTCTTGCGTCCTTACATCGTACACAGTTTTCTCTTTCGGATTGAAATAAATCACAACCCAATGGCTCATTCTCGATGTCATCGTTTATTGATATTTGCTCCATTGGAATCACCGGTTGTGTGGTTTTTCAAGTCGTACAACATAAATCCATCTGCACCACAGTGTCAGGGTGCCAAAAATCATCTACCATCGACTTACTCATGCTCGTGTAACGTTTACAACTTAAAGGTGACATACTGCTAGCGATTTAAATTAACAGAAGGAAACAAAATCTCCGGGCCAGTTTCTATATTCTAAGGCTAAAATAAATAACAATTACCGAACCGGTGGCGGCTCCAAAGCTGATTTTTTTTCCCCTTTTGCTGCAGCAAACTATTCCTTACGTTCGACTATGTACAACACCGGCTCGCTTGTATCTACACTGTGTGCGTGACCATCACCGAGCGCTAGTTGGGAGGTGTCCTGGAAGATCCCGGAGGATGTGGTCCATGCTGCGGAGGTATCTGATAAGGACTGAATCGGTTTCCCAGCTGCCTAGCCCTCATCTCATTTGGTGATGGTGATCCCGAGCCAGGAGAAGGAGTAGAACCAGCCGCCGTCGGTGGTGGCGTGTGAGGTCCTTGGCCTCCTGAAGCTGCTGCGGCGACGGCTGCTAGGGAAGCTGTTTGTTGAAGGAATCCGGGTGGAATCTGAGGTGGCCACTGACCACCAGTTGCTTGCCAAAGGCCGAGATTAAGCGCTCCAAGATTCGCAGGAGCCCGCTGGTACATTTGTGGGAGCAGCAGTTCGCTGTAGGGCGAGCGACCCCACATCTGGAGATGTTGGCGAGCCTTCTCGAACAATGCTGCCTGGGCGGAACCGTCCGGATCTTGGCTGGAGGCGAACTGCGCCATCGCCATCGGGTCTGGGAATAGGCGCATCGGTGAACGAAGATGCTGCTCGAGTAACAGCGCATCCATTGGGTCCCTGAAAGTGATGAAAGTGATTGAGGGAGAAAAACGTTCATTAGATTCATGCAAAAATTGAATGAATTTCAAAGAAACAATAAATCAATTGAAAACAAAATAACACTCAAGCAAACGGATTGATTTCCTTATTTTCTTATTGTTATTTTATGAGCTTGGAGTTGATTGAAACCAACACGTCCGCTGGATGCTGGATGGTTTTAATTTGGAACAATATTATCCTCCCCGAGGTATTGCTTTCCCTCCGTATTCGCTCGGACACACCCACGGCCATACCGAGAACCTTTTCCACGCACCATAATCACCAGCATCGTCATCATCATCATCATCATCATCATCATCTTCAGCACTTTTTCGCCTAATCTTCCGTGGCTGGGGTCGCGCAAAATGGCGATACCGCCGCCACCGACAAAGGGCCCGCATCGGCCACGATCGGTTATTAAATAACTATAAACTGCGCTTCATTTTCAATTTCACACGACCATAAACCAATTCACGTGATCGGTACAGACTGCACCGGCGAACGGTCAGTTGCGTTCGGTGCGATCAATTTTGATTTTTCCTCACCATTCCAGCCAACCGATCGCATATCGAACCGAAGCAAGCAGCTAACTAAGCAGCAAGATGATGCGAGGCAAAAGGCAGTGGTAGCATAAAAGGGCACCACACAGCTCTCGTGATCGTTCTCTCACCCCACGATCGTTGCTGGCCCGCCCAGCAAAGGGCCAGTCTGGATGGGATGGGAAACCTCCAACAAGCGGCTCCACGGAGGCTCGCAGCGATCGAAGCCCACTCTTGGGCTGAGATTCCAAGCAGTGCAACATCTTCGGCAGTCACGAAAACCGGACGATTCTTCGAAGCCTGATGGGGTTGCGAACGAGTGAGAGCGAGACAGAGAGAGAGAAAGAAACAAGCAAACGGGATCGCAGAAACGACACCCAGGCTGGGCGATCGCGCGCGATCTGCCGCCCTGTAATTTTCGAATGCCGCCCTGGTGATGATATTAGCCTGAAGGGCTGTTCGCTCCTTTTTTGTTCGCCGGCTTCACGCGTCCGTTCGGTTGCACGCTCGCGGATAGGCACCCGGCGGCGAAGGACTCGCGAAAAAGGAGCACAACAGAAGGAGGAGGATCGGGTCGACCGCGCGAAGATTCCTTCACACCTCGCGCACAACAAATTAGAGCCTTCAATTATTAGCTGCTATCATCGGGTGTAATTATGAAAAATCTGACCATCGCGTTTTTTTTTGGGCTCTTCCCTTCCGCTCATCTCTCGTTCTCTTTCTCTCTGGCTTTCTGGTTGCTGAATCCAATTTATATTCGGTTTCTGTACGGTAATGCCCCTTATTCGAGGGAACTGCAGAGCGTCATTTCGCCACACGGAAAATAAGAGGCAGAATCGGTTCGCCCGAGATTGACAGGTTCTCAAAGGAGAAATAAAAAGCTGGCTCATTTAAACGCGCAACCCATGCCCGTACCGTGGGGCAACGGCCCACCGATCCTCCGATAGCGGTGTTGATTCGTTTCCAATCACGTGTCCTGCACACGCACGCTGCCCTGACGATGGCCTTTTTTCCCGCCATCGAGATGCACTTTAACCGCTAATCATCTTCCGGTGCCGCGCATCGGCATCCGCGCTCGATGCATTTTAACACATCCCGAACCGGCGGAAACCGGGCGGCCTACTGAAACTCCCGATCGGTAGATGGCCCTTTAATTTTGCCAAAGGGTTTCGCCGATGCCGTCACCGCCCCCTTTGGCTTATTGACCTTTTTTTTTTCTTGTTTTTTTGACCGCTTTAGTTTTCGGTTTCGTTCGCTCTTTGCGTACGAACGTCGAAGCAACAATGCATCGGGAAATGGGGATGCGTTTCCTTTGAGGGTATATAAATCACACACACACACACACACACACTCTCAACGGCAAGAAAGAAACCTCCTGCACACAGAAACGGCACGTCTTATTCTCGATGCTGGGTCGGCTTTTTTGTTCGAGCCTTGGAATTATGCAACACACCATTACGACCTAAAAGGTAATTTAACCGGTACAATTAAGCGCGAAGGCCGGCAAGATTGAGACGGCGAATGAGTCATCAGCCCTTTAGCCTTTAGCCGTGGGTTGAAACGAGATGAAACCTCGTGTCATTTGCAAGTTAACAAACCATGGTCAGCGAGCGAGCGTGCATGAATGTTTAAATTGACTGTGGTTTATGAACAGTGTGCGTTTTACTTTGCGCTTGCATCTAATGCATTTCGTAAATTCATGCTCTCCGGTCGCACAAAAGGTGCACGAAAAATTAGAAAATGCAACTACTTTGTGGTGCATCAATGGTTAGTGAAATTGTGCGCGCTTTTTTCCCGCCATTGCAGTCAATCAGTTTTCGAGCATTCCTGCCTACTTTGATAGCGTTTTTTTTCTCCACGCGAAACCGCCCATTAAAATGTATTTATCTTAATGAAATGAGAATACCAGTGCCGGCGGAAAAACTGTATGATCGATGTTAACTCCGCCCGGCCCGAACGTGCATCTGGAGCGAAGCGTTAGGCAGCATTCGACGATTGGCAGGTGAATAGGCTGACTCTCGAGACAACAAGCAACCGCCTGACAGCGGGTCGAACAACTGAAACATCAATCTTCCTGGAGCGCGATCGTCTGAAGTAAAAGCGGGTTTCTTACTCCTTCGTCAGGACGAAAGGTGACTTCCACTTTCCAGTGCACATTCCAATACAGCCAGCGAAGTTCGCCACTGCGTCTCGCTGTCTGGCAGTTTCAACGACGTTTGTTCGATCGAAACCGCTTCAAAATCGCTCCCAGGCGCATCATCTGCGACAGATCCTTCACGATCCTTGTGCCTTCGATGCGGCTGGATGCCACATTTTGGGGCTCACCGTCTCGCTCGGCAGCCATAAATTATTACCCAGCCGGCATGTTACGCTTTTGCGGCTCGAAGTTCATCAATTTCGTGTAAATTACTACACCGAACGCGTTCGGTTCGCCCGGCTTATCGTTCGCACGGACTTCGTCGCCGCCGCCGCCGCCGGCACAAAAAGAGGCTCATTTATTTCATTTTTTACTCCCTGTTCTGTTCCACCCCCTTCGTGGGTCTCGCTTTTCACGCAACCACGGAGGTGTTGTAAGGATTTTATCAATCATTACGCGCATCGTGGGGTTTTCCAGTGCGGGGTTTCTTTATGGTACTGTTTTTTTCGTCCTACTCTTTTCAACCGGCCTAGTCTGGCTGGGCTCTTTCCCGTTTTTGCTTGTGTTTTCGCGGCGTCCTTTAAGCATCCGCGCGGTGCAAAAAGGCGGCAATCAACGCCCCAAAACCGGACGAAACCCTGCGCCCGTGCGTGCGCCTGGGGAAACAGATTTCCTTCCATGGCCTGGGCAGCGAAAACCCAGCGAGACCCAGCGAGACCCAGCGAGACCGCGCACCGTGCCCGGGGGCCAGCGCAGCACAGTTGTCAGAATAATTACGACCACTTTTAACAGTCATTTAGCCCCGTTTTGCCTTCCTCCAAAGTGTGGCTTTTTTTTTCTTTTTTGGTCTACCTCTCCCTCTTCTGTTCGTGCATTTTCGCCTTTTGCGCAACGCGCGATTTTTGCGCTGCGCGAACGCTTTATGGAGGTGCCGAATGTGCCGCTCTGTAATCAACACTTTAGTGAAACGAAAACGAAACCGCGCTGCGAGGCTCACCACAGCTCAAGGAGTGAACGAGAGAGAGAGAGAGAGACGTGGCGAGAAAAACGTCGTCATTTTATTTCTCATCTCAATCGTGCAGATGAGGGCTCAGGGCTTGCTGTTTGCAAGGGAGCCCTAGCAGACTGGCTCCAGGGCATACTGCGCTCGAGGTTTGGCTCGCATGGAAACAAAACTGTCAAAGCAAGCTTTGCAAGAGCAATGGGCAGACAAGCGAACGAATTTCAAGCACTTTCAGAACAATTGCGCGAGATTTAAAAGCATTATTCATACTAAGCATGGTTTGTTTTCGAAAATGCAGCAGTTTACGTTTAGGTAGCCAACACACAATTTATATGCGAGCTCGAAGATAGTGAGCCTCGCGAATGAAAGTAGTTCATATTTACGATTACAAGATGGTGACTTCATTTGTTTCAGCTTCGGCGAAAAATACTTACATGCCAGAGTAACTGAAACAGAACAAGGGACTTTAATTTAAATAGGTATTTTTGGGGTAATTGTAAATCTTGCAATAAGCACGTAATATCGCAGCAAGGACATTAGCTTAGACGTGATAAATATGCATCATAGAACCGGTTGCTAATGATGTCTTTTCCAATTGAGTAGAGCGAAAGCTGACTTTTTCACAAAATAACCTCAGATTGCAACTAATCCTCCCGACATTGAGCTACGATGATTGCTTACCTATCGAAATCGGTCAACCGTGACGAGTCTCGGAAGCCTTTGGCAAACGGGTTCGAGTCGATTTTGAGCTTCGTTATCAGCTGGTTCTGGTACGCCGTCACCGCCGTGAAAACTGTCTCGGAGAAAACGTACGTCTTGTGATCCACATCTTGGAGCTCCTTCGGTGAGGTTGGTATATTCTGACCATGTGCCAGGCGAACGAGATGAACACGTGGCTGATAGCGATGCATCGAATTCAGCACGATCTGGCGAAGACATAAACCGATAACGAAGAATTCAGTAAAAAAAATGTCAATTAAACATTCGAAACATTAAACCCGTGGATGGGAAATACTCAACACGCCATTCGCAATTAGACTAAATACACCAGCATGGGAGGGTAAATATTTCCACGCCACATATTTCCCAGTCAACTGCAACGCAAGAGTAATGCTTTTATCAGAAATTTGAAAACTCCCCACCAAAGAAACGACTCCCAACGCCCTCATCCGTATTCCACTCGCCTGTACATAATTTAAAGAAAACACGATAAAAACTCCCACCCCACATCGGGTGGAAAGCATTTTCCTCGCAGCATTCCATCCTCGAGGCCCCATCGACGCAGATGAATCCTGAAAGTTTAATGCGCAGTAAACAACTCAACACAAACTCCGAAACCGGATCGAAAAAGAAACGAAGCTCACTTCTCGCCCGGAGATGGACGACCCGCGAAAGGACACCCCCCGGAGGTTGTGGGTCGAATGATGGCCGCCAGGAAGCAGGGATCCATCCGAGAATCCTCACCCACAACGACCCACCCAGTCACGTTTTGCGCACTTGCGTATAGAACGTGTCTGCTACATCCTCGTTCAAAGGAGGTTTTCGTATGAGGGTGAGAAAAAAAGGCACAAAACCAAAGCGACGGACGTCTCCATGGAGTGGAAAAAGGACAACGCGAGTCGGCAACAGCATCCTTCCATCATCCCGGTGGCACCCACACAGTGAAGCGTTTGGCGCAAACACCACGAAAGCGCTCGAATATGATATCCCCGAGACGTGGAAAAGGACAGCCGTGAAGTTGACAGCCGACAAACTACCACCAGCACCACGACGCCCACTACGCCGCCCACCACGACGAGGACGATGACGACAAAGAAAACCGAACCGAACAACCGGCTCGACGACGACACCGACGAGCAGAGAATAAACCATTTATAAGGGGAATGGCAATCCATAAATTATGATTTGATGAAATTGATATCGTCCCCACGAGATAGTGAGCGACAGGGTGTGTGGGTGGATGGGGGGGGAGACTCCGGTTCTGCTCCCTGGGACACACCAAAATGGTGGTGACCTGCGGGCAAAAATGGCGGTCACCCGTTCAGACGGCTTCCATGCCCTCACGCCAGGTTCCCTTGGGAGTGTCCGCCTGCCCGAGGCCGTTTGTGCTGGAGGAATCGTTAAAGCAAATATCAATAATAGAGAGATAAACCGAGCGAGAGTAAGAGAGAGAGAGAGTGGAAAAATCGATTCGACCAAGTGTTCCGGTAAATCGTCCAGCGGACATCGTCACCTCGGGTGGCACACTAGCCGGCGTACATAGCCAACCTGAACATCGTTCCGACGCGCGCGTTAACTTAACCTCCCTGAGAGTGGTACATAAAACGTGGCGAGGGTTTTCCCACCCGGTGACTACATAACGGCCATCCTGAAGATGGAAAAGCGAACGTGAAAAAGTGGCCCCGTCCTGCAGCAGCGAGAAATAGTTTATGTCGCTCGTGTTTTCCCAGCTAGCCGATCGATTCGCTTCCGGGGCGAGACAACTCAACCTCAACGGCTGGGTTCTGGTGTTAAAGCAACCCTGCCACCCGATCGGTGTGCGGGTGGGCTGTCGGACCACACCTCGGACGCGGGAGATAACCCACATAATTTATGGGCGATGTTTTATAGAGACATTTTGCCCGGTAATTAGTGCGCGGGCGAACCGACGATGCAACCGGATCGGTCCCGAGTACGGCTCAATCGACCGGTGTTCGTGCGCCGTTTCGCGTTCACCGGTGACAGTGCTAATCAACGTAATTTATCGACACACAAACACACGATGGTCGGTGGTGGGATTTTCCACAGAAGCCAAGCACCAGCTGGGGTTCCATTTGAAAGCGCTTTTACATTTAAGACCGCCGGTTTGATCGAGATGTCCTTGTGAACCCTTGCGAGTCCTCGATCGAATCAATCAGCGTTCGTGTCGAATTTGGGCATCAGTTAAATTTAATTTACCTCCATCGCGGATGGCTCACCAAAAGGGTGGAAAATGCTGGCGCCCTGCAGAAAAAAGGGGACCACCCGAGCGCTAGAGCTGCGGGAAAAACTGCTCACCGAAACGGGAAACCCATCACACTTCAACAGTTTCCGCAAAAGGCAGGCGCGCCAGCACCAACCACCGAGTCGGCCGAGTCCCCGGAACCGAGGTCTGATGTTTCGTACCTAATTTATCAAGCTAACACCTCGCCACCGTCAAGCGCATGGTGTTGGCGCGAGCACTTCACCACCGGCGCGTTTCACCCCGACCGGTGGAGCCATTTTTATGCTAAGCACCATCAGATAGAACCGAACTCGGCTCGGCGTCGACGCGGTCCTGGTCTCTTCCACCCGTCCACCGGCTGCTTCTGGCGTCCATGTCCTACGGCGAAGACATGCGCGCTTTATCAGGTCCTTCTAAATTTCCAGCTCCACCACACTAAAGGAACCGAACGAAGGACGAACGTCCTGCACCAACACAAATCAGAGCCAGAGTCGAAGCCACACGCCGTGCGAATGGAGCTTACACATCCACACACGCGCACTCACGTATATGGGTGTGTGTGTGTGTGTGTCGAGGGGAGGAAGGTCCTTGCTTCCTTACACCACCCACGGAAAACCCGGAGCTAGCTTGTGGTGGTTTCAGCTGCACGTTGTCATGGCAACCGCTCCACCATCACAGAGTGCTGGGAAGCGCAGGCGAACAAGAAGGATTAACTACTGGCCGACGAAGAGTCCCTATCGCTTTTGCTTGTGTTAGTGTCTGCTTGGTCCTCCCCCCCGCCCCCCCCCCCCGTTTCTGGCCACCCACACGCGCGTGACACAGACGCAAGGACTTTGTGCGGGAGGATGCGAGTCCTGAGAGCGGTCGCTTTGCTCCAAAGTCGACGACAAATCGATTCTTCTAACAGCTTTTCACAGCTCGTCTCCTCGTTCGGCAGCCGGGCTCGTCCGTTCGGTTCACTGGCTCGGAACGCCATTCACCGTGGTGTCGAGAAAGGATACCCCCAGCGCGGGTCCCATCACCACCCCACGGACAGCCTCCCCTCCCCCCATCTGATCCTGGTGCGATGGAACGAAGCAGATGCTTTCAGATTAGAAGCGAGTACCGGTCCATCCTTTCTAGACAATATTTAACTTCATCCTTTGTATCTCACCCCCTAGCAGGGTGGTGACTATGTGGAACCATCCACACACACACACACACGCGAGCGCAACCGAGGCACTCACACTGCGAAGCCGCAAGCCGCAAGGATGGCGTGAGCTGGCGTGAAAAACTTGTCAGCATATAGAACGGTTCATTTTCAACATTCTTAATTACAAGTTTTATCTTATCGTCACCGGATGTTGCGAATCGCTCCGCCACTCCACCGGAAGGGTGGGCTTTCGTTTTTGTTTTTTTTTTTTTTGGATGGGAGGCATTTTCCGGGCCCCATTTGCCGGCCCGCTTGCGCTTCCGAAGGGGTTTTGAACGATCTTGCGCCGCCGGTTGTCGGTTGGAATCGATTCGAGCGTGACCCGTCGACCGGAACAAGTTTAACAGCTAAGCAAGCGAACGAGGCAAACGGCGCTGGGTTTGCAACAAGGGCTTTGGCTTCGCAACTAATAATGAGACGAGTTGTGAAAATTTGTCAACCTTCGCTGGGTTGCGAGCTTTTTTGGTGACAGTGGGGAGGCTTTTTCAGGATGCTGCAAAGCGTGTATGCGATGTTGGCGTGTGGAAATGGCTAGGATGTGGAAATAGAGCAGGCCTTGCATTGTGCAAGGAAAACTGGGATAATTGATAATTGAAAAACGAGGAGGAGTGAGCAGTTTAATAAGGGGTGTATATTTCCATACAATATACGTGAGCAATTTGTAAATTGATTGGTATTTGGTAATGAAATTTGTTTGATTACCAAAATTGTGTGTTGTAAGCTTGTTGTCTAGCGAAAAATTTTGCAGTAATAATTGTTAATACATGATACTTCATGTCAAACTAGTCATGATACTTCTTCCTTTATCTTCGAATAACTTATCATTTCAACATATATCTTCCTCACTACCGTAACATTCCGAATTAAGTACAATGCAACATGTTGTAAAGACTAGAAGAATGTTCTGATGGTTTCGAAACACAAATAACTGCATTGGAAAGGTACAAGAGCTCTTGGTCGGTTGGAGATGGTTTAAAGCCAGCGGGATATCAAACGAAGTGGAAATATGTGACTTCGAGGTATTCATATCCACTTTATGAATACGTTTGAGGAATATATATTTAGCCAAAAATCGTCTCTTCAAACACCTAATCTCCTCATGTAACTGTAGCTCGTTCAACAACTAAATGTTTCTACTTATATCTCTTTTTAGGCACTCCAGCTGTAATGCCGTTCACTTCCCGTCACAACTCTCGAAGCTCCCGAGAACATCGAGCTAAAAAAGCTAAGTGAAAAGAAAACGCCAGAAAAAGCACGCACTCAAACCGCGACACGCGCACACCCATGGCGTGGTTTTTGGTTACGTGTGACAAACATTCCAGGCGCTTCTCCGATGCGTGGCCCACAGCAGGTCAGCGTAGCCGCTCGTCGAATCGAAAGTATGTCGTTCCAACATGGGGTTTAAGCATTTTACAGCGACACGAGCAACGCGCACCACGGGCGGTCCACCCAAGAGTTCGCCGGTTTCCTCACGGTGGCTCGGAAACTCGACCGGTGGCTCCTGTCCTTCGTTCCGTCGGCGTTTCTCCAGCACCGCCAAACACAGGACGCACTCGCGCCATCCACTCGCACGGATCGTATGACTGGGTGGCTTCACAGGGGGTTTGCTAGAAATGGCTCTAGAACGTCCGAACGCTGGGGGAAAGCTCGATTTATGGCTTGTTAAAACTCGCTGCCCACACACCATTTCGATCAGTGGTCGGTGAGCTGGTGTTACAGTTCCTGAAGGTGAATCCAATGAATCAGCCAATCTGCCGGTCACTCTTGGGGAGAGTGACTTAAAATCTGCCATCGGCGCGGCAGCTCGAAAGTTGATGATCCACCCAACGATGGTGTGACGATCGCATTGGGGAGACATTTAATAAGCAACCAAAAGGTGCCTTCCAAACAACCATCACTACGATAAGCCTACCAAACTGATAAGATTGCGCGAAACAAGCCACCCACTGTAGGGTGAGATTAATTAAGTGTTTCCGATAACGATCTGCAAATTATGCAACCAACCGTCTTCGGTGCCACCTCGGAAACTGTCCATCTTTGCTGGCCAACCACCCAGGTGTCGATCAATTGCACCCATTGCGGATGTACGCCTGTCAACGAGCCACACGAACCGGCTCCCAAATGGAGCCATAATTTTTGCCACCCTTCGACCAGGCCACCAACCACCCGGGAATTAGTTGAGGATTCACGTCTCGTCGCCGGACGCGACCCGTGCGGAGGCTAATTTAATGCCCACCCGATAATCAAGGGTGCGCGTTAATTAATGAGCGTGAGTTGCTCGCGGTACGCTCGATCCGATGCCTAGTGGCGTGCGTCTCCGGTGGGCGCATTAAGCATTCCGTAGCCCACTTCGAAGGGAGTGAAATTATTCAAATCAGCGACTTCTGGAGGATTTTCTTTTTTCGCCTTCCCGTGCGCGCACCAATCGAATCATGATCCCTCCTCCCAAAGGAGCAACCTTTTGCGGGTTCGATCGGTGACCAACGTTTCCGGGCATCGCGCGGCCCGAACGTGATAAGGTGTCAAAATATCACACTTCACTTCGGTGGCTCCGAGAAGCGTAGGGAAAAGCTCGCTGAAAGTCCAGTTACGTGTGGCACAGAACGACCCACAAAAAAAAACCCCAATATGGCCACCCCCTTGAGGGCCTTCCCGAGGCCGAGCATTAATAATTCATCCACCCCATTCGAAATATGTAGTAAATTATGTAGATGGAAAGAGTGGAGTAGTGTGGCTCGTAAAAACCGAACACGAAAACGAGGAAAATAGCCACCGACGCCGACGGTGGGTTTTTCTTTTTCCCATTTTCCATTGGCCTCCCATCGACGGTTTTCCCTACTCGACGCAGGAAAAACGTATCGTTGCGCGCGAGACCCGGCGGGGCCAAAAAGGTGCGAATGTGTTAGGTCGACGAAATAATCACGAAATTAGGATTATGCAAATCGTATCCCGAACACCACGGGCGGGCGTTTCTTCGGCCACACCGAAACGACGGCATTTACCGTCAGGATTATTGCCGCCACTGCAGTCCTTTTGGTCGCGAGCTGAAAAGGACGAAGCGTGAGAGTGAACGAGAGAGAGAGAGAGAGACAGAGAATGGAATGGAAAAAAAAGCTCACGCTTTCACACACCACACCAGGGAAGGAGGTGTCAAATGGGAAAGCGTCATAAACTGTGCGAGTTACGATCATTGACACTTTCTTTCGATCCCATTTCTTTGGCCGGGGGCGAGAATAGGTTCTTAAGCCCTCAGTTCACAGCACCAGCCTCAGGTCGCGCCCCGCGGACGAAAACCTCGCTGGAAATGTATTAATTAAGGGTAACTTATAGCCACCGAGCGGAATTGTCTTCATAATTTCCCTTCCACGAGCCGGGCCCAAGGTGGGTCTGGTTGGCTGGGCGCCCACCAATTGGCCGGCGGTGGCCCACCAATGGCTTTTCCGTGGGCTCACGTTAGCACACGGGCTGCCGTGGCGTTGCGTCGAGACCAGCGGGAAAAGTTACGATTATGGGAAAATTATGGAAATGGGGTACGGCCAAACCGACCGGCAGCGCTAGCGCTTGTGATGGCGTTTCCAACCGGAGGAGCTTTGCATTTTGTGAGCATGTGTGTGTGCGTGTGTGTGCGTGTGTGTGCCATCGTTAGTTCTTTCCTTTGTACCAAACGCAACACGCATCGTTGAGACTGGGCGCTAGCAGGCTCTTGGCTTCACTGGGGAATTCGAGTAATCGTTTAACCATCATTATGGCCGGATTAGGAAAGTGAGCATACACGAATTCGGCCAGTGTTAATTGTTTGTCAGCATTTTCTGCTGATCGAGCATCTCATGGCGACGAGCAATCCTTGTTCAGCAGAGAGTTATGGGTTCTCCAACGACAAAAGGAGCATTTAAATCTTTAAGCCAACGCTCGAAATGGAAATTCTTTACGCAGACCGCACGGTCAGGGTATGATTTAGCTTTGGCCCTGGAATATATTGCTTTCGTTTATCGAACATCATCGCAGCGCCATCGTTGGTGGACCAGGCGATGGATCAAATTACACCTTCCCAAATTATTCAGATGCTCTCAGAGGATGCTCTCCGAAGCTGACCCTTCGAGGTTCACGGGCTGAGCCCCGGTCTGGATGTAAGATTAACGCACCAACGGCCACTCGTCATCGAACGGATCGTTAGCGCAGCAGGCGCCACGTATTGAGCTCGTATTGGGGGAAGATTCTGGTTTGCTTTTGCTTTTCAAGCGAGTAACACGATCGTGGGCACACGACAAACGACCTACGGCGAGGTGGCGTCGATGACTCTCGAATTACACACGCGGGCGTGCGTCGAACTAACGCCAGTACTACTTACTTGGCCGTTCTTGTCCATCTCGTTGTTGGTGAGCTTGACTTTCTCGAACGATATGACCTGCTTGCGGAGAGCTTCGGGACCGATTGGTGTGTCTGGGTGGGCGTAAAGGCGAGCTGGTGGTGGTGGGTCGGCTTTTCCGGCCACCAACCAGGACGAACGGTGGTACGCGTACCGATAGCGCCGGCTGTCCATTGGGATGATGTCAAGCAGGACGACGTACCGATCGGAAGGAGTCGCTTGGCGCAGTGGACCCGAGAAAGACACCCGTACGGTCGGAAACATGCGGCTGAAAGAGGAATGAAGCCAGTTTTGGAGTGATCATTAGATTTTTAGTCGATCGTGAGTTTTGTGTTTGGGGAAAAGAATATTTTAAATTCATGGTTTTTTTTTAACGCAGGTTTGAAGCTTATACTATAGGATGCTTTGCTCAAAATCTTTTGATAAAGTAATATAAAACATTTGGAAATTCCACAATCCAGTTAGTGTTCCATCACTGAGAAACAATTAGTCACGTTAATTCAAATAAACACGATTCATACAGGCCGGTAAAGACTCAAACACTTTTATGCAACTTAGAGCCTAATGATGGGCTCCTTTTGAATCCCTTTTAAAGAAGTTTCGAACAAACGCGATCTTATTCATTGCCAAAAAAAACCAACACCCGTACTCCACCGTCGCGGCCGACGCTCAATTGAATAAAAGCAATCATTTTAACCGGATCATTACCATAAGTAATTGCCCCCCGGGCTAATGATAAGTGGCAACCCGGGCGCGGTTACGTTTAAACGCCACCCCATCCCGGTTATGGCGAAATTAATCGGCTACAATTCAATTTGCACAAAAGATCGGAGATCGTGCCGCCGCGAAAAGTGCCGCAACAAAGCGGCACACATCCCTGTCTCGATGCTGGTTGGTGGTTAGCCCACAGGAAACCCTTTTTTTTTTGTGTGTGCCGCCCGTACTACAGCTGCCGGGCCAATAATGGTGCGAGGTATGAGCGAGGTAACACAAACAAAAAACCCCCTGAGTCAGCTCGAGTTTTGACATCTGTCATTAGCGCAAATGATCGATCCTTAAAAGGATCGGTCCGTGTGTTATGGGCGTCGTGGTCGCTTGGAATTGGATCGCTTGGAAGATGGATCGGCGCACGAGATGATGGTACCCTCATCAGTTAGGCGTAATTGTACCATCCGTCGCTCATTTGGGTCTAATTTGGTGAAAATGGCGAACCCGCTCACTCTCGCCGGGAAACAGTCAGCAGTATGGCTTCTTGTTGGGTTGTGCCCTTTTTCACCGATGCACCCCATTGGATGTGTGAGCCGGTTCCATACGACATGCGGAGCTCATTTCAACGTAACACCGGTTTAATTCCCTGCCTGGTGCAACGAGCATTGTGCATCGGGCAATGCAGCTTAGAAATTGCTGCCCCAAAAGAGCGCGATGAATGGAGCCTTTGCACCCGGCAGTGAGCTCACAATTCACAATTAAGGCATCGTTTCCATCGTCGAGAAGGCGAAAATGAACAAACGAACACCGGCGACGTCTTTCGGGAAGGGGATGAAATGCAACCCCAGCGAGAAAGCGAGAAAGCGAGAGAGAGAAAACCCAACTACTGCAATGGTCTATTGCACGTTTGAGACGGAAATTGAGCTATATCATAATATTTAAGTACCCATGATGGAGGAGACCAGGGAAGGTGGCTCAACTAAGAGCGCCCCCGAGAGCGAAGCGATCAAAAGCGCCACCGTAATGAGGCAAAAAGGTGGGAACAGAAATTAATAACATCTGTCATTACTTTGTATTGCCAGCGTTGCAGTAAGTGGCTGGGCAGCATTAAAAAAAAAGCGATGGCCCACCCGTCCGAAGCCATCCGTGACTCCTGTGACTGTCCATTCGCTGGGAAATGGTCATCCTCGAGAACGGAAGTGCATTCGCGTACGGTTAATGCGCGATCGGTTGCATCGGTTGCATCAGCAGTGCAGAAAAAGCGACCAAAAGGATCGCAATTGATCCGCCAGCTCGATTCCCTTTACCAGCGAGACTCATTTCCTGTCCCTAATCCGTGGCTCCGAACAAGAGCCGGTCGAGGAAGAGCGTACTCGAATTAATGGTCACTATGCTTAATGGGCTGTACGAAATGAGGTGGAAAATTGAAATCCCTTTATTTCGTTCGTCCGGACCGGCTGCTCGTCGTAACTGGGTCTGGAGGCTTGTTCTGCTCCTTCGCGATTGAATAGATCGCTCTTCCAGGCGCCCATGCTGCCCAGCTCGACACAATCGCTCGATTTAACGCCTTTTTGCTCGCCCATTTCGAGCTATTCCGAACCCCGGGGTTGGTCTTGGATTGTTGAGTTTTCCGTACAACGCTCGGGCGCTAGGCATATTTATATGTGGCCAGATAAATAGCCCCGACTGGGTACCGAGCAGCATCTAGCATCGTAATCGATTCCGATCCACATTAGGCGAGTTTGTTTGAACGAAAGTTTAACGTGCAGTTTGCTCGCTTACGGGTGAGTAATTTGTTAATAATTACCGAGCTTGTTTCCTCCGCGGTGAAGGCAACACACGCGGTTTGAGCCGCACGGGGGCTAAACCGGTGGATGAGTTATGGTTCGCAATTTATTTTCTTTCATTTTACGTCAAGCCGTTACATCGCACGGAACAATCGAACGGTTCTGGGGCGCACAATGCACCCAACCGGGGGCTACTGTGAAACAAACGGAATCCATTTAAAACAAAAAAGCTCATTAGAGAAAGTAAAACACTCACTAAACCCTCGCTATATAGACAGTACAAATTGATTGATAAAAGAGAGCAATCGATGAAACTGGATCAAATTCCAAAAAAAAACAAGCCTCAAAAGGACCCACCAAAGCATCGTATTTTCATGACCCACACAGCCACAACTCGAACAACAACATCAGCAACACAAAAACCGCCTGCCACCGAAGGCAACGAATAAATCATCCCACCCAGCGGCTTGGCGCGCAAAAACTTTGTGTGCGAGCCAAAGCATTAATGAATTATGATGTGCAAAGAAAATTTATTTTGATGGCTCTTTATTTGACTTGGGTGCATCAATTTCGCCCGCAACGCCCACCATGTGCGCATAATCGCGAGCCCGCGAAGCCCACACGGCGGCACGGAACGGATCGAGCCAGCAATCAACACGAAGTCACATGCGATCCAAGCATAAACGCCATTCCGACCGATTTAGCCCTTTGGCGCCCGCTGGAGCCTCATCGTTGCGTTAGTTCTCTCTTTCGATCCTGCCAGCGTTCCAGAGGTGGCGTTCGTTCGTTTCTCATTTCCCGCGATGCAAAGCCTGCTTTGTGCACGGCATCCTTGTGTCAAAGCGTATGCATTCTGCCATTCGATGTTTACCTTTCTTCAGCGCGCAGGCTTATCATTCTTTCGCGTATGTGGCTTTTTCATGTTCGTTCTATGTTGCGTTCGGTTATGCTGCTGCACAGACACACACACTCACGCCGCCTGGCTGCACATGGGGCGTTGCTCACAGTCAGCACTATTAAACCGATTTGATTGATGCGTCCAGATTAATCACGAGCAGCGAAACGCATAAACAGATACTTTTGCCATTGGCTGCGATGTTTTATCTGTTGCTGTAGAAATATAAATCGCACATGGTCTATGTTTGCGGGTGATTTTTTTTCTCCCTCGCCCGTCCATTCCACATTGGTTGCTCGTTTCATTTGGAGTTTTTCGCACCAGCGTTTGCTTGCGCATCATCTCTTCGTTCCCTGGCCAGCAGTTTGCTTGCCGTTTTTGTCCATCCTTCCATTTCTTGTTTTCCAGCAGCTTCATTTTCCACGCCAGCGCCAACTTTGTCGATCGACCGTGGGCTTTCGTTTGCGAGGCTCGCCAGTCGTGGTTTGCTGCGATGTTGCAAAGCGATGCAGGCGCGAAATATGATTGATGAGGGTTTGATTCCAAGCGACGTGGTTTGGATGGCTGCTTTCGGGTGCTGCCCTTTCCTTGTCGGATATTTTTCTGCCCGGTCGTTGTTTCGAACAAACAACAACAAAAAAAACCACCCGAGCCCTTCATGCTCCATCTACCGGCGCGTTCGCGAAACGATTAATAGCCGTTTGCCACACGGCTGCGGGTGCCCTTGTGCAAACACGATAATTAACCATTTTTCACCATTGTAGACCCGGCAACTGCACCGCTACACCGGGCGCGAACCGGGGAGAATTTGAATTTTTGATTAGCCCAACCCAGCGACCTGCTAAGCCGATCGAACCGAGCCGCAGAACCTTCGAAGCTCGTTGTAATCAACACTATCAGTGATATTCTATCAGCTGTGCTGGCTTTGCTGGTCGGACAAGATCGGACCAGCGACAAGTTGATTACATTAATGCGATAATTTATGGCACACTCTGGGCAGGAGTGTGCCTCTCAAAAAAGGACACCGCTCTACAAAAAAAGCCTTACCCTGAGACCGGCTTCGGTTTGTTTCGGGACGCGATGAGCTAATAAATAACGATATTACAAAAAAAAACATCCATTCTTCGCAAGACAATGTAGCAATGTGGCAAGTTTCCGTAGCGGGAGTTGGAACAAGACCTTATCGTTCATAAGGGCTCATCCCACAGGCCGATGTAATTATTATTGTGGCCTGTCGCATATTCGATCTAAAAGAGTTTTTTTCGTTGTATTTGAAACTTCGTAATAACACACCCAAATGAAACAATGTAAGAATGTTTCCTTGTGACGATTTGCACCTGGTTATTGGAACATTAGGTCATTTAGTCAATATATACAATTGGTTTCATGGTAACGTTTCATTATCATCATTTAGAATGAATGAATTATCAATCAAAGGCTGGTTTCATATCTTGTTATATTTGTTCAGAACCATGTTAGAGCTTATTGTTCCTTAATCATTATGCAGTTTAATCATTTAACATTTAACAAATAATCATTTAACAAAAGAAAGGTAAACAGCGAAGACTCTCAGTATCGCATGGAATGCTTGCGAAATAGAATAGCGCAGTTAATGAGTCATAACATGTGGAAAGTGTAAGCATTATACTCCACAACGTACCCGCTCTCGTTTTGCGGTTCGAACAAGATATGCAACATTAATCAGCAACCACATTAAGGGTGCCTTCGGTCCAACATACGGATTATGTAACGACCGAAGATCTCCACCAAGTGCCACGCCGTCAAACAAACTCAATTCACAGAACGATAAAAATAAAACGCATTCAATTGCTAATGAAACAGGTGCGCTCTGTTGCCGTCTGTTAGCTCACCCGGCACCCGGCAGGGTCCTTCCGCGGTGCTTAAGCTTCCCGGAAAGGCTCGAAACCGAACCCATACATGCATTGCGAACCGACGACGCGACACGCTGAGCGAAAGCGAAAATGAATTATGTTAAGGTCACGTCGGACAAGCAGTTTTTCAGCTGATTTTATGATCAAAACCGGAGGGTTTCTTTTATGAACCGTATTATGCTAATTGCGCTTTAGCTCGGCTAAACGGCGACCGGCTAAGAACGGCGGCGAAATGTCTTTCGCTTAGGTTGCCTCCCGCCGGCGGGCCGGCCATTCGACGAAAAAAAAAACACTCTGTTTACTGGTTTTTAGCATTCGTTTCGCTTCTGTGCCATGAGAAATTCGTCCGGCTAGATTGGTTTCCGCGCTTTCGAGAGCACAAACCGTTCGCCAGCAAACGGAATGCGAGCTGGGAAATGAATTGAATCATTTGCTATGCGTAAAAATGTGTAAATCATTCCGGCAGCACTTAAGCCGCCCAGCGAGCCCGACTCCGATCGGTTCACCCGATAGGTTTAGTTGCTTTTCCGTTTCCTTGCAGCAACTGTCGTAAAACCCAGCGCGCCCCATCAGCGGTCACACGCAGCAGCTTAATTCGCTGCATTAATTCCCGCAAGCCACTCGTGATAAAGAGCTACTGGCGTACGACGAGGCTCCCCGAAACGAGGTGAGAAACGCGAACAATGATAGACGGAAAATAACGTGCGCGCCCGCGGAAACACAGTTTTGATCCTCCGCTGCCACGAGGAAGTCCTCGAGGATCGCGACCGCACGATCAGCAAACCAGCAGCACCACCGATAATTAGCACCCTATTTTCAAGTCAGCACTCTGGCCCTGGCCAGTAAAAGCTCACAGAGAACAGGCTTATCAATCGGGGCGCATCATCACCGAAATTAGCAATCGTTGAAATTATGTAAATAAATATTGAAACAACGAAAAGCGCTCGTGAAAAATTTCCCCCACAAGTGGCTTTCGGCTGCCGCGTTTTCTCGCCATTGTGTGGCGAGTGAGGTCCATGCTGTCATAATTTCAGTTGCATACGACCACGAGTGGCTGATGGCCGTGAGCTGGCACTTTTTACACGCCATTACCATCGGAATTACATTTTATTCGTAGCCCAGTCGGTGCATATCGTTCCGAGCGCCAGAAGGGTTATCGCCATGGGGCGAACCGACGATGATGTCAAAAGGGGACGCACGGAAAACAAACGAACCGTTGGAACAATGCGAGGATCATAAAAAAATCACTAAATGACTCGGCCAAAAAAAAAAAGCACAAGCAACAAATGGAACAGTTATGATGTGGAAAAGCTAAACTAAATGGAAAAGCGAACAGTCGGCACCGAGCGTGGTGAATGGAAGGCGCCGGCTACAGAAGATACGGAATTTCAATTCCACGACGAATGAATACACGTCTTACTTCACTCCACCTGGCTGCGGACGGGGCCGGACTTTTCCACGCCGTTCTCAGCTGACCGGCACGGGATGGTGGAAAATTTATTTCAACCCCTAGCTCGTCCTCGTCTTACTGCTGCGGTTTTGCACTTCCTTCGTCGATGAGTGGCCGCTTGATGGGTTTAGTTTTAATGAAAATGATACATCACTATTTCGGGGGCCCCTTTTTTTGCCTTCTTCATTTTTCCAGTTTGTTTTAGGATGTTTTAGCGACGCAATGGGCTCCACAGTCCCGGCTGGAGTTTGGTTTGTTTTCGCCAACTCATGCACCTTCGTGGGCAAATTATGCTGATGGGTCTTCAAGAAAAGCAACCAAAAATACCAAATATGCATCGCACTGTAACGATCGCTATCGTTACGAGTGCCGCTCGGCGGGAAATGGAAATATGAATGCTTTTCATCGCGGTCGAAATTAAAACAAAACACGAAATCGCCACCACCCACCAACGGACCAAGCGGGCGGAAAGCGATGACAAAACGGGAACACTGCCATGAAAACAATATTTAAATTATTGCGCCGTTGTCGATCGTTTGCGTTTACAACGCTACAGTGGACCGACGGCATGACTAATAAAAAAAGAAGAAGGTGAATATGAAATAGAACGAGCGCGTCTATGATTTGATGTGTTAATAAAACCGCTTTTCATGTACAAGCGTTATCAACCCTTGTAACATGGCTCATTGCCTAACGGCGGTCATTTTTCCTCCATAAACAACGCTGAATGGTGCAGCAGGAGAATAAATTACAAAACTGACAATTTCCAAACAACTAAATAAGCCATTAGCCGGCCGGCTTGTCAATTAATTTATTGCCGCTGTGAATTATGCCATGCATGAAAATATCGATGCAATTAGAGTATCAACCGGATCGACGAGTCTCATCGCGCGATGAATAAAAACGCTTCCATTGGGGCAGAACTGGGTTTTCACGCGCTTCTCTCTCCAACGGGTCATTCCGATCGGGGAACGCAACGGGCGTTGGATTTGGCCACGGGTCATTAATCTTGCCTCTACGCGGGCGCACCAAAATCGATCCGATTCAATTAACATAATTTTTACATTCGCACCGAGCCCCCACCGGCGTAACCGGAAACCAATCCTCGAAGCCAATCGCCATTCGCCCCACGTGGGACCATCCTCCGGCCCATCGGAATCGTCGTTTAACAATTCATCAAATTCATCACCGATCGGTGGGGTCGGTTTTCGCGCGAGATCGAAATCAAATAAGCCACATAAAAGCGCGCTCCCGTGTCTAGGCCGTAGATTCGCGCACACTCTCGCGATCTCACCATTGGTTGCCACGCATTCCGATCTCTGATGGCGCGGTGAAAATGAGCCTCTTGCCGAAGGGGGCTTCTGCGGTGGGCAGGGAAAACAATCGCAATTAATTAAAGCCCGATCAGGGGCATAAAAAAGAGTCGGATACGGAGCCTAAAAGAGGGAGATAAAAATGCGTCTCCATGGGACGCGAGCGATAAATCTCACGGTTCATCGCCCGGACTGTCGCGTTTCCATCAGCCGTCGCAGCAGCAATTACAGCACCGGCAGCCGATGACGCTGATGATGAAAATGGCGTCAGTAGAGCACCGCCTGAAAGCCGGTCATCAAAGCGGTAGGTTTATGGGATCGGTCCGATCGAAATCAGAGCAGCATCCGTGAGTAGATTTTTCGCCCTGCGTGGCCATCTCGTTGAATAGCACGCGTAATGGCATGACGCGGGTTGTCGGGAACTCGTTTTTGGCTGGCAAAGCATTCATTGCATCACATCAAACCCGCTGACCAGTGGAGTATGAATGTTTGATTACAATTTAATTGGTGGTAAGAAAAGATGGCAGAGCAAAAAAAACAGTCGCTTCCATTTCGAGAGTGACAAAAACCACAGCCGAGTCGCATCCGCGAGCATCCGATCCAGTGAGATCATATTCAAGGTGTGGCAGAAGCTCGAGAGAACGAAAAAAAAAATACAGAACGCAGCAGCCCGGGAAAAATGATTGCGTGAGTTTCCCCTTAGCTTTTCGGCTGACAGCTCACGCGTCACGCTGGTCGGCCGTTTTGACAGCTGACGGAGGCAATATGGGATGTTTGTTCCCGCGGATCTCGCCGACGAGGGTGCAAATGTTTTGATTGACAGATTAGCGCGCCCGGTAGCGGGAAAACTGGTGATACCGGCAATTGCCGCTGTCATGTTGCGTTTTCCTTTTCATTCCACTGTTTTTTTTTGTTGGTTTTCTCCACACCGAAGGACCTTCCGGATCGGCACCGGAAACCGACCCCCTGATCTGTGCGGTTTCATTTTTCTCACCTTTCTAGGATTTCATGCACTTCAACTGCAACCGCGTGCATCCTTGCGTCGCATGCAACAATACCAGGCTGCCAATTTCGCATGCCAATCGTGTTCAACCGTTCTGTCGATCGTGCGCCCGTGCGATGTTTGACATTTGGCTTAATCAATTTAATTTGCGACCCAACCATCGAGCACCCAAACAACCGGCGCCAACCAAAGGTGCTCAATCAATCGAACTGGTGGCCTGTGGTTGACTGGGATGTTCCTTGTTGGTATGCCATGCAGCGGGCAAAAACAACGAAAAAAAATCAGCCACACTTTTGTGGGAAGTTCGCAAGCTGACGCTCCCAACGATTGCGGTCGCTCCCGAAAAGTGTAGTTCTTTTGGCACTTTTGTTTGAATTTTCCGGGTCGAAAAAAATCCCACCGATTGTGGAGAACTGGAAGAAAAAATAGAACCACCGTTGCATGCGCTTTATGACACAAATTGGGCACACATTCCGGAACGATTTGCGTGCCATGCGGGTTTTGGTTGTCTTGCGTGATACCACTTCCTGTCCGTCAGTTTGAGTGTCGTGTGATAAACGAGCCCGAGGTGCATTACAGCAATAGAAACGTTCCGCCAACCGATTGGTGTTTCAATTTTCCTGCCAAACGAGTCGGTTTTGGTGGTATTTAAGCTCATTCGCAAATTTGCTTATCACTCAAACAGACGTTTGAATTTGTTTCGGTAAAGATAGTGCACATTCGTGTCGTGTGATATCGAATCCTTCCAGCAGCAAGCGCCCCAGCACGATCATATTTTCAATTTACCACTCGATATCGAGCATAATTGCATCCACAATTCCAGCTGTCACGCTGGACGCACTGGTGAGGCGCTGTTGCTCGTAAAATGGAACACATTTTAAAAAAGCGCCATCCTTTTGTAACGAAGCGATGCCACACTCCCACAAACCGTGCTAACCCACCGAGTTGGGCACTGACGTCCCGGGAAAAAAAAACCTCCAACCAAAGAACACCCTCGACCAATCGACCTAAAAATACTGAAACTGTCAGGCCAGGGATCATTAATTTCGGAAATTATGATTACCGAAGGTGGGCCAGCCCGCTGGCGCGCTACGTTCGAAAGGTGGGAAACGGATCCATTTGTCGTTGCATTTGTCGCCTGAATCGCGTACGTCCGTCCTTCCCGATGGGGTGAGCCACCCACTCCCTGGCTCCCTGGCTAGCGACCGGGGACTATTGATTGAGCGGTAACTTGTGAAACGGAACCGAAAGGAAATGAGGTACAAAATACGGCTCAAAGTACCGCCATAAAAATATAACACCGTCCTGCCACCATAGCGAGCCGGAACGCGTGGTGGACGTGGAAACTCGGGAAAAAAATAAACCAGGAACGCTAGGAAACTACCCCTTTTTGCTGCCACGACGCTAATGATCGATTTGCATGTTACCATCGATCGGTGGCTTGCGAAGGAGGGCCGTTTGTCGATGAGTATTCGATTCGCTGGATGGAAACCGGAAACGCCACAAACAGAACGCGGAAAGGCGCTTCCTTTTTCCCGGTTTCGGCACGAGTGACGCACACGACAATGAGGTGCTTATGTGTGAAAGAGGTGCCGTCAGGGCACGAAACTCCGTTCGAATCCGTTCCGTGCGGTTCAGCCGTCGAGTTAACGTTGTTGACTTGGCAGGGTTTTTTCATTTATTTGACGAATGCACTCCTGAAAGAATGGGTGCGTGCGTGTAGGTGTATTTGGGCTGCTCCTTCGTGTCCGTGTTCGGTATGTAAATAAATTACGCCATATTGGGTGACGCCATGACGGCGAAATAAAACTCACCCACTTTTAGGTGACGATTACAATGTGTTACACTATTAAACCGGCCCGTTCGCATTAAACCCCCCATTTAATCAACATCTCCATCGCGAACAGTCGAACGAGAGCTTGGCTTAAACAAAAAAGGCTCCTTTTTTTCACCACGTGACCTTCTGCTTGTCACCTTCTTTTGGGACTTTTCCACCGGCAGCAAAGTGTTGACCGGATCGTTAAAACCATCATCGAATGTTGGACTCCGGTCGTCGAGGGTCGTCGCGACTCCGAAATATGCCCAATTAGTTACTACGCACCTTCGCCAGGTCCGGTACTCAGCGGGGGAGCCCAAAACACGACTCAGAGCGTTGGAACGCATGTGGTTTAATTTAACCTTTTTTTTTTCTTCGTTGCTTGGAGCAGTTTATTATCCCGCGACGTGCTGCCGCGCGATCACGTCATCGATCGGGGGGCGGGCGAGCGAATCGTACCAGCTCTAAATAATAACGAAGCAAAAAAAATCAAAGTCGCTTGTTTTTTTTTCGGGGCAGCAAGGAATAAGGAGAGAGAAAAAAACCTGCCACCAGTCAGGCGCGAGTAAACAAAAAACCCTCACCACTCCACCGCAACCGTCATAATCGTATTATTTATGATCGGTCGAAACATAAATCGTGCCTTACCACCAATAGCTCCCGCTGTCGGTTTTTTTTCCTCTCTTTTCTACATCATGTTTTTTGTCGGTTGAACTCCGCCATTCGCATTTTCGCGCCGCACACAGCATCGCCCGCCCTTTTCACAGTATCTCCACGGCACGCCATCGGAAAAGGGCGATCGACGATCGCGCGGGCATATTTATTTATTTACCTCTTCACCAGTGCAGATGAAGAGGGCGCAATAACAAAAAAAACACGACACCCAAGCGCACCCCAATCTTTTATCACCTCTACACCGGCGTGCGGAGAGGCGGGAATAAACGAGCGCAAAAATACGCATAATGTGACACCCCAGCATAAATATCATCACTTTAAACCGGTGTAAAGCGGCAAGATTTACGACGAGTAGCCGCGCGAGCCTTCGCTCGGTGATGTCTTCGAGCCTTCAAAGCAAAGCCTCCCAGTTTGCAGGGTGGTGAAATATTTCCACGCACCAAGTGGCTTTCGCAATTACGCCTCCCAAACCGCCATTGAAGCCTGATGCCGAACGCAAATTTTCCACGGGCAAACGGGGCCCTGTGGGAGGAGAAATGGCAAAAAAAACGTGCCGTCTAATGTTGACCGACCTCCGGTCATGGCAAAACAATGTTAGCGCCACCATCGCATCACCTTAAAGCGCCGATAAGCGAAAAAGGGAACGCTTTCCGGTTTGGCTCAAGCGTCGAGTGGTTGACCGAATTGCAGTAGGCCGTGCGCTGAGCGGCACAATTAACCGGGACGAATAAATTTTACACCCCGAAAAACATGACCATTCGCTGTCGGACATTCAATTTTCCTCGCTTCCTTGCCCATGGCGAACCGCCACGAACATGGCTCTCGTGGAAAGGAGCTCGTAAAGTAGGGCCTCCGATCGGGATCAGAGGGATACCAAAGCGAAGGAACAGAGAAACTGATCCCCCCTGAGGTTGCTATGGAAACGCGGCGTGTTTGGATTGTGTGGAATTTTGAAATTTAAATAACCGACAGTTGGATGCAAATAGATCAAAAATTGTCTTCAATACACATCCTTTGTAAACCTTTACTACACCTGCAAAATTCAATAAATGTACACAGGAATGAAATACCTCTAATGGTAAAAAAAGGAACAAATTTCAGCACCATTCAACACTCGCAACAAACCACGAACAACCCTGTTTCAACCCGGCTAGTGGAATGTTCTTGCTCAACCGATGCATGTTTTTACGATAACAATCTACCCCGGGTCAGGGTAGCGATCCTGGTGGCCCAACCGAAGGGCCACGGATGTCCCCGTTGAATCAAGCAGCCAGCCTTTCCCACCCATTGCAGTGCTGCATCGTGCCAACGCCACACGTAGCAAGGTGTGTTAAATATGAAACAAATGCTCCCGATATCATAAGCCGATACGACGGCAAATTACCGAACCACCCGTTACGGAGCTGCGGTGCGATAAACGCACACCTTCCCGTAAGCACAGATAGTTCAACCCGCGGATAACCTGAAGGAAAAACGGGCCAAAGCGGAAGCCACCCAGGCTGGCCGGAAACCGGTTCCTGCCTGTCGCGCACAAAACCACGCACAGAAGCATGTAACGACCATGTTTTCTATCCACCGCGCGATAAGATAAGCCACCCTGGTTTGGGAGGTGTGGAACCGTTAGAGTTTCATTTACGCCCCGATCGATCGAGCTGGTGCACGCTTCAGTGTGTTTGTGGGAGGAAAATCGAACCATACCCGTCGTGGGGCGTGATAAAAGAACCCGACCGCAGCAGCGCAACATTCCCAGCAATCCTTTGGGCTATCGGATTAATTCATTGCAAGCGCGAAAGGAGGTGTTGAAGGGCGCAACTTCTGGTAGGCCGGAGTCGATCGACACCCTCGGACCCTCGGCACTCACTTATCGCACGTCATTTGCATAGCCCTTGTGCACCGTGGGTGGCCCTTTACCGCCGGCGGGAGGCCACCGATCGTCCGTAGCCATCCACGGAACAAAGCATCACATCTCGGCCGTTGCAATCGCTTCCGGCGAAAGCCCAACACTGAACGAATTCGATCCCGCCCTGCAACTGAACGGCCCGAAAGGTCACCCGTTGTTAGGGAAATTTATTGCCAAGTGTAGGTGGACCACTTGCCGCACTTGGGTCGGTGGAAGAAAAGCCATTTTTCACGCGCAAACGACACCCGGTTCGGTTGGCGAGGTCTGGCGGATCATCGAAACGGGCATTCCTTAATCTTCCGGGCTACCCTCGTTACGATGGCACGGTCATGGGAATTGGCGCTCAATGGCAGACCGGAAAAGAACCGTCGTTGGTCCAGTTTGGGAACCGAATCTAGTTTCATCATCCGGCCACCGTTTTGGCTTGGGAAAAAGTGACCCATCGAGGGTTCATCGCGGTAGTCAACGTGACTGTCAGCAGCAACCAGTCAGGGATGGTTAGCCAAACGAGCCCACGCCATCGAGAGAGCCGCAGTTCGTGCGAAACGAAACGAGGCTGTGGTGGTTTAGGTAGGGCATTTTATGCTCTGCTCACATTTCCCGCCAATGATGGGAACCGTCGCTTGGGACGGTTTCGTTTCTCGCCGTCAAATCATCGCATCGTCTTTTGGCCGTTTCTTGATGGCGGCCTGCGAGAAGCATTTGGGTGGGTTCTTTCGTCCATCGACGTTGGACCGGAAGTCATGCTTTGGCTAGTTGAGCCGGCCGAAGTAACCAGCGTAACATGATTTAACGGCAAGGGATGCGTGCGAACGTTGAAGCGTTGATTGTAAATCACTTCGAACCGGCTCGCTAATCACCATCGTCTGCAAAAGCGCCATCTGAACAGAGAAGTAAATTTTCTGTGGGTGTATTTAGTTGGTGTTATGTTTTATTTTAATCCTCAACCTAGACTCTTCTGATGCTATGTATTGATGTAAATTTAAAAACGAAACAGCATGATTTAAACCACAAAAATTGCAAGGAAACTCAGAGAAATTAATTCCTCTTTCATAAGTTAGTGAATCTCATGGCCTATTTTGATATGTTTCTGACAGTTTGACAAACCAAATTTATTAATATTCTGTACAATACAAATCAAATATTATTCACTAAATTGCGATTACACAAAAATTGGACATCAAAGTCAATCCGCGATCATTCTGTTTATCAGATGCTCACAGTTTTGTTCGAACATATCATTTACATACGAATTTATGATTAATTGATTGTTCCACCAGCATATAGTTTGTGCAGCCTTATTTCTACATCGAGCATTCCAATTAAGTTGCAGCTACAACAAATCGTTAACCATCAAACAAAATGCCGTTGATACGAATCGCTACTAGGGTGGATGGTGAGCTCCACATTTCCACTGCGTTTTCAAAAAAAAACAACAACCCTGCCCAATTTATCATACACGCCTTTTATCAGCATTGCTCCATGCGTGCAATCCCCAACCCAAACGACCCCATCCGGCTTTGGCGGCTTCACTATCGTTTCCATTACCGCTCGAGTCGGGCCGGAAATTAGCCGATTAACACATCGGATAAAGCTTGATCGATCGATGGCTGCATTTCTCATCCCACCAAACAGCGAAGCTATTACACGAAGAAGGAAGCCAACCCACCGATGATCCGTTGATCGATTCGCCTTCCTCGTGGGCTAATCTCTCGCATGCGTCTATTCACTTTCGGATATTATTACGCCCGATATCACTCCGATCAATCCGCAGACGCTGCATTAGCCCGACGATCGAGCTGGCAGGTGATGGCGTGTCGTTCCACGCAACACAGACACACACGCACACGCACATTCGGGTGAATTTCCACGGGCTGTCTGAGCGAACACATTGCCACCCCGTCGGTTTGCCTCCAGGAGCCCTACCGGCCGCCTCCGTGGGCTACCAAATGGTGCAATTATTTATACCGATCTGCGCGAAGGCTCGAAGATGGCAGCCCGCAGGAGCGCAAATATTTACAGCCCCAGCCGCAGCCGTACCAGTTCCCGAGCACGGCACGAAAATGTGTAATAACTTCTGTCTTTCGATTTTGTGAGGCGACCACACCACACGCCTTAGCACCTCTTTATCTCCCGGTGGCACATAGCCGCACCCTTCGAGTGATCGTTACAGGCGAGCGAAAACGAGAAAGCACCACAAGAGTCGCCCGTGAAGAAGCTGTTGCCACCGGAAGATAAATCAAACTAAATGACTGTTTATTTATTTAATGTACGGAAAGCCATTTTTGCGGTCCACCACGACTGGCTGCGATGGACCAAACCAAGCAGAAAGGCAAGCCAGCGGGGATCAAGCGAATGCTCAATCGCTTTAGGACGCTTCTCTGATGCTCTGCATTTCTTTACATTTTCACCCCAAGATCCGCTGGCTCTCGGTTCACGCTGGTCAGGCACTCTTTCCCTGGGACCGAGGCGTTTCTGCGAGCGGGATATAAATTGTTTATGTGGTGTAATTTTGCGCTCCATTCATATGATCGGAAATTTATCTTATGAAATCATAATCACGCCGGGTTATGTGGTGGCATGTGTGCGAGCAGCGAGGGTTCGTTTTTCAGCCCCTTGTACATTGCCATGGCCCTGGTAGAAGACGGCAAAAGTGTCGCAGGCTTGGAAATGAGCGCGAAACGAGTGCGCCGTGCGATCAAGTGAGACGCAAGCGAAAGGATCACCTTCCAACTGGGGTGTTGGGTGCAATTTGCGCTCACAAAAACGATGAGGCGTTACGTTGAGGCGCGTCGGTTTGTGTGCCGTCTAAAAATAAGGGTCTTAATTAGAAACTAGACAGCAATTTGCGCAAGACGCAGCAGCCGTCGTGGTGGCGAACTCGGCGATGGTTGGTGATCATTTTCCAGGCTGCACCGTCGGTTGGCATTCCAGCGGCGAACCGTTGGCGAACCGGATTTGGCCGGCACAAACGGCCGTACGGTGTTTAATGATTTTTAGGATCAAATTTCCTCCTCTTTTGAATGCTTAAGGAATGCTGCCATGGGCTCATGCAGCGCTGCAGTCACCAACGGCAACGATCGCCGAGTGCAGCGGGTCGAATGTAATCAAATGAAGGTGTTTATTTCGTGATGGCGTTTAACACCACCGTCGCGACGGTTTGCAATGAAGCGCATCTTCTACCACGCACGAGCACACCGTAGCCGATGTGGCTGGCTTCTCCATCGCATCGATCGTACGCTCGGGTGAAATTAAGGAAATTAAACTAATAAAATTAACAGGAAACAACGAGTAAACCTGTCATCGAACTGATTATCGTCTCGGGTGCCTTCTCCGAACGCCCGGTGAACCACTCGGAGCCACGGGAATAAAACATTCCGACAAAACTTCTCGTAAAATCCCGCGTACGATACGATGTCCGATCGGTAACCAACAGCTTCTAAACTTGGCTGCTCGAGAGGCGAAAGAGCGCCCAAAACGAGCCGGGAGTGGAAACAAACTGGCCGAGGATGGAAAAAGATGGCACAAACAAGAACAGAACAACGGAAAGCTTTATCGCTTCTGATCGTTCGCAAGAAGGCGATCGATGCGTGAGGAATGCGACAATTCCCGTCGGCCTCGGAAAGATGGTGGGAGATGGAATTCTTTTATTATCTTGTTTTGTCACTTTCGAACGACACCGAATCGATGATAATCTCCGTGTTTTTTTTTTAAATTGTAATTTGATACATAAATTTAATTTTAATTACATGCTGATCGACGAAACGGCGATTTCGATCGCAGCTTATCGTTTTACCGCAGCCGCTCGTAGCCTACCGATTGGAAGCCCTGGCAGCTTCCAACGACCACAGGCTTCTTACCAACGCGCGTTGGTCAAAAGCCTCGTTATTGTGAGTGTTGGCGTGTGTGTTTCCACGTACGGATTAACCAAGCCCGTTGGCTCGTATGAATCCAATTAGGCGAGGGTTTTATGGTTCAAAGCGCAAAAAACGATAAATTTCTTTTAATCTGCTGATGGAAAATGAGCCTTACGAAAACAATCACGGCAGAGCCACTCTCGTGGCATTTAATTCCGCTTTCCGCATTAGGTGAATTACCTACCGAGCAACATGCTCACAATAAAGCTGGGGGCCATTGAAGCCGTAAAGTGTTGAATGCAAAAATCGCACAACGGACGAATACATCGCCCCATTGATAATCATGACCCTTTCCACGCCAATTATTACGATCGCGATAGGCACTTGTAGATCATGCATTCTCAGCGAACGATAAGCGCTTATACGCCATTTTGCTAAGGCATCCGACCCCGGTACAAAGCGCCCAATGCTCGACATACGTTCGCAGTCCATAAATTCGCGCACCATCGGTTTTCGCAAGGGAAATGCAGCGACCCCAGCGGGTCACGGCGACAGTGGGTATTGTACGAGCGAGTGTAATAAAAGCATCTTCCGTCGGTATGCGGGAAAAAGCTCACGGTTCAGAAAGCTACAGCCCACCGTGACTCACGAGAGGCTCGCAGATGGGCTCGAAACAAGAAACCAACACCCTCAAGGGGTGCACCATAACCCGGCAGGGTGGAACATCACAAGCCCTGGCAGGCGGTGGCATCCAACGAGCCAAAACCAATAAACTCCAAACGTGTTAAACTCATAAAAAATAAACCCCAGACCGTACCGTGATCGACACAACTCGCGGCCTGACACAATCAACTTGCCATGGCCGTGGCTTAACAGCCCACGGGCTTTGCGCGTGTAACCGAACAAAACGCGCCCGAGTGAGATAAAAATAATAAAGCAAAACCGAACATCGGAACAAATCAAAAAATGGGGGAAAAGTCTATAAGCGTAAATCTTGCTTTTATGCTTATTGATTTATTCCACCGCGACGGTCGAGGGCCAGCGTTTCGAGCGTTTCAGGTCGCTTTGCAAAACCGGCAGGCCCGGCAGCAGACACTCGTTGACAGGCAGGTCCACCTTAAACACCGATCCCCGAGGTGGTCGCCGGAGGTCCACGCGAGGGACCGTAAATTATGATTTTATTTGAAGAAATTGAAACGGAACCCGTAAAATGCCGTGGAATGCCGATAGCCCCCGGACTCCGTCGCTCCGTGTGGTCAACGGGAAGTGAATCCGATGGCCGATGAATCCGTGTAGGACTCCCCCACGGCGAGGACGCTCTGGACAACGCCTTCCAGCTAGCTTCAAGATGCCACTCCAAGCCCAAAGGTGGCCCAAGGTGCGCATCCGCAAGCCTATGGGGTGATAAACCAGTTTAAAGCCGTACATCTCGTGGTACGTGCGAGACACCAGCATCGTGTTTGGCACCATCGACACCGTGAAAATTTATCACTTTCATCGACCGGATTGGCGATTTTATTGCTTTATTGCGGCGACGAAGTGCTGTAAAAACACACCCCAAGGCCAAGGTTCCTCGGCCCGGTGGGTTTTCTCGACGCGTACGCAACCCAGCGGCCTTCGGGACCGGATCAAAATCGAACCTGATTATGATCCCGTCCGCCCGGCCAGCCACCCATCGATCGATCGCACCCATCGATCGTTGTTTTTCACACCTCCTAACGACCCCGAGATCACCGGTCGGTGTTCAGGTTTGGAGCGGAACACCGGTAACGAGCTTACACGCCCGAGGTACACCGACAACGGGACATCGTGACAGGCCATAACTGTCCCGCAGCCACGTCCGTACAGCCCTACGGGTCGTCGTGGCTCACCATCTCACGGTCGAATCCGGCCTGGAACGGCTCGCGGGCTCGTAAAGTAATAAAACATCGCGCATGCAAAGCCGGTTGAGAAAATTCGAGCCCGCGCGTGAGAAGCGACCACTCGGGCAGGATGAGATTACCCACCCCAAGATCGAGCCATCCGGTCTGGCGATGAACCTGGATGGGGCTGAGACAACTGTCGGGATCATAAACGGTCGTTGCAGGGAAGAATTGAGCATTTTTCCTAACCTGTGCCCTTGCTTGAAGGTGGTTCATTCATGGAGCAATGATCCTGTGCCATTTGCCCTCCACGTGGTGTGTGTTCATGGCCCCTAAGCTGGCCAACAAACGGCTCCAACGGCGTGATAGAACCGAAAATGACTCGCAAAAATCGTTACCAGATGGAGCTTGCAGCGTGACACCAAACACCCTATCAAACCCAGCCATCAGAGCCGCCCAACCTCGACCGAACGTCGCGGCCACGTGTCTCGTCGGTGGTTCAGTCGACAACTCACAACCAAACCCTCAGAGCCACCGGTGTGCTAATTGCCCAACGATTACAAACTCATTTGCCCGCAATTACCGCACCGGCACCATCCGGTGGTTGGGGTCAGAAAGCAAATTCCCAACCACCCCACAGGGACCCCAAAGGGTCGTCGATTCGTTGTTTAACAGCCATTTTTCTCGCTGTTGACAGATGTGCCGTTGTCAGGGAGACCGCCACGTCAAAAAGGCCGCCAGAGTACTACTACCATTTTGATTGACACATCTGTCAAAAGTGACTTCGCGAACCAAGGCGGGCCCTTGTGGGTGGGAGTAATAAGTAGGCGAGCTTCCACTACTTACCGGCCCGTTTTGGTGATGATCATCTCGGTGCCGAGATCGTGGAACTTGTCCCAGAGTTCCTTCGTCTCAAGGTGGCACTGAACGGGCCGCAGGTCGTCGCAGTTGCACGATCCGACGATAGTTGATTTGGTCTGTGGAAGTGGCCGGTAATAAAGTAGCATTCGTGTAAGAGAACGTGTTGCGTAATGGCGGATTGTGGCCGCTGGTGTGATGCTTACCTGCGCGGGTTCTGGCGTGAGCCGTTCCTCATCCGAAGGGCTGGCAGTTGCAGTTCGCGCTGGTGATATCGCTCCTGATCGCGACTGAGACGTACGATGTTTGCTGGACGTGCGATTCGAGGTCATCTGGGCCTCAGAGTCGCTGCACTGCTCTACGTCCACATCGACGTCGTCTTCTGGTTCGGGGAATCGATCAACCGACAGAGGACCTTAATTGCGAAAAGAACGAAATCAGAAAACACTCCGGTTAGGTGAATAATTGCTCCCAAACAGCCACGAGCGTTACGTCACGTTCGATCGCCTGTAAAGATACTCCCAATCTGATGTGTTTGCTCCGGTTCGGATAGCATCTACACCGGCGTGGCCTCAAACAAGCGCACGGCCCATTTGAGCGCACGCGTAAATAAAATCTAATTAAATTTGCATCTAAATTAACCGTGAAACAATTCGCAATACCCCTGCTTGTGTGCGATCAGCCACGCCTTTTGTGGGACGCTGTATATCTATTCAAATGAGGCGTGAGCATGCCGAACCAAAGCACGAACTTTTCCCAACCGTTATCGATTTTCCCTTTTTGTCGCTCGTTCGCGCGTCTTGGTGGAAAACTTTTTACGCGCCTGCGAGCGTACGGAATGCGCGATAAGGGCGCTAGCAGCACCCAAAATGGGCAGCTCGGGGCAGTAAATCATCGGAAAATGTTCGCTGATTTATGGCACCCGTGGCCGGCTCCCGTGGGATACCGAGTGGCCCGGGAAAACCGAGGAGCTATTTAAAAAGCAAAGCTCGTCAAACTTTACTTTTTTTCCACTGGAACTGTGCTCGGTTGGATTATAATTTGTCAGTTACACCGATAGGGCGCTCGCGTTGAGATTGTTCTCGTCAATTTCTTATTTTTCGCCAAGTGGAAAGTGAGATGAAAAACTGCCACTTCCTTCTCGATGGTGTCGCGGGAATGTATAGGAATGAATTACAACAATTTAATTCATTGTCGGAAAATGGTTAGAAAAACGGTGGTGCATGGAAATTTATTATTTTAGAAATCAAAGCAGGGGTTCTTAAACCCAACTTGGTTCTTAAAGCCAGAAGAAAAACCAAATGCTGCAACACTTTTCTATTGGTTGTTTTGCTCATTGGATAATGTGATGCATTCCCATGGATACCATCAAGGACTCCAGAACACATGTCCTTCCCATACAAAAGTCGTAAATATAGTTCTTAACTCCAGCCCGAAGCAACAAAAAGTCCTTCGAGCTTTTGTACCACCCCAAGACGAAACCGTTTAAACAAAGCGCAGCTAATGAGACGGTTGATCTATCCATTAAAGTTTCGATAATCAGCTAATGGCATACATTGACGCTCTGTTCCGATTGTTCGTTGGCCCCCTTTTTTCTCCGTTCAGCCCGCAATCCCTCACTCGGGTGAGTTTCTCAAGACGCCAATTGAACCACGTCAGCTGGCGGAAAAGACACATCCTTCCGAAAACATACACACACACTGTGTCCCGGTCCCAGATTTGCGTCCCTTTTGGAAACCCGCTCGTAAATAACACGCGTACCGCGTGAAGCCAGTTCCTTCAGGTCGATCTCGCCAGTGAGGATGCTCCTCCATTAACGCTGGTTTTTCAGTGCCTCGTTTTTCCGGCAACTCGACCGACCGCAGAATGATCGAATGGGAAATGACCCTTTAATTATACAATTTATCAAAATTAGACAGAAAATCATAAAGGACCGAGTGACACGCACGCACCGTTTAAAGCTCCGCCCGACCGTGCCGAGGTCCTTTTTGGGGTGGCGCGTACCAGCATGCGGCGTACCCGGCGTAGTAACACATGGGTAATGATAAAATAATAACCTACTCGATAGATAATAACAGTTCTGCCAGCGGATCTGGTGGTTCGCGTACCCTAAGCCCAGAGCGTAAAGGACGAATGGTGGTGGGTTTGAGTTGATGTTTTTTTTTTTGCTCGTTTTCGTTAACACTCACCTTCCACCGCGTGGATGCCACCAGCGACAACAGATGGGTGTCCCAAACGACAGCAACACAAAAAATGGACCACCGATTGTGGCAAAAGGTGCCACTAATGCCAAATATTGCGCCGCCCAAAACCCGAAACGAGCTGTCATTCAATCAACACGGCCACCGGCGTGACGAGACCGAGTGTTATTCCAATTTCCAATTTAGCGATTGCCCGATTTTCACCACACCGGCCGAGCATCGTATCCCTCCCCGGGGGCAGAGTTGGCGAGGACCGGTTCGAGACCGATGCGACCGAAACCATAATTACCATACGCGATCGTGGTGTCGCGTACCCGCAAAACGTTCGTGCCCCGCGCGAACCCGGTAGCTAAAACGTGTAATAGAAAATTATTAGACAACTCGACAGGTTTCGTGCCACTCGTTCGGTGGGCCGCGGTTGCAATTAATCGACCGGTGTGGAGCTGACAACAACTCGACGTGTTTATGTTGATTTTTCCCGTCCGTCCCGCGTTCGGTTGGCCACGAGATGTGAAGCCTGTTTGAGTTTGGGGAAATCATGCCAGTGCGGTGGACCCGAGCGTCCTTTAATGAACTTTTTTGAACGCACTAAAGCAGGCAGGGATGGGAGCGATCGATTATCAGCACGCGTTTGCGGGAGAAATTATTATGTGGGCTGCGGAAAAAAAACCACAAGTTTAATTAAACAAATGCTTTTAGTGCGGGGAAAACATCGACGGCATGTGTTTATGCTTGCGTCAGCTAACGAGAGCCTTAATCAGCGGTCAATTTGAATGCATCGAGCTGTCAAACGTAGATCCAGGCACGAACATCGACACGACCCAACATCGCAGTAGGCGCGAAATAGCGCCCAATACTATTATTGGGCTTGTCAAAGCAGCGTTGTAGCATAAATCCTCCCCATTTTTGCGTGCGAATAATACGTATTTTATACGTGTTTTACGTTGTTTTACGTGCGAATATTACGTGCCTGATAGGTGCCTTCCCCGAACCCAACATGGGCGCTTAAAGTGGACGGCTAAAAAGTAGAGCTATCGCGAGCATTCACTGCGAGCTTGCTTTAAAACGCACTCATGTGGTTATGACACTAAGTCGCACCGCTCCGGCGAAGGGATGCAACTGGGTGGGAAAAGGCCAACCCCCGTTCAACCCCACCCCGGTCCTGCTCCCCCACACACACACACGCGTGCTCCACCGGTACAACGCTATCAACCCTAATTACTGTCTGACGCACTAATGAAGGCGATAATCTATTTTAAATTAATTTATGCATTTGTTGCACCGAACCATCAGCACGCACAAAACGGCCCCACATGCGTCCACGCGCGGATGCACGCAACCGCACCGAACCTGCGAGCGTCATTTTTGCACGCCGCCTGCACGCCTGGGAAGCTTCTTATCTGCGCCCCCTGACGGGTTGTTGTCTTAGCTAATGGAATCTCGCTCGTTGCTGCGACTATTTCGTAGACCTGGTAGACCAACCGTGCCACCGATTGGATATTAATCTCGGCGACACTTCAGGGGGGGCCCACCCGAGAGATCCGAGGTGACGACGACGGTGACGATGGCGCAACGCGGGCACACGTTTTATCCCACGCGCGACATCAACGCGTCATCGCAGAATTCAATCCTCCGCCACGGGGCCTGGCCAAGCCCCAAAGGCGCTGACGCTTGGAACCTTCGGAACGGGCGCGATTTTGGCCTCGGGAATAGAAACGCGCCACGGTTCGTCACGGTTGGTGGCCGGAAATTTATGACAACTAGCGGATTAACTCCGGGCTTCTGTCGTAAATTATGAATGAAGAGAACGCTAGTGAGTGAGTGAGAGAGAGACCGTGGATGGAGAAAACGGGCACAGCTTCCTTGAGTGACTACCGCCGAAATATGGCACGCATCGTGGAGGAAAACCGGCCATTCCGGCAAAGTGCGGACTCGAGCCAGACTCGAGTTTCACGCCAGCACGGGAACGCCGGCATGGGTGAGTTCAGTTGAATTAAACAGTTTCTCAACGCTCGGGCGGGATCGCCGCGACATCGATCGCGCTCTGGTGATGAATAGTTGATAGATATTTCTGCATAATTTGCCAAACATAAACGGGCGCTCGAACGACGGCTCGCCCACGTGGGCTTTCTTGGGGTCGATCGATAATGGGTAGCCTTTTTTTGTAGTGGGAGGGAGAGTAAAAGAAGAAGAAGAAGAAAAAAGCATCCACCCATCAATCGACGCCCCGACGGTTTATGGCGGCTGGCGTGGGTCGGAGCTTGTTAACGGGGTGGAAGCACCTTTTTATGGCACTCCATCTGTAGGAGCCTTCTGGTCGGTAGCATACATTCGGGTGGAACATAAACGAGGCTGAAAGTTAAATGTGTTTTTTTTTCGTGTTCTATCGTCTCCAAACCGTTAAACGAAACGAAGCCGGTTTTGAGCTGTCGATGAGGAAGAAAATAAAGCATTCTTGCTTTTTTTTCTGTGCGTCAGAGACTTCCTTCTCGAAACAAACAAACAAAATGCCAAAGAACGCAACGTTTTCCGTGGCCAAAGCGCTTGAACTCGGCGTCAACATTACTCGGAAATTGGACCATCTTCGCGCATTTCCACTAGACATGCGATGGGGAGAAATTTTCCCAACCACCGCTGATTATTCCACCTGATTTAAATGTTTATTGCCCTGTGCGAGTTTGTCTATTTGTTTCGCTCAACATATGCGAGTGGTTTCAACGCGCAAAACGCAACAAAACAATGCTCCCAAACTGTCTGCGCTACAAATCAAAACGCACCTTCGAAACCGACTCGAAGAGAAGCAAACCCCAGGCCAAGGAAACGAGCTCGCACAAATCAACCCATCAAAAAAGCGTTCCCGCGATGGGAAACATGAGCAGCTCATTTTCACCCAGTTTCCGCTGTCGCCATTATGCAGCGAGTCTCCCACCATCGTCGCGGCGTAAATCATGAGCTCATTCAATCGCACCAAACCAAAGGATGGCCAGCGAGTCCAGTGTCCGCGAGCGTCCGCCAACATCTCGCCAGGAAATGAAACGCCCGGGTATGAATGATTTTCGACGGTAGCCCACGCTGCCCGGAAAAGATAAAATATATTGCGCTCCCTGGTTTTCTACTGTGGCACGCGTTATATGAACCACAAAGTACACGTTCCAAGGGCGCTTCCCAACCGAGCGCATTTTTCTTTCTCACTTTTTCCGAAATTCCCAACTCCCATGGCCAACTTCATCTTGTGCCTGCCGTTGCCATGGAAACGCGCGTACTTTCACGACGGTGTATTGGCTCTTTCCTACACCATCTGCATGTCGCTGGTGGCTCCACCGCAGGACCATAACTCTTCGCGGTCTCCGCCCAGCCATTGCGGATTTTTTGGTGAATAAATAATGCCTAATGGTAAAGTGCCTACTCGCAAGCACTTCTGTCTCCACTCGGTATTGGAAACTGCAAGGACGCACCACGATGTGCGCTAGAAGATGTGGCTTTCTAACGACTCCAGGGACATTGTCACCCAGGGATGGACAACCGTTGACGGTGCACGATAATCGAATCGGGAAAATCGCTCATGGAAATAAGGGAAGCAAGCGCTAACAATGCGCGTTTCGCGCCGTTATTCTAACATGCACTAATTGCAGGCTTCCAGCGTCTGTCGTTACAAAACTCCGGCCACAACCCACGACACAACACCGGGTATCGATTGCTGGAACAAAACACCGGGTCAGCCAAACGTATAATTAAGAGGGCATAGATGTGGTTTTTTTTTTCATTGGATTGTTCCTGACGCATCGCGATAGGGTGTTCGCAAATAAGTACTGTGTGTTGCCATCTAAACCGACAACGATGGGTCATGTGGGTGAAAAGCAACACTCCAGTCTCATGATGACTTAATGGAGAAGGCTTAATAGATTTTTTACACCGAGCCTGAGCCTCGACAGAAGCTTGTAATGATGTAAAGTCACCTTACTCGCTGGGTAAATGAAACCCACCTTTAACGGCAGTTTAGAAGCAATTCCCTGGCTCACACAATTTCTAACTATCTTCGTATCTCACCTCATCACCGAATGATGGCATTGGCACGTTGCTGATTTCTCTAACAATTTTGTTCAAAACCAACCCCCTAAAGAAACGCTAATCGGTGCTCGAATTTTCCGCGAAACAACAAACAAAACGAACGAGCAAAACCCACCGTTTCGGTGGAGGAATCACAACAACAAAAAAGCTACAAAAAATGGGAGTTCCTGTTAAGGTAAGTCTACGCGACAAACCTCGCGACATGGTTCACCGTGCATCCACAATCGCCCACACAGATATACCGACACTCCTACTTTTGGGTGGAATGGCGTTTCCGCTCCCAGATGGCGTGTGTCGTGATTGATAATTGGAAACGCTTTCGCGGCATCTCGCTACCAGGCATCGGCTGCGTGTGTTGTGCCTCGCGCGACCGTTAAACTAATACCCTTGTCACGGTTTCGTGATTGGGTCAAACAAACGAACCGAGGTTGTAGCGTTTGTTTGACGACACGTTGAAATGTTTGCTATGTTGGGTTAATTTTCATTTGGAGTAAAAAACCCCACAAGCGAGCTTTCATTTTGAACAAACCTCGGCGCATAATGGCGCTGATGTGTAGCCACTGCACGCAATCAACAAACACGATTTGGAAGCGACTCCCTAAAGAGCACACTTGCAGTTTACTCTATACGTGCATTGTACCATGTATTTCCTACTTCTAATCAAACCAATGTTCGAATGTTCGCAAATCATCACAACAACGGTGTACGGTGTGCTCAGGACGCCCTGGAGGCCTGATTTACTGAGGAAAATTTCATGATTCCACTCCTTCACGGTAGAATGGGTGCAGCATCGGATAATTTGATGCAGTAAACCGTTCGCGGCTCGAATGCCGAGCAAACTGTGAATTTGAAATGCAATTAATAGCTTGGCTTCATCGAAACGTGTAAGACGGTAATAAACCTTTCTTGATTTTAATTGAATGTAATGATGATAAATAGAGACTAACAAGGAGACAAAGGCACGTCTACGCTACAAGGACAAAAATCCTCCCTTTCTATCTCCCAAATCGACGCCAAAAATCCCAAACAAACTCCCATCGGAAACAAACTTACTACTGCTCCGTTCGGACGGTTCCCGGCTCGAGCTGTTCCCAGCGCCCCGTGCCATGATGGCGGCGATTGAAAAATCTGTCCCACTGCTACCGATGCTGGCCTTCGACGCCACAAGGGCCGCGGCCGCTGCAGCCGCCACCCCACTGCAGTGCGTTTGCGTCCCGAGCAGCATTTTCACCGTGGCAATTCCTCACAATTCACTCGCCACCACTCGACGCGTCGACTCGCGTTTCTTTATTTATTTCTGCACGCAACGCACACTTCGATCGACCGCTCGAGCCCTTTAGCCGGTAGGGAAATCGCACTGAACGGCAGGGTTCGATTTCCACGCTTTCAATGGGCCTCGAGCAACCGAGTACGGAGGGCAGGATGGCCCGTTTCAACACATCCGCGAGGCGATTTGTCCGAACGCTCCGCGGACCCGCTAAATTAATCGAACGTTCCACCGGCACAACAAAGCACAAATCGAACGGTATGATCTGTCAAATCTGCTTTCATTTATTTACGGCCACCGTTCGTGTGCACTATTCGACCGTTCCGTTCATTCGTAGAACCTGCTAGAACTTGCCAAATCGTGCACCACGCAAAAAGGGTCGCCCCTTTTCGTAAAGTCGTCGTACGTACCGACGAAAACACGCGCGTTCAACGGGCTCGATTTCGCGTACGTGCGCCTACGAGCGCCGGTAGCGAGCAAACTGCACAGGAGAATGCATATCATGGCCGCCATTCGCCCGCGTACGCTTTCGCCCCAACGCGGGGTGGAAAAATGTGTGTGGTTTTGTGTTGTTTTTTTTTCGTTTTGTCTTCCATCTCCTGGCTTCCCCCCTTAAATTGCACCAACAAGCTTGCTCACGAGCGGCGTGAGCCTGGTGTGAGCTGAGCAGGAGCAGCTCTTCGCGGGCGTTGAAAGAGCGCATTCCGCTTCAGGGCACGAAGACACGGCCACGTTTGGGGTACCACGGTGGGTTTGTGGTGGTGTCTTGCGTGCCGATAGAAACCGTCCCCATCCGTCTTGTTGGGGAGCACCTTTTAGCACCTCTTTTCGGCCCTTCGTGTGGTCTCTTTCGCACGTTCGCTCGCGCCCAGGCGGCGATGATTTGTGGGACGAGCGGGCTGCGTACCCTTCATCGGGCGAGATATCAGATTCCGGCCGAATATGCTCATTTAGATCCTTGTTCACGCGCATGAGTGTTCTAGCGAAGGAGCAACGTCGCTTGCCGGGACCGTCTTCACGTACACAGAGCCACAGCAATGCGTGTGTGTGTGGTGGAATCCGTCTTCCGTTCTGTGGTGGGTTGCGTTTTCTTTGCTCCTCGCAACCAAGCTCCCGAATTCGCTGCATCGGGGGATGAAAAATGGACGAAACGGTCAACAACGGTCACGTAGCTCCGCCTACTTTTAGCTCAACCCTGCTCACTATCGCGTCTCACTGCGAGAGCTCGCGTGAGAGCCTTCTCCTTCGATCACTCACGCTTCCAGTGAGAAAGCGCTCACGCACCCTTGACACACCCTCCGGGTTTTTCTCGCCACCCATCTCACTCAGTGCGCTGTTAATTTGTTTTCTACCTCATCTTGTCATCCCGCTCATTTGCGCCACTTTTCACGGTTCTTCCACGGTCGTCCTGATGGTCCTGAGCAGAGCGTTAACGAATTGCTTTTCACCCCTTTTTTCTTACTGCGAGGGACACCCAGCAGCTTGGCGTTGCCCTCGGTAGATGATGCTTCCTAACCGTGGCGTTGGATCATTTGCTTCTCTCTTAGCTTAGCTCATATTTATGCGAATGTGAACTTTTCTTTCGCAAAGGATCATTTACACATGGGAACGAAGCGTCATTTTCGCAACGGGGAAAAACACTCAAACCAAAACCGCATTCTGTGCCGAAGCTGCTCACCAGCGATGGCAACCATGGCTTCGCGAGATCCATTATTGTTTGGCACCTCCAACGACCCGTTCCCGTCCACGGCGTTCGTGTAACACCCAATTATTTCTGCGAAGCGTTCGCGCCCGCTGACTGTTTCGAATTTGGGAGCCATTTTTAATGTCGCTTCGCGTCTCGTAAAATTAACATTCCGGCAGCCGGCAGACCGGGCCAAAGAAGAACCACGCCACGCCACGTGAATAATGGAAAATAATTCCTACTCGCTTCCAAGCAGCATCATTCGAGTCGCAAGACGAGGTCGCAAAATGGTGCCCCTTCATTTACTGCCGGTACGTGCGCGAAATTCGGCGCCTCGATCGACATTTTACACTTTTTAACGAGCCGCTAGCGCGAGGTGAGTTGTCGCTAGAAGCGCACATCCCTCCACGGTGGCCTGGTGAACCTTTTGGTGAGGAATATTAATGGCCACATTCGGGTGCAAACGGGAAGGGAGCCCAACCAACACACCCTGTCACACAGAAGCACAAGCTGCACGGTGGAGACCCATTTAACGGGTCCTTTACTGGGTGGTGTAAGCTGATTTCTTCACTCGCTCAAGTATTTCCAGCTCACCGAGCAGCTGATACGGTGAACCAACAACAACAGGTCGGACCGGGTTGTGGCGAAAAGCGACAAAGGAGGCAGGCAAACCGTTGGCAAATAAACACCAAAGTGAACAAGGTTTCTGGATAAAATCGAGCCCCATCAAGCGCGACGATACGATGGCGCTACACGACGCGAATTTCGACTCTTTCGAGCCCTTTGAAGTGCCGGCCCATTAAGGCGACGCTCGTTGGCCTCCGTTTATCGTGAGCAGCTTCAGTGAAGGCTGACGAAACGCTAGTTCTGTTGCCACCATCACGCTGATGACATCGATCTGAACGGTGTGATAATAAACCTGTATGATTGTGGGCGAAAAAGGCTCGTTCGAGGCGTGAAAGCCATTGGGAATGGTTTACTTTAACTCGCTCCTGTAGCGGGGCTAATAAATCACACAAAACTTCTAACGACGGGCCAGAAATGTCTTACAATCGTTAAGCAGTTTGAGAAATAATCTGCCATTGTTTTGAAAGAGTACATGTACGCGAGCAACCAACTTTCGGACGTCCAACCGACGGTTCATTCCCATTTTCCTTTCGATCCTGCTGCCGGGATTGGATTGCCTGTCGATCTTCTCCACTCGTGCAGCTCGGTTCTCTCCGGACGTCCATTAATATCTGTCAACGGGTGGAAGCTTGTTAGGCGGCTGTACAGTGACTGCCACAATCCGGCCGAGTGACAACTTACCAAGCCCATTTTCATCAAATTAACAATCCCATCCCCCCATCGGTTCAGCCTTTTCCACCCATTTGCGGTGTTGTGCACATAGGTGCAATGTGGACCACAGAAAGAGAGAGAGAGAGAACGAGAGAGAGAGAGAGAACGTACTATGACGCATCAAAACGCACCCTTAGACGAACCGTTTCGTGGGCAAAATGATGCCATCTTGATGCCAAGAACCAGGACCAAGGCCCACAGCGTGCGGTTTTCGAGCGGGAACCCAACCCGGTCAGGTTTTTGGTTTCATCGAAGAATGGCCACCGTGTGTATGCGTGGCCGTTGTTTGTGTGCACTGTACCACCGTGGCCACAACACAACACGCCCAGGGGGGCACCCTAACAATCCCCGGGAACAATCCCCGAAAAGGTGTGATCTCCTTGCTGCCGATTTGGCCCAGACCGTCTTTGTTTGTTTGTGCCGGGCTGAGAAAGAGAGATCTTTCTCGCACGGAGGGTGCCTGTATTTACACTTCAGACCATAAACCACTCACCGGAAAGATTTACGACGCCACTTCCTTCCCGGGTGGTGGTTTGCTTGGGTGTGTGTGATTTTCTTGTTATGTTTCTTTTCTTGTTTCTTCCTCACTGGCTGGCTTTTTGCCTGCTGTTTGTTTGCTAGAAAGCGCAAAACGCGCAGCTCTTTAGCTCGTAGCCGCTGCCTAATGGATGATTTTTTTTTTCGCCGCTTCTCTTAATTCAAAATCACATCCCAAAAAGCTCGACCGAGAGGGCTCAAGCCGGTTCCATTTTGTCGCCACAAACCCGAGAAGGCTACCGCGAAGCGCACAGAAGCGTGGTACAATAAACAAATGAACAAATGGAATTAAACTATTTATGATTTTATGCGTCCCTTCCGGTTTGCGTGGCGTGGTGAAACGTGAGCAAACTGAACCGCTACCGATGCCAAGGACCCACAAACGGTTGAAGGACGGCTGTGCTGACGGTTGGGCTGGGTTTTCCGGCGGCGCGAAAACTGCGAACCAGGTAAAGGTACGCGTTCTTACCGTGTTTGGAGCGGAAGAAGAAGTAGAACGTGTGCGTTTTATTGCAAGAAAGAGAACAAAGGCCGAACGCAAACGCCGTCTAATGGTGCAATGTTTGAGTTGAACGTTTGAGCTAAAACGCTAGAGCTTTTATTCCCAGTTCAATAGCTTATATTCCGAAATAAAAAGTGTTGTAATATTTATCGTATTGTTTAACCATCATCCAAATACTGCACTTCATCCAGATGCACTCGCATAAATGCAAAACAAAAACCCGCAAGCCAATTTGATCCTGACGTTGAAGCAACAAAAAAGCAGCCCAGTACGATCACCAGCGATGGAAGCATGCAGCAGAACGACCCAAATTCATACTGTATTATGAAGCGGCAATATGCTGCTTATCTGTTTTCACATAATTTATAAATGTTCTTATTAAGAGTCACTATCAGGCCCTCTCTTTCTCTCTCTCTCTCTCGATGCTCTTTTCCACCGAAGCATCGACCAGTCGCAAGAGAAAGAAAAGAACTCCGTTCCCAAATCCAGATCCCCGATATCCCGAAGGGGTGTACGACGTTAGGGAGGTGTGTGGGTGCAAGTGAGGGGTGGACGTGGAAATACTAAAAACCAACCCCATCCCCCTATTAAATACACTCATCATTTTCCGACCGGCACGAAAACCGAGTACGCCAGTCGGTTTTGGCCTGCGAGGAAGACTGACCCCGAACGGAGAGTTCTTGTGCGCCAATAAATACCATTGGAATGTCCATTTCACCCCACCCTCCACCCCACCCGCACTCTCTGACCCCCCTGCTTCACCGATGATCACCCTCCAAATTCAGTATCGACTCTTCCGGAGCATCCACGTAGGACAATTCTGCTCCATTCCGTCCATTTTTTTCCAGCGCGCTGTTGTTGTCTTTGGCTTCAGGGTGGAAGGGTGAAATGGAGAACGAAAAAAGAAGAAGAAGAAGAAGAAGAAGCAAAAGACAAAAACTGGCCACACCACACAAGGCCCGCGATGCCGCCCGAGATTGTGCCGCCGCTAAATGCGCTACGGTGCAATATCAATAAAGTCCGGCCACCGGTTCGGGGTGAAAATAAATAAGCCCCACAGCTGCTTATCGGTAACGACACGGCCACTAAAAAACCGCCGGCCACGGATCCAGATGACGTGATTTCTTCAGCCCTGTTTGCTGCAGCCGCCATTTGAGGTCCTTATCTTCGAACCGTCAGAGAAGTGGCCACGGTACGCCGCCGGGGCCAAACACCGGACGGCGCAATCTCGCTGGCGTTTCTCAAGAACACTTATCCGCTCGGGCCAGATCCCCCTTGCGCAGGTTGGCCTAACCAAGCGGCCGCTCTTGGGCGGCGTGAACACTTCCATCTCCAGATGATTACCAGGCCTGACGCAAAGCAGCAGCAGCAGGGGCGTACTTTCTCGGCGCTGGACGCACAAGAGGCCTCCTGCGAGACATGGAGGAGGTTTTTTTTTGCAGTTTAATCGATAAAAAATAAATGCCCCAGTAGCGTAACACGTAAACCCACACACCCAGGCCGGGCGCGGGCGAGCACGTACGCCATTAGGTGCAATAAAAATAGACCCCAATAGCGAATGGTTGGTTGGTTTGGATATGCTACCGAGGCGAGCCGCAAAATGGGCAATAGGGGTGGGTTTTTTTTTGCTATGTGGCGCAATCGGGAACGGAACACGCCGCCATCCTGTCTCAGACGAGCGGTTCAAATTGTAGGCAGAAAGTGTCGTTTTTTCAGTGTTTTATGCGGGGAAAATTTTCGAACGAACTGATGCATATGAAGCCTATGCTGATTTATCACTGTATAAGGTAAAAATTATGCCTAAAACGTAAGTAAAAGTGATAGCAGACGAATAACATAGTAGGCTTAGAGATCGCAGTAAACTGGATTAATGCGAATCCTTTCGGATATTCCATGTAAATCACCCCCTAATAACTTTATAGCCTAAATGACGTACTTTTTCCGGAAACAATTAAATTTACTTCGTTAGAAGCATACTTATGTTAAACGATTGACATGCTAAAATAACTGACCATTCAATGAAGCAATAAAATTTCCAGAACACAATCTATTCACTGTTATTTGCGTGCTAAATGTACTTCAAAGAATTGATCACCTCGTGCAACGAAAATTAACGAGTTTTTTACGTACTTTCACAACTAAATTACGCTCTTTCGTAACCCCCCCAGCCACCACTCATTGTCACACCGAACGGCCCGAGCCCGTTTGCACGCTGTTAGCGAACGCAAATTCAGTGCAGCTTGCGCGAATCTCTTCCTTTTACCTTCGCTCCAACGTTCGCCCACTCTCGTGACTCTTCATCTTATCGCGGCTCCTTTGAAGCTCACCGCGCGCGCCGGTACGAAGATGAAAGAGTGTCGATAACTTTGAAACTAACGCTTCGAAAACACCCTCGGCGGCGCTTCTGGCGCACCGTGCTGCAGGCTGGAGGTGGGAAAATTACAAACATCTCCCGCTGTAATTGGGTTTCTTCCTTCACGATCCCATCAATAGCGTGTAATATGACATGCCAGCTCAATAAAACCAATCGATTAGGGGGGCACTCGAGAAATTGAAACTAAGTTCAACTCCAGCCCGGAGACCCCGAAGGACTTCCTCGAGCGGGAACGTGGTCGCGAACGACCGCAACTGACGACCCCTGAAGGAAACTTGGCCACTAATTACGTCCGCGGGCACAGCCGTTCGATGACGCTTACGGTGGAGGTAATGAGCATGGCACATTATAGAGGCCACAGGAAGTGCACCGCAAACTAAGTCGGTTTCCTTTCAACTTGTCTCTCGTCTCGTCCTCGGGGCAATTTCCGCCCTTCAAAAGCGCCTTGGGCTGGGGTTGCGAAAATGCGTGAAACGCACACGCGCGCCACGGAAAAACGAACCTTTTTTCATTTCGCTGGAGCTCGATCGAATCGCTCCGCTTTCGATTGGCTGCGAAAGATGCAATTTCTGTGGCGCGGGTAATTTATCATGTTTTCGCATTTAACCTTCATTAGCCGTCGAATGGCGTGGCCGCACACCCTGAAGCCATCGATTCCCCCTTTCTTCCGAGGGCGATGGCGACGAGTGAACTTTATCTGATGATAAGCTGCTTTCGCTTTCGCATCGTCACAACGCCGGCGCTTCCTGTGCGGTCTCGATCGCGTCCTAATCAATCGAAGCGTTTGCTCTTTCGCCTTTCGCAAACCCACCAAAGCAACCCCGTGAAACCGCATGCGAAGGAGGAATTATGCTGTCCTTCCGGCTAGTCCGACGTGGTCTAGTGAGGCGTCATTTCCAACCGATCGCTGGCAGACGGCAGCTAATTTGCGAGCCATCTCTTTTGGGGCCGTTTTTCAATTCATACACCCCGCAGGGGGCACAGGCCAAGTGTGAAGATGTAATAAGCGGGCGGAGTTCTATTATTACCTGCGGTCGGTTGATGAAGTCGTGCACTTCATTACGATTTCTGCATGAAATTACTGCAACTGGACTGGTTGATCTGAGAGGCATTTTGCGAATGTGCACCGATTCCCGGGTTTGAATTATGGCGGTTTTATCGTTCATTGAAGATCAATCATTTCATTTATTTGCAGCAAACGTCTCCTATTTATGACTAATTTTGAGCGAACTCTTAAGGCTAAAGTTATTATCGGATTCGGTGATAAATACGAAACGAATCGCTACACACCTTCCACATGCAACAGGTTCAGATTTCTCCAGCTCCCTATTATCAACGATCGCCTGCAAAGCCGTCAACTGCGTGTGGTCCAACCCGGAAGCATGCTGATTAAATATTATTAAATAACTACGCCCGGTCAGACCGCTTCTAATCCCAAGCCCTCCTGAGCGGAAATTAGAAATCAAAGAACAAGGAAACGGGACACGATCACTAGAGGTGCCACCGGTGGACACCTCGTCAAATTACAGGGCTCAGCGAAGCCGACCGAAAAGAGATCACTTCTCAAAAACAAAACAAAAAAAGGTCCACCCTAAACCGGTCCGCCCTGTAAAACAATTTAACTCTCACGCCGGCGTTGCCGTGCTGGAATGCTTTCTCCCGAAGCCTATTGTTAGTCATCTTGTGGTGGGTTTTTTGTGTTGTTTAATTATTTAATTCAGTATTCACTTCAAAGCACCACGCACCACGAGCCGACGAGAACGGCAGCCTACCAGGAGGTGACGGATATTCATGCCACCGGAACAAAGCATGGCTCAGGTCGGGGTTTCCTTCGACTCCTTTTGGCCTCCTCACGGGGGCCGTGTTCGTGTTTGACAATTCGTGTTTGACAATTGAACCCACAGCACAATGCGATGCTGATGTACGTGCTGCCATTCTTTCCTTTCATTGTCGGCTTTGACATCAAAAACAAACTCGCGACCATCGGCAACTTTTGGACGATCGCCAGTCTCGCGAGAGCCGGCACGAGGACACTTTCCAACGACAGCTGCCCGTCGGGTCGTCTGTTTGGTGATCGCCTTTTTTTCTTTGTTACAAACAAGCCTAGCTCAGCAACAGCAACAACAGCAGCAGCAAAAAAACACACACATAAACTGTCCTCAAACCCAAGAAAAGGCCACAACCGCAACCAAAAATGGCTCACCAGCCTTTTGTGGCGCTGCGAATGGCTAGGAAAATAATGTAATTATTTCCTCCGGCGAGCTTTGACCTGCTCGACCCGGTCCCTTTTCGCGTTTGTGTAACCGGTGTTGTGTTTTGTGTGTGTGTGTGTGTGTGTGTGTGTTTCTGCTCGTCCTAAAAGTTTTTAAATCACCCAAACCCATTGCGGAAGCAGAAATTAAACCTCCCGAGTCGGAAAACCGTTACCTAATTAAAGCCCGCTTTGTTCCTAAGGGGCGAAACGATCGACTTCGACCCACCCAGTGCGATGCTCGAGGCGATCCCGCGAGGGGCACTATTTATTGGCTTTCAGGGACCGTTTTCTAGTGCTTTAACGGCTGCTTGGTGAGGTTTTTGAGATGAAATTCGTCGCGATTTGTGGCACGGAATTTTGTCTTCGTGAAGAAATCCCATCGCCCGCAAGCGAACTCATTTTGCACTCATTACAATGATGACTTCATCGTTTCGATCGCCCCAGCTAATAGAAGCCCTACCGTTGCCGTTTAACCGAAAAGCGCTTGCATAATAATGCCATCCACCTGATGGTGTCGTTGCACATTTCCATTGCGCATCGTTTTAACGCTTTAATAAGCGTCCTTTCTTTGTGTGTCCTTCCTATCACAACTTACGCCAGAAAACCAGTAGCACCCCGCGTGATAGCGCTATTAACGAGATGTCAGGAAAAAAAATCCATCATCTACGCACTACACCGACGTGTCAGTGGGCGAACGGCGAGGAAAAACGTGTGGTCTCGACCGATCGTTGGGAGCGAATGGAGACAAGATGCAATGAAACGAAACGAGAAAAAAAGCATCACCACGACAAAAAACTCAACGAGAGGCCATTTCCATCGCGTGGGCCATAACGTTGATTGGTTCGTTTTCGCAATAATGCAACCCTCTTGCACTATGCTGCCCCCAGTGCCAGCACGAAAAACGCATAAATAATGCACACTCGCCAAACTATTAATTACGGAATAATTTATCGAAATTACAAACCCCATATTGGAGTCGGCTCTGGCTCCTAATACCCTTGGTACCGTGCAAGGAACCATCGTAAGTGCTCACACATTAACCCGGCCCGAGACTTAAGGCGGCTTTTCCGGCGCAGTGCATCGGTGCATCGGTGCATCGGTGCAGCATTGGCGCACGGGGTCTGGGCCACTAATGGGGACGCAGCCGTGCATCATGGGCGCCATTTATGCAGCGCCATTTTGCAGCCGCACGCAAACGCCGTACGATATTTGGATCTCGTTTTTTTTCTCTCTCGCATGATAGTGCTGCTATCGATTGTATGAAAGAAGATATAAAAACATTAACCTTCCTCGATCGGCCCGGGAGTGTGGAATTAGAGAGAAGGAAAAAACCCTCTCATGTTGGAAAAAAAAACCCTAAATGGAAGAAAAAAAAACATCAAAACGTACCGTGGAATTGTTATCGAACGATACCTGCTGGGCTTCTAATTGATGAGGCAACAAATAAGCTTATCTAAGTCGGCTTTAAGTCTGGCTGATTAAATGCACATGGTTCTCTTATCTGCAACGAAAACGAACCTTCAAAATGACAGCCTGTGGCACGCAAATTTCTCCGTACACTTACATTAACTACACATAACCAGCAATTCAGCCTCAAATAGACACGCAATATTATTGGGGAAAGAATAAAAAAAACCATCACTTCAAGATGGCTTACGATTGGTGTTTGTGAACGCAATCGAACTTAAGGGCTTGCAGCTAAGGGTGTTTAAACGTCAAAGTCTGTACCATTTCTCGAGCTCTTTCCCATTCTAGCGAAACGGTCCCAAAAGCGCTCCCCGGAAACGTCTTAATGGGTGGACATCGGCAGCGAAATCTCCGGCCGCACACGGAATGGAGAAGAATTTATCATTTCGCGCAGGGGTTTGTCGTGATCGTGTCTCCGAACGCGAAGAGGACAATAGGAAAAAAGAAGTCGTAAGGCAACGGTTGGAACACGCGTTGGTGCAGGTGTGATTAATGGTGACGTTGGCCCCACGTTCGCTGCGTCCGGAGATGTCGACCTGTCGTGTGTCGTACGTCCCGCGAAGGATCAACGAATCAGAAGGAAACACGCGATCAGCGATCATCGACGTAGGTGGGCTGGCTATTGCGAAGAGTAAGGAAACGTTTGGAACCAAAATGGGACTGTCGCATTAGCTCTGAGTGTCTCGTTGAGCATTGAAAATTTCCTGAACATTATAAGAAGAAAAAAACTTAATTAAATCAATTGCATCAAACCACACAAAAAGTGTTAAATTAGCTGAAATAAAATATAAAAATAAATGGGTGTTTTAAGTTTATTGAAGCAATAGAAGGAAATAAAGGAAAGCAAATAGGTTCAGTCGACAAAAAAACATCAACAATATATCGAATCAATCCGTTCTGAAGCTATTTGAACCATTATTTGCATGATTATAATTCAATGTACATCATTTATCTCTCGGTTGTATCATTTACACGTCAAGCTTTACGCTAATATCTACTCTTTTTGCCAACGGTTCCACCTCTGACTCTAATTGATTGCGAAACAAAAAAGCCACACACTCCAGGCCACGGTTGGTCTGGGCCACATCTACTTGGCAATTAGCAGGTCGTTTAATTGCATTTAATTCCACCCGCGTAAGTACGGCGGGGAATCGAGCGAATCTCCTCTTACTCGAGACAAAAAACGAACACCCAACAAGGCCCAGGCCAAAACCTCACCTCAACCTGAGCTGGACGGCACATGGCGTCCGAAAAGGTCCCACTTCCTTCGTTCGATCGCTGTCCGATTAAGTTATTAGACAGGTTGTTCCCATCCGCGGCCAGGTTTTTTTCCCAATCCTCCAGAGTTGGAACCTCGAGGTTCGGTGAAATTACTGTGTCACACTGTTGATTTGCCAGACAACGGCTCACGGTCCCTTCCAAGATGGCCTGTTCTTCCCGATACGCCAGCCCAAAATACGCCGCCCAAGAAAACGCCAGCTGGATCGGCTCTCAGCCCCCTACGAGGGTGGAGACCAAGTTTCCGGCCCTTCGGTTGTTTGTTTTGGAGCCCCGATTGCCGCATCGAAACGTGTCATTACCGGACCTACGCTAGGCTAGACCGGTCCTGGGGGTCTTCCTGGGTCGCGTCCCGGGTGGAGTCTTCATTTGATTGCGTTTCGTTTCGTTCGTCTTTCGCTTCCTTTCCTAGCGTGGCCCAGCTCACAGCGCCAATTCCACCGTATGTGTGAGGATGGCGTTTTGTTTCTTCATTTTTTGAAAATAGGAAATTATCATGTCTGCATAGCCGTAATGATAGTGTGGCTCGCTAAAGAGGGAAAATTGAGACTTCAACTCACAGCGACCACCCGTGCGAATGACGCGGGCTTCCTCTAGCGACGCCATTTGCAACTTTTCATTCCACTGAACTAGAAGCAAGTGTCACTGTCTTGGACCTGTCCCGATGCGACCTTCTAACGATGCGTTACCGGGACTGTAATTGAAAGATAACTAACCAACCGAAGACCTGCTGGCAGGTGCGATCGGGTACGTTGAAGTGTGCTTGTGAGAACCACGACAGTAGGTTTGCATTCGAGGAATGAATAATTGACGCGTTTCAACAGCCACATCACGTGGCTTAAATAATTTAAGTACTTTTAGAGTAGAAAAAAAAAACCGTCTATGATTCTGTTTGCATAAATGGAAGCTTCGTTTCAGCAACGTTTGCACAATCTATAGGTGATACATTCCTTCTGCCGGTGGCTTCTTGAATGAAGCCGAATCAGCCCATTAGCGATTTTCCACACTTCAGGCTAATAAAAAGCGACACAAACTTACGTCAATTCCTATTTTACGCTTGTCAATTGCACCGTTTCGTCACGAAAAAGTGCCGTTAAATGAGGGGCGAATTAAAATGCCGGACACGTTTCGATCACTCCACATTCCAAACCTAAACCCAAGTTCTACGATGTCCTTGTCGGTTCCTTCTTGGTCCTGAATCCTTCTTGGCGGCAAGAAAAACGCGTTTATTCTCTTGCCGCCGTTCATGGGTCACCCAAAGGACGCAAATAAACAATGCGTGTCATAAATAAGGCTTCTCAAGGTAGAAATCAGCAAACCTTAGCCATATCCTTCGCAACACGGCACCGGAACCGGGGAACCAATTTGCGGAACAAAACGAACGCAACCCTGGCACGATCGAGCGCAACCGATCTCGTTCGCCTCGTTAAATGCGTTCTTAATTGCGCAAACGCTTCTTCGCTTCGAAACGCCAACCGGGTAGCCGTGCCCCTAGCATGAAGCTGTTTTTGTTGATCCTTGCTCTATTGTGCTCAAACCGGGCCCTCCGAGGCAGGACCTCGGGCGCGTTTTCCCCGACGTCCGATCCATCGTCGTGCTCGTCATCCGTCATCTGGAATGTCAAAACACCGATGGAAGTTAGCAGCGAGGAAAAAAAAACACAACCATGAAACCTCCAATCTGGGTCACGAAGTGCCGAGACATCACATTAGTCCTATTGTTCTCCATTCTGTTCCGATTTCGTGAGGATTGTGTGTGAAAAATCCCATCCCTGATCGGAGAACCCCTCCGACAAAGGGGCTGTTACGATCGGTTAGGGTTGGGGAAAAAGGACATCCTCGGTTGCTGGTTATATGCTCCGGCCGGTTAACAATGTCTCAAGTTAACAATTCATCACGCAAACGCACATCCCCGTAGACGAAAGGACCCAGGACCACACAGACCACACCGATGTTTGACGTTCAAATTAAACCGATCCAAGCAGGCAAAGCAACAAAGCGAAATCAAAACCGACCGGGGAAAATGTGACGTCTGTCATCTGGTCATCGCGCCGGTTCGGAATCGAAGCGAAGCCTACTGCGAGCTTTTTCGGCAGGCTGCGATGCGTGAAGAACTCCATTTTTTTATATCGTTTGAATGCCTTCCCGTGGGCCGTATGATTATTGGAAGATGTTTCCCTACCTCATACGGGGGTTTTCCCAATGTTGACCGTGAAATTTACGAGCAGGAAAGTTAATTAAACCACCAGACGATTGGCTCGAGAACGGTGCTTGCGGTTAAATCTCATCACCGATTAAATGAGATTTTTTGCTTACGCTTGGGAAAACAAATCCACTCCAGCGTTCACCGCAAATTCATTTCCTTTGCTTATGGCTTCGATTTAAATTTAAATTTTCTCCTAATTAATAAGCACGTTCTGAAACTTTTTTAATCTCCGCACAATATTTAATTTGTTTTCCATGCCTCTCTACACTCCAGCGTGGTTTTAATTTCTTCAGCACACGGAAATGAGCTAACTGATCGCCAGATCGCCAATTTTTGTTATGCAGCCTATTTACAAATTTATTTTTCCGTTTGTGATTGGATTTTTTTTTTCTTAATTTGCGAACGTCGAGAAAACTGTCATAATTGAACAATGAGCCAAAGTGTCGTAGATTTGCTGGTAGAGATTGATCAGAGCCACACAACCCCTTTTTTGAGCGCATATTTATCATCGCTATCGCACCGAATATCAAGCAGGCAGGAAAAATAATTAATCTCAAATGAATGCATTATTCATTCCAGCTCCTATCGCTACCAGCGCGACCAAAAGAAGCAACTCTACATAAACACACGACTGAGCAAATAAATCACAATCGTTTCGTGTTTTTCGCCTGCCCGCTGTTTAGCGTTGGGAGAAAGTTGCTTCCGTTTTTTTCCTTCTATTTTTCCCTTCAGCCGTGTGAGGAATTCATTCGCGGTGCTAGTGAAATTTTATCAATTAAAAAGTCACATCGTTTCAGAAAAACAAGTAACGCCAATGGGAACAGCCGCCATTAGAGCGAACCGATTGGCTGCTCATTGGAATGCAGGCCATTTAGCTGGTGGTCCCATTTCCCGCGCCAGGTACGCTCCGACCCCCCACCCATCGAAGGGGTGGAAAATTTGCGCCCTAAAACGAAACTTTATCGACGAAAAACTAGCACGAGCTGCACGCAATAAAACGAAAAACAAACCCACACAAAACATCGCTTCAACACGCGCAAAAAGCTCGCGCAACACGACCCGGGGTCTCTGGGATCCACGGGACGAGGGAATTAAAATGTAACAGAAAGCTCACCCCCACGGGAGGGATGGCGACACATGAACGATTTATATAAAAACCCCACCCAACCCAGCCCAACGTCGTCTTTCGCCTTCGCTGATGGACTTCCGATGCATCCGATCTCGGTCCCGTAGCTGGCCGTGGGAAAGACAAGAGGTCCCTTGCGCCAAAACCTGTGCCATGTGCCGGTGCCGGTTTAAGACCAACGGGGATGGAAAAAGCTAGCCCCACCCGCGAGGGTTCGACCCGAAAAGGTACGCGCAAAGTTTTATGATTTATTTGCCCTCGGGCGAATTTATGTTCCACGCGTCTCCGGGGCGCGCGTTCGCGCGCCGTGGGGCAACTTTTCCCAGCGTCCCAGGTCCCAGGAATGTGCGCAAACTTTGCACTCGCTGCTTTAGCGTTATTATTTCTTTTCCCCATGCCAGGTCCGCTGGGGAAAGACCACCCCCATTTGAGACAGGGCATGGCGCGCCCGCACACGCCTTCATTAGCAAGATCGGACCGGAATGCGCCGCTGCACACGATGGGCGAACTTTGGGCGATTAAGCGCGAAAGGATATCCCGGGCCGCGAGCCGCATGTCGAAAGACATTAAATGTTTTTCCACGGGACTCGGAAGCAGCTCGCTAGGGCGTGTGAGAGTAGGAAAAAAAACGGCTGCATCCGCCAGAAGGCGTCCTAGTGCAGCTGTTCCAGGAGATGTTCCGTTTTTACGCTTAAGTACCTTGGGAGTAAAGGCAAATTAATCACGAAACGTAAAGATAGGGCCGTTTTTTTTTTGCTTCGTTTACCACGACACGCCTGCAGTTGCACAAAACGCAAAGGTCACCGTTTTCGGCACCTTTCGCCGGTGTCCTTTTCCGCAAACGGACTCGTCTCTCTACAACTCCCGCTGCCATCCGATGACAAGTACGACAGCGCGAGCGCTTGGCCAGAAAAGAGACCCAGCCCAAATGCCGCAGTGCAGTGCAAGAATCGACTTTTAAATCGCCATAAATCTCGGTTCACAGGCCACCCCGCGGGCAACCAAGGCGAAGAGATCGCATCAAAGGACGAAAGGATCGATACGCCCGAGAGCCGAGAGAGCACTTCGCCCGGCGGGACTCGAAAAGGAACGTTTCGGGAGAACTCCACAGTTCCCGGAGGCCGATTTCACACCTGTAGGAGGTGCGTCAACCCGTGATGCTTCCATCGATCGCTGGGCGGACTTCGGTTGTCCTTTTTGTCCTCGATCGAGATCTCCCAGAGCGATGACGCAGGGAAAATCGAGAACCCAGCCGCAGCGGGAGATCTGGCCAATGGACTGCCTGGGTATTTACATTTATTTACATTCGACAAATCGGGATTATGCCCGGCCAATTGTTGCCACAACAAACATTCGCCAAACAATGCGCGTGGTAATGGTTCTCCGAAAGGCACCCGGGGACCAAAACCAGCACCATATCCCTCGGGGCTGTGGCCAACAGCGCATTGTGCTCGATCCTTTTGCGACAGGACGAACTTAAGGGCTGGTAACTGTTTTTTTTTCCTTCGTTCGCCTGTCCGTTCGTCCTGTCGGAAAGGTGAGCTGGAAGGCGCGTTCACCATTCGGTCGAGAGAAAAATCTCATTAACTGTCATGTCCTGCGCCTTATCCCGGGGTGTCCTTTTTCACGGTACCGATTGCGGTGTTGCGAGCAGCGAACAGCGACAAAACTCGAATAAATCCGCAACTAAGCCACCTCAGCGTGAACGTCCTCCGTGGTCGTTTCGTTCGGACACGCGGCCTCGGATGAGTTTCGGAAGTTTGCAAGTCGTCCTTTTTTGCCCGAGTGAAGGGAAATCCTTTCTTAAACGGTTCTTGCCCGCGTCTGGCCTGCCTGGTCCGACGGAACCGCTCAGGTTGGAAATCCTTTTTGCACCTGCGGTCCCGGAGCGGAGGATTGACTTTTTACCAACGCACAAGCCGCACGCCAGCAAGGGAGAAAGGATTTCTTTTCCCGAGGTTGTGCACGCCTCCGGGCATTCTGTTTTCACCTTTTCTTGTCCCGCAGGACGAGGGATTAGGTCCGGGCTGCTGCCGGTGGATGTTTACAAAACGACAGCTGATTAATTGAGGTCTATTATCAGGCGGAAAACTCCCTGGCTCGTCTTATCGTTCGTCTCCTATCTCACCCTCGATTATCTCGCTCCCATCGGTGCGAAGGTACACGCAAGCCACTGTACGGTGTACATCGTCGGAATGGGGAGTTTTTGAAGTGTTTCCTTGTTGTTTTTTTTTTTCATGCCGATGTTTTTCTGTCTTTTTTTCTCGCACTCTTTGTAATCATCCCGCGGTACTCCCGCTGAGGCTGATTTATCTGGGAATAATTTGTTTCTAGCCAGCTTAGCCGAAGCCACCTGAAGGCTTCTTTACTGTCACCCTGAAGGTTTGTTAGCGCAAGAGAGAGAAAGAGAGAGAAAAAGTGGGAAAAAGAAAAGCAAAGCTCCATCAATTTGCTTTGTGGGTGGTCGGCATGATTATTCCAGCGAAGGATATGGCCTTTTGAGAATGGGTAATTATGGTGCATTTTTTTTCTTCACTTCTTTCTATGTAAACAAATTCTCGAAGGATATGCTCCGTGGGTTATATTATGAAATTTATTGCATCGTTTAATAAGCTAACAATAAACAACTAACTTTAATACTGCGAATTAATTCCAACCTAAAAAACAGAATTATTAATATTTATAACATGATTCAAAAAATTTATTTTATACATACTTCGTTTAAATTATTCTATTTCAATAATGAAAATGGTCCCATTTATATGTACTAGTAATTTCGATCACCACTTGCAGCTATGCTTTTCCAAAGGAATAAAGCCCAAAGCAACTCCTGCCAAGCTTCATCAGACAGATTGCGTAGATTTCGAACGATAAGCCCGCACTTTCACATTTGCAGCCACAGATAATCTCGATGCAAACCATTAACAGCTTTGCGGCGCGTCGCTGGAAGGGTGAAATTGATTTAATGAAGCAACAATGCTTCCTATATGATTTTCCCGGGGTTCCCGGGGTTTCGCAAACAAAAAATGCGAAACAAAATCAAACAAACCTAGACCCCACATCGCTCTAGCGATCACCACAGACCGGACCATCTATCCGGCAAACCCGGCAAGCCGTTATTAGCCGTGACAGGTCCCGTGCAAACATTTTGCGCCACCCATCCGGGTTGCATCGCGATTGTCCGAGAGAAGGAAACGGCGGGACACACTCCAATCGGGGCCACCATAAATCACGCAATACACGCAGTCGACGTTGCGACCCCAAATGACCGTCGCGTTCCCTAAGAAAGCCACCCCAATCACACCCTGCGATAAGGCACAAACAACCGGGTATTATGATTGGTCACCGGATACGATCGCTGGCTGGGATCGAACGAGGTGGACAGAATGAAGAAGGCAAGCAGCAAAAACCACACGCGTCTCTCAGGGCAGTTATTTACTTAACACTTGCAAGCGGCAAAACTGACCTCGATGGGTTTGCTCGCGATCGAAAGAACCCGTTTGCGCCATCGACCCACGGTTAGAGCCCATGGGTGCGATCGAATTATGATCATAACCCAAGCGCCAACGGAGAACGATCTGCGTCGAACGACGACGACGACGACGACGCCACCGCGACAGAAATCAGCGATCGCAACACCCAACGACGACGACAACGACGCAAGCTTGGTAATCGTCGTCGTACGAGCGGCCGGTTGCGAGCTTTTGGCTTATGTTTTATTTATGCGCCTGCGCGAAGCTTGTGATTTTGTCCCATCCTTCTCTCTCATCTCCCTCAGCTTGTGGCGCATGGTGAGGCGGTTTTAGGTTTTATAATTTAATTAGCACTTCTCACGAAACGATAAATCAATCGCACTGCACCGAACACTGGAGTGAAGCTATCCGTTTTCTGCCTGGGATGTTGTCGGGAAGCGTGGAGCTTTACGGTGACACTGGCGACACCACGTGCGCCGAACAGTGCACGGCACGAGTTGAAGCCCTCGAAGCGAAGGTGAGAAGAGAACGCAAACGTTTCACGATCGTTTGGGTTGTTCAGAACAAATTGTAGAAAAATTATGACCGATAGGTGGTCACATTAGCTAGCTGCTTTTAATGCTGTGGGATGTTAATCAACTGCAATTCTTACTTATAAAAGGTCTTTAACTTGTATTATTCGTTCTCGAATCAAACACTACATGATCATTTATTCTGTTAATTTGTCAGCTACTTTATTTGTTATTCATGTATAGAATTGAGGTATTTTTTATGTTTAAACTATGCTATTTCAAACTAATTTTCTTAGCCCCCATTAGGGGAACTATAACTTGTTTTCGGTTGATAAAAACCGTATTACAATTCCATTAATCAATGGTTTAATTCTTTATCAAAAGAGCGAGTATTTCAAACAGCGATCATGTGAACTGATCCTGTGAGGATCCTTTTTTTTGGACACACACTGTATCATACAGGGAATCATTCCAAGGACCTCACAGAACTTCATTGCCCATTACGGCTGCTTTCAGTCTCTCTTTCTCTTTCTCTTTTTCTCTCTCCCTTATCCAATTCCTCCGGGTGATGCCGACCGAAAACACTCCAATCGAATGTATCCTCCTCCCGTCGGAGACTCGATTCAAAATCAATCCTTTTTCCTCCACGCGGCCACCGGACACCGGCTGTGGTTCGGCGTGGGGAGAAAATCCGTCCATTCGAGTTTTCACGCGAGTGTTGTTGCGCGAGCGCGCGCGCGCACGCCGCTCCCTTTGAGCTGACCGACGCGGCCAACTCCGGTCCGCTAATGGTAGGTTTGCGAAACGCTGATTACCCTCATTATCAAGATGGATTTCTCCTTTATTACAAGCCGGTGCCTCGCGAAGACCGCGGGCTGTGCGCTTGCGCATTCGCGAAACCCGGTGCGCCCTTATCTTTCGCACGTTTCGCTTTATTTGCCCGCCATCCTTTCGGTCGCGGATTCGGCTCGCTCCGGAACTCGCTTCCTGGGAGAATTGTTGCTAAAAATGATCCCGAAAAGTTGTGCCATTTGCTTCGAGCGCGATTGTGTCCCTTTTTCGCGCCAAACACCCAAACACCGATTTCTGCGATCTCTCGCTTGGTTCAAAACGCTGCAGCACATCTGGCACGGTTCGTCCTTTGAGTGGCCCCAACTAAGGTGATGCGTGAGAGAATTAGCCACGTACGAACCGGCCATCCTGCGCCACACAATGTAGCCACACACATATTGTTAATCCTCGGAAACGTGCGAGGCTAAGTGGCGGCTATTTAGCAAACGTCGGACTCCGGAACGTCTGATCTTTGCCACCGGCAGACGTCCACTTCCGAAAAATGCAAAGTGCAACAGTTGTTCAATTGACTAATGCCCGAGCTGGCGTTTCTTTTTTTTTCTTTTTCCCGCCAGCAGTCGGCAACCCGAGGGTATTAATTTACGATAGCAAATTAAGCCGACCACGGCTGCAGCGAAATGAGCTATCACAGGGCTGTTCGAGTCGACCGAAAGCGAGGAAGCCGCGTGAATTAGAATATCGCAACCGAAACACAAAACACTGACCGGATTAAGCCTGGGTGCTGGGTTTGTTTGCTGGTGTGTATCATTTGGGAGTTTTTGGTTCTCGCGCCCCCAAAAGCGGGTTGGGAAAGCGAATCGAAAGGTTGGGCATGGAATGGCCAGGGCCACAGGTTACAGCTCAATTACCACGTTTTGGTGGCCGTAATTGGACACGCGAAATACGGCCGATGGTTGGGCCGGGGAAGATGAGCCTTCCGAGAGCGCGAGAAGCAAAGATCAGCAGAAGGTCCTGCGCTAATTCGACATCCGAAGCGGTGGTTAACGTCGACTACACGCACAGGCTGGTTGGGAAAAGGATTTGTTTTTTTTTTCTTCTTCTCACAAATGCTGCGTTACGCTTACGGATTTTCGGATACTTCCACGTGGAACAGGGGTGAAACATGGCCGCATTATCGTACCTGACTGGCTGGTTAGCGTATCGATTCTCGTTTTCAAAGATATAGCCCCAAATTAATAATTTCCATGCTTCATATTGTGGGTTAATTTTAGTTTGAAACTCTCGGCATCTTATTAGCTTAAATAACCATACCAGCGGTCATAACCTTCAGGCTTCAAAAAGGATATTATATCACAAAAACATCCTTGTCTGGTTGTCGACTGAGACAATTAATGAGCAATAGATACTGACTATTGAAGGCAAAACAGGATAAACCGAAAACAAATCTATCTTTTTTGCTATCTATCATATTATCATCCAATAACTATTGAATGAAATACATGCTATTTATTGTAATAATTTGCTATGCAGAACTAGTTTGTTCTAATCTTTCTCTCCAAGTAATCTACTTTCTTCTAGACCTAACACAAAAGTTTCAATTTTTTTAATCCATCCTAAGTCCCTGTATTGTTAAATTAATGTTGTCTGTAATTTATGTTTCAAATTACTTTACTGCAGAAATTTTTGCTTGAAAACAATTCAAAATTGCACATAAATGAGCCACAAAGTGAAATATAATTTTGTTTATTCAATACTCCATACCTAATGGTCATTTTCAGATAATTTTGCTAGATATATTTGCCACAGTGCTTGCATTATTCACTTGAAAAATCGATAGCAGTCATAGGCATTCATAATAATGGGTCATACCACAAACATACTATTAACTTTAATTGGGATCATTTTCTAAAAAAACAATATTGCGTTGCCACAATCAATTTCCTGTGGCCGGGAAACTCTTGTTTAACCAAGCGCACCGTTATCCTTCCGGTCAAATCGACCCCCACACACGACAATCGGGTAATTGATTTGAAATGCTTCGCTCTCGTAATTTTACAAAGTTTGCTAAAATTAGTTTTGCACCCAAAAAACGCCCCAGCTCGCCACCTGTTTCAGGAGAGAAACCTTTGCACGACTTTCGATGGGAGTGAAAATTGCCAAAGCAATCAATTAGCACGAACGCGATCGCAGGCAAGCACAAATAATCGTCATCCATCGCAACAGCCGTGAAGGTGTCTCTGGAGACGAATTGGCACTTCCTAGTCGTCACCTGTTGTCACTTGAGGCCCATCCAAAATGGCATGAGTTCGCAAAGAACAACCAAATCCAACGTACGATCGGCAAGTTTCCGAAAACATGTGGTCACATTTCATGCCGTTTGTCCCATGCGCCGAAAAGGTGCGTGAAGTAGCGCTCTAATGAAAACTGCCTCGTGTAATGATACAGTTTTAAGTAATGAAACAACCTCAAGTAATGATAATAATTTTCCTGCTGGCCATGGCGTTTTTTTTTTTTTGGTTGAAGTCATTCCACAGCTCGATTATCGCCTCGCACAGCCTGCTTGATCTGCTCAGGATGCGCCAACCTGCGATTGTTGTGCGTTTTTCCACCAGCTTGCCCGTACGCTCAACAGATGGCAGCACTGTCGATTCCTTTATGCGTTTGGGCAGTTTTTCATTGCTTGACGTTTATTTCAATTGGCAAAAGAAAAAGCAAAAAGCATACGAGCTTAAGCACGTTGCCGGTGGCTTTTTTACCATTAAAGTTTTAACACTTTGCTTCAGCTTTTAATTTCCGCGCAGGCACACGAAAAACACCAACAGCGATGCGTTCTCCCTATCATTAGCAATGGGCTCCGAAAAGAGTTTTAAAATTAGCGCCTCTGGGTGTCGTTAGGACGCGCACCTAAACGGCCGTACGTCCCGAGAATTGCATCTTCCGTCGGCAAATTCCCCCGAGGGCACGTTTTTGATTGGGTACGAGTGGCTGAAGCCCGCGATGAAACCTACCCAACACCGGCCAATGAAACCAGTGAGCCTCCCAACGGAAGGACGACGCAGCGAAAAGAAAAACCACACAACCCCGACGATGGCAATTTTCCTTCCCATACTCGAATGACACGCATCGAAAGCGCCGAGACGCTGAGGCGGTTTATTTACGCTTCGAGAAACAATTTCATCCGAACGAATTAATTCGATAATTTTCTTCCCGCTTCCCGGTGCGCTTTTGCATACCCGCGATGGAGCCCGGGAAAACCTTCTTGAGCGTGGGGCTTTTCCTTTAGCGTGCCAGCACGCACGAGCAGGCCTTTTTACGTTATTAGCGACCGAAGAAGAAACAAACAAAGCGAAAGGTGAAAGGGAGAATAAAAGGGCACGCAATAAAATGAAATCGACAAGCGAAAGAATCGGAGGTTTTCCAGGGACAAATGAACGCAACTCCAATCATCATAAAAGCATCATGGAACCTGGCCTGGCCCTTCCCGGGAGAATTTCCCTGGCGCTCGGTCGGTGCTCGGTTGGTCAAGCTTTGTTTCGGAAAGTGGCCCTTTGTGGTTTGATCCCCAACGGAGCGAATGGGAGCGTCGGCATGCGTGAAGGAGTCACCCTTTGGGGAGTCACCAAAGACGTGGTCCGTTTCTAAGCGACGCACATTTGCGATCGTTCCTTCGGGAGTCGGGAGGCCGTGTGCTTTCGAGGAAGGAAAAGCGCTTGATTTGGGGAAGGAAAATGCATCAATTGTCGAGCCACGAGATAGCCCGGGAATGCCGGAATCGGGCCGCGTAAAGGCAACGAGGAGCAAATTAAGTTTATTTTCTTTGCTCCAAAATGCTCTATGTCTGCTCTTCTTTTGCCTGGATTGTGCTGGTGGATTGCTTCAACCCGTGGTTGGGGAGTTTTTCCGAGCCACAAGCCCGGTTTTTGCATACGCCCGCTGATTGGTGGGGTTTAATTTTTTTTTTCCCCGGTCCGGTTGGGTGCTTTTATGCCGCGATCGTGTGGTTATTTAACGAGAAGAAAAGCCCCTGCCGAAATGGGCGGCTAATGATGTTTTGCTTTACGAGAGAACCTTTTTCAGAGCGCGTTTCTTTACATTTTCCCCGCAGGATGGACGAAAATGGCGTAACAATGATAATGTGGGCTCGAATTTTATGCTTATTAACAGGCAAAACATAATGCACCTAATTGAATGATGGATACATTTAAATTAATTCCCCAGAAATGCAATTAGAAGTATACCGTTTTTAGCTCAATTTGAGTTCATGTAACAATTGCACCCGTGGCATGAATTTATGCGGTGTGCGATAAGTTCCATGTGTTCGTTTATATTCCACGTTTTCTTCAAATCTTCAAACGTCCCGAAAATCATTTTTACGTTCTTTTGTTAAAAAAAAATGTACAAATTATCGCACCACGTTCAAACCTTTCCAATTACATTGGATCAAAGTTTGACCAGTTATCAAAAGGTCTTTAAAGGATCAAAAGCATATTTTATCTTGCATTCAAATATTTATTGCGTTACGTTAAACACTCACAAATCCAGCAATATAATATCATTCTAAAATGAACAATAACAAAATATCGTTTTAAATTATTTAACTATGAGTGGAGAGATTCGGAACCAATTTTCAACAAATATAATTGCGAATAAAACATATTTTATCGTTAGATTTTAAAAGATATGATTTGCAAATCGATGAGAATGGAAAAAAAACACATCCCATGCAAAATGGCGGACGTATAAGAAAACCGTCGCCATGGTAACATTACGTCACCGCTCGCTTAGAGCGAATTGATCCGAACCGTTCATTTCGCAAATTAGCTCAATCCCAGTGTCGACGTTCCCTGCAGACGACCGCCTCATATTCATATGGTTTGGCAGCGTAATCCATCTTTGTTATAAATAAATTTGATAATATTTCCATCCCCTCCATCGCTGCTGAACCTGTTTGCTCGATAAAACGGTTCCATTTATTATACCATATTTACGAAGCACAAAAAAAAACCACCACAAACTCTTGTTTTCTCGCTGTTCTCACTCGACTTTTCCTCGCCACTGACCCTTTTGGGGTCACATTTTTTTTTGCTTGTTTAGAGTTTTGTTTCATTGACCAAACCCACATCATGCTGCTTACTCAGCAAGTACACTTGCTGGGTTGTGATTCGATTTCGGGAGAGGGCCGAAACCGTTACACACGAATTAGCATAAATTTTACAAGTCTAATCGCATTTTTCATCGTTCCGATTGCCAACCATCGCCATGGTTCCATCTCGCTGCACATCCCGTGGCCATCCCGAAAAGCAGTACCAACAATGACCACCTTCTCCTGCTTCGGGGGGGTTAGCTTTTCCTTCCATTTTCCCAGCGAAAGGACCTTTTTTTCCCTCTCCTCCTCCTCGAAACGGACAAAACCCACGATCCAATGATATGATATATGAATAAAACCATCCCCGAGATGCCGAGCCGGGAGCATTTTAGGGCCTTTCCCTTTTCCTTCACCTCGAGCCGGGAAAATCTGCTCACCCACCCACGCTCCTTTGCGCGATCATGAAAACTTAAGAATGTCCAGCTTAATTTGCAAAAATATCCACAACGCGCCGGACGCTCGTCGGAACGGGGGAAAAACTCTTCCATTCGTTTTTTTCTCTCTCAAAAGTAAATAAATAACGAAGCAAGGATATTCAGGGATGATTTGCTGGTCAGCGAGGGGAAGAAAACCACGGACAGCGGGGGGCAGGACAGAACAAACAAATCTCCCCAAACGATCCGATATCTTCTTCTTCATCATCATCATTCACCGTTCAAACGGGAGCGCGTGGTTTAAAAAGGATACGAGCCCGCTGGACGGTATTTGAGGGGGTCCTTTTTGTTTTTTTTGTTTTTCCACCGGACGCGATTTGATCCAATTCTGCAAAAACCCTCTAAGCCCACCCCCGCTCGGGTGGGAGAAGCATCCGAAAATCCGAAGATAAAACATTTATGCCAATAATGTATGCATAAATTGTGTCGTGTCCGGTAAATGCCCATGTTTCGCGTGTGTGGGTGTGTGGTGAAATTTCGGATGAGTTGGCAAAAGTGGCAAAAAATCCTGAACAAATCGAAACAACGAAAAGGAAGCCTGTTTATGGTGGCCGAACGCTGGCCGTATTGGCAAGGATACGCCAGCGAGAACGGGATTATTGGTGTGTTTTGTCGTGGGCGTGTGTTTTTTGTTTCTTTCGGCATTATTTATTCCATTTGTAGATTTGTTTCGGGATTTATTAAATAAACGTTTACGGAGCGTTTCAGGGCCGATTGAGATTGGGGTTTTTCGATACGATTGTCATTTTATAAATTCTGGCCAACCGTGCAATCAAATCGTAGCTGAATAATTGATCCATCTGTAAGATGGATGATCTTTCTTCAAATTACGAAGTACACGAGATTTATTATCGCGTGAAAATACGCCTTGAATACGCTCTTGAAATATGGCATTAAATGATCGTTTGATTAAAAGCTGCACTAAATGGCATAACTTTTTTCTTAAACATTTAAACAGTGCTTAGCTTTATGTAAAGTTTGAAGAAAACATCGATGCCAACCAAACAACCTGCTAATAGAAGCATTTAGTTATATACCTGCACTTGTTAAGCTCGTAAAACCGATCACGTCGCTTAAGTAAAAAAGTTGGCAAAAATTCACAAAACTATTGCGAATCATTCAAAGAATTATACTGCTCACGATTATATGATCCCGCAAAAAACACGCTCGTTAAATGCGAATTACCTGCAGTGAAAATTGAAAAATGTCGGATCACAAAAACTGGTCGCACATTGCACGATCGAAAAACCGAAAATTTTACCAAAAGTAACAGGAGAGCATGCTTTCAGCAAAGTTGAAAAGTTTCACGTGAAAACTTTCAAAATTTTTGAAACTTTTCAAACCCTAAGACGCTTGAAAATATTGTAATATTTCAAGCGATCAGCGCCATCTATACGACAAAGTTAAAAACAGTGAAGCGTTTTTTACAGCGCCATCTATGAGTGGTTAGTCAAAGCCTGTTATATTGCTAACAGCGGCATCTAGTGAGTGCTATTTGAAGTATATTTTTATAGTACAGCGGCATCTAGTGACCGTTATTTGAAGCATAATTTTTTAGTAGCGTTAGCGCCATCTGTTGCTCGATCAAAATTAATTTTACCCCTCAGCTAGTATGCTCTCCTGTTACTTTTGCGTTTTGTCACTATTTTGCTCGTGAAAATTCGGAATTTTTTTTTCATGTAATTTCGCCATTTCTTTTGTTCTGCTCTCAGTTATGAAATCATTTGCACATTAAAAATGCAAAAAGGCACAGATTAACAGCACTTAAAATCAAACATTTTACCTTTTATTTTATCATACCTTTGATAATATCGCAGTCGATGAATATATATTATTCATGGTTTTTAATAAATTTCTAACGTTTTCTTTCAAAAACTCAAATTTAAATTGATGTACATTAAAAACAAATTAAATTTTATTTGCTTTTTGTTTGATAATTTATTGTTCAACATTTATTAAAAAAGTGAAAACCCTTGGTTTTAATGAACTGTATTGTACGTCGAGTCGGAAATACATTTATTTTTACAATGCAGGTAACACAATCAATCTTAACAAACTAATAAAGAATTGTATACATGTAATTCAATACACACCGCTGTTTATACACATATTGATTCACCGTTGGCAGTCTTTTACATTTAACTTAAACTCTTAGCAATATTCTGATCTGTTTTTGGTTCGTTTATAGAATAGATAACAATGAAATTAATGTAAGAGAGCTTTGTATCTAATCTACTTTAAAGAATGATTTGATCTTGATTATTTTTTTCCAATCTTCGAGCTTAGATAGAATTCATTCGTGCGTCAAAATACTTGTATTTTTTCATCAATGCATTATTCATACCTAAACCGCTTTGTAATCTATTGCTTCCTATATGAATACAGGTGTGTCAATAAAAAAATGCGTGTTTATGCATCTATTATCCGCTCATTGCTAACCATAGCTCAGCCTGTCTGATAAACGTTGAGCTAAGAGACACAAAAAAATGCGATCGTATGAATGAAACATCTGCGTATTATCTGAGGCGTAAATTTAATCGTCAATGCATGTTAGATATTTTTATTTCACAACTGACATCGTTCTTCGAAAGAATAGCATATAAATGCAATAAAAGCAAGTCTTTTTACTCAATTCATCGTCAAATGTGATACTATTCTACATAAAAAAAAATCATTCACACATAAAACCATCCAAACAAAAATCCATCATTTGTTTTATTACAACCAAACGCTTTTCATTGCACGTCAGGCCGTTAATTGCCTCAATCAGATCGCAACTATCGCTCAAACCGTGACCCTTTCACGAACGCTTTACGAGGTGCAAACATTCGTCACAAAACCCACCGCATTTGGATTGCAATTGCACGTTGAACAAAGTTAAATGCCCCTTATTTACTCTACCGGCTTCAAATCGAGCGTTCTCGCGCTCTCTCTCTCTCTCTCGCTCTCACTCGTACCCATCGCTTTAGGAAGTAACAGCTTTGTTACGCCAACAAACCAAACAAGCTTCTGCAAAAAGAAACCAGGCGGTTATTTGCTTCACTCATGTCGATTCAAACCTTCCATCCACACACACACTCAGTCGTGACACAGTGACTCCACACAAGGCCATCCCTAAGGGGTGTCCTTGTGGCTTAAAAAACCGACGACGACGAGTCTCTTTTGGCTTGCTGCGTGGCTTCCAACGTGTTCCGGCCGTGGATCGGACTCCACTCGATTGGCCCCCAGACCAGGGCAGTACCTTTTTCGAGCATTTGAAGATCAATGGCAATGGCAAACGAGAGTGAAAATGCATTCGCGTAACACGTGTTACGTACGCGTTGCAGTTTGCGTGATTGCGTTGATCGTGAGGGGCTAAAGTAGGGCATTGGAGTGAGAGAAAGAGAAAGAGAGCGAGAGAGATAGGTCCACTTTTCAAGGTGATCATGCACCGATCGCTGTTTCGCTGTGTGCCCATCCCCAATCGCTCGCAATGCGCTCAAGAGGACACGCGGCTTCACTGTCATGGCAGTTTTGCGCGTACGCAGAAGAGAGAGAAGAAAAAAAGCCATTAGTTCCACACCATCACGTCCACAGAGAACCACGGGGGCCAGAGGCCACGGGGGTTTAGAGACCTTAAGAGACCTGGCTGGTTGGCTTTTGTGGCTAATAATAATTGGCAGGCTTTTTTTACTCGCGTTTTCTTTTCTTTTCGCGCACCTACTTTCAACGCACCACGTGGTGGGGCTTTTTGAAAAGATTCATCGCACACAAAAAGAAGCGCTCAGTTGGAGATCGGATCATGCGTGGAACGCGGAACGCTGCATGATCGTGACCTTGAGCATTGATTCTTCCGCGTATTCGTGGCGCATCCACGCGTGCACACGATCGTCGAACCATCACGCATATGAAGCGAGCTGCGTCGTTGTTTGCGTTCATCAAAAGCCGATCTTTTCTTACACACCGGACGAGCGCCAGTTCCTGATCCGGTTTGGGGAAGGAATAAACCACGGAAACCGAGGCTTTCAGCATTCTTAGCATGTTCCCGGAAAAGCAGCAAGATGAATAATGGTGCCTCATTAAATCATTGCGCGCGAACGTGAAAGAACCAGGTGCGAACTTGTAAATTACGCGCAATTGAGTGATCCTCCCGAAAACACCCCCGGAACGTGTTATGCAACAGGCGAACGATCGCTGACGTCAGAAATGGCAGCAGGAGGCATTTGCTGGTGGTTGAATCGTTCGCTAATGAAATGAATTAAAAATAAAAAGCCTCCCCCAAAGGCTGATTGAAACCGAAAAATCATCACGAGGAAGATCGCTGATAGATTGATAGAGGTAAATTGTTACAACCCTCAACCAAGGTGAGCACGTTCTAAGGTGCCATCGAAAACAGCCATTTAATTATGATGAGCCGTTGATGATAATCCACCCGGTTCCGGTCGCGAACGAATCCGCACGCCCGTTTCCGTGGCGATGGAAAGCTGTCATTAGTTTGTTGGCGCGCGGTTCAATTTTTTCGATCCGAAAAACCTTCATCGCCTACTAGATTGCTGGTTCGTTCGTTCGTTCGTTCGTACGTTCGGGTGGAAAGTTTTCTGAGCAGAAAGGCTTCTTTGTCAGCTCACTAAGAACGATCGATGTGTGACGAGATCAAGATGGGAACATGCAGCGATCGTGAACCGCGCGACAAAGCGGTTTCTTGAGGTTTAATGACATTATGCTTCATATGCATATGGCTCTCTGCAGCATAGCTCACCTTCGTATCCGTAGAAAAAAAACCCTATCCACCACTTCGGGTTGTCCTTCGATGAGAGGAAAATAATACACCACTTGCATGGTGCTTTTGCTCAGTAGATAGCAATTAAAGTTCGATTATATGCCCAGTGAAGCCAACACTCGCTTCTTATCCGGCGTTAGCCACCTAAAGGGCCCCCTTCGAAAAGGTTTTTCACACCCCCTAAGCTCACTCGACGGGCGATCACTCATCGATCGCACCTCTCCGTCGTAGCGGGTTTTTGTTTAGAGGTTGCACAGTGTCGTGGATAGGTTATTAGCGCAGGTCTATGCTTAACGTTACGACACCGTTACAGCAGCATGGCCAACGCCAATCCTTGGTCGCCCCCGGTTCGATCCGGGCTTAATTGATTTTCTCAACACCCGTTTTCGACGAGTTTCTAGACTGACGAGTGTCTCTGGGGTTGGGGGTGCTGTTTTGTTTTCCCATTAAAGGTCGTTTGGCTTTTGCACAATCGCTCGCTTGGACCCGGTGTGGGTCGAAGAAGAAAATTATGGCTCATCACTTCTAATGGTGGACTATGCCGGTTTTCTCGGTGAAAATTTATAGTCTAGCGGTGTTGTGTTGCGCGTACTTTTATGCTTTCGATTGAGGGATAAAATTACAAATGTAAGCACAACGCTTTGATTTAAGAATTTATTGTTCAACTCTAACAAATCACTCACGATGCGCTTTGTCAGGAGCGTTCGGAAAACAATCCCTCCGTGATGCTGCGCTTATTGAATAATTGATACAATAAGCTATCTCTCCGGCGCAATCTCATCCACCAACTCTCGAGCGGGGTGCATTATCACTCTCACCGTGGGAGGAAAAATTAACAGCCATAATTAATATGCACCGAGTCGACCTTTTACCACGAACACACGCGCGCGCTTTTTCTCCTTGGCGTGCGCTTTTTCGAGGACAATAAATGGCCACCAGTTGACCAAAATATTCGCCCCATTCCCCATTCAACGCCATTTCCCACGATTTAAGTAATTGTTGGTGCGTGTCGTGCTCTAAACCCCCCGCCGGAATGCAATGTCTCATAATGTGTCTCGGAGGCTGGTCAACGGGTTTAGCCGGTGAAACAATGCAACAACTTAAACACCGGCTTACAACCGAAACATTGAAGGTTCAAAGTGTCCAAAACGTGCTGTCGCGTGTGTGGGTGGGTGAACAATCAAACATGCCAGCTGCATGTAATCAGATTGCACGCGACTCGTTTGCATAAACGGATGCACCGGGTTGAAAGGAAAGCTAGAAATTTTAACCTCAAAAAGATAGAGCTTCCTTGAAAAAAGGGCTCGCATTGGTTGGCTTTCGACAGGGATTCCATCACGTTCGAATTGGGGATATTTTCATTATAAAATTCCATCAACACGTGCCGCTCGAATGACCGTAGCTCACGCTGGTCTATTTGAACTGGTCCAACGAACAGCTTCAGCCATGAGCATTTGGATGCCTTCAAGCTCCTAAGCCCTAAGCGACGCGAAATGCATCGCGGATGAACCGCGAAACCGTTTAAGCCGTCAGCAAACGATTGCAACAGAAAGCCCACCGTTGCTTCCAGCAGTCACTCAAGTTGGTGCGTGTGTTTTTTTTTGTTACACTATTTTGTTCATGTTTTAATTTCCTTCAACGCGATGGTGCAACGGTTCGTCGTGTTGACACCGTTTGTCAAAAGCTTCAAGCAATCGTACGGCCCCAGCAAAAGCACTCACCTTTTTAGTGGGGTTTTTTTTTTTGTCTTAAGCTGGTGAAGTTCGACCCACCAAACCTTCCACGACGAAGGCCATCTGGATAAGGTGAAAGGGAATTAAGGCGTAGTTAATTTTTGTGCGGTTAAGATAAACCTGAAACAAGCGCGAAAAGTGCAGCTAGTTCTGCCGGCGACACTGGGACGATGAAATGGTACATGGGGATTGTTGGATGTTACATCGCTGCATCGGTGCATGTAGTTTTCGTTCGCTGAAAATAGGTCAAGCTCATCAACTATCACTTAATGCGCGCTGTACGTGAATATCATGCAGTTGAGTCAGGTTCCTTGCAGACACATGCTTTCGAAATCGAAACTATCCAATCAGGTCAATTCGTACAGTTTGTTTTTATTAATATTCGTCTATAAACCAGTGTAGAAATATGATGCTTTTTTTCGCACGTTAAACAACACAAACATGTAACAAAATAGAGGCCACGAGATAAGGATTGCAACAAATTTCCCTTTTTTTTTTGTTTTGTGGAAAAGTCAAAACTGCATCACAACAGTTGCGATTTCTAAAACAAAAAATGTCAATGTTTTTTTTTTGCCCATAAATACGCTTCAACCTTTTTACCCAAATCCGCCGCGACCTGACAGAATTGATTTAGCGGATGTTGTGTTTAGCACCGCTCAGCCACTGGTTTGCTCAACATAACGCAAACACACACCGCTACCCAAAGACCAAACACATCTCCAAAAACCCCCTTTAGCTCGTAAAAATAGTGGTAAAGGTCACGTGGAAGCCAAAATCATCAACCCCCAGGCCACATGCATTTGCTCAATCGCTCAACCGCTCAATTCGTTCGCGCGAAATTCGTACATCTTCAACCCCGAGTTTGTGGCATGACCAAAAAAAAGCCACCCCTAAATCCACCACCCACCAGCGCGCGCGCGCGAGAGATACGCGAATGCAACCACAAAACCACGAGTGGCTTTGCGCGAACGGCACGCAAGCAAACCACGCGCGCGCTCAGTTCCACGCCGAACTTCGAACGGAAACGTGGTGTGGCGCTCTCTCTCGCGGCAAACTGTTCATGGGCTTCCTTTTTCTCAAGTTCCCGTTCAATTCCGTGCATGTGAAGCGGTTCCAAGAGTGCTTGTTTCAACGACCACGAGGCCTTCTAAGCGATCTACTTAAGTGACAAATTAGTGGCAATTTCGTGTGGCGTATTCCCAACCCAACGAGCATTTAAACGGGACGTTAGCATGCTGCTGATACCGTCCCAGCTAGCCCTCTGGGGTTTAGCTCTTATCGGCGTGTGGGCACTCGCCCTTTGGTTGGCTGATAATCTCAAATCACTGGCACAAATTTGTGTCGCCCTTTTAGCACCGTACTTTGCCCCGGCGGAACACAAAACCCTCTCGGAACGGTACGGCAAATGGGCCGGTAGGTAGAAGCATCAGAACCGGAAGCGATCGGTGTAGAAAGCGACCCGTGTGACCTTCACCCTCATGGGAAGTTCCTATGCTGTGCTGCTTCCGATTTTCCGCTGACCATCGCCTACTAAGTGTGTGTTTTTTTTGCTGTTTTGTTTCTTTTACACTTCATCAAAATGCGATTGGACGGCGCCAACGAACGGCAGTCATTACCGGCTCAACCGATGGCATCGGCAAGCAGTACGCTTTCCAGCTGGCCAGCCGTGGCCTCAACGTGGTCTTAGTCTCACGCTCCACCGACAAACTGATCGCTGTGGCGCACGAAATCGAGTCCAAGTACTCGGTGAAGACTAAGTGGATTGCGGCCGATTTTAGCTATGGGCGCGAAATTTATGACCACCTGCGGAAGGAGCTCGACACCGTACCGGTCGGTATTTTAGGTGAGCGTTCTTAACCAGTGGGGGGTTTTTGCGAGCCACATTTGTCGCCCGGCGTCCGTTGGAATGCAAATCACCCTGTGCGCTGGGTGGCTTTAGAACACGCGTAACTCGATCTAGTAGGCCCGATAGCTGGAGGGCTCCAAGGTTACTGATGGTTTTCGCCTCTGCTTGAGGGGTTTTTTTTTTGCTTTCTTTCAGTAAACAACGTGGGCGCGAACGTTGACTACCCGGACGATCTTGATCACATCCCCGAGGACAAGCTGTGGCAGCTGATCAACATCAACGTCGGTGCGGTGACGATGCTGACCCGTGCGGTGCTGCCGGGCATGAAAAAACGCGGCCAGGGTGCGATCGTTAACATCTCCTCCGGTAGCGAACTGCAACCGCTTCCCTACATGACGGTTTACGCTGCGACGAAGGTAACGAATGGGTCCACGATCGAGCGAAATGTCATTACCATCCTTGGCGGTGATTCGGCTAATGCGAGTCCTTTTCCATCACGCTGTCTGTAGGCTTACATCCACAACTTTACCCTCGCGATGCAGCATGAGCTGGAACCGTTCGGTATCACCTGCCAGCTGGTGAGCCCGATGTTTGTAACGACCAAGGTAAGCAAGTTGCGCGGTTAGTGTCCTCACCGGAGGTGCCTTCACCTGGGCCTGGGGATGGGGTTGTGATCGAGTGTCAAGTTCTAACCGTGATGTGAAGTGTCAAGTGGTGGCCGCTTTAGCGAGTCGTGATCTTTACCGGGCATCGTCGATTAGCCTTTGTCGGTGGGAAATGCCCACCAGATGGCGTGCTGGGTGCGCTAGTTATGCGAAACCGAGCGTATCCCCTGTGCAATGGGCCACCTGCGCATGCATATCATTGACCGAGTGGCATTAGTTAACGTGTTTGCAAAAAATACAACCCCTAGAAAAACCCGTTTCATATGTGACGTGCGAACAGTATGTGTGTTGTGGTCGATAGTGCAAATTGTTAACGAAAACAGACCAGATCTTGGACCGGCCTGTTGGAGTGTTATCGTGGAACATTGCGTCGATCGAACATCCCGTAGGCTGTGGTTCAGAGCATGGAGGAGTTACGCAAGACACGCGTTAAGCAACAGTGGTCAGTGAAGGCAAATATTGTCGTTCGGACGACGGTAAACGTTGTCCGGCCAAAGTAAACCGCTGGAAATTACGACCAACACGAGCCAGCTCAGGGGGAGATGTTTGTCGGTCACAAAGAGACATGAGTAATTGCCGATGCTACAAGAATAACAAGTGAAGTGACCTACCCCACGTTGGCTTTAGAATGCACTTTTTTGGTGTCGTCAGAAGTTAAGCGACTCGGTTGATGGTTTTTGACAAGATTGTGCAATTATTTACCATTCGGTGTTGTGTCTGCTGTCCATATTAGTCTACCGAATGTGAGGAATCGAACAACGAACGGCTTGTGCGTATTTTACCGTGAACATAAAGCGTGTTATAATTGTGGCGTTTTTTTTTCGCGTTGTCAACATAATCAGGCCGTTTGCATAATAAGCCAGAAAGCCTTGAGGCGCGTGTCTCACCGCTTTTGCGGTGTCTCTCTGTCGAAGATCACGATGTTAACCTTTTCCATCGTCCACCGTTCGTAAAATCAACCGTCTTTCTGCCGTCCATTTTCCTTCTCGTAGCTTTCGCTACACCAGTTTACAAACGTGTATTCAAACGTCGTGAGGTAGGTCCGGATCGGATCGGATCGGATTTCTGTGATCTCATTTTGCATGCAAACGATCCCGCTCGATCGGTTGGTGGCTCTCAAGGTCGAAAAGGCTGGCGTAGATCGTGACAGGTTTTCCACACTCCGACACAAACCGGTCAAGTGTGTGGGCAGCATGTAGTCGTTTGCCGGCACTGGCGTTATGGTTGAAAGAAGGGCACTTTTGATGGCATTTTCCCGTCTCAGCCAATAAACAAAACAATTAATTAAACATGCAACCGCAGGAAAACGGAATTGTCTGTTACCTTAGCTTAATTAGCTGCCCTTCGCTTACTATAAAAATATTATTAAAAAGCGAAACAACCAGTTTATTGCCGGAAAGGGTCATAAAATTATCGTGGGGATGCGATGTTTATTGTAACCGGTGGGTAATGAACTCGTGCGCATCGACCATTCATGCTTGTTAATTAAACTTATCCGTTACTGGTGTACATCGTATGAGTACGAGAAATCAATTGGTTGAATAGCGACAACAGAAACAAACTTACATCCGTCCATCGCGTGCAGCCTTTAAGTTACATACAACACACCAGCAGCATGGTTTCCGATAGCAACCGTTACTACGATTCTGTGGCTACTCGGTTTCTGGGTTCCTATGTCGGTCTCGGCCAACTAACTGTGTAACCCCAAGCATCGATAATGACCAGTGCCGTACCTTGAGTGCGTGCTGTAAACCACTTTTACGATCACCGACAATCTGTGTGGCTTGATGGTTCCTTGAGCAAACCGTGCGCACCGGTGCTGCCCCCAAAAAGGTGATCGATCTTGGTTTCGGAAATTCAAATGTCCTTCGGTGCGACCCAAAACGAAGAATGCCGTCATTGTGTTCATCTTGTGGCGCGTTTTTCGGTTCGCTGCATGAAAAGATAGGAAAACAATTAGCAGCGTTCGGATTGTGATGATTGTTGCACCTTTGTTTGCAATCTTCTTTTGTCTGATGAACATTGGTGCTTTAGAAGTGGACAATAGCGTTGCGACAACACAAACCCGTTTGATATACTTAATTTCAAAACTGTTATAAAACATGTTATAAAACTGAAACTGTATTAATATTATATTTCCATTCAAAACCAACCTCTCTCTTTCATAACCACTTTTAAAATTATTTTCGTTTTTGGATGAAAATAGCTGTCAATCAATCAGGCTTACATGGTATCGATTAGCTCCAGCATAAGCAATACCTTTGAACCGTTGGTTTATGGTTTTAAACGATCCGTGGCTAAATATTCAATCTATGATCTATACACTCGAACCCCGAGTCAAATCCGGCAAACCAAGCTTTTCTGTGAATATATATATTCGGTTTCATGCCAAGATGAATGGAATGCCCGCCGATATTCGATACTCCATCAAAGGTATTGCGTAATCGTTTTCAAATATTGATCGTGGTGGCGGCAATTTCGAATGCAAACAAATCGTTTTGCACCCGCGCGTGGTTTGCCACAAGCGGCGAGGCAGTCGTTTCGTCATTCCCATGAAGTTTTATTTTGGTCGATCATTTTCAAGGAGCTTTCAAGATGTTGAGAGAACGGTGCCACCAATGGCTATCCGATCAACCCCAAAAGCCGCGGTATGATATGTTGTTTTTTTTTCCTCTCTCTTAGCATAAATCCCGTCCGATCATAAGCGCGCCCAATCTCACGTGGTTCGTCAACATTGGCGCCCAACCGGTGATGGTGGATTGCTTGGTCCTTGAAGAACGGAAAATTCCACCGCTTCAGCAGATCGTAAAACTGGTTTTTGTGGGTCTGCTGGAAACGAACGAGTCTCCCTCCCTATTCCACGCCATGTGCCACTTCTGGCTTGAGTTCTGATCGGTGGGGTAGTTAGCCCGCAGGCGATGGTCGGTAGCATGTTCAACACATCTTCAGGGCAAATGGAGGGTCGCACGTACCTGCCTAGCCTGTCACTGAAAGTGGAAGCATGCCCTTTTGAAGGTGGTAGTGGTTCTACCTCTTGCATCACTAATGGTTCCCAACCAGATGCATTCATTGCGTTGCGAAATTCAATATATGCCGTGTCCTACTGGTTTCTTACATAGTTTCAAATCGCATTCTACGCTCTAGCAGTGAGAGGAGTCATTGTTTGATCATTCCAGGAGTTATTGCGTTGGTTATACCGTTGAAATGATTCATCTTATCCAACCGTGTTTCAATTTTGTCGATCTAACTAACTCTTTTACACTCTGTTTGTGCAATAGGTTTTAAAACACAATTACAAGATTCTAACAAACATATATGCATTGTGCTGCACTCGAGGCATTAACATCCTGTTCTGTTTACTTCTTCCGATGTTCCAGATGAACAACTTCTCTACAACGATTATGGAGGGTGGATTGTTCATACCAAACGCAGAAATGTACGCCAAGTTTGCCACATTTACCCTCGGTAAAACGAAACAAACTACCGGCTACTGGTCACACGGTTTTCAGTACGGTTTCATGAAGCTCGCTCCAGAATGGATCCGCACCGTGATCGGCGGCATGATGAACAAGCAGTTCCGGAAGGAATACTTCGACCAACATAAGTCCGGTATGCCGGCGCAGGCCAGTTAATGCTGGACCTCTCTACTCGTCCACTCGAGTCTGCAGTGCCGTAAAGGTGGCGCTTCGTCACCACGGGCCCACTCTGATACATTTGAAGTTTGTTGTGGCGGTAATGTGTGCTAAAATAAGTGGAGATTTCGTTCGCTGGAGGCCGACGTTGGGTCAAGCGAGCATTAGCCTTCTCCCCAGAGACTGAGGTACCTAGAGATTAGTACGTTTGGTAATGTTTTATCCATTTCTATAATAAAGAAGATGTTTAAATAGTCTTACGATGAAACGTGTGGAAAATTTGTAGAAACATATTCATGTGAGAAAGTAAGAGAACAGAAAAAAATGTCCCGGCTCGAATATAGGTTTTCCTCTCGAAACGCCCCATAGATGTCGTCACAAGCAAACGCAACCGAGAAGCAGTTACCATGGCAACGAGAATAATACAAACATGGAAGATATTTTCTGAAGTATTTTTTTCAGTGGAGCGCTCGTTCCGAATCCAATATGAAGCTTTTTTGTTTTTACGGAAAACCTGTATCTATCAAATATCACAACCAACTATGTTCGTCGACCACACTTGTGGTGTGCACACTTTCGGTGGCCGCGTTCGTCCTGCCGTACTACATCTTATCTTCCGTGAAGCGTGGTGAGCTTTGGGATCAACACCAGTTAGTGTACGAGCAACCCCGAGTTAAGTTTCTCTACGCCTACCTATTTCTCGCTGAAATGGAAGCATCCGATGATGGATCGTCCGTGGTAACGTGCAGTTCGTTCGAGTCGTATAACACACTCACGGAACATCTATACCCGTGTAGTGAGGTGCGAGTTGTACCCATCGATTCGGATCACGATCATGCACTGGATCACCTAGCGATCGCGATCAGCTTCAACCCACCGGATGTTGGAAGCCGGTTGATGTATTACACGTTCTACTTTTTCCTAGAAGCAACGGTGACAGTAAGATAATTAATTACATTCGTGCCTTCGTGACTGTCTGAAGTTTTTTTTCTTTTGCAATTTTAGTCCCAATGTTCTTTTGTAGTACCATCATTTGTCTCTTTGGAAAAGGTTCCGGCTCCTAAATCAAAGTTTGATTCCGGCACGATCGTTCATCATGGGTTTTTACAATCGAAACAAACCGCCTCTCTACAGTGCCCTTTCTTCATGAGACATCAGAAGTCACACTTCAGCGATCGATATTACCCTAACGAAAACACAACGCTGGACGGATTTCAACCGCGAGTGATTAGCGCTCTAATTCAAAGTTCTAATCCGGCACGGTACGAGTTTCATCCACAGCGAACCGATTGGACTACGGACGACTCTGGTTCTATACGAATTGAAATGAATATATCCATTGGAGATGCTAATAGCAGGGAAACCGCCTTGCTGTACCAAACATCTCTGTGGAGACGGCTTTGCCAATTCTGGGGCAGTTATTTTCCGCTATTGATCGTATCTATGTGGCTGACGAATAAGATAAAGCAATATTTGTTCGAACATTTCTATCTACGGGCAGTAGAAGTAGTCCCCTGGAAGGTAAAATATAACTAGAGCCTTTCGAACGGACTTTAAAACAATGGTCTAAATTTTATTGGGCAAATTTCACAGGAACGGCTGTGGTGCAGTACCGACAGTTGACAAGCTTGCGTCCTGTTGTAGTCTGTTATCTTCCAGTATGATGGGATTGTGAGGATTATAATCCAATTGCACGAAGAGATAGCGATATTCGTAGCTTCCAGAGGACGTTTTCCGTTTCTCCAGGTGAACAGTTGCTCTGTTTCGGAAGCCTTGCACGAAGAATTGCATCCGAATGTGCTCTACACCGTCTTTCACGTACTTGGTGTGGGCGACACGGTTTCGCCTGCCACGCCGGCTTTCCTCTCCGAAGCCCTTTATCGGTGCCCCAAGCGCGTCCTTGACTCGGGATTCTTCCTTCACTCTTTCCAACGCTTCGGAATAGATATTGTTGGGACTATCGGACGAAAACAGCTCCCAAAAGATAACATAAAACAGCATGCCTGTTACACCTACGCCTAGCAGTATTACTCCCATGTAACTGGCGGTTTTCGTATTTTCCTTCACTCGTTCGCCAATTGGTCGTACATCTGTTGAAACGTCGGTACGGTCTGCCCCAGCAGACAGGGATTTAGAAGGTTGTGAACGATTTGCTTCACCGCTGGAAGCATAACATCGTATAATGGATGGATTAGTCCCCGAACATCTCAGCATTGCTAATGAAAGTGGACGTTGTTTGACTAGAAGTTGGCGCAACAACAGCAACGACATCCTAGAAAGGAAACATTATTTTTTTATTGTAATTAAAATATATTAAAGGCGAATTATTTTGCCATTATCGGCACAATTATGTAAACGAAAACACATAGTAAAGAGTGTATGACATAGTAGTACCTTTATGCTCAAATTTGGAAGTCACGATAGAGTAACGAACTTATCACTTATAAAGTTGTGTAAAATACATAAATAGTATATCAAAATATTATTAAATGCAACTTTTGTCGAAAAAGTTATGTTTTAGACCGGCAGGTCGAACCTGTCAGGTTTGTTTTCGTTTTGTTCTAGCAGTATTTGCTTTCCAGCAGCTGATTCTAGCAGGTTACCCAAAATGAGGGGAATAAAATACCCCGAGCGTTACACGAGTCGTTGACGAAAAATATTCGGTTAAATATTCGATAAAAATAAGATAAATATTTCAAAAGAGAACAAATCAATATAAATCAAAATGAAATAATATAAAAAAAGGACTTCTAATCATTTTCAAAAGATATTTTCTTTTTATTTATGACTAATTCATGTAATCTGGCAGCACGGATCAGTTGTGCCTGTCAAACTAGCATACAAAATGGCGTTGAAATAAACGCTGTGAAACCATATCCATTTATATCAATTTTATCAATACGCTACGAATTTTGCGGGATGTACAGTTTGTTGGTTTTGAAGTTTTTACATTCGCACTGAAATTCAACATGAACACTACGAATTGTCGCTTTTGCTTGAAGCAAGCTACAGGTGGAAAGGATTCATCAATAACAGATCCGAAGTTTCGCGCCATGGTGGAGGCTGTATTTACATTTGCGGTAGCTATTGGCATGGCTGTGTTGACAAAACAAATCACCAACATTGATCCTTTCGTTTGTACTTTCAGATAAGGCCCGTCTTAAATTACCCGAAAAACGTCTGTGTTCAGTGTTCTTTGAGGGTGAAAGAGTTCTTTGAGTTCAGTCAGGAAGTTAAATTAAATCAGAATTTGCTGAAACAAAACTTCCTGTCGAATGAATGTTCGCTAGAGGACGCTACCAAGCGAATAACAAGTGATCGTAAATTGCGATTTCAAAACGTAAAAATAGAGACACAGACTGGTAAAGATACCGTGAACGAAACTGGAAAAGCTGTTCAATCAGATGGCTTTCTGGAGGAAGGTGACGTGACAGAAGAGAATGTTGAGAACTCCGGAATAAGTAATGTCAACAAAATTGCCTACGAACTCTTTTCGGATGCAGATCGTAGCAACTCGGAAACGGATACGGCCGATGAGTTCGGAGACGAGCCCATTCGTCGCGAACAAGGTGCGGTTAACTATCGCCAAAATATTCGACGCCCTCAAGCTCCAACCAAAGCATCGATACTCTGGAAGCAATATGCATTGAGGCTACCATTGAAGCACCCGTACGCAACCTTGGAGCACATTTGCTGCCAATGCGATCTGGTTCTCAGCAATCGGCGAGATTTGGTGCGACATATGCGAAGCCACGACTATGTACGGTGTCCGATTTGCAAGAAAATCCTTGCCAAGGAATTTTTAACGAAACACATCGCCAGCCATCCTGGAGCTTTTAGTTGCGTGGTCTGTGATAAATCATATTCGTGTGCAAAAGATTTGAATGTGCATTACCTTACGAAGCACCCGAACACCAGACGGATCGCCGATAGTCGATTGCTTAAGGCTAACAAGGGCGAGCAAAAGATTTCCGCTAAAGTACAAAAAGAAAATGATCCAAAACATGAACAACCGGTTGTGTCGGCGGATATGGCAAAGACTGACATCAAGGCACGGGACGAAGCTCACGAAGGACCGTACAGCTGCTCGATTTGCAGCAAAACGTACACAAGAGAAGTTGCTCTGCGACGACATAAAGAGGTGGCTCACGCTGAAGACAATATAAGTAATCGAACAAAGCTCAAACATAATCGGCTGTCGCATCTTTCGGATGCCACCATTAAGAACAAGAACAACAATGAAGATCGACCAAGTGTCTTTCAATGTGGTGCCTGCAGTAAGACCTACTCCACGGAAAACGGTTTGAAGATGCACAACTTGTTGAAACATGCACCAGATGCTAAGGTCTCTGACATCAAAAGTACTAAACGAACGATAAAATTGCGAAGAAAGAAAAGTGGGAACAAACGTTTGGCTACTAAACTTAGAAAAAGTACAGCAAAAGTGACCAATACAAGTAGCAACGTGAAGGCATAGGCGGTAAATTAACTATAGCAAGTTTAGTGAAAGAGAATAGAAAATGTTAACACTTTTGAGTAAAAATGTGGATAAATTTTGAAGATAATTGTTCTTCATACTCATTACAAAGATCACACGCTAGCGCCATATTTCAGTTTGCAATTTAATGTTAGTAAAACATGTGTTTCATGCGTAGAATAGACATGCGAATTACGGTTCATTTATTTAATAGTGGTTTGATTAGTTTTACTTATGATTTATAATAGCAATCAATATTGTGTTTTGCTTTAAGATGTGTATTTCCATTTTCTTGAAACAGTAGCTAGCCTGTTATTTTTCATCGTTGTGCATTAAACCCTGCTGGCAAATGAGTTCACAACTACGAGAATTTGTTACCTTATCCTTATGCAACGATTAATTTAATCCATATTGTCTAAATCTGCAATAAATAAACTACCAAGGTAGAGCAATATAATTTTTTATTTTAATTTGATTTTCATCACACCCGAAACATGTATTTTCAAATGTTGCTCTATATGTTCTAACTATGTGTTCGGCTCAGGCATACGAGCTGGAGAATCAAGCTCAACGCTGGGTTGTAAACGAAGGAACGACACAAAGAAGAAGAGCCGTCAGCAGACAGAGAAGAAAAAAAACAAAATACATCAAGCCAAACGCTTGAGAAATAAATAAAAAACCAGCCGTTCACGGTCGCGGGCACGTCGGTCGGTTGGATGTTTCGTTTTCGTCGTGCAGTTAATCGGTGACCGCGCGTGCTGTGGTCGGTCCTCGCAAACGTTATCAGAACGTAGCTTGTGCACGTCCAGGACGCATCCATCTTCAGTTACAGCCTGCTGCCCAGTCAAAACGCTGTACCTCGAATGCGACCTGTACGAGATTTCGCACCCGTGGGTGGGATTTCCTAAATCGTTTTACCCGCTCCATCGCCATGCGTGATGTAGCCAATCTCGTGAACGTGTAATGTTTTCGGTTCTTGTGAGTTTACCCAGCGTGCTTCACCGTGGAAGTGTGGCAAATTGCATCCAGAGACACGCTGAGATGCGCTAGAGTGCAGAACCAAAAAAAGAAGAAAAGATTAGAGACAGGAAAAGCCATACCGTCATCGTGGTGTTGTGTCGTGCGCTAAAAATACGCTCCCTTTCCCAAAATCGTGAGTGAGCTGTTTGGCTGGTTCCATCGTGCCCCGAAACAAGCATAACTCGCGACCGAGGACGTAGTATTTTCTCTCCGTGAAAGCCGTCCAACCGATGGACGGACCCCGTTTTCCTTCCATCATCTCACCCGGTGCATGAAGCGCACTAAAATTGCAAATCGTTCGAGGAAAATCGAGGCCAAAGAAAGCCTCCCGAAACAAACGTATCGGTTTACTCTCCGTCGTTCCGAAGCAGGAAATCGGCCGCGCTTGGTTGTGTGCAATTTTCCACGTTCACCGCCTCTCGCCGGCATCTGCGACGGTGGGAAAAATGTGTGTTTTTCTCCGCCCTTTTCCCACCCCAAAGCGGCGCGGCATTTGATATCGTAAGGGAGGCCGGGCTGTTAGCTTGAAAGGCTAGAATTAAACAACGTGTCGAGTTCAACGAGACGACGACGACGACGTCGTCGGCAGCGACGTGGAATTAATCTCGAGTGTGTTTATTTTCTGCTCACCCAGCTCACTCAACTCACGTGTTATCAGTGTTCCGGGAGTGAAGCGAACAAAAACAACACATTAGACGAATCCACCACAGGCAATAAAAAAAGAAGCTGTTCGGAATCATCCGAGGCTGTCAAAAAGGGTCCGTGGACGGTTACGGAAGGTTACCGCAGGGACCCCTCTCCTTTCGGCTCCTTCTGGACAACCTTTGGTTCACAAAGCGCGATAGAGTGTCGTCAAGCAAGCGTGTCAACGCGGCTCGAGTGATGCCTTTACCCGGTCTGTCACTATCTTCACGGTACCAACGATGGACGAACGAGCGTCAGTGGGAAACGAACAAAGCCACCCATGATTTGTGATTTGCTGTAAACAAACGCCAGACGCATCTTTGGTGAGCAGAACACAGAACAGAGCAAGAACTTCCGGGGGCGCAGCAGCAGCAGCAGTAGCAGAAAGAAATCATGCATATTTTCACCCGGAAGACGCCACCCTGTTGCTGAGCGCGGCTACGATTCCAAGGACCTCCCACAGAGAAGAACGGGTTTGCTGCGAAGGAAAGCGATAAGGCAACACAGAAGAGCTAAGCACCAAATCGCCGGCACCAGAGGCACAACCGGAACGCGTCTGGAGGATGCAAAGGCCCGGCGGCCGTACATTTGCTTTGGTGCCGTTGTGTAGCTTGGCGGGGCAGCCGGGTTTTGACGATTCTTCCATGAGACGAACCGCAAGGATACGCCTCGGTGACAATTTGCTCCTTCGAGGGGCGATAATATAAGGCTTCCGGTTCGCTCGGGCGCTAATCAAAGTCTACCCACTCAAAGCAAATTTGAAATCACAAGTCGAGGACGAGCGCGACCGCGAGCATTTGAGAAAAGCAATAAATTACACTTCATCCAGTACGGATCATCCCGCTTCACGATGGATTGGATTATAAACGACGAGCTCGGGCTCACGGTGGGTCACCTCGTCGGATGGACGTCGGCCTCGTTCATGGTCGTCGGCGGTGTCCTGCCGTACATTCCCCAGTATCGCCAAATCAAGCAGACGCAGGATCCGGAAGGATTTTCGCTGCACGTTTGCCTCGCGCTGCTAGTGGCCAACACACTTCGAATACTGTTCTGGTGAGTAGCTGCTTGCGGTTTGCTTATCCGCTTTTAAAGGGTATATGAAAGGATAAAAAAAAACCGGCAATGAATCATTCGCCGGATCGCTCAAAATCTCGGGCCAAAATAGGCGATTTCTTAAGGATTTGCACCACCAGGATAGTGGGTGGGAATATGTTTCAGTAAGGAGGTGAACCATCGATCCAGCGACCCTTTTTTCTCGCTTCCGGTTCACAAATTTCTTCGCTAACCTTGGGTCGAGCATTGCTTCGACTTTGGAATGTCTGACCTTTAGGCGCCCTTTTTTGGTTTTGCTTTCGTCATATTACTCCCGGCATCCAGTTCCAGCATTCAAACCCGAAAGCATAATTCCAATCTTAGGCAGCTCCGGAAATCCGGCAGACGATAGATGGGCGAGTCTGGTTTGGTTTAACTAAAACGCGAACAAAATGCCATCATGATAACGGTGATGGCCTCGCCCCTAGCCTTCAGGAGGGTTACACAAATTGTAACCTCAGGGCGCAACGATTGGGCATGGATTCTGCCTGACCGGGTTTGACCGTCTTATCGCAGGTTTGCGTCTGAGTTGGTTTTCCAAACGAGCATAACGAGGTGTTGGTCTGTGAAATGGAGTGTTGGGGCCGTTTCACGGACCGTTCGATTGTTTATGGCTCGTTTTAGTGCCGGAGCATGCGAAGCGAAAATGGAATGAGAGTGTAATATGCACAACCCATCCGAATGGCGTAATGACGCCGGAATATGCATCATTCCATTTCTAGGATTAAATTAAGCTGTGTTCTGATTTGCGTGCTGCTGCTATCGTGGATTTGCGTGCACAAATTTACCTTTTTTCTATTCAAACTGTAAATCACTATGATTCATAGTTGTGTTGGATTGTTTTCAACAAATTTACAATATGAATAAGCCTTGGAATGCGTAGCGCAAAATGGCAATGTTGGCTAGCTTCGCTTACTATTTTCTTATCAACTCATCTATTTCGAATGAAATTCCATGACACACACACACCCGATAGGCTATCGAGTGCGGGGGCAACGCATCAATAATAGCTGATAAGCGTGGTTCTGGTGTGATAAGATAGAAAGGATACGAAAGGAATGAGTATCCTTCCGCAATATCCAATCGATATAGAGGAACATCGATCAGAAATGTTTCAAGCCCGCTGTGGAGTAAATTGTCGATAGCACCCTGGAGCGAGGTGCTAAAACAAATGGAAGCCAACGCAATAAGTGCAATTGCGCGCTCATCAGTGACTATCCGACGCAAATTACGCTAGCGCAAATGCGAACACCCACCCTATCGCGTTGCGTCTCGGCAGTTTCAGGGAGATCGAACACCGTTCGGATCCGCCGTAAAGATGCAAATAATCGACCCCGCGAAGTGCGCAACGTGTGCGCGGATTTGCATAGCTGGAAGGGACCGGAACACACGTTGCTTCTGCCGGAAAGGCACATGGGATGGTGGGGATAGTTTCGATTGTTCCGTGTGACGTTGCATCCTCCCGGGGCGATAACCTGCGGATGTGTATGTGTGGCTTGGAATTCGAACGTGTAGCTAGGAATGCTGGAGCATGTCGGCCAGGAAAAACGGCAAGAAACATGAATGGCAGGGTGTGGGAAAAAAAGTTTGCGCATAAAGATGATGCACCATTGCAATTGAGGCACCAGTTTGAAGCGGTTTGAAAACCTATTCATTTGGTTTTTTTTTTGCTACTTCCACCAACCTGAAGATGCTAGAGGTTGATCGTTCCGGACAGGTGTTATTGGATTGTTAATTGAAGATAATAAAATACCTCATTTGCGCCGCCGTCTATCGACGTTGACGGGCAGGGTTGCATTTCATCGCAACGACGTTCCGGTTGCCGATTGATTTTTTTCTCTCTCTCTAGCCCTCCGGCAACAGCTGATTATAATATTCGGTGGCGTATCGGGAGACAGCAATCGATAATATCCGTAGCGCGATGGAAGCTTATTTTTTTCGTTTCCGTGTCTTGCCTCGAATAGCAATGAGCTTTCCAGCAGGTCGGACGGCCGATTGAATGTGCGAAACGTGATAGAATGTGCAACGCACCGCGACCAGCGAAAGCAAAAAAAAATACATACTCAAACTCTGACCGTTTTTTAGTTGAGGCGCTCAATGTAGAAATCGTTTGGAAGCAGAGCCGAGCATAACACGTGCTTATGCGTGAAGCGGTAATGCTCGAGGGGCCGATACTATTAAGGGACACGGGTTTCTTCCTTGGCGCTTCTTTACGCTGGCTAACGTTGGGGTTGGCTTTTTTGGGTCCGTTCGGTTGGGGCTCGTGCAAAATTCTGCGCTCTACCTAGCCCTTGTGAAGGCTTTACCAGCCATTCCAGGTCCGGTAGCTGTGCTTGAACGTGTATTGATTTATTTTTACTTATGTATGTCGGCCAAGACCACACCTGACGGGGTTTGGTTTGAAAGTTTGCAAACTTTGCTGGTCGGAACCTCGGTCAGCGCGTCCACGGAAGAAGGACAGATAAAATGGGCTCTTTTTCCGGTCGAACAGGTTGGAAACGTGCCTTTTCTGTCGTGTGTTGAGTCGTTAGCAGAAAACGAAAGGGCAGAGAAGAAAACAAACCTACCTGCTAATGGTATTAGAGGTTTAGCTTTGATGTCAAGGCATTTCCACCAGCCACGCATTTACGACGGCCACGGTCTGGCAAGGTGGAAACAGACCCAAAGGATTCTATTGCCTTTCTAACCACCATTTTTCTCTCGATCCGGTGGACAATGGAAAAGAGCTCTTCGGAGGGAAAATGGTAGTAATTTTTTCGAGCACTGTTGATTTGCGTTAATATCTGCCTTCCCACCGGTTGATGGGCGGGTGATGATGAAGGTTGAATGAATGTGATAATGAGCACTCGCAGGTGCCAAGTGAACGGTGTTATGTTCGGATTTCCCATACGGTAACCTCTTCACCGGTCACGCGCGATAATTGAATAGATCAATATTTTCATACCTTTTTTTCCCTCATTCCAATCGCATGAATGCGACGATAAGAACGAAAAACGGACCTATGAATGGCGTACGTTTGTTCGATTGCATTATCGCTTCCGTAATTGCCGGTAAGAAAAGCCCATTATAGGTGTGTTTGCCAATCGATCCTGGTAAACGGAATATTGCCGGTATTCGTTCAGTTTTCGCTACACGGTTTTATAAGTTGGCTAGAAAGCAGCGAGTTAGTTAGATGACGCAACAATATTGCGCTGTGCTTATTTTAGGATGTAGTTTTTCGATCACACTATTTCCATTAGTTGCCAGTGATTGCCTGGAAATTCTATTTTCATTCCAATAAGTTCGTTTGGAACACCGCCAACGTGTATTGAACGTAGAGCAACGAACTGTAATATCCGTGCAGTGTCGTCTACGTCTAGTTTCTGTTGGCGGTGACGGAAGGTAGACCAGAGTTAACACAGTTTTACGGTGGTTCCCGTCAAACCTGTTCCCGTGATCTCATCACCAGTCAGCCATTCGTTCGATCATCTGAACGGTTTTGAGATTCATGGCCAGAGCCGTAGTAGCAAACTCTTCGAGTACGAGTCATCGGACGGAATAAGAACGACGTCGATCGACAAATCCCCGAGTGCACGAAACAGTCTCCTTTTAAAGGCATTTCTAAAGGTTATGCCAGTTGCAGCCTTTAAGCTTTTTTTTTCTCTTAACGTTGTTGCAGTTGTCATAATTAACGCTTGGTGTTGCCTCGTTGTGGGAGCAGCTCACGAAACGATGCAATATTTGACCTGAAATCTTCGCTGCCATTTGCGGTGCTGCTGTTTCACTGTTACTGCCGACGGAAGATGCTGGCTCGTAAGCAGCTTATGATTACTTTGCCGCTCCCGTTATTTGGAGTGGGCCAAAATCATGAAGTGCTTGTGTCGGAAAGTTGAAATTGCTTTCAAATTTAGATTTTATGAACTTATGTTTATGCAGCAAACTCTCAAAAACAATATTGCAAAACTTTTGTTGATTTGTATTATGAAAGTGAGTTATGTAGCTATGTGTTATCATATTCATTGTTATACATTTTGATACACATTTTAATTGGGGTTGATGTTCATCAACTCCTATCGGATTATCACAAAACCATTTCAGGTCGCCAGATATTGTATTTATCCACTCAAATGCATGCATTTGCCAACTCACACAGCTTCAGATTGTGTAGTGATAATGTTGTTGGCTATTTACATCAATGTTTGGTCAATTTTCTAATTAAGATAATTTAGCTGGTGATTTATGGTAGCTCTGTCGCGGAGGTGTTGCAGCTCTTACTGTTGTAGTGAACGTGTTTTCTCCCGCTACTGGCCGTATTGTTGCGTTCACGATCAGATAAATACAAGATAATAATTTGACATGCTTTGGGTACACATCAGCTACACTAACTGTATGGTTTTTGTGAGTATTTTTTGCACGACAGCACGGTAAAAAAAATCGATCTCCCCCCTCACTGTATGTTCGGCCAGCAGCTCGGTGCCAAAGCAATTTGTCGTTTAGTTGATTTGTGTTAAGGTAGGGGCAGAGAATTCGAGCGGCCACCCACAAAACGGTTTGTTGGAGCGTGCTGCAGTTTAACGTAATGGGGTCGGGAGAAATCACACGAGATGCCCGAGGCGACGGCAGATGAAAATGGGGGTGCGGGCAGCTGCAGTTCATCAGATGAACCAATTAGAAGTTGCCGTTTTTCCCGATTGAAGCAGGGCGTGCAACCGATGTAGGTTGGTTGTGGAAGGGTGCTTAAATGTGGTAGGCGTTGTATGCACGAGGTCAGCACCTCACACATCGACGGCAGTTAGTCACAGTCGTGTGCAATTACAGGTGGCATGTGCTGATATATTGCAGAGGCGTGAAACACGTAGCTCTGGCATCGAACGATGTAGAATTTGGGTCCATCACGTGTCCTCCACTTTTGCCAGAGACGGGAAATTAAACATCTTTTTCCTATCTCTAGCAACCGTCTTGGTAGCGATGTTAATTCTAACCGCGACAAAAACGACTTTTTCGCTTGCAGTATAATAGTGTACGCTGTGTAGCAGAACGTTCCCAACGATTTGTACAATGAACGTCATTTAGATGGTATCTGATAAACTGCTGCCATATCTTCCCATTCCCTGACAGCTTCGCAAACAGGCTCATAAATCGGTCGAAATAATCTTAGTTATCGCTGGTGCTCCATGTCAGGTCGAGAAAACTAACCGTCCCTCAATTGGGAATAGGCCACGAGGCTGCGCGTCTCTGGGGAAAAATACCTGGCAAATGATAACGAGCGATGCTACTGCTAAAGTCTAGGCAAACGTTTGTGCCATATCTTCACTCTGCGCGCTCTGTTACACTCTGGTGTTCGCCGTGTGTTTTATTTTTGCTCCAACACTGCCTAGTAGCTGGGCAAAAGAACCCGAGAGATGCCGCTTGAGAATGATTTAGTTACTTGGGTGTGATGGGTTAAATTTTATTGCTGTTTGATATGATAATAGCGCTTGATATCGTTAATAAAACACACTTACGTCTCTGCCACACACAAGTTCGCCATTGAAGTTGAGCGAACTTCTAATTAAGTTCCAGGAAACGTTCAATCGTTTTTTCATCGTTGGGTGCGTCATGTCTCGGGCAGACTGGGCCATTTTTGATAGCTCAATTTAACTGAATCATTTTGGTGAATCAGATATACCCTTCATGCGAAATTTGTTTGCCAGGAAAAATCAGCACCTGTTGCATCTCGGTGTTGCCCTGAAAAACTGTTGCCTGTAACCATGCGGTGCCACTGAAAAACCAAATAAAATCATGTCAAAATTGATTTTGCTTCCATTTTTTATTTTTGGATCGTGCAAAAGCAAGTTTTATTCTCTTTATTGCGTTCTCGTGATGTTTGTCGAGGTTCACTTTGGTGCCTTGTCGTTTGGCAAAAGGTGATTGTATTACAAGGGAAATGGAATTTCATTAAAGTTGGATTTACACATCACCCATTGAAGGTGATTTACTTTAAAAATACTACTTCAAAGTAAAAAGTACTACATAAATATCATTAGCATTTCATTATTATACATCTTAACTATCGTGTTTTTGGATGCCCTTATGTTTTGTAATTATTTTGTTCAATAGGTTATATGAGTTCAACAGATTATTTTTTAAATAGTAAACAGCCGGTAGCTACAAATTGAAACCAGCTGATTTTTCAATCTATTTTGATAATCTGTTGCATATTTTCGATAAGAAACACACAAAAAAGTTGCTGATGATATGATCGAAATTTCAGTAAAGAACTTTGATAACAGTTCAAAATTTGCCCTCTACTTTATTGGACGTGCGTGAGAGAAATTGTATTTTTTTCTCTGTACAAGTGTACGTCCTCATGATATTGCGCTAAAAATTTAAAGTACCACTAGAAAATGACAAATACAGCATCCTACAAAACGGACTGCCAATAGTATGGAGAAACGTTTTACTGGATTCCCCTGCAGCAGCCAACCCTACTGACCACTTGTGCATCATGGTCTCGGAATATCGGCTGCATGCCGCTTACTGCCATCCTATTCCTTTTCGGCCTACATGGGACAGGTCCCCGAGCTCTGTATGCGACATTGACCGCGAATCAACAGCTTAGTTGTGCGTGCATTTGCACTTGGTGCATCGGGCTCGTTACGATGATCAATAGTTCTACGCTGGCAATCCTTACACATCGTTACTGCTCGGTCAACACGCTTTTTGTTCACTCTTATGAATTTATATTGCACTGTCATACTCGATTTCTTCGTTCTTTTTTTTTAAAGTCCTATCTCTTTCGAGCTGCCACTCGGTTCTATTGGAATAGATGGGCGGTTTGTGTTAGGCAGACAGTAATCCTGAATATGCACGCTCGCAGGGAACGACACAGAGGCCACGGAATTAAATCATAAAAACACAACACGGCCCAACAGCAATTCAGCTCAATTGGATAACAGGAGCACCTCATTTAGGAACGATGAAGGAGAAGATGATCTGCGCTTCGTTCGTCTATTCTTCGAGCTTAGAAGTGACCATGGCAGCTACTCTGTCGGTGTCTCTATTAAAGCGGGAAAGAAAACATCGCTGTGGAAAGAGCAACGGTGTTTCGAGTCGAGTCGAGAGATATGGACATGGCTGGAATTACAAAATGAAGTTTTAGCATGGAGCTTCGGTGTTTGAAAGTTCGCTTCGGGTGGCTTAGTCGAGCTTAGGGAGAGAAACTTTTGGAGATGGCTTTAGACGTTAAGTGGATGGAGAAATTCAAGCAGTGGGAGGCTTATTTCTAATGAATAATGCCTGGTCGACGAGCTGGCTTTGGTTGATAGCTTCATTGAATCGGTGGTTTTCAACGACGCCCCACTTTTTTGCTGATAATGTTATCATTTGGCAGCTATTCTTGTTGTGGTTGCTCTGCACATGGCACCGATAGCGCTCATTAGTTTCATCAGCGGTAGACTTGACCTATAAGCGAAATATATAGGAAACAAGAGAGGCTCGTGTCGCGTATGGATCGATTTCATTGCGCTTTGTTCGTGAAATGGACGCGTGTAACATTCCATTCAGCCACTCCAAGACCGACGAAGTTTTGGCAACATGATGCCGGCTATGTCAGCCGGTGAGCGACACCATACGAACGACGAAGGCCTTCCGGAGCTTATCGTCGGGCCGCAGACCTCAACGTTGATTTGCTCAAGTCATCAAGATTTATTATTGATTGTTTGCTCAACCTCGTATTCAACACACGCGGGAGTATGCGTCTCGGCGTCGCTGATAAGAGCGTGCCGTTGCTACTGGGAGTTGGCCAACAGCTGATTGCATCGCATCATTGCACGTGTTTACTCTGGCGTGGAGATTTTGCTACGATACGGCCGCTGTCTCCCGGCGCTGGCTTACGAACAGATCTACGTGATGAATTTATTTGTGGGTAAAGTAATTTCGAGAAAGTCGCCTTGATTTATACGGTTGAGTTGCGTTTGCCGGTGGTTTGACGAGGTATTACGCAGCATCTTAAATATGAAGCCAAACACCCTCGACGCCAACGGTGGGACAAGATTTACACCCGTTGCGCGTTCTTGGATTCATCGATCCAACAAAATGCGAGGAAATATGGAACGCGTGGAAAGCGTTCAGCGTACATTCTTATTTCCGGGCGTACAAATGAAGCAACATCAAGGCGAAAAAGGTTTGCTCCACATAAGCGAGCGATCCGTGCTTTAAATGTCGTGACGAATGTTTACAGGTTTGGGGTGTAAATATTTACGTAAAAAATAATCCATCGATTATATTGTGTTCGTTTTTTTTGTGTGTGTTTTAAGTTACTAGAAACTTAAACATGTTTCAATTCATTCTCGTTATTTTTAAGGCGCACGTAGGCATGCTATTTTTCAGATAAAGTCATGAATTTCTCAATCGACAGCAGCAGGTGTACGTTAATAAGGTTCTCGGGTTTGGTGGAAAACATTTCTTATGTAATCGAGTTCGAAGGTTAAACTATTCAGTGGGACACATTGAATGCGCCATTCCGAGGCATTGCCCGGTTTCGTAGACTGGTAGAAAATCGATAAAAATAACTATCATGGTGAGCTAAATTTCAACTCTATGGAACGGAATGCCTGACTCGGTAGGATTCACTGTTCACCGTACCGAAAGAGTCCCGCTCATGGTAATAGCGACCTACGTTCGTTGGCCCGGAGCACGGCAAGTGTCGCTAAGAAAAGCGTGAGCTGCTGAATCAGGCATGAGGAGGTCGCCGGGCATGTGCAAAATGTATGAAGTATTTTGCGGTGTTTGACTTCAACCGCTTTCGGTGGCGTCGGACGCGATCGCAGGTTTTTGGTTGGTTTTGTTTGGTTTTGAATGATCCAAAAATAAAACACCTGCAAATCATAACCGTATGGACGCATGTGGAGTGCGGGGCAGAGAATGTGTCGACCGTAGTGGCCGGAGGTGGACCGCGAAAGTGCTCAGTTCATTAATTTTGCGCTCACTTTCGGCCTAAATGTGGCTGCTGTCGAAACGCGGGAAGCGGGCGAGCTTGACCTCGAAGGAGAAAGCGGATAAGGGTGGAAATTGAATTAGTGTTGTTTTCGTGGGCTGCTGCTACATGTCAAATTAGTCGTGAGCGGTGCATTAGATTTGCTGTTCGAGATGCAGTTCCTGTCAGCTGACAATGTAACGTAATGCATGTTGCATGTTCATACTGATAGTGCGAAATTGTGCAGCATATGTGGTCTTCCTCGTTTGGGAAATGGAAGTTTGACAGTATGGTCCGATCTAGCTCCGATTTTCTTGTTCATTAATGTAACATTTTTTGATATTATATCACCGATGCAATACAGTTCCGCTTGATACTCCAGCGGTCAAGGTCACCGGGGCACAGAGCAATCGTGATTTATTTAACTTTCGTAAATGCAGCAGCAGAATGCCGTTATCGCAGCCATGCATTTTCATTTGTTTTTATTTGGAAAGCCAAACAAAGCGTAACACCATTAAAATTATCACCTCATGCTGAGAGATGCGAATTTCGGCTCCGGCGGGAACGTGTTGATGACGCAAATGCATGCAAATTTGTTTTTATTTTGCTTTCGTTATAGAGCTTTGCAAGCTGTATACTTAAAAGTGTAGCGGTGATTAAATATTTATTTGGTGAAAGGATTTTATTTCGCTTGCTTCTTTTTGAAAAATCATGAATTTAAAAAATCATAGAAGGATAGTAATTGTGTCGATAATTAATAAAATATACTTAATTAACTAATGAAGTACTGTGAAATCTTACCGAGGGGCAATGCTGTTTTTTTCAATGAACTCTACTGTCTGATGTTAATTCGAACTATAGATTAATGCTGTTAGCGCGACAGCGTTCTATGCATGTTTTGTTTCGTACAGTATTAATTACTGGTTTTGTTTATCTATATATCTTTCTCTCTATTATCCTTTTTCTTGGCAGGTTTTCCAGCCGGTACGAGCTTCCGCTGTTGGTGCAGAGTGTCGTGATGAACATAACCATGTTCCTGATGATACACCTATGCGTGAAGGTGCGCCGGAACAACGCAATCATGCGTATGCCGGACCGTGTGTTTTCAGGTCAGTAGTGCAGCGCTAATTCGGTGCATCGGGCCCTAGCGCCTAGTCCACGGTGCGCAACGCCTGCAAGGGCATCGCGTAGTGCAGGGTTGCGCTTCCTTTTTCCCTATATTCCGCTAGCTTCAACGATTTGCTCCTTCCGCTGTCCGTTTTGTTCCGCGTTCCCTTACGGAAGGCCGCGCGAATGGGGCACCCCGGCTTATTCCAAGGTGGTTTTTCGCTTCAGCGGTGCAAGTTTACCGCATTACTGGTAGCCGCGCTTGCGAGCACATATATAACCGACATCGCAGTAACCGACTACCCAGGGTTTCCACGAGCCTAGACAAGTTAGGCTGTCCACAGTGCCGGTGAAAATAGACCAGCTGGAGGAGAAGAACCGGCAGAGAACGCCAGTGGGTGATCGTGTGGAACGCTGTTCTACATTTCTTTGGTCTAGATTTCGCTCGCAGCTTCAGAAAATCGGTCCTTCAATTGAAGCGCCCCCATCGCTTTGCCTCTAGGGATCGACTGCAACAGTACATGGCGAACCCGCATATGCTTGAAACAAGTTGCAGATATGACGCTTTTGCTTCGCTTGCTAAATTACGCGCTGCATGAAGGGGGTTTTATTGTGTTAATTGGTTGTACAGAACCCTCGTTTTTAAACATTAACAATGATCTTCCTTTGCTGACTTGCGTTGCGCTAAACGCGGCTTGTTACATGAGTTAATTTGGCTGCTTTCCACATAAAAAATATTGCTCACACCGCTAGCAAAAGATGATGAAAAGCCCTCTTTTAAAACAAGTGGCACGATGGCACCTTAAAATAGAACTGCTCCTGGCACGAAGTGGTGCGTTGAACAATTGGTACTTGAAAATCTAGATCATGGATTACTATCGTGCACTTATTCTGCGATCTGCACTTACCTCACTTGCGCATAATCTCGTTCGTCAGCGTTTTGTTATGTTTCCGTTCCCCAATCTGTTCGTATCCCATTGTTAGGCCGGTACTTATGCTTTTGTTGCAACATGTCTCCCGGTAGTAGACGGTTTGCCGTGCACGGTTCTAGCTCCTTGAACACTAACATCAACCGTAGTGTTATAGCACCCAACGTTGCGTCGCCGCTATTCTCATGTCCTTTGTTAAATGGGGAGTCCTCTGGAGTGGAGCTTTCTCAAAAGTTCTCAAACCGATGATGTACTTTTTTCCTTTTGCAACCACAATGACATCCACCCACCACCGGCTGGCGCTGGAGCAGGAACGGATGTGGTCGTATCCGAGGGACACGCCAAGAGTGGTGAAGGTGGTGTAATTAACATTCGCAGATCATCGAGCACCAACCGCACCGCGACGGCGACCGCTGGTGCAACCACGACTACGGTCACGGCCAATCTCAACAACACCACCACCATCGGTATCGGATCGGCCCTGGTAACGCAACCGTCGGACGTCGGTGGGCACCCTGGGACGCTGAAGAAATCGCGATCCCGTCACTATATCCTGGGTACGTCGTGGACCCGTCGCGTGCACGTATCACCTTTCCGTTTTCGCTTGCTCTGGTGTGTCCGTGCGCTCATTTGCCGTGCAAATATCGCGTTCATCCCGTTCATTTCGTGTTCCATGTAGTGCTGGCTTTTTCCGACAAACTAACACCACAGGGAACTGTCTCTCTAGGCGATTAGTTACCCTTTTAGTGTCCTATTTTGCTCGAAAACTAACCCATGTCGTGGGAAAATGTCGGGTCGATTTTTCTTACAAATCAATTTGCACTCTCCCTACATTCGAGTCACTAAAGTAATTCGAGAAAAATTAACAACGTTTTGCTGCATGGAAAACTACCAATGCACGAGCATTTATATCAACCAAATAACGTTTGTTTCGTTCGGAATCATGAGTGGTCGTGCCTTTCGTGCGTCAGTATTTACACGGAAAATCGTTAGTTTATAGGCTACATTATCGGCTACGTGACTTATCGTTGGGTTATCGTCGCTACGTTACTTGCTAACATCTCGTATAAAGACATTTTAGCGATGAATTTTCCGCTTGACTGGCATAGTGTGAAAATGTTCGACTTCCATGTCCTTGCGGATGAGCAGCAATAGTTGATATCAACTTGAGGAAACGAACGAATTGGAAAATTAACTCCCAGCGGCTTCTCAAGTGTTGTCCTCTTCAAACTGAAGCGCCATCGACGCCCCGTTGGGATTGGCAGCAGAGCTTTTCAGTCTTGCCAGGGATAGATTAAATCTTATTTTTTTCTTTCAAAGATTTCCAATCAGCCGCGCCTACTTTCGCTGGTCGCAATGTCAGCTGCTACCAATTCATTTCCACACGGGGACGCGCTCGCGTTCTCGATAATCATCAAGAGTATCCGTTGGAGGACTCGTGGAAAACTCCATTCGAAATCGAGTTCCTTTCACTAATTTAAGTGTTCCGGGAGGATCGCAAGGAATTCATGGCGGTATACTCCAGAAGTCATAGGCTTTTCTTCGAGCCGTCCACGTTGGGCGCGTGACCTTCGAAGCCATACCGAAGGTATTTTTTTTTCTAGGGCTCGTCCCCAGAGGGTTAGACGGTGTGGTCCTGTTTGACGCATTTTCGCGTTGCGTGTACAATGGGCATATTAATTCCCCCAGTCCCACAATCGGACTTTCCGACAGGAAAATGTTACTTTTAGTTCTGCATTCGTGGCCAGGTCGCTCGCTGGCGTTGGCGTTCTACCGCCGAATTCTGGGAGAAAGAATCAACAAAAATAGTCTGACGTCAGCAAAGGTACGTGCCATTGTACTAAAAATACGTTTTGGGGTGTCTTGGCGAACTGGCAAACATTAGCGCCAGACGGCAGGAATTGCCCAGTTTGGGAGGCAATTGAATGCATTAGCTCCACTAACTGTTGATTAATTTTCGTTTCATGTTTCCCAACTGTTCGCTCAAGTGGAGGTTTCCTGGCCCTGAATCGAGTGCAACTCTAAGCGTAGCACTCGACTTGAATTACTTAATTGCATTTTATCCACTCCTAAGTAGAATTACTTTCAAATAGTTTCACCCACGTCTCGAAATAAGGAGGTTTGTTGGGTTCTATTGGAGAAGGTATGAAAAGGTGACTTGGGAAATTTTACTGAAGGTCAGGATGAACTTTCCGCGATTGGTTTGTGATCGTTTCTTCTTGGTGGTATTTATTGCTCCACACGTATGCACATGCCCTTTAGTACGGGTACTACGTTTCCAAATATTCTTCATTCGTTGGAGCATCTGTTCCTCGTTGAGGGTCTTATATCCTCGAGTGACCGCTTGTTGGTCACCTTCTAAGGTAAATGTCAACTTTTTGAACTCTCGTAATCCCTCCCCACACGATGAAACGGGCATATAAAACGAACGAAAAGTCCAAGGTCTTTTTAGGAGGAGTAAGTCTTAGATAGAATGGGACCGAAACTATCAAAGCTCACCAGAGCGTTCTTTCGGTCGTCTCCGTAGGTGGATGGAATGTCCTGTTTAACATTTGCAATTTTTTACTTTCTATGCCCGGCATCCGGTGCAATCTGGTTCTCGTCGACCGTCGTTAGACCGACGAACGAATTTGGTGACATTTAGAGGCACCCAGAAACCCAACCACGTGTCCTTCTTCTCTCCGAGCTTTTGCAAGCCGTTTTGCCCGTGCCAGCGGGAAATTCTTTCTGCTTAACCAGCCATGCTAGCATAAATATCAAAGAGTTATGGTACAGGGTTTGTTTTGCTTCACCACTGGTGAAGTTTCGCGTTTCCGCTGCCATTTTTTTATGCTCACTCCCACTACGGACACATAATTCGTGCAGGACCGTATGGTAAAATGGCTCCACTTCCGAATAATCACCATTCGTGTTTCTATTGTTGGCGAGTTGTGTTTGTGCCAGGCTGGGAGCTTTTGCCACACAAACCAACCGGCAAGGTGCCATCGGAATGTTCCGTCGGACAAGTTTCCTGGCGGCTTCTAGTCAACGGGCCTGTGCTGATTGGATAAATTTACGATCCGAAGGAAACGTCCCTTGCCAGGCACACGGCTTGAGGTTCTACTGTGCGTTTTGTTTTTAGATTCCGCTCCAACTGTGCCCACCCTCTCGGAAAAGGCCCTTAGCTGGGCAGGCTGCCTGTTGAAGGGTTACAAAAGAAGAAAGAAAGCCCTGTAAACGCTAAGTGAATATCAACAGTTTCTTGTGTGCAGCGTCAAACGAGCCCCGGTCGCATATGTGTCTTCTTTTCTTGGACGTTTTTTATGTTTTCTTTTTAATTTTTTGAAGCGTCATGGAATGTGACAAGCTTTGCAACCCCGTCGCAGCAGTTCATACGGTCAATCCGTGGCAATGCAAGCGCAACAATATTTGAATGGATTCCAGGCATCTTTCTGCGAATAAAGCGTACGACTTTATTTTGATCGCTTCTCTGCCCTGCCGCAGGGGTTGCAAAAGAAAAGATGCTGTCCGCTATGGAGCTGGGAAAACATTTTCCCTGCTGGCTGTTTACTGTTTGTTCATTTCGGTGCAACAAAGTCGTGGCAACGACATTATGTAAAGGCTTTGCAAGAGCTTTCAGTGAGTGAATCGCATGAAAAGAATCACTTTATTAAGGCGCATTCTTGCGCTAGCGGTATTCACATCTCTTTCGTTGCTAAATTAGACAGGTTTGTGCAAAGCAAATGAAAACCCAACCTTTCGGTTTACTAAGTGGTTTATCTTGTCGTGTGATGCGCTTAAAAATGAGCTTGTTTTACACGAACATGTGGTGGAAGTGTTTTACAGTTTCATTTAGTTAATTTTACCATCAATTTTATTGTGTGTTTCATTTCATTTGAATGCACTGTTTTGTACTTCTTTTATGTGTTATTCATGAGCTTTTATTTATAAATCGTTATGTTGTTTCACTCATTTCGATTGATTGTTATCAAATTTGTCTGTATTTGGTGTTTCATCGTTGTGAAAGTTGATTATTTGTCCAAGTGATAAATCCGCTATACAACACAATGAATGTTGATTATTTTGCCAAGTGATATATCCGCTATACAACACAATTTAGGAAACCAATAAACCATTGATTGTCGGCGGAAGTGGAACTAATCGAAAACCACATCTTTTCAAAACAGACGCATCAATCGAACCGGAACAATGTGTCCTGAAATACCGGGGAACGGGTTTAGTAACAATACATCAACATCGGTGCTGTCCACACGATGTACAGGAGCAGGAAAACGACAAAGTTTTCCTTGACCTTTCAGTACATGACGGGCACGTTCCCGGCAGGATATTTTGATTCACCCGTCGAGGCAACGAATTTTACCTCGTAATCGAATTTCTTCTTCATGCGTCGTAGCAAGGAGCTTTGCTTGCACAACAAATCATCTTCGAACCGCGTGTTTATGTTATGGGCGCGCCAAAGTAAAGCATTACGCTACGGCTTTATTGCTAATCCTTTGCCCATATGCTGACAGGGCATCTTTTGCATGGAGGCGATTTTCGTTAAGCGAAGAATAAACGCAGCTCGTTCAATATCGTCCAAAGCTTCCATCAAAGCCCGTTGCTGCCGCTGCTGTCGCTCGGAATGTTCCACGCGTGCTTAACCAAAGTCCACCGTACTTAATGAACGTGTTTTTTTTATTGCACAGCTTTATCGGGGATTTTCCTCTACGTCAATCAGTTTCAATCATGATCACCTTCAGCAGGAAGCGGAGCTTTTCACGCTTGCACGGTTATGGCATGCGTAGGCGATCCGAAATGCTTACGAGTTTTATTGAATTTATGCGGTTTTGGTGGGTCTGCCGTTGCTGGTGGATGTGGGCGTTGTTGGTGAGCGGCGAATGTTTTCATTTACAACGGCTAAATAACGCCCGTGACCAAACGAAAACGCCCGCACTGCCGGTGGTCATCAATCAAGGTTCGTTTAATGATGTCACCTAAGCCGATGTTGAAAGCTCGGAAAAATCACGAAACCCCCAAATCTAATGGTGCTTCGAAACGGACAGATAGACAGCCAAATGGGCTATGTCCGTAGCCGTGATCGCCACGCCAACCTAAAACATATTGACAGGCTGACAAAATTAATAGCCCGAATTAGGGTTTGGCCCGGTTTGCCAGCCGAAGGAAAGCCACAAAAGTCCATCCCATTTCGTGCTATAGTGGAATCCCTTATCAGAGCGGGTTACATAAAAATGTCGTCCCCTTTTCACTTCGATTGCAATTTTATGAGATCCGGCGAACGGTTTCGATTAGCACGGTGGAAAATGAAATTCCCAAATACACCCCGCCGTACGTTTTCTGTTACAGCAGCTAGCAGCTTATCAGTGGAAGTATCCTTTCCAGACTAGCCTGGCTGGTTCGCGAGTGAATGGGATTAATTTCGTCCGTGTACCGGACAATTGCACCAATTTTTTGTGTCATTTTTGTTGGGTGGTTTAGTTGCTGAGCTTTTTTTCACAATGTGTTTCTGCGTCATCCCTGCTCTATCAGCTCGATGGCACGTGTGCGTTTGAAATTGGCAAATCGTGAGTGTGCAATAATGGACGGATGCTATCAGGTGTTAAAGTAGACGTACCAGTACCAGTACACCCTGCTCGCGATGCAACTCTTTTTCATTTCCGATGCTATGAATCGTTCCATTGGCCCATCTAAACCCTGCGGTTTCATGCTCGTCACTCTATGCTGCCGTACAACGTGCGATGGGTAATATAAATGAATCCATCCGCACAACAACGACGAACGCCTCGGCCAGGGTGTGGTGGAGTAATATTTCTGTAATGGCCATGGTGCCACACCTGCTTGACGCATGGTGGCTTTTCCAGCTTGCAGTTCGCCACCAAACATCGATAGCAGCTGCGTGCTGGTATGTGAAGGTGCCATTCGCGCCGCAGCAGCGAAGCACTTGTCATAGAAAAATAATCCCATTTACAACAGTATGCTGCCTTTGCGTGCGCGCTTTCTGGGGGTTAGTGTCCATAAAAATGACGCTCGTTCGTTCGTTATCGTGCTTCTGCTGTGATTAAAATTTGACTTTGCAATCGTGAAAAGACGCGGTGGCGCCTGTCTTCTGGGGAATGGAATGTTCCATTCCTCTGTCGCTTGCATGTTTGGCTTCATCTTTTGACCACACCAATCTCGCGGTTCATCTGTGGCCGGCCTGTGAATGTGCCACTATGCGTGCTTTCGATCATTCCATGGGTGGCTTTACGTATTTCGATGCTACTTCATTTTGTCGTGTATTGTATGATTTTTCATCGTGTCCATCATGTCCTGACATCGACAACACTCGCACCCCGTTGTAACCACAAGCCCATTGCAACCGACACGTGAACCCATTTTCGTCCTTAAATGTTAGTTTGCTACACACTCATGCAATAGCACAAACCTCCGCCGAGGTTCGTGGTTTTATTACAACGTTTTTCGTATTATCAATAATGCATGTCCTTTTTTTCCGCTTTATCCACGTGCTGTTCTCCGTTCGTGCCTGTGGCGTCGCAACTTCACACCGGTCGATGGGACAGATTTCGATTCGCGCTACTTCTGGCAGTGGACCGACTTCCAGTCCTACGTGGATTTCATGCTCGTCGTTTGGGCTGTGGGTGCCGCCATCACGTATCTGATGCTTTCCGTTACCTGGTTCATGGAGACAATCGGCTTCTTGGCCGTCTTTACCGAGGCAATGTTAGGTGAGTGTGCTGAAATCGATCATCCGCTTCCGGCAGATGGTATCAATATGCGTGTTTTTTTTTTCGCTGCTTTTAGGCCTTCCACAGTTTGTGAGGAATTATAAAAATAAATCCACCCACGGGATGAGCATCTGCATGGTGATCATGTGGACCGCTGGTGATATGTTTAAGACTGGTTACTTTATTTTAAGACACGCGCCGACACAATTTTGGATATGCGGTACGCTGCAGGTATGACTTTTTACATCTGTTATTGATGAATGTTTTGGTTGGTAGTTAATTTCCTTTTTCTAGTCCTGATGGTAAGCGAAATAAATCTTACAACAAAGCTTCTTGGCATTGATTGACTTTCATTGCTTTATTGTGCCGTAAAATAATGATATTTTTACCTCTTGTTCAATTTCAGGTCAGCTTAGATCTCGCAATCTTGCTGCAGGTGTACATTTATCGTAAGAATCCAGCGCCCCGTAATGCGCATCGCGGCGATTAGCAGTTTGCCCCCCAAAATATAACTATTCAAGGCAGCATGAACAACAACAACAGCAACAAAAGCAGCATCAATTTACACCGCAACCATTCGTCGATCCGCAGCAATAGTGGCAGAATGGATCTCCAACAGCCGCTGGGAAACAACGGTTGCAGTGTGCTTTCTTCCCCGGATTCGTACGATACCGCTCCCATTCTTCCAGGACGTCGCGACGTAGGAGTCGGTTGTAACAGACTCCTGGGACTTGCACCTCTCGCCACGGCGTGCACTTCGTCGGCGGCTTCCTCCTTTTACAGCAGCATGCTTGGTGGAGATTGCTCCGTTTCGTTGCGATCACGCGATCGCAGTTCGCTTACTCCGGGTCGCAACAGTCAATCAACGGCTGGCAAAAGCACCCGGTTAGCCACGAGGTTCCAGCACTCCAAATCGCACTCGATCGCATCGTCGCCCCGTGAAACGACTCCAGTGCGCCACTCCGCGGTGATCAGCGTACGTGGTGGCTCAGAGAAGTTCAGTGATCGACAAAAAACGGCTTCCCTACCGCTTCCGAAGCGCCGGCATCTTAGTTTGAGCGCAAACGAACCAGCTAACACTGCTGGAGAAGAGAACGTTAACGACGCTCCTGTCATCGATGATCCGCAGGCTGCATTACGTGTAAATATTCCTGCCGAGGATACGTACACCGGCAGTTCCTTGGCAGCTGATAATTGTTCTTTCGACACGGCTACATCGGGGTTGTGTGGACTGCAGCAAGCGCGTGATTCCAGCTGTACGCTAAACAGCAATAGCTACAAGGAGCAGTACATTCTCGGGTGTGGTCATTATCGTAGCAACCTGAAGCACTACGATGCGCTTCTGGCCGGTGGTAGTTGTGTGGCCGAGTTGCGCAAAAATGACAGAGTCGACGATCTGGCTATGGTGGAATTTGGGGAGCGAAAAGCACCCAAAATTTCATCTCCCAGCAAGCAGCGGACGGAAGTGGTCGATGGCTATAGAACGGGAGATGACAAAATCGCCACGGTTCAACCAAAAACACACCACTATCCGACCAATGCAAAATCGCTTGAGGACATCTTATGACGACACGCATCACTGGCCTTCTGGCCAGTGATGAATGTAGAGCAAATTCGTCGCCTGGAGCAGCACCAAAGCCGATGGCATCCGGCGACGGTATCAACCATATCCACTATCAATCATGAATCTCGCGCGATGCGGTCAGTTGAAACGCAAACTGATCGGCTCGATGGAGTTAGCTCGTGTAACTGCGGCGAAGATGTGGCCAGCGTATCGGGATTAGTGCCAGAACTGGGTCACGACGACGAGGAAGGAAACGATGGAGGAGGTCCTTTTGTTGCCACAGCACGTGGTACAGATGAGGGAGATGATTTTTCGCAACCCGGCGAAGCAGACGTTTTTCAGGTGGAACACCGATCGTCGGTGAATAGTTGCTACCGAGCCGAGGACTTGCGACAAATTACCACCACCCGTGGCGAGTCGGAACTAAGGAGTATCAATGCCAAACTCCAAAACGATCCCCAGGACGAGGAGGAGGATGACGAAGACGATGAAGACGATGAGGAAGCGGAACGTTCACGACGAGTGCGTCTGGTGGCTGCAAACAACTTGTTCAACTTCAATAAACTGGAGATTCTGAACGAGCGGTCATGTTCGGTCAGTGGCAGCAGCGAAGGCGGAAGCCAACGTGTCACCATACCCGTGTCCTCGCTGCTTCGGTCGTCATCCGGCAGCGACAGTAATCGCAATCTTTGTGAAAATGAGGCTACCGTTGCCGTGGACGATGCGATCGCAGCAGCGGCTTGTGCGAATGATCAGCTCAAGCTACGCGGAGAGGCCGCCCAACTTCCGACATCCAACGCTGGTTTGAAGGGAATTGGCATGCGGCTCGATTCGCTTGACGCCATCTTCATCCAGGAAAGCCCGGAGGTCATTTTATAGCAGTGGTCGACGTCTATCCTTCTCCGATTATCTTCCATGGCCTTATGAAGGAGAGGGTCAACCACGAGAGTCACTGAACGCGATACAAACGCGAGAGAATGCATGCTTACATACCAAATGTAAAACGAGTCAAACATGTCGAAAACGCGAAACGATGCGAAATAATGAGTTTGGAAAACCAAAATCACAAAATGCACTTGAATAGAAGAATATTTTTGGGGGGATTTTAAGCTAACAAACAAACCAATAACACTGCGCCTGCCACGGACAGATTCCATAGCATCCTTGGCTGGAAGTGAAGGGAAGTCGGCTGTGCAGCAGGTTTATTTATGGAACCGTGTATAGACAAACTAACGGCTAAGGCATTGTGTAACATATTAGCAAAGAAAGAGACTTTATTTTTGTAGTGCTAGATTTTCAACGGCAAACTGTAAGTCATTAGGTTAAACCTTGTCGCGAGTAAATGATATAGCGAGCGCACGGGACGATACTATGGATGAGTTTCTTTTAGGTTTCTGTACTACCGACTAGTAGCTCCTACAATCAGCAGAATCATCATTGCTTCCGCGCATGAAAAAAGTGTTCTTTCCACAGTGGCAACGTGATTAGTCTATTATCGGTTTTGCGGTCGCGGTTTCTCTTACTCGCCTTCGAGTATGATTAACTCTTTAGGTAGATAATTTTGGCGTCAAATTGTTCATTTCAAACGAACGTTCACCTTCGGTGTCAGACATCGTTGAAACGATAATGTGAACAAGCACTAATTCTAACGATAAGCTAGTGAGAAAATTAAGGCATTTGCTATTTAGTTACATAGATTTAAACGGAAACAAATTGGATTAGTAAATGATTTGATTCATTGAGTGCAATGGAAAAGTAGTTCATTTTGTGTTTTGTTATTTATTTCACTTTTCGCTTTCCTTGTTTTCCATATAAGTTGGTTGGCTAAATGACAGTTTGAACACGGTAGAGGTAAAGGTATATAATTTGGATTTTTCTCTTAAGATTGAAGTGAGCTCGTTAAAAAAACTATCCCATAGAAACAAAACGGAAACTGGATACTTCTATACTATGAAATGAAGCGATATAGCACTTTAATCGAAACAAAGCGGAACATTTAACGTTATCTACACGATGCACATCATAAAACTAGATGTCGGTGATACTACCGACACGACACAATTGAATTAAGCATAATCACGGGTATGTCGCATCGAAATGAAATGAAACTATCGTGCAAAAATGTATGTGCAATCCAATTCTTCCCTCGCTGCACACGAAGCAACAGAGACAAATGTGAATTAGCAACCCAGAGTTCACTTTTACGTTAAGTATTCTCGGCAATGAAACACATTGTTTGAAGTCATTGTAGTTTCTCCCAGTTAACCGTCGTTCTGTCGAATTCTTTTCCAATCGTAAGAAAATCTGCTTCATTAACGAACCGTCTTTCGAAGCTCATTGCAAGTGGTATATCAAGAATGTATGCGATGTACGGATCAATCAATCGGAACTCCGAGACTATGTACACTGACAAGCAATCGTCGAAGGAAGCGAATATTCCGAAGACACCATAAACCATCTTAAAAGTAACGCTGCACTATTACTGTAATCAAAACATTATCATTACGGAAGGTGGAGCAATGGAAGTCACCGGTCAAGTGCCATCTGTGTTTTAATTGTACTATCGTTTCGATTTAACCTGAACATCATTTCAAAATGCGGTCCAAGCGAATGCACTAACGAAGAGTAATGTGAAAAAGGCCGCGTGAGCGGGAATGGGGAAAACAGAGATACACTTAATACCATTGTAATGTAACGGATTACATTCTATTGCCTTTTAAACGAATGATACTAGAAGAGACTTGAGTGTGATGAAAATAAATACAAAACCTATCTACAAAACTTGCTACCATACAAGATCGTCCTTTCAAGGGAAGCGAGAGCATTTGTTAGCTTCGTCTGCCGATGGTATGCCCTTTTGTTCGTATCTAGCGAATCGACCCGCTTGCATTTACGTTTTGCAAAGAGAAGGCAACCGATAAGGCCCATAATATTCCGGCATCTTGTGCGTAATGCGATGTTATAGTTTAGTTGCTTCATCGAAGCTTCATTTGGCTGTAAAAAAGTGAGCCAATGCTTAGTTATGGTATGCTCTCGTGTTCCTTACCCTCAAAACCGCATAGTAAGTGATTGAGTAACGCGAACATTAATACGCGCTGAGAGGGTATCGTGAGAGACGGAGCGAATGGAAAGACATGGTTGAAAGTATAACTACAATAAACGGAAAATGAAGATTATAACCCGAACAATACGTGCGCTATGAATCGAAATAATTGAAAGAAATTCCGGATGTTTCCTTTTCAATTCGTAGCCTGTTTCAGTAGGCGCTCGTTAAATATATAACAATAACAATGAAACGCGTTCGCTAAGCGGATCGTTTGCGATGGAGCCGCCTGGTACTAAAAAACGGAGCAAAGTTTTTCAAAAGCTATCTTACAAAGCTAAACCAAGTCTGATGGAAAAAAGCTTCCTCGAAAGCTTTTATGCTATTCAAGCTTCCTCGAAAGCTTATATGCAATTCAAGGTCAGAAAAAGCGCTCAATGGTCATCTCTTGTAAAGTGTGTAAGAACAAGTTGTTATAAGAAATTTTATGGAATATCGTTAAAAAGAAAATAAAATACGATTCGTTACTTACTTTCTATTTCTATTTGAATGTGCTATGGAATTGTAAGTATCTCATGAACTTCTTTTTATATATGACCTTTTTTCATAAAATAAGGCTCTATTTCGTGCATAACTTTATTTGCTCTGCATTGCATGAAAAATACCCCAAAACGGCGCGTTGCATTCCGCACCCATAGTGCGAAAAGTAAACAAACGGATCGATATGGCCGCCTTCGGGTTTCGCCATGCTGCCGCTCGGCACGAAAACGCGCGCGCTACACAAACCGAACCGTGTTCGTGTCCATCGTCATTCAAAAGCGCCGCCATGAAGGCAGCCTCCATCGCGACGCTGCAACATCGAACGCGCAAGTTTGTGTCGAACTGTGGTCGTGTTTGGATCGTCGCGCTGCCGCGGATCAGATCACACGCAGGAGGCTGTGGCGTGAAAAAGGTTGATAATGCGAAATTGTGTCTAGCTCGTCTCACCCCACTCGAGCATACCGGTCTCTGGCGCCACATTGTGCAAGTGCAGCTAACGTGCGCGATGTTTGCGAATCGATACGTGGAATTCTGTTGGTTATCTTTTTTTTTTGGTGACGGTATGGTGGCTGAAATGGAAATTATCCCACCATGGCTAGAAGATTCTTGTCTCGTTGTGAACGCTGACCCGTGGGGAAACGAATTTGTACGCAGTGGTGTGTTTTCTTTGCAGACGTCCAATGAAAAAAAAATAATTCAGCCTACTGCGTTGTGCCAGTGTGATTGACCGAAAAATGGGGGGAAAAAAAAGTCAATCGTAACGGAAAACCTCCCATCCAATAACATTCACCACCATATCGTTGATCGTTGCGGCTAGATGCCATTTGTGCAGAAACGGTTCGCGGTGCTTGTGACTTTGTGATATTTCTTTTTCCACCCTCAACTTCGAAGCCCACTTTGGGGCCGAACCTTTGCACCATAGCAATGGAGGCTATCGGGTCGATGTTTATGCGGGAAAGCCGTTCGCCGTTCGGTGGATTACATTGCGGCAAAAGTTAACGCGTCAGTGAATTTGACAGTCGAGAGAGGCGAAGGCGTACCGGAGGCCTCCGGCGCAAGGCTGGCGTGAAAAGCCGTTGTTTACCGAATTCGAAAGCCTGTCGCGAAAGTTGGACAGCTGATTCTGGCTGCTCCCTTTTTCAGGGTCAAAGAGTTGAAAGCCGGTGTCCACGGGTGTGGGCCACGGTTTTGGGTGTGTGTTTTGTTGGTTTGTTACGCATGGTTTATTGAGTGAATGGTTGCGGGAGTTGTTGCTGTTTTTCTTATCATTCGCAAAGACGCTAAAGGCATCCGGTTTTGCTAAGGTTTTGCCCCGTTTGTTGCGATGATTGCATCACCAAGTCCCTTTATCGCTTAGTGCTTTTCAACGGGTTCTCTCGTCCAGTGACCTAGAGGTAGAATCTATCTCTGTCTTTCGTTCTCTCTCTCTCTCTCTCTCTCACGATCTCTCTTTCTGTATTTATCGAGTTGCATCATCTGCCTCCGGTGCACCTGACTATGCAAACGGTGCCAAATCCCTGCGGTGAGTGCACTTGCATGTGTGGTGCATCCGAGGGAATGCAAATAAAATAAAAGCACACAAAATAAGGATAGAGAGAGAGAGAGAGAGAGAGAAAAAGAGAGTTCGTTCGCTTATCACGCGGGCGAAACGGTGCCGGAAGTTTGTGGGCTAGTTTTTGCACCGGTTGCACCCGTTGGAACGGATAATAAGCAGCTGCAATAATTCTCAACGCTGCCCAAGCCACAAACTAGCCCTGCCGAGCTGCAATTGCATCGCATCAAGCACACCACAGGTAAGGCTTTACGTTCGTTTATCTTGCACTTGCGGGAACTGTTGCAGAAACGCCACCGTTAGCTGGCAGCCAGGCACTCCTTGGCATCAGAAAATCATCCTCAAAACCACATTCCCTGCCCTAGGCAGTCTCGGTGCAGTCAAGTGATTAATAAAAGTGATCAGACCGACAGGGAGAAGCGCCCATTCGATCAATTCATGACCCCGGGGGTATGACCTCGGTACTCACCAGTGGCCAATGATTGAAGCCGGTCAATTGCACGTGGAGGCAATTGATTTATGAACGTCGAAAGTGGATCATCAGATAGGTCCTCGATGGTTTGTGGGATGAGAAGGCCTCGCTCACCATGCAGGGCATCGCCAGTATCGCCTTTTGGTGGACGCGCTGGTAGTAAATTGAATTACGAGGTCGCCAGGGCGGGCAGAGTTCAAGCAACTGCACCGGCTGGGAAGGCACTGTTGATTAAAAGATAAAGAAAATTTGAAATCCCCTAGCGGGACGGTGCGGCTGATGAGCATCTAATAATTTATTCGGATCCGGCATAAGAAAATCATTCGGGCCGCTTACTTTACCAGCCGCTGGTGATTTACATTTCCGTTAGCCATCGTCCCGCCGTTTTAGCCTTATAAATTAAACATCAGCCATAATCCGCAACCTTGCCCACCTTCCGGTTGGCGAACTTTTCGCAAAAAGGGCACTCGAAGCAATCTCGCGAGGCTTGAGTAGCGCATTTTTCGGACCACTTTTAGTGGTGGTATCTCTGCAAGATGTAAACAAAATGATAACTTACACCGGTCGCGGAACAACGCCAACGGGAAGGTCCGTCACAGGGCATTAATTTCCGGCATCCACTGCTAGCCTATCGGCGAGGATCACGAGTCGTTTTTTTTTTGTTTGCACCGTTTCGATCGCGATCGTGGCAGCGTTGGTTTTGTCTGATGGGAATTGATCGCTGCTCTTTCTGGCAGCCACCAAAAGTCGCGTGCGTGAACGCTTCAGGGCAAGGTCGTGGAGCTTAAGTTGTCGTCGCCACGAAAGCCTCCGGTTAGTACGGAGGTGTTCGAAAAGAGGCGCAAAAGAGATGGCGTTTCGAGACCGGTCTGGAGTCGGACCGGGCACGCGTCGTCCATTTTGCGAATGGTGGGGAATCGTCACGCTGGTCGCGGTTTGATCGCGGTTTGGTGGCGCGTTTCGAGTTCACTGAACACAAAGCGATCGCGGTGTGACCCTCAATACGGTCGCTCGAGCTCGATGGGGTTTTGCAGACAGCAACACGATTCAGCGATGGCGAAACGCCGCGAAAAGACGCACGCAGACGCACATTTGTTTGGCGCAAGAACGCATCTCAATGGGACGGGCGCGCAATAAATCGGTCCCGCTGGCGTAAACACTTTCATTGCGACAATTATGCTTAATTTGGACCGCTGATCGAGTGGGGAATCAGCTGACCGTTGCGCAACACTTGATACGAGTTAGAAGGATCTTCCCACGGTAAATAAAAGTTATGTGTTTCGGAAATGATGTGGTGCAGAAGTATTTATTGAAATTTCCACGTCCCCAGGACCGAATCAGATTATAAATGGAGCTCTTGTCAAAGCATTTCGATGGCTAAAATAACACAGCTTCTAGTAAATTTAAAATACTGTATTCAAAGATTGGATTGATTTGTTTGCATATTTATTTTAAAAGCTATCAGATATAAGAAGTTACAACATTGCTGCCTGTAATAATGTCTGAAATCAATATTTCTCAAAAAATCTTGTTCAAACTATTGTTAAGCTTTAGGTTATATCTTAATCCTAGTTGAAAACTAGTTAACACACATTTCATTCCATCTGTTATGGCCACTCACAATAAAATGGAACAACATGCTTTGCCTGCGTTCTGTACGATAAATCTCGCTACAATATACGCTTGAGTAACGTTAAGCAAACATTTAACAGAGCTCAAAATGACGCCACTCCGTTGGACGAAGCTGTGCTCAGCAAATGCGGCTTCCGATTGCGCCCGCCTTATTCTTGCGCCCTTTCAATGCTTTCCGTGCGTCAAAAAAAACCCGTTCACTGTCACGTGAGGACGAACGACTTTGTACGCAAGTGGCCAGGAAGTTGGCCGATAAAAACTCGCTATCCTTGATGGCTTGGGCTCCACCCAACCGCACCGATGGGTGGGAGGGTGTGCTTAAACCAAACCAACATTATCACCACCATCCGGTCATTATCACTGGATTACGTGAAGCTCTACCCCTCGTATCCTTGCTGCAGGACGAGCGTGGGTTCAGGCAGAAGAAGGAAGATGGCTCCAAACACGGCAGTCAGGGGCTATTGCTACTGCTGGCTGCTGTTGGCTGCTCCTTTCTGTCGGTGGCATTTTCCCTTCCGAGTGGACAGCAACGCTTAATAGTATTCAGACTTTTCTTCATCAGTTTGACGCAGCTGCTGATCCTTTCTCGCTCTGTTTCATTCGGCGTGGCTTGCTTTGATTTGCCCTCGACTTTTTTGCTCTCTCTGTCTGTCTGTCTGTCTCTCTCTCTCTCGCACACTCGAGCTTTTCTTCTCACACCATCTCCGTGTGGCTGCTGCATTAAAGTTCTTGATTTTCCGCTTCCGCCTTTCGCAAGCGCTAAGCGTTCGTTTTGTGGCGCACGGTTACACGGATTTACTATTCGTCCACGCCACCATCGCTCTCATGTGACAGCTTCAAACAGGAAACTTTTACCGCACGGAAGGCACAAGAAAAGGTTCGCCATAAGCTTGTCTCGCCATCGCCTTGCTCGGTTCTTTGTCGCTTCTTTGGGGGGAATGAGAAGAAACAAGCGTAACGCAAGCGGAACCACCCGCTCTGGGCGTCCCACTTTTGTATCCTTCCACATGCCGTCCGAGGTCCTGCAAACACCCATGTCCCAAAAGGATACAACCAGTGGTGGGAGCGCAGAAAAAAAAATCTCAAAAACAAACTGCTTAAGCAGGGAAACTCGGTGCGAATGAGTTTCCACCCGCCACGTCGGTGGACCTGATGGCCCAACCCCGGTTGATGGTGCTGAAAGCTGTTGGTTTTGCGGTCAACGACGAGCGAACCCAGCTCCCAGGCTCGGTGTCAGACTCTCGAGGCCCCATACAGCCCTTTGGCTGGCCGATGGCTCTAAAGAGGGTGACAGGATTTACATCCACTTTACATTCGCGTGGCAGGACACCACCGGCAAAGATGGTATTGATTATGATAATGACGATCAAGATGGGTCTGATGATGACACTTTGATTGCGAGATGTCGAGCGCCCCGAGCCCGAGCCGTCAGTTGGTGCGGAACTCATTATCGTTTTTATTAGTTTTCCTCTCCCGAACCGGTGGCGATGGAAGGGCGCCATAAATTTATAGCGATTAATGAATATTATTTGCGTTGGTGAGCTGCCGGAATCGAACATAAGTCAACGAGAATAATCGCTTTTCTGTGTTCCCGTACGGGGTTGCGTGCTGTTAGCTCAGAAAACGCACTTTATCACACCGACTGGAGTCAGTTCCACGAACGTATCAACCCACGTTTGAACGCTTGTCTCACACCGGGCAGCTTTATCGGTCTGACGCTGCCATATGTCATCGCCGTTTGGGGCAGCAGCTTTTCGTGTTTTATGTCGCTCGCCCTTTTGCCGGACTTTAACGGAGCGTCGTGTTCTTCGTCAAAAACAGCTGAATGCCGGCACCGTCGAACGGAACGCAACGTGCAGTCAAGGAACTCAACTGCACTCCGGCCCAACATCACCGCCACCGGTTCTTTGTCCGTGTTCGCTCGGGTGAGGTGTTTGAAACTGGTTTTCTTACCCACCACCGCCCACCCACCCATACGCCTCGGGCGTCGTAATGCGCCATGTGCACCACGCCACGGGTGGGGTTGCGTTTTTGTTCCGCATTTCGAATGCGACCGCCTCGCCGCAGGGCGGAGGGCCGTGGGCGTGCTTTGGGTGGTGCACTTCTTTGCACGAGAATGAAGGCAGGGAAGGAAGCCTAGAACCTTGAACCTTGGGTGGATCGTACCAATACACGCGAGAAACCGGTACGAGTGAGCTAGGGGTGGTTGAGGTAGCTTTAAGGGTGGTTTTTCTCGCGAATGAGAGCGAGTTGATGAACTTGTGCATGCCTGTTTGAGTGGTCCGTTGGTCGGATAGGTTGGGGATGGACTTAAATTAATAATGAACCGAAAAAGTGTCCCTCTGGTGTGCTTTCATGTCGCTTTTCACTGAGGTGGTGCTATCTGAAGTACTTATCCTGCTTCGAACCCGTTCGGGCTCTGGGGAAAGTGATAGAACGTGCAAGTTGGTAATGAGCGGGTAGCCAAAAAACACCTCCACCCATTTCGTTTACTGTCGATTTTTCACCCTAAAGAAAAGCTCCGGTGGAAGAGCCATAACTTTTTACTACTACACTCTACCTTTAATGGGTTAATGATCACTTTTAATGGGGTACAGTTGCGATGGAACATTGCTCCAGAGGGCTCGAGTTTGATCTAGTTTGCTCTGAAAATGTACATAAAGTTACACGGTTTATATAACCAGCTGTCTGCTAAGCACTTCTGAGAAACAATTTTACGCTCCCTCAATTTCGTACGACGCTTTTACAGCAATTTATGAGCGGATTAGCTCTCAACATATTAAATTCCCAGCCGCAAGAAACCTTCTTCTGCTTAATTGCTCCGTTCTCGCACCAGGAAACACCGCAACAACAAGGAAATCAAATCTCGAACGTCAAATCCTCCGACTAAGCTGAATCATCGCGCTTCCCTAACCTCCGGGCGCCCGTTAACCGATCGGGCTAAATTGCGGCAAATTCTCAAATAATAACCGTCCCCAGAACCGTCACCCACATTGATTGATTCGCCTCTCCGGCTCTCCGGCCGCGATCGTGATTAGAACGCACCTCATGTGCCGGGAGCGACGTTTTTGCGTTCCCTTCCCTAAAACCGAACACCGACGCACTCAACAGCGAAGGGTTAAACGCGTAAGAGCTCGCAGACAGGCTAGTTCCGGCAACCGGGGCCAGTGTTTCAAGTTCTTTGCCATCGCGTGTCCTTGAGCGCGTCGACTGCCATTTGCGGTCGCTGGCGGGCCGTTCAACGCCATCGAAGCCGCGATTCATCTTGTGGTGTGAACGGTTCGTTTTTTTGCTAGTTTTTTTGTTGCCTCTTGCTGTTTTTCCACCATCCAGAACCCTTGCGGGTCGTCTTCACACCGTGTCTGGTCGGAAGGGCGCAATAAGAGAGGCCCGTGCAAGAGCCGATAATCGGATGATCGAGCCGTCGAAAGCGAATGGAGGGTTCGAATTGATGCGATGTGCGTCTGGTAGTGCAGCTTCAAAGCGAGGTTGTCCATGTGGATACGGATGGGTGCGGTTGAGAGGGAGAACGCAAAAACAAAAAACGCCAACCAACCACCCCCAATGGCGATGGCGCGCGGCAGAACGTGCCGCGAATTGCGCCGGACGCGAGCTCGCGCGCTATTTTGCGTCCGTTGGTCTCGAGGCGTAACGTACGCGCGTGCATAACGCGTGGCGGCACGGTTGCTTTGTTGAACTGCGTGGTTTCTCTACGCGCTTGCTGAGACTTTCATTTTTATTCACCATTTGCTCGTGGTGAGGGACGTGATTTTTGTGCTCGTACGGTCTCACCCGGCCGTGGATCGATCTTTGTTCGACGGGCGGGTTTGCGTGCTTTTTGATCAATAAAACACCCAACAGATGGGAACTTAAAAGTGGGCGTTTTACGATGTCGCCTTGGGGAGAATCGCGCCGTGGTGGGGATTTTTTTGCTTTCGCGTCTTCTTTGGATTGGAGCATCGACCTAGTTCAATGCGATCTGTTGCCGAAAAGGTCGGAAAGACGGAAGAGATGCGTTTGGGGTAGATAATAAGAAGTTTTGCAATGTGCGTGAGGCATTTTAGAATAATCAATAACATTTGGGGAACTTTGAGAGTGATGGTTGTGTTGTTACAAAACCGAATTGTTTAAATTTGATAGAGAGATAAATGTATTCGAGGCTTATTATATTTTCATACTTTTAATGAATGTTTAATGTATCTTAGCTTAAACAAATAATGTTTACTATCAGCCTTCACAACCAAGTTTTTGATTATATTACCATTTAACCCCTAACTGACGCCAACTTTGTCTAATTGGTGATTTTAAAGCTACGTTTTAATCATGAATCTCGTTACCTATTCAATGCAATGTTATAAAGCTAGCTTTTGTGTTTCATGGCTCCATGGCTTTTATCAACCATAGTTAATTAAATTAATTTCTACATATTTAGAGCAAACTATTCATTCTCATGAGCTGACATCGCGAATGAAACAAAAACGCTAGAGTGCGTGTATCGTCATTACCAACATATCAACCCTGTTAATTAATGGTACGGTGCGCATTACCGATCGATCCGTCCATCGGTAATTAACACGCATTTTTGTCCTTTGAAAATAGCACCTATTATTACTGCACATCCGGTGGCACCTTTTGCGCATCCGATGCTATAGATTTCACACCCAGCTGGAACCCAACTGGGACACTTCGAGATGATTTACTTCACCCGCTGTCATAATTAAGCACACGATTGCACCCTCTGGTAGGTCAAAATGGAATCCACGGCCCCGCAATCGTCTTTCCTTCCTTCCTTTTGCAATCCTTCCCACTGCCTGGAGTTGATATACGATAACAAGTGGGTAATGAATATGATCCTAATTAAAGTTAGCTTTTCATTACCGCTCAGTACAATGCGCCATGGATGGGGCTCGGTTACTGTAACACGATAATACCGCTAGGCACGCTCGCTGGAATTGCTACATCACACTGCTACGAGCTACGATGGCTACGGTTGAATCTAAGGGGCTCCTGAAGCTGCTGGCCGGAAGGAATCGGGACCAAGAGCCCTTTATCGGTTTGCTGCGAGTCAACGTTGATGGATTTAATTACAGACGCGACGTCGCCGTGAACAGAGCCTGATTTCTCTACCATTCGGTGCTGCTGCTTTCTCCACCAGTTGCCGGATGCAACGGAAATGGTGCAAGGAATGCCCTGTTGGTGCAGCACCGAAATCAGCACCGACCCTATCCGACCTGCCTTTCGAGGAACGCCTTGCGTATGAGATAATGCGACCTGAATGCGTCGCCGACGGGCTCGTTATCGGTTTAAGGTTCAGCGATAAGAGGCCGGTTTCATTGTTGTACACGGTGGCCGGGTCGTACCTGGCTTCGAGAACGATGGAATGTGTGCAGAGTTATACGAGCAGCGAGCTTTATCGTAAGAACGCATTGTTTGGGAAGAGCAAATGCATTTTCTAACCACTGCATTCCTGATATGTTTTACGAAATATTGATTTTGGTGCTCACAGTGATTTCATAATACTATTCACAAGCATTGTGAGTATTTCGATCATTTACGCATCTAACTTTGGAGAAGTTTTAAGAATCATTTCGAGTGAGTTAAGTGTAACATGTTCCATGAAGTGATAACATTTCTTTTATAGTATGAACTCTTCCATACAGCATTACTAAACCAGCGCATAATTTATTCAGTATACGATATAAAACATTTTGTTGTGTTATATGCTAAAAAAATATGTGTGTTTTTTGTGTTTTTTTTTTCAAATGCTGAAAATACTTAGCGGATTCGTGTTCAGTATAAAAACCCTGATGTTTTTTCCTCTGCAAAGATCATGTTCATGAGCAATGTTTCCCGCGGCACAACTCAGGGAGCAGCAGATCATGTGAATCAAGCTTTAAAACAACCCATATGTACTCGGGACGTCCCTTTTTTAACGTCCGTACAACCATTGAAACACACACCAGCTTAAGAGATTTTGAACAAGGCTTAGAAAGTGAAGCGCTTCCATAACGGTGGTTGAGCATTAGAATTAATGCCACACCGGGGTGCTGTGCAAGAGAGCATAAATAGTACAACGAAGCACCGGGTTCTAGCCGTGAAAGGACCTTCTCCGCAATCTGCCCCCTGTCCCTGACGGGCATTTGGTGGTAGTGTTTTCGCTCCATTTTCATGCTGCCTGTAAGCAAAAGTGAAGAGCAAACAGATCTTGCCCACTGTAACGGTGCCTTATCTGTTGTCACACTTCTCGTCTCACTCACGCTGCTGAAAGATGCCCGCCAAGGTGTCCTTATGGTGCCGGTTGCTTCAACATTTCCCTGCTGTCGGTACAAGAAATGTACTTTTGTTTTTTGCCACCCGTCGGACTTGGTTGTCTTCTCACCGGTGCTGCGTACCATCGCCCACTTGTGTCAGATCCGGTTTCACCGGTCTTTTTTTATTGCGAAACTCATCATCTCCGCCAAGGAGCTTCTATTCTATTTCGCTTCTTGCAACCGAACTTGCTCTCCGACACTTTCTATTTTTACGGGCGCTTTATGTTCGCATTTTTCTACCACTTTTTTGCCTCGTTGGCAGATCACCTTTCCTTCTGAACGTCCGAGCAATTCCCAACTGACATAGAACAAATCTCGGCCGTCTCACCCGAGATAATCAAATCTGAAGGATAAAGTATAATTTATGATTCCCGGTGGGGAAATGGCAGCATCCAGGGTCTAACTCATTTAGCGCTTCCGAAAAAGGTATCCTTTTTGCGCAAGAACATACATTTATTGCTGTCCGTTCTACGCTCCGTTTGCACCATTCGCCAAGGTGCTTCGCTGAGGTACGAGCGAATGTATATGTTGTTTAATATTTAATAGCTTTCATACCCATTCTTATTCAAGCCAGCTAACGTGGGCTGCGTTTTTTAAAAAAAGCAAACGGCTAAATTTATCAACCTCCCTACTGTTGCGACTTCCCGCGGAAAGAATGACCCCAAGCACCGTGGGGTCTTTCCGGGTTTCCTACCGAATGTTGCTCAAATTTTATGTATCGCTTTTGGATTGCACGTAGCCTCGTTTGGGACTTCAATTGTGTGGCTTCTTAGAAGCGCAGACGAGCGGTTTCTTGTTCCTGCAAGAACAGTACCTACCAATTATTAATGGCACACGCATTGTTGCCCGGGTCATAATGCCCTGCCATGGGATTCGCTTTCGACGAAGCTGCGGTTTCAGTTTTATTACCCCCCATGGTAGGAGCGAAACGGTACGGCAAGCCAACCATTTCAGGAGCAAAACGCGTTTCAAACACGCGATTTGTGGAAATGTCGGATCGCCTGGGCAAGGAGAAAAAATGACAAATTGCTATGAAACGAATATTTACTGGTACAATCAAACTTTATTTAAGTACAACTAGCAGAAAGGAAGCAAAACGCCTTTAAAACCATGCTTTAAAAATACTACTTCCTTTAAATACACTGCCATGAAAGTTGAAACGGTTCTTAGCTGCAGCTCTACTACTTTAAACCACTACTAGTTTAGACGTGGTCTGAATCAAAATCGAACATCCACAGAGCACGTGACGTAGCCAATTAAAATGTCCGCGTGATTCCATTTGATAACGCTCATTATATCGATTCCACGAGTGCCCTCTGACCCTTGTGGTCAATTCACCGTGATTTAGTAGCCACCCCGGGGTAGCGGTTTCTCCCACTCTTGCGGGGCTCTTTCTTAACAGGCTTTTCTTTGTATGGAACGAAATGAAACCAGTGCAATCGTCAATAAAAGCGCTATAAATAGAAGCTAATTTCACTTTTGCTAGCACTCGGTTTCGCTTTTGTACGCCGTTGTTTGGTTTGCCCATCCAATTAACCATCGAACAACGTGCACGCGTATCGTTCGACCGGCAACTGTAAGCTGAAGGTTGGTTTATGATGAAGCATTCAATGGGCAGAAAAGTTTCAGAAACAAAACAAAGCATTTGAGCACCCTTTGAGAGCGTATTCACATTTCGAATAGAAGTACAGTAGGGTTTTTTTTCTGTATTCAACGATTTGTATAAAGCGCCGAGTAAGACACGCACACGTGGTCAGTTCGAAGCGATGCAAATCTACGATTTAAAGGGGGTTGTATTATCGCTAGCACATGGTGCATTACTCACTGAAAGGTTAAACGCCCAGTCCACGCTGCTGACGTCGACAGCAGGAGAAAAACGAGCCCCCGGACGGTTGACGTCATACGGGGCAAGAACAACAATCTCGCATGCAACCGGGAAAGCTAGATCGGAAAATAGGAAAGGACACGAGCCAGGCCACACAGGTGTCTCATTTACATACCGGAGGACACGCCGCGGGCTGTTATTAACGGTTATTTTCCACCAGGTCCTACCTGCGCCCGTGAGACACAATTTACACGCGTTTCCCGAACCCGGGATGCATATTAACCGTGAAAAACCGCCCACCCATAACCTCCTAGCTTCAAGGTTGGCTTTGGTTTCGTGCCCTGTCAAGGTTAGGGCCGTCTTTGCTCTCCCCTTTACTGGACGGAGGTCCTTTCGCAGGGGCACGTAATGTACACCCTGCCACGAACGCGCGTTCGTCCCTTGGGATGCGAGGAAAAACAGAAAGTAAAAACACCTACCTGTACAAATAAGTAGTCAAGTGATGATATTTACTCCGATCCTTTATCAACGAATCTCACACGCTCGTTCAAGAGACATGCTGGGTGAACAAAAAATCCCCCACTTGAAATAATGGTGCCTCAGACAATGTGTGTGGATTCCGTGGCCCGGAAAATGAACTGGAGCTCGGAGTTACCAAACTGGATCCGGTTGTTTGAGGCGATCCGTCCCCCGGGCGGAGTGTATGTTTCATGTGTTGCATAATTTATGAAGTAAGTGTGCAATATTGTTCCAACGACGAGGTCCGTGGGTCTTTCGTGAGCTTCCGAAACGTCTCACAGCACGGACAGGGCGACTCGAAACGGACGATATGCGACGGATGAATGAAACAGACGAACGAAATGACGCCACACTGGTATTGTCTTAGGACGAGATGGTTCTAGCTTCCGTTGGCTCCGCTCGTCCGTAGATTGGATTACGGGACCATTTCGCCCACGGAGTCGATTATTGTGAGCCATTTAGAGTGCCGGAGCTTGCAATAAGTATGATAATTGTGGGATTCCGGGAATGGATCCCTTCGTCTTTGCATATTTGATGGCGCTCGTTTCGCACGGATGCGCGATAGTGATTGGGCGGGATTATCTGCCACACCTGGCTAGGTTTTGGGGTGTGCTAAGAATGCATACATTTAGCTTCCTATTGGTGCATTATTTAGCAAAAGGGCTCTTGTGTTTGGGTCCTTCGCGTGTATCATTCGAAAACAGTGTTCTTTTTTTGTTGAAAAAATGTGATGTTACACGTTGTATTATGTTGTTTTGTGCCTTGGAAAAACATGTAAACCTGAATGTTGAAACTTTGAAAAATTAAAAACAGTAAAATGGTTTTACATCACGAGGTGTCATTTTCTATATTTATTCAACTGGTACCGGAAAAAAAACATTCCTAACGCTTATCATCGACAAAAAAGGATGTCATATGCTTGGATGAATGTTTGCAACATATTTAAACCTCATATTAATATTAATCAAACCTCTAAATCTAATGAACGCAGTTAAATTTGCCAGCTGTGTTGAAATTATTTAGGCTCGGCCACTTGAAATTAAAATAACAAATACCTTTTATTGCAAATGATGTCCACACCCATTGCAATCGTTCATAAATCACAGCACTTTCAATTACCTCGTGGTGACATAAATGACTTTAATTGTAGCAATTGATGGCTATCAGCACATCGCCATCAGTACGTGATAATAAATCTCATAACCCACGCAATGGAAACACGGAATGAAACAGCGAAAATTGCGTTACTTTAATTATCAACCATGGAGTGATCGAAAATAATAGCGTAGCTTCAAGCGTAACTGATGTTGACAAAAAAAAACCTTAAAGCCACTGAACTGTACCATGAAAGGATTCTTTTATTTATTCGTTTCGATCATTGCCGGACGCCGATACGGACAACTTGCTCACGCCACACATGGTGCCGGGATCGTGTGGAGAGCAAATGGGGCCAATAATTGACCTAAATGATCCGCCCTTTACAACATCATCCCGCGGGGTTCGCTCTTTTCCGCCACAAAAAAAAAACACCCGCTTCAGCAGGCAGTAAGCAATCGCGCCGCAATTTTTCTTTCTCACCCCGGTGCAATTCGCCAAACGTCTTATCTAAACGGCCAGCCAGCTCCGGTCCGAGGATAAACTATCCCGGCATCCTTCACATACGCGGCCAATGGCCGCCGTCGGGAGAAACACCAAGACGCCCGTCCAGTCCAGCTGCATCGCAATCGAAAATAAGTGCACTTTGCTCACAAAAACCTCGCCGCCCAGGGGCTTCGGTTTGCAATGGACAGCGCACGGAAAGTTCTGCTTTTCAATGGCGGCAAGTTTTCCCGACGACTTTCAAGCGTCTTTTCACCACTCGGTTCACTTGGGTGCAATGGAGCCAGCGAGACCAAATCGGATTCACAACCCACAACACAACAGCAACCCAACGGGGGATTGGCTTGGCGTCAGTGTGCGGGTTGATTTAGTTGTGCACGGTGAGTGGCACGGGAAAAATTCCCCAAAGCCGGCAAAGAGGCACACAGCAACAGCCGAGCAGTCGAGGTATTAGTACATTGCACGTTTTCCGTGCAACCCATTCTTCGCGCTGGGGGTTGTGTTTCGGTGTGTTCGGTGAGCGTTTAAAAGTTATCGTTCCAACGAAATTGCCAGCATCATCTTCGTACGTGGGCTTCGACAGCGCTTGCCGGTGTTTTGCTGTTTGCTGAAATAAAACGCAAAGAAAAGCATTAGCCGTTCACCCGTTTTTGTTCGAATCGATACGCCAAAGAAGCGCCCTGACCGTGAGAAGGGTGAGCATGAGTAAACTGAAAACGAATCAACCCCATGAAGCCGGCAGGATCGTCTCAAAGGACTGGAGCCAGCAAAGGGGCTTACGGCTTCTCACCGAGCTGCTGCAAACATCGCATCCTCGTCGAACAGGACGGGCAGAAAAGCGGACAGCGATGCGCTTGGCATGCGATTTGGAAGCCGACGAGCAGGCGAGCGAGCGAGCAAAAATAGAACAACGAAAAAATGTGAACAAAAAATGCCCCATTGCAAGCCATTGCAGCTCGCCGATAAACAGGATTCGAGGTGGAATTCGGAGAATTCTGACCCTGTTCGTTCGCCCGTTGAGCATCCTTTTGGGCAAAATTATTGTTCCGATTCCTGGTGCCTCTCGAGAGGCGGTGGCAAGAGCGACCGGACTGGTTCGGATAGATCGGTACCAGGCCAAGGTGGACAAGTGTATGCTCCACAGATAAGGCTAATGCAACGGTGTTGTAGTTCTTCTGCTGCTGCACGGGATGAGGGCTCGGGAAAGTGCAATTCCCGCTCGTTCTCGGACCGTTGGACCGTTTGATGTGGAAATAAGTTTTTCGGGCCGGCATTATTCCAATAAGCAAGACCTCATTCGGTCGACGGATCGGTTGGGTTGCATGGTTGCGTTTGCATTTTTGGTTCCGGATTGTTGCATCATTGTTACATTTACATGCCATGAGTAGGGAGAAAGAGAGACTTACATTTTTCACATAGATCCATTTTTGTTGCTATTCTGTCTCAAGGATTCATTGCATTTATTAATCAATTTCAAAATGCTACATTGGTTTATTTAAACTATGTGCATAATTATCATGATATTTAATATATGCATAATTATCATAATATTCGAGTCAATAAACAAAGTTTAAAATAGTTAAATTGTGCCCATGATATTGCATCGGTATTACTCTTTCAAAACAGAAACTTGATTTGCTATGCTTTGATTTAATTGCTATGATTTTCATGGCCATTATCGCAGCTACATGAAAGGTGTTGATAAAATATTACTAACCAAATACTGTTTCCGCATTGAAAGAAATTTTCCACCAAGAGATGATTTTTTGTCATACCTGTACAACTAGAAGTGCGAGAAACCATTGTCGGAATTCGACACTTCTGAGTTACATCAATATTTATTGGTGTAACAAATGCTGGAAAGTACAAGCATAACTTTGCTTCGTGAACTATTTGGAAAGACAACGATCCGGAACGATTTCCAGTAGCGACGGGAATGCCATTCGTGCTCAAATGAAAACCCATCTTTTGATCTGCATTCACGATCGCGATCACGTGATCAAACAATCGCTTCCACAAAGAACCAAAACTTCAGTCCACGAGCGCTTTATTGATCCACCGCATTGTTGCATCGCGAGCATAATGTTGTGCATCTTGTGCTTCCGTAAATAAATCCTTTCGATGGTAACGTGAGCTCAAACCGACAACCGTCGTCTTACATCACCGTCGTCTCCGTCTCGGCAAATCTTTGGCAATCTCTTTCGAGCGGTTCTGGGCGCACGTTTCGTGCAAACTCCTATGCAACCCACCCAGCGCACCGACAGTGCATCCTACCGTTAAGTGCACCAAAGAGGTAACAAAATGGTTTTCATTTTTCGTGTGCCACCTCGCGATCCCCAGCTGCAGTTGAAAACTCAAAATGGCGCCCTGCTGAAGAGCTGCTGCAGGCGCCCTTTGGCTAGTGGATTTTAGGCAAACTTTTACCATAAATCATGCACCGATTGGAGGGAGGCATTAAACTTTCGACAACAACTTCGCTCTGCAAAATGCATGCCAACGAGCGCGGAAAACGAGTGCGGACACCAGCCGGGATGGGCCCGTTGTATGGAAATGTGTTTTACGAACCTTTCGTGCATTTTTTTTCCTCTGCTGCTGCTCTGGCTCGTACTTTCCACGCTGCGCAAACCAACCCAGAGCCTCTCGAGTGCTTCCGTGAAATTGAGAAAACATTTCACGTACTGCTGGATTTTCCCCGACTCTTGTAGGTGTGGGGGGGAGTGGATTTTCCGTTGCGCTATATTTGCACTTCAATTACGCCTGGCCGTATCGTTGACCGAGCGAGCTTATGCTGCTCGTGGCGATTTAAATAAAATGCTAAGCTACGGCTCAAACCTTCAGCTTTCCGCTCGATTTGTATCAGCCCTCCAAGCGACGGGGTGCTTTATGGGGCGATAAAACCCATGTTGAAGACATCTTCAAGTGCTGTTTGCTGTAATCAAAGTGTGGGCCGGTCCCTTCGCGGAAGGCTCAACACCCACGACCACGACCTCCACAAAAGGGCGCACGCCGGATTTCACTACCCTGTGTGTGTGTGTGGGTGTGCACATCGTCCCTTGGGTGTGCGTGTGTGTGAGTAAGGATCGATCGTGAACAAAAACGGCACAAACAAATGTACCGATCCGAAGTGGAAGAGGGAAAACAAAATCGAACCGACAACCCGGCGTGGCGTATGGCGTTTTCGAAAAAGAATTTCATTTCGGGTTTTTTGAAAATCCAATCAATACGAGCTTGTCGTAATCCGGCCATGCTCCCATTCACCCAGTTCAGGCATGTCAGGTAAGGACGTCCTTGCCTCGTCCTTGCCTGTCACCAGCTGATTGGGACCTTTGCCAATCCATCCCGTGTGCTGTGTAAATTCATTGATCGCTGATGGATCGCCCAGATGGAGAAGGCGTTTTAAGTTCTTCTCTCGCCGTGCAGGTACCGAGACCATTCGAGCACTTGCAGCCCACGTGAAGGGCGTTTACAAAAACGCTCCCTTTCTAGCCGGCTTTTTGGCATGTGTGTTTGTGTGTGTGTGTGTTCCGTTCGCTTCTGACAAACGGACCGTTAAACGCGAACGGTTGAACAAATGCCACTGCGTAGGCGCATTTCTACTCCTAGAAGGTTCCAAGCTGGGCTTCAGATTCTCCCACGTGCTGATGCGTGCTCTCAGCTTATACATGAATTCATGAAATTTTTCCCAAATAAATCACGTTACATGCGCCTTGACAGATCATAAGTAGAAGTGGAGTTGGGTTTGGTGGCGCAGTACGTTCGAATCCCACTTCCAAACGCGCCAAAGTGGGTCAAGGGAAACGATGAAATGGGAAGGCGCAGGTCTTCAAGGAGCACGAGCACGCACAAACGAGAGTTGGGCAGGAAAATGTGCGTAAAATGTGCGCCCCGAAACCGTTCAACCCCATCGATCCAAGCCCGATAAGAAGCGTGGGAGGAAAGGAACGCTGACGTGCTCCGGGAAAGATAGATTTCCTTGATGGACGCCTGTCGTAGATAGACACGATGACAATGATTAAGTGCTGCGTAAATGTGGGCATATTTGGTGCGCGGGTACCGGGCATGGAGAGGGGTGAACTGTAAAATGACTTTATGCGTTTGTCATTTAAAGCTCCTACTAATCGAGTTGGCAGATGTCGTGCGTGGGTGGGTGAAATCGGCGAAGCGTGGTTACGCAATTTTTGGCTGCGTTAGCGTTACGTGGAAGGCTTGCGCGTTGCTGCAAAGACTTGGGTATTTGTTCAGCTGGAGATTTTGGGTGAGTAAAAGTGAACATTCGCAGTGTGAGTTAATATCGAGAGTAAAATCAACATGAAACATGCCGTAACAATTTGCCCACGCTCGAGCCTTACGAATCATCCTACGTAAATAATTCAGAAAGGGAATAAGTGCCGATGTCGCAAACGATGTTTATTCGGCATACATTCAATATTTAAGTGAGCTGGCTCAATCGCTTTATAGGCCATGAAAATGCAGTAAGGCATCGTAAAAGGAGACACATTTTATTTACATGCATTACCGCATCCTGCACATGTGAAATGGAATAACTCCAGTTTGTCACTAAGGAAGCAATTGAAGAGTCCTTCTGTCCTTGCCGTAATCATTTCCATGTTGGAGCATATGTTTGCTCCTAAAATTACACAGCAAACTGAGTGACAGCGAACAAGTTTCAAAAAACATCAAGAAATGAATGGGTTGTAAGCTTCACTTAGAGCCTATTTAGCCTTGAATTGAGCTGAATTGAGCTAGATGTAGAAGTGTATTTGATATTTCAAAATTTGAACTGATTAATTTATGACTGGCTTGAAGACTTGTTACTATATAGTTTCAAACACAATGATACCAAAACATCATAGCACATGAAACCGTTTTCGATGTTCATAACTACTGGGCGCCTCCATCACTTGATATGGGATCAAACCACCAGGCGCCTCCATCACCGGGGGTTTTTTGTAGGGCAGTTGAAATTTATATTCCAAAGCATTTTTTATTAAAGCTTCTTAGCTTATGGCATTTTTACAATCTTCAATAAGAAAGTCACCAATCACAACTGCCTAAGTATTGTTATAGTTTAATAATATATTTGCAAGAACTGAGAAACCACCTTAATGCAAATGTTCCACGATCGGTTGATACATTTTTATTCATCATACGAACCGAACCCATACAACTCGTGAAAGCCACCATGCATGAAGCAAAATTCACAGAAACCACAACCGCTGCCATTGCCGCGATTTCCCCACATAAGGGCATGAAAAATGGAAACCACACCCACACGTTGGTGCCGCAACCGGATGGAACATAATGATTAATTTGGTGTCACGGTTTTACCTTAATCGGTTCAATTTATGTGCAGGTTTCATTGGCGAAAAAAATAGAAAAAAAATTGTATCTGTTGTTATTAGCTACGGGATTTAAATTAAGTTAAGTATTGTAACAATGATCCTTGTACAAGTGGGGCAAAATTTCTCAAGATAGATCACCAAGCTAATATTTTATGACGATATTTCTCGAAGAATAACGCACCTCTATCGCGGCGGTATCGGTCGGTCTTGTCACTGCGGCAATAACCATTAATCTAAATATTTATTACACCAATATTGACATCCACGGCATGGACACGGCTCGTTGATGGTGCCACTCAAGCCATCCATTCATTCTTCACCATCCCAAACGGAGGGGTTTCGTCCTTCACCTGTATGCGATACTCGACAAAACTAGCTGAATGGGCCACCGTTATTCTTCCCGTCATCGATCCACGGTGCGCGGCTCTATCGCTATGCCACACAAAGCGCAACATTCAATCGAGCCCGATGCCGGCCCGTTGATAAGGCCTGAAAAGAAACAGCGCCAGCGATGCACACCACGTTGCAGTGGGCCTATGTAAGGATCGGATTCCTTTTTTTTTGTTGTTGCTGTTGTATTCTCTCTCGCGTTTTTATTCTCCATCCATCGATGGTTTGTTTTCCAATGTGCACACATCGCGCATATTAGCCTATCCCCTTGACCTTTTCTGCACCCTCTTCCAAAGGACCTTCCGAAGAGCGGCAGGTTTTATGTTGCGTGTGTGCGCCGTTTGGGATGCAGGATTCGACGAGCAGTAAATCCGACCCGGCATGAATTCCATGATGGATGGTTTCCATTAGCTGTCGAGTGTCTAGTTTCTCGAGTGTCTGTATGGTGGTGTTTTTTTTTTTTTTTCATTTTCGCATTGTGTGCAAGTTTCACTTTTTGTTTGCTTCCTATTGCCTATTCGGCCTCGGCATCAAATCAGCTCCATAAAACAACGAGCCGCCGGATGGGGATGTGCAAAATGGGAAAAGCCGTGCTGCAAACACAGTTCGAAAACAAGGATCAGGCTCGCTCAAAAAGGGGGGGTTGAAAAATAAAAACGACCCTCACTGTCAAGCTTCTCGCATGACTCGTTCACGGAACGCTGGAAAGGTTTAAAAGGACGTTAAAGAGGGCACTTCTTTTGCATTTGCCGTTGTGATGATGGCTGGAAACAAAAGAAAAGCGTGATGGTTGTGCTGCGTCATTCCGATATTATCGGCATTCGTGAGCCCTGCGATGCTGGAGCTCTGAAAAGTCTCGTTTTTTATACGTGCTATAATCATACAATTAAATTTACATATGTTTGTATGGAAGAATGGCACAGCTATGGTGCAGTCAACTTTTTCAAAACCAATCTTCAATGTGAATAGAAGGCAATTTTTTTAATCTATCAAAAATTTATCAATTGTCTCAATGAAAACAGCTTCTTGTGTAGAATCTTCCGCTCAAAAATGGTTCATTTTTGTGGTATTGCTTTCGAATCATGTTTTCAATAGCTGTGCGGAGCAAATTTAATTACGACGTTCGTTAAAAGCTATTGGGAAAGTTAAACATATTGATGTTTACTGTTGGGCCTGGCATCATATCCCTTTTAATATTCGACACCCCGAAACTGACACCCTGCATGAATGAATATTCGTACCAGCAAACGAATTCAATAGGAGACGACTGTTGGAATGTACTGTTTAAGTACATTTGCATTAATTTCACCCCCACGTTTCATTCTTCGCGTGCTATAATAATGATGAAAATTCTTCCCATTCAACCAAGCACGGAAACGAACGGAAAACCTCGAACGAAGCGAGATCGAAAACGAGAGGAAATGATACCGTTGGCCATAACGAAGGCCTCTGTCACTTGTTTTAATGAGTTTTCTGGAAGCTTTCAATTTTCCGCTCGGCACTTCGAATCCGGAAAGCTGACGAAAAAAAAAACATACAGCCACCCACCCAACCACCGCAAGCACTCAAGTGAGCAATAAAAATGGCCATTTGAAGGCGAAAAACGATCTACCACCGCCACCGATCGTGCGTTTGCTTGTGGGTGGGTGGGGATGCGAAACCTAAGCCTCGCCATTTAATGGTCATTTGTTGCCGGCAGCGAGTGCAGATAAACATCACTCGGGGCACGGGAGTACCTGGATCGATAGTCGCACGATATCGTTAGAGCTTCAATCTGATTCCACCGCGTGGTGGGTTTCGACTTTTAAACCGTGCTATAAAAATTCTAATGAGATTAAATTTTCTGTTTTCCCATTTGTTTCTCGTTTGCGCCACACTGCCAGCAGGAGATAATCATCCCAGGTTGACTTCGCTGTGTGATTACAGCCCACCACCGTGGCACGTGTGCTGGGAAGGCATTAGTGCTTTACGAGCCGAAATAACACTCTTTAAATTACGCCGCAACCTCTCTGCGGCTGTCGAATGGGTCTGATGTGTATGCTCGTATTTTTTTTCCATCTTTTTGATGTCCTTACCGAGTGGTTACCGGCTAGAAAAATAATCACCGCAGAGAAGAAAAAACAAGCAAAGAATAAATCTGCATTCATTTTTTTTTTTTGCTGCATCGCTTTGCCTCTCAATCTCGCTTTGCGCAAGCCAGAAGGATGCTGACACTCTCGGAACGGAAAGGTTGACCGCTTTCGTTAACCTTGCACCTAGCCGCTCGGTCGATGTCGGAGCCCACTAATTTGATATGAAACATGAACGACATCCCTGCGCAGGATGTGTCTCACGGTCGTCTGTTTGAGTTTATGTTAGAACGCCGGGCAGCGCCGGGCGTTCTCTGCTCCCACCGACCGAGCAGTTTATTAGTTTTTGCATAAATAGCTTCATCCGTACCGCAGCCCGGTGTCGGGGGCCAACTGCAGCTGCTACATGACGTTCATCAACGTACCGAACGAATGCCCGGTCCGGCTGGGTTCATTTTTTTTCTTTTGCCCTCCGTATCCGTTCCACCAACAGGCGTGTCTTCTTCCGAGCTTTCGGTTTTGCGTTTCTTTCCGGATCCCGTTCTGGTTTTTGCTGCTCTCGTTGTTTGGTTTGGAAATGGCACGAGATGGCCGGAACATTGCAACCTGGTTTTAGGTGGTCACCGACACTGGCCAACCGACGGTGTTGAATATTGCCGACGGTGCAGGACAAAGTTTTCCGGTATTTGTCTACGTCAATCAGATGAGCGATGAATGTGATCATGATCCATGCGAACGGTTTAACATGCCGACAGGGTGGATTGATGGCACCATGAAACTGTCCGTGTCGGTGGGAAAATTTTGTTGCAAATTGTTATACCGGTTGTTCATGTCGGCTATATTTTCATATGGGAAAGAGAGCCCATCAGTATGAAGCAGTATAGCTGGTTTGTTATGTTACTACGAAAGGGAGTTGCACTCCTGACAATAAAGATTTTCATTTTGCAAACAATTTAAAGTGATCATAAAATTAAACTTTCTTTGAGTCGGTAATAAATTGCGATCTATACGAGTTAGCAACCTTGCATGAAATTGCAAACCATCGTTGATGGTCGTATCAAATGATTGAAATGTATTTCCATCTGATCCACCCACACGCGATCCAGCGAGTTATTCATCTAAATCAAATCCCGATTAAATCGTCCTTTAATCTATCCGGACGACGGCCAGCTGGTACGTGAACTGGGTCAAACACAGGCCAATGACTCGCTGAATAATATATACAACGCTTGCTGCAGCAACCGTTTTCCTTTTCCTTACTCTCTTGCTCTTTCCCACTCACTCTTTGCTCTCTCTCTCTGTTATCTGACTGTCTGCTTCTCTCCTCGTTATGATTGCAACATTTGCTGCCCGAAGATGTATTGAATTAAGCCTTAATTGGAATCGTAATTTACGAGCAGCAAAGCTCGTTCGGCGAGGGTTCGTCCTCGGAGGTGAAATAGTCACGGTCTCCAGTGCATCAGATTGTCTTTTGCGAATGTGCAGGAAGCCTTCCTTCCCGGGTGGGTGTGATTATGGATGATTTACTGGTTTCCCAGGGTGGTGGGACTGCCAGGATGGTAGAAATTTGCTTCTATTTCGTTATTATCATCTCTCATGATTTATGAATGTTTTCAATTATTCTAATAATCACGTAACTTTCCCATTTTCTTGTCTCGTTGCAGGAATTTTGATTAAAATCCTCCCGCAGCCCGCCGGCACGGAGCACCGGGATGCTGATCGTGCACTCAGCATCCTGCGACATTGTGCCACGTTGGAATAGGCTGCTCACAAAATGGCGGCCATCGTTGTGTGCGAAACACAAACGTTACCCCAATGGCTACTATGTCATCAGGGTGGCCTTGGAAAAGTGGTTTATTTTATTCCTGTCATTTTGACGTCTCAAACACAGCAGTCATGGAACGCAAACTAGGGCTTGTCTTTTTGGATCTTTTTTGTATGCATGTTTGTGTGCGGTTGGAAACACAGTTGCGGAGGTCCTCAAACGTGCAGGATTCCTCACCTCCATGTGTCTGACACCTGAAACGCCTCAAACGCGTTGCAAATGGTCCCTAACATGAACTGCAAATATTCACATAAGCTGCCTGTTCATACCTTGTTTACTAGCGCTCGACCTTCTTTACCTTCTGCTCGTGTTTTCGGTCTGTTTGTGGCAATTTTTTATGATGAAAACACAAAACAGAGAAACCCCTTTTCCTTTTTGGAGGTGAAATCAATATTCCAGCACGACCGACCCTTTATGGTGCTTCATTTTTCTTCCCTCCCCAGGGCAAACCCCGAGTGCACGAACCAGTGAGAATCCGTGACGAAAGCTCGAAGCGAATCGAGTTGCTGCGGAAAGTGCTGAAATAAAGAAAACCACCGGTCGACGAACGGAGCAAGGAAGGGCTGCCTGCGGAAACGACGGGAAAGCTCCTTCAGTTCACATGCCCATCGATTCGCACACGTGCCCATTACAGTCGCGCGAAACCACCTTTGAAGGTGCGGTGCAATAAAACAGAACGAAAGCCAAAACCCCCATCCGAGGACACGCCGGGTTCGTTCAAAGGCACAAACAAAAGTTTGTAACAATATTTGATCGGAAGCAGGCGTAAACACGTATCCGAGCCATCCGCCAAGCGCCGGCTGGCAGACATTTTGGCAGTAGTGAAATAAAAATCCACCCTCACACAAGGGGTGTCTAGGGCTGACTTTTCCACTACTCGAGACAGACGCGAGTTTTTATCTCACGCGAGTCAAGTCCACACAGTGGACGAAAAAGCCTCCAAGGCCGGCTTGCGTTTAGCCTCTCGCTTTCACTCCAAACATCACGTCGACGGACTGGGAACCGAATAGCGTTACGACGACACCGAACCGGAATCGGAAACGCGCTGCACACGGCCGTTCGCCATCGCCCGTAAAATGTCGTCCAGATCAAAGGAGAAAGTAACGGCCGCCATTAGGAAGTTCTTCAAAAGCTCCGAGAGCAAGAGCAAAGAAAGCAAGGACAAGGATGGCACCGGCACCCACATGGCCGCGGCGACAGATGCATCCGAGCCGAACCACCTGCACTTGCCGCACGGCCATCACCACCATCCGGCGTCTCATTCGGGACCGTGTGGGAGTGGGAGTGGTGGATCGGCGGTTGGAGGGACAGTGGCGGGAGCCGGACCCAACGGGGGTCCTGGGATGGTGGGGTCCAACAGCAATGGCGGCACTGGCAACAGCAACAGCAATAGCAGCAGCAATAGCAAAGCCACTACCGACAGCCCGATGCGGCGGTTGCGATGGTAAGTTTTCCGCACGAGGCCTTTTTCATCCTGCGGCCTTTTGTTTTCCTTATCAGCTTCTTCGGCGCGTGTGTGTGTGTAGGGGGGGGGAGGTAGTTTTAATTTTCTTTCGGCCGAATAAGATGGTTTCGATAAGTATGTTCATTTTCTCACGTTCTCCTATCTCCTTTCGGGTATGCCTGTGTAGGTTACAGTTTAGTTTAGCTATTTCTTTTAGCTATATATAGTTGCTCGCAATAGCTTACATATTTTTAGGTACCACTTACGTTACGTTTGTTTTAAATATATTTTTGTATGATGAGAGATTAAATCGTGCAAAATGGAACAGTGGAGTTGATTAGAAACGATCGCAGATGTATTAAAATTATGCTCAAGTTTGTTTATGTTTTTTGATGCTGTTGTATTTTTCAGCATAATTTTTTTTTCTATTATATTGAAACATCATTATTTTCACTCTATGTTGTTGCACTTTCCCCATCGCAATATGCGTAGTTGATTATTTATTATATTAAAAAAGGAATATAAAGCAAAATCTCTTTTCAAAGGCAGTGCCCAATCAATGGTTTTGTATACGATTTACGAATATCATCAACTCTGTTGAATCTGTTTGAGTTTATCCATAGTTCGATGAAATTTTTGAGACGAAATCGTTTTAATATTAGTTCTCCATGACTTGTTTAAATCGTCATTAACTATTTCCTTCGTTTGGCTCCGTTTCAGTGTTGTGGCTCCGACCAGCACTGCCATGGTGAACGTTCCTGTTTCGAAACCACTCGACACCACCATCCGTTCGAGGCGGCTGATGAAGGAGCTGAAGGAAATCGAACGGTTACAGCACTCCCGAACGGAACCCTGCTTTACGGTGAGTACTCCGAGTCTTCACAGACCTCCGAAGGCTCGAATTTGGAACAACTCCTAGAACTCCAACGGCTCGCCTTTTCACCCACAGGTCGAGCTGATCAACGACAACCTGTATGAGTGGCACGCGCGGCTCTACCGGATCGATCCCGACTCACCGTTAGCCGAGGACCTGGTCGAGTTGAATATCCCCTTCATCCTGCTGCATCTGGTGTTTCCGGAGAACTTTCCTTTCGCACCACCGTTCATGCGCGTCGTCGAGCCACGGATCGAGAAGGGGTTCGTGATGGAGGGCGGTGCCATCTGCATGGAACTGCTGACGCCCCGTGGTTGGGCGAGTGCCTACACGGTTGAGGCGATCCTGATGCAGTTCGCAGCGAGCTTGGTGAAAGGACAGGGTCGCGTCTCGCGGAAACCAAAAGCCACCAAGGACTTCAGCCGGTAAGCGGGTTTGAACAGGTGGCGTGGAGTTGATGAATCGCTTCTCTCGGGGTCAAACCTGTTGCACGAGTGTTGGTTATTTCTTTTTTGGTACCGACGTGTGTCGATGGGAAAAATTCATGCAGCTTTATTTGAGATGCCTCCAAAGGTTTATCCTACGGCAATGTTACGGACAAAGGTTGATAGTTTTAATACAATCCTGTATCACGACATGAATCTTAAAGACATGACGTAGTTACTGGCTGAGCTTACCAGCAATCATAAAATAGAAGTTGATTTCCACGAAGCAATTCAAGAGAGCATTTAAAGTTTTATCGGAATTTTTCGTTTCCAAGAGCAGAAAAGAATCCTCATTCCTTCAGACGAATCAGAAAACTGAATGAAAACAACACTCAATTTCTTAACGATCGCTCATAAGCATCACTTCCGAACGGGAAGCAAAATGGAGAGCGAACAAACCAAAAAAAAAATGGCGCCAAATTCCGTCCGCTTTGCGCAAAAGCACGGCAAACTTTTAATTGCTTCTTTCTTTGCTCACTTTTCTACTTCCCACAGCCGGACCGCAGAAGAGGCCTTCCGATCGCTGGTGAAAACGCACGAAAAGTACGGCTGGGTGACGCCCGCCCTCAACGACGGCTAGGAGGTGGATTCCGGGGCGTGACATGTGATTTTCATTTATCCCCACGAGAGAGCAGATGCGTCATTTTCATTCGCTTACAAAACCGTTCGTTTTATTTTCCTACATTAAAACCTCCTTTTGAACCACTCCCTGAGCGAGACGATAGGCTCAGTCCTTTTACGAAGCAGGATAAAGATCGAAACACTACTCAACGCAGATGAAACGTTTACTTATGCTATGTGATCTCAAAACGTGGAAATAGATATATTTTTCAACCACCCTTCCGTCTCTAGCTCGTGATAGAACAAGAATGCACTATTGGTATCGGAATTATTTTGAGCGTCAGGTTGTCCTTTTGTCCCTTTATCAAACTGGCGGTAACATTTGTCTATTGTTGCCGTGGTTTACGTGAACGAACTCCGCGCGGATACGCAAAATGGAGCGATTTTCCTGCTTTGTTAGGGAAGATTATAAGAGAGAGAGAGAGAGAGAGAGAGAGATAAAAATATAGATAGAGACAGAGCAAACAAGAATACACGTAGCATGCGCCGATCGAAGCAACCCAAAATCGAGCTGTTCCCTCCTTAAGTAATGTACAAAGCGCGAACCAGCAAAAAGCGAAACATAAAACGCCGTCAGTGAGCTCGCGACACAGATAGGAAATGAATTGTATTTAACTGCGTCCGGAGGTTAGTATCGAAATGTAGGCACGAAAGCACACGCGTCCTTTGAACAAAAAGGCAAAAACCCGTCTCCTCCTTGTTGATGTTGGTGTGTAATAGAGGAAAAGCTTTGCTCCCAAGAATCAGGACGTTGGTATGGACCTGGGCGTCATACGTACGAAAAGGACACCCGGATAGAAGAAAACGCAAACGACAGTGTACTTGTGGAGCAGGTTCACAAAGTATTAGCGCAGTGACAGGCCCTTTTGAAGGTGAAACACAAAACTAACAAACCCCCGTTGCTTGTGATTGAATGAGTTAGTTAAACCCTATGCGTGTTATGCCTGGATGGAACGAGGCGGCTTCGTTTACGAAATTGTTCATCAATTGTATGTGTAAGATTTTTGTAAATAAACGGCATATTTTATTGGTAAGAGATGTACGCAAACCTACAAAACGAGCTCGTGCGGTGTCGGCTGCTCAATTGAGAAAGAAATCGTATAATTCCACAGGCTTTCCATTCGAGTTCCGTTTGAATGTTCTGAATTTACGATCCTCGACGGTTCGATTATGGTGGTATAATGTTAGCATAATTTATTTTTAAAATTGGAACACCAACACGATGACTCTGGCCCAGACCAAAGTGCTCTTTTTCTCATCCCGCTCAAAGGTAATAAGATTTGCCCCGGAAAGCGGATGTTCGGATGAAAGCTAAAGCTAAGGTTCCGCAAGGGTGGAACATAATCCGCTCCCACAGTCACCATATGGAGCTCGGATGGCGGATGGCCAACTGTTCGAAGGGCAATAGATTTTCTCCACCTACCGGATTGCACTTTTTCTTCCATCGTAAGCTTAGCCTACGAGCAGGAAAAAGAAAAAGGACGTACCTGTGGCGGATAGAGCCAGTTATGCTAAAAGCATAAATTTGTCTCCGTCCCGGGCCCTTTCTCGGGACGCTTATTTTCACTTGCTTCCGCGCGCAAGATTCATCCATTTTGCCTATTTAGTTACCACAACGTCGTCGAGGCAATGGGAAATGTGCTCGCACACACACACACACAGTTGGACAAAGAAACGGAGGAAAAAATCGTCGGTAAATCTGGCACAGCAACCAGTGCAGCTCGGTGCGGGGGAAAAGCTCGAATAACGAACCACTCCATCCTCACGATTCACGGTGCAATCGGCACGCCAGGTATACCGAGGGAAAAATATATATATGCCACCATCTACTCTCGGTCCGTCTCTAACTAGCGGCATAATTCAGAGCACAAATGCCGATGGCACATTACATTGGAAAAGCTCGGTTCCGCGGGACCGGAACCGGTTCGTGGGAAACCAGGCACGCTGCACTTGTGGCTGCATCTGCACTGGAAGATGGCATTTAATGAAGGCCTAATTTTCATAAATCCTGTCCTGGTGGTCTCAGGTGCTAAAGGGGTTGGTTCTTCTTTAGCCACCAGACCTGACGCACGTTCTACGTATTCAATGCGGTTCCATTGCCTGGCGCTAGAGCGTAGGAGCAGAATGTACGATTGATGCGCCAGTTCCAACATCACCAGTGCGACGATGACAAGGAAACTCGGCATGTAAGTGCATTGCAGTGGGATACCTTTCCCATGCACACGGTTGTCGAAGCGGTTTATTTTTCATTCGCTAGTACATTGTGCAGGCTTAGAGCTCGAATGCATGTCTTTGAGCAGAGATTTACATGTGCAGATGGTTGAAAGGGGAAAAACAACCAGGCAATCGTACTTCATTCCAGCGCCAGTTTATTAAGAGAAGGAACCATCATAAACCACTCGGTTCAAGCACGAACGATGCACTAGCGTTGCGGTAGGAAATAAACAAGGCCAGAGATCCTTGAAAGGGGAGTAGATTGTGTTTTATTTTTTAGCAGAAGTACACTTCTCACATGCCAGTGATTTCAAATGAGTTTCTTGAAGATTGCATAATAAAAACAACCTTCATTGTTTTCAAATCATTCGTGGGAGAAATAAGAGTACGAGCTATACTCTGTTGACAAAATAAAAACATTTTTTTCATTTCTTTTGTCTCATTTTTTTATAAACTATTAAATAATGATAAAAAAGATCTCAAAAAGATGCAAATAAATCCTTTCATAATCTTAATTTAAAGGTTCCCTTTGCATACATGTTGATGTTGCCCTCAAACAACGAGTAGAGGGAATAATGTTCCTAAGCACCACCTACCAACCTCCAGAGCTCGGTGTTATGTGTTTCTTTCGAATTCTTCTGGAACATCATTAATTATTCCCCATTATCACACCTTCTCCGTGCACGCCGCAACCCCGAATGGCACGGCCCGAAGTTTCGAGCTGAACCACTAATGCCTAATAAGCTCCACGCTCGGAACTAATGCTATTAAATGCTCTGCTACGTTTTCAGCCCATTCCCACCTGCCCGTGTAACATCGGCCACATCTACAAGCTGCGTGCAGTACCGCTTGAATAAATCATGCCACTTGCCGTAACTTGCATTCTGGGGGTAAATTTACAAGTAAAAGCTGCGAAAAAAAAATAGCGGCGATAGCACAATACAACAATGGATCGCTGTAAAACATGCAATTAGATTTAATCAGCCCGTGTCCCCGTGCACCAACTGCACGCAAACAGTTGCCGTTTTTTCTGGGTCTCTCCTTGCAGGGAATCGTAGAACATAGGTTTCCGCATATAAATGGCTTGAATAAACGCCACCGTAATGAGACCGTCGACACACGGCTGAGGAAGGGTCCGAATTTTCTTTAGCACTACTAGCCTACCTGTTGCGAAACGCGGAAAATCGCGCACGTAAGCATCGTGGACAAAGTTTTCCCGGTGCAGTTTTGCGCCCCGTCAGTGCAAATGCAGCCCACAAAAAAAGGTCGTGCAATTGGTTAATTGTCGGAAAATTAATTGGCCACAACCGCAAACCGTGCCAGGTCGTGTTTGGGATTTGTTTGTTTGATACATTAAGCAGTTGTTCCGTGGGTCATGTTCACGATGTTAAAAAATATCCGGGCCTTCGGTGTTAGGTTTTATTCAAGCGATATTTCTTTCATGTCTTAATTCAGACGTCAGGAATATGGCCTCCTACGATTTAGAAACACGATGACAATTATTTGCTAATCAGACACATAACCTCTCTTTTCGGGTTTTAACTAAAACACGACTCCAAATAAATCTTAACATTATAGTTAATTCTGCAACATTTGACAGCTCATCCTGAACACACGCTTGAGAGATTTACGTGAGCGTCCATCAAACTTAAGTACCCACTCGTTGGGTTGGATTTCTTTCATTTTGTTTGATCTTACTTTGCTCTGCCTCTCGGTAGCGCGCTATTTTTAAACGTAAAAAGGATCGTGATGCGATGTCCCATGCCCATGCCCTGACGTTCCCATCCCCCAATTATGACTAATTTTGCCTTTCAAACCCTTTTCTTGTCGGTGCTTCGTCGGTTTCTAAATGCAACTTCTTCATGCATGTTTAATGGTTCGCCCCGGTGAAGCGGAAACAACGGAAGACTCGATAAAACTCGCCCGACGATTCACGCGGTCATCATTTATTATGGCCGGTGCACCTTCACGCTCACGTGGCCGGGGCGCCTCCATCGGGCATAAATAGCCATCCAGGACGTGAAACAAGGCAAAGCAAACAGTTCGGAGGCACACAAATAACAATAATAACGTCATCCCTTTTCAGAGCCTGACACAAACCGGGCACCATTCAGGATGGGTCCAAAGTGCGCTACATTACCCTCCATAAATAATAAAATCGGATGACATTTTTGCGCCACTGGTCTTTGTCCATTCGCGGTGGCGTTTTCTTTTCCTGTTTCACCTTCGAGCCACCTCTTACAGTGTGGGCGTTGGCTTATTTTCATTTTCTTTTTCGTTTTTTTGTTTTACTTACACAAACCCTCACCGTGCTCATTTAGCGTTACCACAGTAGAAGATTAATTACCTTTTCGGTTTAACCGCGATTTTTTTATTACTTTCAATTTTCGGTCAGACCCTGACATTGTTTTCCTCTTCCTCCAGCCCGGTTATAAAAGCCAGCCCAGTAAAGGTATTCCACAGACACCGTTTAGCGTCCGGGAGGTGGAAGTGCTAAATATTTTCCTTCTCGCGGCTTCTCTCAACCGCTAAATTTCCATCACTCATCGCAGTGCTTTTTTTCTGTTCAACACCACGAGAGAATAGTCATTAGCGTTACGGTGCTTTAATTAGCGACAGGCGATCGCTAAAATTCGGAACAACGCATCCCGCGGACGGACGTGTGAGAGAGCCTGCCGACCCTTGACGGTGGAACACACGGTTGTACGCCGTAAGCACTAATGAAAAGAGTCTTAATCGCCATTACCGTTCAGGTTTTGGGACGAAGGACGAGTTCTGGCTGGCACGGTGCATAATTAGTTACACTCTGTCTCTCGTGCTGTGTGGTGGGTAAGTGGTGTTTGATGTAATTTTGCCAGAATGATCTCCTCCGACATTTTGAAGTTAATTGAGAATTTTCCTATTTTTTTCATAAGATAGTCAAATGTTTCTTTTTGTTGAATTTTGTACAGGTATAGTGCATTCTTTTAGTTCAACAGATGATATTGTCTTTTGCCATTTTACGAATGATTTAACGCAAACACTTATATATTTATTTCTTTGCTCTTTACTTGCTCGTGAAAGCAATCACTAAAAGTATTTGTTGTCTTTCAAACAAATCCATTCAATCCAATGTCATAAAATGAAAATACAACAAATGTTAAAAGACTGTAAACAGTAGATTGGATTGTATATAGTTTTTATAATAATCAACCACAAAGCTTTTTGTAAGCCTCACTTTATTTCGTACATTTTGATTCATAACTTAGGAAAAAACCGAAGACGAAACCAAAGTAATCCTTTTTAAAGCTAGGATATATTTCTTGGTAAAAAAACCTCACACGTTTAACAAGTTTTCGCTTCACTCGTTGCAAAACGAACACTTTTCATTGATCTTCAAAACGAGCAGCCATTGAAATAATTGCTACTCACGGACAAAAAACAAACCACACGTGAACGAACAAATGCCACAGATAGAACATGAGCAGTAACACTTTCCAAAATGAAATGGAACGCCGAAATCGATGCATTCCTGATAGAATTCCCCCGTGAGGAGCCATGCAGATACGGCCCGGTTATGGGTGAAATTTCGCGCATCGTATCATCGCCATCGAAACGACGTGCCATCGAAACAGAAATATCAAGCTGATATGCCTGTCGGCATGCAGCTGGTGAACATGAAAATATAAAAAAAGCACAATTGCTGCCATACAAAAAAAACGGCGCCCTCCAAACAAATCAGACCCATTTTGAAATAGTTCATGGTAAATGTGTAGCACATCCGATGGAAATGCCACATAGCGTGGGCTTTCCGGGCACTCTCGTTCTGTCTCCTCTGCTGCTCATAATGTTCAGTTTTATCCCCCATCATAGCGAATGCATTGAAATGCAACGCATTTTATTTTCCACCAATGTGCCCGTCTCGCTTTGCGTTTCGCGCGCACCTGGCTGACGGCGACATTTATGGACACTTTTATTTGCAAAGTATTCAGAAAATTTTTCATTTTCCTCCTTCCATGCGCCTCATTTTTTTCCATACCAACCGTGGTGGTAGCGCACGCCATTTTGAATGCACATAACCATTGTATCTGTCTGCACCACAAGCAATCGCGATTGTCAGCACCCGATCGCGGCACACACCAACCATGGCTTGCGTTGATACTTTGATGTTGTTTTAACGTGCCAATGATGAGCTGGACTGTTTTATCGGTGGCGACGGAGCATCCAAGCAAGCATAAAAATTGACGGCTCCCCGTGCGTGCATATCAATGTTCTCGAATGCTGCCGGAATGATAATTGTTCACGTCGTTATATTTTTAACGCCTCCGGTGGCACTTTTTGCGCCTTATTCCGTTGTTTTCGCATCGTTGCCAGAGTGAGTGAAGTGACGCAACTATTGAACGAGTTTGGTCATTGAATAAATTATATTTCGTTTAGGATCAAAATATTTTTATATTTATCGCGTGCAACTTCAATGAATAACGCGCGATAACACAACTGAGCAAACAAAAGAAAAATCATGTGATCACTATGCAAGAAAATAAAACAAAATTATTCAACCCCTGTCATAGTTGATAAATTTCCCCCGCCGATACTCAATAGAGCGCTCGCATGTCATCCCAGTGAAATTTGTGGACGAAAAATTGAATTTAAAATTGCTCCTATAATGTCAGTGAAATTTGGGCCGGAAAATATTCGCAGCACAAAAAAGGAAACCCGATATCCTTTTCAATAGCACTCATTCATCCCTTTCTGCGGACTGGATTTATGATCCGTCAACTCTAGTTGATAAATGGATTCATTTTCCCAAATGACTTTTGGGCATGATTATCGAAAACTCTCGCCAGATTCCGGGTGGATCGCGTTTCCACGCTGAAACGGTAGTGTTTTATTTTGTCTCACTTGAGACGTGCTTTCATTGCCGGTTTGATCCAACGCTGATACTTTTGGACGAGAGAAGCATAAAAGCCAATTTATTCCAATAAATTCTAGTAGAAAGTATGGGCCATAGAAACGAGCAAAAGATAATGCTTCAAAATTACCCAATATGTTTACAACATTAGTCTATATTCTAAGCTTAACATTATTTTACGTTTTCAAAGTTTGATTTAGCTGAAATCAGCTTTTGTTCCTTTTTATCATTTGACATAATACCCATAGGATGTTGAACAGACCTCCTACTTAAATAGTCTATACCAGAAGCTCATCACAACCACATGTAATAAAATTCTGATGAAACGTTAATGCATGATGGCGAAAAAGACGTGTCTTGCTTACCAACACGCATATCGCGTTCGGTGGTTTTCAGTGCGGCGAAAGAAGAGTTTTATATTATTCGTAGCGATATCAGCTTTCGTTCGTTCCCCATATGTTGCTGCAGCCTACAAGAGATAAAAATTTGCATATCTCCATGCTCCAAATAAGCCTTGTCGTTTAAAGTAAGCCGAAATAAGACACCAGAAGAATTTCACATGAGGATGTTCAAGGAAACAGTACGGCCGTGGATAGAAAATCAGTAATTATGGCCTGAAACGAAGCTTAATTAAAATTCACAATTTTCTTTTCTTCGCTGTTACTTAAATTGGCTTCGCTGTAACCTAAAAGCTCTTAAAGCTTCTTAGAAAGCTTGTATTTGAATCCGCTCATGAGCATTACGTAAATTCAGATGAGATGGTTGGAACAAATTGACAAAATCTTTACACAATACAATGGTTTGCACCCAAAGCATCCTAGCCCATTGACTGCTGGTTGAAAGAGCAAGATAAATGAGGCAAGAAGGCACCAGCAGTAGAACATTAATCGACTTTTACAAATTACAAACATCAACCGCAGCCGCCAAGATGGCGAAGCCTCAATCTGGCCTATAAATTGCGACCGAAGGTCACCTTCACGCGGGAGCTGGAGATGACAAAATCGATTCCATCATGCCGGTGGAATCGAAGAAACGGGAACCCACACGGCATCCGGATAGCATTAGAAAACCATCAGTGAAAAGGACACGGTCACGTGGCGACTGCGATACAGCATTATCGCTTTTCAAGCTTTTCCCTCTGCAAACCATTTGTTTAATTTTCCGCTCGATTTGTACTCGTTTATCATCCACCATAATACGTACGGACGGTGATTGAAACAAATGGACACATAAACACACACCCAAACACACACACACACAAACCCACGCACACCCTGTCGCTCGAACACTATCGTTTTAGTACCACCACGAGCGCGCGCTCTCGCTGGTGCCACATAAACATAAATACAGGTTCAATTAATTTTCGCTTCTGTTTCACTTACCGACTGCGCGAAGGGGCCAAGGACGAAGGACACGACCGGAGCCGGAGTCAGGGCGTTACCGCCTCGGAAGCCACTGGCAAAAACCAATATTTGATTACTTTCCATCTTGCGACAAACGATCGCTTTTCCCGGGGCTTTTCCCCGGCTAATGGTTGGAAGATGGCGTCACCCTGGCAACGATACAGCACAGCTTGCTGCTGGCTTGACGCTGGTGAAATATTTCCCAACCAAGCAGCACGCTCGCACACAACCGCGCATTCGCTACGCAGATAAACCCCGTGTCAGAGCCGCCCTAGATGAACCGGCTCGTAAATTACCGCCATTAAAAATAAAACTTTTTATCCTCTTCCCACCGTGAACGGGCGTACCGAGTACCGAGTTTATTTCCCGTGCCCATGACTTACTGTGAATCGGAGGGATCAATAATAATTACGGTGAGACAAATTACTGCCAGTGACGAAGGGATATTCGCGCCTCGCGAGTTCCTTCACGACCCTTTGAGATGGTAAAACTTTTGATCACTACTTTAATCACGGATTCGTCGACAAATCCGAGCGCAGCTAGCTCGATTCGCTGACGCAATTTTTTTTGTTTTCTTTTTTTTGTTTTATGTTACCATCCAACCCCAATACATCCTCCGAAACGAAACATCAAATACATCCCCACACCGTGCTTCCGGGAGCGTCACTTCGAGGCGTGCAAAATGGACGTCGAATTCGCAGCGCGGGCAAAAACCGCGCGCCTAGACATGCGGACCACGGTTGTTAATTAATGAACCCTCGAGGAAAGTTTGCTTTCCCACTTCCGGGGGTGGGTTGTACCGAGAAACGGAAACCCCGTAACACCGTGCACCGTGGGAGCCGCTAATAAAAGCGGGCAAGCAAACGACGAATCAGGCGCTCGAAAAACTTCTGACTCTTCTTCACCGTCTCATAACTCCCGATCTTGATTAGCTAGTGTTCCCAAGTTAGCCTTTCTTGTCCGAGTGCTGTGGGCTGAGGTTTCAGCAACTCTCGCCTCCTTTTTCCACCGCTCCAAACTAACCTTTGCAGATTATGCAGATCCGTTCAATGGATGGATGAGTGGCGTGGAAAAATGCTAGCAGAAGCGCTTAATTTCATGATAAATTCCAGTGCAAAGTTTTTATGGCCTTGCTGATGCGTCTACCATGCGGTTGGGCCTGGTTATAAATAAAGCAGCAAAGTAGGCATAGTATTTGCTAGTCTCTACTGCTCGATTTCATGTAGTGAAGAATTTGATTCTAGCACTATAGACGCGTTGCAAAAGATCCTATCAACTCGCTCTACGACTGCACAAAATTAATGCCAAAAATCCATTACAGGTTGTTCAAATTTTTAATGGGGTTTTTGTAATTTAATCTATATAAACTACAACTCTAGGGGCATGATATTGAACGCACAGTAACGACACCGTGTAAATGGATTAAAATATGAGCCAGCAATTCGTTTCCTCTAAGCGTCCCCTTCATTAGACACATTGTTCGCACGATCCCCAACGGTACGGTGTTAAATGCAATTTTGTCACCGCACTAAAAATAAATACCATCCATTGTCATCCCTTTCGTATGGTATTATTTCATTTTCCACGCCATCCCATCGCCACCATCCCGACGTCGACCTTACGCTGTTTGATCTCAATTAGTGTGAGCTCCCCCAAAACCGGTCATGAGACTGCCCCCGAGGCGCTTCCAAGCCAGGACGTGGCGTCCCTTGGACAAAGGATGGCAACCCATCCTAGGGCGTCGATCTGCCGGAGTGCTTTGTGGGATTGCGGCACCCACTAGCAAAACATGAGGGCTTCAAACGAAAGCGACTCCGGTGGCCTTTCGAGCGCCCGGACGCCCGGTGCTGGAGCATTAACTCTGCAATAATTGCCCGTTCGTTAGCAGCGTGTGGTCTCTGTGGCGAAGGGATCATCATCACGTTCGCGTTCCCAACCCGGGCACATCGACCAGCCCGGAAGGGTTGGCAGCCGAACTACCCCTAAAATAGTAACCGTATCTTCCTGGCATCGGGGGATGGAGCTCGCAAAAAGCTCATCTAAATGGAGATGGGTTGCGTGATAAGATTAGAAGGGACACAGCAGAAAACGTTCCCCTTTCGTATGCGGTCAGACTAGAGAAATGATTGTCGCAAGCTAATTCGAAACGTCGACTCAATAGACGAGGCGAACCCACTGCCCTGGAATTCACAGCCAATCTTAAACAAATAGCTTTACTGGGACGCTTTAAGTTGATCGTGTACAAGCGCTTTTGCTTTCATCGCATTCGTTTTCGTCGTCACCGGCACCGGAAAGCTGGTGAGACAAAATGGCGAAATAAATGAGCCGAAAATCAATTTTACATTGAATTTTGCATGACCACATCAACAACTTGTCGCCCGAAGTTGGGCTCGGGACATCGTACAACTTTCCGGAGTACGTTTCGTTGCGGATTCGTTTGATCGCGATTCCTAAAACACAAAAATCCGAACACCACCCTCGCCGGCACCCAGCAATTGTGTTTGATTTGCCATTCGCAATTGGCTGATGGGATGGGATGAGGCCTGTCGCGGCGCAAAAAGGGTCGGCAAAAAGGCAGCAAAGCACATTTCCCGCCATTATGGGCGGTGGTGATGTAACGAAGGCAAGGCACGATGATTGCGTCCTGGCTTCGAGGCGCCTCCATCGTGAAACGGGAGCGTTTGGTCGTATTTGCTCAGCAGATCAAACGTAAATCCGGCCAACGATGAGAAGCCTGGAGTCGGGATGTAATACGCCGCACGTTACGGGACGGCATTTCTCGCCCAAGTGGTAAAGTTAAATGTTTCCCGTTGCGCTTGGTTGGCGTGCTGTGGCTTTGCGGTAGGAAAGAAATACGCTTACGGTTAGCGTTCGCGCAAGAATCTGCATTAGCGCAAAGATTTGAGCACACTTTTTTAGCATTGCGTGCCGTATCATCAGTTTCAATTTCACCCAGACTGTATTCAGGGAATTGCAGAGCTCGGCTGTTTAAGCAGATATTTTAAGCGATAGTTAATTTGAATAATGACTTAAAATTTAGCTAGTCTGCCGATGCTGTCTTAGTAGCATTTTTCCGACCTTTCCAACCGTATGAATATTCACGAGTAAATTCTTCGTTTGAAAATAAAGAAAAACATTCTTGAGGAAATCGCTCAGATTTTTTTAAACCTTATCAGATTGGGGCTCCTAAACATTCTCAAAGTCAAACATCATATCCTCCAGCACGTGATAATTATTCCGAGCGGGATCCTTGAAGCCATCGTCACCATCCGCTGCTGGCGCAAGTGTACGCATCGCTCAGCGTCGTAGACAAAATTTCGCTCAACATGTTATAAATCAGCTTTTAATCTACTTCGGCCAAAGCTCTCGGTGCGGGTTTCCCGTGGGGAAATCAGTGAAACGATGATTCCAACGGCCCCGCACGTCCGTGGGAAACTCAAAATTTAATTGAAAGCACTTCATTTGAATGCTAACGAATGCTTTCTTTGGTGTGTATTGCTGGGCCAAACCGTACTCCGACCGTCGGTTAGGTATCCCGAAAGCTAGCTAAGCAGAGGGAGCAACAGAGAGAGAGAGAGTGAGTGGGACAGCGCAGGAAAATCGGACGAGTAAAAGGAATATCAATCAGAGCCCCGGTTCGCTTCGACGGCACGTACGTCGGATTGAGTGTAAATGAGTGAAGATCAAGATTGAGATGCTTACCGAACCCTCGACGAAAGGTAAATAAACCAATTAAGGGCCGTGAACAGGGGTCCTTCGGAATCAGCACAGCGATGTTGTGTTCCAACCGGCGAGCGAACACGCAAGCACAGTCGTGATAGTTTTCGAGAGGCCGTACGGGAGTGGCCCTTCGGGATGGTAGCAAAATATTTGCGCGATGTATCGAGAACCGTTCTTCAAAGTATCGAAATGCCCTTTAATGTGATGCCAGCCAATTAGGCGCTTAAGCCACCGCAAACGCTTGTACTCGGATTTCAAGCACCTTCAACGCAACGATTCTTTGGTTAAGTTTTGCATACAGAACGACATGTTACCGCGCTAAAGCCGACATTTCACGTCATCCGGTGGGTCGACAAGTTTCGTACGCTCACCGAACCAAACACGTGTCGTATCAATTTGCGTACGCCTCGCGGACGATCCACCGGCGGGATCTCATCTTTCCCATCATTTGCCGGCCGTACCGCACGTACCGAATTACCGTCTGTTTCGCGTGTTCCGCAGTAGAGACGACGACAAATCTTGCGCCTTCGCGTGCGCGCGTGTAAACCTACGCAATACGGCGGAAGCCGCCTAGTGCTAGCGAAACGAATTTCACCATCTCGTCGGTGGGCACGTCATGTTCGGGTATTAACATATTTCCACCCAAAGACCACTCGCTCCATGACGTCAATCGAGAAGCTCGAGACGTGCCCCAGCTCAAGCCCTGGCTCACAGGCCACATCAAGGCGGGTTTCGCTTTTACCTGAGGCGTTCCGGCGAACGGAAACGTTCCGATTGGCGTTCCATCTCAAACCGGCTGGCTTATCGTTACATCTTTTTATTACTGATATTTTTTTCGCCCCACGATACAGCTCGCTTCCCCTGTTTTTGTATGCCAGGACACGCGTAAAGCACGCGCTTCATCCGAACTACGTCTTCCGTGAAATATCGGACGCGCGAGAAGGCTACCCGTTCCAATACGCCTCGAAACACATATCGAACCATTCGAGCTTAAGCCTGCGTTCTGTCACAGCAAGCCCAACAAAAAAAGGGGGGATGAGTTTACGTAACCTCGATTGACATTTTCCTACGAACCATCGCAACCAAACGCGAGCTCCAGAGGAAACACAGCCATTCAAACCCACGCATCTCGCTCCCGTGCAACTTCAGCCGTTTTTCCCAGAACAAACCCAAGAAAATGTAAACGCTCATTACCGATTCAATCGTGCGGTGGAAGCGGAACGATTTGATTTATTTCTTCTCGGGTAAAAGATTTCAAACGATGCAGCAGTTCGGTTGTTTGCGTTATTTTTTCTTGCATTTCATTCTGCTGTACAGCCCTCTACTACCGATCGCACTTCAAGCGGACAGAACTTTCCGTTCGGCTTCGTTAAAGCTTTCCACCGGCGAGCCCACGTGGACCGAAGCCGCCATTTGCCATCCGTTTGAATCCCAAATTCCCCGAAGTGACTGGTGCGAAAGTGCGTTTCAGCTCAGGCGAGTGAAAGCCGGCGAGGCCTTTCACAAAGCACACCCAGGGCCTAGTGACGTTCTGGTCGCGCGAACCACCGGACGCCATATGGGCTGGCCACGTCACTCGCGTAAAGGACACGACCGCCCCGTAAGGACACCCGTCCAATGTTGGCATCGTATGGCGCATCTCTAGGCTGGCGCGTTTTATTAGCCACACCATTCGTACGAACATGGCATGTCGACGGGTCAGCTACCGTCTTGAGATGGCACAGCGCGTCGGACGTGCCGTAGAGGGAGCACATTTTCATTATTTGAACAGCGACAACCGCTGCCACTGCGGACACGCTTTGCGTCAGCACCAGGCGTCTCCATTTCGGGCCGAAAGCACATAACACACACACATTCCCACCGGAAAGGTTGGGGAGCGAACGCTTTTTGTCCTCCGCATGTCCAAAAGCCATCGCTCGCCACTAAAACTCATCTGTTTTCCTTTGCCGGCGTTGTTTTCCTTTCTCTTGTATGTTTCTTTGCTGATTTTCTTGGCCCAATAGGCACACAAGCAACTGTTTCTTTAATGGTATGGATGTGGGAGCGCAAATGTTTGCCTATGTTTCTTAACGTGCGTGAAATGGATTCAAATGAAAACGTTCGCAAAACGTAAAGCATGAAAAAAGTCCAACAACAATAACTCAATTGTCATCGCAATAAAAAACAATCTCCCCAAAAGTGGCTTTGTTGGCTTTGGTTAATTGTATATCTCTTTTTCATCGGGTTGTGCGTGTTCCCAGCAAGCCATGAAACCTCAACCGATGGTTGAAAGCTAATAGATTTCGGATTCATAACCTCAACGCCACCATCGCGCTGGGTTAGGGTGTTTGTGGCCGTACCAAAGCAAATTAAATCTCCCGCGCAAAAGCCAAACGTCCCGAAAGGATTTCACCAGACACCGGACCCTCAGAAAATCAGCAATCGTGTCTGAATTGGTTTTGCCGTGGGTCTCTGGGAGCAGAAAATCCAATTAGAGAAAATCCTAACGGACCCGGTTTGGGACCAGCTGTTTTTTTTTTCATTCGTTCGTTCTCTCTCTGCTTCAATCCTCCCGTCGCCACATATTGCATTAGCGTTACGAAAGCGGCTCGAAACCCGCCCTAGATGGGCTCGGTATGCCAAACGTACGAAAAAGACAACATTATTGAAAGATAATGCACGCACAGTGGAGCACGTTCCCGGGCTAAGGATTATTCGGAGAAGAAATCCCTAAGCCCCGTGCATGTTGTTGATGATGTTGATGATTTTGATGGTTGATGGCACTGACAAGCTTGGCTCGTCTCTTAACCTATATTTTTCCAACACAAACCAGCCCCTGTACACGAGACAAACACACACACACACATGCCCAAACAAATAAATTCAGAACACGTTCCCCAAATAAATCACGTACCACACGCGGTCCCGAACTCACCTCGAGAAAGGATGCCCGCGACGGAATAAAAGGGCTATTGGAACGGGAAGTACAATAAAACCGATGGGTGAGAAAACCCCGGAAACGGGTCCACATTTTTCTCGTTCCCGTCCGTCAGCCGTGAAGATGGAACTGGTGCGAGCAGGCGTCCGTGTGAGTGCGACACGTGATGGATCGGCAGGGATCGCGTGAACGCCCCAAGGGGTACCGCGTGGGGCGAAAAAGGGTCGCATTGTTTTAAAATTTATCCTTCCCCAGAGTGGCTGTGATTCATACACTCGATCACATCACGCCGCTGGTGTGTGCTTTTGGGTGATGTTGCGTGCCGCGAGGAAACTTTAAGAGCAATCCTTTGCAGAAGACCAAAGACAGCTCAAGCTCGATGCAAATGGAGCAGTTTGGGCTGGGCAGTGTGCCAAGATGTTTGCGCAATTGTGCCCAACGTCGGAAGCGGTTGCGTTGCACGCCACCCACTAATTAGCGCGTTATGTGTTATGATTATTATAACGTCATCCGGTGATGATCGTACGCTTCAATGCAACCTTGGTTGTGCAATCCAATTTATGCAGCTTCGTTGGCGGATCCTGCACCATCTAAGGAGGCGCCGTAGCCTAGAAACGTTGCTTTCGCAATCGAAGTTGCCATCGAGGGCTTGCGAGAGACGTCCCAATGGGTCGGCGAAGTGTACATTCGATGCATTATTCAACGTCACCGTGCATCGACGCGTGTCGTCGTCTCGCCATCTTCCGTCGATGTGGCGGCGACATCTTTTTTTTCGCTTTCTCACTTCATTTCCCTACCCAGGTGACCTACTTTCGATGAGGAACGGTGCACGTTTATGCGGGGCGTAGGTTCATCATGTGCAAGCTCGTTTTGCGTCTCATATTGTTAGCGAGAGCGCAATTGGATGTACAAAGCCAGCTGTGGTCTCCAATCACGCATTGGATGGCATCAATTCAAATTTTACATCTTTGCAAGTCAATATTGAACGATCTTTCAAATCGCAATTTGTTACCTGCTCTTGTATAAACTTGAAACGTCTGACAACTGTCTGACATTTTAGGATCACATTTCAGCTTCAATCATCATGACGCATCACCTTTAACGATGCATCCAACCCAGTTCCGAAACAGTTTCCAACACGTCGTTTCACGCCAGGATGGCTTCAGGCTACATTTGTAGGAGGCAAAGTTTTGCTAAACGTCACTTGAAATTTCATTGTTGCTCGCACCAGAAGGAGACCACTTCCGAGAAGCGAACAAATTTATGCTTCAGAGCTCCATGGCTTTCCTTGCGATTCTCGTCAAAGCACGTCTCATTTCCACGATAAGTAAGTGCAAACAGAAAGAAACAGTGAAGCACATAGCTATCGACATATAGCCTTAAATGTTTCTGCACGTAGCTAACCAGATACTCCAGATAGTTTGAAATAAGTGGAGCACAAAGTAAACAGTATATTGCGCTATAGGATTAGTGTTATACAACTTGTATACTTGGTGCATTTTCTCTTTACAGTTAGAGCAATGTGTATAACATCACCTACAGTAAAGATTCCATAAATAAATTCTTTTTTTCAAGAATTTTTTCAATTGTAATGGTTGTTTTCATCGTTAAACGCGTCTTAATCAGAGCATTGAGTAAATTAAACAAACAAACTCATTTATATTCTTGGAAGGTCCAGGCAAACTACTCTTTTTAGCAAACACTCGTTTTGTTGTCTTACACTCACTCACTTCGAAGATGGTTCAATGTCATCCAGCAGCTTAATTAACGGTTCCAATTAAACATCGCTCCCGCCTTTTGCTAAGGATACTTGTTACGTACCGGCTTATAGTGCTTTTGCTACCACAAATCCGCAGAAACCGTAGCATCTTGTATAAATAACGTCGCCTCACCATCTCAAGCGAAAGCGAAACTATAATTATCGCCTCTCGTGTATTCTTTCACTCCAGGCTCACTCTTGTGCTGCACCGTAGGCTCTTCTCAGTTTCATCTGCTTAGCTGTGTCATCTTGCCTCATTAGGAGCGGATTAAGCAGGCCGCAAGGACTTTCTAATGATTAAAGCAGAGCGTTATCCTTGTAGCCAAGGGGTAAGACAGGACATGGCTCTTCGTTGATTGTGTGTGTTTTAATAACCAAACGAAGCTAATGGGACAAGTTCAAAATTAAACATGCCACAACTTTGAAGAAAAAGCAATCTACCTTATTTTATATATCTTTGTACACTATATATGAATCCAAATACGAAACATCTCCGTTTACTTTCATTCATTTCTCCTGCAAGAGTTCCGAAAGTTATGTAGTTTGTGGTAGCTAGCGGGTTTGGGTATATTTTGAATTAAGTTAAAACGATTAAATCAACACGTCCGCATTCCAGTCCTGTGGCACCGCATTAAAGAAATAAGGCTTCGTCAAGCGTGTAAACAGTTTTAATTAGTGTGTTATCCAATTACGATTCCTCCCGAAGGACTCATGTGACAAATGGTTCTCGCTGTGAAATGTCCTTTGATCGGGCTCGCCCCGCAAAAGGTTATCAAAACAGACTCTTCCGTCGTTTCGCAGTTCTCTCTCTCTTTCTCTTCCTGCTTACCATCGCAACCAACTTCTGATTGCCATGACCAAAGATCCACCAAAGACATCGGTGAAAAGTTTACAACGACAGCTGCCGTGCCTCAAGGGCTGCCATTGAGACGTGTCCGGCCTGGCACGAGCCCACCCCCAAGTGGAGATGGACAAAAATACTCGCACAAAACGACACCGAACGAAATGATGAATGGAAAGCAATTTGTAGCTAAAGCGGACCTCTTAATGATGGGTCATCCATCCGGTGCCAAAGTGTGGCCAGCCCGCGTCGGTCCGGATTTTTGTGGCGAGTTACCTTTTCATTTTGGTGTGTTTCTTTTTTTTATTCTTCTTCTTTTTTTGCTACTCACACATGTGTCCTTTTTCGTTGTCGTCGTCGTCGGGTGCTAAATAAAAATGTAAAAATAACACAGCTGCACGTCTGCCGGGGCAACCCACGCGTGAAGCGCACCGGATATTACCCCCAAAACGTACCGGAAGCTATCCTTTCCATTCACTCCATTTGGATGGGAAGGATATTTTTATCAAATATTTCCCCCGAGACCTGCCGGCTCTGGCGAACGAAAAATGGATGCTAAAGCGCGTGAACCTTAAAGCTCGACGAACGGACTTTCACTCTTGTTACTTTTGTGCTTGCAAAGTGATTCCACTGAAATTCTCCATTCGTTTGGACAATGCAGGAATTTTCATACCTTCCGTGGTGTTTGAAGGGACTGTTCGATTCACCGCTGTTTATTCTTGCTTGTGGTTGTTGAAGGAGAACGGAGCTTTGTACGAAAAACCCACAAATTCTGCGAACTCTGACACCTTAAAGCGCTCCATATCAATCTCTGTCATGTGCGGTAATGTTCATGCCTGGGGGCACCGCAACGCAACGTCAATAAATATTTATCGTACGCGCGGGTAAATATAAACCAACCCGTGAAAGATTGTGTATGCATAATGAAACGCTGAACGAATTGAATTAATTACCGGCGACATCTCCCGGCCTGGGGCGAGATTTTTGCTTCGAGCAGCGAATTGCCGAGTGATTAGAAGGCAACATTACCATAAATCTTGTCGGTCTGCGGCTTGGTGTCACGGGGAATAATTAGCAACAGCTCCAGCGAAATATCTTAAAATTGTTTCGCAAGAAAATTTCAAACGCTGCCAATGAAATGCAAATTAATGCCTGTTGTGTAATCCAATGGCAGGGCTTTTACAGTGCTAAATAATCAATGCACATTTAGGAATGTTGAACAAACATCAACTACTTGCCTTGTCAATCAACTAAATGTACAGCAACGTGTTAAATCAACTCCCGTACTTTAAACTATAACACAGTATTTCATGCAGCACGATATATCCTGCGCAGAGTTGTTGATTTCATATGCCGTTTACTTCAGATGCTTTTTATAATTAATATAATTTTTTATTTCTATTCTTTCACACATTATCTTAACAAATTAGATGGATAATAATGTTTAAACTTAGAATGCAATATCATTATAGAATGCAATTTATTGTATTTTTCTTTTAGAATTTTTCTAACTCAGCTTCAGCCAGCTCTACAATTTCAAAACCACTCCACCTGTCTCGACTGTCACAGCGTGTCACAGACGATCGCATTGCACTGCATCGCTCGAGCATCAAAAGCATCCAGTCCCATTTCCAGCTTGCAGCGATCTATTTTCACATCATCCGGTCAATCAGCTCATCGAATTCAATTTTTCCCGTCTCGACGTTCCCTTGCCGGTTCGTTCGCTCACCTAAACGATTTCTGTGACACCGACAGAGTTGGGAAAGCAACAACAAAAAAAGAGGTACTGTTTTCAGCATCGCTCAGATCTATTTTTCCGATGCATTTTCGCTCGGTTAGAAGCGTCATTTTACCACTTTTTGTTCCCGGGTTCAATGCCGTCGAACCAGACGGACACGACAGACGTGTCGCATGCTCGATGCAAATGTCTTCCTTCATCAATCGGTGCCAATCCGGGTCATGGTGTCCATGCAACCCCCACTGTTGAAAGCCAATCCCTACACCCCCGGCAGGAAGCAATTGATGTTGTTGTGCAACATAAAGTGCAGTATTTTGCAAACCAGTTGTCCTCAATACCCAGAAGCATGCCGGTGTGCTGCTCGATAGCTTTCTAATGAAACGATTTCCGCCATTGATTACTCGAGATCACGGATCAACTGTTGGTGAAAAATACGTTTTCCTGTTTACTTCAGACACTTTGCCTTGAAAAGGTTTGTTAAGTTATCGGAACAATGCTGCCTACGGATTTGATTCTCTTCACAGAACTGTACAACTAAATCGAGTTAAGAAGCGAAAATTTGATCTTCAACATATATAGCAGCGTGCAATCGTACGTCAGCTAAAGCTGAGTACATTTTTCGCACAAATTCTGTACAATTTGCTTGCAAATTAAACACTTTGCTTTGATGTTAGGCGAGTTTGTGCAACGGATTCGAGCATAAATGGCAACTGCGTATCGGAAAAACGAACGATGTCAAAGTACATACATCACGTATCGTCTTCTGAGAACGGTACATGTAGAAAACGGCTCCCTTTGGTCAAGAAAGTGACCCAGCTCACCAATCAGCTAAATTTCGACCAACTAACCGAATCTCGCATACACACCGCACGGCAGGAAACGCATTCCAGGAAAAACCTTTTTCCGATCTATTTGCTACCGTTTCTCACAAGGGAATTGATCTTCCATTTACTCTCGAGTGTTCCAGTCGACGGAGCTATAAGGATACTCCCTACGGTTGCCGGAATGATAAGTTCGAAATCGAGGACTACCATTAGTCGGAATAGGGATAATTATCTGTCCGAGTGCTTCATCGACACAAATAGATTGCTCGATGACTTTGGGCATACTTTTCCGGTAGTGTCCATTTCGAGCGTCTCAGTTTCATCGGCCACCGACGGCAACTTGCAGCATTTGGGAATGGTATCCGTTCTCAAGAGGACACTCTATCATTCAGTGCGTCAGGATAGCTTTCAGCAGTAGGAGGACGTTCATACAATGTGCTGTTATCGAAGATATATCCTTGAATGCCGTTTGCTTGAAGTATAGCAGAATAGGTTATGTTTCAGTTCAAATAAAAACCAGCTGGAAAAGTTTAATTTTTCTTATATATATTTAAACAAATTGTAACACCTTGATGCGTACTCTCATTTATTACACCTTATACACAACAAATATTCAACAAAATAGTATGCTATGCTGTTGCGAAGAAGAGATTCGAAAAGATGCCTCACAAATTTCTTTTTTATCAACATCCTGTCCACTGCTCTGCTGCCTAGCAACGCTTGTGTAAGGATGGCTGCGTCATGCTTGAGCTAAATTGAATCGATTTCCCCATTGTACCGTTGCTAATCGCAACAGACACTCACTTAAGCACACATGGTAAGCGAAGTGTATGGCGCGCCCAAGGTCTGCTCGGATAGCAACTACCCCGACGGATTGGAACCGGAATAATTTCGATTTTCGCTTTTTCTACCTTTCCATGGCTCCGTCCGTACCGTACAGCACCCAATCGAAGAAGCAGCAATGGGCTACCATAAATCCATGGCTACGAAGGGAAAAGATTAAAGCCCTGCCAGTGGTTCACCTAGGAAGGTTCAAGTACGGTTCGTGGGCCAATCGATTGTGGAAAAAATATCATCGGTGCAGTTCATCTTCATTCATCTTGCACCGATCTGAAGATGAGCAGATACGTGCTTGATTGGCGTGTGTGATGGCGTGGTTGATTTTGCATAATTTTAAAGCACGTACAAAAAACCATGAGCATGTAACGGAAGCACATTTTTCAACGGGAAAAGATTTTATTTTTCTCTTCCAGCTTAAACCGCAAAGTGCAAAACCACTTCCCATTAATCGTATCCCTATTTGGCTTTACATTAAAAATCTGCTTTAACTCAACTTGATGCTCATCTTTTGCATATGCCCCCTGAATGGTTTCACTGTTCATGCCCTTCAATTAAGGGCATTGCTTAAATCAAATGTACGCAAGCTCGTGCCAAAAACAGCTCCTTTTTATGTCATCAACCCTCAACGCTCTGCGAAACACCCCACGGCCATATGTTTAATGACACTTTGGCTTGTTGGCGAGGGAGAAACAAAAACGCAACACACAAACGCTACTTCGCGAACCATCTTCACGGACTATTGCTTTATTGTTGTTAGCAGCCCGACCAAAGCGAAGCCCTACCCGTGGGGAAATTTCCATTTTCATTTAATGCCACCGTTGCGATAACTTGACACTCCGACAGGACGTACGCGGGCACCGAATGGACCCTCCGGTTCCCGCGCGTACGCTACAAGGCCACCGAAATGGAGCACTCCGACGTGAATGTTAATATTGGTTTTTCGGTTTTCGCCCTTTTTGTAGACATTGAGTTCGCGAGCCCTGCCACCCGTGGATTCTCACCCCCACAAGCAGACAAGATTCAGCGTGCTTGCCTGCTTATTCGTTCTCTCTTTCTCTCGCTCTGATGTGCCTTTTAGCAGCGATGATTGGCATGAAAAGTCAAGCCTCACCGTGAATGGCATAAGCAGCACACAGATGGTGATTTAAATAAAATTCCACGTGCGAAAAACAGACCGCGCCATCCTCACAGCTGCGCACACTTTTCCGGTTCGGCCGCTTTTTCCCACCCGTTCAAGGCCAGCCTTGGGTTCCGTTTCAGGTGCCCCAACTGGGTAGGATGCTTTTCCGAAAGCGAATATTTAAAAAGCGATAAACTTTTATGGGCGGCCTCTTTACGAGTGGTTCGTTTCGGGTGCACCGGGCGCTGGGAGCGATTGTGCCAAATTCAACCCGAAGCATCACTTGAGGTGGAATAATGCGCACGCTGGTTCCGGTTGATAGTTTGTTAAAACGACCCTGTAATGTGTTCAATATTGTTCCGGTGGGTTGAGTGCAACCGAAAATGGCGAAATGGTGAAGGCGCGAACGTGGAAACGCGAAAAGTGCCATTTCGCAAGTGGCTGAGAGAAAAGGCAATCGTTTATTGAAAACGAAGCAGATTGAACGTAATTTGGAGTCATAATTTTTAAAGCTTGTACTAATAGATTATTACTATTCTGGTGCAACAGTGCAGTACTTGCTTAATTACGCGTAAATTTACGGGTGTGCTATAAATCAACGGGTTGAAAATAAATATCACAGAATGAATTGTTCCATATTAAACTCACAAAATATGTAAACCAATCTGGTTCGGGCATCAATCGTAAATTATTTCATAACCATCGATTTAATGGCAACAAAGCTGCTACAAAACGACAATACCCACACGGCAAATAAACCGCATCGCACTGATAAACTGATTGACATCAAACATATCCAACCGACAGCAGCTGCGAAGGTTCGTGCAAACTGAGATTTATGTTCCGGCAAGCAAGCAGAACTCATGCGGCTGCAGAAATCGAACGAAAAATTTGCCGTTTTATCAACACCGGTTCGCACGGTTGAAGCGGTTGATTTGTTGCTGTTTGCCTTGTCACACGACCGGCAAAGCCGCTATCGATGCCGGAAGCGGCCACTACCGGTCAACCGGTGCTGGGTGCGTTTACATAAACCGACCCCAAACCGATGCATTAAACGTGCTTTGGTTGCGCCGACTGAAGGGGAATACTTCGCAGGAACGATCAGGTGGCCAGCCACCGATCAGGCATACCGCAAGCAGTAACCACATCGCATGATTGTGTGGTTTTTGGCTCGAGCGATTGGTGACTGGCAGCATAAAAACCTCTCCGACGACGCTGCGTAATGCCTCCACAGCTGTGCAAATAAGCTCGACCTGCACGCACGCCAATGGAAGTGATCGCGTTGCTAGTACGTCGTGCAAGCAGACGGTCTACGTGCTGCGAAAAAAAGCGTGAAAAACGTGAAAAAGTCACCGCAAGATTCGGCTGGTCTCAGTTCGCCTCATGCGAGAGAACAGAGCCGTAGAACGGCACGAATTGGAATGTGATACGTGACTAAATCGGTTAACGCGGGGATTGAAGGGATTAAATCTTGCTTGTACAAGAAATTTCAATTTGCCGTACGTTAATCTCACAAATTCATTGCCTAACACAAATAAATTCGAAGAACGTTCCATTTCAAAGCATAATACACTGCATCCAAACAATCCAAAGTTATCCACATCGATCCTTTCAGGAGTACATGACTGACTTGCATACATTATTCAAATTGGCAAACAACTCTTTAGAAGAAAGTATTAAGTTGGAATGTAACTTATGCTTAGGTAAAGAGCTTTAAGACGAAATCGCAAATAAATCTTCCAACCATCGATGTACGACAATTTCGTACTACACGGTCAATTACATGCAGATGCCTGTAAGTTTTGCACGGAAAATGCATTCTGGAAATCGATAGTGTACGCACGATAATTAATCTAGCACCATTTCAGTGACCCGCTGACGATACGTCAACTATCAATCATCTTTTCCATCAGAGGACCACTCTGCGAAACTGTTCTCATAGCTGAAACGCGGCGCTTCATTAGTCCCCTGTGAATACTTTGACACTTCATCACCCGAGGACAAGGGTCGTTTGTATAAATTTTGGCCGCCTATAGCTGTCAAAGCAGATTAAATCCTGTTCGGTTTTCAGTTTTTTTACTGGTTTGCTTCATCCTCCCTCCCGGGTGCAGCTTAAACGTGCACATATCTATAATAAATAGGGCTCATGATTGGCACCGGCATTAAATTGGAATTCATGTTCGAACCGGCCACTTGTGGCCAGCCGTTTTCCCAAATGAATCGTTTCACGTTGAACGATCCTTTTCTACCGTAGCCATGTATTTTCCCGTTGACACCACTCGTACAAGCTATCAGCGTGTATGCAAAATAAATGCGTTTCATCGATTAAACGAGTACCGTTAGTGGCTCGCAAGCATAACCACCCGGTCGTATATAGGTTTTATCGAAATTAAAATCACCTTTCAACCGCACGATCAGACTGGTTGGGATGGCCAGATGTAGCCAGGTGCGTAATTTATGTTCGAGGCTTGTGTTTACCGTAATACTCCCTCTTAATTAAAATGCATGTTTTTTATTCCATTTTTTTCCAATAATATCATGGACAAAAACAAACAACCTTGTAACATCGTTTCAACAGTCACTACCAGCTTACAAGATCTTTCCAGCTCAATAAGTCTCGAACATCATTTCGAATTGTTTTGCATGATGCTTTACATTTCCACGCCTTCACAGAAAAACAATATTCGGTATCCTGTATACATTTTAATGCACCACTTGTTAAAAAGTTATTGAAGCATAGGCAATCAATGAGGAATGGAAAATAAACTACACACGAATTGCAGTTTGTTGAACTGCGGAACGAAATATATTTGCGCACTTCATTGTGTGCGTTCACAATATCAACTTAATGACCTTTTACCGTCACTTCTGCTACATGAACAATTCAGATTTGCCTTCGCTACAACCGACAGAAAGGTTTTCGGGGACTTTTTTCAGGCGCTTCTGTTTTTTTTCCCTAGAAACCAACCGGCCTACCGCTGCTAAGAGGAAATGGTTTTGACTTTTCCGTGTTGGCCTTCTGCGAAGGTCTCGTAGGCGTTCTTAACACCATTTGCTATCAACACAGCTGCAAGCTACCGGTGAGGACTAAATCATTAACACCAACTGGTGTTTTGTTCGGTATAATCATGAATGGAGGCGCCTGGTACTCTTCGCTCAATGGAGGCGCCTGGTGCTTTTGTGGGTGAAAAAAATCAAATACCCTATTTTGAGACAAAACTCGAGCAAAAATATTCTTATGGTGAAAAAAAATCCCAACATTCAAACATGCGTGATATTTTCCGTGAAAAGAAACAAAGAAAATCCATTCGAAATTCGATCCTCTCATTGAAATTCAAATACTTAGCGAATATTTCATCGAACATCAATCTTGATCCAAAATCGCAAGTCAACGATGCATGATAGTTTGAAATGAGTTTCACCACTCTAATCACTTCCGGACCCAAAAAAGCACTCACGTTTTTTTTTCTAAGAATGCACGATTCTTCAGATGGGTTTAATGGGGAAAAAAACAAGGTCAAAAATTATTGGAATCATCTGCCAGACCTCGATCAGAGCATTTCGCTTCTAAAATGTTTGTTTTATCTCCCATCGGAAAGGTCAAGCTAAGAACACCACATCATTTTTGCTTTTCTTGCAACGTTTCCGGATTGGGCATCGATGAGATAACGGTTGATAAATGGCTCAGCTCAATATTGCTTGCTTCACCATCATAGTCTTCGTTCTTTTTTACCGCTATTTCGTACAATGTCACGATGCCTGGAAAAAAACCGTTCGTTTTTACCGTATAACTTGGCCGCAAATCAAAACGGGGTGTTCGATCACTTATGCTCGTCAGAAAGCGCTGTTACTACTACGGCAAGGAAAGTTGAATAAAAAACACGGCTCAGATATCTTCAACATGAGTCAGCGAAAGCAATACAACAAATATTTTCCTATTCCATTCTCATCTTCACGAGGTGATACGAGAAACGAATATAAAAAAAAGACTAAAAGAAAAGCCGCTGTTAATATGACATTGTGCCTTCAGAGCTCATCTATAATAACTGACCTTTTAGTCTCTCCTACAACTCATTTTTAATTATACATATTTTGGTTGACAATACAATTATTGCTAACATTTAACACCAAGCAATATTAGACAGAATATAAGTTAGAATGTAATCTTCACGAATAGTATTTCCACATATATCGTGAACCTGCACTCTGCTACATCCTAACTAGCGTGGCCAGTTGCATTTACCAATTAAATTTAAATCAAGTTTCCTTTCGATCGACACTCGCTTCGGCACAACCCAACGTCAGAGAAGAACACCTAGCAAAAAACGAAAAATCGCTGACCCAATAGCGTAATTTTCACGTGCACGACGTGGGAGATTAAAAAGCGAAAGCAAAACGAAGCACCCAGCCATAAACTATGTGGCGAACATATTTTCCCCACCCATCGCCACCCGAAAACGGGTGGCTCTCTCAGGTTGCATAGTCCGACGGTTTGACATTATTCTTTCATGCCACACCGAGCACGCTGGCGCACTTATTGCACCACCGGTGCAAATACCGATGCCTCCCTCCGGTCCAGAGTTTTCCAATCAATTGAATTAAATCATTTCACTTCGCTCCACCCAATTCGTGGGTGGTAGAAGTGGAAATCTGCCAGCATCGTAATGTTTGCGCTCGAGCAAATAAACTTTCCCACCTACCGCGAAAAACTAACAAAATCATAAATTTGTTAACCTGCACAGCGAGCGTGTTGGTGCCCTTTTCGCACCCCCAATGGAGCATGGCGGAGTCACGGAGAAGCTTACGGAATTTAAATGTGCCCGTGTACCGCGTAACTAATCCAATCCGGACCTGCCCTCACGGTGATTGTCGCTTTTTTGGAGGTGAACTAACAATTTTTCCACCAATGCGCTTCTGTGTTTCGATTCAGTCAGCAGGACCACCCACGGATACAGCCGTTTCCGACGGCAATTCCTGTCTCACATTCACCGAACGATAAACTCGCGCAAAGCAAGCGATCACCCTACTCGATGGCGACGATGGCGTCTCCGAAATGCTCGAATTTTTCACCACCGTTCCTTACGAAGCATACGTCGCGGGGGATTATTCGTTGCTTCCTCACGGCAAACGACTTTATTCGAAGCATGCTCACCCCAACTGGTTCTTTGGGCTTTATGCGCCAAATCTTCTTGTAGTGCAAAGAATTACGATCACGTACAGCTTCTTAACGCGCCAGAGTCCCCCTGGGCCCTACGGCTGTGACCGTAGCGTGAATCGTCGTACGAATGGGAACGAAAAACGAACACCACACGAGAGGAGAAACATGAAATATGAAGAATTTATTCATGCGGTCCCTTCGTTTAATCGTATTTCAATAAACAACCTACATGGGACAAAATGGTTCACGAGTGAATAATAGCTTATTATTCGGTTTGATCTATTTGACCCACTGGTTGGACGGTTTTTTTTATTTGTACCTTAATATAAAAAGATACTTTTCTGTGGATTTATCACAATAACAAGATTGAAAGTTTCATTTCCTCACGCTACTTTTAAAACTATCCGAAAAATGCTCCTTCCGCCTATCTGTCTGCGCTAGGAATGAATCGCATGCGAACGCTAATCAATCTTTATTAAATAGCTAGTATAATCACTCACCATTAAAATTCGATCAACACCTCGAGTTGATTGCTTTCTAACAATCACTTAACCTCATCATCTACGAAAACCGACAAATCGATACTGGCCGAAAACGTGATTATATGCCCGCAGTTGCTTTTGATTATTCAGTTCGCTTTTACGCCCACAAACTCGTGTCGCGTGTTTTGTTTGTAACTGAGTTTCAGCCTCAAAGCAAGTCTCCCAACTAACCACAGGAACTAATGCAATCGTTAGACGAAAATTATCACCAATGTTGTGCTCGGTGGTTCCCCAAAGAACTAGCTCTATTTTCAAATTTATTTTTCATCGCTTACACCAGCACCCCACCGAAGTAGGAATTAAATTCGTTCAGCATGCACCAGCAGGTGGTGATATATATTTTCCTTTCCAATGCAGCGGTAGAATAAAAAAACACCATCCTCCCACACGACGAGCTCTACCATTATTGAAATGCTTTCTCACGGTACGCGCAGGATCTGTTGCCTTCACCGAAGACCGTCCCCAACCGAACCAGACGCTTCAAACCTGAGCTGAGTTTGCTTAGTGCCATACGAGAAACCGGCGGCATTTGTTCAGAAAATAAAATCACTCCACAAAACCAAACCAAGCAAAGCGCACAACCCAGCCACCGGAGCCATCGATTGCCCTCCATCATCGCCAACTCGCACGAAGCGTTGGTACTGGCGAAAGGTGCAAAAACCCGGGTTGGCGCTTTTCTTTCGCTCTCTCGGGGGTGGCCGATGGAAACTGTGCTTACAATAAATCCAATCTAGCTATAAATCGGTTTTACCACCAGCACACAGCTCGACGGCACCGGAGCCCGTGCTGCGATGCCGGTGGCTTGACAATAAATTACCCAAGACCATGAAATAACGAATCGAGCTGCGCTTTACATATGCCGGCGTTGTCGTTTGTTGCTGCTTTGCATGCCGCCCGCCGGCAGGGGGTGGCAGCCTTCGAACCAGGGGCGAAGGCAGAATCTCAGCAGGGAATCAAATTGAAATGTTGTGAAAATAAAAGACCAAAAAAGGGCACTCCAGCGTGGGGTGGCAAACGGCGTGAGATGAGCGCTCATCAGCATAGGGCACGATCCGCAATCGGTACCATTGATGGGCAAATATTGTCGATTGGAATAGAATATTTATGCAACACGGAAATTGTGCACCGTACGCGCACAATAGAAGGTGGCTTACGAATGGGAAACTGAAGAAAAAAACCGTACGAGCGTCACGTATGGGATTTTTTTTTCCGAAATGGTGAAGGGAAATTGAGCACCCAAGGATTAATGTGGTAGTGCATGCTTAATCCTTCGTAAGTCGTAACAGCTTAAATCGGTTGAATTAATCGCTTCCCTTCGATCGGATTTCAAATTAAAAACAGCACCAAATAAGAACGCGTACGCGCAGTGAAAAGACTGCGCAAAAAGTCTTACCCATTCCACCGGGTCTTGGATTAAATGAGGTGGAACAGAAAAGAGCCATTGCGGTACAAAAAAGGGAAGAAATCGCTGCCCTAATCGGATACAAAGCAAATAAAACCTCCCGGGTGCTTGGCTGCTTCGAAAACATTTCCGTGCGCTTTTTCCGTTCGCTTCGCAGCGTGCCACAGCGTTTTTCCAAAGGAATTGCCATAATTTTCTCCTGTTATCTCTCCCGTCCTCTCGTTCGCTTGCTCGAAGCGCTGTCTCGCCCACTCAACTGATTAAGCTGCCATTTGTATCAGTTTCCGTGGCATGTACCGGGTTGCATTTCTTTCCAGCCGGCCTGCATGCGCTGCAGCCATGCGAATGCGACTTAATGACTTGGCTAACGAACGGCGTGTTTTCGAAACGGGACGCCATTTCCGCTGTTTTACTCTTGCTTTTGCCTCTTCGAGTGAACCACACCACTTGCGCAGAGTCATACAGGGTATCCGGCGTATTTCCGGTGATAAGGTTGTGCCACAAAAGAGTGCCATTTGCAAAACTGCTTGTGCGGGAAGGCTAAAGCTCCTTGCGAGCTGACGTATGCCACGCAAGATGTGGTGTCAAACACCGCAATAGCTTACCGTAAGCATCCAGAAGTAATGGATGCGAAATTAAGATTCAATTCCCTTGGAACTGAGCAGCTGCAATTACGCACCTCATTTCACAAACTGCATCGAGATTGAGTATTTCCTATTTAAACGGTTCATTGGAGCGTACTCGATCGTTAATAGACCGATGCTTAATCGAGCAGCTACTGATTTTAAATTTACAACATAATAAACTCATTTTCAAAATTCGCAAATCGCCATTCTACACTACACACGAAATCGTTCATTTCATAAAAGAAAAATTGCCCACCGCTCCAGATAGCTTGCAATGGATAGCTGCTCCATTGTGCCCATTTTCCAATCCACCAACAAAACTCGCCTCAATTACGCTTACGGTGTTCCATTGTCTTGCAAACAAACCGGCTCGGACGATACAAATTTCTCTTCACAATAGTTGTAAAAAAAAACGGTAGCTCCCAGCAGCACGCGGGCTTTTCGCAGGAGCATAAGCGAGGGGGTCCTAATTACCCGAAACTACAGAACGTCCGGCTGTCCCTGCCGTGGGCGGTGACTTTTACGAAACATTACCCAAACCCGGCCGGTGAACGCTGCACAGCTGTTTCTGATAACCCGGTCGTTGTCTCGGTGGGGATAAGGCAAACATAAAGTGTAAAAAATTATACATCTCTTCGCTGGCATAGAGCGGTACTTTCTACCGAGTTTCATTCCGGGGGATGCAAAAAAAAACTAAGCGAGCGCCCGTGCAACACACACTGTGAGGTAGGCGAACATAATCCCATGTTTAGCTCACGCTGGTGGTGTTGTAATGAAAAGAATTACGTACGAATGAGAAAAAGAGGAGAAAAAAAACGAGAAACGCTCCTGAGCGTCTTGTCAAGGTCTGGTTATTTTTTTACTTTTATCTTTTTATTCGATTTTTACGTGGACCGGAAATTTCTTGCTTAATTAAATTTTCGCCTGTTCACAACCGGGTTACCATCAGCGCCCCTGCCAGCTGATGGTTACCCACGTAAAACCGTTTAAAATATGTTTTCAATCCCGCTGCTGGCTGGAGAAGAACGGCGTCAGCAATTTACTAGAGGATGGGCAAAGCAATCAAAATCGAGGCTTGTTAGAAGGCAGGGAAGAATTTTGTTTAAATCCTGCAGACATTCGACTAATATTGAAGCGGAAAATAAGCACAATTGTTCTGCTGCTTGCAAGTAGAGCAGGCCCAAAGTAGCTAGTTAGGAAAACTATTCAAATTAAAAGTACATCGTGGCTGTCTGCATAAATAAAGTAACTTAACAAGAAAGAATTAAACAACCTCTCGTGTAGTCGGTTTGAATGAGTTTTAAATTTTCTCTCGCAGTTAAACTCTCCCGAAAACCCCGATCTGAAACAATCATATTTCTCTCAATCTTACACCACATCCCATCACGAGCTGGCTATCGATGGGTGGAATTTAAACAGAAAAAACCACCAAACATCCTCAACTGCAACTCGAACCACCAGGACACACCAATAAACTCACACTCGACTCATTTTTCGCGTTACCTTTTGGAGTATGGCCACGTTTTTGTACATCCTCGCTTCGTTCGTTTGCCCTCGAGATCAGTGGGTAGTCCATTTTCGGTGGGTGCCTTTTACGCCAAACTTCGCTCGCGCCAGTTTTTCCCATGCCCACCATTTCCACGATGCACTGATTGCCGGTTGGAAAACTCCCTGTGCGATCGGACGGACAAAAATACTGCACCGATTTTCCCACCGATAGCCACGCGAGCACCAGGCTCGAAAGAGGCCCCCGCGAACGGTGAACCGGTTGATGGAAGACTTAATTTAATTGGATGCACTTCATTTGAATGCTAATGAGGTACGGGCTTCGACCGGACCCGGACACGGAAGCGAGCGACAGCCAACGAAGTGCCGCGACTGTACCGCACTTTCACTGGCTAAATCAATCACGCTCGAGGGCCTCGAAGCAAAGCCGCTTTTCCCGCTTGTGAACCACCGCAGGAACAGCAGCTCGAAACAATCGAACCACTCACCGGGCGTGGATGATCGTGAAAGCTTTCGAGGCAATTTCGAGCCGGCCAATGCTGGCGGTGCAATCGAGAGATTCTGCGATGTTTTTAGGACGGGCGACGGGACGAGCGTCAAAACGCACTGGTGTTAATGCGAAGCACTCGAGCAGATTATCTCGTCTCGGGTCTTCGACAGGTTTTCGATAGCGGGTGTTGCTGGGTGTGGTGTCGTAGTTCCACCGCAGATTGCCTATAATTGTGTTTCGATCCTGATGGGGTTCACTTCCATTCGCGACAGGCAATGCTCGGATCGGATAAAATCATTCCTATGTTTCGTTCGTCTCCAGTATGCGAGAAAACATACATGGGTGTATAGAAATGCTTTTTGCTAGACCGAAGTCATTAAATTTCCCGCTTATTACGAACTATTATAATTACCTGCGGATGGAATAAAAATACCTGGAGACGGGTTTACTGAATGCCCTTGAGGTAGAAGATCAAGTTGGCTTCACTCACCAGAGTGTAATCGGTATATGCCACCTATTCAGATGAGACCACATCCAGGGAATAAATACTAGAAAATTTATTACATGCTCAACATGTAATGCATGTATCACACATCTGAACAAAATACTCACTCAAATCAGGCGGTTGAACCAGATAATCGCATTTTAACAATCCAATTATCGAATTTCAGAAGCACTTATAGTTTTGTTATGCTGTGGTACATTGTGTAGCTCAAAAAGACGTAAAATATACCCGCAGAAGAATGTTTCTCTTCAGTGTTAAAGCTCTTAAAGCCTTCTGCATATCACGCAACGAACGGCAAAGTTTCGAAAAATCATTGAAAAAATTAACATTATGAGCACGATTCGGTTCGTAAGACGACACTAGCATACTGTAATAAAATAAAACATATATAATACAGCAACTTTTGCAGTATTTATTGGTTGCTTCTTCAGGTGCTTCCCGTGCTGATGCAAGTACAATTCACGTGCCGGTCTGTTTCATGTGACATTCGCAACTGGAATCCGAGGAAGGAAGGTACCTCTTTGCTAAATCATATTCACCATAATATATCGATGGTGTGGCTGTTTCGACTGCAAGCATTATCGTTTAATCTCGGGTTGATAAAAAACACAAACACAGTGGAACGCACCGTCTTCATCTCGAACTCGCCCGTACGCCGCATTTTAGTGCCTTCACATTCTACTATATTCAAGTTGCACCTGCTACAAACAGTGCTCAAAGATATCTCGTTTGAAACGAACAATCTTTATTTAGAAATCCTTATCATTGTTAAAAGCAATCTGACGAGTGTTCCGAGTACCATAAGCCATCTGACAAAGCTCAAAATCGTCATGATATCAGAATCGCTCGTGGAAACCGTTGACTTGAGCTCGTTAAGCATGCTGCAGCACTTGGAAAAATTACATCTACCAAAAAACAATATCAAACGTTTCGATCAAGCGTCATCGTTGGGGTACGGTTTTCCAAGCCTAAAAGAAGTTATTTTGAAACACAACTTCTTGAAAAACATCAGCGGAGACTTACTCACCGGCATGAAGTCTTTGGAAGAGATAAATTTGCAACAAAACATAATCGAACGTGTACAAGGACCTATCGTTTCTTCCACAATACGAGCTATAAATCTGTCCTTTAATCGTCTATCGAAACTAGACTGTTGCGCCTGGAATTTAAGCTCGGTTACGAAGTTTGAAATAAGGTACAACAAACTGCAACGGTTGCCTTCATGCATTAAAGAAGCGATGCCATTTCTAAGCGTGTTATTGTTATCAAATAACGAGATATCCGATGAGGGATTTTGGAATGGAATCGCCACCTTGAAACACCTCATCAATCTTGCCGTAGACAATAATAATCTCACCCACGCGATGTTAAATAACGTTACAGTTTCGCTAAGAGCACTGAAAGTAAATAATAATAAAATAGCCCAGCTCAGCATTCCATCTACAACGGGCGACCTGACCATTAACGCCGGCTGCAATTTTATCGAACAGCTCGATCCACAAAATCTCTCCTCGAACGTTTCATTACTACAGATGTACTGCAATCCTGTAGATTGTAGCTATCGGAAGGAGTCCGTAAAAGACTCTTTCGTTGTTAAGTGTGTGAAGAAAATTAGACTAGAAATTCATTGTAACACATATTGTATGACAAATGAGTATATACCTATTGCTTGAAATGCGACAATACAATTTGATACTCTGCAATAATAATCAAATTCAAGAAAAGTATTAATTAAAATGAATCATCATTTTGTGTCTAGCTAGCATCATCTTGACTGTCAATAAAGCAGCAAGCAATTCGGTAGTTCGTGAAATGGTATGAAATTTATTAGTCTATCCAGTAAAAACGATTTTGATTTGACGACAAACGATCGTGACAAATTTCGATTCATACAAATCATTAGTAATAGCTTTGCATGCATCATACGGGCAGCAATCTAAGCGCCAATTACTATCTGTCTGTACCGTTAATGATAAATTAACGACGTAAAATGCGTAATTGAATTGTCGACGTCTAGGCATGTGAAAACTTTATCAACGGAACATTCTATCAAACGCATAGTGGTGTAATAAGCAAATGTTTTTCGATGGGTATAAAATACCCCGTGGGAATTAAGTTGTAATTTAGTAGATAATCGCGCATGGTGGCTACAACTTGAAATTCAGCCTGCTAGGTTAATTTCGTCAACAATCTCTTAAATTTTTAAACTATGCGCTTAGTTCGGTGTGTGTGTGTTTGTGTTGTCTCATATCTTCATGTAAGATTACACATGAATCCTTTCTTGCATTTCTTTTTCAGTATGCTTTTGTTGTTTCTCCTGGTGTTTACCGCATCCATGGGATTTCAATTTGAGTGTTATACAAACATATGTACCATCCGTAATTGGTCCCCCAGCAAGGAAGGAACCTATTTGATCAGCCATATACCGCATAAAAGTTCACTGGTGTGGTTATTTCAATTGCAGGCATTATCATTCAACCTTGGTTTGGTAAAAATTGCATCATCCCGTACACACAAAGTTACTATCGTAAACTCATTAGTGCAACGCGTATCATTGCCATCAGATGCGAATATACGCGCACTTACCTTAGAAGATACAAAACTCAGTGAAATATCATTTCAAAAGAATAACACCCACCTGGAGGAGCTGATTATTAAGATCAGCAGACTGGCGACCATTCCGAATACGATAAGCCATCTGACAAAACTCGGAATCGTTAAAATAACTATTTCTCGCCTAACAACCGTCGACTTAAGTTTGTTCGGTATGTTGCAGAACTTGGAGCACTTGAATTTGGAGAGAAACAATATTCATCAACTTTATCTAAATGCGCCATCTGAGCATTGCTTTTCCAAGCTTAGAGAAGTTCTTTTGAAGCACAACTTCTTGAAAACCATCAACGGCGAAATATTCAGCAACATGAAGGCATTGATCACATTACACTTGTCACACAATATGATCGAAAGTGTGCAAGAACCTTTCATTTCATCCACACTAATATATATGCAGCTTTCAAATAATTATATATCGCAGCTGGACTGTTGCGGCTGGAATTTAACCTCGTTAGTACAATTCGAAATATCGTCCAACAAGTTGAAACAACTACCGGCATGTATAGAAGAAACAATGCCGCTTTTGAATGAACTCCGGCTAAACACAAATGAACTATCCGATGATAATGGTTTTTGGAACAGAATCGCCAAAATTAAGCAGTTGTACATTCTTAAGGTCAATAACAACAACCTATCGCATGCTGTGTTAAATAACATGACAGTCTCGTTTAAAGAATTATATGTGATCAATAATAAGATATGTCACCTGAGCATTCCATTTACAACGGGTAGCCTAATCGTTACTGCCAACTGCAATAACATCGAGGAGTTTGATCTTCAACATCTGTCCCCAAACGTTAGCTCGCTTGAAATGCGCTGCAATCCAACAGATTGCAGCTATGACAATGCTTCGTCAAATGAGTCGTATGTTGTAAAGTGTATCAAAACGGCCAAATATGATAATAATTGCAACAGATATTGCCAAGATCATTTCTGATAATTTTCTAAGTCCGTGAAAATTTTAAATAAAAAGTGGCTGCTTTAAACACACTTTTAAGATTATGCAAAATGAAGAAATAAATATTTAAGGAAGCCGGTATTTTTTGCATTAATCAATTTATTAAAGGAAAATTAATCAAAAAAAGTAACAAAATAAATACTTTATTTTATTTGTCTCTATATTCCATACATCATGAGGCTTTTGACTTTAATATTTTGACCTCGTGATTCAAATCAGCTCTTAGAATTTCACTCAAATTTTGATTTCTTTCAAATGAATTATTAAACAAACTCTATTAGAAGCGAACCGTGTCTGCTGTAAGCCGTACCGTATGCAACCCACTCAGTAAAACATATCGCTCAAAATGGGTAGGGCCGATCAAGCTGAACATTGTTCGCAATTTTCCGAGTAGCTTTACCTGAAACCAGCTGGAAAAAAGGCTCGTCAATCGAGACCAGTTCTCCAATTCATAAAGTGACACCATCTCCGTTGAGCCTCGCACATTCCCGTCAATGATGCCTATTACCCTGCAGCGGACAGGTCTCTTCTCTTTCTGTCGCCTATCCCCAACGGTTTAATCTAGCTGATTGAATCTTCCAGCCAGAAGACACGACAATAGGAGCTCAGGCAAAAGTTCAACAGCATAATCGATACCACCAGAGTGCAACACGATAGCACCAGTGTGATCCATTCCATTTACTCGGGATTAGTTGCTCGCAAAGTAAGATTGTTTATCCCCTTATGCTTCCCCTTCGAGGGTCTTTCCCGGTTCCGTTTTGTCCCTCACACCGTATCGATTGGGCAAGAAACAAAGCGGAAGCATACCGAAAATCTTGAAGGAATAACCCAGCGTTTGGTGTGAAGCACAACAATACAACGCGCCCGTACACCTCCAGCCAGCAACTGGGAAAGTTCGCCCAAGTTTTCGAACCAACCCCCATCCTGCTGGCAAACAGAGGATCCTTGTCGAGTAGGATGCACGTGAGACACCAGAGAGAGAGAGAGAGAGAGAGAGTGAAAGAAAAAAAAAACCCACCGAAAAAACCAAATTCGAAACTTTTCATCCCGTGACGTGACAGAGAGCGCGAAACGATGATGGACCGGGTAGAGGGCCAAAACCCCGGGTTGAGCTGGTGGTGCGATTTTGCCGTGGGTATAATGAAGAAAATATCGCCCGAAAGTTTCCGTTCGTCATTTGGACTTTCTACTTTTGTTTGGCTTTTCAATCTGCTTTGTGAGAGGCAGGCCAGCAACCGCTGCGTGCCAACCGGGGCGGAAGAAATTGGATTTCTATTATTCGTTTCGGGGGAGAGTTTTGTACTTGGCTGCTGTGGCGTATTGCTCCACTGACTTGTGGAGATGAAACGGACCAGTGTACTGTCGGGAGAAAAGGTTTCCCCATCCAGAGATGCCCGGAAGTTCATTAATGGTGCAAAGAAACCGAATCGCTGGATCCATATATTATTCAAGCTGAGGTGAGCAATGTTCGTAGATATGTCAAGAACAGCATGTCTTGCAATTGCGTTGCGAACGCGAAAAAGCTAGCAACGGAGGCTTATAAAGCCCGCTTGTCCCATCCGTAAACGCTAGGTGAACATTCACCATCCCATACGTCGTTTTCGCAGGCTTGTAAATTATTTTAAAATCATGCTAAAACGCGCCCAACCGCCCACCGAAAACCATTTACCAGGCCCGCCGGAGGACGTGGCTAATGACATAAACGCACTCACCGGTTGCTCGTTAGTGGCGGCTCGTGGTGTGTCAAAACGGGACCCAAAATCAATCAAATATTAATCCGACCCAGCGAAGGCTCGCGTCCCGTCCCGTGGAATCAATTAGCGAGCGCGCAACATTACGTGTCTAATTGCGGAGGACGACAAAACTGCAGTCAAAATACCGGCGTACCGACCGCACGGGTCACCTGTGTCACGCGGGAAAACCACCAACCGAAACGGTCAACCGACGGACCCGAAACGTGCCCGTGATAAATAATGCAATTGTGCCCGTGCTAATGTTTAATTTGCGAGCCATCCCCTGCCCACATGCTGGTGCTGGTGTTTGCGATATTTGCAGCCAACTGCATCCGACTGCATTCGAATGCACGTGCAGCAAACGGACCCTTTTGCTGCCTATCCAAAGGGACCGCTACGGTCGAGGAGGGCACTCGAAACCAAACCAAGAACCACTAAGCAGCCACTGGTGCGCCAGTTTTCCCACCAGCACCGAAGGAAAACTGGCCGCCGTGTGGGGGAAATTAAAAATTAGCATAACACGGTGTGTCCCCGTGCGCCTATTATTAAGTTTTTTTTTGCCAGCTTTTCGCTTCTCTTTCCCGGGGTGCGAGACGACCGGACTGACCGGACCGTCGGAGAGCTGGACAAACATTTGTTTTAATTATAAATGTTTTGTGCCACGCCGTGGTTCGTTTCGGGTGTCGCCGTTTCATCTTTTTCCAATGCTCAAAATCAAACACCTCACCGGGTTGGGGTTTAGTTGAACGTCCGAAACGCATTCACCGGACAGCTCACACGTACGGTGCGTTCTATTGCGAAGGCACACCACGCATCATGGCGATCTGTAAAATATGTTGAGAGCATAAACATGCTGCGTCCCGTGGAGGCCACGTGTGCGTGCAGATAATGAACTGAGTGTCAGTGTTTTCGATGTTAGTTTTGCTGATGGCACCCGCGTTATCCGACGCAAACCGGGCAGAGCAACGTGCGAGAAAGCAATCTCCAAACAGGTGACAGCTGATTTGCGTTTAAATTAATTTTATTCGCTGCATAAGCTTACAGGATTGCAACGTTTGTCGTTCCATCAAATTGATATAACGTGTGTTAAAATAAGTGCTATTGGACTTTTAGCGCGTTACTTCCACTACTGTTAGTTTTATTTCAAATGATTCAATCTAACGAAACTATTTCATAACTTATGGTTACATTAAATCTATATAAATCTCATGAATACTGAGGCAAAGAATATGCTATAATTAGTTTCAATAAGCAGTTTCATGAGTCAGCAACATATTTTACTGTATTTATTTCTACAGTTTGCTGTCATCAAACTAATTCTAACTACATTCCCCTCCCACACAATCGTGAAAGAAGTCGTTTTAGAAGCCTTTTTCTGTGCTGTGAACTGTGTCATGTATCGACTAATTTTAAACCATTATCTCTGAAATCTGTGTTATTATCTCACGTAAAATTGCTTAATAAAAACTACGTTCAAAAAGCAATAAACAACAGCTCGGCTCTATAACCGACCGTTGCGATTTTAAACTGGACCAACTATGTTGTTTCCAATGCAAATTAATCTCATAACATCTTTCTTGTTTTAAAAAAAAGTTCTAAGCTAGAAATATGGAAGCAAACTGAGTTCAAAACCGTCAATAAACTGACAAAATCGCTCTCCTACAAGAATAACTCCATAATTCGGATAAAGTCAATGGCTCTGGAAAATTCGGTAAAGCACGATGCAATTACTTTTCCACGTCCGGTTCGATCAGCAGCGTAACCATAGCAACCAAATTTCCATACCATCCCGAGCGGTACAACACATAACATCGTCAAAGCAACTCGGTACACGGCCAATTCAATTTTATGTTCAATGGCGAAACGAGATTGGAAAATTATTCCCAGAGCAGGCCAGCTTCGGCCCATTGGTCCGACATCGGAGGCCGTGTGGCGACAAAGCTCCTCTCATGGGACGCAAATCTCATCTTCTGGGACCGTTCAGTTGGGCCAACAGCCCACAGAACCACCCGGAACGCCACATAGACCGCTCGCACATAACGATGAAATTGAACGAATCCAGTGGCATCCTGCAGAACCGTACGATCGTTATAATTATCTGCCCTATGCCAAACAACTCGAATAAAAGCCTATCAAATGTTTTACCTCTGGCACTCCGTTCTTCGCAGCGTACGCCACACTTTTTGGAATGGTGAAATAAATCTCAACCAATCGTCCTGCAAAGCCACCATCGAAAACTTTTTCCATAGAAGAATATCCTGTGCGAGTCCGCAGGCTTGCCGCGCTCAAAGACAATAAGTGGCATCATCTCCAACCGGCGGATCGGATGACCCTACAATAGACCAAAAATTGTTTTATGCGGCCGGGCCAAGAAAAGCAGAAACGCAAGCAGTGAAGCGGAAAGTTTCCCAAGATGTGGCACAGAAAGTGAACGTAATTTATTCGTTAAACTTTCTCAACCATTCAATTCCTTGGTTAGCTGTGCTTTCCTTTTGTGAATGAAAATTTTGTATTTCACAAAATCTGTATTCTGTTAACAATATTAATATAATTAATATTATTGATTTTAATCGGTCAAGAAAGTCTCATAATAATCAACATATGTTTAAATGCAACAGATACCTATTAAAAGAAAGAGCAGCATGCAAAAGTAAAGAGAAATATTTAAATTCGCCAAGATTAAGCACTCTGTTCTGAATAGACGGATTTGTGATCACACCAGCAAAAGCTTCGTTCGGCAAACGTGCAAAAAAGACCGTAAACGTGCATAAACTTTCTCCTAATAGCGGAAAGTGTATCCTAGGCTTTAATAATGTTATTAATTAAAAAACTACCTCAAACTAACAGCAAACAGCAGCGCAATATCGCGCAAGTTTCACGGGCGCTTGTGTCTTGAAAAAGCCACCTCGAACGAACACGGGGCGGCTCGTGCGTTTTGTGGTTTCGCTTCTCACCAAAAGGCACCAACCACGATCGTATTAAGCGTGTTACGGTGGCATGGAACCAGCGTTTTGATGACGGTCGAACATCAACGTGAAACGGATCCGAGACTTTTCACTCGAACACGCTGTTACACTGTCAGCCAGGCGCCGGAGGGGTGCCAAACACCCCCATTCGCATGCAAACGTTCTTACGAGACATGCCCGTGTTTGTAGCAAATTGTGTCCAGTCTTGCGTGAGCGTAAGAGAAATCAAGATTCCACCCTTGCGATTTACCAGAGGAGGGCAGACTTGTTTCAGCGACGCACGATAAGGAAATACAACGCAAAAGTAAGAAATAAAGTGACGATTTGACGGTGGAATATTTTTTGCTCATCTTAGCTCTGTTGTACCAATCCCGATGTAGTTGGAATTTGTAAAAAATGTAATGCACATTTTTATCTGAACGGTACATTTCAAGTACACTCAAAACCATTATATATAGGTTGCATTATATAACTATGAAGCTCTAAAAATCTCATAGTTTTTGGTAACTAACCCTTTTAATTGCATTTTAAATAAATTCAGTAAACATGTCAACTACTCATGTGCTTTTTATTATGATTCCCTCCTTTTGTAATGTTTGTTATTGTTATCATAAAATTTTCCCTTTAATTTTCAACTACATCTACTTCCCATTCCATGTTCTCTTACGGGCATCATCGTACTAGAGGAAAAGCACTGACTAAAGCAAAAGACACGATGTCATTTGTACGAGTCAAACTCAGTTGAGGAACGGCTCTGTCATAATGACTGATGAACATAACGCTACTTGCGGACGATGCTTGTGCGGATTATTTTGTGGCTAACGACTTGATTCGAATGTCGTACAATCTTTTTAATCAGTAAAGTGCTTTCAAACGTATATTTGTGTGTTGATTTATATAGAAATTTCAAAAAAATGATGCAAAATGTTTCACAAAAATAAAAAGGCAAAAGAATAATATACAGATATTTATACAATGCTATAAATTATTCACCCAAGTAAACACTTTAATTTGTATTCTATGCATTGATATCTAGAAAATATCACATAACCAACCCTATTTCCGGCGTGTAATATTTTATCCGATAAATAGAAACATCTCTGAGTGACTACAGCATGGACTCCGTTTTTACCTTGGCGTCTTGCTGTTATCTTCGAGGATATGTCTGCAAAAAAAATAAAATACAGCTTTCGTTAACGATAAAACCGTGCAGCGCCAGCAGTTGGCGTGCATTTTGCCAGCCGTTCGTAAATTAACACCATTTATTGGGCCCAAAAGTTTCCCTGGGACCGGGAGGAAGGCGGCATAGAGCAGAAAAGGAAAACTTTCCCCGTTTACAAGCGTCGGGTAAGGTTTTATGGAAGAATTCCTTTTGCTTACTTGTGCCTGGGCTTGCGATGGTACGCCAAAGTCACTGTGTTTCTTCATACCAATAACAGGATGCCGGTGAAAGGGCTAAAAGTTGCATAAAACAGAATGCTATCACAGTGACACGTGTCGTTGTCTGTACCGGCTTCGCTTTGATAACAAAGTTAAATTCTTCATCAGCGGATAATCCATTCAACATGATCATACATACAGCTCTCGGTTATAAGAATATTTTACAGATTTGTAGTTAATCACATATATAAGTTAATTTTTTGAAAACCACCAGGCGCCTCCATTGGCATATTTTACAGTCTTGTTGTTACACACAAATATAAGTTAAATTATTGAAAACCACTGGGCGCCTCCATTGAAAATGCCACATTAGCATGCATTAGATAAAGTTATTACTTCAATTTACATTTATACTTTACCAACGTCTATATTTCTGTTCACTATCTCATCATACGTTTCTGTTCCAAGGATTGGGTGGAGTTCTTTGATAAAATGACCAAAAATGGAACAAAATTCCTGCAAAAAATCATTTTTGCCTCCAACCCATAGTAGCTAAAGTTTCAGCAATTCGCCACATAATTCAACCCGAGCCAACCATCCCACCAAGCCACGGCTGCCAAATTTGTTGACCTACAAACATCTGCATACAACACCAGCAAATCAGAGCAGACGGATGAAAATTTTAATTTCTGTAAAAGCTTTACCGTCCTGCAACTTTGCAAGCAAGCGGTGCTTTTCAGTCTCCCACTAACCGTAAGCATGCCGCATCCTTTGGGAGTGTTGCATGAATAAAAACATGCACACCATGCAGCGGAGTAGGCAGCGCTTTACATCACCATCATCACGGCTTGTCGCCTTGAAATTTCTTTTTTTTTTGTTTCAAAGAAGAATGCCACAACCCGTTGCTATGACACGAGAGCAATGGCGTTCTGAGTAAATTATCCCATAAACGAGGTAAACAGTTCATGTTCATTTGGAATACAGCTACGGATTGGGGACGAAGCTTCAAGGAATTTGTATTTTTTTTAGTAAAGGCAACAAGGTTACAGGTGGTGAATCGTATTTACGACAAGGTTATTAAAATTTGAAATACAATTTTTTGTCTGCTTCCCGAAAACCAATTTCCGTAACGAATGCTGACTACCAGCGGTTTCATGCTATGCTTTCATCGTGTACGCTTTATGCGCCTATTTGCTTAAACATCCATTAGCCAAAATATCTGAGGCTCAAGAAAAGATTAAAAGATATTCGCTCGTCTGGCAAGCGCCAGTTCGTGCAGCGGATCGTACCAGCAGAGCACTGCTTCATGCATAAAGCAACACAAATTGTGAAAGAAGCTCCGAAAAAAAATCCAGTCCACCATTCAATGCCAAAGCGCTGTGGCATCGGCAGAAAATTTGCCTCTCGACGAAAGCTCAGACGAGCCCCGCAAGCAGAATGGATAATTTATTTGATTAATTCATTTTTAATGCGAATAAATTTTAATCCTCACCCGCCCAGTAGCAAGATAAGCAGGAATTTGGATGATTTTTGCAGTTACTTTTCTTTTTTGCTCGTCTCTTACAGCCATAGGCCAACGACGAGTCAGTGGGACGAGTAGCTTGCTAGAAAATGGCACTTATTCTAGTACTAAATTTATCATCTTACTTTGCACATTTCAGTAGCCTCCTCCATGAGAGGCAAACGTTAGTGCTACCTCTAAGAAAGTCGCTAACGGTCACGGACCACGAGGCCGAATCTCATCAAATATTCCAACGGGGTGTCGGTTGCTAGCGCTTTCTTAAGACATGATAACCGGCCGGAGGTAGCGATTACGGGAAGCACTGAAGTGCGGCGACAAACGGAATCAAAAAGCTTCTCGACTCACTGCCGAGAACTGGCCCTAACGCCGCGCGAACGAATCTGAAACTTCGCAAGCACGCAAAAGAGACGGAAAAACTCTCGCTTGCGGTGCGCTCGCACGCGCGTACGTGTCTTCTTTGGAGAATGTCTCGGATTTCGGAATCATTTTACTTCCACTAACTGTGGCGCATACTTTAGTCGCTTGATTGGTCAAACGGTTACTCCCGGTGGGAGCGTGAGCTTTCCGTGAAACACGAGAAGGTAGTCGAAATGATGGGGCAAGGAATTTGAATAATCACGCCCGGATCGCTGACTGCCAACTGTCGTCGGGAGTGATTAAAATGGTGAATTATTTATTCGTTTTAGGCCATTTGCTTACTGTGGCCCATACTTTGCGCATTCGGTTGCTGGCTTTGGGATCGTGAATAAAGTAATTCCACTGTATGATCACTTTACAAGCTGCGTTGTGTCCTGCACAATATGATACAGACATCATTTGAGCATTTTACGGTGTTATTGCATGCGTTTTTTATGCTAACTAATAAATAAATATCTTGACTTGAACTAACGTTCACCAGACTGGATGTTTTTGACGCAACAATTTTCATTCACACTAACCACACATAATAGGAACTAATTTTTACATGCCGTTTTAGCCCTAATTTAATTCAATTAAGATTAGTAAAGCCTCTCCTTTTCAACAATTCTATATCCCGTGTACTCATTAATGTTATCATCGCTTTTTTTTAGTCTAAAATTTACCCCTACACTGTCCTACACGTCCAATTACGCTTGGGTCATTAAGGCCTGGCAGCATATAAAAAAACATCCTCACTCACCCCCAAAGAATGGGACCCTTTAGGCCGCGTTTCTATCACTCCCAAAAGGGCCCGAAACCACCGACCGATCCCGCTTCAGAAATGAGTCATAAATTTGCGTCCATTTTTACGCGACAATCGCCCCAGTAGTCCTCGCAAACCATTCCATTTCCGGCTCATTTTTCATTTCACCGGCCAGTGTCGCTTCGGGCGCGTCCCACACTTCGGACAAGGAGATGAGAAACCAACCATACCGCAAAATGGCGGTAACAAAGCGGGGATGTGAAAATCCATAATACAACCGACGCATAATTTCGAGCAATTTCACTCATAACATCGGGGACCACAATTATGTGGTGCCGATCGGTTAAGATTCATAACGCCCGCGCCCGGGGTGGGATCATGCTGCGGGAGACAGGAAATACAAAAAAAAAGCGATACAAAAACACACCAATAAAAGATTGAACCACCCATTCGGGAATGAGGAGGCTATGATGGGGGTTGGAAAAAAAAACCAGGACAGGGAAAAAAATAGCCAACACCCCGGAAGGGACTCCCTTCAGAGGGTAATTAATTATACTACGATGAGCCCGCGTTTCAGCTGCTATTTTCGCGCACTATAGCTGGGCTTTTGGCGCCCTCATTCGGTATGCGAGAACCCAGTTGATAGATGCGCAACCAACTGGCAGGCCCGTTGCGACAGATAATGTTTCATTTGCATGTTTCTGACGCCAGCCTGTCCGAATAGGCCAACACTTTCATTTGTATTCATCAGCCTGGCACGTTACCACCCCACAACTGCGAGTGGCTGTTTTATGTTTCATTTGATTTCATTATACCACCTGCCGGTGAAAGTCAAGGAAACTTCCATCACTGACAAAATGTATCCTGAACAAAATGCTGGAAGGGATTGGCCACGAATCGTAGATCAAGCTGCATGCGAGGCTATTGTATTTTATTTAATTATTTATTTTTTTGAGAGACAATTGTCGTCAGCAATCTGTGGCGGTATTCAGAACCACTAGGAAAAGGTACTAGCGAGCTAACGCTAAAGCCATTAGCAACTTGATTTCATTGCAGTTCTTTCATTCATTTACGGCACTGAATATTGTTCTTATAAGCCGCAAAAGCTTTTCTAGGAAATACAGTAAAAAGCTCAGAGACTCTCAAACACTCTCACTCAAAAGTTCTTACAACAAATAACATTCGACGATAACTAGAGCCAGAAGACGATAGAAACGAGTGCACTATTGAGCTGCTCCAACTGCTGTGCAAAACTAAAAAGAAATCCATAAAGCCTAATCATCCAACAGATTTGGGATGGCTAATCCAGCGCAAACATACCAACCCGTACGCCGTAGAGGTGAGTCTACGCCGTGATAGAGCTGCTTCCTTTTTGCTGCTATTTGTTCTACTTCTCTAATCCTACATCAAACGCACGATTGAAGCCCTAAACCCTTCCTCTCGGGGGTGTCCATTCAAATGCGAAGCAAACAACTGCCCTGTTCGAAGAAGCCATCGGAGGGCTTTCGCAGGATTCGAATTAGTGCCGCTTTGATCTGAAAAGCAAACATTCTTCATCGGGTTCAGGGTTCGCTTTCGGACCCTTTCGTCAGTGCGATCCGCTATCAGGGGGCTCTTGGAACGCTCTGCCGGAGGATTCTGGTGCCACGGAGACCGTCAGCATTTTCCCCCCATCGGTCGTAATGGACGTGGTGGGTTTTCTCGCAAAAGGGCACTATTTTTTTCCAAGGTGCAAGCACTTCAAAGCTACAGCCAGAGATGTGCAGGTAGCCACCGAGGGCACTAGCAGGATCCCTCCTCGAGGACACCAACTGGCATATGTGCGATGTGCTCGAAATTGTCGCTCAACCGTCCGCCTGTACTGTGTCGCTGTGTTTGCGGCTAATGAGATGGAAAATTCCCCTTCAAACACGGGCTCGAATCCGAAACGGTGTCGCAGCGAATGAGCGGAGATCGCGAGAGAAAGAAAACCGACTTCACCACACCTTGGAACACCTGGGTAGAAAACCCACCGGACACAACTTTGACGCTGAGAGGCAAAGAACCTTTCAACGTGTGAGCGTGCCCACGACTCTGTCGGTGATGGTTTTGGAAAGGATCACCATTAAGGAACCGGTTTAAATCACTGCGACACCCGCAGAGTGAACGACGAATGTGCGATGGGAGAAAGGACACGAATGACACATGGCCGGTGTAGCGGACGTTTTGGGAAAGCACGAAAGCACGACGGATTATACAAACCGCACGTACGGAGTGTCAGCTTGAGCTTTGGGTTGGACTCCAGCAGCTGATACTGCGATAGTTGATCAATTTCTTATGAAGAGTCTCTGGTCGGTGGCTGCAAGAGACAGTGGACGAGTTCTGACCTTAATGCAGTTGATGTCATTCGTGCGATGTACGAGGCGTGCAAAAATGTATTGGTGGGATTAAGAGGCATGTAAGAATCATGAAAATTGTGTCTCCATTTTTACAGATAACATCTCAAAGCCCTCATTTCAGGTTTATTGAGCCTGCTTTAAAAGATTATATTATGAAACATTTTAGAAAGACAATTTTTATCGATTGGCTCTATGTAAGCTTTGATGAAATTGTAACTTGATGCACATTGAAAAATCCTTTCCTAATTTTTATTTTTATTAGGTTATCTCAATCTAATTTTCATCCATTTCCACGCTAATGGAGTACGAGTTTTCTATTGGTTGAAGAATTGCCTAAAGCAAGCAAGCTTTTAAGCAATTAAAAGACTTCTCCACAGCGTAATAATTTCCCTGGCAAGCTCCCGTTTCACATATCCTGTGAACAAATTAGCTTCTATGAAAAACAATTTAACGAACTCGTTCCCGTCACTAAAAAAAGCCTTTCAAATTCAAAGAAAACGTCTCGCCCGCATTGCTCGCCTTCAGCCAATAATGCTCGCACGCACACGCATCGGCTAAATTGTCATTTTTCGTCACGGCACACAAACACGCCATTCGCCCACCAACGCAACCGGCAGCAGCCGTACGTTACGGGGCGAAAACTCTTTCATAAAGTGCCAAATGTTCCTTCCGAACCGCTCGCCCCGGGAACGGAACAAATCACTCCCTCGGGGTGACCTGCACCTTGTTGCTTCGAGACGAAAAATGCTCCAACCTAACGGTCGTTACCAACAACTTCCTCCCACTACAACGCTCCAACGCACAACAATCATCGTGAGTCTGCCAAATTGTCTTCCTCGCGCGAAAGCCGCGCGAGGTTCTAGATTGAGTTATTCCTCTCCAGCCCGGTGGCTACTGGCGCGTCCCTGCACTGGAGACGGCACCCTTGCTTCGGCGCCATTTATGTCGATGAGGAAAATCTTTTTCCACTGAACAAACATGCCCGTGCACGCACACAAGCGCGCGCACGCTCGGCTGAAGAGCCAACAAATAACATCCCTCCCGGCGCGCGCTAGATGGCAAATTGATTTCGACTACAAGCGTCAAACTTTGCCATATCGTCGAGGATCTTGAGCTGGGGTTTTTTTTTCGTTTTCTTTTTTTCCCCTTTGCCCCAACAGAAGCCGTGTCCTTGCCTTACCCGCCATAGGCGCGCAATTTGTAGCGATGAGGACGAAACCACGTGGGAAATAAGGCAAGTCGCTCTCACATCCGATCGTCTCGGGCTCCATCTTTCTTTTTGCCTACTCGCACCACATCAACGTAGGCTGGGAAAACGTCATCGTAGACGTACCACGTACCATGTGTGTGGATGCGTGTCTGTGTGCGTGTGTATCTATCTAACTCGCTTTCCACTTGAAACTCAATCAAACCGTGGAGTTCTTGAAGTGAAATCAAGCTCCACTGAGGAAATGGGACGCCACCAGTACCGGTATCTCATCGTTTCTAGGTTAGTTTTGCCCACTTGCCATCCCCACAGACACACACACACACACACACAAACACCGCTGCCGACCAACATAAGCGGTGGAAGAAAATGGCGAGCCGCGCGCCAACCAGTTATGATAAACTCATCCGTTCGAGACGTTTCTCGACCCGTTTGTTCTCGATATTGCCGCCATCATCGCATCACCAGCCAGCTAGCGCGGTGTTTTTTCTTCTTTTTTGCTTCCTTTAAGAAACACGGTTTCACACACGCCAAACCGGGCTACCGAACGGCGCAAGAAATGATGAAAACTTAGTTAAACTTCAATTTACTAGCGCCGTATCGCAATTTTCCCGCTCGACCCGCTAGCATAAACCGGCGCTGAACGGCTCGCGGTTCGGTGGTTTCGTGTGGGTGGAAAATTTTACTTTCTTCCGCGATCGACGCTAATGAAGCAAAATTGTTCGGATCGACGATATGTAAGTAATTGGCATGTATTAGATTTTGCCGCGGGATGATGCTTCTAGCCTAAGAGTGGGAAGATAAAAACGCACGGTAGAGGAGCATGTGGGTGTGTGTGTTTTTGTGTGCCCATCGATACGGAATAAATAAAGCATTACTTTAAGCCGCTATTCGAATGCTTTCGCCAAAATAACATATCCAAATTTGGGCTACTAAACGATTAAAGCCTAGAATTCGAAATGACTACGCTTATGTATTACTTTAAAGTGTTTAAAACATCGTTTTCTTTTTCTTCTTTTAAACACGTGTTTATTGAATCTTTCTTGTTTGAAAAGATTTCTAGTTTTCTTCTTCTATGTACTACAATGTTGTACTCTAACCGCTGATAACGAAGATTCAAATCCCACTAGCCCGTGCGCTTTTCTCTTCTATCGTATCTTAAGCACTTACCAAGCTCTTTCTCACACAAAAAAGTGTTGCAGTTTTAAGTGCTCAATTGTGAAACAAATTGCTAATCAAACAAACAATCACTCGTTCATTTGAGTGTGCTTTGCTCGATTCATACGCTACCCTTAAACCGATTCGTTCGTGATTTGTATGATGTAGTACAGCTGCACCACTTCGGCCAACATGCATTCTACCGACTGCCATCTGCCGGAACCATCTGCCAAATTAACATGACATCAAACTAATTCATCAATTGATCCCCACCAACACCTAGGCTCCCTCATCGAACATCCCCCACTAATGCACTAATGTTTGAGCGGCAAAAGCAGCTGCACTGCATTATTGATTCCGCAAACAGGCGCGCGAAAACAAACGCCTCGCTAGCAACCGCCGGACCTGGTCCAACGTTCGTTGCATAATTCAAATTAGTGAAAACATCGCCGGCTTCCGGAAAGGATTTTTCCAGCAGAAGGAAAAAAAAAACACACACACACACACAATTAAGCTACGAGCCGCGAATCCACGCCATCCTCGCCAATGGCTGAGTCCTGTGACTGAAGGGTCCGACTGCATCCTTCTCCATCTGGCCGTATGTATTAGCCGAGGTCAGGCAAAGAAGTTGCAGCCAGTATTGGGTGAAATTTGCATAGAACCAATCATGTTTCACACAATACTCGCTCGTCGCCAACGTGAGAGTGCTCCTGGAAGCGGCAACGCGGCACCGAGACCGGAAATGTCTACACGACCTAACCATCGACGGAAGCGACCGGTTTGAAACAAGAACGAAGCATTTAAGAACGCCTCTGTCGCTTTTTCCCTTGGGGAGGCTGGACGAATTCCGTCCATCGGATGAATGTGCCACCGTACGGAACCGACCGGATGCCTTCTTTAGGTGGTCCGGGCATCGAATGGAGTGCTGGGGGGAAAAAGAGAAAAAATAAGATGCAGTAACATGCCATCCGGGTGTGTGGGCTGGAGCGTTGGGTTTACGCGCGGCCCATTTTTGCGCTGAACCGACTCGTCGTCGTCGTCGTAGCGAAGGCGGATATTCTTTCCGAGCAAGGAAATTGTTTGTTTAATTAAATTTTTCGCCAGGAAATAGCACGCCCCGTGGCCCAGACGGCGGCTCACAGACCGAGTTCCGGCGCGTTCTATCTTGATAGTGTAAATGATTTTTAATTTCAATCTATTTCGTGGCAGGGTGGGGCAAATTTTCTACACCACCGGAAGTGCCATGGATGTGAATTAAAAATCGTGAATCCGGCCCGTAGTGAATCGAATTTCAATTCGCAGGCAATCACTAGGCAATAATGAAACTAGATAATGAAGAATTTTATTATTCAGTTCTCTGAACTCTGAAGTATCAAAAATTTGATGAACTTTTCAGTTAAAATTCAGTAAATTATTCATCCTAAGGTTTAGTGTGGTTATCGATTTCTGGAAGTGTTGTTTTTTACTTTCCATTTATCTTTGTTGTAAGTTCCTCAACCTGCTTCCTGTAATACGCAACCCAGTCATCTGCGTACATACGCCAATACGCAGCAGCGAACTTTCTCGATACCCAGAAAACTCCCTACAGCGTAGACGCAATTCCGAGGCGCTCGAAAACGCATACTTTCACCAATTCCAATACCGTTTACATTGGTCGGATACCATGGCTTGGAACCGGAAGGTCCTGGCGATAGCGAGAGCTTACCAGCACGTCCCGAGGATCGACACATCACCCCGAAGCCGGTGCTGATGCAGCCAAATTTTGTGCAGCTTTCACAACCGGATGTCCCAATGGTCCCATTGGGGGCACCAAAAGAACGTACGAGAGCGCCAATGTACTCCATGTGTACGTGACCACCGGGATCTGGCCGGATCTACGGCTCGTTGGGGAACTGCACATGCATCCTTGCAGCATGCGTGACGCTGCCGGTTCACTCTTTTTGTCGGGTCCTTATTAGAGTGGCCTATCTTTTCGCGCGTCAGTGCCATATCCGTCATACTCGCAAGGACGAAAGTCACCCGTTGGGGGCTGCAATTGGGGTGATGCAGCAAAGGGCTTCGGTTTTTGTTCCACACGGGATAGAAGCGTCCTGATGGTGAACGCGTTACAACGTGCATGTTGAGACGAGCATTAATTACGCCAGAGCGTACACAGCACACTTTCGCCCGAGCTACAATAGCCGGTGGGATCGGGAATGCAAACATTTCCCCCGCTCCGAAATCACACCATTTTGAGCCCGGCAAACAGCGAGGCTAAATTCATTCGCCTGTTTTTGATTCTAACGAATTGCCAAACAAATGCACATAGATCAGAATCGCTGCTTTTCGCCACCGAAGCCACCCATTTTCCAAGCTCCCTGCAAAGCACGGATGCATTTTGCATCCTGATAGCGTTGGGCAGAAGTATTAACGAAATTTTCCACCACCATCAGCGTAAAATATGTGCCCGTGTCTGCCATTCGGGGGGCACACATACGGAAAAGTTGTGTTTGGATGATTTTCATGGGCATGATTTCGCTGCACCCGAGCAGTACCCGAGACCGGACACTTTTCCGCCGGGCAAGATGTAATTAATCTGTATAAATCATGATACGGTGATGCCTTACAGCTTGCACCATGGCACTGAAGGGCACGAACTCCCCCGGGGCATAAATGGATCAGCTCCGGTGGCTTCGTCCTGGACTGGCTTTTGTGTGATTGCTAAAGTTCCGAGCCCGGCCGTAGACGGTGAAATTATTGCACCATAAGCTAGGCGTCCCATTATGACGAATGGTATCGCTGTGAGCTGGGCGTCTCCATCCGTGGCGGCAGATGATCATCTCCAAAGCCGCCGGCTGAATCTCGCAAGTTTATGGCGTAGAACTAAGTGGTACTTTTCGGCTGACAGATGGCTCAATTCAAATTCCCTCGACTTTGTAGTCAATAAAGACGTAAGTAAGACAGTTAAAAGCTACTTTTCGTCAACGCCACCGGATGATTTATGGTGTTCAGAAACAAATTGTGGGAGAAAAGTTGTAGGTAAGTGAAGCAAAAAAAATACCACAATCTTATATTGCTAGAGCAGCTCATCTGAACACCGTTTCCAACGAGTTGTTTATCTTAATTTAATTCCACAATGAAGCTTTATTGCGGTAAAATGAAGGAGAATTGTCGTAAACCGATTTGTTCCCATCTGAGTAGATCAAAGTATCCAAATTTCCCGGGTTGCTTCGATTGACAGCAGAGCGTTTTTCCGCTTTGGTGGACGGGTTAAGCTTTTTTTCACCCAGTTTAAAGCTCCTTCCCAATACGTCATTGTGACCACTGATCCATTGAATTGAACCATAACGGAATGGCGTGATTCATCTTCAACCCGGGACGTTGACTAACCGGTGGAATGCGAGACGGAATGGCTGATCAAAATTCAAATTCAAACAGCACCGGAAAATTTTGCTCCCTTTCGGCACGAACTACCGTAAATTTTCCCGACAGCCGTCCCCCGGGGGCGATCACTCGGACCATGTCGCTCGAGCCCCGTATCAGCAAGGATATATCTCCCCGGCCACCCGATAGTCTCCCGATCGCCCAAACTAGATAACCCTATTTGTGAGTTTATGAACACCTGCAGCGCGTTTGCCCCCACTCGAAAGTTGTCGGAGAAAGTTGGAAGTGACTCCAAACGGAATCAAGTACCATTACGCAAATTGGACGCCACCGTTCTTAGCAAAAGTGTGTACGTTGCTAAAATTGTGCCCGAACTTTCGAGACGATGGTCGAACGGTGCAGGAACTTTTGCAGAAACGCGTGTAGAATTACATCCACCGGCCAGTGTCCCGCCGACCGGGTCTTGTGGCTCGCCCCCAGCAAAAAGGATGCAGTGTCGGCAAGCTGGGAAAATGTCTCCCATCTTCCAGGCCCACCCTGCCAGGGAAGCGTGTTTTGTTGTGCAAATTTATTAGATACAACCTTCTGCGGTGTGTCCCAGTCTCCCGGTCCTGTGCCATTACCACAACTTACAATCTCGAACATGGCCTCCATCGGGTGGACTCCTGGAGCGGTGACGGTGAAGTCTACCGGTTCCTTCACAGCCACTGCCGGTCATAAAGTGTCAAACAATCGATCCTAGTTGTCTCTTCTGGCCACCCGCAGTAGCAACCCGGCAAACGTGGGTACATGTTCACCCATTGGCAAAGGACAAGCGGCTTCTTGGTCCTCGCACCAGCTTAATAATGCACACCTCACTACGATTTCGCAATATCTGCTCGTGACCAACCGGACGAGACACCGACACCGGGGTCTATAAGGGAACCAATTTAAAAGCCCCACAGCACGAAACGCCTGCCACGGGCGTGTGCTAAGTGCAAGTACCCGAGCGAGATTAATTACTATCGTTCGAGACAAACCCGAGACGGACACGTTGACACCGGGAAGAAGCAATCCCCTGCGGCAGGATCACAGCGAACCTGTTCTGCGCGCGTGGTACAATGCGGACGCAACATCCCCAATCCATCCGGTTTCTGGTGCCGCAGCAACATGGCGAGGAAAACGAGACTCGGAACACAATAGCACGGCTTCTGACCCGACGGGGATCTGAGCATACCTTAACAACAGTGTCAAAAGGGCCATTCTACGGCCACCGCAGCTGCAGAGACTGACTGCGCAAGGGCATCGCCCGCCTGGCTAGAGATTAATTGATGATAATTATTTTCGCTCTCCAATGTTTATTTATTCGACCGCAAATGCAACTGCACCACTGCATGTTCTGCTGTTTGGCCAACGCGTTGCTGGGCCACTGTCTCGAACCAGCGTCACTCGGTCGCTTTCCCGGTGACGTGGCGCGTCGGAAAACGTTCGCTCCAACAAACCCGGAGCATTTGTGTCGCTTCCTGTTCATTATTTTTTCAGTGCTTTCCTCTCGATTTGTCCTCTCGATTGTTCTAATGGCGACACAGAGGACGATGACGGTGATGCTGGAAATCGGTTGTTTTGTGTCGTATCTCGCCTTTCCCTCTCCCGGAGTGCCCGATGACTTCATGCATATTTTGTGTGTGTGTGCACGGTTCTTGTGTCTAGATGGTGTGGAAAACAGAAAGGAAAGAACAGAAAGGACCTTCTGGTTCGCCGGAGTGAGACAGGTGCATCACGAATCCTTCTGCAGCAAGCAGACGCATTTTCATGAACTGGAAACGCCGGGCAAACACCGTTCTCGCAGGATCGAAAAGGTCCTTGTTGTATGCCACTAATAAATACACCCATTATACTGGTCGTGTGTGGCGTAAGGAGACGGTGGTTCTTTTCGCAACCAAATCGAATCACCATTCAGAGGAAGCCCTCCAACAAAATCCGTTGCCATTAATAACGGTTTGAATAAGCAACGGCAAAAGGATTATTTTATGATAACGCTGGAATCGAATACCGAAGGGTTGCTGATTATATATTTAATTCATCTGCACAAGATTACTTGAGGCTGTTATAAGCAGGTTTAATAGAACAAAAGGTAAATAAACTTATAGATTTTAAGTTTTATTTGAAGGTTAATCTTAAATACAATTTCTATTTCTAATTATAAATTTTTGATAAACTATTTACAAGAAAAAAAGCCAAACAATCGATCATCTTATATTCGTGTTACGCTATCTATTAATCTGACCACCAAAGTCTATTCCCAATAGCTTGGGAACAACCATGAATGGGTTCAATCAATGCTTATTAATCATATCATTCCGCACGGGATAAACAACCGCCCACATCCCCAGAATCGAAAGCGTAATTAATTCATCCCAAAATATATCTAATTACTTGGCCACAGCACCCCAGCCGCTAATGAGAATTCTATCCAAGGAATTGATTTCCCGATCCGGGTGGCCTCCAAGGCGCAAAAGAAAACAATAACGCCAACGAAATTCAATTTCCCCGCCCGACGGGAACGGGACAGCGACCGGAAGGAAGTGAGCGAAAGATGGACCAAAAAAAAAGTCATCTCATCGATTGGCAAACCATGCAGATAGGTGCCCTCCGGTGAGAAAGCTCGCCATCCGTTTGTCAGTTTTCTTTTCGCACCGTGTTCCCTTTTTATCGCTTTTCATGCGAGCGCTGCCCATAATGAAACCGGGCGCTTTTCCGTCCGCGCTTTTTCCACCCGGGCTCCCGGGGATGGGTTCATTTTACAGACTCAATCAATAATGAGTTATGGCGTTCGATTTCCCTCCATTTTCACGCACACCCCAAGCGAACGGGGAAAAACTTGCACCTCCGTTCGTCAACGAGCGGTACGAGTGCAAACTTTTCGCACTTCTTGTGCTGCGTCCGACCGTCGGGCGTTTTCCCACGGGAATCCGTCCAGTAATAAATTAATTTCATCCCATAGCCAGTCCCACCCGGAGCTGTCACGAGCTGCGTTTGTCCGAATGTCCGCCTATTCGCCACAAAGTTGCTGCCTGATTCTTGGCCAGCTGTACACTTTGCCAGCGCTACACGGGATGATGAAACCGGAAAGACACACTTGCTGACAAAGTGACTGGGAAAAATGAGAACCCATCTCCCACCGGGACATGGCGCAATCGCACCCGGCGGTCGCCTGTCTTATAAGGCGTCGTAAAAAGTTTCCCAGATTGCCGGCTCCCAGGACCCCGGGAAAACACAGGAAACCCCTTTTTGGCATCGCTCCGGCCAAAAGCTCGTCTTTTGCATACCGAAATCATCACTCAACCCTCCCGGAGTGTCGTCCGCAAAGCAGCTGGTAGGATATGGCGTAGAAGCGAAGAACCGACTTCCGCACGGAATGAAACTATTTCCAACAGATGTCAAAGAACGTACAAGGAAGCTTTTTTTATGCTCGTTCGATGACAGAACCATTCGAACCATTCCGGTGCCCATACGAGCGACACGGACGGCGTGGAAATGGATGGCACGAAAGGGCCAGGGAGGACCAGAGAGTTGTGTAATAAAAATGGAAGCGTAAAACTAAACCGGGGGGATGAAAAAGAACTTCTAGCTCAAAGACAAACCCCCACCGCCGGTTGAGAGTTAAACTTTGCAATCTTAACTAACGAACTGAGACGCGCTACCAACTCAGGCTATATAGGCAGTACTCAAGGATGAGCGAAGAAAAACTGGGCCGTCGAAAAACGTGCACCGGAAGCGGGAAAACCCACGGAAAGGTAAAACACTAGCGCAAAGGGTTCCCTCGACCGTGCTGGTCGGCGTGTGAGATTCCACTTCGCAAGTGCACCGCCGAGGGACGGGAAACTGGCTCGAGAAGCAAAAGAAAAACTTTATCCAGGCGTGCCTTTTTTTCGGGTGGGGAAAAGATAAATTGAATTTTTACTACACCTTGCAGCGATTCGGCTCCCGAGCGGCAGGAGTAATAAACGGACGGACCCTTCAACGATTGGGTGGATGGAAAAATCACACCCACACATACACGGGCACATTTCCGTTTCCTCGTAAATTGTGGAATTCGTTTCCACTAGCACCACTAGCCACGCGAATGACGGGGATGGCCGAGGATTCCCTGTCCGGACAGGACGAAACCGGATCTAGCAAACGCTGATCTGGCGTCTGGCTCGTCATGGCTAAGGCGTTGATCACGATAACCAAGGCGTGCGCTCCCGTTCCCGTCGAGACCAAGGCATCCTTGGATGCTTGATTGAATAAGAAATGGTGTACGTGAGAGCGTTTCGGTTGCCGCGCTGTTTGCTGGGCGCCGGGAAATCAATAACTCAAACAAATAGGTCCGCCTGCCCACGGTGGAAAGTGAGACTGTAGGCCGTTTTTAACGTGCAAGCGGCACATAAAACAGAAATCCGGGAAACATAATCTACCATCAAGAACGGAATGAACTCGCGCATCTATTTACATCGTTACGTTGGCTCTTGTTTTCAAGGAGCACTTTCGCTGCTATGCTGCCAATGCTTTGAACAGGAAATGAACGTTTGGAAGCCTGTAGAAATGCCCTCATGCCCATTATCAGATGATCTCTGGCTGGCACGGAGTGATAGTAAACAGCAGAAAATTGCCAAACATGCCTGTAAATGATAGCACTTTCAATTTTGCGTTTACAAGCTATCTTTGGTGACGACGATTAGAGGACTTTTTTTTTATTTTTAGCTGGAGGTCATCGTAAGACATCTGTAAAGTGTACATATCCTGCAAGTTCAGCAATATGTGCTGTACCCCTCGAGCTCGAGAACAAAATTTATGCTTGCAGTAGTCGAAATTAGTTTGCACCATCCAAAAAACGGCAAAGTTGACCAAATCGGCTCGAAACCAACGACTGCATAGAATTATTCATAACACCCGGTCATACAACGGTTGCATTTTTTACATAAAACCGTAGCCCATTGCCGCAACCAAAAGGCTAGGGATTAACAGACTGCTACCGTTTCGTAGCCAACGTCCAGTGCGCCTCTAATTTATTACCAATAATTCACGCCGATGCGACTAGCTAAAAGCGAAACTGGGATAGGGTTGACTGGTGCAGCAGGAAAAATTTATTCGCAAAGCGTCAATGATGGTTGCAACCGAAAACCGAACCATTTACGCGAGCGTGCCAGAGTGTGTGTTTGCGCGCATTTGTTTCAATAATATATGATGCTCCATTCGGCACCAGAAACCCCACCCCGGTAGCGTACGCCGGTCATACCGAACAACGCCACGGATGCTGGTCGGGCATTCCTGCAGGACGAAAAATTGCCACACCGACCATCGGCACCAAATAATATGCGCTATCAGGCCGGATATCGAAAACCAGACTTTGGAGTGCGAGAGTACCATTTATCATGGATGTTGCGATTAATTCCGCCATACAAACGAACGGAAAGGGGTTCGTAAAGGAGTTTCTCGCCTGGTCATCCGTGTCGGATTGGTCCCGTACCCTAGCACCGTTCGTGTGAGGAAAAAACGGGAAAACAATAACCGCAACAAATGCTTTTCCTCTCATACGAATGCACGGCAGCATCGTATATTACGATGGTATTGTGCGATCAATTATCGCATTTTGTATACTAAACATATGCTAGCTCGTTCTTCGGTGGAACGTTTTGAAATAAACCTACAATTATAGTGTGCCCCATCTTTCCATAAGCATTTGTCACAGTTAGTCCACGAAAAACGGAGTACCATATGTAGATCAATACAAATGAACGTTGAAAACACGAATAGGTGTAAGATTACTGAATTTATTCGTATCGATACGTATTTCTTACTTCAATATTCGTTTTTTTTTTTACTTTAATGTTTTTCATAGTTTCTTCGCATACTACGCACGATATTAATCCAGATCGACAAAGATGAAATGCAGCATACGTAGCGGCTATGACCAGCGATTCGAAGAGTTGGGTCATTGGCATACCCCAAGTCATCCATTCCCTACATAAACGCTTATCTGTATGCCACTGGCATCTAAACTAACTTATTACATGCTACTCGTGCGGAGCTGACTCCGTTGCATTCAATTGTGAAGACCTCAAATTGATCTTCGTATCACGTTTCTAACCCTAAACCACCCTCGGCTGTGTGAAAGGATATGTCATATTATTCATATTTGCTTCATATACCAATTGATGCTGTATCTGCGCTTCATTCCTCGCTTTACCCTGCCAGGACCATTATTGTGGCTTCGGGGAAAATCCAACGGTCGTACGGAATTTAATACCCGCTCCTTTTGTCTATTACAATTCTTTTTTTCAACTCCGAAATTCTGCTATTAATAAGCTACACAGCCCATACGAAGGAGGTTGCAGTTCGTAATTCTTGCCAAAGTTTCACCAAATCGAAATTTTCACTACTAATAATCGAGTTTATGATATCATTTTTTTCCCAAATCGGCCCCAACTTTCTGAGCCAAAGCTGTGTCTATTGCTGTGTTGATGTACTAATCCTGCCACTAGGGGCCATTATTGCTACACACTAGAGTACTTATGTTCTGCTTTTTGGTTCGTCTCTACACACTCGAGTACGGGACGCATGCCTGTGATACCTATAACTTTATCGCTTAAACGTTACGTGATCTTAAATGTACCCTAATTAGCTCACTTAAACTGAACAGCTATAGAGGAACCCAATTAGTTTAGAATTCAATTTTGTAACGTGAAATATCGCAAATGCAGATGGACGATAATCTAAGAAAAGCGAACCTAACACAACGTTGGGAAATTTATCAACAAAACTGGTACGTTTGCTAGTAGCTCAAGTAACTCGAAGAGTTACGGCTCAAAATAGAATCGAACGAGTAAAGTAACACCAAACAACCGCCCCTAGACGGTGCCCTGCTTGACCTCCATACTAGTTATGCCTTGCCAGTGGGCATACGTTAACACTTCTTGCATATGCGGAACCTAGTTTCTACATCTATGACAGCGTTACGGTTTTTGTGTAGTGATCATGCAATCCCCCTTAGTTCTATCGTTCTCTCTCCCTTTCAAGTCGATTCTAGCTTTAACGACTTGCTTATTATTGTCCCCAACAAACCCGCGCATTCCCTATCGCCCCGTTACGACGACGGTGATAGTAGTTATCAATGCACTATCCTCGCACGGCGTCTTCATGATTCTGCAATCTCCGTCAGATTGCTCGGTATGGCCATCATGGGAAAGGAGGTAAGCGGGGGGCAAATCGGGGTCGCAGCGTTTGCAACGGACACAGGGTTTCCCGTGCTGGTGCTGCTGCTACTATCGAGAGCATTGCTGCTTGCGGCGAGACTGCTCATACTACCATTGTCATCGTTGGCACTCGTGTTGTTATCGCTAGTCGTGCAGCAGCTATTGCTGCTAGTGCTATTATTGCTAACACTACTGCTACCACTGCTACTGCTGCTGCTGCTGCTGCTGCCGCTGCTGCTACTAATGCTGCTACTACTGCTGCTGCTGCTGCTACTGTTGCTGTTACAGTTGCCAGTCGTGTCAGCATCCAGTGCCGATTTCAGAATCTGTTCTCGAAGCTCCCGTGCCACGTTTAGTGCTGGCGACGGGCGCATCAATCTGCCAACCTGATGTTGATTATCACTATTGCTTGCTTCCGTCTCATCACATGCTTCCTTAATGCTACTGGTATTGGCTTCCTTCGGTGGTGGTGGCGTGTGTATTTCCACCAGCGTCATGGTCCCTTCCATTGGCCGCTCCTCGTACATGCCGGAGTGGCTGACTTCCATGATGGTTGGATCGCGGCATTCGCTGCTACTGCTGCTGCTGCTTACGCCACAATCCATCATCATGGCAGCGTTCCCAGCCGTAGTTAGCGAGTACCCTCGTCCCGTATCACCGCCTCCGATCATTCCCATCGGGTTCGTAGTGCCGGTCGGTGTCGAGCATGTGCTGCTGGGTGTGCTGCTCCCACCGAAATGCACACCCGAAAGCCCACCACCAACGATGCCCATTCCCAGCGGAGCCATCGAGCACACGGTTGCTCCCGGGCTTTGGGGACCGGTAAGCTTAGACAGGAAAAACTTTGGTGTTATTCGGCCACTGCCGCTGCTGGAGGCTACGAGCGGGAAAGGTCCACAGATCGGCGTGTTGCTGCCGTTGCCATTGTTGTTACTACCGTTCTCGAAGGAAGCAGTCGACGAGTCGGGACTGGGGCATATCGGCGAGGGCGATGGCGTTTGGCAAACAGGAGATGACCCTCTGCAACAGATAAGAAATGCAATTTAGTCAACAAACGGATGATGCGAAATAACAGCGCTATTTAAAAACAGTTTCAGTCGATAAGTAATACCATACCTTTCGGAGGTGAAAATTTTTTTCGACGGAGGCGAATAGCAATTGCCGTAATTATCCTCCAGATCAAACTTCCGCTTCACCGAGGAGCTCAGGGGACTCGGTCGCAGTGGACACGGTGACATAGACCGGCGCGTGACGAACTTTCGCGTCGGCGAAGGCGAGGTCGTCGGATATTGCAATCCGATTCCACCGCGACTAAAAGTACCGATACAAGCAGATATTTAGTGACATCCCATGCATATTGCCATCATCCGACCTGTACGAACCTCGTTGGTGATGGACTAGAACAGCACGTGGAACCAATGGTGGGCAGAGCGACGTGCAGCGGATTCTGCAAATCATCACACAGCATCTTGCTAGCGGTTCCAGAAAAGGACCAATTTTCTGCAACCAGCGTCAGGTCCTCGCAGCTCTGCGACATCTGCATGGCCGTGTGTATCTCCCGTTCGTGATTAACCTCTCGGCTGTTGCTCACATCGGCGCACTCTTCCTGCCGCAGTTGGGATATTCGGGGCGTCAGCCTGGGACCCGGCGTTCCACACCCATTTCGACTCGGGCTGGCACTACCGTTCGAAATCACAGCCAGTGGACTGAAGCTGGCGGAGAACCGCCGCACTCGGGGTGTAAAGATGTTCGAGAACGATGTTGGAAGCAGCTCCCTGAGAAGAGGAACGGAAAACGAATGGCATGTTATATTCGTATCCTTTCTCGGATTAAACCTTAAGCGGGCAGTCTTCCTACCTGGACACTGAGGAGGCTGACCCTTGATGTGAGCTGCTGGAGTTCAACATGCTGGGCCCTGTATGAAGTGGCTCGGTATGACCCCCCGGTAACAGCACCTGGTGGCCGTGATGATGTTGATGATGATGCTGTATGCTGCCACGGCTGGTGCTCGGTTCCGGTTGCGATTGTACTTGTTCCATCGGCTGCACTCCGACGGTTGAGGTTGGTAGTAGGTTATTTATGTGCGGTGCACTGGAGCAACGTTTGAGCGCATTGGGCGAATCGACATCCATTTTACGACTACCTCCTCTCACGTCAAACGAACATCCACCTCTTTCTGTTTTCCTTCCAAGTCTCGGATCCTTTTGGCAACAATAGTACTATCCCGAAGCACGATGATTCAAACCACCATTCGCTACAATGTACCCTAGCTGACGGAACTGCGCTCGCAGCATCGGTTCAACAAATAAAGCCCATATTACCTACTTTTGTCGCTCATTTCTTTGCTATCACGATCAATAATGCATCACACTACTGCAGGGCTTGCTTGGGGGCGCCTTCGAACTGGTTCTGCCCGTCCACTCGGCTGGCCGGGAAAAGCGCCTGGCTAGCTGTTTGGCACTATCGGGAGGAAAAATCGATCGCCGACATTTTGTGCTGCAATGTATCCTTTTTTGGTGATCTTTTTCGCTTCACTTCCCTTCCCATGAAAGGGTGGTGGTGTCGCAGCTACGGCGGAATCGAGCGACTTCAGCCAAGAGCGCACATTCTGTCGGTTGTCGCACTGACACCTTCTGTCGTTCGTTCTGACAAACAAAAACACCCAGCCGCGAACCACGAGCAAAAAAGGGGCTCGTCGCGTAAGCAAATCACCGAAATTTCCACAATGTCCCTTGGCCCCAGATAGGAGGCAGAAATATAGTCAAACCCTGAGCACACCCTGTCCCACGACACGACCGATGATGACAGCAGGTTAACTGGCTAGCGGATATCCTTTTTCGATGGATCTCCCGTTGCGCTGGAGCGCTGAGCTTTGGGCCGTAGACGTCGAAACAAAACACACACTTTCGGGAAACGGCCGAGAGTTTTTCCGCTGTCGATGACAGTTCAGCTTCTCCGTCCGCTATGGTGCTCTCATTCGCGCTCGCTCGCTTGTTCTCTTGCTATCTCCGTTGTGCAGCCGCTGGTTGAAGGCGCTGCTAAGCACGGCCAGAAGGAGCAAACGATCGTTCTCGTTTGTAAACATCAAACCATCAGTTTCGCTTTCGGTACAGCAGGCACGCATCGAGCATCGAGGGTCTACGCCGCAACACTTGACATGAACCGCGCTATAAATCGCGGTCGTTGCAGTTGCTTGAGGAGGTTCTTATCGATCTACGATTTGAAGGAAAATTTACGGACATTATTTTTATTTTCTAACAAAACCATTAGACAAATATTGCTTTCTATTTTTCAGGTGCATTTTACTAATTTTTGCAATCTTAGTTACTTGAGATGGATTCCAAAAAAGTTCAATGAAAGCGAACGTTGATATAAATTAGTAAAAGTAGATCTCTTGTAATTTCTACAGTCTTCCAAAATCAGCAAAATAGTTTCAGAAACACGAACATGGAGCTAATACATAACTTACAATAGTAAAAACAAATTCTAAACTTTATTACTTGATCAATGATTCGTTGAAACATCAAAAATATGTTTCAAGTATGTTAGAAGTGGTACATATATTCTATATTAAATGTAAACCGATTTATCATTCAATGTTCTTTTAGATTGATATAGAAAAATAGTCCTCTTTTTAATTAGCTGAAGATAATCTCTCGGGATCTTTAAAGACATAACAACCAAACATACTGAGTTATTAACATGAATGATTCACTTTTAACTAGTATCATACATATATGTAAGAATAATTTCAATTTTCGCATTTCAAATATGTTTCCTTAGTATGCTACCTTTATTGAAATTTTTAATGCAATGCGTTGAAATGAAGAAATAAAAATTGCAATTGTAAAATACAAAAGCTCCAAATGTAAATATCCGATCATGTGTGATCGTTGATCAATATAGTATGGTGATCGAATGAAATACATTCAAAACGATAAATTGATTAGCGGAATATATATTTTTAACTTAATAAAAGATAACACAGACAATAAATATTTGAATAATAAATTTTGCTGTTTTGAAAAGATGCTATAAAAGCATGCAAAGCTCAACAGCTCAATTAAAGCAACCTCGGCAGGAGGTGTGCTCAATCAAAGAAATAAACAAATGACGAGCTAGTTAAAAAGCAACGAAAAGCAAGCATTGAAGCGTCAAGGACCTCCAAGGAAAAGATCAAAAGTAATTAAACCTAAACATCGTGCATCGAAGCGCCATCAATTTTGCGCATTGGCGCATAACTAAAGGGTACAATAAATAATAAAATTGTTCTTGTTTTGTATCAATTTTACAGAATGATGTATCGGAGCGGGCTTTTCCAGTTTTAATCGCATTTATTAAAAGAAACAAGTTGATTTCAAAACCAAGAAGCATGCTTCAACGGAACTGTAGAACTTTTATTGGAAAACCACCTAATATCAATCTATCGTTTGTTACATAACTATACCAAAATGATAAATAAATGAAAAGATGACTTAACATCTTTTGCTACAGAATTGCTTTGGTGTTTTAGAAAACTTATCGTAAAGAAATAAATTTTACTCTAGTACTTCATTCGATAAGTGTATACGATTAATTCAACTCAAATCCTCTCTATCCATCTTATTTGTAATCCGGATTTTAATGTATTTCTTTTTTTTCGGGAACCTTACCGTTTCATCCTCAACGTAAGTCAGTTTTGTTGCCACTTTTACCGCTACTGTCAAACGGAACGTCACTTTTCGGCATGTTGGCCGTGTGCGGTCGCTAAGCAGATTTGTTGTCGATTTCTGGTTAGATTTCTAAATTTCTTCGCACTTTTACTACCAAAAACAGCCGTGCCGAAAGGCCTACTCTGCGCAAAATGCCACCGAAGAAAGCACCTACTACTTCGAAGAAAACCGAGGCGAAGAAAAAGGAAAAAATCATCGAGGTACGAACTTACCGAATACGAAAGCGAGAGTGGTGACATACATCAGCGGATTTCTATATACTCTTTCATGGCTATGTTAGCAAACAATACTAATCATCTATGGTTTGTTCTGCCCCCACACAGGATAAAACTTTCGGCTTGAAGAATAAAAAAGGTGCCAAGCAGCAAAAGTTCATTTCGCAAGTCGAGAAGCAAGTGAAGAGCGGTGGTCAACATAACCTTGTTCAGAATCCGAACGTCAAGAAGGAGGAAAAGGAGAAGAAACTAAAGGAGCAGAAGGAGTTGGCCAAGTTGTTCAAACCAGTGGCCACGCAGAAGCTCGAGGCTGGCGCCGATCCCAAATCGGTGCTGTGTGCGTTCTTCAAGCAAGGGTCCTGCACCAAGGGCGACAAATGTAAGTTCTCGCACGACTTGGCTGTCGAACGCAAGTCAGAGAAACGATCGATTCACGTGGATATGCGAGATGCGGATACTAACGATACCATCGAGAATTGGACTGAAGAAAAACTGGCCGAAGTAGTTGCCAAAAAGCATGGCAAAGAAAAAACGATGCCCACTACGACGATTGTAAGTGTTGTGTTCACCGTTTCGGTGCCATTCCGTTTTACATTTGCTAACAATTCCTTTGATCGTTGTAGATTTGCAAGTATTTCCTGGATGCCGTAGAACGCTCACTGTATGGATGGTTCTGGGAGTGCCCCAACGGTGAAAAATGTATCTATAGACATGCGCTCCCGCCGGGATACGTGCTGAAGAAAGACAAGAAAAAAGCTGAATCCCAGAAAGAAGAGATATCGCTGGTCGATTTGATCGAACGTGAGCGGGCAGCTCTTGGTCCTAGTCAAACGCGCGTTACGCTGGAATCGTTCTTGGCGTGGAAGAAACGTAAACTGCAGGAGAAAAAGGACAAGCTGCAGAAGGAGGAAGAACGCAAGCTGAAGGACTTCAAGGCTGGAAGACAGAACGGTCTGTCCGGAAGGGAAATGTTCAGCTTCAATCCGGATCTTGTCGACGACGGTGTGGATGAGGGAGAAGCAGCTGTCGAATCCTACGGGCGCAATGAGGACGATGACGATACAACCGAATACAAGGAACTGGACTTGAACATGCTTTGCCTATCCATCAAAGAGGCAAGTAACTAGCACCATTTAAAAAAGGGACACAAATATTTACTGTATGTGCATTCTTCATTGCAGGTCGATGATACGGGTACGCTTGCCGACGCCGATCGCTGGGAAAAGATGGCAGCAGAAGCAGCCAGTCGAACAGCCGCTGATGTTGAAAGCGGCGATGCGTCTGGAACCGCCAACGATGCCGCACCTATTAATGAAAATCTATTCCTCGAAGAAGACCTCGAAGGTTTGGATGATGATTTGAGCGACGATGACGATGATGACGATGACGATGGCGATGCTGAAGGAACCTCCAACGAAACGAGTGAAAAATCGTGATAATCCTATACGCGCAGTTAACGAAGGGCAGCCGATTCCTCTTGTACTCGGAGCACAAGTCCACTTTGTCACTGTTAGCGTATTGTTGCCGGTACCGTTGTTCTCTTATCGTACGTTAGATCAGCTTCTTCACCGATAAATTGCGCCCGATACAGTGTCTGAATGGAATTTTAATTAAAGTTGAAAGTGTAATAAAATAGCAGTTTACATTTTCATTCTTGAACAACCAAACCGAATGGGTGGCTTATTTGCAAACACGATGTTAGTATTCTATCGGTTTTTGTAGGAGGATGTAGCAAACGTGCTACTTTTCTTACACCATACGCTTAACGTAACCACCCTTCAATCCCAACACTATCGATTTTTCAGCAAAATCTTATTTATTAAAACATCAATCACAATTATGTAACAAGAGGAGAACGAAACGAAACCTAAGCGTTACAGGGACAAACACATCTTGCAGCTTTCTCATGGTTAATTTTATTTTTTTTCTCTTCTCATTTTATTTCCACCCGTCCTAACGTTAGATCGCCATACACTGCTTAAAGCTATGAATTCTGCGGCTAGTATCTACTAATCATTCTCGTTCCCTCTATTTAATTACATCACAATTGATGTGAACGCAAGAATATCGTTAAATAGACATATGTATTCTGCTCTCATAAACAAATAACATTTGCTACCTTTTTTCGTTCCTAAATTTGCAAACTAACGCAAATCTTTCCCTTCCAGCGGGAAAAGAAACAAAATGGTACTGTTTATCATGTTCCAGTTTTTCCTTGCTGAACAATTTAAAACTATAAACATATGAATTCTACTGAGCACCCTTAAAACATCTTCAACCTGACGGTTACCGTAATTCGTATTTGAAGATCGACACTTGCACGTATGACCTAATAAACGGGTTTCACTCTACGAGGCTGTATCTACAACCGCATGGATGGCGATTAGCATAATTAAATAGTGTATCAAAGTGAAAAAAAAAACAGAAAAACAATTAAACAAAAGAATAAACAACGGGTTTTTCCAGGTAATCCATCCACAATGCTCTACATTTTACTATCCTCCGTTGATGGGAGAAAATGCCCTCGGTATTCCAAATCGACGCCAAAGGTGTACCACCCCAAAACCACCAGATAAGTTTATCTATACAAAGATCGCATATCAGCGACGATGATGCCACATCTCAAGAAAGCTGTAGCAAATTTCCTCACATTCTGTCGTAAAAAGAGGATAAAATCGAGAAAACAAGCACAGCACCATATCGACACACCATTACAAGCGCTTTATGCTGCTGGCGTGTCCGGAATTATAGAGGTAAAGAATGTTATCACCAGTGTGCTAAGAAAGGACGTCATATCGTTGAACGTCATCCGTTGTCCTTCTGCAGCAGGCTGTTCAGTGGAACCGGAATCACCGTCGGCGCTCGTGGCCAGTCTATTGTGCTGGGGCGGTTGTCCCGGTTGTTCATCAGCCACGTTTACGGCAGGTTCCGAAGCCCTACTAGCAGGGCCTGTACGGGGACGGGGAACGATGGCGCTGCTGGCCGAAGTGCCAGCAGAAGCTGCACCAGCAACGCTACTGATATTTGCGCCGTTTGACGAAGGGCCAGCGGTTGGTGCTCTTTCAGATTCACCACGTTCGTCATTTGCTCCTGCTTGGTCATTGGCTGCAGCAGCATCGTTCGTTTGCTGATCCTGGATTTGTTGCTGTTGTGGTTGCTCAGGTACAGCATTGTTTGGTTGTCCAACGGCTGGCTGTTGATCTCTTTGTGCTGCATTACCGTCCTGAGCCGCTTGTAACCGTGGTCGCCTGTCGATAGCCTGATATACTCGATCTAGATGCTTTTTACTGTAACGGAAAAATGCAAAACATTACAAATATACTTATAACTTCTTTGAGAATTCTTTGTCTTTCAAAACTTCTACTTACAGATACAACATCAATGAACCAATGATAAGCACAGTCAGACAACGCATCGGAGACGAATACAAATAAATAACCGTCATCAGGATACCAACACGGCACATGCTAAAGAACACGTCCAGCCAGTCGTTGTTCTCCTGCTCTTCTACAACGATATTAGGAAATCGACGGGCCCGAGCTGGTGCAGCCGCAGGTGCCGCATCCTGAGGAGCCACTTGCTCCACCGTGGTTCCTGCTGCTTCACCATCAGCTACAGTCGGCACCGTCGTAGGTGCCGCAGCTCCTCCATTAGCCGTTGGGTTGGACGTTCCTGTCGTTCCCTGTGTCTGGGGTGCTGGAATTTGCTGACTGGACGTTGATGCAGCACCACCAGGTAGCGAAGAGGGTGGCAGAAAACTTGTGCCTGATGATCCTGCTCCTGGCAGACCAGAGCCAGAGGCATCGCCATTGCCCACATTTAGAGATGTGATTGGTGTTGGGATGCTACTGGCTGAAGGAAGTCCGCCAGCATACGATGCAGGCGTCATGCAAGGATAGTACGCAAGATTAGGAAAGGCTCTCGTCATGGCAGGCTGAACCATCGGCACAAATGGTATCGGCTGTGGAGGTTGCTGGGTGTTCGATGGTAGATTCATGTTGGTTGCTCCGTCGGTGCTGTTTGCAACTTGTGATAGTCCCGAGGCAGAATAAAGTGCGTTGGCATTCGCCTGCCCATTAATTCTGGAAGTAAGTTTTCGAAAGGTGTATATGTTAGACGAAAAGTAAATCATTATATCGTGCCAAATAAATTTCCTTGATACTTACAGGTTTATGTATTGGGTGAGGTACTGCATGTACGTCTCTTGCATGAAGTTTTGCAAGGCGGCCGTTTGCTCCACAATCGATGGAGGTCTTGGTGTGGGTCTCGGTATTCCCGTTGCTTGTGACTGAGTACGCTGGCGTAGCCCGTCTCCGTTTCCAACATCCGACATCGTTTCTCCACTACCGGGATTGTTATTTCTTGACCCTCCACTATTGCTACTGGAGCTGCCTGAAGAACTCGAACTGCTGCCACTAGGACCCGCGGTAGATGCACTTGCATTAGCGGACATTTTCTGTGATTGATTGTTATTGGATTTGCTGCTACTGCTTCCACCGTAGTAGCTGTTCTTTGGCGTGAAAACTAGGTGCACCGTGTGAGCCTGTTGACCATCGTACTGACGGAGGACGTCCTTAAGGACTACGCTGTCGTTGAGCAGCTGTCCTGAATAGATCAGCTTCTGTTCATCGGTACTCTGCGCCGAAAAAAGAAACGAGAAAATTTTATTCGAACGGAATAGAAGTAAACGTTTAAAAATTTATCAACGGAAAGGTAATAGATAACAAACAAATTTCTAGAAGACCAAATAACTGTTGACGTGGTACTGCTTGTAATCAAAACAGACTACGTGTTGAATCGTTTGGAAAAAAAAATCATGAATCACACACTTGCTGTACTCGAACGAGCCCACGCACGATTACTTCAACCTCACACCCGTACCATTTAAAGGCAACTGACGAGTTCTTGTACATTGTTTGTGTGGTTCGAAAAATTTGCTCATTTTTTACAACCAATAATTCGTCGTTATCATACGATGAAAAAAAGCAACTTTAAAGAGGTCCCAACCACAACCTCACATCAGCGCGCACACTACAGTAGAAGAGCTCTTATCATTATCCAGCTGGAAAAAGGGACACGTATTCCCTCTATCTGCTACTCACACAATACCGCAGAGATTTAGTCAATTTCGACATATTGTGAGTAAACCCCAAACAAGCGATTTTATCATAGTATTATGGAATCAAATTGAACAGCTAATTTTTTTCCATCGTATTTTATAATATTTTTTTATAACTATCTCAATCATCAATCAGATTCAAACCGATTGTAAATGAGCATGCAATTTCAAAATCGAAACAAATCTAAATGTATTCTCATAATGATAAACATTAAACCATGCTTCGAGATACACCGACCCGTACACAGCTCAAACGGATGGACTTCAAGGGAAAATTCATACTATGTAGAAACTCTGTGCGCAGGGAAAAAAGAAAGTGAATGATTAGTACTATCGCGCACTGAGATTTGCTCATGGCAGCCAGAGTGTACCCCGTAATGGAAATCTACGTGTCGATCACTGGTTTAATGTGTGCAAGTACTCCTCCAGATGTTATTGAAGGCGGGGGTTTGCTCTATTCAAAGCTATACTAAAATAAGAGATTATCACACATCGTAAACCACCGCGTCGCATTGAGCTAATGAGCTTCAATTCGCACCAGAAACAAACGATGCCATTGTTGGTGTGATTACTGCTGCTCAACTATGCAAATCTAAAACCAACGAAGCGAGGACATTTTTCAGCTGATGACTTTGAGATGGAGCGTACGCAGCTCAATCTTTCGTGCTGTAATAAACGATCTTTTCACAAATGTGACGTGTCACGGCTTTACAATACTTAATACCTCATTACCATATCAGGTTACATTATGGTTGTTATGAACAAAACAATGATCGATCTTCCAACATATTGGATCAGAGCTGAAACGAAACATACTATTACATTTCCCAGCGCTGCAATAAAAACGTTGCAACAATGGTCAATAGTCAATCGATGGGGAATGATAAATCAAAAACAATTCGCGAAGGTTCCACGCATCGCAAATGAATGATGTAATATAGACGACGTGAAATCGTTCTCAAAACGCTCAAGCACATGTGAGATTCAAAACCGAGGCAACGTTGGAATCTTCTGCAATAGAAAATCTCTGTTTCTTGCACGATTCCGCAACGTGTACAACAAACAAGCACAACTGGTTTTGTTGTGGCAGTGCACGTGATCAAACAAATAGATTCCCGTTGCCAGAGTGGGAGTGGGAGCAGATCGATTATTATTTCTACCGCGACAAAATCGAATTTCATTGTAAAGCAAATATTCCAACCCGCGTTCAATTCAAGCGTTCAATTTCACTGATCGATTCAGGCAATCAATTTTCATTTCGAAACGTTGTCCAACGACGGTTGTAGCGATCTACATGCCGGAGGTGCCGGAAAAACGCTTCGAAGAAAGAAAATCAATTTTTATGCGCAAGGTATGGGAGCAACAAACGAAATCAACATGTTTACTTACCGGTTTGCCTGGGTAGACCTCCGTTAAGTGGCCTTTCAGTCGCCGAATGGTCCACGAAGGTTCGCATTTTATGGTCAGATCTTCGCACTGCTGATTGGATGCCTTTACGATCAATGTGACATCCATGATGATGCAATGTTGGCTATCCTCTGCTACTGTACGCTACTCGATCACACAGCAACCGGATGGGAAAGTGCACAAAAATTAATCGTCCACGAAGTGATCTGCGTTTACTGCGTTTGGAGTCGCTTGGATAGCGAAGAAAAAAGCTGCTTCCTTCTTCTGCGGTAAGTCAAAATTCGCCCTTTGTGCACTACGACGTAAATTCTCCTATCCCGTCCCGTTTACACGTGAATTTACAACGTTCCCGACTCACTGCATCCACCGTAAATGATAATTTTATGGTACACACTGCCACGCCAGAGTCGTGCACTACTACTTTTGCCTCCGTTTGTGATTATTGGATTACCAACTCGAGAACGACCGTGCTCTCCCGTGCAGTAGTAGGCTTTGGAGTATTTACTTTGTTTTGGGGTTTTTTTCACCGTGTTTAATCTTCAACGTACCCTCCCCGAACACTGCGCAACGAGATATTTGTGTTTTGTTTTGGTGGGGGGATGAGTTTCTGGAATGCTCCTCCTCGCAGTCAATTCAGCGATCAACTCGGGTGCTGTTTCACTAGTACTAGCTTCAGCTCACACGTATGCGTGAGCGCGACTAGAAATTGATTAGAAAAACCACCACCGGACACTTCCGAGCGAACCTAATCTTCCGAGCAACCAAGGCAGCTCAAGGTTTTGAGCGGTTTTGATTTTCTATGTTTTTTCTTTGTTTTGGTCTACGCCCTTTGCCTTTCTTGCTTTTGGCAATTACAGGTCTCGAGGCAGAGCGAAGAAACAGCTACTTGCTAAATTTAGACACCAAAACAAAGTGCTCCTTTTTTGCGATTATGCTCCGAGATTTGCACCTGCAGCTGTTTTGATTTGCACCGAAAATTCTTTGCACTAACGTGGGCGTGAAAACGGGACTACTGATGTACGAAAACACTCCGTTTAAAAAGACCCCTGCAATAGCTACACTAATGCACACGCATGAACGCACGACACCTCGACAGAGGTCACTTCCTGTATGCCACGGCCAGTCTGGCCGATGCGAAGGGTGAAGGAAAAAGTTAACTAGCGGATAGATTGGATTTCTATTCCAGTTTTGATATTTCCTTGAAAACGCTGCCTTCACCGCGAGTAACCCGAGCAAATTGAACCGTACATGCAATAGGTAAAGCAAACTGTAGTTCTTCGCGTTCTTCGAAATATCTGCGATTATTAAATCGCGCAGCCAGTATTTTCTACGAGGGCTGTGGTCGATTCTTTTCCCGTGAAGCTTCTTCTCCCAGGCACAACAAAGCACAAAATACAAAACACAACACAAGAAATTTGTCTGATCCTTTCACCGTACGCAAGCCACACACGGCAGAGGATATGATATAATTGCGCTGCTCGAGGCGTGGATCCACCGTACTTTCTTCTCGTTTCGTGTTGATAACAAAATTGAGAAAGTTATTCGTTCAGCAAAATCGACGAGGCCATTGCACAGTCGCTCACTCGTAGGGGCCAATTTGGTTTGTTTGTATAATGGAATTGTGGGGCTCGGTGATTGGTCGAGCAAGGAGCCAAGAAAAAACAGTACCTGCTACACGTTTGACAGCAACCGCGGTTGCTAGAGATAAGCTAGGTTGCCCAGATTCAGCTTGACAGTATTTTAAATTGGCAGTTGAAGTAACATTATTTGGACATTCATTTATTCGTTTAAATATGCGCATACTATCGAATAATTCATAATAGATAAAGTTATAAATAATCATGGGTTTTTAGTCTATGATCCATCCGTTTTAACAAAATGTATCCATGGAGTTTTTTCATGCGTTGCGAATTCCAGAAAAGCATTGCAGCCTAGAGCAGTATAACCTACTGCTTTAGATAGCTAGTGCCTAATCGATTTTGCTGCCAAGAATTCTAATTATCATTCATGGAACAACATATTCATGCCTATGTATAACATGCGTTGATACTACTGTATAAGAATTGTAGGCAAACAAAATTCATCCATGATATCACATAAAAAGCATGATATCATATACGATGCATTTTCCAGTATTTTTTAAAATATACTAGAATTAGTTTTTAATGTAGATGGATATTTGAATAGTTTTATGTTTTTATAAATCATTGTGTGTTAGAAATTATCGAAAAGTTGAAGAGCTATTCGATAAAATTATAGTAATTTAAGTAAAATACTATGCCCTTCATTCAAGATAACTTGCCCCAAACTGCAATCGTTTTGTGCAGCCGAAAAGATTACAAATGCAATCAGGAACCCGTTATCAATTGCAGTTCCAAACCATCCGACGAAAGACGGTCACCGCTCCATCTGCGTACGTAACAGCAGCAACATTCTCAAGCCTCGAGCACGGCACGATTCGCAAAAGACTATCAATAATTCTTGGCCGCAGTACTCGATGCTATCATCGCTCTGGCATGAGCTCTGATATGGTGCCTAAACCGAATGCCTCAGCACACAGAGAACAGCGTCAGTTGGCCAGTCTTATTCCATCGGCCGAACCGCTAAGATGTTTCGTATTTTAAAATGTAGTGAACACTTATCAGCGCGACACTTTACTCGTGGCAAACATGTAAGCACGCTTTGCTGTCCGCGACAGATGATACTGTCGTCAGGCTGTTGCGATAGGACGTACTTTCCGTCCGTACGGACTGGTTTTGAAATAACATTTTAGTGGTTTTGAAATTTAGGAGAGAGAGAGAAAAAGATTTTCTATCGTAATCAAAAATTAACGCCAGTACAGCCCACCCTTTATCATCATTTTATTAATTTCCTCTGGGAAATTTTGTTCGCCTTCATCCTTTTTAGACCGGAAAAGTGATCGCACTGCGCCGCGAAGATCAATCAGTATGGGAACGCCGGGCGTCCTTTTCACCAGCGGTGGTGAAAAAACTCATCAAGCAGGGCGTCAAAGTGATAGTACAACCGTCCAACAGGAGAGCCTACCCGATGCAGGTAAGTGTCACTATCGCTAAGTGGGCAAGGTCGCAGAATCCCCGATGCAAATCGCTCCTGCTACCCTGTTACCAGGGATGGAACCGTATCAGGAGGACAGTTTGTAAGCGTCAACATTTTTATTTTTTTGCGTGCCCTTATCATAATGGGCTCGAGTAGCTAGGTGGCATGTGAGGGCTTCATCGCGACAAGAGATCGAAGAACTTCAACAGTAAAACCAATGGAACAACTAGCGCGGTGCAAACTGCTCCACTAGACGTTAGCTGTGGAGTCGACCATCGTCTTATCGGTCCTGCTCGAGACCGGCGCACATGGCGCGAGATAATGGGTGCTCTAGTACAGTTTGTATCCCGCGGTTTTCTTCTTGCGTCCTTTCACGCTGAAACACGCTAAAGAGCCTCTCGAGGTTAAGTTCCGTTCCTCGTAACCTGCAGTACTTTGGGCTTTGTTTGTCTACCTATCAAATCGCTGCTGATAATGCAAGTGCAAGTGTGACCCTCAACATCCTTACAGCTTACATTGTTCGTACTGACAGCACGTGACGATGGCAGTCCTTATTGGCTAGTTGCTGCCCGTTTTTCCTTTGCAAACTATTGGCGGCAACCGCAGGATTGCCACTTGACATCGCACCATGAGGCGATATTGGTCTATCTTTCGAAGCCTCGTTATTATTGCAATTTGATTAAGCCGCTACGAGATATCGTGCGACCAGATAAGACCACCAGCGCCATTTATCAACGGGAAACATCGGCTCAAGCAATTCAGCTCGAGGTACACCCTTAACGCTGAGTAGAAAGTGATAGGGTGAGATTCCTTTTGAGTCGGGATGGGTGGTACCGACGAAATGAGCAAGGAGTCCGCACGAACCTGATAAGAAGCTGACTGATGGCGTAGTACACACCTCCCCTGGTTGTTTATTTATTTTCCTTCGCTTTTCTCTGGGCTTTTTTTGTTGTTTTGTGTGCCTACGGAACACCCTACGCGTAATTGTTTGTCGCAACTCAATGGAGCATGCCGATTGAATGGAGCGCGGAACCGATCCTATCAATGGTTGTCACACGAGCCACACGCTTGAAGATTAATTCTGAGAAAAAAAAACGCACCAGATCGTGAGACGTAGTTTGTAATTACGAGATCTACACGCGCTGGATTTACCGGAGCACAGCTCATTTGACCTTGTTTTCTTTGTTTAACCCTTGTAAAGGCTTACCTTAATGCCGGTGCCACGGTACAGGAGGACATCAGCGAGGCGTCGGTGATCTTCGGCGTCAAACAGGTTCCGGTTGATGCGTTGATCCCGCAAAAAACCTACTGCTTCTTCTCGCACACGATCAAGGCCCAAGAGTCCAACATGCCGCTGTTGGATGCGTGCCTTGAGAAGAACATACGGTTGATCGACTACGAGAAGTTGATGGACCGTAACGGATTGCGGTTGGTGGCGTTTGGCAAGTACGCTGGTGTGGCCGGTATGGTGAACATTCTGCATGGACTTGGTCTACGGTTGCTGGCGTTGGGACATCACACACCGTTTATGGTATGAGCGCGAATGCGTCTGAAAGATCGTCAACGAGCATGATTTTAATTCTCTCTTCGTCCTTCCATGATTCTGCAGCATGTTGGCCCGGCACACAACTATCGAAACTCTTCCATGGCCCGCCAGGCCGTACGGGACTGCGGGTATGAGATATCTCTCGGCATGATGCCCAAATCGATCGGTCCGCTGACGTTCATCTTCACTGGGTCCGGTAACGTCTCGCAGGGTGCACAGGAGGTGTTCCAGGAGCTACCGATCGAGTTCGTCCCGCCGGAGATGTTGCGCAAGGTGGCTGAACATGGTTCACCCAACAAGCTGTATGGCTGCGAGGTGAGCAGATCTGATCATCTCGAACGCCGGGAAGGTGGAAAGTTCGATCCCGTCGAGTACGATCAGTACCCGGAGCGGTATATCTCCACGTTCAGCAAGAATATCGCCCCGTACGCATCGGTGATCGTTAACGGCATCTATTGGGCGGTGGGAGCTCCAAAGCTCATCACGATTCCGGACGCGAAAAACCTACTCCGACCCGCGAATACACCCTGGTTACCGACGAGTCGAGGATCACCGGCATTGCCTCACCGGATGTTGGCCATCTGCGATATCTCGGCTGATCCTGGCGGTTCGATCGAGTTCATGAACGAGTGTACGACGATCGATACACCTTTTTGTCTGTATGACGCCGATCGCAACAAGGACCAGAAGAGCTTTAGTGGACCTGGTGTGCTCGTGTGTTCGATCGACAACATGCCTACACAGTTGCCCCGTGAAGCGACGGACTTCTTCGGTGATCTACTGTTCCCGTACGCGCTCGATATCCTGCAGAGTGACGCCTCGAAGCCACTCGAGGAGCACAACTTCTGTCAGCCCGTGGAAGGCGCGATCATCTGCAGCAACGGAAGTCTAACGCCAGGCTTTGAGTACATCAACGAGCTGCGTGAATCAAACAATCGATCACGCCATAAGACCGAGGGTTCGTACGTTGGCAAAAAGCGAGTGTTGGTGTTGGGTGCTGGTTTCGTTTCGGCCCCACTTGTCGAGTACCTACACCGGGAGTCAAACGTTAGCATTAAGGTGGCCTCACAGTACAAGGAGGAAGCGGACAGGTTGGCACAACGCTACCAGGGCGTGGAATCGGTGTACATGAACGTGCAAGATGAAAGTCCCAATCTGCAAAACCTGTGTGAAGAAAGTGACGTGGTTGTGTCGCTGCTGCCGTACTCTCTGCACAGTGTCATTGCGAAGCATTGCATCGCGGGTAAAACCCATCTCGTGACCGCAAGCTACGTGAATGATGACATCAGTGCTCTGCACAGTGCGGCTCGAGATGCCGGCGTGACCATCATGAATGAGGTCGGATTGGATCCTGGTATTGATCACCTGCTGGCGCTTGAGTGCATTCAGGACGTGCAGGAAAACGGCGGAGTAGTGGAGTCGTTTGTGAGCTTCTGCGGTGGACTTCCGGCGCCTGAACACTCAGACAACCCGTTGCGGTACAAGTTCTCCTGGTCACCACGTGGTGTTCTGCTTAACACGCTCTCCTCAGCCAAGTACCTGAGCAAGGGTCAGGTTGTGGAGATTTCTGGAGGTGGCGAGCTGATGTCAGCCCCACGTGATTTGGAGTTCCTGCCAGGATTCGCACTGGAAGGCTTCCCCAATCGCGACTCCACCAAGTACCAATCCCTTTACGGACTAACGAACATCAACACGCTGCTCCGGGGCACGATCCGGTACAAGGGCTTCTCGGACACCATCAAGCCGATGCAGCTGCTGGGATTGATTGATCCGAACCCACATCCACTGTTGCATCCTCACGGGCCAGAGCTGACCTGGCGGCAGCTTATCGTGAACATGGTTGGTCTAGCCGATGCGGATATTTTCATTGAAAATCTCAAGTACAAGCTGGCGGAGCGTGTCGGCACCATCGAGGGCTTGGAAGAGCTCGGTCTGCTCGATAATGTCCCGGTGGTCAAGATGGGTTCACCACTGGACACTCTCAGCTACTACCTGTCGAAGAAGCTAGCCTTTGGTAAGTGATCCCACTCTTTAGGTGCCTTGTTATCCTGCATGATCCTACATCCGGTTCCGTTGGTTTGTTTTCCCAAACAGCCGACACAGAACGTGATCTCGTTGTGCTGCGGCATGACGTTGGAATCCGCTGGAGCGATGGACGGCGTGAGGAACGTGGCATCAACTTTGTCGTGTACGGGCAACCCGCCTCGGAAGGAGGACACTCTGCAATGGCTAAAACGGTCGGGTTTCCGGCGGCCATCGCTGCCAAGATGGTTATCGATGGTACGTATCCTTTTGGTCGTTAGATCGGGGCTCAGATTATCTGTTAATGCGTTGGTTTCCGTTGATTACGCTTCTCTTCATTCGCTGACATTTGTTTGTTTCCGGTCCATTAGGCGAAATCCAGCAGCGTGGCGTTGTGCTGCCATTCTCGGCCGATATCTACCGGCCAATGCTGGCCCGGCTGGAACAGGAAGGACTAACGGCGACCACAACAACGAAGGTCCTGTAAAGAGGGAACTGATGCGCACGAAGCGAACCACCGGTTATGAAGGCAACGTTTTTTTTTTTGTAATAAATATATTATGTCAGGTGGCTTTTTTGCAACTCGATATCTGATAAGTATTTGTAACGACGAGCCGTCGATGTTGTTAAATGTTTAAATAAAAAATGATGCTCATGTTCAAACAATGCGATTTGAGGGTTGCGATTTATAGTGGAATTTATTCAGCTAATTGAAGTTTGTTATACGAAACCTGAGTTATAAAAAACGCCTGTAGTTGGTTGGCACAATAGTTAATGTTGAGTTCCTCGAAAGACACATGCACGCGAGTAGAGCTGCTTGTAATAATAGAGAAAAATGCAACTCATACAAAAGAGGAACGATGCATCACGATACATTACTGGTTCCCGTCCGGACGCTTGCATACGAATGCACATGCAGCTGCGGACGACGTTCGGCTGCGGGTTCATCGTTAGTGCATTTGAAAATTATACGACTCAATCGGCTTATCAGCTGGGACCGGCTCGGCACAACCACAAACAACCAGCAGCAGCACACTCGCACCCATCGAATTCCACATATATGCAGGTCCGCGGGTTCATTCCTGCCAGAGTCCGTTCGTGCTCGTCATGGCGTGAATTGCACCCTACGCAAGACGTACGCAAAACAACAAGGAGACCGGAAAGAGGCCAACCCACCACGGATTATGAGTATCGTAGCGACAATCGGACATTGGAGCTCGGGAAAACGTCGACCATTCGCCGACGAACCGTTGAATGGAACGGAAGCGCTTTCGAAGGGCTTTCCACAAGGGAGCCACGTTGAGTGTGTGCGAACGCGTTCTCAGCCCACTTCACGTGGCACGGGTGGGCGTAGAACTGGTGGGAAAAACCACCCTCGCGAGCAACACCGATAGTTAAACCGATTAAAACCCGGTAGGTTGTGTGTCGTTCGACAGAGCAGTCGTTCAACAGCCATCACTACGGCTAGAGGAGGCCTCCCTAAAAACGGGGCGACCCAAAATAGGCACAAATCACGGAAAGGTCCTGCACCCGGAATTGTGATAAGCCATCGGACGGTCAGCCTCGGCGCAGCTTTGTCGTACGATTGCGCGTGCTACAGTGAACGAACTCTCTCGCCAGTGAGCTGGCATTTCTCGCGTGGTACCCACCGGGCTCCGGTTGAGATCACGCGTGATACGATCTGTCGCTGCGAACGGTGACGAAACGCGCCTTATCAGTGTGCATCCGCGAGTGCGCGCGCGTTCGCGAGTGTGTACGAGTGGTTTCACGCCGGATCGTTCTTCGTGCGGGTCGCATCGTGACCCCGTGTGAGCTTTGGATTAAACCCCGCCAGCTTGCTGGTGCGATTGTGTTCGTACACATACGCCGCGGTTCGCGCGCTACGCGCAAGCTGATACGGGTGGGAGGTCATCGGTTCGCGTTGGTGTGCGCGCGTAAACCAACCGATTGTGCGACCGGCGCGGCGAGCTCACGATGATAGCCGCTTAATTCGCCCCGTCCAGTCGGGTACACGCGGTGGCCCTTTAATTAGTGTGTGCAGGCCGCAGTGATAGCCGGACCGGCGGCGAAGATCGCACTCGCAAGTCGTTATACTCGCAACGTAACGCAACGTGTCGCACGCAAAGCACAGTGATCTCTGCCCAGAGCCCAACAGTGCGCGCGTGAACGTCATCTCCTCCGTGATCGCGAGTTCCGTCGGAGGAGGAACGGAAGTTTACATCAAACGAATAAAGTGCATGTGAGCAGGGCAGCCTGCAAGTGAACGTTTCTGTTCCGGGCGTTTTTTGAGCGATCGACGATCATCATGATCGGAATAAAGTACCTCAACGATGCTCACCTGAAGGGCTTCGAAAAGTACAAGGTAGGTACGGTGGCAATGTACAACTCGCGGGCAGACTACCGTGTGCGGGTTCTCACACGCGAAGGTGTACTTTGTATCGTCCGGTCGTATGACTTTTTATTCGCTAAATGTGATAAGTGGCTGTGCTGCGTTTGAATTGGATAACGTTCTCTGCGTGCGCGGGATGCTGTCGGTAAAGTGGCACAAACAGCACACATCCACACGGGCAGGGACTTTTTTTTGGCGTATGATGTGATGTGCGCAAGGAGTTCAGTGCAGAAGACTCAACTCATGGCGGAATCGGAAACGTGGTGTTTAATCTGGGCGTGTTTCGTGCGATTGCGTGATCGAAGAGGTTTTGGGAAAGAATGCCGACCATGTGATTTTGTCTGAAACCATCGGAAATCGTACGACAATCGGTACGGTGGCGAATGCTTAATTTCTAACCAATGCTGGTAATCGTAGCGAAGATAAGTGTGATTTATCGTGTGTAGTACAAGGCTCGATTAAGAACGGTCGGTTTCTTATCGTCCACGCGGACTAGGACGTTTGTGGGCCTTGTTATCGTGATGTTTTATTGCCCACCAGTTGCGAGGTGGGGTTTTTGAGATTGTTTTCCATTTTTTTTTGTTCAACGGTTTTATTATTAAGCAGTCATTTTAATCCGAACTTAATCAAACTGATTATGTTTCGTGTTGTTTTGTTTTCGGTGTAGCAATTCCCTGCTATATCTGGTAAGAACTTGCCTTTTTAGGTAGATTAGTTTTCTACCCTTGCAAACGATCGTTACAAGTAATTGAAACTATTAAGAGTGTTTGAGACCCAAACCGAATGCGTCATTACCCCAAAAAAATGGAACGTTTTCAAACGTCTTCCATTCTCGTTTTTTTTTAAATCAGCAACGTCTTTTTTGCAACCCCACGTGTTTCCGCGTTTTCAGAACGGGTCGGTAAAAACACCACGGGGTGGAAATCGAAGAAAACAAAAACACCACCGCCACTGTTTACCGATGCGACACGTTTGATATGAAACAATCGACCCGACTGTTGTTGTTTTTTTGTTCCGTTGCCCTTCTTCCGCTACCGGCGCGACCTTATTCCGCAATACCGGCGAAATATGAAGCACCATGGGTCAGGTTCACTTTCTCTTTCCAAGCCACCGGAACAGCGTATGATAAGGGAAGATTGTTACTTTATCGCCTCTCCGTATGATGGGTTGTGTATACGATGCTGTTATGCGAGCAGAACCCAAACCACGTGGGGTTGAAATGGAGTGCTTGAGAGACGGCGAGAATTTGCACGATATGCATACATATTATTCAAATGCGCTGCAAAACCGTAATGCAACGTCCGGTAGTTATCGTGGTCGTGTCAATTTCAACAAGCCCACAAATTGCTTCGCCAACATTCGTCTGTCTTTCCACAAACAAAAATAGACAGTCAGGAATGTAACCCTTATTCCTGAGCTTTCTTAGGGCGCGTAGATGCTTCTGTCCTTCGTCCCTATCACGCCACAACCGGTGGTGATCACCAGCGATCGTGATCTATGCCCTATGCGTTACTCTTTATAAGGAAGAAAAAAAAAGGCTTCGCAATAACTCTTTCCGAGTTGATAATCCCATCGTCTTTAAGGAAGCAGCCACGGCAGCATTATCGGTTCATTGGACTAGAATCACTTTACCCACCCAACACACGTCCGACATGACAGCTTGAACGGATCGATCAATCGAATGTAAGACGGCGTGCGAATGGCAAAATGACCTGTTTACAACTGGCGCCCTGGTCCACCGATAGTGCCCAGATAATTAACACATGGTAGCGCGTTTTCCTAACCGACGGAAGAACGTACACATGGAACATCGACGAATGAGCATAGCATTTACATAGCGGCTCTAAGGATGTCCGCTGTGTGAAAGGAAATAAAGGAAAAAAAGAAAAGCCAAGCAGTTGTAGCCACCGGGAAGGAGATGTGCCGGATTGACGACGGGGGAACGTAAAATCGAAGCGAAACAAGGCCAAAGTTATGAATAAATCAGTCTACCACCCAAGCGCTATCGGTCGCAGCTTGTGACCTTCCGGGGGAATTCAAAATGATAGGCGATGGGAATTTGGAACGGCGACCGAAGCAACACCGAAGTGGCACCATTTGCGTTAGTACATTCCAGGAAGTTTTTTTTAAATTTCAAACCAATTCAAACCGCTACTTTGCTGACGTACCTCGTAATAAGCGAACACCAACGACTGGTATATATATTTAAAATTGGTTTTAAATATGTCTTCCTTCCCAGTACAACTGCGTGGACACTAGTATTCTTAGCGTGTATGTTATGCACCCGTTCTGGAACAAAGTGGTCCTGTTTTGTCCCCGATGGATCGCGCCCAATTTGCTGACCTTTACCGGCTTCCTGCTGACGGTGGTGAACTTTTTCCTGATCGCGTACTATGACTACGATTTCCGGGCGGCCACCTTATCACCCATACCCGTGCCCGATTGGGTGTGGATGCTGGCGGCCATAAACCTGTTCGTGGCCTATACACTAGGTAAGTTTTGCTGGAAGATGGATTGGAACATTGGTGACAGACAGGCTTATGGCAATCACTTCTTCCACAGACGGTATCGATGGCAAGCAGGCACGAAGAACCGGGACCAGTGGACCCTTGGGAGAGTTGTTCGATCATGGGCTTGATTCCTACTCGGCGGTTCTTATACCGATCTACATGTTTAGCTTGTTTGGAACCGCCGATCTGCCACCGGTGCGCATGTACTTCATCACACTCAACGTATTTCTTAACTTTTATCTGCCGCACGTGGAAAAGTATCTCACCGGTGTGATGTTTCTGCCGTGGGGGTACGATTTCGTCATGTGGGTAAGTCGACAGTGTTTGTGACGGTGTTCTTGGAGTGTCTGTTATCGATAAAAATCCTTCCCAATCCACTTTCAGGGTGTATCGATCACGCTCGCTATCACCGGCATCTTTGGGGCAGAGTTTTGGCAGATTCCAATCTTTGGCGTAAAACCGTGCCACGTCTTCGAAATGACGCTCTACGTGTCCGCAGTCATCACTAGTCATCCTATTATAATCTACAACATCTACAAGTGCGTGCCAAACAGCATCACTATGAACCGCACAATTTTAATGCCTTGGTCCTTTCAATGCCATCCTAGATCTTACCGCGACAAAACGGGCAAAATGCGAACATTCAGCGAAGCGATTCGACCACTGATCCCACTCAGCAGCCTGTTCGTCCTTTGCACTGCTTGGGTGTTGTGCTCCCGGAACGGGATCATCGACATGGAGCCTCGGTTGTACTTTGTGATGTGTGGCACGCTGTTTTCGAACATCTGCGTAAGTCCACCACCACGCACTGGACAGCTTCGACCGGTCTAAATAGCACCGTTTTTCTCGCCCTTCAGTGTCGCCTGATTGTCTCACAAATGTCCGACACCCGGGCGGACCTCTGGAACGGACTGCTAAACCTGCTGTGCGTCGTCACGTTCTTCTCCATCCTGCCGTATCCTGCTATCGGCCTACCTGACCTGAACGTCGAACTCGAGCGATACCTGCTGTACGGGTTGACAACCTGCGTAACGATCGCGCACCTTCATTACGGCACCGGTGTGGTACGGGAAATGTGCCACCACTTTCGGATTCGCTGCTTCAAAGTAAGACCGGACGATACTAAACCCACCGCCACCACTAATAACCTAGACGTTAACCGTAACGGTAGCTATCCTAACAAGCATCATCTTAACCACCGCCAGAGAAAAGTCGAATAGTGCGGCAGTAGTCTGTAGAGCGCCGGCCAGAGAGACAATGCTAGAACCCTAATACGAACTGACCATGAACAACCCCGAATCACTCAACCTCGGTCACCCGGCGGTTTGAGACCGGCGAGTTTTCCGGAATGTCCGGAACGACACCGCACCTTCGCCAAAACTGTTGTTGTCTGCCATCCCGTGTGTGTATGTGTTGGTGGGTTGATGCAAATGTTCGAAGCGAACCGATGCATAAATGTTTCGTTTCATTCGCAAGTAATCAACATTCCCCAGGTAGCGATACCAATCACCGGTAGGCCGTGTTTTGTGATGCTTTTACCGAGCGCTGGCTGCATATGCTGTTGCTTATGATTAACAAATAGATACTCGTCGCATGGTGCTGTGTTTTTGCATATAGGTGTGACCACCCGCCCCCGCCCTTAGGTTATCCGTAGTTTAGTTTTGTGTCATCCTGTCCTGGCCCAAAAATTGGCCGCGTTTTGCCGGCAAAAAAAAAACCCGAGGCATCTACTAATATTGACCACCTTGGTTTTCTTCCATCAACATTCGCGATTACTCGGCGGACACGGCGGAAACTACCTACCCAAAATACTCTCTAACTCTCTAATGCAACCCTGCGGTTAGACTGCACCGCACGATAAGCCTCTGTTAAGCGGCTAGGTACTGCTGCTGAGGTACGATCGCCGCAACAGCCAAAAAAGAAACATACTACACCCCTCTTACCGATCAGCCTGACCGATCAAATCGAACAGAAGCATGCCACACGGAGACGTGTTCCCTCGCGGACGGAAGTAGAACAGATACCTGCACTCACAGCTCACTCCAGCAGCATGTTTGGTTCCATGGCATCCCCAACCGTTTGCGTTTGTGCACAATAAACACTAAACTACTCTTTCGTTGATCGCGAACCGCGCGTACCCACAGATACCGACGGCATCGTTACCGCAGACCGTTTCACCACCAGCAGATGATTTGGAGGACATCGAGCTGTGAGTTGATCGGGATCCGGCCAATACTTGGTGCTCTTGTGCTTGTGCTTGCGTTAGTTAGCTTCCGTTTAGGACCCAGTCAGATGATCTAGGATATGCCGACACTTTTGTACATAAATGCCTACTTATGGAAATAATCAGAACGTTTAAATACGCTGTGTTATCCTTTGTTGCGTTGAGAAAAACTGCACAATCTTTTTTATCATTATGTTATTAATTTAATGCAATTAATTTAAATTGTATCTACTGATGATTTTTGAGGTGATTTTTGTTAAAAAACGTTATTTTATGATTTCAAACGAGCTATCTACAAACATATATCATTCCATTCACACCTTTGTCACAGCAATTGATGAAGATCATAATGAAAGATACAATACGTTTTGATTGGTACCGTTTGGTATAAATTATGTATTATATTTTAAGGTTAAAACATGCCCACTAGAAGAACTAAAATCAAGGAACCATAGCTGCGTACTATCTTATCACGCTGGTCGTTATATTGTGAACAAGCTCAGCTCTTGACTACGTCACGTGTTGCCATCTCAAAAGCGGCTTTGTTTCATAGCTCCTTCGAGCCAGTTTATCACCAACTGCCATGGAAGACGATCGTCTTGTGGAAATTCCTCGTTGCGATTGGGAAGAGTGGCGTGACCTGTATAAGCGAGACTGGCCGCGCCATGAAATCGCGTATAATACGGTGCAAAACTACATCAACTGGTCGAAGTATGATCGCAAGATCAAGGATTTGGTACTGTACAGTCTCAATGGGAATTGGCGTGAAGATGGAACCTATATTATAATAGTAAGTAACGGTTTACTTGCGTGCTTGAAACAGTTCAAATTTTTATTGTTATATTGTTATTTGTGATGGCACGATAAAGGATCGTATCGATTTGTACATGCACACGCTGGATGAGTCTTCGGATAGCTTACGCCGGGCACTGGAGCTGGTAGATTGGGACTACTATTATGTGGCCGTAATGTGCGAGCACGAAAAGCTCTTGTTTGCAACGTTCAAAAAGCTCAACGTGCGTGTATTTATCGCTCGTCCAAATACGATCTACTTCCTCGCGAAAGAGGATGCTTTGCGGCTGGATGTGGCCATTCCACAGGGTCTCAAGGTGGACTCGCTTCAACCTCACCATGCGAAAATTATAAACGATCTTTGGCCACACCGTGAAGTGGGTTCGGAGTTTGCTTTGGAGCGTTTGATTCGCTGGAACGCTTCGCTAGGGTTGTTCGATGAACGAGGAAACCTACTGGGATGGTGTTTACTCACGCAAATGGGCGTCATGGGCTCGCTGGGAGTCATAGAGAGACGCAAAGGATACGGAAAAATTGTGGTGAAAGCGTTTGCGAAAAAGCTGGCAGCCATGGGCATTAACCTTTACGCTAGTATCTTGGTGGAAAATGAGCCTTCGAGGGCACTGTTCGAAAGTGTTGGGTTTAAAGCGATTAAAGACGTGAATTGGGTACGAAACTGCGAACGAAAACTAGTCGAATGGAGCTGTGGTGAAAAGAGAGAATTCAACTGAGCCACCGGAAGAAGAAGCACCCACTGTAAAAAGTATGCGTTACATATACGCTCTCATAAATGTCTACAAGTTTATAAGATTGCCCAAACTAGCATAAACAAGATTTAAATGAGGAGCACTTTATGTATTTTTTTTTCAACAGATATATTGTTATCATTTCAAGGTGTACCCTAGCTTATCTTGATGCAGCTTGGTTGGTAACAAATAAATCTTTTCTACCTCAGATAAATGTATCACTTAGTCCAACATTTGCGCCTGTCTCTATGTAGTGTAAGATTCAATTTAAAAAAGTACTGCTAAAGTGTGCCATTGACAGAGCAGAGCATCGAATCTTGATATTTTAATAGATACAAAAATATGTTGAATTAAATACAAATCTTATTTTACACTGAATAGAAAATAAATAACCATTTTAAAAATCGCAAAAATACGTTGAGATGAACGATGTGTGTTTTTAAGCTGTGAATGAATTTCTAATCAAATGTTTCAATGTTCTAAAGAAAACGTTCGTTCAGGCATTACATTAGTCATATTTTCGTATTTTAATTTGTTATTCCGATCGTATCAATCTTAGTAAGCAAAACTCAACTGTCACTTTTCAAATTAGGACGTTATCCAGTAAAGGCTCCCACTTTAACGATCCAACCGGTGCCAGTAGTTCCGTTCAAGGGCTGCTCGGTTTTGCAAAAATCGAAACCATGCACTAGACACGCAGTGCTACACGAACGATCGTCGAATGGGATCGTTCACACAGTTCCCTGGGTCATCCGAGGTCCCTTCAGAGACTGCCCCATCTTCCCCGAAACCCTCTCGCTGGCAAAAGTGACCAGAAATGCTGGCAGCGATTGTGTAATCTTATCAGCTGGCATTCAAAAAGCCGCCGAGAGACGAACGGTGTTGCACCAACACCTTTTTAAACCCCCGTCCCTAACCTAACACAGCAGCATCCAGCTATCTGCTGGGACACGACACTCCTTCGCGCGTTTTGCCCGCACCATGCACCACGGAACGGAACGCCTCTTTAGTAGCGCGCAAACAAATCAGCTATGCAGAACGACTCGCTCGTCCGCATCCCTACGAACGCCTGGGACCAGCTGCGAGACCTATACAAGGAGGACTGGCCGCGGCACGAGATTGCGTACAACAATGTGCATAATTACATCCGCTGGATAGAGCGCGAACCGCAGATCAGTGCCACCTTGATTGTGTGCAGCTTAAATGACAGCTGGCGGGAAAATGGAACCTACATAATTATCGTAAGTCTTGCGCAATCCCAGCATCGATAAGCGATAGCGTATCGACTGGCAGTGTCTGCAAATGGGCAATAGATAAGCGAACAAGTGACCAATGGCTACCATACATCCGCAGGATCACACCGACGTGTTCATGTACACGCTGGATCCCACGGGCGAAACGTTAAGGCGCATGCTGTTGCTACTCGACTGGCACCACAGCTACCTAATGAACATGTGCCTGTACCGTGCGATCGTCCTTGAGGTGTACCGGTTGCATCGGCTCGATATCGCCTTCGACAGTGCCGACGTGATCTATTATCTACCGCAGCAGGTGGCGCTGCATTTCCGGTTCGATTTACCTGTAGGACTGTCACTTAAACACATCCCACCGCAATATGCATCCTTTATCTACAACCAGTGGTTGAACAAGTCCGTTGGCACGGAGTACTTTATCGAGCGAATGCTCCGATGGAACGTTTCGATGGGGTTGTTCTGTGAGGGCGTACGGGAACCGCTCGCCTGGTGCATTCGAACACAAAATGGCGCCCTCGGATTGCTGGGAGTGGTCGCACCACGCAAGGGTTACGGCTCGTTGGTAATAAAGGCATTTGCTAGACGACTGGCGGAGCAAGGATGCAGCACGTATGCCAGCGTTCGCTGCTCGAATGTAGCTTCACGGAAGCTTTTCGAGAAGTTGGGCTTTCGCGAGACTGGTGAGGTGACTTGGATGAAAAATATGAAGAGCACATTTAGCGGAACCGCGCTTCGGAAGGCAATAAAAGCATAGGTGATTGGTTAAAGTATATTTCTTGCTTGATTCGGAGTGTCTGTGTTGTTTTTATACGGTGTTTAACATGGAAGTTTTTTTCTGACTAGTGCTCCAACTTTTTTAACTTTGTCCAGTACCACAGCTCGACGGCATCGAAACCTAACTTTTCGAATAAATTTCGTGATGGCACGTTGGCTTCCACTACGAATGCCTGCGGTAGTTTTCCTGCTGCGTGTAGTTGATTCGCAAGCTTCCGGATTATGGCTTGCCCTAAACCTTTTTTTCGGTGACTGGGAATGGTTTGGAAAACGGCCAAAGCTCCAGTTTGATCGCTAGTAGATCGAATATTAAAAGTTAAGGCAAATTAAGATTATCAAGCATGCTTTTCAACGGCATAATTGGAAAACTTACATCAAACACCACGAAACCAAACGATCGTGTGCATCGTACACACCCAACGATGGGTTACGATCGATGAGGCGAGATGGAAGATTCGCAAACAATGGATCATTGTGCTCCCATAGCTTCTCGACAAAAGTTTTATCGACAAGACGCACGGAATCGAAGCGATATCCGTCTGGATGAGTTTCGACCGCACAAATATCGTCCGTGCTGGGAACCGACTGCCTGTAACAAACCATTCGCTCTTCTACGTGCTTACAGTATCCAACGGAGCTGATAATGCTATCGATCAGCTCACGGAAACAAGAATCGTACACCAGGCTAATGTTTGTTTCACAGTCCTTCATGACGGTTTGAAGCACTCTGCCCAGACTATCGAGAGTATCATCCAAAGTGTCGAAAAAGAGTTCGTTATGGTCCTGTGAGAAAGAAAAACCGACAACCTTTGAGCAAAATTCAACGTGATCCTTGCATGATTAACACTACCTTCACGACGAAAGTGCCCGTTTTACGCCAGTCATGTGCAGGATCGGTAAACACTTGTACTTCACCATTCCGAACGAAATTGCGCCAGTGAAAGAAAACTTCAAGCGTGTTGTAGGTAAAGGCATATTTTGGCCAATTCACACGGAAGAGATCACGCAGCTCAGCAAGCTCTTCCAACGCTAGGCTTCGCAGATCACCTGGAGGTGGCATGACAATGAAACACAAGACGCTGGTACCGTCTATTGCCGTAGTCAACACACAACTAATGCTTGAGCATTTACGCTTTCCACATGCCAAGAAATTATCATGGCTGTGTGCCGGTTAGCGTGTTCCATTTTGCATATCTCGTTGATGGTGGTCAACACTGACACTACGTTGCTACTACGTGAGCTTGTTGCTGAATTTAATTCGCGATTAAACATCCTAATCAGTGGGCGAGAGTATATTGTTATAAATTCTCAAAAATTATCATTTAAATGAGTGGAGTGGAGCTCATTTGAATAAAAAAACGTTAACAATCATTTTCCTCTTAAAACTTAATTTAAAAACTCTCATTTTTCGTGGTCTACATACCTATGAAATTATTTAACCATAAACACCCTTACTAGTGGAAGATTCCCTACCATTCTGCAGTAATGCGGTTATTATAACACAACAATATACGGAGCGTTTCAGCCTTAACCCAATGACCTTACTATTACATCGTCAAATCAGATAAGCAACGTTGAAACAGTCAGCTAAACATGGTAAACGATCGATCGAGAATCAATCAAACTGAAATAATATTAATCAAACCCGCACCGTTGATGCAACCAGTTATTTTATTTCTGTTTCACATGCAGAAATACATCAAAGAAAGATGTAGCCAAATTATCCATATCCATAGGATCCATATAATTTATGCATCCTTTTGCCTATCGTCCGTAAATTTCCACCAAGTATTCGACTGGATCTCCGACGACTCGTGTCTGGAGCGCCAAATTAACGAATCGCTGTAAGAAACCACCACCGGTTAAAACCACACTGCCAGAACGATTAATTGATCGATCGAAAGCGCGAAGGGCGGTGATGCTGTAGTCGCCCGTATAGTTCACCGCCAGGTACGCAAGTCCGCCTGGAATGCCCGGGGCTGTCGAAATTTGTCTGCATGCAACAGAACCAAAGATTTCATGAACAGCGTGCGATTCGTAGATTGATGTGAAACTTACGAATAAAGCAAACGATCACCACTTCCGATGCTTCCCATAATGAGATCTGATCCTTGAACAAAACCGAATAAGGATACGGCAATAAACACACACGCTACTACGAGTTTGGTCATGATGATTTTGACTGATTTCGTCTATAAGAATTCTGTTCTGTGCTGTTGTTTGGAGCGTAACAATTCTACTACCGAAAGCTAAAACAATAGCACAGTTTATATACATCGCCATTTCGCTTTCTATCAGCAACTTGGTCGCAATCGGTACAAATTATCAAATGGGATACTGAAAGCAGAGGATAAGATAAACGATACCATGATTTCGATTACTAACATGAAAAATCATGAATGAGCCATAAGACCCGATCATTGCGATTTGATAGTCCTTTCAACGGAGATCGTAAGCGAAAAACTTTCTAACAATTAACGGAAGGACTAATTACAAATGCCACCAATGAATGATTCAACTCATGCGTGACTTGGCAGATTCACTATGGTTTGAATTTAACACGTGCACACAATAATCAACATTCGCATATTTGCTTCATGTAATTTTAACAAGTCAGTACATTACATACTACTCAAAACGACTAGATACTATTCTTAGACGTGAACTGTAAAATGATTTTTATGATTTATGTGTTTTGTAAATGTGAAATAAAAATAGAAGTTCTGCAAAAAGCTTTTTAAGTAATCCCCTACACATCTCCTCTTGATAAGCTATGCGCTTTAGGATACGCGCTTAAAGTATACAATTTAGTAGCACATTCTGGTTGATGGGTATGGGTTGATACACTTATTTCTGGTTGATGGGTATATAAGAAGTAAACGTTGCGCATATTTACCAATGTAAGGGCTACACATATTTTGCAAATGCCTAATCTTATCTATGCTCTATGCGAACCACGCGTAGCCAGCAGTGATAATGGAACAGTCTAAGTTTGTCCCTTGTCCAGAATACAGCAGCAACTACGGTCGAAGATCAACTGCAGGAAACATTTGTTTATACCGCTAAAGTTTCTTTACAATAGGATCACGAGGAAATGAATATGTCCACACTGGAAAACACATTGGCGTCGTATACTCATCCCCATCGACTAGACCAAAAATCATCTGATAAACATGGAAACATAGCGACTGAAAGCAGTGGAAAAGTACCAAATCCGAAACCAATCGAAATACTCTCCAACAAAAATACCTATTATTATTAATCAAAACCGCACCGTTTATGCCACCAGTTATGTTAATTCTGTTTCTCCCACATACAAATAGGAAAGAAGGGAGCAGTCAAATTTTTTAGATTAAAGGAAACAATTTTATTTATGCATCCTACTGCTTATCGTCCGTAAATTTCCACCAAGTAATCGAGCGCATTTCCGACGACTCGTGTCTGGAGAGCCAAATTAGCGTACCTCTGGTAGAGACCACCACCGGTCAAATGTGCCTGGCCAGTACGGTTAAATGATCGATCGTAAGCACGAATCGCGGTGATATTGTAGATGCCCGTGTAGTTTACCGCCCGATACGCAAGTCCTCCGGGAATGCCAGGTGCTGTTGAAACTTGCCTGCAAGCAACAGGACCGAAGATTTCATGAACATATCGTGCGGTTGGTAGTTTTATGAGAAACTTACGAATAAAGAATACGATCACCACTAACGATGTTGCCCAGAATGAGATCTGATGCTTGAATCAAGCCGAATAAGACTACGGCAATAAACACACACGCTACTACGAGTTTAGTCATGATGATTTTGAATGATTTCGTCTATACGAAGCACACTTGTTCTATTTGGAGCGTAACAATTCTACTACCGAAAGCTCAGACAGTGGCACAGTTTAAATACACCGCCATTTCGCTTTCTATCAGCATTTTGGTTCCCATCGGTACTAATTATCAAATCGAATACCGGAAGCAGACGATAAGATAAACGATACCATGATTTCGATAACTAACAAGTTTAATCATGTATTTGCCATTGGACCCGATCATTGCGAATTGATAGTCCTTTCAACCGTGACCGTAAGGAAGAAACTTTCTAACAATGAACGGAAGGACTAATTACAAATGTGACCATTCTAAAGCAAGATGCAACTCATGCAGATGGTGATGGTAAAGCAACTCATGCATTACTAGGCAGATTCACTGTGCTTTGAATTTAACACGTGTACACAATAATCAACATTCACATATTTGCTTGAGTTTATTTTAACAGCTGAAAATTACATACTATTCAAAATGACTTAGTCTTGCGCTGTAAATCTATTTTTATTATTTTTGTATCTTGCAATGTGAGTTGAAAAAACAAATTCATTAAACAGCTTTTCAAACAAAACCCTGCAAACCTTAAGCCTGTAGACAACTAAACAAATAAGAGTAATTTAAACGCTCAGCATGTAAATAAGAGTGCATGCGCTTTAATACGTCATGGATATCTATCACCAAGCGTCCACAGATATCACACGAATGTCCAATTAAAGTAAATAATTTAGTAGCGCATTCCGGTTTTTAGGTGTGAGTAGATACACTCACTTTTGGTTCATGGGTATATAAGAAGTATACTCTACTCATATTTATTAACGTATAGGTTACACACATTTTGCGAATACTTAATCTTATCTATGCTCTTTTCGAAGCAAGCGTCGCCAGCGGTGATATTGGAGCAGTCTAATTTTGTCCTCTGTCCAGAATACAGCAGCAACTATGGTCGAAGATCACCTACAGGAAATACCACCAAGCGACTGGTACGCTTGGCGCGATCTCTACAAAGTGGAATGGCCCCAACATGAGGTGGCCTACAATCTCATAGACAATTACATTCAATGGCGTGAGCAAGGCATCGAATTGGAGGGTTTAGTTGCGTACAGTTTGAACGGAGACTGGGCTTTACATGGAACTTATGTTTTAATTGTAAGTATCGATTGAGCGTGAGTGTATTTTAATCCCAACCAATAAAGTGTCTTCACAATAGGATCGCGAGGAAATGTTTATGTACACGCTGGAAAACACATTCGCGACGTTGCGTCGTTTACTAATCCTCATCGATTGGACCAAAAGCTATCTGATAAACATGGGAATATACCGACCACTAGTAGTGGAAATCTACCAAATGTACAATCTCGAAATACTATTCGACAAACATACTGTCATCTACTATATGAACCACGATGAAGCACGCCAGTTGGATGTGCAGCTGCCTGTTGGATTACAGTTCGCTCCATTGGAACCATCGCATGCCAAGTACATTAATGACGAGTGGCCTCACAAACGACCGGGTAGCGAGCAATTTATTGAACAGCTAATTCGACGAAACGTTAACATAGGTTTATTCGATGGTGAGGGAAAGTTAGTAGCGTGGTGCATGCGAGTTCAAAACGGAGCCATGGCTATGCTTGGTGTAGCTAAACCGAGGCAAGGATATGGGTCACTAGTGGCACGAGGTTTCGCACAGAAAATGGGTACATTAGGGCTTAACACATACGCCAGTGTGATCGAAACAAATGAACCACCAAGAAAGATGTTTGATAAACTCGGATTTAAAGTGGCGTGGCACACAGATTGGATGAGAAACGGTCCAAGAAAATGCACCATCAAACCAGTTATTTAATGTAAACCCCATCAGAAAAGTATTCTTTAAATTGTTTGAGATTCGAATTCTCGTTTACTCAAGTAAAATAGTGATTGGCTATTGTAGCCATTATTGTTCCGCACTCGCTACCATCCAGTGCAGATTTTGCATTTTTTTAAATCCAACGCTCTCAAATAACCTTATCGAGTTTTCGTTTCCGTGTAAAACGTACGCCTTTGAATCCGAACCAGCCAGAGCTAATCGTTTCGCTAATTCGATTACTACTATTCGCCCGTATCCCTTACGACGAAACGCTGGCATGGTTTGAAGATCCGAATGAGCTCCGGTTTGATCACTAAAATTACCAAAAAAAAAATAGATTACATACATAGATACAAAAACTAGATACATAATAGATTTTACATAATCTCCGAAAAGACCTACCTTAAACACCACGATATAATCTGACCCTTTTCGTTAAACAATCCAACGCTATCATTGAACGAAATCAATCGCTTCAGTAATCCGTAACCCGATTCGTAACTAATGTGGGTTCTCAAAGGCCACTGGTCGTAGATGTGATCTAAATCTTTTAGTGTTATCTTCTCAAACACATAGCCTTCTGGTAAAGAAGGCGAATGCAACTGAAATGCTTGTTCTTTTGATAAGTAGTAGTAGTTTGCTAAATTGCTAGTCACAACTTTTAAATGTTTCTCGCTAATTACTTTCAATATCGCTTGATGAAACTTGTCCAGAAAATCCATACTGACCTCGCTGAACGATTGCCATTCAATTTGCAAAAGCAGCCTTATCAACAGAGAACTATTTTCGTCTTGAGCCGTTGAATAGAAATAGATTTCAAATCCATCCTAGAATGGGATGAGAATAATCAGCGATTGTTGATTTTTCTATCAGGTCAACTCAGCACGCTTACCTTCAACACAAAGGTTTCGTCCACCCTCCAGTTACCATTCAAGGAGTAACATTGCACACCCGTCGTTTGATGTTGTTCGTTCCATTTAATGTAGGTTTCCAACATATGATAAGCAAACTCGTGTTTTGGCCAATCACTTCGAAAAAGGATCTTCAGTTCGGTCCAATCTTCCGGTGAGATCTCCACCAGTCGATCACTTCCAGCCATAGCTAAACGATGATGGAAAATGGACATGAGTAGGAACAGATAATAATGAGGCAGAATTAGTTGTTTGTTGAAAGTGTGTTATCACCAACGAACAGGAAGAGATTCTCGACTGTTGCTGAGGCTTGAATGATAATGGCTGAAGATAAGATATTACATTTGCAAGTGTTCATTAACAACTTGAATCGTTTTGAATTTTATTGCCGATTTATAGTTGCGGTCCTATCAAAAGTAATAGATCAACGGTAGAACAAGATAATTATCACGTAATGTAGCTTGTATTTAGAATCTCTAGTCCACCCATTCCATGTCCGGCGCAGTCGGAAAAGTTCTTATCCAATACGCTTCGCCATCATGTTTGAATCCTATCTGTTCAAACATTCGCTTTGAGGGTTCGTTGTTTCCGTTTACTAGTGCAAAACAATCTTGTCCAAGGGCTGCTATCTGTTTTGTCACTGCAAGCGCTACAACCGTTCCGAAACCACGCCGGAAATACCCGGCGTCGACTTGCAGAGCTCCAAGGGGACCAGCTTGTAATCGAAAGCACCACGCCACAAGTTTCCCAGAAGAACGATCGTAGAGACCAACGTTGGGATTCCACGCTGCCAGGCGCTGGAGAAAGAACAGAGATCCCTGGTGCCGATTAGGCCACACGTCGTTCGCTTTGGATGCATCTTCCGCGCTAAGTGACTTCAACTCAAACCCGTCTGGTACTGAGAGATTCAACGCATCGCAATCTGCCTTGGGCATGTAGTACAGAAACGTTTCACTGTCATACTCCATCGTAAGCTGTTTAGTAGTGATCACATTCAGCACAGGCTGCCGATGCCGAGAAAGTAAGGAGCTCACTTTCAAACCACCGCTCCAATCAAGAAGGTGAAGGGCTCGCTCCAGCACACGATTTGTCGGTTCCCAGCTGTACACGAACAATTGGTATCGATCCTGTGGAAGAAAAACAAGGCCGGAACCATTTTCATTGTCAACAAAACGGAGAGCTTAACGGTTACGAGCCACCGTTTGATTCCACGTACCACGACTAGGTAAGTTCCGTCGTCCCGCCAGGTTCCATTTAGACAGTAAATGGTGAGATTTTTAATACTGGGATCTTTTTCGTACCAGCGCACGTAATTGTCGATCGTCGAGAACGCCACATGATGCTTGGGATAATCCTTACGGTACTGGTCACGTAGCTCACTCCAATCGTCAACGGGAATGATGCAAAGACGATCCGTGGTCTCCATCGTTTGCACTACAAATGAGTCAGAGATAAGCGTGGTTGCACTCGCATAAGAAACTGGAACAACTCACTATGGACAATGACCCGGGCGGGAAGATAATGTGTTTTACATGTTGACAGTATTACAACAGAAAACTATTCATAGCTGCAATATGCATACTGAACTGGAATTCATATGAACTATGTGCTGCCGTGCGAGAATAAAAAATCCTTCATTTTATGGCACGAATACAAAATTATAAAAAAAACTGTTGCTGGTTAACTTGAGGCGTCTCATAACTTGACAATTATGCATAAAAAACCCAAAATGAGTAGAAAAAAAACCTTGATGATACACGTTTTAGTTTATTTGCCATTAAACACACATGCCATTACTGGACATATGGTAATTTGCTTAAAACAGTGCTGATAGTGCACACTCGTGACACAAATGATCATTTCGTGTCGAACCACCCGCCATTTTGGGGTACAACATACCGGCATCATCATTACCGCAACAGTGGAAAGAAGCGACTCACGCAAAGAATTTAACCTAGCTACATTACGATCTAGCGAAATCTGATGCCGTCTGTTGATCGTTCAGTTCACGATCTTTGCTACATCGGTTCTAACGTACGTTCAAGATCATAGCTCATCCTCCATTTAATTATTTGTTTGACGTCCCGTTTGCTTGCAAAATGCATGACATACTGTGGCCCTATATTGGTAAAGTTTTAAACGCATTTCGAGCAAAGCAAGCGCGTTTGAGGCTGTTGTATGTTACCGCGGTTATTTCGAACGTATTTTCCATGTACTACGATTTTGCATTTACTGATAAACAATTACCTGGTGTGAAGAAAAGTTTAAAGCTGTTGGCTGCTAGTGAGAGATTTCCATTGCCACTCAAAGGGCGCATTATTTTTCTAACCTACTGGAATTTGGTAAGTGCTGATACTGTTACAACAAAACAACGGATGCTTATGACTGTACCGGAATGACAAAAAAATTTATAAGGCTATTCGTACCCCAACAGTGAATCAATTTGGTATATAGTGTAGACAAAAGTGCTGGAAAATCATAGCGATATGACAAAAAACAATAGATCAACGTCACGGTCTGGGTATCTTAGCTTCTGTGACGAATTGTCTTATGCAAATAATCAGCATGCGCTGCATGATAGTTGCTGTGATAAGGAATAGTTTATCACAAACATCACCGATGTAATGGTACATTAGGATTATTACAATAGCTCTTCGCTGAGATTAATTTCGCTACAAACGGCAATTAAGTCGCCGTAAATAATTATTGTTGTACATTGTGTACTGATTATAGTAGTATGACATTTTTTTTCTTTATAGTCCTACAATTTTTACATACAAAATACTACCTTCAATGCAACTTTTTACATATGATTACTAAGAATCTTTATCCTTATCGAGAAGATAAACGCACTGTAATGATTGAAATTACCAGATTTATCACATCACTGTATCAAAATCATATCTGGTGTTTTGCGCTTGTGATTCTTGTGATAATGCTGTTATACAACAATTTTACAATTTTCCTTTTTCCATCTCTAAGGAATGTTGTGATGGCTTTCATCATGGTGCCTGATTTATATTTCTTTTTCAATTAAAAGTCAAAAGAATTCTTCTAACAAGGATTCTATCAAAGACTGTTTTTGTCAAAAAAGATCCTCTAACAAGGATTCTATCAAAGACTGTTTATGTCAAAAGAGTTCCTCTAACAAGGATTTTATCAAAGACTGTTTTGTTTTAGAACAAGATAACTATCACATATTGTAGCTTGTATTTAGAATCTCTAGTCCACCCATTCCATGTCCGGCGCCGTCGGACGCGTTCCTATCCAATACGCTTCGCCATCATGTTTGAATCCAATCTTTTCAAACATTCGCTTTGAGGGTTCGTTTTTTCTGTTTACTAGTGTAAAACAATCTTGTCCAAGGGCTGCTATCTGTTTTGCCACCGCAATCGTTACAATCGTTCCGAAACCACGCCGGAAATACCCAGCGACGACTCGCAGACTTCCGAGGGGACCAGCTTGTGATCGAAAGCACCACGCCACAAATTTTCCTGAAGAACGATCGTAGAGGCCAACGTTCGGGAGAATGAACATAGATCCCTGGTTCCGAATAGGCCACATGTCGTTCGCTTTGGATGCATCTTCCGCGCTAAGTGACTTCAGCTCAAACCCGTCTGGTACTGAGAGATTCAACGCATCGCAATTTGCCTTCGGCATGTAGTACAGAAACGTTTCACTGTCACAACTAATCGTGAGCTGTTTGGCAGTGATCACATTCAGCACAGGCTGTCGATGCCGAGAAAGTAGGGTGCTAAACATCAAACCACCACTCCAATCAAGAAGGTGAAGGGCTCGCTCCAGCACACGATTTGTCGGTTCCCAACTGTACACGAACAATTCGTAGCGGTCCTGTAGAAGAAAAACAAGGCCGGAACCATTTTCATTGTCAACAAAACGGATAGCTTAACGGTTACGAGCCACCGTTTGATTCCACGTACCACGACTAGGTAAGTTCCGTCGTCCCGCCAGGTTCCATTTAGACAGTAAATGGTGAGATTTTTAATACTGGGATCTTTTTCGTACCAGCGCACGTAATTGTCGATCGTCGAGAACGCCACATGATGCTTGGGATAATCCTTACGGTACTGGTCACGTAGCTCACTCCAATCGTCAACGGGAATGATGCAAAGACGATCCGTGGTCTCCATCGTTTGCACTACAAATGAGTCAGAAATAAGCGTGGTTGCACTCGCATAAGAAACTGGAACAACTCAAACTCACTATGGACAATGACCCGGGCGGAAAGCTAATGTGTTTTATATGTTGACAGTATTACAACAGAAAACTATTCATAGCTGCAATATGCATACTGAACTGGAATTCATATGAACTATGGGTGTGCCGTGCGAGAATAAAAAATCCTTCATTTTATGGCACGAATACAAAATTATAAAAAAACTGTTGCTGGTTAACTTGAGGCGTCTCATAACTTGACAATTATGCATAAAAAACCCAAAATGAGTAGAAAAAGAACCTGGATAATACTGGTTTTAGTTTATTTGCCATTAAACACACATGCCATTTCTGAACATATGGTAATTTGCTTAAAACAGTGCTGATAGTGCACACTCGTGACACAAATGATCATTTCGTGTCGAACCACCCGCCATTTTGGGGTACAACATACCGGCATCATCATTACCGCAACAGTGGAAAGAAGCGACTCACGCAAAGAATTTAACCTAGCTACATTACGATCTAGCGAAATCTGATGCCGTCTGTTGATCGTTCAGTTCACGATCTTTGCTACATCGGTTCTAACGTACGTTCAAGATCATAGCTCATCCTCCATTTAATTATTTGTTTGACGTCCCGTTTGCTTGCAAAATGCATGACATACTGTGGCCCTATATTGGTAAAGTTTTAAACGCATTTCGAGCAAAGCAAGCGCGTTTGAGGCTGTTGTATGTTACCGCGGTTATTTCGAACGTATTTTCCATGTACTACGATTTTGCATTTACTGATAAACAATTACCGGGTGTGAAGGAAAGTTTGAAGCTGTTAGCTGCTAGTGAGAGATTTCCATTGCCACTCAAAGGGCGCATTATTTTTCTAACCTACTGGAATTTGGTAAGTGCTGATACTGCTACAACAAAACAACGGATGCTTATGACTGTACCAGAATGAAAAAAAAATTATAAAGCTAGCCGTACAGCAACAGTGAATCAATTTGGTATATAGTGCAGACAAAAGTGCTGGAAAATCATAGCGATATGACAAAAAACAAGAGATCTACGTCATGGTCTGGGTATCTTAGCTTCTGTGACGAATTGTCTTATGCAAATAATCAGCATGCGCCCCATGATAGCTGCTGTGATAAGGAATAGTTTATCACAAACATCACCGATGTAATAGGTGCATTAGGATTATTACAATAGCTCTTCGCTGAGATTAATTTCGCTACAAACGGCAATTAAGTCGCCGTAAATAGTTATTGATGTACATTGTACATTGATTAAAGTAGCATGAATTTTTTATAGTTCTAAAATTTACTCATACAAAATACTACCTTCAATACAACTTCTTATACATAAGATTACAAAGAATCTGTCATAATCCTTATCGATGAGATAAACACACTGTAATCATTGAAATTTATCAAATTTATCACATCACTACATCAAAATTAGATGTGGTATTTTACGCTTATGATTCAATAAGGCTTTTATACAACAATTTTACAATTTTCCTTTTTCCTCCACTAAAGAATGTGATAGCTTTCATCATGGTGCCTGATTTATATCTATTGTTCAATGAAAAGTCAAAAGAGTTTCTCTAACAAAGCCTTTTAACAAGGACTGTTCTTTTCTGAAAACCATTAAAAATCATCTTGTTATCACATGGTAAAAGCAACATGTATGTTTTTTTTGTGCTGATTTTGTATTTTCCACGGATTAAACATAGTGCTACGCGTACGTGGTAACCCTTTTGACATTTTGGGTACCTTTAAATAACGTTACAAAGAAGCAACATGGAGAGAAGCGTTGTGCTCTAATGCTCACACAACAGCGCCCACGCATCTCTTTGGTGCTCTTGTTGCGTACAAAGCCATACCTTTGCCGGATTTTCCATCCCTACCAATTCTGTCCGCACCTTAGACAATCCTCCCGGTGTTCCACCGTGCGAAGTAACGTCATCCTTGTTCGCTTGAGACACGATGGCGAATAACTAAGGCGCCTCCATCAACGCCTCGTGGGAGCGCTTTCCGTTTTTCCTTCTCTCAAACTCGTTCGCTCAAAGCGCTCTCATTTTTCACCGCATCCATCCGCTCATGTGCGGCGTCTTCGGTCCAAAGGCAAAACGCACATGTGTAGAGCATGCTGCCGTCCTACGTAAATTGCACCGGTCCGAAACAATTCATTCGTTCGTGTGCCATTGCGAGGTTCGTTTGCTTGTCTCCGTCGTCAACTCAAGTGCGCGTGGTCGCCGGTTGGGTAAGCGAAAGAAAAAAGCACTACCGTACGTGCGTTTTCCGTCGAGGTATCATCGTCATCATCGTCACGAAGGATTGCGTTTCCACAGCCCCCAGGGTGACGCGCAACTGAGAACGTGCAAAGTGTGGAAAGTGTTGAAGTTTTCCCGTTTTGCTTGCTCACGTTTCCCATCGGGCTACTTGGATGCACGTGTGAAATTTTGTCGCAAGAGTACTGTTTACCCTTGAAGCAAAACGTGTAATATGGCTACACTCTCGCCATGGAGCGTCATTGGAAATGCTACCGAGCCTCTTTTGTGACGAGTGCTAGAGCGCAGTAGGCACGCCTGGAAAGTGCTTCCGCGCAGACGTTTCCATGGTCTTGCGAACCCCCACGGCTGCCTGCAAAAGGCGATGCAGTAAAGGAACATGCTTTGTAACGTGGCTCCACTAAAAACCGTCTAGTTGCTCCCAATCTTCGTGCCTACTTGAACGCAAGTGAAAGAAAACCCTTGGGGACGTTTGTGTGTATGTGTGTGTGTGCATGTTTATGTGTTTATGCATGGTACGGCAATTCCGTTCTGAACGTCCTTAATGAGTTGCTGCTTCTTTGTTTAGGTGCCTAGGTTGCAGAGTGTCAAGTGTTAACGGGATACGCAAGATAACGAGAAAATCATTACTTAGCCAGAACCAGGTCGATTCTTTCAAATTTTTTTTTTCAAAGTGTCCTGTGACAGTGTAGGTTGTTGTTGTGCACGTGAAACCAGTCTCGCAGGATGTCCAGCGTGCAGCTCTACAAACTGCCGGCTTTTGTTATCACCTGGCATCTGATAGCATTCGGGCAGTATGCCTACGCGATTTACTACGATCGTTTTTTCGTCCACATTCCGGATGATCTCGCTGTGCCCAAGATGATGCGACCAACGGAGTACGGTGGCCGGTCCAAGTTCCTGACCTACTGGTGTTTGGTTAGTATAGCGTATGCATGCTTCTTGTGTTACAAATCTCGGAAATGGTGGACAATTTTGTTCGCCAATTATGACACAATAATAGTACATCATAAGGCGTTTCAAAAGGATCCTGAAATGCGCGTTTAGGTTGCAATTTTCTACGGCGCTTTTTCCTTAACCTGCCAATGAGACTCCAAATATAACTAAGTTGCTTGATCAATAACTGAACCTATGCAACGGGCATGTGAAAAAAAAAAGCTTCTAGACATGTTTAATGTTTGTTAGCTTTTTCTAAAAAAAACCTCCCCAAACCTCGTCCAGACGACTGGAATCGATCTTGCCGTAAAAACAAACCTCCATAAAAGTGCAAGGATAAAACCAACAAATAGCGTCCGGGAAGTGAGTGTGATTGATAGGCTAATGATGATGGCAAGCCGGGCTTGCAGCAACCAAAATTAGAAGCAAGAACTGCAACCGAGACCAGAAAGTAGCACTTCGCGAGTAGCAAACTGTCTGCGAAACGAAATGAAATCCGAAACCGAACACAACCATCGACCACCATTGCGATTCGAAATGCAGGCAGTGGGTTTTTGTCAAAATTTTGCATGTTGTGCTGCCGTTTCGCTCCATTCCGTTGCCAAACAATCCCATCCGGCGTCATCACCATCATCAGCAGTACATCGGAGCCGCAAACTGCGTTATTGCAAGCGGATCAATAAAGCACAAGATTTATGGACGGCTTCCGTAGCTTCAGAGGGTGGATGAAAAAAAAACCTTCCTGGCAATGGGAGTGCAACTACCGACAACTCCCCCACACCAAAAACCGCTTGCCAAAATTTCCAGAGATTGTTTCCGTTCCATGGTTTTGTGTTTTGGTTTCAAACGTTTCCTTAGCTGTTGCGCACTTGTTCCTGTGTTCCTGTGCTACCGCTACCGTGGCTTAGCGATGGTACTGTGCCGCAAACCCGAGAGCACTTCGGTCGATGATAAAATGTGCGCAATTTGTTAAAAATAAAATTTAACATAAACAACGGCGCACCCTGGCGCACACGCACTCGGCGGAGACCCGGACTATTCTCTATCGAGCCGAATAGTTGTGAAGAATTTTGATGCCATTTCCCTTTGGGTGGAGCAAGCGATAATGAGCTGCCATTTGTGTGCAGGTGCGTCGGAAAAGTATCCAATGTTGCCCCTGAACAGCACCACACGGAAGCGATGGAGTCGCCTGGTGCCGGGTACGACTCATACTCCCTGACGCAGGGAGAGAGCGTTTGATGAGCAACGATACGCGATTTGCAGCATGGCCGAAAGGTTTTCATCAATTTGCTACTGCAATAACTAAAAGGAGCTTGATAAGATAACCAATTGGTTCTCGATTGGTGTAATAATTCGATGGAACGAAAACGAAACAGCGTATCGAGCTGCTTCATAGTAGGCTCCGAAAATCCTCATGTTCAACTTTAACCTTTTGAAGATGAATATTTAAAAGGTTAGAGTTGAACTATTGAATTTTTAAAATGACAACAAACTTTTCTCATGAAAATTCCTTTTAAATATCAAAGGTATCATATTTTTTCATTGGTAAAATATTTCCTTTAAACACATTCGGGCAACAGGATTAGTAAACTAACTTATTTAATGTTTAAATCTGAAAACATATTCCTTTTTTGGTTTTCCTAAAAAGAAGCAAACTCGTTTTTTTTTTCAAAAGAATAGGTGTAGCTTATTATACACCTTTCCGTGCTCGCATATCTCAATTGCAAGCTATTGAACACCAGTAACTAAATCATATCACGAAGTGTTATCAAATCGCTTCATGTACATCATAATAGGCAACACACGGAGGTCACTGGTAAAGATCAGCCGCTGGCACTTGAGGCAAACGAACCCGGCCGGAACTAATGCAATCGAAATGGTGGCCGACGTGTCCCGAAAATCGATACACACGTACAAGCCTTGCCGCACTTACTTATACGATCCGCCTTCCAAAAGGACGTCGGGTTGGGGCAGGGAGAAAACAGTGAAACAAATCACATAATCACTTTAACGACACTAACGGCCCTCGATGACGGCACTGCAGTGTTACGCAAAGAGTAGCCTGCAACTTTGGCGGCTTCTGGTCGGGAAACTCGACAGTCGAATTCCGGTGCGCTATCCTTGCGAGGCCAGAGCGAGACACTCCTTAGTTGTGGGACAATTTTATTGTTTATCAAAAGGCATCTTATATAAAAAAATAATTGAAAGCACAGCCATGGAAATGTTACAAAATGCCAACAACAGATGAGCAAAAATGTGCATCACGAGTTAGAGAAACGTAAACAATGGAAAAACATTGTTTTACCCAATGACCTGCATTCTCAATTTGCAGCGGATGATTCAATCTCCGTCCTACATTTGAAGGAATTTATGGAGCTAGAAAATGAAATCACACACCTTCCGGTAGCTCGCTGAGGCTGAAGAACAATGTTGCAAAAACAGTAAGAGCTCACAAGAGAGCCCGGGTCTGGCATACGTCGGGATAGCCAGGATTGTGCATAATTTACTGTGAAATCCCACAACGTCACACTTGTGGGTGGCGCTAGAGGGTGGCACTATTCTCGTCAGCTGCCTCGAAAAAAGAAAGATAAGCAGGCGTTGTGGCGTTGTTGTGCACTGTTGATTGGCACACTTACGCCCGAGAGCGTCATCCTCGTTGCTTGTCCAGCGAAAACCTCTGGCAAACAAACAAATGGTCGTTCTGGTTCAACCCACCTACGGTTGATGGTAACCATATGTTCGTCAGGAGTACCATAGAATTAGCCACTGTCACGGCGGAACGGGGATTAGTACCGCAGGGAGGGACGATGCGGATGCTAGCTGTTTTATATGCCCTAATAAAATGTTTTTATACCAAGATTGTGCTGGTTAATGGTATTTTTTGTAACCTTACTCCAAATATCTCAGACAGATGTTCGGAACAACCATTGCAACAATTGTCATTTCATTTCTAGGGCAATAATTTGTAGTTTTTTTTTAATTTGTGAAGATGAATCATACTATTTAATTTAGTGGGAAAAAAGTCACAAATTCGACCTATAAGTATGAAAATTGCACAGATTTCACGTGGCGATTTCAAGGGCATGATAAATACGGGTTTCAGATAAAAAAAAACATTGATGGATCGCATATACACTAAGGAAAAAATAATAACCCAAAAAAATATATTTAAGAGAACAAAAAAAACAAAAGAATAACTGTAATAGTGTGATGTAAAATTATTTGTTGGATTGCATTTATACAAATAACATGGTTGGAAGCGCATTAATATTCGCTTTTTCTATTGGCAAATAATTCGCTCTAATATTCGCTTTGAAAACAGAATCATCACCGATCAAAACGAATCCTAAAAATAATCGAATCACGCCACAGCACCATTGAGGAAATTAAATCCACTTACCAGTGTTTTTTTTCTCAATCGTGCAAAAATCTAAGGTGAAAGAGAATGAGAGAGTTCAGCGACCTTCTGGCACACAATAATAGAGACTACTGTCATTAGCTGCAATCAGCTGATAGGAGTACACTATCGAACAAATAGACGCCAATGGCCGGAATACGATGATAACTTTACACGCAATTTGTTAAAGTTTCTTCCGCAATGTCCAGCAACGATAGTCGAGGTACAGATGCACAATTTTCACTGTAACATTTTTATGGAACATTCAAATTACTTCGCGTTCACTCCCGCATCTATTCGTATCGTATTCAACCAAATGCGCCAGAGGGAGGTGCGGTGCAAAACACTTTGTTTATTTGTTCAGCCGTCTAGCGAATTTTCCACCGCGAATGCGCAGGCCTGCTATGATTGCATGTTGGTATCAGTTCTCAGCACGCTGCCAACAAGCAGCTGTCAAGTCTTGAGTAAATGTCAACAATCGGATCGAAGACGTTGGTTAGTTGTTTTAGTCCAAAGTTCAGTGGTGTCGAGATAAAAAAGTACATATTAAAGACGCGTAATAATGCACCGTCATTCTCCTCGCGGCACTTATCAATAGACCGGCGAGTTAATCCAGCACTCCCGTACACTTGTGAACTGTTTCAGTCAGGGATTGAACGGAAAAAAGAGTGCCATCAAACTCGAAGTTAGTCGTTGGTGGAAAAGTGCTCTAGCTAGTTTCCACAACTTTCTCTACTGTTGTTTGTTACGGCAATGGCAAAAAACAAAACCAACGATGGCTACCAGCGCGGAGTTTACGGTGCGCTCTGTACGTTGATGCATTTCATCGTAGCCGTGCAGTTCACGTACGGTATTTACTACGATTTTAAATACGTTCATTTCCCTCCGGAAATGAGGCGTCCCGGAGGCGAGTTTGGTGGTAAACTAAAATTTCTCACTGTGTGGGATGCGGTAGGTGGAAAATGCTCTTCAGTCGTGCACGTGCTGCTGACATTCGATTGTGCAATTGCTGTGAGTGAACTAACTTGCATGCCCTCCCAAAATCTTTATTTTCAGATTCTTCAAGCAATATATTTCACCGTATGCCTGCTGAATGACTTTATCGGAACGAATGAAATCGCTCCCAAGCGGATGCCGCTTATTAGGAAGGTTAAAGATTACATGCTAGCTGCATTTGCCTTCCCGGTTGCGCTTAACGTTGGTGTCACCTTCTGGACCTTGATGGCCATCGACCGAGAGCTCGTTTTTCCGAAGGCACTGGACGCCGTATTCCCTGGGTAATTCTTAATCAAGTCCTTCTGGCAATTCCCGCGCAATCTGTCACTAACCAATGATGTATTTCAGCTGGCTGAACCACGTTATGCATACCAACATCTGTATCTTTATGGTACTGGAAATTTGTACCAGCTTCCGGCAGTATCCCTCTCGCAAAGCCGGCTTAACTGGGCTGAGTATCTTTATGACAGCGTATCTGGTGTGGCTCCATATCATTCGGCACTTTGGTGGCATTTGGGTGTACCCAGTGTTGGATGTGCTTAATCTTCCACAACGTATCGTGTTTTTTGCCGTCAGTCTCGGATTTAGTGTCGGTCTGTATCTCCTGGGTGAGGTGTTCAATAATATGATTTGGACGAAGGAACTGAAGCAGCTCAAAGCAACCACCAGCGGCGGTGCTAGTAAGAAGACCAAATAGACAATTCCTACAGATAACGTTGCATTGAGCAAATAAGATGTTTTGTGCAGCTGCATGCTACAGACGCAATACTGGGAAACAGCAAGTCTACCCCAAGCGAACAAAACCCACACTGGGCGTGCATTTCGTTTTTATCTAATCCCAATGTCTCATGGTTGTTTCATCATGTTTGTGAGTGTTTTTTTTGTTTCTATCATAATGACTATAACAATTTTTTAAGGTTTAAAATACCCATTTTTAGCGTCTGTTAATATTTATCTGGGTGTCATTCATTCTAATGTGAACCTAAAAACTCGCTCGAACTTTTACGTAACCATGCATTTGTGACACGTTCAAAGATAAAAACTAATGACTTCGTAATTGTTGATCCCTTGAAATGGGTCGATAGAATGAGTATTTCCCCGAGTGTATGTGTGTGCTGGAATGAAATGATTATCCATTTTTGGCTTGATTACAGCTTCCTGATAAGCCGATCCATTGCAATTAAAACTTATTTTCTTTCTTCAAATTTATTGCAACCGCACCATGCAAACTCTCGCTACCCAAGTGTCTCAGCCTATGGTGGTAAAAGATGAAGCAACAACAGAGCAGACAAAGCAAACATTTAACATCGTGTGAGGAATTTTTTTCCTCTGCGATATTTTCTGAAACGGCGGAGCGTAGCAAATAGTACATATTCGAAAAAATGCATTTACGACTAGCATAATTGTATGAGACAGGCAAACCACCACATTCAGCCCAGTGCCAGATGGTGTCAGCGTTTTAGGTAGGGACATACTTGCTGATCACTAGAAAAGTGTACTTGTGAAAACCGTTAGCATCGTCATCATCATACCTTTCAATCATTTTGTTGCTCGTATCGGCGTCCCATATACCATTTGGAACTTTAGTGCCGTCTAGAGGTTGTCGTTGGACGATGACTACAATGCGTCTTTAAGGATAACGTTAGATAGGGCTCAATGCTATCAACTATAATCTGCAACCAGTGTGTCTAGCTGCTTAGAACTTTTTGAGAAGTTTAGATGTGAACAAATTTTGCACTGCTTTAGGGTACATCGATATTGAATTAAATACTTACAAAATTCCACAGACGAGCACCTTACCTCGAATGTACTATCCGCGTCCAATGATGTGAATTTGATTCAGGAGGGTGTGTGGCACTTTTGGACCGAATAACCGTGATTTAATGTTGCGTATGCGGAGGTAGCATATATTACTGGCAAGTCAATATTGCTGGAGTTAGGCAATCAATTCGAACACTATACGCCACATGTATCAATTGTCGCGCATCGGGAGAACTCGTTTCTTTTAGAGGGTTCCGGTGTACCGCGTTTCCATTCGTTCAATATTTGTGTACATCACTTTAGATGTTGCGTCAGTGTCGTTCTAGATGTAATTTACAGAAACCACGATCGTAGATAGCGAAATAGTAGAGTATGACAGACGGTAAGAAAGTATGTTCATTTCTAAATTCAAACTTTAAACGATGCACGCGTAACGAGAGTTATGGGAGCTATTGGTGGAGTGGCGGTGTCATTTACAAGATTCATTCATCTTGCTTATAATAGAATCGGAAATATAGACAAAAAAAACTTAAAAAATAGTCTTGAGTTTGCATTTGTTATACCACCTGGGCGTTATCCTAAAAGTAAGTATAAAGTTGTTATTCAATGCATTTTTGTTATTACTGTTTATTCATTTACTTCCGTTATTATCTAGCATCCTATTTATGTGAGTCCACCAAAAGCGACCAACGGTTCACAACTATGCAACTATTTTAAAACCGAAAACATGTACGCGCTTTGATTCGTGTACGTTTGGCATCATCCCCGAGAATACCGGGTGTTCGCTCCGGAAAATGGAGAGCTGTACATAGTTAGTGTTTGGCTAACAGTCGTGTAAAAGCATGTAAAAACAATTTTGTTTTGAGCATTTCGCAAAATACAAATATCATGTCTGATTGTATATTTATGATTAAGTCTACCTCGTTTGTTGATTGCTTTTCTGGCGGTGTAAACTTCTATTTACGTAAGTTTTCTAATTTTTCGTCTCCTGGAAGCACTTTGCACTCATTTGTTTTGTACAATGTTTCATGAAACGGACTTGCAGCGCAGTCGATTTTGCTTCAAAGGTGTGTATCTCTGTTTTGATATTGGCTTCAGTCTTTCAATCGTTTGATCACTCAATAAGTAGTAATTCGTTGTTCTTGGTCAAAGGAATAGAAAAATTAAGGACGAATGAATGTTCATATATGTTAACGTATAGCTACTGTCGTAGGAGATTCTACAGAGTATGAGTATCAGTAGTAAATGCACAACTATTAAGAAGTTTGTGTACGTAATAATAACACACGATTCAAATGCTACTATTCCAAAAGTAGCAATAAAAATGAGTAACGTCGCTATGTTTAAAAGGCACTCTGAATTATTTCATTTGAATTGAAATTTAAACACCAAATATAATCTTGTCAGTGGTAAAAGAGCCCTGCGAATGTTTGTTACACGATCCGCAGACTTTAGCGTAACGATCGAATCGTTGCTTAGCAACGACTCCGGTATTGGCAGCATGCGTTACTTGGATGGGAGTAGTAACATTTTCAGCTTTTCCGCATCGCTCAAACCGGCCGATTCGTTGGCATCGCGCTGCTTCCGGCCCACGGGCATAGACGTTTGTGTAGTTATTTGCATCAGCTTCGATGGAGGTTGCGCCACTGCCTGGAGTGGTGGTAATAACTGATGATTTTCAGTATAGATATCTGCGTTCTCTTCGTTTTTCATTGCCTTTTCGCTGAATTCAAACGACGACATCGTCTGAGTCGCGATTTCATGAGCATTCGTTTGTATGCCAACATCGCAGCTACGCTTCGAGTTACGTGAATTTGTTTTGGCAACGGATACACCCGAGTAAGAGCTGTTCACATGCAACGGTGACAACTCGGAACAATACGACGTGAACGAAGAGTCGTCAAAATCGTACATCGTCTCGGGACCGAAGCCGGAAGCTGCAGCCGCAGTAGACACGGATGGAACACGGTCCATCACTTCCAAATCCTTCTCGCGCTCGCGTTCTCTTACTTTTTCCTTTTTCCTACGCTGATGCTGCTGTTGTGTTTTTCGTGTCATCGTCCCTTGGCGTGAACCGTTGCCTACCTTTTTGCTACGAAGATTCTTTGTTATGCTACCTTTACTAACGCGTCCTCCACCATCTTTACCGGACCTTGCACAGGATGTAGTGATATCCTTCGAGATATTGCCATCAGCCACTCTGGAGATTGTTTCCTCTCGACCTGATGTAATTTGTCGCAATGGGCCATTTCTTCCATTGATCAATGCTTCCGCTTCTTTATCCTCATCGTCGTCGTCGTCGTCGTCCTCACTGCTACGGTATTCCTCGATCCGGCATCCTCCAGTTGCCACCCCACCGCCAACGTCCCCACGACCGCCGGCTCCATTTCCAAAACCACGGTTCGCCCCGTCGATCTGCTTCATAAAGATGCCGAACTTGGAATCGTCAAACTTGAACGAACCTACCGACTCGTTATCGTCCTCGGACGTAGTAAGTCCTTGCCCTTGCAGAAACGGTAGTAACAATTTTCCATTTGAGATCAAATCATTGATCTGATGAGCGTCCATCGCGCCGATTCCGGTGCGCCGCTGCATATTGCCTGCCCCGAAGGATCCTCCACCTGACGAGGCATGCCGGCCTGATGCACTTCCACCGGCCTTTTGAATAGCTGCCGTTATTATCTGCGACTCAACAGAAGTGCTGCTCTCTTTGCGACTGTATCGTCGTCCTGCCGAGGCGAAATCATGCCTTCGGCGACTCTGGCGTGCTTTGTGTCCGTGCTTGTGGCCACCAGAGCCAACAACCACCGTACCACGGCTACTCCGACTAGCTACCTTCGTTTTAACCTCGGCAATTTTGACTGACACCTGCGAGTCGATCGAATTGCGGCGAGATTCTACAGACACGTGCCGCACGCTGAAGCTTATCTCTGAATCAACAGAATTCTTGCGCGGATCGTGACTCGAACTAGTCGCGGCACCCGTGAGCGCACATCGACGGTTTACAAAACGCGGCAAATTATTAGCCCAAGTTGAACTAAAATCATGGCTCCCAATGGCGGAGTTTATATCGAATTTGAGCCCCACTGGGTCGGTGTGCGAATTGTGAAACGATATCGAGAGGCGGCCTTGATTTTGGAATTCCTTTCGCTTGGCGAACGCCTGCGCTATTACCTTATGCTTTTGGAGCTTTACCGGTTCATCGACGTCCGTTCCGAAGCGCCTCCGAAAATACCGCCCCCAGGATTCGAGAGTCGAGTTGGTCCACACCCAGGACGACATTACGATTCCGGAGGCAAACAGGCAGATCAGATGAACTTGCAAAATGGCCACGCTTGGTCGCTGCTCCATGCGGCAGCTGTTCGTAACGTCATCGTTGTAGATGGAGGTGATTTGGCACACGATGTAGTCGCGCAGCGACGTGGCCCAGGCTGAACTGTGTCGGAATTCGTGAACGTGACAGAAAACGGTCGCCACGATAAACACGAACGTAGACGTCGTGCACATACCCATACGCACGATGGTCTGGTGGATCTTTTTGCTAGCCCTGGCCGAGATGATTTCCTTGCTCGATATCCGCAGCCGTATGAGCGTCAGCAGGCCCCGACCAAGAAAGTAACCGCCTACCAGCAAAACGCAAAGAACGGGCGCTAGCACGAATCCACCCCTGATCGGGTGGTTCAGATAGCCTACGAAGCAAATCCCCACGGTGCTGTTGCCGTCGATCTCGCTCAACGCCATAATCGTGATTGTTAGCACGAGTGGCAGGGACCAGGCGATCAGATGAAAATACGAGCCTTTCTTGTCAATCCGGTCCTGTATTTTCCCGATGGCCTTAAAACTCATGTGCCACACGTAAGTGAAGATGACGAACCATACCATTGCCGCGATCAGGAAGTAATAAACCAATATAAACACCACAATGCAGGACAGGTTTTCCCCTGCGCTCGGTTCCGACGTCCGGAGTGTGCCATCCTTGCGACAGACGATGTCTTCCCGTCCGCCTGGGGTGAATTGGGCTAGCCATCTGTGACGAAGAATGTGTAACTATACTCCATTCGACAGCATTCGTTGCAACCACTCTATCACTACGGAAACTTACCCTAGGCAGGAGACAGCAAAACAGAAATTAATGTAAAATATCACCATTGCCGGATACTTGTTCGCATTCTGCCAGTCGATGGCGAACGTGGCCAGAGTGAACAAATTAAATGCAAGACAAACGCTTGCACCCCACGCAACAAGTTTATGTATCTGTCGGTGCTCGTGATCTGTGTACAGTGGATCCTTACACTGTACACCACACCCGTCGATGTCTGGAAAATACAATTTACAACTCGTAAGTGGCGATTATTTGAGACGATCTTCCGGAAATGATCCGCTACCTTTGTAATAGTTAGCCGGAAGGTCTGCAGGTACCAACGGACTCTGACACTGTCCCGTAGCATTAAACTTCATCTCCTCCCGTACATCGTTGTTGCATTTCGAAGGATAAAGCGTTTCGTTGCATTTCAGAAACTCAGGAAAGAAGCTCGTGTTGTACAATATTCGGCACGGCTCGAGAGTAATCTTGCACATTTCCAGCGATGGCAGGTACACCATCTCCTGGCCGTTAATTTTTTCGCACTTTGGCGTAAACACTGCGCACAAGAAAGGTTGTATCACCGCCCAACATTTCGGCACGTTGATAAGGGCTTTGTATTGGAACAGTTTGTTGTGCGTTTCTTCCTGGCTGTACGAGTCGGTTAAATCGAGGCTAATGGACGAGTACGGAAGCGTCGATCCGAGGCAGGATGTGTGGCGAATTAGCTCACACTTTGCTGGCCGCACGCAGTAGATGTAGCGCATTTCACGCCCATCGAACCAGGTTTTGTCGTCTTTGCCCTTTTTCCCGTGCATGCGAAAGTTACGCGTACCATTAATCGACTCGAGCATCGGCCGGGATGATTCGGGCGTGATGAGATTCGTCGTCGGGTTGAATTCCTTGCATTTTCCTAAAGTAGCTAGAAGCGCTACCAGGCACAGGAACGCATTATATGTAGCCATGTCGATGTAGTAGCAATCTGTAACAAACGGTGAAAGAATGATGTAAAGTGCGTAAGATTAAAAACAATTCGCTCTTACCCAGTCAATAGTAGTTCAATTGATGGAGCACCAACGAAAACTTTCTAACAATTTTACCACTGACTCTGCGGGAGTCGATTTCACATTAAAACTGAACATTTAGTGGCGAGCTTTGTTGCATACCATGTTAGTGGCTCAAGCGTATTATCACCGACAGCACTTCTGTTTTGAATACAAATTGATTGATTATTCTCGGATTGATTATATCCGTCTCCGCCTGTTCGGAATGTGATAATTTCACTGCAAATCCAGGACTTTACACATAGGTACATCCTATTGGAACTATGGTCGTTGTGGACGATCTGCCCAGCTGGGTTAGTCTTGCCCGAGCTTGTTTCAGATTCACGCACTCCAACGCCCCAGAATATTAATGAGTTTAGGAAGCAGTAAGTTGTAGGAGGAAACCATCATTCAAACGTAGTTCGAATCCTATGAATGATTCCCATAATTCCGCGCACGAACAGTGACAAAGTAAATAGAACAAAAATGAACACAAAATATTCAGATTCACAAAGAGGTTTACAATTCTAACTTGTGCGTGACGAGCGGCGTTCTTTTTTGTACGACGATCAACTTGTAGCATTAGGCGGGACCACCCAAGACGATCATTTAATGGAAGGACCAAGTAGGTGGTAAGAGGCGAGTAGGGCGAGATGTTTTGACATTTTGGCTCAAATGACAGCCGTGGACTATGTGAAAGAATGTGACCCAAAACATCCGGGCTAATACGAACTTGTAAACAAACCATTGGGTTCGTGAATTGATCATGAACAAAAAAAAACAATTTTCATAAATCGTCCGACCTTACTCATTCCCGTTATATAGCATTTATTTTCAAAAATACACGAGCATATTATGTACTGGTAACATTTATGCCAAGATGAGCTTATGCTTAAGATATGTAGCCTACGTGCTGTGAAAGCCTAGAACTGCACGTAATAATCTGGGCAGCAACGAATGTGTTTTTCCATAGCTGCACTGGGTACCACGTGCATCGCATTAAAAGGGCAGACCTTAAGACTTAGACTTTCGTTGCTTTGCTTTTTGCATTTCACGAGATGGTAAGGCATTCGATGGCGTACCACAACGTGCGACTTATTGTACGGGCAAGTCAACATTTCGTCATGCATTTCGGTACTAAAACGGAACGTAAAATACAATTCATTACCACTTTTGCAGCAAATTGAATTGCAATTGAAGCTTCAGGTTATTTACCGTTTATTAAGACACTTTTACTCTATGCACACCAAATCTAAACAAACCGCACTTGTCGAGGTTACAAGTGAAATGAGATGCGCTTGCCAGTGAGCAGCTAAATGTCACACTTTGGGCCACGATCAGAAATCGTCCGTTAGTGTGCGACTTGTTCGTACGCAGTAGTGCTGTTCGAATGGTTACGTTAAAATCGTAAAGTTCTAATAGTTTTACGGAAATGATTGACGGTCTTTACATTCAGCTTTCTTCGCCTAAAGCAAATGTGCAGGTAAACGCAATAGCTCCTTGTAATAACAGCAGCTCGAAGTAATTCGAAGGTGATATTGTTTTGTACGAATTTACAGAAAGTACATAAAGCATGGCGTGAGCAATTTGCCGAAGAGAAGGAGCAAAGAGCTATTACCGTTATTCAACTTTGTATCGACATGACCGGCTACAATTATAATTTTGATGTTACGGATCTCAAACTCCTTATCGAAAACGACAATGAATCTATGTCGGACAAAATATCACAAGCGGTACGTCTCGTACATGTGCAATTTTGAACATGCTTGATGAAATCTTAAAGTATTTTAAGTTAATGTGATATTTGCTTCAACAGCCTTTGCAGGTTCGAGATTTTTTTGAGGACGGCAAATTCATGACCAATCTTCAAGAATTCTTTCAACATATCATCGTGCAGCATTGGAAAGAACTGTTAAACGACAACAAGTGGTTCAACATAAGCGTAAAATTCATTATGCTGCTATGTGCCAGTACGCATGACGAATATTCCATAGTTGGCTCATTAATTGGCACTATATTGGTGCAGAATCTGTGCGCAGCTAGAGCTAATTTACTGAACGATATAGAACGGGCTTACTATATGCGTGATGCTCAGCGGAAAAATATGTTGGGCAAGAAGCAACATTACATTGATCAAATTTGTCTAACACTATTTCCCAGTGTTGAAAAAGGTTTCAAATATTCGAAACTATCGCCATTTCTGATGGAACGCGTTTGCGATATGCTGACATCCTATCCAAACATAATGGTCATTTCGTACAACAAGCTTGAACTTTTAACAGCCGGGCTGCAATGGAAGAACAGAAAAAATATTCAGATGGCTTTGACATGCCTTCAACACTTAGCTGATGAATCGTTTAGCAGTGAAACAGTCCGAGAAGTAGGGTTATACATCCTAAAATCCGATGTATTGCTAATGCAAATCGTCAACACTTTCAAACAGTTTGAATTGTGTGTTTTGCAACTTTTTCTTCAAGCACATGGGTAATTTTGTCAACTTTCGCATGGTTTAATTTCGGAATTGATTATGAAATATCCTTTCTCTTCATAGCCTTATCGGAAGCATGCCGTTTTGCGCAGAAACTGCGGATTTGATTGTTCGGTTAATGTTCAGTAGCAATGAAAATGTGCTAAACGCCGCAATTGATCTGCATGTGCTCTATTACACCGCAATTTGCCCTCCAGCCGATGTAGAACAACAAGCTCTGTTAGCCTTGCTGGATACATTTTCTCGTTATGCTTATACTCTCTCGTCATTTGAAACGGTAGTCAACAAACTTTGGCTAAAGGGATTCTTCCGTAGGTTCGATCGATTGTTTGACTTGTTGTTGAATACGATAAACAGTGACGAAAATGGATTTATCCTTAGCTCCATCGTACAAACGATAAATTTTTGCCATCAAATACTGATGGAGGACATAAAAACAAAGATTTTGCCTTCATCACGGCCATCGAAATCCGTAAGCTGGGGTTGTATTAAAAAAAGAATTCAAAGTTTTGTGAAAGGGTACCCAAAGTGTCTTGCAAAAGTTTCCCGACATCCGGATCTCTATAACTTGATGCTAAACTGTTTGAATCCATTGTATAATGAACTATACAGCGTAGCTGGTGTTAATTGCGAAGCGTACTATGTCGATGTTTTGTACAATACCCTTTCAAAAGTGGCTTTACATGGAAAGACCTACTCCATACTCTTCCATACCTTAACGGCTATCTATAGTTTCGACTCAATCGTACACGTTTCTGAAGATATTTGGAATGAGCTAACGGAAACGTATTATACGTTCTTTTTCCACACACGTAGTCGTTTGAGGCGTTACAATCTCGTAAGTATAGTTTTTTTATTAGATATTGCTATTTAAAAAATACGATTTTCATTCGTTTGTTATAGGGTATTGACAAGAAATTGAAGGAATCTTACACCACCGCGATCACGCGGTTGTGCGTCCTTATCGAAATTAACAACACCTCAGAGAATGTCTGCATACTCGTCGAATATCTGGCAAATGATTTGATGCTGTTGGAAAAAATGAAATTACTTGATGAATCCATTGCAATATTTTATCGTCTTTACAAAAATACACTGTATGGTGTTGTAAAGTATTGCTTGCAGGATCCGTCAAAGGATTGCCCGGTAGTAAAAAGTCAATTGTTTGCTAAACGATTCCAGACCTTAATGTGCAAATTGATTGAAAGGCTGGATTGCGATGAAGATGAGTTTGATGTCGCTATGCACATTGCAAATACTGTTTGTAATATGCTTGTGTTAACACAGCAACATGATGGGACTTTGCTTATAGAGACTATTCCACACATGGAAACCACATCATTACATGATGTGCTACAAAAATTGACTAAATATGTAGAGCGACATGTATTTTCCAAAAGCATTGACGCAGGTAAGAAATTTATTTATTTCTAGTTTGAATTCGATGATGATGCATACACATTTGTGTAAATTTTAATGCCTTTATGCCAGATGATAACAACTATTTACTGTCAAGAAGACTGACTCTCGCAACTTACAACGAACTATATCGCTTACATGCTTCATTACCTAAAAGGACAGATACTTGGATGATTTTGAAGCATTATGTAGAAAACACACTATTTGCAAAAGAGTTGGAACAATTATTAGATATTGTATTTACAAAAGATCGATGTGAGTTTTACAACATCACAGCAACTATAATTATGGAGTATTGTAAAAACAAAATATATTCCAATAATGTAAAGGTATGGTTATGATCCAAATGATAAAATACTAAAGTGCAAATTATTGATTTAAAATGTATTATTCCAGAATTTTTTTACCAAGATACACAGTTTCAAATCTAAACAATTACCAGAAGTTGATGAAGAGGATTACCTGTTCAACATTATTCAATGTATCGTAGACAGGATACTCGAACAAATTGATGAATCAAATGTTGTTTTGGCAAATAAATTTGGAAAAATTTTCACTATCATGAAACCTTGGGTTATCCGACTGTCCAGGGAAAACCTTAAAGCGCTGTAAGTATATGAAGCTGGCTTGTTCTTAATTTTTTAAATTTGATGTAAAATTTTTAACGTTTTCTATATCTTATTTTTAGAAATCGATTTATACGTCTCCACCCAAATATATCCTCATCTATGGAGGATGATCAGCCAACCTTTGTAACACAATTGAAAGGATTTCAAAAATTTCTTAAAAACTCTTAAAAAAAGTAACTCCCATTCGCATTAGCATAAAAGAATTATTATTTCATAAAATATATTAATTAAAAACGATTCGCTATTTTCGATAGTTCTAAAATTTTCTTTGGTGTTTTTGTAGAGTAGATACTTAGCTAAATATTCTAATATGACTAATTATATTCATCTTTGCCAATACGTAGACATAGATGCTTAGTCTAAGCATGTGGATAATATCAAAGTATTCTATGGAAAAATGCTTAGTACGTAATGAAATTTACTGATCATTTTATTACACAGAAACCTGCCAGCCTTTCAAGTCGAAGTTTGCGACATAGCTCCAACGTTTCTTTAAAAAAAACTATAACTAATTTAGCAAATTTTGATTTGAAGATATTGTTTAGTTTGTTGCTCAAGGTAGTATAAAATTCAACATATTTTAAACTATTTGTATCATTACTATTAATCCGTTTATATTACTTTTGGTCTGTAGCGTATAAAATGCGTGAAATTGTTCATCTCCAAACCGGGCAGTGCGGGAACCAGATCGGTGCAAAGTTTTGGGAGGTAATTTCGAATGAGCATGGCATCGATGCTACCGGGGCGTTTCAAGGAGATTGCGGAGATTTGCAATTGGAACGAATAAACGTCTACTATAATGAAGCTTCCGGTGGAAAATATGTACCACGTGCTGTTCTGGTTGACCTTGAACCCGGAACTATGGATTCCGTTCGTTCAGGGCCATTTGGTCAATTATTTCGTCCTGATAACTTCGCGTTCGGACAGTCAGGTGCCGGAAATAATTGGGCCAAAGGACACTACACCGAAGGTGCAGAGCTAGTCGATTCTGTACTGGACATTGTCCGCAAGGAAGCCGAAGGTTGCGACTGCCTACAAGGGTTTCAGCTTACGCACTCACTGGGAGGCGGGACAGGATCCGGCATGGGCACATTGTTGATTTCAAAGATTCGAGAAGAGTACCCAGATCGCATTATGAACACATTCTCAATTGTTCCTTCTCCCAAAGTATCAGACACCGTAGTGGAACCTTACAACGCCACGCTCAGCGTTCACCAGTTGATAGAAAATACGGATGAAACATATTGCATCGACAACGAAGCATTGTACGATATTTGTTTCAGAACACTGAAGCTAACCACACCAACCTACAGCGATCTGAATCATCTGGTCTCAGCTGCCATGTCAGGAGTAACGACGTGTCTACGCTTTCCTGGTCAACTAAACGCAGATCTTCGTAAGCTAGCGGTGAACATGGTTCCGTTCCCCAGGCTTCATTTTTTTATGACCGGATTCGCGCCTCTCACGTCACGAGGCGCACAGCAGTACCGTGCCCTCACGGTGCCTGAGCTAACGCAACAGATGTTTGATGCGAAAAACATGATGGCCGCTTGCGATCCTCGTCATGGACGCTACCTCACGGTGGCTGCGATCTTTCGCGGTCGCATGTCGATGAAAGAGGTGGACGAGCAGATGATGAACGTGCAGACTAAAAACAGTAGTTACTTCGTCGAATGGATTCCCAACAATGTAAAAACGGCTGTTTGCGATATTCCACCACGAGGACTCAAAATGTCGTCCACCTTTATCGGTAACTCGACGGCCATACAAGAGATTTTCAAGCGTATTGCGGAACAATTTACAGCCATGTTTCGTCGCAAAGCTTTCTTGCATTGGTACACCGGCGAGGGTATGGACGAGATGGAGTTTACTGAGGCGGAAAGTAATATGAACGATTTGGTGTCTGAGTACCAGCAATATCAGGAAGCTACGGCTGATGAAGCAGGTGAAATGGATGAAGAGGAAGAGGGAGGCGAAGATTAGAGAGCAACATAGAAGCATTAAAATTATCAGTAAATGTCATGTTAAGAACGGACAAAAAAATAATGGTAATATTGTTCATAACTAATAGTGGGAAAATGAATAAATATTACACCTCAACTTGATTTACATTTTGTGACAACACCTGGCTGCTTTTAGACACTTTATTCTATTTTAGAAGGTACTTCATATTATGCTATCAATTATTCCAGCAAGTTTTAGCGTTATATTGCTTTCTTCATCAAAGATATTCTTTTGATGATCGGCTAAATTCCGATCTATATCCTGGCGCTCTATGCCGATGCTCCTGATATTGTTTGATAGGTGTTTCCAGTGCTCCAATACCGCTATTGTCTAGATTTTGATAATTTCGGTGCTGTAATTGTTCTCAATCGTACTATTAAAATTCTGTTTAAATTCTGTGTGCAGTCGAAGTCGAAGTTTTCGATGAGAAATTGATATCATATGAACATATCACAAACTTTAAGAACACATGTATCTGGAATACCCTTCAATGTTTCAACCTAAACCATTGTTTAGCGTTGAGGCTACTAGAGTTTCTTTTGTTATAATTAAATGTATATAACAGTGATTATGAAATACATCTTAAAAACTCAGAAATATGTTGAAAAGAATATTTAAAATTATGTATTAAAAATGAAAAAAAATCATTGTTACATAATTACATTTTTCTAAACATAAGAGCAATCGTTGCCAGTTCATTTGCCAATTGAGGATGTTAAGTAGTTTTCCATGTCACGAATTAATATAAGAGAGTTTAGGAATGTGCATTCCAGTAACAAATCGTTATAAAACCTCTTAAATGAAGGTTCATGTTCTGGTAATGGTGTTTAAACAAAATATTGCAGATATGGAAATTAAACATGAGCAAAACGGATATTAAAAGTATAATATTATGGTCCATAGTAAAGTCGTACAAAAACCATAGCCTTTTAAAACATTTATAATCATATGAAAATCGACAATGAATCTAAATTCGATTAGATGAATTGAAAGGTTTTAATAGTAAAAACCTTATTTTGGCCTGCATGTGGTAATAGACTTAAACGCAAACTGTTAAAAGAGCTGCATGAATAATGTTTTAAATTAACATTACAAAACGGAATGTCACTCCTCTCAACTGAACGAAGAAAAAAGAGATACCCGTTACGATTAAAAACCCAATGAGATCAGACTATCAAAGCACACTTTGCAATAAATCATTGTACAAATTGAGGCCCATGGTATTACACAGAAAACTATTAGCGCTCCAAGTAGTCGTTTGCAACAAAGTTCTAGCTTTTCTCAAATAAAACTACGACGAATTAGTAAATTTTAATTTGAAGATATTGTTTAGCTTGTTGCTCAAGGTAGTATAAAATTAAACATATTTTAAACTATTTGTATCATTACTATTAATCCGTTTATATTTCTTTTGGTCTGTAGCGTATAAAATGCGTGAAATTGTTCATCTCCAAACCGGGCAGTGCGGGAACCAGATCGGTGCAAAGTTTTGGGAGGTAATTTCGAATGAGCATGGCATCGATGCTACCGGGGCGTTTCAAGGAGATTGCGGAGATTTGCAGTTGGAACGAATAAACGTCTACTATAATGAAGCTTCCGGTGGAAAATATGTACCACGTGCTGTTCTGGTTGACCTTGAACCCGGAACTATGGATTCCGTTCGTTCAGGGCCATTTGGTCAATTATTTCGTCCTGATAACTTCGCGTTCGGACAGTCAGGTGCCGGAAATAATTGGGCCAAAGGACACTACACCGAAGGTGCAGAGCTAGTCGATTCTGTACTGGACATTGTCCGCAAAGAAGCCGAAGGTTGCGACTGTCTACAAGGGTTTCAGCTCACGCACTCACTGGGAGGCGGGACAGGATCCGGCATGGGCACATTGTTGATTTCAAAGATTCGAGAAGAGTACCCAGATCGCATTATGAACACATTCTCAATTGTTCCTTCTCCCAAAGTATCAGACACCGTAGTGGAACCTTACAACGCCACGCTCAGCGTTCACCAGTTGATAGAAAATACGGATGAAACATATTGCATCGACAACGAAGCATTGTACGATATTTGTTTCAGAACACTGAAGCTAACCACACCAACCTACAGCGATCTGAATCATCTGGTCTCAGCTGCCATGTCAGGAGTAACGACGTGTCTACGCTTTCCTGGTCAACTAAACGCAGATCTTCGTAAGCTAGCGGTGAACATGGTTCCGTTCCCCAGGCTTCATTTTTTTATGACCGGATTCGCGCCACTCACGTCACGAGGCGCACAGCAGTACCGTGCCCTCACGGTGCCTGAGCTAACGCAACAGATGTTTGATGCGAAAAACATGATGGCCGCTTGCGATCCTCGTCATGGACGCTACCTCACGGTGGCTGCGATCTTTCGCGGTCGCATGTCGATGAAAGAGGTGGACGAGCAGATGATGAACGTGCAGACTAAAAACAGTAGTTACTTCGTCGAATGGATTCCCAACAATGTAAAAACGGCTGTTTGCGATATTCCACCACGAGGACTCAAAATGTCGTCCACCTTTATCGGTAACTCGACGGCCATACAAGAGATTTTCAAGCGTATTGCGGAACAATTTACAGCCATGTTTCGTCGAAAAGCTTTCTTGCATTGGTACACCGGCGAGGGTATGGACGAGATGGAGTTTACTGAGGCGGAAAGTAATATGAACGATTTGGTGTCTGAGTACCAGCAATATCAGGAAGCTACGGCTGATGAAGAAGGCGAAATGGATGAAGAGGAAGAGGGGGGCGAAGATTAGAGAACAACATCGGAACATTAAAATTATCAGTTGATATCGGTATCACTTTTGAAAGGCAAATAAAAATGTGAAAGCCATTTATAACATGCGTGGTGCTGACGAAATATATGATCTGTAGAACTGTAGCTTTTAATTTTTTTTGTTACTTGAAAAAGGATAATATTATACGGACACCTCTGCTTACTATTTTACACGACTACCCTTCAGTCAAAAGAAATGTTGTATTTCACCCTTAATTTGATTTTGACTAGGATAAACGATTCTTCATTGAATCACCATTTTTACCACACAGTGAATGGAACAGTTCCGTTTTTTAACAGCATCTACTCTCGTCGGCGTCCTGATCGATGAACATGTGGCCCATGAACACGTGGTTGATCTGTTTGAAAGGGTTTGCTCTGCCCTTCCCCCCTCCCGCCATTCAGGCAGCACGGTTGCGCGAACTGCCCATATCTCTTTTGTAAACAATGTGTCTCCATCCCCTATCTAGTTTGGTAATATCCCGAGCACCCCAAACTTATGGAATGGTTTAAAAAACTGTATGTATGCGATGTGACATGCTGCAGTTCTACACGACGAAAATATTATGGAGTCGAGGTTGAAAAGTAGAACCTTCAAAGAAGATAAGGATCGTCGCCCATCGACATAACCAACGAATATAAAAAAAAACGAAAAGAACGAAAACAGTAAAAAGCTAAACATACAAAAGACGTATTACGGGTACAAAATAAATATATTTTATATCTTGTAGATTATGCTTGTTCTTTTTGTTATCATACATTTCTAGTGTGTATGCACTTTGCTGGGTGTTGCTGTGTAATAAAAAAAGCTGTACAACACAGGAAACAACCGCACATCGGTATTCATGCCATTATACCTCTTGCACTAACGGTGTCGCATCTTCGTTTTCCGTATCACTAGCGTTTGCTCGGGATCGAGCTCCTCCGCTACTTTGGAGCAGTAGCTTACGGTCTTCACTGCTTCGGTTCGATTTGTTCAGTGTACTCTTAGACGCATTTGGCGTGTTGGACAGATTCACGACTGGATTTAGCGAGTATAGATATATTGCATAGGACACAACAAAGATCGCCAGCATAGTGTTGAGATAGATGGGAATGGCAAACAGCAGGTAGCACAGAATAGCTGTGAACATCAGCTCGAGTGCACTTGCAAACGTTTTGAGTATCGAGTTCATGTACTTGAGAAAGAAACTGGTGATGATTCCGATAGCCGCGTTATTTACCATAATAATCAACACTTCGAAGCGTGCGATTTCGCGCAAATTTTCACTCGTGAATGCACCAATCAACTCGCCTTGTAACAGAAGAATTAGCATATTGCACACGATTGAATCCAGGTACATGAAAACGTTTTGCACGTAGATATTTATATCCGAACCCTTCTTCTTTAGCAGATACTCGTTATATACACCGGCGAGGCAAGAGCAGACGGTTTGCACCAATATGAGTAGCGCACTGTAGCTTAGATCGAAACCGGTTATATTTTTACCACGGAACGTTCCATCGGTGTCACCTTCTTTCAAAGCACCTACAGAGTCCGATGGTGCACTCCTCTCGCTACTATCGACGGTGTCTTGCAATGCTGATTGGGATGCAGTAGAAAACACGGAAAAATTCCACTGTTTCAGCATACATCCAACGGTGAGAAGTAACAATGAAAACCATTGCTTACGGCTAAGGTATTTTTTGAATATAATCTAAAATACAACAAGACACATTCGATCGTATTAAGAAATTAGAAATTAACAGATGAAAGAAAAACAACTACCTGAAATAAAACTCCGGTTATAACAACGCGCAATTGTAACAAAAGGTAGTAGGTCGTTGGGTCAAATGTAGAGAGGTTGATAAACGCTAGATTATTGTACAAGCAGTAGAGAAAAGCCGGAACGAAATATAGCAACAGCACATTACTTCCTTCAATCACGCGTGAGATAAGCGAACGGAAGCTGTTCCTGTAAGTTAGGGAAATAAAGCGCCGTGACATCATATTTTATCTCCTATTGTCGGAAATGTATGTGTGCGTATTTTTCAACTAACTCTCTGCAATACAATCCTGCCGATATCACCAGTTTCAAAGCTTCGGTAAGCAGCACCACAAGTACGGTGTTGTAGCTGTACGAATTGTCGGAACGTTGCGAAGCAGTCACCAGAATACCTGTAATAACATACATTTTAAATGATGTGTTAACGAAAAAATATCACATAAATTGCCCTTACCTTGACTGACGAAAAGTGACATGTACGTAAGAAAGATGAAAATACTCTTCCGGCTTGGAAACAGCTCGCTCCAATTGATACGAGCGTTCGTCATTTTGGCGTCGGTTTCGGTTAACTTTTGGTTCCTTAGATAAAAGGTACTAATACGCTGCGAAAATCACGCCTATACTTGATAGTTTAAACGTCTTTACGACCGGTAGGGTGCTCATTCTTAATAACACATGTTACTGAAAATTAGGAGCCTTGATGCTAGATGATGAAAACATCTTATTTGAATATGATTCGAAACTGATTTCTTGTGCATACCTACTTTAATTTGATGTATACTCTTTACACCACAACAGTAATGGGCAATAGTAGGGCATACTAAAATAATACTAATCTACATGGACCCACTCGGGGGTACGGAACGACGTCAACAATATTATCTAGAAATAATCCCAGAGCAACGCAAAGAATGTTCCGCGTTAATGATGGATTCCTCTACCAGTTTTAAGTGTTATGTATTGCAATTCATCGAATATGTGGATTTCTAGTCTGGTACGTGCTGTGTCAAGAGAATGCTGTGCTCGAGTCTTAAATGAGATGAATTTTGTGCAATGATGAAGAAATCAACAACTACTAGAAACAAAAGTCTAAAATATAAAAAATACATTTCCATACGATCATCTCCATTATAATAAGATTTCACTACAAAAACACATAAGAACATAAGCACACAGCACACAAGACACTTACGAATTTGTCTTTATTTTATCACTGCAGTTAGAAGAAAATTTGAATTAAACATTTAATTAAGAAAAACTCCATAACACTTCATCAGCCATACCGACCAAAACAAACGAGTGCAACTATTAACACAACATTTCCAATGTTTGGCTTAGCAACGTCAATTTAGATACGTCAGTCAACTTACGTTTTAGTTGACAAAAAATCGTTGAATAAGAGAATGAATAATATTAGTTTGCAGTAATAAGACTTAACTACGTTCAATTCAAACGTGTTTAGTACATAAATTAATATCTTATTCAAGTCTGCTGTATTCCTTGACTTCTTTTTAGATGTTTCCTAACCATAACCCATGTTGACCAGAATACTTGCTCTGTTGCTATAGTTACTATTAAACCCTCCAGATCGGCTAGTATCCTGTTGAAGACTAATTGAGTGCCTAATTTATTTTATTAGCAAGACACACCGCCCAAAAAAGATAAGAACGATAAAGCAATAAAAATGAACATTGAACAGACGATGTTCGAACTTACCTGCAACGTTATCGTAGCGAAGAGGAAGTAGTATTTGCACTGCGTATCTACCCTGTGTGGATCAAATTTAGGGAATACGAAAAAAATTGTTGGTTCGGTTATTGTCACCTTAAAAACGAATTGAGTAACGCAAAAATTGCCTTTGTTGTTTAGAAATATCGAATAAAAGGTTATAAAACAAACGGTAGGTAATGTTTGGGTTTTGAATCGTATCACACAATTCGGGCTACGTGATTCCACGCATTTGTAAATACACAGTTTTTTATGTACACTCGTATTCTTTTTCAACAAAAATGCAACGTAATTACCGTTTTTTAAACTAAACTTCGTACAATGATTGATTAATCCTAAAAAGGATTGAGATGTTTTAAACTGCACTTGGCGTAATCTTTTTTCTTGTCCAACAGAGAAAAGGATATAATAAAAGTAAGTTTTTCATTTAAATTTGATATTAAGTTAAGGAATACCATTAATAAAGTAAATATAATACAAATAGTGCAGCATTTCTTTTATAATACAAAACTGAAGTTCGAATTTGAAAATGACAGATGTTTAGTTTGACGTTCAGCCTTTGGTTTGAATGAGTATTGTGTATCTCGCTTTCGCATGACTCAGTACTGTATACTTTTCGTTTCTTTCTCACTCTATCGGCTAAGTCGTGAGTTGGTGATTTTATACTCGGTTTAAGGAATAATAGCTGCAGAAAAACAATAACCAAATAATCAACTTCCATTGACCATTCGTTAAAAGTCTTGGATTTCCAACAAACTTAAAGTTCTGCATAGGCATCATGGTTAAAATAGAAGACTTTAAACTATCCTGCGAACTTATTGGACATAAACTGGACGTCCGGGCCGTAGCTGAAGGAAAGGATTTTTTGGTGTCAGGCTCGCGAGATAAAACCACTAAGGTTTGGAGATCCTTCGGGTATGTCCTGTGATCTAAGACTTTATATTGTCATAGAAGTCAAATAGTGAACTTACTTGTCGTTGTTCGTTTAACAGAAAAGACTACGAGTTATCGGAAACGTTGCAAAAACACACCAACTACGTTGGAGCTGTACTAGTGGTGGAATCAAATGGATGGGTTTGTACTGGAAGTAACGATGCAACGATATGCATTTACCAATATCCAGGTAGCACCGAGCCGATCGGAGTGCTAAAGGGCCATACGTCTACAGTTTGTGCGTTGGCCGCGGGCCATAACGCGACAACTATCATCTCTGGAAGCTGGGACAAGACGGCCAAAATATGGACAAACGCACCCGGATCGATGACGAATCTAACGCTCGTGGGACACGAGGCGGCCGTGTGGGCCGTGGCTTGCCTGCCGAATGGGAGATACATTTCCGGTTCGGCAGATAAGAACATCTTCGTGTGGAACGAAAAGGGCGAAAAGCTGGTCGTGCTGAAGGGTCACAAGGATTGTGTTCGTGGTTTGTGCCCAATACCAAAAGGCGGCTTTTTAAGCTGCTCAAACGATGCCACCATACGCTACTGGAACGATACTTACGAGTGCGTGAAGGAGTTTCACGGCCACAGCAATTACATCTACAGCTTGTCCCGGTCAGATGCGTGGGGTGAGGATGTCTTCGTTAGTGGAGCTGAAGACAGCACCATACGCATGTGGCACCTCCAGGATGGGGCACTAGGCGATGCACTCCAAATGCCGGCTCAGTCCGTTTGGGCGGTGGCGGCACTCCGAAATGGTGACATCGTCAGTGGTACGAGTGATTCCATCGTGCGTGTGTTCACTGCGAACGCCGAACGGACTGCCTCGGAGGAAATGTTGGCTGCGTTTCGCGTGGCAGTTCAGGTTCGACAGGCGGAATCGGCGAAACAGCTCGGCGGGGTGAACGTAAACGATCTGCCCGGTCCCGAATCACTACTATCCGAGGGCCGCGAAGGTCAGACGCGCATTGTGCGACACCCCAACGGGAAGATTCTGTGCTACCAGTGGACCAATGGAAAATGGGAATGCGTCGGTGATGTGATGGGTGCCAGCGATGGCGATACGGGAAAGCAGTTGTACGAGGGGCGCGAGTACGATTACGTGTTCTCCGTGAATCTGTCCGACGATGCGCCGAACCTGAAGCTACCCTACAATCGGGGCGAGGATCCCTGGTTCGTAGCCCAGCGGTTCATCCACAAACACAACTTACCACAGGCCTACCTCGATCAGGTGGCCAATTTCATAGTAAAAAATTCAGATAATGCGCCCGTAGCGAGTGCAACTGGTAATAGTTATTATGACCCGTTCACGGGAGGATCGCGCTACGTGCCCGGTGCATCGGGCGGAGGACAGTTTCAGGCAACATCAGCCAATACGGATCCATTTACGGGTGGGTCTAGCTATACCACGCAAACACCAAACGTGAGCTTGGCTTCTAACGCGGCTAAAGCCACAAATGGGAGTAGTAATATGGATCCATTTACCGGCGGGTCTAGCTACACGACCGGTTCAAGTGAAGTTAAGAAAAGCAATACTCATTTTCCGCATCGACATTACATCTTGCTTGAAAATGCGGACCTTTCGAAAGTGCTGCTTAAGTTAAAGTAAGTAAAGGCACCGTAAGGGTTTCAACGAGTAGCACCACGAGGCAGAATGGGCTAGGTTAGAGCTTATTTTGAGCTGCCCGTAACGTTAAACCACATTCGAAAAGTACATAATTTTACATGAGTGGCTTTCTTTTACAGAGAGCTGAATGGATCCATCGAGGAACAGAGCCTTCGAGTGTCGGACGAAACGCTTAGTGACATCGTGCAGTACTCAGGAGAAGTAATGACCTGTCGTGAACAGAACTCGGTCTGCTTGACGGCGCTCAAGTTTCTTTACACCACCTGGCCGACGGAAAAGCTCTTTCCGGTCATGGATATTACGCGATTGGTCGTGCGTGAACCGAACGCTTGCCACGAGCTGTTCAGCGATGCAGCCTTCATGAATACCTTTTTGCAACACACGAATCATCTGCCGGCGAACCAGCTGATGTCCGCTCGGTGCTTCACAAATATGCTCGCCCACCAGCCTGGTCGCAACGTGGTGGTCGACAATATTCGCGCCATTGCCGAACGGTTCGCCTCAGTGCGGGCGGGGTGCAGCGCGAATCTGCAGATTGCTCTTGCTAGCTTTTACCTGAACCTAACGATGACGCAACTGGAAAAGTTGTCGTCAGTGGAATTCTGCAAAGTGCTGGCCGTTACGACCAGCGAATTGGTCAGTTGGTTGACGGACAATGAAGCAACGTACCGGAGCTACCAGGCACTGGGCAATCTGTTGAGCATTCCTGGGCCGGGGATGAGCACAATCACCGACACGCTGAAGGCGAATAGTGCCCTGACGGATAAGATACTGTACAGCATCAGCAACGAGTTGCCTAACTTTGCGAAACTGAACGACGCTGCCAGCTACCTGTATGAACTGCTGGTTTAGGAACGGTACTAGAGCTTACCATCGAAGGATTGCGGAAGAACCTTACCATTTGTTTCCATTCGCCGTGCGATGTGGAACGTAGTTTGAAGCGAATAAATTTGTGGCGTTCTATACACGCATCTTTGTATTCCATGCTAACGATAAACACGAATACTCATAGTAAACCATCGATCATACCATCCACATTTTTACCGTTACACTTTTATTAAGGAAAAGTTGACATTGATACAATTTACGTTACCGCTTACTTTCTATTTGCCTCTACCCTTTCTGTCGAGTGCTGTTTCTCTTTTTGCAACCAACGTTCGTTTTGACTGGGGGAACCGTGGGGGAGGAGATTAAAATGCTGCATCCATGAAGATTGCCGTCTGCTCACCATCCGAAAAAGAGGTCCATGGCTTTGTTAACGATGCCATTGTTGCGCTTCTGAACCGCCGGCGTCGGAATGACCGCCTGCGGGTCCTGCATTGTCGTGTACGACATATTCATCAGCGAGCGTACTCGCCAAAGCGGTTTCTCCGGTGACGATGCAGTTTGCGGGTCGTCGCATTCGTTTTCCTTTCCTAAAACGGCCGGATCGTTGCAGTACTGCACGCCAATCATCAAGCCCTGGCTGATAATTCGCCCGTTGTAGTTGAGCGCACGATCGCACTCGAGACGCGAGCTATAGCACAAATGCACCCAATTACCGCCCTGTGGCGCCGAAAGCTTATCCACGATCGTTCCGATGCCTATGAAGTGCGACAGGATCTTAGAGGCGGCGTTCTGTGGGAACCCAAACACCGTGATCCAGTTGGAAGACCGTGCCATCTGCTGCTGTTGGGGGCCGAAAGCTGGTGGTGTTGGTGACGAGGAAACGCTGGTGTTCCGGTCCATCGGTATCGGTGACATCACGCGTGACATGTTGAAACCGCTCTGGTTTGGAAAGGTTTCGTTGAATGCCGGATTAGTGCCCCCCGCTGACTCTGCGGCACCACCGGTGGAACCAGGTTGTCCTCGCGTCGGCGTTTGCAGCATTTGTTTCTCTTTCCGCCAGGAATCGAACAGTCCTTGCGTTGGCGGTCCCGTGATGCTAGCGTTTGCATCGAACGATTCGTTCCGGTACTGGTTGGGCAAATTCGGTACTTGAGCGGTCGAGTTCTGTAGAAATCTTTGAGCATGCGGATGATGGTGAGCATGGGGTGAGTGGGGCATCACAAACGATGACGATAACTGTTGGTGATGGTGGTGGTGCTGCTGCTGATGAAGCATCGTTGGTGGAGATCTCAGGCCATCCGAGGGCGAGCCCACTAATCCGTGCGGGTAGGCCAAAGATGCGCGGCCTCTCGTTGGTGAAAGCGTATTAGGCCGCGGAGTAGATGGTGGGTCACCCATTAGAAACGACGGTAAAAAACCGGTTGTTCCTACACCGGCCGTTCCGGAATGTGATCCTCCGCTTGGACTGCCTAGCGTCATCGGTTCCATTGCGTGTGGTGACGATAGAAAAGCTTTTTACCCACAACACTTATTACCCACAACGAAACACGCCACCAAACGCCGATTACTTGTGCTTGTTGTTATTTGAACCCGTTTTTCCGCTGTTGATAGCAGCAAAATATCGTTGGTTTTAATTTACCCGCACTAGTTTTGACAGTTTATGGTGCAACTGAGAAAATGCGGCTTGAAATCAGGTCAGCTCATGGTCGTATCGTTTGTTAGTGTAGTTTGAAACATATACATCACTTATCCGTTGTTTAATCAAGATGTTACGGAAAATTTTGCATATGAAACTAAAAAATGCAATTGAATAAATGGTACAACCATTTACAAACCCGATGGAATTTCAGATGCATGCGATAATGTCGAAAATATAGTTTTTCATGGTCTAACCTGCTTAACATGAATTCGAATTGGAACTATGCTGCCAATGCAAATATTGCCGACTCATGAAACCAATCAGCAATATTTTAAAAATGTTCTTAATTTAAAATTAAAAACACATATATTTACATACTGGATTTTTCTAGATGTACGCTATAAATTTTATTTGCTTTAGATTTGTTCCAGTTGATAACATCATCTTATGAAAAGCATTTATGTTTCGACACTTCAAGGATTAATAGTCAGCGGTTACATACCGTTGAATGGATTTTCTTTTAAATCCATCTGCCACATCTCCTGGAATTGAAAGTGATAAAACAATTCCCCAGACAAAAGGGGATACTGTCATCATGCAAGAGAGCAACAAAATGCCAGTAAATTATGACAATTTTCCATCCGAAGTACTGATTTCTTTTTTGTAACACAAATATGACAAAGGAAAGTTGTTGCATCGGCTTTCCTCCCAAGATCTCAACACATCGCCCAAGGAGGAGGCAGATTTTGAGTTGAAGGATTCTTATTCTGATTGAGAAACTCACGAATGAAAGGACTCCCGTCTGCCAGGTGGATTACTTAAATACAATCGTATCGAGCATAGCACCCAGGCACTGAACGATGTTGTTCGACATGAGTGTGTCGACTTTTTCTTCCAGATGTCGTTTCGGATCCTGTTTGCCGACGTTCTTTATAGCCAGCTGTTCTGGGGTCATTTTTTCTTCATCTTCCAAAGCCTGGCAAAAACAAATTAAATTAAGTCTCCACGTAACACGTAACTCGGCTGGTCTTACCTTATTGTAGTTCTTTGCTAGCTCCAACATTTCACTGATCGTGCTCTCATTTATGCTGCAGTGCTCTTCGTAGTTGGCCAGTGTCAATCCGTCCATCCATGACTTTTTGTGCAGGTTTAGAAGCATCTTTTGCTCCAACTCGTTTTTGCGATAGTTAATACTAATCGAGTAATAGTTCCGGTTAAGACCATGGATCAGCGCTTGAACGGATGGTTTCTGCAAATGACCCAAATTGGACGTCGTTTGCCGTGGTTCCTGGCAGAGCACTAGCGTGTTGTGGTTAATCAGTCGGAACGCGTCGATTACGACCTTTCCTTTAACCGACTGAATAGGGTCGACAACTACGGCAACGGCTCGCTCGGACAGCGCTTCAAAGGATTGCTGAGTGTTGATATCCACGCCCGACAACCAACATCCGAATCCGGGATGCGAATGGTACCATCCGACGACCATTTCCGGTCGACCAGTTTGCTTCAGCATGTCCAACATTTTAGCCTGAAACACAGGGTCTACGGCTTCGACGGACACTCCCGTACCGGTTTGTGGCATGGCGAACACGTCTATCACCTGCACGGTGTAGTCATCGACAAACTCTCCTACGGTTGAATAGTTTCAGTTAGTGTTCTGAATACTTCTCAGTACGTGATCGTGTAAATACGTACCTAGCATCAGACCCATAACTTCCATCGGAACACCAGCGCGGCCGTGTTTAAGCATTTTCAACAGTGCCAATGAAGAAATGTAGACCTGCTCCGCCGTGTCCACAACCGGTGCATCCGATGGTGGCGGTGCTTGGCTCATTCCGGGCATTCCGCCACCAAGCCGTAACAAACGATCCATGTTATGATGCTACAAGCGGTGTACTGGAAGATTTTCGATGGACACTTTTTTGACTGTGGCAAAAGGTGATGCACTTCTCGGAGAGGAATGTTTCTAACGCGTTTCCCACGAGATTGTTTGTCTTAATAGCGAAACCAAAATTTGCTTACGGTACAAAAGGAACTGCAATGACTTTCCGTTTTGCTGAGGCATCAACAGATGCGCCAGGTCAGATCGCCTCAATTTTTGACATGTAGCCACATGTAAGCAGAAGTGTAATCGTGACATTCATTGCTACGTTTAAATAGTTTTTGTTGAATATAAAAAGCATAGAATCAGCTTTATGGTTATTCTTAATAATTTCGGGGGCTTATAAATTCGGTGCAGTAGATTTATATTGATATTGATTGTACTTTTTCGTGTTAGTTTTAAGTCTCATAGAAATTAAGTCTGGAGACATTCCTTAGAACCAACCTGGTGTTAAAGATCATCGAGAAATGCCAGGGATACCCTGATGTCAACATGTCCTTAACATAAACAAAACAAAATCAAAACTAACCAACTCAATGCAATTTAAGCTTTTCGGTTACTACCTTTAATACTTGTTGCACTGATGAAAATGTCTCATTTAACTTATTCTAGGTAAGCAAGGCGTTTATTGACCATAAATGTAGCTCACATTAATGCTTTTTCAGTCAATTTGAGGCGATCGTACCTGCTTGCAAAATTTGCCAAGAAAATCACGAAACAATGGGATCCATCATATGCGCTGAAACTGATGTTGAGCTGCTGGATAAAATTTACAAAAGTACCAATGTTCGTGTTCTGCCACGTAAAGGAATTATTACTCCAGTGTGTGAATATTGCCAATCGCGAATCGATGGGTTTGATATTTTCCAGTCGTATGAGAGAGAATATTTTATAGACGATGTGGGCAATAGTCAGGCTGTTGCAGGTGATCCTCTAGCTGATTGTATCATTCGTGAAAATACACATAATGAACTTCAAAGCAAGGATATGAATAACACAGCAAATAACAAAACCCAAGAGGTATCACTCGTAAAAGTTGGTACATTAGATGATGATTGTCATATAGCTACATCTGATTCATCGGTTGATGAAGATGTGAACGAAGGAAATCATGAACTACAAAGAAAATTGTCTATTAGTAGAACATGTAAGGTAATCAAACAATCAATTGCATGCACTATTTGCGGCAAGCAGGTTAAATCGATATCCGAGCACATGGAGATTCACAATGTCGTCAAAAGGTACAAATGCACGCTTTGTGATAGGTCCTTCGCCCAAAGCAATAATCTGCGGTACCACATGCAAAAGCACAAGGGTGAGAAGCCGTTTCAATGCCATGAGTGTGATAGAAACTTTTTGACTAACTCCCATTTAACATCGCACCTGGTAAGTCAACTGATGGCCTGCGGGAAAAAAACGAAACGCTAAAAATGCCTTTACCTTTTGTTCGTTTTGCAGAAATTCCATTACAATGAAAAATCATTTCAGTGTAAAATTTGCTTGAAACGTTTTAATCATGCGGGAAATTTAAAGAAACACATCCGTGTGCATTCCGGCGAGAAGCCATTCAAATGCGAAATTTGCGGTCATGCCTTCAATAACATTTCCAATAAAAAATTGCACGAACAACGACATCGTGGCGAGCGTGACTATGCATGCGTGGTATGCTTTAAAAGATTCTACAACTCTCATCACCTAAAACGCCATCAATTAGTCCATAATGTTATACATGACGCAAATAAATGATGTATTGTACAAAATTATGCATTATTATGTTTAGAATCGCGGTCTGCGGTGATGAGCTTTATAATTTGAGCGCCACGTTTTGCATTCTGCATGTTTTTGAAACTTCCTTTTGATAAACTATTGGCAATGGGTTAGCATCAATTAAATGACGGTTGTCGTTATTGGTGACAACGAATCAACATTCTTGTTAAAGAATATACATTAAAACATGGTTTTACGTTTATAAAATTGTGTGCATTACGTTTGCGTGAGAAACGAGTTTACTAAGTTTAATATATAGTACTAAGTATTATCTCTTAAATGATGTTTTTAGAGAACCGTTTGAATTTTAATATTATTTCATATATTATACCGTTTATTATCCCATGTGTAGCACCCAACAGAGCATTGGAAAATTTCTTTAAAAAATGTCTGCGGGCAAATTCGATTTGAAAATGTCTATGGCTAACCTTTTCAGCAACCGCGCTGTTGATTGACATAACATAGCAGTAGGTTGTCAACAAATCCAACCAATCAGAGATGAGAAACGTGTTTGTTTTCGAGGAGAACCGATAGCGGCCGAAACAAAACCGGGTTGATATAAACTGCAAGATTAGTTTTCGGAGCGAATGTGCGTGTAGTTCAACCGTAAACTTATCGTTGGTCCGGGGAAATTCGTTCGCCACGAGGTCACCTGCATTCTACGTTCCAGTAAGCTTCTGTCCGGTTTACAACTGAGCCGCACGCAATGGAGGTCCTGCAACGTTGCTATCTGTTCGGTGTGCTGGCGCTGACGATTGCACTAGCGCCTACTTTGACCAGCGGCCAGATGGGCGATATCGCGCGTCCCATCGAAAGCAAGGAGCTGAAATGTCTCGTCTGCAAAGCGTCCATGGCGGAAATGGAGCTCGCTGCCTCTAAGGTGGACCCAAACAAGAAGGTCGAGGTCGGTGACTACAGGCTCGACACGACCGGTGAATCGAAAAAGAAGAAAAAGATTCTCTACGCCAAATCTGAAATGTACCTCACGGAGATGATGGAGACGGTGTGCGATCGGATGGACGACTACGCGAAGGCCCGGTTCAAGAAGACGGGTCGGCCTATCGTGATGAAGATGATGACCGACGAAGGCATGAACCCAGATATGGCTAACGTAAATTTCGTGCAGGAAGGCGATCTCAACAAAACCCTGAAGCATCTCTGCTTGGAGATCGTAGAGAACTACGACGAGGACATCATCCGGATGTTCCAGGAGGAGGTCGTGAAAGACACGGATATTCGGTTGTGCTCGCAGGTGGCCAAATACTGCAAAGAGCAGCCAGTTGACGACGAATACGAATACGAAGAGCACGATGAAGCCCACAGTGAGCTGTAAATGTAAGGGGTTTCTTTTCTTGAACCCAGAAATACGTCCATAAAAACTTGTGATGGAGTTCCGACGGTACTTCCGATTGCTAAGCGATCCGGAACCAGTAAAGTAACGACCTTGTTACTGTCGACATGTTGTTAATCCTTGCATCTTGCAAGGGAATGCAGGGAATTTTTTTGTAGCATTTACAGCGCGTATGAGTACAACAATACGTAAAGAATATAAATAAATAAATATTTGTACGTTTGTGGAATTTGTAACAAAGTCGTTCTTATTGGTCATTTTTTTCTATTAAATAAGAGAACTAGAACGGTGTACTACGTTTTCTTCATTGATACATACCAATGATAAGCAACGTTACTGATAAGCAACATGGGTATGGCTTCTGATGTGCTACTGAATGACGAATAACAAGAAATTGGTGTAAAATTTTCAATTATCGCAGTAGATTGATTACATCACAGTGGTGCTTTCGAGTCCACGTTGTGCTAAGCGGCTGCATGCAACATTGCATATCTAAGCTTGTGTATGCGAGTTGGTCAAAAATCATTTAAACGTATGGTGGGTGGTTAAACAAATCGGTCAGTAGTTTTTACAGGTGAAGAACCTTTACTATTGTTGCTTTGCCAAAATCATCAACCAGTTCGCCAACTATGAGCTCATCATCACAGAGTAGCTTCATTAAAAATCTATAAAGAACTTAGAAAACACAGTCTGCATGAGCATCGTAAAGTCATTGATATATGTTATTACAGCTTGCAGCACCAAGCAATCTATTTTAGCAAGAATCAGGCTGTGGAAAGTGTGCATCGGGATATTCACCAAGCCATTTGAACACATCTAGAAGGAGCTAATACCATGCTGCTCGACCACGTGTTCATCAGCCACGTGTTCTTCGACCACGTGTTCATCGAACACGTTATCGAACCGCCGACGACAGTTTAGTCAGTTCAATGTTTTCCTACATTCTAGAGCTAATATTGATTCTAATCACTATTTGGTAGCGTTGCAGAGCTAATTCAGTCGAGGTATATAATTCACTCCAAGCCTAAGGATTGGAACTCAAATTGAAGACGCTACTTGTCTGGGCACTTAAATTGAAATTTCAAGATGGAAAAGGTGGGATCCGTTGGAGAGCTAAACATGGGAAATATTGCTACGATATCGATCTAAAATGCTGCAAGGCCAATCATTTGCACAGTTCTTTGCAATAGCTAAAATTCAATAAAACGCCAAGGCCAATGCAGGCCGCTCTTCCGCCTCATTACATCAGGCATTCAGAGGCAGTAATATCAAACGATCATGCCGTGACTATCTGAATGATAGAAAGGTATGAGTTGCCAAATGAAATAATTTACAAATCATGACAGGAAAAACTAACTCGAACAAATGAATAGATGCGAATAGAAATAACAAATCTATTAATAGAATGAATAGAAAGTGCATTGCACTTGGCTAAGTGACAAAGACAGTGATGGTAATAACTGTACATTCTCCACACGGATGCGACGCACTGCGAAACAAGTCAATTACCATCCTATGCGTTCGTTAATGTCGCTAAAAAGGACAAGCACTGGGTGTGAAGGGTAGGCAAAAATATAAGAGAAGTAAAACAGCAAAAACTGTTTTTATAGTTCACAGCAAGCACATTACTTGGGACGAAATCGTGTGCGAAATCAATGTTAAATTGGATCCTCACAGTTCACAAAGGAAATTCTTCACCTTAAGTTGAAATCTTAAGATCACTTTTGCGACGATTTTTGATCACTCGAATCTCGATGATCGCGGAACATAAAACTTTATGGTTTGCGTGTTTAGAAAAAATTCAACTATCTTCTCCATTCAAGCCTTTAAATGACCCATCCAGAGATACAATTTAAAAATCTAACTTTTCAGTAACCTTTTTTATTTATAACATCGCACTTTTGCAAAGCACCAATACCAATGAAAATCTGTAGCGCTAACGATCGTTATAAGTGTTGCAAATCGGCTGCAAATTTGGTTATTTCATATATGGCCTTCTTTTTTCGTTGCCTTTTTTCATGCACACACGTGCTTACAGCTGCAAAAATACACACCATTTGTAATGACCAAGAGATAATTTGGTCGGTTTCGTTTCGCCATCGTATCAACGAGCGCTTAGTGGAGATCATAGCCTAGTGAGTGCATAAAAAATGAGTTTCTCAAGCAATCCTTACACGTGACAGAATTCAAAAAACACCCCGAAACAAGATTTAAACAAACGGTTTGCTTTACGTAGCTATCAGTTTGCAAATCAACCAACGAAGATGAGTTCCAGCCGCAGCAATCCAAAACCGAAAAACGATTCAACTGTAGCTTCATCGTCATCAGGGTGGAGGATAGTACCGGTCCTAGCACATTTTCGATCATGTTGTTGGAGAATTCCAACAACTTCATTGATTTCATATTGTTAAACCAGTATAAACTGACCGTTTGTAAACGATTTTTAGCAAAGTTAAGATATGTAAGTGTGGGGAAAGCATTTGTCGACAAACAGTTCAGGTGAATGTGTGTGATTTGGTTGTGGGAAAAGTTCAGATCCGTCAGGTGCTGCAGCTCGGCGAAGATATCTAAGTTGATGGTTTCAATCGGAGACCGATTTAGACGGAAAAACTCCAGCTTTCTCACACGGCCAATGGTATCCGGAACGTTTCTCAGACTGCTTGCATTAATGAACAGATGTTTGAGAATAGTGTTATTGGATGCGAACTCTAACGTGCTGAGAAGCGTGCCTTGTATGAGTAGGATTTTGATGCTTGCATTTGAAGGCACAATCACACGACGAACCGGCGAGCTTCGAACGATGACGGTGCTTTGGAGTGAGAATGCATTTTTAATCAATCCCAGATTCAACGACGATGCGCGAAAGTTCCATAACTTTAGGTGGCGATTGTTACGTGGAATATGTTTTACCAAGTAGGTACCTTCTTCTTGGGGACTCCAGTTTTTGATAGTGCATGTGTATCGATCACACTTAAACTCAAATCCGTCGGTAATAGGGAAAACAAGGAGAATAGGCACCAAACCTAGCGAACCACTAGCGAACAAACAAAAATTTCATTAAATAAGTTTTCCATCGCTCAATGATGCATTTACAAAACATACCGAAGCGAGCGCATAGTAGTAACGTGTAGTATCAGCTATACACGTCCTTTACGGCCAATCTACCACGTTCAAATAGTAACCCAACCCAATGTGTAAATGCTATGATTGATGCTACACTGAATGAGCGTACAATTTATCGGGTGTCTCTTATATATTTTGAGTTTACTCAATTATTTTACCATCATTACCACTAATGTTAGGTTTACGTACGAATACAAATGGATAATTTATCGCACTAAGGGGCAGCCCGGAACAAACCACGGTCATAAATTTGTTTTCTATAACTAAGCAACAATTTACAACAAAACAGGTTCAAACGTGGTTTTGTAACAAAACTAAGCATGCTTTGATGTTTTTTACATCTAGAGAGCGGCATTGTGCAAAGTTTTTCCTTGTTTCAGGTTGATTTTGGATCAACCCCTGTATGTGATCATGTTATTGACAACGATTTTTGCTTTGATTTTGAATCCTAAGCATGTCAAACGTATTATTCTTTTTAAAACACTACAGTAAAATAATAAAGAATGATTTAAAAGTGGTTATTTAAATTTTTCATGTTATATTCTCTTATTTTTTGCCTTTTAATGGTAGTATTGTACTCAATATACAAATTCTAGTAAAGCAAAGTTCTGCATAGGTAATTAGATAATATACTTTGTCAATGTATTGTATCTAGCTCAAAATTAAGGATTGGATGAATGCAGATCCTCTTTACGACAGAAATAGTCGTTGAGCCCATGTCTTGTTACCACGTTTTTACTTGTTTTGTAGCCTTTTCATTGTCACGTTTATGCTAAAGACGGTATATAATAAAAAAAATACAATTGATAAAAAATAGTTTTATTTTTCTAACTTCAATACCTATTTTATTATTCTTTGAAGTAAAAGCTATAGGGAAGAAGAAAACCACCATTGATCAATGTTACCAAGTATTTCATATCAATCATATGAATTTATTCAAAGGTATGACTAATGAAATAAGCAAAACGCAATATTGTTGATTAAACATAAAATTATACATCCATATTAAGAGCAAATATTGTAGTCCAAAAAAATATATTTATATGAAAATTCAAATTTTTATTTTATTTTCATTGAAAAGTATATTAATTTATGTTTCTATAGCATATAATACACCCATTTTACACAAAAACTACTAAATTGTCAGTTGAATTGTGGGTACTGAATCGCTGAAAATTGAGCTTTTTAGCTAGCTTTTTTTATTTTGGAGCTTTGTATCTTCGAAGATATAAATGCTAGAAGTTTTTAATTTCGGAATTTTGTTAGCTAACTATCTGACTTTCGATAGAAAATATCAATTTTTATCGACCACGTGTTCTTCGACCACATGTTCATCGAACACGTTATCGAACCGCCGACGACAGTTCAGCCTGTTGAATGTTAGAACACATCTTAGAACACAACATCGATTCTAATCACGAATTGGTAAAGTTACAAAGATAATTTAGTCGATGTTTAAAGTTAATTTCAGGCCTTGGGATTGGTTTCTTGAACTTAAATTGAAAACGCTACTTATCTGGACACAAGGAGAGCTGAACTCGGCAAGTAATGCTCACCTTTATTCAGTATTTTATGATTTAGAAATGATGATATAACAACGTGTACGTTATTTAGCTCTTAGTTTTAAAGTAGGCACCATGAGGCTTGCAACAGTTGTTCGATATGCAAACAATACGACGGGTTATTGACGTGTTTAATACTGTTCCGATGTAAATTTAGCCCTTCCAACGCCTTCATAGTGTTAAATACGCTCATGTTAATGGCTTCTAAGCAGTTGCCTTCCACGTTAAGCCTTCTCAGATTTGGAAAGCTCTGCACCGGCGAATACGTTAGAACGATGTGTTTAATTTTGTTCCTTAGCAAATGTAAAGCCGTCAAGTGTTGCAGCATGCACTGAAGAGGCTAAGGTTGACCAAGGTTGCCAAGAACGTTTCTGTTATCTTGACCGTTCTGAGTTCGCTCAGATGGCTTATAGTATCTGGAACACTTACTAATCTGCTTTTGCAAATGATTAATGTCCTAAGATGCGTATTATTCATGCCGAATGATATTGCTCTGAGCTGTGTTTAAGCTGTGTTAAATTTAATGTATTGACAGTTTTTGGTACGTGGCTCATAACAAAAGTACCCTCTGCACTGAGATTCCAGTTGCGAATGGTACATATTGCGCGGTGACACTTAAATCGAAACCTTAAGGCTGCGGACACCAATTGAAGAAACAACAAAAAACCATTGTTAAAAGGTGAAAAAAAATGCGTTAGATTTTTTTTTGGTTTTCTAATCTCCACACACTGGTGTTACAGCACAAACCAAATTATTCTCATAGTTCTAATGTTTAAAGGTTCAATGGTACACTTCTGGCTAGTTGTTCTATGTATAAGAGCTAAATGTAATATGTAGTGAGGTAAATCAATCACTAAACCAAACCGCTATTTTCAGACCTTTTTATACCGATGCGTAATTTGATAAAAAAGCGAGTAAATGTGATGTATGGTAATTGGATTATTACCGTAATTTGTTTTGTATTTTACATTTTCGAATAATTTTTATACTGAATCTGTGAAGTTGAGCGATGGCTTTAACGCTTCATTATTCCATTACCCTTTGCTGCACGTTGAACGCTTCCAAGCCTCGTGATGAGAAGTTTGCTGGCAGTTTTCGTTATGGTTGGGCATAAGTTCAGCATCCGGCTCGTAGGATTTACACAAATCAATAGACACAATTCTTCTAAATAGTTATTATCTAGAAAAGGTTCACATCGACTGATCCTGTCATGCCTTATAGGCATGCTCGCGATGAGAAAGCCCTGCCAAATGAACGGTTAGCTTTCGTCATACCGATAATAGAGATTATTTATAGCTATTCTCATGATAACGTATTGGTCCGTGGATCCATCTTATAAAGTATTTAAATTTTTACTTGGTTGGTTATTATGAAGACTAATTATGAATTAGTTACGACTTGTTATGAATACTAGAACTCAAGTTTCAGGTGAAGCAGGCTAGATATTAATTTTGGGCACCAAAATGAAATAATGCACAAATAATCATAGTGAAAACTTAGCCAATCAAACGAGTAGCTGCGGCAATACACGTGCTTAAGTGACACTAACAGAGATGGCAAAAACAAGAAATTCTCCACACGGATACGACGCATTCTAAGCGACCGTTAAGGTAGCTAAAAATGATAAATTTATATACGGGGCGATATACACGGATGAGCAATGGTCGCCAAGGGTAGGTAAAAAGATTATGCAGAGAGAAACGCGAAGTTTGAAAGCAAAACTAATGTTTTCGTTCACATCAAGAACATTACTTGGATTGAAGTCGTGTGCGAAATCAATTTTAAATTGAAGCCTCACAAACCTGTGAATGACCCATCCAGTTTAGCACTGAGATACAATTTAAAAATCTAACTCTTCAGTGACCTATTTTATTTATAACATCGCACTTTTGCAAAGTACCAATACCAATGAAAATCTGTAGCGCTAACGATCGTTACAAATGTTGCAAATCGGCTGCAATTTTGGTTATTTCATATACGCCTTCTTTTTTTTCGTCACACACCGTATACACACCATTTGTTCATTTTGTAATGATCAAGAGACAATTTGGTTGGTTTCGTTTCGCCATCGTATAAACGAGCGCTTAGTGGAAATCATAGCCTAGTGACTGTGTAAAAAATGAGCGTCTCAAGCAATCCTTACACGTGAAAGAATTCAAAACACACCCCGAAACAAGGTTTAAACAAACGGTTTGCTTTACGTCGCTATCAGTTTGCAAATCTATCAACGAAGTTGCATTCCAGCTGCAGCAATCCAATTCCGAAAAGGAGTTTAAGTGTAGCTTCATCGTCATCAGGGTGGAGGATAGTACCGGTCCTAGCACATTTTCGATCATGTTGTTGGAGAATTCCAAAAATTTCATTGATTTCATGTTGTTAAACAAGTATAAGCTGACCGTTTGTAAACGATTTTTAGAAAAGTTAACATGGGTCAGTGTAGGGAAAGCATTTGACGACAAACAGGTCAGATAAATGTGTGTAATTTGGTTGTGAGAAAAGTTCAGATCCGTCAAGTGCTGCAACTCGGCGAAGATATCTAAGTTGATGGTTTCAATCGGAGACCGATTTAGACGGAAAAAATTCAGCTTTATCACACGGTCAATGGTGTCCGGAACGCTTCTCAGACTGCTTGCATTAATGAACAGATGTTTGAGAATAGTGTTATTGGATGCGAACTCTAAGGTGCTAAGAAGCGTGCCTTGTATAAGTAGGATGTTGATGCTTGCATTTAAAGGCACAAACACGCGACGAACTGGCGAGCTTCGAACGATGACGGTGCTTGGGAGAGAGATTTCATTTTTAACCAATCCCAGATTCAACGATGATGCGCGAAAGTTCCATAACTTTAGGTGGCGATTGTCACGCGGAATATGTTTTACCAAGTAGGTACCTTCTTCTTGGGGACTCCAGTTTTTGATAGTGCATGTGCGTCGGTCACACTTAAACTCAAATCCCTCGATAATAGGGAAAACAAGGAGAATAGGCACCAAATGAAAACCACTAGCGAGCAAACAAAAATTTCATTAAATAAGTTTTCCATCGCTCAATGACGCATTTACAAAACATACCGAAGCGAGCGCATAGTAGCAACGTGTAGTATCAGCTATACACGTCCTTTACGGCCAATCTACCACGTTCAAATAGTACTCAATGTGTAAATGCTATGATTGATGCTACACTTAATGAGAGTACAACTTTTCGGATGTCCCTTATATATTTTCAGTGTACACAATTATTTTACCATCATTACCACAAATGTCAGGTATACGTACGAATACAAATGGATAATTTATCGTAACAATGTAGCTCTAGCATACATTGTTAGGGTTGTTTAGCACTATTCACCTAATCTTCCAGATCGACCAACAAGTTGTCTTGAAATTGTTCCGAGCCTGTTCAACGTAGTGTAAAGTAGCGTAGTATTTCACAAATTGCGCTACCAGCTGCACGAGGTAAGCTGAAATGTGTTAATGAGTAGATTAGAAAATAGTAATGTGCTTTAAAAATAGATAGAATAATGCGAAACGCATGCTTTTTCATAACGTTTTGCATTACCAAAGTTTTCAAAAGATGCGTGTTTTTAATTTTCTCATATTTGTCTTCTAAACCGTACAAATTTCACGAGCTTGACGACAAGCTTTCACCAATAGCACGATAGCCTACCTCCAACCTAATCGTTGGACGTTTTCCAGCATTAATTTCTAATTCCAACCTTTTCCTGCACTCATTTCTCAATGAGAGTAATCATACCATTAATCATGTCATGTATGCTTTGTGCAAGTTTAAGGGTGAGTGTTTTGTGAGTAGAATAAACTCTGAAAACTTCTCTAGTTTTGAGAAAAACGGATTTTTCTTTTGATGACAAAAATGATCATTTTAAATGTATAGCACCGAATACTGGCTGCGTTCTTAAAGTCATTCATTTTAAAAACATATGAAAAAAGTATGCAGTTTAATTCTGGCACGTTTCGTTAAATATTTACGTTTCCAACACATTTTAACAGACGCAACCAGTATAGTGTCCTGGAAAGCTTCTGCTATCAGCCGCGTGATGCTAGTTTGGCGCTGTACGTATCCTGCAAAGCATTTTAATCCCTAATTCCGGAATTTCTGTTATTCTGGTAAGAGTGCTGTTGCATTTCAAATATAGGAAGTTATCGTTCTTCATATAGTTATTAAGAATTTATTGAAATTATAGTAGAAACAACATTGAACAATTTGAAACTCGAGTGACAGCTTGACGTTCCTTGTGTCAAGGTGCACCAGAACTGCATTCCCGATTGTTATGGGCGGCGTCGATGGTGTGGAATCTCGTGTTTATTTTATTTCACTTATATAGTTAACTTAAACCATCCACTTTTACGGTGTATTAGGAATTCACCATCGCTCGCAACAGCCACCCTCGAGAGCATGTGTTCATAAGCTAAATCTCGGTTAGTTCTAACATTAAAGGATCGAGTCAAGGCTGCACTAGCAAAGAGGAAGAAGTTTGCCGATAAATCCGACTTTTCTAACAAACATACGTGGTTGAGCCGAGCTCGCTTGAGCAGCTTCTTTCCCAACCCAATAATGTGCGGTGGCGGATTGCTTATTACGGGCCGGAGCTTTCTCTGGTTCGTGGTGACGCTGATCGCGTGCATGACGTTGTTCGGAGCGATCGTTCTGCCGAAATGGCTCATAGGGCCCGAGGTGATACAGATCCCCAACGAGGAAGGCAACTTTACCGTTTACCGTCACCCCTCGGTTGGAATTTATAACAGGTAATGTGCCCTAGAACCGACGCATAGCCTCCAAGCAGCTCTTACTGATCGCCTTCCTTTCGTTCGCCACAGATGCAAGCGCATGGGCCGCTCGGAGTATAACTGCGGTAACTTCGACTTGAACGGGCTGATGACGGACCCAAGCGTGTTTCCAGTTCCGTGGAAGATCACAATGTTCCTGATGTGCGTCGGAACGATCCTGCTGGGGCTCACGTTGGTTTGCATGCTCGTGACCTGCTGCCGTCTGCATTCGTTCTTCGGCTTTAGCATGCACAAGCTGCTGTGCATCTTCCAGGGCATCTCGGCCATGATGGTGATGTGCGGCTACCTGATCTACCCGCTCGCCTGGGACGTCCCACGGGTGCGAACTCTCTGCGGACCTGACGCGGAACCATATTCGCCTGCCGACTGCGCGCTGGGTGTATCGATCTACCTTGGGGCCGTCGGCGTGGTGCTCGTGTTCCTGTCCACCGTTTTGAGCCTGAAGGCAGAGACAGCGTACTACGGTGCTAAAGCGCAGCGCCGCGTCGAAGACGGCCAGGTGCTGGTGTGCGTGATGTAGTTCCGCGGGCGGAAGTCCTACTCAATACCGAATCTCTCTATCAACCGGAACGCAGCTCGTATCGCAGTGATTGCGCGATACCGTTAGTGAGTAAGACATGAGACGCTGAATTGAGGAAGCAGCGTTCAAGGATGCTGGGTTTCCGTCACCAGCATGGATCCAATCGCCCGCGTGGGATCCGATTCGTGTTCCGATATACCCACATTTTTGTCACGTTTTGGCTACAGCCCAAATTACAAACCAAAGCCAAACAGGAACAGATAACCAGTGACTGCACTTGCGAAGGCAGATAGCGTTAGGAGACCTCAGTTTTATGTCCTCAAAGTACTCTCTTTTATCGAACCTCAGTGCCTTCCAGTGGCGCGGTTTATATGCGTAACTAATAAGACTTAGAACATTCGCAGGAATTCTCACTCAAGTGCCAAGTATTGCATCGTGCGCAAGAGCATTTTATAAGCCATATTTTCTTTCGAATAAATATACAAAAGTTTTGTAAGCATTTTCTTAAGAAACGATCAGATTCGATTGCCTCTACATCCGACCAGAGATCTCACGGAAGCGGAATTTTCTTTTCATTTTCCTTTTCGTTTGCCCTTCGTTCCGTCACCCTTGCCGGATGCTTTGGTTGGCTTCAGCTTGTCGATGTACACGCTGTGGCCCGTTTTCTTGAGATGGTCAAATAGTTTGTTCTTGGACGAAAACTTTTCCCGGCAGGTCACACACGCATGCTCACTGGGTTGGCCTGCAGCTCTGTCATCATCGGAAGCCAGCTCCGACGCTTTCGTGGTGCTATTTGCCAAAGGCTCATCAAGCACTTCCGACGTTTCCTCTGGAGCCTGATCCTTCTTAGCTGCTGCCGGTGCTGCTTTAGTATTTTTGCTCTTGGAGCTCGATTCAGAACCTTTTGCTTTGGCTTTTCCCTTGCGATTCGATTTTTTGCCACCACCGGTCCAGTCGTCACTGTCGTCGCTATTGGCAAGCCTACTGGTTCCCGGTCCGCCACCTTTACGTCCCAATCGTGAACCAATCATATCGACGGCATCATCTTCGGGTGCGTTTTCCTCGTCATCGGACGATTTTATCACAGGTATGTTGCTGTTAAGTGCCTTCTTTTTGCCCTTGTTTTTCTTCTGCTTGCTTTTCTCCGGTTTCTTTTCCACTTTTTGGACTAATTCCTGTTCCTCCTCGTTCTCGCTGCCAATCGCATTTTCCAGCTCGTCGTTCGACAGGCTGTCATGGTTCTCGTCTTCCCGATCTTGCTCCTCCTGTTCTTCGCGCATCTGTTTTCGCAGCAGTTCTACGTTTTGCTTGTGCTTTTTCGACGTTTCGTGGTTTTCGTACGAGCTACGGTTTGTGAACATTTTGGCGCACGCGACGCAGTACAGATCGTCCACGTAATAGCTTTCTTCGCCGTTTTCGTTCCGGCTTACGTTCAGCCCGGCCATCGCGTCATCTAGCCCGTTCATTTGCTCTTCTTCATCGACCGATTCGTCCTCCGATGCCTCGGCATAGGCGGCCTCCAGTTTCCTGTTAAATTAAACGAATAATATTACACGTCCGATCACATTTAATGGAGCCTTTTTTTCACCTTAACTGCTCCTCATATGCATCGTTGAAAAAATGTGTCGATGAGTTCCGCTGCTGCTCCTCGATCTCTTGCTGATTACGGCGAATCTGCTCCAGGCGCATCTGTTGTGATTTCAACCGATTCTGGGTCGCCTTTTCCTCCAGCAGCTTTTTGTATGCTTGCACGCGCTTGTCGCGCTTCTTTACAAACAACACCAGGCTGCGAATTTCCTCGTTGCGTTCTTTTCGTGCCTTCTGCTGCACTTTCTTGTTGTCCTTTTCGATCGCCTTCAGAATCCGGCGATCGCGGATCTCGGACACATTGTGCGGGTTTAACCAGGCGTAACTTTTCTTCGTACAGAAACCCTCCCAAAAGCCGTAGAACAAACGCACGATCGATTCGTAGTCGGACTGCGAGTCACCGAATTTCGGTATCGCTTCAAACTCTGCTTCCGTATCAAGGAATTCAACCTCTTCCGTGGCCAGTTTGTCGAACACTTCCGCGTACACCGCGTAAAAGCCCCCCTTCTCATCGCCAAAGCCCTTGTAGCACGAGGCAGTGAAATAGGGAAACACATCCAGCGAGTTGTCCTCGTAGTCCGTGTGTCCACCGCGTAGAATCTGTTCTCGGTGATTATCGTACCTAAAATAGCGAACGTAGGGAAAAATTAAGAAGCCAGTAATATCGTGTTATATTTCTTCAAAGGCCTTCTTACCATGCTCGCTCTTGATGATCCGAGAGCACGTCGTATGCTGCCTGCACTAGCAGAAACTGTTGGTTCGCTTCTTCCGCGTTGTCAAGATTCTTGTCCGGGTGCCAGCGGAGGGCGAGTTTTCGGTAGGACTTCTTGATTTCGTCCGCTTCTGCGGTACGCGTTATACCGAGCACTTCATAGTGGCACTTCATTGCAGTCGGCGTGGCACACTTCACTGAACCGAATCTCACCGGAAAGCAACCGAACTGGAACGGGACAGTAGCTACCTATCGCTTTTCTCTTTGCGAACTGGAAAATAGCCTTCAAGTGGGCTAGTTTTCGCAATTTTCCACACGAAACCGTTACGTTTCGCTATTCTGCCCGCAACGTAAACAAAAACAAATTTCACGTGCACCGCTGTCATGGTTGTCAGGTTGGCTCTTGGCTGGGGGTGCAGAGCTTTTTGACAAATACATCGTAGGTCGACTTCAACACTCCAAATTCAAATATTACAAGAATTTTATTCCCGGATCTGGGGGATTTATTTTGCATTAATTTCAACTCATGTAATAAAATATCTATGCCTGAAGGCAAGAAAAAAAAATAGCTCGACAAATATATAGTTCAATGTAATAGCTTAAACAATATACAAATACTGGTGTAATTTAGACTATTTGCGCGTTGACCACAATTTTTTCCTTACTATTTTATTATCGTTAGATTAGCTTTAAAGAAACATGTAGTAGGTATAATTCTTGAAGCAATTTTACTTATTTGTTAACATTTTCCTTCCATAGTCATCTCAAATATACACAAATATCAAATCAGTCCATTGAACATGTAAAAAGATACAAAAGTATAAAAAGCACAATCTGTTAACAGCTTATTTCTCCTTTTCTTTAATGGATTTTTTCACTCTTCTTGCGGACAGAGGAAGCGAGGAATGTTAACAGAGACCTTTATATATATCTTTTTCAATTGCCAACAGAGAATGAAGATAAAAATTGTAACAACTAAATCCTATCTCGACATGTTCTGGCTCTTCACGTGCGAAAGTTGAACCGAGTGGGAACAGATGCTTTCATGTGAAAGAGTCGAAAGTGTCGGAGAGCTTGCAAGGATTCACACATACTCCATGGTGTAATCCTTCTCCACCTTACGTTGGTTGCATATGAACAAACCTAAAGTTTTCGTTGGATGATTTTGCTTTCTCTCTATTGAATTTTACTAAATGCAATATATTTTTGAACTGTAGCAGCTTTCGTCTAAAATAGTTGACAATTTGCTGATAACAATAACTTTCTCTAAATGATCAACTTAAATTTTGCTAATAAACTGCAGGAAAAACCTGCGGTTCACATCCTATTAAAAGTCCTGCCAACAAGGTGTGGGATGGTGAAGTGTTTGAACTCCCAAACACCTATCAACCACATCCACAAAACTACCTCAAAGAGGGTCCACGGCAAATAAAAAGCCCACCACAAACTTCATGCAGCTACAACTTTGCGATGCTGAATTTTGAATGAGATGACAAGGGAAATAAAAAAAATCCCTCTCGCTCAGCAAGCTCGCTTGGTTCAACACAATTTCGTTTGATCACATGTCGTGCGAACTTTTGGGAAGGAACACCAACAACATGAGAAATCGTCACGTGCGTAGAGTACGCCACGAATCTTGCTTGCTTTTGAAAATCTACCAAAAAATACATAAACACGACTGTGACCGATGCGCTTTTAACGTGCGTTTTTTACGTTTATTTGCACATGGAAGGAGTCGTAAATCGAGTTAGTGCAATAGATTTTCCAGTATTTGGGAGAAAGCGAACATTTGTGTGTGTGTGTGTGTGTGTGTGAGTGTTTTAAATACGACTCAGGAAAGCTATTCGTCGACCGAAAACAACGGGTCCTTTCGGGTCCCAAAATGCCAAATTTTGACGGTGATCCCATTTCGCAAATGCCCTCAACTCGTTTAATCATCGTCTTCATCATTCGTGCGCTCCCGGTTCCAATCTTCCCGCCATTCCGAAAGTGCCACCCGTCCTTGCTAAAGACATTGAGAGGCGACTGAAAATGTGCCCTTTCCTGCCTAGTCATTCTCTCGAGAGGCTCGCAAAGAAGCGCCCTTTGACGGTGCACCCGGCAGATGCACTTTGATCGGCTTGTCGTAGTTGATACCGATTTTTTTTTGTTCTTCTCCTTTTCGCTAGACTGCGCCATTTTTATGCTACTTTCTTCGATTCGTTAGGCCGAAGCCGCCACATTCCCCGTTAGTTCGTGCTTTCTTCCCGCAAAAGACTCCGCTGTGTACTCGAGGTGAGTGTTTTTTTTTTTCGTTTTTCTTTTTCCACCCGCTGCTGTTGTCCCAAAGGACGTAGTGCGACATTGCAGAGCACTTTGCTGGTCAGATCGTACCACGGTCAAAAACGTGCGACCGGTACCTCAATAACTAGGAAAAAATAACAGATACAACATAAAGAAATAAAAAAAACAACCAGCACAAATATGAAGTTGCCTTATCGACAGGATGCGTTCCTCTTTCTCTCTATCTCTCCATCTCTCTTTCTCTCTCACCGTTCGAGCCGGTTATGCAGCTGATGAGATTCATTAGTTGATCTGTGTTGCTTTGATGTAGAAAAATGAGATAGCGATGGCGCACCATAGCAACCCGTGCAGAAGGGGCAAGCGAACCGTTTTCCGTCTCGGGTTTTGGTGGGCCCCGTAGCATGGCCATGCCCCCGATGCAGCCAGGGCCAGGTCCAGGGCGAAAAGAAAACTGCATACATGCACACCTACGTTTGAACCGAAGGCGAACCGGGTGCATCGAATCGAAAGTGCCCCGAACAGATCTAATAATGTATCAATTTTTGCAGGACGAACAGGACCTGCCTTCCCGCGTTGTTAGTTTGTTTCGTTTTCCACCCATGCCAGCTCACGCTCGCTCTTCCGCTCGGAAGCGCATACCGGAGCCATAATGCGTATGGGAAGGAAATGCAGCGTTTTGCTTCGCTGGAAAAGCTGAAAGACCGCCTTCGGAACCGGCTCGGACGATGCATTTTATGCAGCCGTTGGCCGGCGGGTGGAAAATAAAACCCGTCTGTCGGTTGGATGGTTTTGCTGGCCTTGATGTGGCAGCATGTACGTGAGTGCCATTTAATGATGCTTGAAAAAAGAGGGAGGAAAAACATACGCCAGTCCTTATGCTTTTTAGACGGCAGTGGGATAAGTAGTTTGATGTTTTTTTTTTTTTTTTTTGTTGCAGTTTGAAATCGATGCAGCGTGTTGAGCAGAGTTTTGAATTTCACGTTTCCATCATAATTAAGGTGTTGATCTGCCAAGCAGGACGATTCAGCGTCTTCAACCCTTATGAATTGCACTAAACATAGGTCAGTTGTCGGTTTTGGGGCAAAAGTACAACACGGATATATTTCGTGCTTCATTCTGCAACCGGCATCGGTGCCGCAATGCAACAAACACGAGCGCAATTTACTATTTTTACAAATGAGGTTAGTTTTCAGCCCCCAACCGGCTGAAAGGGCCACCCTGAGCTCATCAGTAACCGGCGGCGCCGGGTTTGCGTTCGCGGAAGTTATAAGAAGTCGTGCAGAAGTAGCTGCAATTAAAATGGAAATTACGGAATCGCGAAAATTATAGACTTTTCTCGCTTCGTAACCGGTACCAAGCCGGTCGGACCAGCCGGTTTGCGAAAGCTCGTACTATGGCTTGTTTACTTGAACTTCTCGCGCTTTTGCAGGTGATCCTTGTAGGGACTTTTAATTTGCACCATGATACCGCCCAGCCGATAGTTTGTTGTAGTAAATCACCGTTTTCATAAAGACATCACCCGTGTCGAGGAAGTGAGCTTCAATTTGGCCCGAGGTGTTGGCCAACCTGGCATTACAAATGCGTCCAACCGCTACGCAACTAGTGGTGGGGGTCCTTTTTTAGGGGTGCGATTTTCACACCAGGTTTCGCAAGATTTACGACACCATGGCCGGCGGGCATCAGTGTGCAATTTCTGCTGACAATGTGTGCAGCGTAGTACCCTTCCTTGTACGCCGCCGGGGCGGACAGATCGGAAATGGCACGTAAATCAAGTTACGCCGATGCGGACATCATTAGCCTGCGGACGCTAGTTGTGTGCGTTATGGTGGGGTTTTATATCGTTCCGCCTTGGGGTGCCAAAAGGGAAAGCGTCTCGGGAAAATGAGCATGTTTTTCTACGCGCTATCCATCTACCACGAGGAGGAGGCAAAGAACGGACGGAGAAGGGATCCATTAAAAACAACCAAACAAATCGCAGTTCAGCAACAGTGGCTCCATCCGGCAAGGACCTCTCCTCGGGGTCCTTGATGGGCATTCGCCGGTACGATGCGTGTGTGTGTGTGTGTGTGTGTGTGTGTGTCAGTGCTGCGGGGAAAAGGGGGAAATAAATTTCGTTCGAATCACCGTTTTTCCCTCTGGCCGAGCCAAGAACGACGGGCCAGGTAACGACGGCATCCAGCCAATGTAGGCCATAAAACAAAGTTCTACGATCAAGGTTTTCTGGGGTGGCGCTGTCGGTTTTTTATTCCGCATTTTTGTTTATTTTTTTTCTTTCTCCTTCTTCCAACTCCCACCACCTACTCCTGCCGCACACCTTGGCGTTCGTGATTGGGCGAATCTGTTTAGTCAGCTTGCGTTGTGTGCGAGTGTTGTGGCGTTGGCTCAGGGGATGAAGCCTCGGGGCATAAATGTAGCCATCAAAATCCCCTTCGCCGAGTCGGAAGGACCGCTGCCCCCCCCCCCCCCCTGGTAAGAAATAGTGTGCCATTTGGTAGTTTATGGGTGTATTTTATCTAAAAATCGATTGATGGGCGAAAAAACCGCCGGGAACTGTGTGCGCATATGCCAAACATGTCGCAAAATGTACACCTTCTGTGGGGGATGCCGATCAACTGTTGGGTCGCTTTTATTCAAATAACTTAACCAAATAGGGGTAATCCGTTAGAAATCGATACACTTCATTTTCTGAGAGCGCTGAAAAGGTGCTTTTGCATGCAACATTGCTTTTGGATGCTGTTTGGATTTTTGTTTTAAAAGAATCGAACGCGTTTCACACAAGTGGAAACATTTAACAACTCAAAGCTAAAAATTATTTATTATTTGTTACGAATGAAGTTGAGTTCTTGCCAGTAATTTGCTCAATTGCTACTCACTGAGATAGTTTTGACACGTTCACAAAGCTTTTAGATTTACAAAATTTCCACTATACTTTAGAAAGATTCCTATAATAAATGTCCAATTTGATTATCAATCTAGGCTCTACATTAACGAACGTTTCATCCTTACTTATAGTCGAGACCTTTTCCAACTGCACTAAATATACCTTTAAACGGGCGTTACGCAACGCATGCAAAGCTGCCCGACTCAAAACGCACAAGAAAAAAAGAAGAAAAAAAAGCACGGCGCATTGATGATCGTGAGGAAAACTCGTACAAAATGGCCTCCGTCCCTTTTAGGCGGTTTGGCGTCCCGTTGATGGCCAATAAAAGGCGGGCCGCGAAATTGATAGACGATTAGCGCGTGGAGCGTTCACGGTGTGCGTTGACAGAAATCAATTTCCTACGTTGCGATAACGAAATAAAACGACGGTTTTTGGCTAGCGGGCGGAGGAAACCAAGCGAGAGCGAGTGCCGGAAAAAATGAAAAACACATAGCAACATCTTCGTTCCCCCGGTGTTTCTTGTTATTTTTTTTTTCATGCAGCAATCTGCACCTCCCAACCGGTCGTGCTGCTGGGCTGAATGTTTACCTCGACAACACCTTGGCACGTGGCAGCAGTCTATGAATATGACGACTCGCACGGATGGAAGACACTCAAGTTGGGCAATATTTTCCGGCACCGAGAACCGGCGAAAAGGTGCTCCCGGCGACGGTGAGGCATTATTCATATGTAAATCGCATCTCCGGTACTGCCAGCGTGAAGTGGTTTCCGTGTTGCTTGTTGTTTCGCGTGTATTTTCTCCACCCGCAATCTAGTTGCCATCGACTCGCACCAACGACGACGACAGCCCTCTAAAAGAGGGGTGTACTTGTTTTTTTTTCTCTCTCTCTCTCTCTCTCTCTCTCTCTCTCTCTTGCTCGCTAGCGGTTTTTGTTCCTTGTACTCGCCGCCTACTTCGTCGACTTTGGCTCGGTGCGTTTCTAAAATTACCTCTCAACGTGATTGACACTCGTCCATGCCCAAGGATACGGCGGTTCATCCGGTTTATGGATCGACAGCGCATAAAATGGTCCGATGAGCGATTTTCATCACACTTTCTCCCACGACCGGAGGCTTCTTTGCAAAGGACGCGGTGTCCTGCGAGGGTGGTAGCACGCTACGCTTCTCGTTAAGCAGGACGCGAGTGGACTTTGCAGCAAGGGCGCATAAACCGAAGGGCTATAATTGGAAGTTCAAAGAATGTGCAACCAATTCATGGCCAAGGGTACGTGGGCAGTGGACAAACCATTGGGAACATCTTTCCTTTTGAAAGGCTTTGCCCCTTCTGTCCGCAAGCCGTCGGTATGCTTTGCGTAATCGTTAATCGCATCGCGTTCGCGTTCGTCCTGATTATTGCCTTCCCCGAGCCGGTCGACGAAATTTTGCGATGTCTTGCAGCGAAAATTGAAGCGAATTTGCTTTGAAGCACAACACATTCGGTTGAAGTGAACGAATTCAGCCCGGCCATTTGCGCGGTCCCGGTGCGACGTGATCAGGGTTTGGAAGTTTGCGCGGAAGCCTAGCGCGACAAATCGGATTACTATTCGGTGTTGAGCGCTAAGCGCCTGGGTGGGGATTTATCCTCTTGCATAGCCACGCTGAAAAACATTCACCCACGTTCGGTTCCAGCCGCTCGAAATATGAAATAAAAACAAACGAGAATCGTGGGATTTATGTAACAAAAGCATTACAACCGGCAGCTGGAACGCAAGATCAGAGAGTTGCTTTTCGGAGGTCGGAAAAGTACCCGATAAACAGAGTCTGCTTCCGAGAACTTCTGCTTTCGGTCAGGCAACAAATGTAAGTCCTTCGTAGAAGCAAATGAGAAGTAACGGTGGCGTTGTTGCGGAATAATGGTCGATTAGAAAGAAATGCTACTGTGTTTCTTCGCCAGCAAACAATTTCACGCTTGTGTTTGCAAAAAAGGTTCTTTTCCCATTACGTGGAATCAATGGAAGATCTCCAGGAATTTGGCACCAATGATGCCAATGAGTTCAATGACGTTATAATTCAAAAAGCAAGAGAAAGAGATAGAGAGCCAAATCTAATATCTTCTGTGATTGAAGGACCACTAAAGGAGCTTCCTAGAAAACGGCGTTAAGGATTAATCTTGTGATTTCACATCCATGCAACATGAAAGCGATATTGAACAGCGAAAATTGAAGGCTACAATATGAGCACGCTGATGAAAAGCTAAACTCCTTTCAATCAGGCTCCCTTGAAAAGCTCTCTAGTCCGTTTGTTTTCCCGATTAATTTGCATACGTTTGCAGTGTGCCAATGCTTGTGGCCCGTCGTCGGTTCTGACGTTGCAGTTGTTGTGTCGGGTGTTTGATAAGATTCCATTACGTACGCCCTCCTGATGTGGCTGTTTGGGGCCCTTTTAACGCACAACAAACTGTCGAGTGCAGCAGACGGTGTGCCCATCAAGTTCCATTTTCCCTTTCGCTTGACTCCCAATTTTCTATCGGTCTCATTCGCCGGTGTGGCCTTTTCCTCGCTCGTTGGAGCGGTTTTTGACACCCCCCTATCGGAGCCTCAAGACCAGGGCCCACCCATCGAGGTTGATGTAATCGGTCTGTCAGCATTTGGTCAAACGGCACACCCACACACAGGCCCCAATGAACACGTAACGATGTGTGCAAACGTTCTGTTCGGATTCGCACATAAAAAGAGCACATTGAGAAATGCGCAAGGGGGCTCGTGGTTTGCTCCCGATGCACCTGCAACTGCACTCCAACTGCAACTGCAGTATAATATGCATCTCCGGGCGAGCCCCCATCATCTTTGCTGTTTCACTTCCCCAGGGTTTAGACCGACCGGGAATGGGGCTTAGTAAAAGTTGAAATCAATTAAGGAGGGTTCGATGCGTTGATGAAATCACACCGGCTTCAAAACCGAGAGGCCGAAAGGGTGTGGCCGAGAGATCACGAGGCGATGGGATCAAGGGTATAATTGGGGGCACGTGTTTTGAATGCGCAATCAGTGCCATCGATCGATGCCTAAGCGCGTTCAAGCAGCTCTTGATGAATGTGCTCCCAGCAGGACGACGAACCTACGATACGGTCTGTGCATATTTGCCGAGAGCTCCAATGGCTAAGTGTTATCGAATCTCGTTGCCTTTGTTGCAAATCAGGGCGTCTTTGTGGTGGCAAGCTCAAGAAAATGCAATCTTGGCCGTACCGTTCCGTAACAGCAAATTCAATTGTATAATCAAGGTAAATATTCCCTCTGCGGTGGGATTTGATTAAACCCGAGCTGGAGCCGAAATAAAACCATTCGCTGATCGTTGATAGAAAAACAAAACCATGTGCTGGTTAAAAACCAAATAAAACAACAATTTCCGGTACTGTTAAAAAGGCAACGATGTGTCAGAGTATGCCAGGCGCAAAAAAAAGGTCCTTTCAGACAGCATCTGTTCGCTTTTAGGCCGAAATTAATAAGTGGAAGCGGTCACCCGAGCGACGGATGGATGGACGGTCCCGCCCGTAACCTGAAACCCATTTTCACTAGGACAACACGGTTCTCCAAACACTTACTCATCCAACAATCAACGTCCAGCCAGCGACCGACGGTCGACGGATTGACACGATGAAGCCAATCGGCTGAACCCGCCGATACGTTGGTCACCATTTTGGGGACCCCGAAAAAGGACCTCCGATGACTTCCACTCACTATTTCCAAAACCGTACTCCGTGCTCGGCCACGCACATGCTATCTCGGAAAATCTGTGAGCGAGTGAGAGAGAGAGAGCGAGAGAGGTGGAAAAAATATTGTAGTTCTCGAATGAAATAAATGGAAACGATAGAATAACATGTCCGAAAAACCGCCGAGATCGTCGCATCCTGGCGCTCCTCACCGTCCTTCGCCGTCCCGGCGCCCGTGGTTTGGGAAAATCTTTTCTCTGCACGGGCTAAATTGAAACAAAACATGGCCTTTTCCGAAAAACCCGCGGGGCCACAAGGATCCAATTTCGTGTGCCGGAAACGGTTCGTGTTGGATGCGGGCACGACACAAAAACGTCGATCGTCACTTTTCGAGTCTCCGGTGGTTTTTGAGAGGTCGTCCTATTTTCTGCCCATCCCTTGACCTCTGACACCCTTCGCGATGCACCGCGTAATTGAGCGTGTGCGTGAAAGCATACCCACGGTACGGTGCACGTGTACGCTGTTGGGATGTTCGCTCGCTGGCAAAACGAGCGCACAAGCGAAACATGTCGTTACAAGTTTGTTTGGAAAATGATAAAATAGTGGAAAACTGTGAGCTGCGTACGCTTGCGGAGAATCAGCAGAGCATTAGCAGGAATTTTAGCACAGCTTGAGAGGTCCAATACGTACGGCTAATACAGGGCTTTAGTCTTAAAGTATGGCTGTATCTACGGCTCCGTACGTATCTATGCATTGCGGCTATGTTTTAGTGATTATAATACGTTTATTATGGGGATGATTGTATAGAGTGAGAAATATCTCACAAAACAATTGCTTTAGAATATCAAAAAAACCTAAATTCAATAATATATTTCATCTTGAAAATATGAATATATCTCTAATATTGCTTTTTAAAACCTTTGGCAGATATTTTTGCGGTGTAATCTGCATATCAGTAGATTGTGATGCAAAACAGACGTTGAATATATTCATCAGATATCAGTTGATTGGTTGTTGTTCATATGGATTGGAAATTAAAGAAACGTTAATTTGAAAACGTTATTAATAATTACTAATAAAATCCAAACAATACACAGCGCGAAGTATTTCCAATGCATGCTTTGATGAAAAGCCTTGTGGATGCGTTTTAGAAATTGCCATGCTTCATTACCCTCAAGATGGCATGAAAAATGCGTCCTGCCAGTGGGTAACAGAATGGTTGGTCTAATCCCATGATTTGTAGCGGCTTAACAGGATGATTAGCCGGATCGTATTGTGTTCAACCAAACCGCATCGTTTGGCCGAAGAGATAGATGGAATGGAAACAACAAAAAAGCAGCAAAAAAACAATAATTATCCGTGCTTACATGAGAAAGTCTTCAGCACGCCGGCAACATTACACACGCCGTTGGGCTGAGAAGAGCACCGAAAAGCTCAGCTCAACCACAGCCCACCTGCACGAGAGGGACCATTTTCCCAGACTAGAGGCCACAGTACAAATGCAAAACATCCATTGACAAAAACAAAAAAAAACACTCTCGCCAGTTGACAACTCGAAGCAATTGCCGACCATCACCGGGCAGCAATGGCTTAATTCGAACAAATTTAGCCAATTTGCAACTGCGGCCGTCCGCAAGGCATCCTTTCACGCCTTCGAAAGGCATCTCCGAAGTGGAAGGACTCGCACAGGCATCGGGGTTTGCTATTCACTTTAGCTTCCTTCCCTGGTTGCACTAGTTTGCTGGTGCAGCAGAATAGTTTACAAAACCGACGCCCAAAGGGTGCCACCACTTTCTCCCGATCATCCCGGTCGAAAGGACCGTGTCCGGGAGCGAGCAGAAAGAATAAACGATAATATCCCATCGTATGGAAGCGTAAGCCATCGCGTTGGGTACATCCGATTCGGTGTTATTCGCCAGGACACGCAGAACCAGCTATGTGGTTGCAGCATGCATCGCTTCTGCATTGGGTGCTGATTGGGTGTGCCTCAGTGCCGGCTTCTAGAGTTCTTCTACGAGATCGGCTTACGACCACACGTTCGAATGCGCCCACCATCGGCAGGAAAACCGCAGGACCAGCTGAACGAACGAAACGGCCAAGAACTTTAATTGAACAGTAAAACTTTCGCTGCAAATGAACGGAATGTTGTGATTTTAATTCTTCCCACCTCATCCCTTCACTAGGGAGGGCGTTGGAAAACGCCAAAAACAAAAAAAAAATGTCCATTCGGCAACAACAAAAAGAAAATCAACTACAAAGTGGAAACTGGAAGCACCCTCAGTCGATCCAGCCGGCTTGGCTTGGCTCATCTGGCGACCGGCATTCGTTGGATTAGGTGGCGAAAGCAGCTTCGACTGGCAGGCAAACCGAGAGAAAGTTTCACCCCAAAAGCTCGATCTTCCCCACGATATGACTCATCGGAATAGTTTTGCCGGGGGGGATAAAACTTGCTCCTGCTCCCGGGTGTCGAAGATATTCGACTTGCGTAACGACACATACGGGCCGATTACGGGATGCGTGCGGACACTCCCGTATGGTGGGCCTTGTTTCAGAATTTATCGATCAAAACTGGTCTATCCCGGGGCTTTTAGAACAAAACAAAACCACAGAAAGTCACCAATGGGATGGGGGCGGAAAGATTAGATCCTTGCGAAGATTCGACCGAGGTTATGTAATTGTGCAAATGCGAAGCTGCTTCCAAGCACCTTTTGGGGCGTTTTTGTTGACGCATGAAGTGGGTTTTTGGTAAAAGTTTAGACAGGCATCACCGTGCCGGAACAATGTACAAATCAACGACACATCCTGACAGATATCATTTTCGAATTTGATTACTTTCTGTAGTTTTTGCATGGTGCCATGAAAAAAATCACACCTTCCCGCATCGAAAGCCCTCCTAGTGGAAGGTTCGAATGTGCCTAATGACGCGCGGGCGTTGTTTTTCCAGCCTCTCGTCCCTTTGCCTGAGCATGCCTTACATAAATGAAATTCTTCTCCCGAGCGCCCTTTTTCGACCGGTTTGACAACTGGCCAGCCGACGTGTTTGCAAACTTTCGGCAACCGGCTGACAGCACCGGGTGATTTTGGTGCCAAACATTCTTGGTCCACCCCGCTCAAGAATGTCCTGTGGAAGGGCCTGCAAACGGACCACCCGAAATGACAATTCCTGCGACAAACCTGCCGGTCCGCATTGGTACGGGTATGCGGAAGGCTTCAATCAAAACCCATCGATGGCCTGCTCCGGTGGGTTCGTCCCTTTCGACCGATGGAATGTTCTGGATGAGTTCAGGATCTGGCAGCCTTCGCAGGCTTCGAGGTGTCCCGGTGCCCAGGAAGGATTTCCCGCCAACGGTGGCATAACGTTCAATTATGGGTGCGGCGTTTTTCTCGCAACTTTCCGAATTCCGAAGGCAAATCGGTCCCGGAGCGGCTTGCAGCCGGATCGTTTATGCTCCGGCTTCACTTCGGAATGTCACCGTCTAACTAGACGCGGTGAGGAGAACCTCAAATGACTGACTTTCTGCGATCGGCAGCTGTCAGTGCCGGCCCGGGGTGAAAGGCAAGGTGATCCCGACAACGAAGAAACCATCCCACGAGTCCTTGTCATTCGGTGCGAGTCAAATATGGTGGAGGAGAAAAAAAATGTGTGCAGCTCAACCAACACCGAAGAACTTGCCCTTACATTCTTCGGCGTTGGACGGAAATCAACCGGGAATGTGTCGCTATTGACACGTTTTGAGATTGAAAATTCCGTCCCCACGTTTAGCGAACTGGGATGACGGGTATCGGCCCCTTCTTGCCTGGGGCGACGGTCAAGCGGTAGGGAATTGTGTCGAGTCAGAACTGATCTGCCATTTCATGCCATGGGCGTTAAATCGGCGAAGGATCGCGGTGATAACATAGAAAAAAAACACACCGATGTTAGGCTGACAAAACCGGCCAGTAACTGGTGAACGAATCGCTGACAATTACATCGGATTCTTCTTCGCATTGACAAACGAACGGATGAATGGAAAACAGACAGCCAACGGGCTCAATGACAGGTTTCAAAGTGGCGATTCTCGAGGTTCGCTTTTCTCGGAGCCGTACGAAAGGAATGCACTGTTCCGAACAGTCCGAACGAACGTTTGGAATTTTGTAAAGAAAATATTTGCATCCAGCAAAATTCTACCATCATTGGCATTCGATTGCTGGACGACCTTTGGACTTTCTAGACTGGACTGGTAGCAAAGCAAGCGATGGTTGTCGTCATTAAACGGTCTAGTTGGCGTGGCGATTTAACTCAAAATGTAAGCTGACGGCGGGTGATGATTTAATCAAGCTAACCTGTCATATGTCAGCCTTCCAGATGCAAAGCTAATAACCTTACGTAAAGAGAATGTGTGGCCATTTCCGTTAATAATTCACATCCTGTCGCCTTATTTCCCAGCACACGGAGGTGCCATTGTTTGCATGACATATTCCCAGGGGAGGATGTTAAATTACCTGCAATCGGCTCGTTGCAGTAACGATTCCCGCCACTTGGCAAACAACGGGAACTTTATCATTTCCTTCACGGAATGGAACCATGTAAGAGGGGGTCGATTTTGCGCCCCACCATAACATGGGGAAGCGAAGGAAAAGGGAGCAATTTCTTTTAACAGCGCATCATATTTTCCCCATCCACGCGACATCTCGTGCCGCCCCATTAAGACGCCATTACAATATCGCTAACAAAACCTCGCGAGGGTTTATGCGTTCCTTGCCGCTTCCTCGCAGCACGACGACATTGCTCCTGGAAGGGCACATTGTTCTTCGTCTCGTGTCTTCCTCCTCAAGCCCTCGGCCCAGTGGGTTCTGCCATGATGTTATTTAATTGTCGCGACAGCCCTTATCGCTAAAGGCTCCATAAAATTGGCATCAGTAACGGTGCGCGTCTAATTAGTGTCGCATTGTCGCGGTTGTTTCCGCGTGTTTCACGATCGCTACCGCGGCTGGTTCGGCATACCGTGGCAGCATACGGGGGTTTTTTTGGTAGGGGTGAACATTATTGCTACCTTATCCCTTTCTATCTTCCGGCTTCGTTTCGTGCGAAGATGGGTGCTGTGTAATAAAAGTATCCTCGTGCGCCCACCGTCCTCATCGGCGAGCTTTTTTGGGAGGTCTTCGGGTTCGAATGGATCGGTCTTAAAAAGGTGCAAGCAAAAAGCGCGCGTTGCTCTTCTTTGGGTGGAAAAATGAGCGACAAAAAAGAGTTTACATGGAATGGGAATTTAATTTATGCCTTCATAAAAAAACATCGCGCTGTCACGCAACATCATATGGTGTTAATTAAAGGTAGTAACTTTCGGATCGCGAGGATAAGGAAGCTCGTAATCGAGCTGGATGGGTTTACACAAGTAGAATTATTAATGTCAGCAGTATATTGCATGTATTAGCGAAGTGTTTTAAACTCTCATAAATTAGGATTATTCGCATGGAATGTATCGTTGTTTTAATAACTTGAACACTAGCCCCAAAGTAGTGTTTGTAAATGCTTCTAGTTAAAATCGTGTTACAACTTTTGAATGAGATTTTCAAATACAAAAACATGAATAATTCTTTGCTGTGCTGTGGTGCAGCTTTCTCCTTAATGTTTCATTAAAACCTCGATCGTTTTATGTTATTGAAAGCCCAGGGTATGCTTTCAATTAAACTGTTCATTCCTAGGATCTTGCAACATCGTTTCATCGATCCTCTTCATTAGCCCAATCGGTCCCGTAAGCACGAGTTACAACGGCAGGAGACAATGTCGGCTGACGGTCAAAGGACTCCATAAATAAAGCACTGATTAAGCAAATAAATACTCACTTCCAACGGAGCTGGGAAGCTGCAGCAGATGCTCAAATATATATATACACACACACAAATATATATATATCTCTTGCCTCGGATTACACCCACGCGTCTCGTGTCCGCGGGGATCGAAAAGCATCTTTACGCCACGCGTGGGAAAACATGATTTATGCTGCCTCCTGCTCTGCTCCAGCACTCGTCATACACAATAGCGCCACCTCCCTAGAGGGAAAGGTCAGCGAGTGTGGACTCGAAGCAGGGCGCATTTGCATTATCGTACCATTACGGTGCAAGCACGGTTGTAATGCGCCCCGATTCCCACGGTGGCTTGCGAGCGAATGCAAATGCAAATGATGCCAAGTGCGCATCGGCAGCCGGAGTTGCACTGTTCTTGAAAATTCGTCCCAACAGATCTGTTTCCGCTTTCGCTCGCATTCTTGCCCGGGTGAATGTAAATACACACACACACGCACACAAACACGTAGCCCGGATACCGGTAGTGCCCGAGTGAGAATGATTTCACCACCCGATGCCTTATCAGCGGATGCACTTTCCGCGGTGTGGGTTTTGTTGGTGGGGAATAAATCTACTTTACCAACCGACACCGATCGATGGATGGCAAACGGCAAACGGGCATCCCGGCATAATCAAACAAAACACCACCAAACCCCCCCCGACCGATCGGGCTTTGTGTAAATGCCGATAACATTATGGAAATGGAGAGCTCGTCCTTCCGATCGGTGCGATTATGATTAATGACGTGGGTGTGGTGCAGTTTAGTGCACATTCGCCCCGAGAGAGCCTGCCATTTCCCACGAGGGGGTTTTCCATTTTCACGCGTGACGCGCTCCCTCGTTTTGGCCATTAATGTCTCACGCGCATCTCGTCCATCTCGGCCCGACCGACTTGTTGATAAAACATTGATTATTAGCTTATCACTCGCGACACCACTCACTCACTGCATCACAGCGGTTGGGTCTGGAGGTTTGATTTATCACCGCTTCGCTGCAGTATCCTTAGGCCGAGCAGTCGTTCAGCCGGACGGAAATAATTCACATTAAAAACCGGTACGCTTCGGTGGGGCCTTTTCACGCGAAACCACTTCCTTCCCGCGTTAAACTACGAAACGCAGGGTGAGCGCCGGAACTTCTCGCGTCGGAACTTTTCCCATTCGCGTACGGTGCCCTACGGCTAGCGGGACATCGTCCTTGGCGCGTCCACGCGAACCCGGGAACGGCTCTTTGTGTCTGGTGGAGGAATAATTTAAAAATTATCAGATTTGCTTCGGTTCGGTATTTCGGAATTATGCAAATGCAACCTTGCGTGGCTGCGTCCCACGGGTGGGAAATGGGGAGCGTAATGGAAGGGAAAAGGCGGAAGATGAAAAATAAAAGAAAATGAAAGAGAAACAGACAGAGAGCAGCAGCAAAAAAAAAACACATCCGCCGGTGATGCAAAGATGAAAGATCAGTAGGACAAGGAATCTGCGCGTGGGCTTTCGGCTGGTGGGTGAACGGTCATTGGCGAAATGAATTAAGAAAAGAAAGAAAGGATAGAGCAAAAAAAAAAAACGAGGGAAAAATCCCGGCCCTTGTAATATGATGCGATAGTGGAGAAGTGTGATTAAAGCAGAATGTTTCGTGATTTTTTTTGTTGCGTGTGCTTTTCTTCGCTTTTTCCAGTTTTGTCGTTGCAAACTCGTCTCGCATCACTCGTTCATTTGCAAGATTGGCATATTTTAACGGGAATAGTTGGTCGGATTTCGTTGCGTTTGACTCTGGGCTGCGCGTGCCGTTAGAGAATGAGCAGTTTCTTGCCATTTTCGCAAACAAACCCACCGGCTGAATGAAGTAATTTCCAAGTCTGTGCCATTCGCCTTCTGGCTCTTCCCGGGGCGGAAGGTAGCGTTTTAAAAAGTTTCTCGCAGATTCTTGGGTCAGAGGTTCACGACAGAGCAGTGAAAGGGTGGCAGTTCCTTCGAAACGAGAGCATTTCTACGAAATTTAACCCTACAGCTACCTTTCGATACGAAGCGCGAACTGAACGCGTGATTGGTTACAGTTGAAACTGTCACAAAGCCCGGTTCCGCGAGCGACTTATCCAATTGTGGGTGGCAACTTCCCGTACCGATCAAGGACTCGATTGCAATTCACGCAAAACACGCTAACCCGGAGAAAAAAGGCGCTCGAATTGTACCGTCAATTTCGGCCGCCATCTCATCCACCTCTAGTTTCCACGGCAACCACGTGCAACCACCAGGCGCCTCCTTTGGGTAGCGTCTTTGGTGTTATCGGCACATGCGATGGAAATATGCTTTGATGTGAAGTTCAAAAGGTACGAGACCGGTTGTGAAACTGGATTGTACTCGCCGGCTGCACCCATTGCCTTGGCAAGGAATGCAGCCGCGCGTGCCATCCTCTGGTTGACTCTGGATTTGTCCGTCTCCTTCGGGGTTGTGCCCTTCTCACGCCGATGCGAAGGTCCTGTTGGCAGCAACGGATGCCGAACGGGCACGTTGGACAATGGCGTGCTGCATTGCTATCATCATTGCTGCCATTTTGGTGCTCAATTGAGCACACTTCAGCCAGGTCGATGCAAGTGGGTACCCTTGTTGGTGCCGACGTAACGAACGATTTGCAGCTGTAAACCTGGCCTGGGGTGCACGGCACGGAAACAGTCGAAGCCGAATGCATCCGTAAGTAGGCAATTGTTGGAAGACATTCCTTCCAGCTGCCGCTGTTGCTGCTCGAGCAGCCGGTGAAGGGAACGGAACGTGAAAAAGTTGATTGAAAGTGTATTGCTTCCCTGCGAGGGAACAGAAACGGGACAGCTTTTGCTGCCGCAATACGTGTACCGTGAGGAGGTGGCATTCCAATTCAATGTTGGGCTTCGTCTTAAAGCGTTACCCCGGGCGTGGAAAACTCTCGTGGTACGGTTTTCCGTGGATTGGGGGTCGTAAAAATAGGATTCCATTATTTAATCCTTGGGATCCTTGGGCGCTGCCAGCATTCGGCATTACACGCTCGATTGCGCTCGAGCGTCACATGGTCTAATTTTCATGCACCACCGCACTGCAAATCCTTCCATCTTTGGAAGGACCTTCGTGCCGTTCTGTCGCCTCGAATCACGGCGGTTTTGCAAACCGGCTAAGGTGGGTGGCCACCTTTGCCACCCCGTTTCGGGGCGGTGAATAATTGCTCGGCATTACCGTGTAATGCAAAGCACGTGGCAGATGAAATCGCACACCGGAACCAAGTGGGGTAATTCGAGGAACTCGAGCGTCCTTTGTTGCACACCGACCGTCCTTGCAAGCGTGATGCTATTCGTGCCGGGCGGGTTTTCATCACGCATCGCTTACGGTGACATGCGAATTTTTTAGAGGAATATTAAATATGCGTCGCTTTAAGCGCCCGAGCAGGTAGCAGCGTGGAGCTTGGGTGGAATATTAAATCAGAAAGTGGGAAAGCTATCCAGCTGCATTAGCGCCTGAAGGTATGCAAAACTAAGGCACGATGTTTTCGAAGGAGCTCATGCATGAATTCTTCTGGCTTTGGAAATAGATGTGCAAAGTTAAGCAAAACCTCATTTACAGTTCAAACGTTGCGGTAAATCAAACGTTGTGGTTTCAAAGGCAAATAATCAGCTGCTAACGATATTTACAGAAAAGATCTATTACTTCTTTTATCGCTTGCTCGGCTTGAGCTGCCTATTTTCCATGCCACAATCTAAGGAGATTGAAATCTAGCGCTGTCTCCACTTAACGCAGTCAAATGTCCAGAGCTCTGGACAAATAATTTTAACGACACTGTGTTGAACCGATCGTCTGTATAACGAGTGGCACAAAAAAACACATTTCTCGCGCTACATCAAAGCAATTGAATTCTCAATTTCCGCGAAGTTCATTGTAATCGCTACATAAAAGCGCGCACCCGCTTCCATCAGCTACAAGAGATCACGGATCTCGAAGGAACAGAGGGGCAAAATCCGAACAGCAAACAAACCGTCGTTCGATGGCGACCATCCGTCTTATCGGACCGCTTATCGAACAGCTGACGGTAGGGGCGTGTTTTCCTTCCACTCGGACTTCTTACCGCTGACCGGCGCGCCTGGAGATTTATCTCAATCGCGCACAGGTTACCGTTGTCGAAAAAGTTGACGTTGAGTTGTTTTGGGCTGTGATGCCCGCGTTCAGATAAGCAGCGAAAGGTTGCCAGGCAAAGGAAACATTATGTTACACAAAGATGAAGCTGTATTTGGTTCGAGGCTACAACAAAGCAAACTAAAACGCACAACGGAAGGAAACAATCGTGAATCGTGATAACGCCAACCCGGTCAACGGATGGGGGCCGTTTGGTTAAAACTTCGCCGGTAGCCGGACCGAGATGGCCTTCGTCTCCAGGTAGCCTTCCAGCGAGTCTTTGCCCAGCTCGCGTCCGATGCCGGACTGTTTGTAGCCACCAAACGGTGCCTGGTTCACGACGGCCAGGTAGGTGTTGACCCAAACCGAGCCAGCCTCAACCGAGTGGCTAAACATTAGCGCCTTGTTGATGTCGTTGGTGACGATTCCGGCCGCCAGTCCAAACGAGGTATTGTTCGCCCGCTCGATCGCTTCATCCAACGTACGGTACTTGATGATGCTCTGGACTGGGCCAAAGATTTCCTCCTTCGCGATCGTCATGTCGTCCGTCACGTTGGCAAAGATCGTCGGCTCAATGAAGTATCCTTCGGAACCGACGGGTTTGCCACCCGTCACCAACTTAGCACCCTCTTTCTGGCCGATCTCGATGTAACCAAGGATCTTCTTGTACTGCGTGTCATCGATCTGCGGTCCGTGGACGGTGCCCTCGGTGAATGGGTTACCGACCTTACGGTTCTTTGCCAGCTCGGTTGCCTTCTGCACGAACTGATCGTAAATGCTCTCATGCACGAAGGTACGCGTGGCTGCGATGCAACATTGGCCCTGGTTTTCGAAAACCGCCATGTACGCGATCATAGCCGCTTGATCAACTGTCAAAAAAGGGAACAGAAGCACGGTTAGGCGAAAGTTTTAGCAATAATAAAAGGCACTCCAAAAACCTACGGTTAGCATCCTCGCAGATGACCAGCGGACTCTTGCCACCGAGCTCGAGGGACACCTTCTTCAGGTTGCTCGCAGCAGCCGCTGCCATGATGATCTTGCCCACCTCAACCGAACCGGTAAAGGCCACCTTGCGGATCTCGGGATGCGAGCTGATAGCACCACCAGCTGTTGGGCCGTAACCCGGTACCACGTTGATCACACCATCCGGGAAACCAGCTTCCTTCGACAGCGCAGCCATGTACAGTGCGGTCAATGGGGTTTGTTCCGCCGGCTTCATCACGACGGTACAACCGGCAGCCAAAGCCGGACCCCATTTCCACGACAGCATCGACAGCGGGTAGTTCCACGGGATGATTTGGCCCACAACACCGACCGGTTCTTTGCGGGTGTACGAAAAATGCGGTCCATCCGAAGGCATCGTGTCACCCACGACCTTATCGGCCAGTCCGGCGTAGTACCGGAACGTCTTGATCGAACCCTGCACGTCATACATCGCGTTCGGGAAAGCCTTGCCATTGTCAAGCGACTCCAGCGAGGCCAGCACGTTCGCGTCGCGCTCCATCAGCGTGGACAGCTTCCAAAGCAGGGCACCGCGAGCGGACGCGTCCATCTGGCGCCAGGTGGACGTGCGTACGAAAGCGGCCTTTGCCGCCTTAACTGCCAAATCCACATCGGCTTTGTCACCCTCGGCAATATCGGCCAACTTCTTGCCCGTCGATGGGTTCACCGTTGGGAAGGTCTTTCCACTCACAGCATCAACGAACTGGTTGTTGATGAAAACCTGCAAACCGGGAGGAATCGATCAGTGGCACCATCTTTTTTTTTAATATCAATCATTTGAGTTCACCATCACACGAACCTTGGTGTATTTGATCTCTTGATTTGGATTAGCCATTGTGAAGAGAACGAAACGTCGTTGTTGGCACTGCGAACGGACACGCTGGAGACCGGTTGCTCAAGGTCAAACTGGAACTGTCTTACGGAACGAACCGACGCGATCGGTGGCTACGCGAAGAAGATGCAACAAACCGCGACCCGCGAGGTGTGGCATTCTGTTTTATATGCAATCGCCGGTTGGCTGGTGTGCGTGGCGCGTTCCATCGGTAGCGACGCACTCGGGAAGCTGGTAAAACAACCTAAACGAGAAGATAATGCCGGCCGGCAGTTGGGCATGCGTGAGCTCGCTGGGTTTGCCTTCTCGTGGTATGCGTACGATCGCTAATCATCAGCCTTGCGCTACAGTGCATTACTTGCGTTTTTGTTCGCCGTTTTCGAGACGTTTCGCGGCCGGTTCGTACGAGATTATTTTCTTTTTTAGGTATCTCAGCAAGCAACACGGTTCCGCAAATTAATTTGCTAGAATTTCAAATGTGTACAGTGGCTGGATGCTGGTGATCATGATCGTGGTGTGATCAATGTCGTTGTGGGTAACAAAAAGATCGGAATGTTTGCTTCTTGCCACTTATATGTCAGACTTCCGCGGGGGTTGTGATTAGCATCGAAAATTAGCTGCCTCGACATAACATCGACGACAACTGGTTTTTTAATTGCGTTGAATTCAGTGCACGTATCACAGTTGCTCGGTGCATGATTCAATGCACCTTCAAAGCTACAAGTACACAACAACAACAAAATGTCCAAAGTCACTATCAACAGCGCGAGCGATAAAACTGGTTGCAATAAAAGTAAAATGGTCTTTATCATATCATTTATAAGCCAGCACTCTTATCAGGATGGGGCCGAATTTTCCACCCATGTAGTTGTGATGTTTGTGTCCGTGATCATCGCTTTTTTTTGGGCCGTTGGATGTTACACTGTGTGCTATGGTACTATGGTGAATTTAATCGCCTTAAGTGCATTCGTTTACCCGTTGCCGGGCATTTTATCACACCACCAGAGCCACTGAACGAGCTCTATTTCATTTACTCGTCGATCACACAAAGGAATGATGGAAGAGAACGTTAATACCCGCCCTTTAGAACAAAACATTGGAACACTCGCTTAAACGCCAATATTTATTCATCATTTTAATAACCTTCTGGTGTGCTTGCTCATACAAGAACACGAGAATACTAGTTCGGATTTTCAATTTCAATTATGAATGGAGGCGCAATTTTGTGCACATTAACATTACCCCCTCACGATGCCTACACGCTGTATGAGCTCGATATTCATGCTACCATCCGGTGGCGGGAGCGAATAAAACCAGAAAGAAAAAAAAACAAACAAACAAGTTCAAATGTTGTCCACTACTTGGCGCGCGCGCGAGTGAGTGTGCATGTGGGCCTGGCAAATATTGACGCCAGCAAACACGATGCACACCTACCGCTTGTTCAAACGCAAATTAGCGTGCAACTGCAACGCCTAGTCGATGTCAAACGTTGCCACTCCACCGCCTGAAGGTGAAACCCGTGTTTGCCGTCCAGAATGCGCCTGCATTTATTTCCGCCTGCTGATAACGCGACGGGTACACGGATAGCGGGATGCATTGGGTCAGGTTTTGAGCGTGAAAGGGTAGAATTGGTTCGATGGATTTTTTTTTGAATTTAAATAAACACCCACCCATTCGTTGGATAAAAAAAATTAAACAGAAAAGCAAATATGACCCAAAAAAAAACAAGGTGGATAGGACACTTTGCTACCGTTTAGGTGGTTAGTAAAAACAAAAATCCAAGCATTTATCACGTGTATCGATCACTGCACGTGCTCTCTAAAAATAGCGCCATCTTCGATCGCAACAAGCGCGAAAGCGTGCAAAAACAAGCAGTCACCAGTGTACGCTCTGACATTTTGCCCCACTGTCGTTGTTTATTCTCAGCTATCTACGATCAATAGTGCTCACGCAAGTCATCGAACACCAGTGCCCGTGCGGGTGTCAGCCGACGGCCAGCTATATCTTGTGAAAAGACCCGTGTCAATCGTAGCGTAACGCTCATCACACCGACAGCAACCACCGTAAAGTCGTCCTGAAAACCCCGAACCAAGCAACACCGTAGCAGCATGAGTTCGCCTTTACGCTGGGGCATCGCGAGTGCCGGTAAGATTTCGCACGATTTCGCGAACGCTCTCGGAACGCTTCCGGCAACGGACCACCGGATGGTTGCCGTGGCCGCTCGGAAACAAGCGGACGCGGACAAGTTCGCTACCCAACACGCCATCGGAACGGCACACGAGGGTTACGAGGCACTGGCCAAGAACCCGGATGTCGGTAGGTAGCCATCAGACGGCCAACCGTTATTGACCACCCGATTCATGTGTCTTTTTCACCTTCCCACACCGGCAGATGTCGTTTACATCGGTGCGGTCAACAACGCGCACTACGAGCTCGGGTTGCTGATGTTGGACCATGGCAAGCACGTCCTGTGTGAGAAGCCACTGTGTATGAACGAGGCCCAATCGCGCCGGTTAGTGCAACGGGCAACCGAACGTGGTCGCTTTCTGATGGAAGCGATCTGGTCGCGCTTTTTCCCACACTACGGGCTGGTGCGGGAACGCATCGAGCGTGGGGCGTTGGGTGAGATCCGCGAGGTGGACGTTGAGTTTGGGTTCGTCCTGTCCGATGTCGATCGCTTGCGGCTGAAGAGTTTGGGCGGTGGAACCGTGCTGGATCTGGGCGTGTACACCATCCAGGTGTGTTTGTGGGCGTTTGGTGGCCAGGCACCGAACAAGGTGGTGGCGTCCGGTGAGATGAACGCTGAGGGTGTTGATGTGGAGGTAACGGCTGAGCTGCATTTTCCCGGAGGCGGTATTGGGCGGATGAAAACGAGCGCTTTGCGTCAGCTGAGAAACACCGCCATCGTGAAGGGCAGCAAGGCGAGCATGACGGTAAGCAGTGCGCGTGTAATATTCATCAGCTTGGGGTTGATCCGGTTCCTGGGTGGTTATCGGGTGTCCATCTTGGTAGATGAGTGATGCACTTCAGGTGCATCACTCGGTGTGCTGAGTTATTCCGGTTAGGTCAACTTTCGACGAGTGGGAAGAAACTGGCTGCTTTGCGAGCTGCTTGAATTACAGCTGACGATGATTGCATTTGAAGCTCATTTTCCGACGCGACAATTGGGTAGAATTCGATTTTTCCACCCCCCCCCGGCAATCGGACTTAACGGGAATCAATCCCCCGGGGATGCGTGGATGATGCCATCAGCGAAAGTAATCCTTTAATCCCATTCCGGCACAGCTGCACGATTTCTGGTGCCCACTGAAGCTGACCGACACGGATGGATCGGTGCGGGAGGACACTCTGCCGGTGGCTCGGTGCCCGTTCAACTTCCAGAATAGCTGCGGTTTGCGGTACGAGGCGGAAGAGGTGCGCCAGTGCATCGCCGCTGGTCGGTTGCAGTCGGCGTCGGTGACGCACGAGGATAGCTTGCTCATCGCCCGGATTCAGGACGAAATTCGGAAGCAAGTCGGCGTTGTCTTCCCGCAGGATGCCCAATTCGCTTCGTAATGATTGGTGAGCGGGATGATTGAATCAGCCCTTCGTGCGCTGGTGCAAAATAGGAAGGAAATGCTAACGCGTTGATTTCTACGGCATGCGATGGGTGTAAAAGTGAATGGACGAATTTAAATTAAAGCAGTTGCAAATGATGTCCTTTGTACTTATTCTAGAATCTATTTCTTTGAGCGGCCGAATAAGAAATATATCTTTTCACTGGAGAAAAAGGAGTAAATGAGTTGGTTTTGATTATTATTGATGGCAATAATGAAGGTATTTTATCGCTCCCTGTATAATTTGGCTTTATCTTAGTACTGTCAATATGAAATGTTGTTTATATATCAGAGAAAAATGATCAGTAGCGTTAATCAATGCGTTAAATACAATACTACCTATATTTCTGTTATATGTGCATTATGCTTTTACACCTACGTACGTCTGCATATATATAATTTTTAAAAATAACTCATCATTGTCGAATTCATGGACGTGTATGTGAATACGTGACATTATTTTCACGCCACAGTGTACCGTGACGAAAAATAATCACTTAATTTTATCCGCGTCCCTTTAGGCGCCATGAACGTGGAATAAATAAGTTAAACCGCGTTAAAAAGCGCATCCACCCCCACACAGCGAGCTCAAACGAACCACCGCACCATGGTGTTGGGATTAATTTGAGCCGCCCGTTAATAGTGCATTCTCAGTCAACATGGCGTTGGTCCGTTGCCATGGTGATATCGTCATATTAATTTGCACGGTTCTTTTTGTTCTCATTTTTTTGTCGTTGGTTTGATTCCATCTGTCAACGAGCGCACACCGGGAACGGCATATTAAATTCGTCACCATCGCGACGGTAGATAATTATATTGCGCGAAATTCGCGGTATCCTTTTGTTGCCTGGGGGCTGTTTTTCGTTTGCCAATCATTTCAAGCACAATGGCGTGAGCTTTCACATTTGAACCTGCGACGAAATGCGTGGTTCTCGTGTCACTTTTTTTCCGCATTCCAGGAGATATTATTCGCACAACTACGTTACTGCGAGCTAACTTTCGCAGCCTGATTTATGTAAGCCCCTTTACGCCACTGTCACGCTGATGGGGGGGCGATTGTTCACTCGCGCACTTTACCGCCTTCGCCGCTGGCTAACAGCAATCTCTTGTCCGGGCAATTGTAACCACGTCGAACGGAACGTCAACATCGCTCAGCATCGACCGTGTTCATGCAAATGGCAAATGGCACTGGCAGCACAACGCGAGATCGCCTTACGCTGAGGAAATTCGATCCTGAACACAGACGGCACCTTAAAGTTGCAGCAAATGAAGACGTTCCATTCCAAGACCGAAGCGTTTGTGTTCCTGTGTGGGCGGCTACCCTCGTTTGGTCGCGCTCCGAAGCCGGCGGGGTTAAAACACCGAAGGACCTGCCACTGGTTCGCCTGATGGACGAGATTCAGCTGGCAGAGGCATTGACCCAGCTCAGCGAACCACCGATCCAAGGATGCCACCTTCCGGCGCCAGCTCGAACAGCAGCGAGCCAATCAGGCACCGGTCGCTTGATGGAGAGCTTTCGGATTCGATGGCCGCCCAAAAGCGCCGTTTCCCAAGATGAAGATATCGCTTACCGATCCTTGCGGGGGCGAAACCTTTATCTGCTAATGCCATAAATTTATCCGTAAGCACCTTTTTCCGTGTGCTCCCGGCACACCTTTCCATCGGTTCGCCCGGAAAAGGTGTGCGCGGTTTTCGTGCTGCCAACTCTTTCGCCCCGCACCGAAAATTAGATTGGAAATGATAGCCTTCCGTTCGGCGTACGTTTCGATGGAACGCTGGCAGTTCAAGGGAAATGGCACGGTCGTGCGTGAGCGTGAGGGTTTTGTTTGTCTGGTTGAGTTAGTTTTAGGAGGGACTTGTTGCCTGTCAAGGCGCGCGGAGGTGCACCAGCAACAATGGCTGTCTCGTCGGTGCGGCCCGGCTAATGGCCGACCCAGGACGAAGGGATGGCCATCCGTGCGCCATTGGCAACGATCGGAAGCTGCCGTTACAAGCGAACGGTAAATTCAATCAACCTGAACCACGAGCCAATCGGGATGGGAATTCGTGTGGGATACGAGTTCGTCCGGGTTGTTCTTGTGAACTTGGGGGTGATTCTCCCCTTGTGTGTGTGTGTGTGTCTGTGAAGAGGTGGGTGGCAGGTTAAGGACTGGAGGCTGAAGCTGGATTAAATCATCAACGTGGAGCATCGTCTGGGTGCGGTTGAGTAAAATCTTGCTAATGAATGTTGATGATGATGATTGCGATGAGGCCCTCGGGGCTGCCGGTGGGCCAAGAGAAGGTTGATTGCAATGCAAAGTGACAAGAAAAATTGCCCACTGCACCGGAAAATGGTACAGCCAAGCAAAGACGAATGAGCAGTGGTGAGCAAAATAAGCCTTAGGCGAGAAATTATTCAATCAAACGGTTCTATGTATATAGCTTTATCTGAATCTCTTCACACAGCAACGAAACCAAAATGAAATAATAATAACATTACTTACTAATTATGGAGAACAGAAAGAACATCGTAGGAAGATTGAATAGTGCAATAGCAAAATTGTTTATCGATTCTGTGTGAAAATATACTGATGCAATTGTTCGAGATAAGCGGCAAAATTTAATGAACCATGATATAGATTTAATTCGTACGTTAATCTTTTAGACTGTCCTCAGAATAGAGTATATTACAATTATAAATCAAACTTTGAATGATAATATTTTCATAATTTTTATTTCATGTTGAATAAAACAGACATACTGTATGAATATAACAAATATATATTTTGAAACAATAAAAACAAATCAAAAATGTTTCTAGCAAAAAAAAAGTGCTTCTCTTATGCTGTGGTGTGGTTTTATAGTTCCAAAAAAAAAAACCTTCCCACACGTATCGCAATTAGATTTGAAACATGATTGCCGGTATATTATCGTTCGCCGTGTGTCCTGGTGGCTACAAAAGCGCCCCCACCCGTTGACCAATCGCCCGACGCGTGCAGAAGTCTACGCGTGGCCTAATGAAACAATTTGTAGAATCACATTAACAAACTTCCCACCTCATCAAGGGGAACGTGGCCGATTCTAACTTCACTTGTGGGGTTTTTTTTGCAAAGCTAGTCCCAATTTCTGCGCTCCGTACATCGGCCGTTAGATCGGGGGTAGTGCCATTCCGAAAATTCCCATAAAACTTTTCCCTCACGTGCGCCCACTCATATCCCGGACGCGAAGGCATGAAGGACAATGTCAACGAAAGGAGAGAGAGAAAAAAAACGAACACAACAGAAAGAAAAACCCACCTCCAAGCTTGAGTGATCATTCGCAATCGAGGAAATGGCAGGTGGAAAGCTCGCGCAAAGTACCAACGGCTCCACGTGAAGGCGCGTTGGGAAAAAAAATCACACCATAAACCGACGAAACGCAGCGAAGGTTGCGGTGTGGGTCGCAAAAGAAAATTTAGCAAATTCAATTTCCGGCCTCACCGGGGTTTTCTCCACTTGCGACCTCCCGATACGGCTCGAGGCGAAAACAATCCCACAGTTTACACAGCCCTCCGAGGTAGTGTTACGTTTCCTGTTTCCGTGCCACCAACCGGCGTAAGTAGTAGTTAGTTTGCGAGAGATCATTGTGCGTCCCGCCACGTTCAACCGCCCGACAAAGTACGTGGGCTTTTCGACTAAGACGTTGCACTTCTGTTCGCGTGAGAGCCTCCCTTTCGTTCGAGCCCAGATTGGCTCGCGTAAGTGGCGTACATACGCCAATGGGGGTTTCACGTGCGATCGTCCCGGGGGTGGGGAGGAAGGGGGAAACGGTACCGGGCGGAAAATAAAAGAGGGCGAACGCTTTTAAATAAATTACTTCCACCGGCTGGGAGTGCGTTTCTGTTCGCGTCGAGCATCCAAAGCGTTACGTCACTGATGTAGCTCGTCTTGAAAGTTGGGCATTTTATCTGCTGGGTTGCTGCTTGTTTTTCGCTCCCATTTCGCAGCAGGCTGTGACAAGAGAGAAAAACGAACTTTCTGCTTCGGTACCGGCGCAAGGTTCAACCCCGGAACGCACCTGAAAAGAGCCGTGATTAAACGTAATTAATTTTATCGCAATGCAGATTGTTTTGGGGTCGCCTGAGACGCTGCCGTTGATCCAAGAAAAGCCAAACCGGACCGGAAGCGGCAAAACTATGCCCAGGGTTGTTTCCGGTGGCCTTCGATGGTGGTGGGGCTAGGCTTCAATTCGCTAATGGGTTTCGGGCGAGAAGTTTCGGCGGGCCCCATCGTCCTGCGGGACCTGCCCGAGATGCACCCGAGCCATTTTCAATCAAATTAGAACGCATTCGAGTGCAATTATGTAGCGCCGCGTTTTCGGGTGCGGCTTTTGGCTGCAAAGGCAAACGTGGAGGACGAGTACGCGATTCTCTCGCCGCGCGGGGAGAGTTTAATTCCTGAATGAAACAAATCTGTTCCGGCAGTTGAGTTTTCCATTAATTAGGCGCACAAGAAGTAGCTATCGGCTTCTTCGGCTGCAGGTAAATATTTTATAATGGTCCCAATTTATGGTGGCCCTATTGGTGGATTTTCGGTTCGTGTGCATCTCAGTGCAGGTGCTCGGGGGCAGCGTGGTGTCAACGAATGAATTTGGTAATTACAGGGATTTATCGGCGCTCTTGATTACGTTTGGATTTTTCATGTTCCGGTGCATTGTAGAACAATTGTTTTGCTGGTAGAAAATGCTCAATTAAGCCCGCCGTCTTGAAGGCTGTTTCTTTTCAACGGTGAAGAATTCGAGTGGAAAATGAATTTCCCGCCCAGTTCGCAATCGAGGCAAAAATTGCACTCCAAAAATGTTTTGCGCTACTGCTTAACCTTCTGCTTCAAGCAACTCAAAATGTGCGACTCTATTTTGCCGTGAAGGTCATTCTTTTTCTTTTTTTGAGGTCATTTTTGTGCCTGCGAAACTTGATATTTCGGCGACAAACAAAGTGGGCCTCCCTGGAAGCCAGTTCCGTGCAAACAACGCGCCCTGGGACGGCAGGAAATTTGTTACCACACCAAGCGCTGCCACTACGCCGAACTTCACCAGCCAGAAACAGAAGTTATGTTGGCAAGTTGGCAAACTCTTCAACCGGGGTGGCCCACAACAGCAGGACACTTTAGCTGCCCAGCACGGGCATCGCACCGAGCGGCAGAAGTAATCGAAACTAATTGGCAGTCGGCCCGCAGGACGGCCCGTACGCTGGCGGGAGAGGCTCGGACGGACGCCGCGGGGTCATACTTTGTCGATTTGTTCCCCGGGCCGAGTTCCCGGGCACCCGGTCAGGAAAGTGGCCAATAATTTGTTCATCCCCATCACGTAGGGCTCACCGGGAAATGGTGAAACCGACGCCTAATTTGGCGACTCCCTAATTAGCGACAGTGTTATCGATGCGATCGATTAGAGCCACCGTCGGGTCGTGTGTCCTTCCGCGAAAGGACACGGGAACGGTTAGCGCGATTCCGCTAACGCACGCACCCACGCACAAGGCGCGTTTGATTATTTTTTAATGCGCGCTTCCGCGCGATGCCCGTTGGCGGGGTTTTGGTGGCGAAATAATTAATATCAACATCGCTAATTCGGGGCCTTGGCACTCGGCATGGGCCAAAGCCTGCGGGCTATCACGGACCGTGGCACTCGGGGTGGCTGGAGTGATTAAAATTCAATTGTCAGCGCTGGCACGGAATCTCAATTTAATCGCGGGCCCTTCGCACCGCTCAAACCGAGAGGGCGAATTGATTTCACTAGCACCCGGGCCAGGCCTTCGGTTAGGCTGTGGGGGTTTTGCTTGGGAGCGACCGAACGAAACGCGTTCGAAACAAACAATAAATTTGACGTTCGGCTACGGGCGGAAAATGCTGAATTAATTCATCCGCTGCCCGACTCCCGGCGGCCATTTAATGGAAACTGTCTCGGGATGGTACACCTCGGCGTGCAGATCAGCGTACGGACGGGCGAAAGTATGCATTCCGTGGAGTTTCCCTGCATGGCAGGATGTGCGGGTGGCTAGAAACGAACGGAGGACGAGTCTGAAGTGGATCCATTTAAATTTCTATCCATTCTCGAGCCATGGGGACGTTGGCATAGAGTGTCCTTTTTTGGGCGGTTTGCTTGCGCTTGATTAGTTGCGCGTTCTAGTGATGGAGCTCCATCAGCTTCGAGCACTAGTGGAGGATTATACGGAACGCTTCGAGTGGAATGGTGGGTTCACTGGTGTTAAATGTGCATCCGTTGAAGTTCATTACGATTAAAATTATCTTTTATTTAATGTCTAACTGTATTTGTGTGCTATGCTATTTGTATCCTATGTTCTTTAAATTAATGAATATATCGCCCGAAAGTTCTGATTGATTAACTTGCTTTGGTTCCAAATTTGTTTTAAGCCCATATTTGATTGTTTTTGTGTAAAATTTTTTCTTCTTGCACTTTTACATAAGTTTCTAAAAATATTTGTTGCAGATAAATACTGGTAAATGACTCAATCTAATGGTACACGTGTTTCTTTTATCTACGATTAAAAATAAATATGCCAACGTTCGATATCTTACGTTTTTAAGCTGACTTGTAAAAACAGTTTCTTTAGCGCCTGAGTTCTTTTTATTACATTGTAAATCAATGTAAACAAATGTAAAAAAAATCCATTTTTGATGCAGGTTTTAGCTACCAGTGAGCATGAGGTCTACGTTTTTAGTAGTTTTCCTCGATGAAATCAATACTGCGCAATAAACGTACTCATCCCACCAGCAGAGCCGCCCAGGTTCTTGCTGGATAAAGCTTCCTTGTAGGAGAAAAAACATCAACCTCACGTCGCATCAGCGTGACCATAAATGGACACATGTCAACATGGTCCCAAATGCTACGCTACGCCATCAGGCTAGTGGCCCAGGATCTGCTGCTTCCCCCTGAAGTGCTTCTTCCCCAGTCTACCAGACGCGCACTGTACACGTTTTGGGGCTCGATTACATATTCATACGAATCATCCCGTCCGCGGATCTATTCTCGAGGGTAATAAATCTAATCGAAATTCCGCGCACATGCTCCTGGAGCGCATCGAGCTGCTGAATGATGATTTATCGGTCTGTGCGTGTGTGGTTTGTGTGTGTGTGCGTGATCGCAGTTCCAAGTGGCGTGGGTGGAGGATGAAGGAAAACAAGTAATGTTTTGTGTGCCATTTTCCATCAGTCGCCGGTAGTCGCTCGCAGCTTAGTTGAAGCGGCTTTAATTTTCCATTGCTCACATTCGATAAATGTAAGCCATCTGAGGGCGTGCGGAATTTGACCGAGCACGCGAAAATGCTGGAAGCCCTTTAAATCTCAATTCTAAAGCCATGCCTGTTGTGCTGGGATTTTGATGGCTGCGTACCACCTCCAAAGCATAAGCCCTACATGCGCTGTTTCATCCCGTGCGAATGAGCCACTTAATTTTGCTGGACAGGAATTTAAAACCTCGGAGCCAAACGTACTGAAACAATGAACACGATTTGAACATATTTCTTTCATTAAAATAATCTGCCATATCAGCCGCCCGAACCGGAGGCGCCGCAATCTAGGGCGGCCGGTCAAATTAAAATCCCGGCACGAAAATTGAATTAACCCAGCCGCTTTTAAAGGGCGCTCCGGCGGATCCGACCGTGATTGACCCTAAAATGGGACGAGATTTTAATTTTCAGGGGAAAAGGTTCCGGAACCACTCCGCCCGGAAGCTAGAATGTATGGATGGACTCTTTTTAGCTCTTTTTTGTTTTTTGGACCGGTATTTCGCCCTTGTGTGTGTGTTTTTATGAAGCGCGTGCGGGAAAACTCCCTTGCTCAATAAATGAACGGATGAAAAATGCGTGGCCCTTTTCATTGAAGAAAGCGTAGAAAACCTATTCACTTCCGTCCACTCGCACTGCATGCTAATCGATCACCAGGCTGAGCTGTAAAGTCATAATAAAAAAACACACACACAATATCCCTGCTTGTGGGAAATGTTTCGAAAACAAACACGCGGGGAAAAACCTTACCGTTGTGACGAAACGTGTCGAATCGTGAGAGCGAAACCAAAACAACCCACCCCAGCCACTGACCGGGGGTCGGAGTTCGGGACGTTGACAACGGCCGTTGAACGGCCCTCCCCAGGATGGAAACGGCGAATATGTATTCGACTCGTGTGATCTTTGCCATTTCCGGGGCCAATGCCGACCCGGTGACGGCGTGTGGCGATGGTTTTTGGGTCACGAAACGAAAGGATTGACGCTGGGGCCGCTGTTTTCCCCGGATCCGTTTCGCAAAATAATCCCTCTGAGCCGGATCCGGGCCACCTCTCACCCTGCCAGCCAGGACTAAAGGATTATCGCGCTCGTCACGTAAATCAGATTAAACAAACGCCGCTGACATCGGTCGATTAAATTGAAAGAGCTCTGATCCGAACACTCCCGCACGGTCGTGTGCTTTCCACGGAGCCAGCAACCGGGAGGTGTGGGCGTGGATGGGTGGGAAAAGAAAATGCACCGTTCGCCCAGAAAACGGGCAAGGAAAGCGTTTTCGCTTTCACCGGTTGACTTACCGATGGGTTGGCTACACGTGTGACACGAGCGACACCCTGGATGGATATGACATCGAGCGGCAGCGAAATCAATGGCGAAAGCGCCAGTACATCGTCAACCAGCGACAAAAGATCCATTTCCGGTTGTCAATGGTCCCACCCGCCGATGACGACGACAGCGACAAGACGATGATGATGACGATGATGGTGATTAGAACATGCCTTGTTACTGCTACCGCTTGCGGAGGCCGCAGTTGTTCTACGCGGTGGATTTTGCCGAATCGGCAAAATCGGAAGCGGAACCCTCGGCAGCGCGTCCTGTCGGGTGCGATTTCCGGCGAAAAGGATTGGACCAGCCACAGGCAGGATGGCGACATTTGATTGACTTACAATAAGACCCGGCTTCCGGTGGTAGTTGACGTGAGATGTCAATAGCTCAAGGCAGAGAGGTAACGAGAGAGAGAGAGAGAGAGAGAGAGAGAGAGAGAGAGAGAACGGGGAAGGGGCCATATCGGTTGGCATCAATCAATCAGCTCACATCGACCCCGAGCCATTGTTCGAACGACGTCGCAAATCAAAGCCCGCTCGTAATCAGGTTACGATTGTTACGGTGGTAGCTCTCGGCTCGGTGGAGTAGGTCAACAGCGTGTACGCCCTGTCAAGTATGTAGTGATAAGAGGAACTCTGTCACCGCCAACCCAGCGGAATGTGCTGGTTTGTTTTCGTTGCATCAAAGCCGAGGAGTTCGCTCGCTAATGATAATACTTTTTTAATTGAAGATCCACATCCTGCGGGACGGAATCCAAGAGAAGAATCCTTGCAAAGATTAGTAGAATGCTGTTTGGGGAGTATCGAAAATACGAATTCAAAACTGGGACAGCATGTTTAAAGTAACGTTCATCAATTCCATATCTGCTTTTCAAGCATTTGGTGATCAATTATGGCATTCCCTAGTATGTTTACTTTAAATACTGTTCGTAGTACCAACAAGAGGTTTTTTTTTGTGCGCTTAGTACAACACCCATAATTAAATTAAACGCTCGTCATTTAATCAGGTATCACCGTGGTGGTATACTTTAATGACTTTTTTCTTTGGCTTTTGATAAACAAGGACAGAGGTAACCAGCCATTAGAGCGCATTCCGTGTGACCACCTCTAGCGTTACCGGTTCCGGGAAGGATGCAGGACGAATAAAAGACAAGCAAAAACGTGCTACCACAGGCAACACATGCACACACGCGCGCTATTTGCGATTATGTGTTGGATGATTTATGAACCAACTAATGGACGGAAACTACACAAATTAGCACGGTTCTTTCCTCGTGTTGGCCGCCCAGTTTTCCATTCCGATACACCCGGCCATCGTACCGTGGCATACTTATCGCTTTCCATTCAGCATTCATCATTTCACGTGCGGATCTCTCCGAACCCGTTCCGAGAAAGATCGCCCACCGATGGCATCCTGCCGGGAATGGTGAGCCTGAGCCGGTTCGAGACGCTCCACGAGCCCACCATAGCTCAAGCATGCCGGTGAAGGCGCACGAACGGGAGGAAACGATCCGTTTCTAATTTCCGAAAAGCTCCCTCCAGCCTGGCTGTGCTGGCGCGCCACCACGTGCCGCGAAAAATGGGACGAAAGGATTGAGGAATGAAATTAATTAATGTTTGCTGTCAGTCAGTCTAATGGCTTAAGCTAATTTCCAGGTTGTGACACACAGACACACATCGCGTTGCTGTGGTATCCGTGGCACATATGGACGCATGAGCGAAAATTAGTTTTATAAGTATGTTGTAATCTATTCGCTACATCTCTGCTCACCGAGCGTGGTTCGCGGGAGCCGTGGGGTGTGGGAAGGTTAATTTCGGATCGAGATTGAGAGTAAAGTGCGTCGCTGTAAAGCTATATCGCTCGGAGAAGGGAACAAGCTGCCTGTAGTAAGTTGGGGTCCACACTATTGGTTAGAGCCATATCGTGCCGGAATGCTAAAATGATCGGGATTAAAGATATATGTATGCATTGAAGTGAAATTTTGTTAGATAGCTAAGATAGTCTTTAATTAAACGTGCTTGCTTAAGCTGAAAAATTATTTCTTATTATAACTATAAAGTTATTCTACAAGTGATGTAAGCTAACAAGCTAGCATGAGTTTAAGTAGTTTAATAAAATAACTAATTGATGCAATCATTAATACATTCATTTGTAAAAAAGCTTGGAAAATATTTTATGGCTTGACATTAAACTACGATTGAAATGAACAGCTTTAACTGCTCAAACAAATCAGTCGATCATTGGCGGTTAAAGCAACGATTTCTTATTCAACTCACGTCAACCTGAAATTCGTTTGTTGTCCACATTCCTCACTGGGAATGAAGAATTTGGTCGGCTGCATGTTCCCCGTTGCGAGATATTTCGAAAATTCTATTTGCTTCTCCGGGTAACAATACAACGGAGAAAATGTTTCTCATTAATACAACCACAGACTGTAATTTTCCCAACCAGAACGTCCGTTCGAGGCTCACAACATTCCCCTGTGGTGAATTTGTTACAGCTGATGAGACTTTACCTTTCTGTTGAATGCTGGAAAAGTGTACTGTGAAAAGTGTTGCTGGTAGATATTCTCACTTCACGTAGTGAGCACGATTTCTCACAATTTCCCCTGGTAGTGAAGCTCACTCTGTGGAGGAGAAATATGTCATGCTCACCTCAGCAAACCTGATGCTTCTCACTACTTACAGCTGGTTGTTTTTCATCTTGTTATTAGGTGAAAATTCATGTGAATGCATTTTCACGTGGTGGGGAAATTGTCGTTTAACATCTCACGCACTTGCCTTAGTGAGTAATCATCTCACTGCAGCTCGCAAGGAGGGAAATTTCCACTTAGGGGAAAATTCTCCCAAGATGACGAAGGGGAATCTACTCACCAACGATGAGACGAAACGTTTCACGCGATTTTCCCTGCTCCACACAGCATCCGTTTCGTGGGAGAAATCGCGAGAAAATGAGTAAGTTTTCCGCGCTTCAACCGCGCCAGTCATCGGCGAGAGGAGCAATTTTCCGGGTCACTCACGAGAGCAGAACTCGAACCTCGAGAAACGGAACCAACCGAACGCAAGGACACAAACGAACCACCCGACCACGCGAAACACGGGACCACGTTCGCGCTGCAGCCAGCAGTCACTCGCGGATGCTGATCGCGGCAGGATTCGTGTACGTCGCCGGCTACACGGTTCCGTTGGTTTTCCTTCCGTGAACGGTACGAGCACACGTTTCGGACGCAATCACGGCGTTGCGTCAGCGTTGGTAATTTAGCATCATTTACCAGCGTCATCATCATCGACCCACCCATTCGTTCCCAGGCCGGTACGAAGGAACACGAGAAGCACAAAAAGAAAAACAACACAAACAATCGTGCCCCAAAAATGTAGCCTCGTCCTTTGTACCGGTCCCTTTAAAGCGTGTGCGTCCCCATTGTATGCTGTGTTTGCGCGTGTGTGCCTGTGTGGGTGTATTGTGGCGTAATTCCGGTGTCCCGAAAAGGTTCCACCCGCTACAGCGGTGGAAGGTGCTGTTATGTGTCCGCCCGGGACCGGGACCGGGTGGATGGATGCTGCTTCCGAAAGGGCGCACCGAAGCGTGAACGGTCCGGACGGTGGCGAAAAATCCCGTCTGGCTGGTGCGAAGCCTCCTTGCCCTGAAGATGGCGCGCGTCCGGAATCCTTATCACTCGCGCGACGGACGACAGCCCGATATAATAAAATACTTCTTGTGGACCTCTCGGAGCGGCTTGCACAAAATTGTCCGTTTGATTTAGATCTCCTCCTTGGCCGGGCGTTGAGCTAGGATATTTTTTTACTGCCCACGTTTGAACCTGCCACCGTTTGCCCTTGGATGGCCCTTTCCGGATGAAGGGAATGTGCATGAGAGTGTGTTGGTGTGTATGTGTGTCCGAACACTTGCGTGTGTGTGTGTGTGCGGTGGTCTCGTGATTCGTTGGCGTTCTACGTGGGTCGGTCGGATTCCAGCTCGTTCCTTGACCATCTGTTCCGGCGTAACGTGGGCTCTCGTTTTCGAACCGGAAGCCGCTCCGGTGGCACTTAGCGGGCGCTGTGGTTCGTGGTAAACCATGACGAGTGGCTTCGGGGGTAGCCTGTGGGTAGTGGGAGGAAAAGAACGCAATCGGAAAAAGCGTCTGCTCGGGCGACCTTGCAGGAAATCGCCAACCCCACCGACTACTCCACCGGCTTCCGGTCGAGGATCGGGCACGTGATTTTTCCGAAGCATTTCGGTTTATTTTCCTCCTCGCCATCATTTCACCCTTGCCAAAAAGCTTCGGCCGGCGCTACCATTCCGCGGTTGGGTTGTGCTGCGTTTTTCTGTTGTTGTTGGTCTTGTTTGCTTTGTTTCCCTTCCAGCAGCAGCATGGCTGGTTGCTGCGCGGGCAGATTCAGACACGCAGCGGAAACGCGTACCGCTGGGTCGCGGGAGGAAATGGAAAATGAATAATACATCTGCCAACCAAAAGCCTGCCAACCGATCGGTCGACGTCCTTACCGCGTGTGGCGTTAGCCGCGCACACGGAGAGAGCAAGATTAAATGAAGACAGGCCAGCGTCAGCGGAAAGCCGGACTAAACCTCGAGCGAACGCGAACTCGTCGAGTGCACGGGGCCGAGTTTTGGGCGTGATCGGCCGTTGGAGCTTCGGAGGCTGGCTGGCTGGCTGGTGGGTGAAACGGGGCCACATCGTGGTGACATCCGACAGCGACTGTGTCCTTTGTCCTTCGCCGGCACTGATAGCCGTCCCATTTGCGACGAGTACGAACGTACGCCGTTCGCATTCGCGTTGTCTAGCCTTTTGGGGCTATTTTTTTTTCTCTCTCTCCTTTATCCATTTCGCTTGTTGTTGCGCATCGCTCGCTTGGCTTTCACCGCGGCCGGAATATGCAGGAGCAGGAACTGACGGTTTGAAGTGGATTTCAATTAACCCGGCTTATGGTTGAGTGATAGGTTTCCCTTCGCTCGTGTGCCCACAATGCCACCCACCCGCTCGAAATCCCTGCTCCCTGCGATGGCAGGTCCTTGGCAAAGTGCTCGACTTTCCTGCGTCAGGATTCGCTCGCAAACAACCGGCGCATGAATGGTGAGTATTCGGGACGGATGGAGAAGAAATTAAAATTTCACCCAAATCCTCGCCGTGGAAGCGTCGTGCTGCCGGCATTTCCCATCCCGCATGCTGCCGTAACTTATTATTATGTTTTATTGTTGTTCGGTTGTTCTTTTGAAAAGTACTGCAACTTTTGTGCGTCTGAGCGGAGCTTTACGACAATATTTAATTCTAGGTAGATATATTTTTTGGAAAAGTTTGTTAGTTGGAATATTGGGTATAGCAAAAAAACCAAACATCCCACACACATACACACTAAAGTAAACCCCAACCCATGTCAGCCTTTGTCTTTCGTCTCCAAATCCACCACTGCTCGGAACGAGGCTTTTGCAAAATGCTGACGCGGGAGTATTTTATGCTGCATTTAAAAAAGCATACGCCTCCCAACCTGCCCGGAAATCCGTCCTGTGAGTGTCAAGATTTACGGTCACTAAAACCAACCCTCCTGGCTTTACGGTCGACCCCACGGTTTGACCCCCCACGGCAAGAGCACCGAGTCGGAAACGTTCCCGGGTTTAACGTTAGGATCAATAGTAGCTTCTTTTTTACTCGGCGTTGGTGTTTCTTTTTTTTGTTTTTTGCACACTCGAATTCTTTCCGGTTTCCTGTGCGGTCGCACAGTTAGGTTTAGCGAGTTGGTTAGATCCGGCCAAACCGCTCGCTCGCATGCACCGATGCGTGACTCCATTAATCAACGATCTGGGCCTGCTTTGATCACCTGAGCGTACTGCTTAAGGGATTTAAAAGCGGATGTCTCCCCGAGCGAATCTAGTGGGCCAGGTCACCGCGTAAAGGGATCGAAATAAAATCCGATTGAAATGGGTGCAGGCGTCATGATGTATATCATAAGAAACACATTTCTGTGCCTCTCGGGCGAAGGCTTTAAGCTACAACCAACCGCACACAGATCGATGAAGCATCGTGCACCTTTACGCTTTTTCGCAGCCTACGCAGCAATGTATCAGCCTACGCACGTACCCGCGTCATCTAATTCAATCGGGAGAAGTTTTCCGATTTTCCTGCCGTTTTTCCCGGTACCAACACGCGATCCCGACCTAGGGCATACAAGCACGCTCACACACGGAGGAGGTGGAAAAACTTTTTGCATTCGATCCATGTCCCGCTTGTGCGAGCTTTCAGAGAAAGCGCACAATCAACCGCCACGTTCCAGATTCACGGTTTCGATTGAGTTTGCTGCTGGGCGGGAGATAAACAAAAAAAAAACTGCGAACAACACACACACACACATGCACATGTATACGCGCCCTTATTACATCTCAATTTGTGTGTTGTTCGTTCGCCATAATCAAGTTGATCCACTTCGGGCTTTGTTTCGCCCGTCGAAAACACACGAAAACTTTCACCCTCAAACGGCCGATCGATCAGGCCGTCGTTTTCAGAGTGTGTGGTTTTTGGGAACAACAACAGCGTCACCCCCTCCCATTCCGTTTCCTTTAGCTGCTTGCCATCCACCCACTCATCTATGGCCGATCGGATACATATTTGATAGTATCCTCAGGGAGAGGAGTGCTGAAAAAGTGCCGAAAAAAGATGCACAATCTTGCCTCCGATTACAAATCAATCTATGCCCCACGTTCCACCTGCCGGGGGGGGGGGGGAGCTTTCCACGGGGGCGTGTGTGGGTGGGATGTCGCTGCGAGGGTTGAACCGATTGCTAAAACCGTTCGGAAGGTCAATCGGATTGATTTTTGGTCGAGCGGGGCGAATATAAGCGCCACACATTCACCGGCGATATTGGGATCGGAGCTGGCAAATGAACCAAATCAAGAGTGGCAGCCTTCTTTGTGGACCGCCTGGAGGGTGTGGGTGGGTGATGGGGGTAGGGGGGGAAGGGGGAGGGGTGCTGTAGGGATGGCACTCGGGGCAAAACCGAAACCGTTTGTGGCAGATGATTGATTAAGCTAAATCACTTCGCTCGCTCGCCCGCTCGCCTTATGATTTAATGGATTCCGTGGGCTGGAAAATGTGGCCTCGTGGGAGGGGGGGGGGGGGGGGATGAAAGGAAAACTAGTGTGGGAGAGAAGGATATGCAGGAGAAAAAACACGCTAGAATCCTCCTCGTCGATTCCGACCGAGCCGGACGCTATTGTCTGCTTCTGACCCGCCCGAGACCATGAGAAGGGGTGGCATTCATCGGACAAACCCCTTTCTCTCTCTCTCTCTCTCTCTCTCTCTCTCTCGCTCGCACTGTGGCGTGATGGCAGCAAAATGGCGTAATAACGATCCCGAGTCCGGACCCGCGGGGTTGGCATAATTCAAATGACAATAAAAATAACAGCACACGGTGACAAATCAGTGGGATATGCGAGCGAACCGGCCATGGTATGCAGAAAACTTGCCATAAATCATCATTCATAACGGTAGGATCAAACACACACACACACCCACACACGCAATCGTGCCGGGCGTGCGGTCGCGCGGGCGTGTATTGTTGCTGTTGTCCTTCGGCTCAATCGCTTGCATAGGATAGCCGGGGTTGACGAGATTGAGTTTTCCCAAGGTTTACGTTGCCACACGGGCGCAATCCTTGCGCGCCTTCGGACAAGGACGACGCAAATGATGCGATCGGGGGAGGGGCACCCCGAATTCGGGTCTCAGCCAGGGTGGTGGCTCATACGGCAAATAATTGATTCTTGGCACGTAGCTACGGCTACGGATTATTGTCATTCGTTATCCTGTCCCGCTCGTCTCGCTCGCCAGGTCCAGGTTTTCCGCCGGTGCAACCCGAAAGCGGTGGTGGAAAGTTTCCAAAAACCCTCCTGCTGGGTCCTTCGTTCGTGTCCTCCGGGCGCGATGCAGGAGTGTGAGAGAGAGAGAGAGAGAGCGCGAGAGATCCTGTTGCTAGTTTCGAGCCCCTGATATCCTTGAAAGCTTTTCCCCGGCACTATCTCTCGCCCTTTCGGTCGCTATTTTCCTCGTCCGTTTTTTTCTGTTCGCCTCGTTTTTCCGAACACCCGTAACGAGTGCCAAGAAAGAAGCGTCGTTAGTTCGCTCCGGCGTGGGGGGGGGGGCATTTTTTTCTCTCCCTCTTGGTGTGCTCCCATGGTTGTTGTTTCGTTGGGCTTGATAGATCGTGCGGAATGTGGGAAGCACCCTAACGAATGCCACCCGAACGGCTGGGGCCTGGTTGCCCTGGGGGATGATTCGGCGGGCCCCGGACTGCAGCATCATTTATTCGCGTCAGGATAATGAGAAGGAACAGCGATTCGACATTCATTACACGCGGCGTACGGTGAATATTCCCTTTTTTTTTTCGTTCTCCACACGCCAACCCCCTTTTTTCTCTCTCTTTCTCTCTCTCTCTGTCTCGCACGCCGTTGCGGTTCGTTTCACGCAGGGAAAAGGGGTAGCCGTTGAGGGCGCGTGTGGTTCGATGGTGGAAATGCGATATTAATGGTACATTACGGTAGTCGGTGCCGTCCTAGCCACCGTTACGCTATCAACCGGACGCAGTCGGAATGCGCCCGGTTCTTATCTCCGGCCACCATCCCGTCCGTGTCATCATTTGTCATCGGCGCTGAGCGGTGTCCTTGCAGCAGATGAGATTTGTTGGCCGGCTCTCGCGGTACTAAATGTAGTGGTCCTGGCCTGCGGTGAGGATGAATCTCGTTTCCCGGAAGAGGTTGGGCCGGTTTCGAGGGATGGCAAGATGGCACTCGAAAATTACTTCTTGGAAAACCCGGAGCGACGATCAGCTGGCCGTTGCGCGGTCTGCAACGCGTCAAAAAGCTCCCGGTGAAATCGGTCATTTTCTCGCCGCCTGCTGTTCATGAGTCATTTGTAAATCTAGTGGATTCGTCGGTGTTGGTTGGCTCGGCTTCACCGGAAGCGCCACGTCGTCTGAGGCCCGTGTAGATCAACCTTCCGGGTAGTTTGTCACGTTGGAATGGGTTTACAACTAATTGAATTAAATTGACCGTTGTGAAGCACTGAATTAATCGTCGGTAATTTAAAGCTGCTGTCAAAATGAACTTGCACCGGAGTAATGAACTCTATCGTGTAAACATGGGGTCGATAGAACTTTCATTTTTCTTTTTATCGTTAAGCAATATTGATTCGCTACAAAAATGGTTCTTTTTTTCAATTTTAAAAGCTTTCGGCTTGTGCCCAAACCGCTGACACTCACTCAGCTCACTTTTCACAATCGTAAAATGAAATGATCCCACCGACGAAAGAAAAAAAACGTCCCACACGCCCCCCAAAAGCACATTACGACGGGAAAATTAACCCCACATTACGTTCGAGCGATAAATCTCCCTCGTTATGGAAGAGCGGTTTGCCGTTCACCGAGCCGAAAATTATCCCCACATTTCCGGTCCGCCGGTCGGCGAGGATGAACGGGAGAAAGAAATCCCTGCAGGAGCATTTTTATCTTTAAGCTCGCACACCCACCGACGATCCACCTCTCCGAACCCGGGCGACGGGAGCCGCCTATTAAGGGGCTAATAATTGGTCACAGAGCCGCCCGTCTTGCTTTCGCGGTCGTCGCGGTAAATTGGTCACGTAGCCCAACGTTGCGGATCGTCGTGCTCATATCGGGACGCGTTTTATGTGACCACAAACGACTGTCCGGGAATCTCGTGTGTGTGTGTGGGGAGGGTCCTGGCTAGCATCGGGAAACCAGCTGCAACTGGGTCGAGATAAATTCCCAGCTCCCAGGATCTCGGGTGCGCGTATGGCTATATCTGGCTGGCACGTGACGCAATTCGCAGATCATGCCGCGTAGGTGAAAGGAACCCGCACCAGGCTGGCGGATGAATGTTGCAATGGCAAAAGCAACGACCTCATGCCGTTCGTGCACGTCTCACTTTAAGTAACACCTCACGCCGCACCGACCAGGATCGTTTTCTCATTACCCGCGTTAAGCCGTTGCAAGAGGTGGCGTGAACTTTTAGCGCAAGGCTCCACGTTCTTTTCCAGCCACGTGGCTCACATCGACCGGAAGGAACAATTTCTTGTTTGCAAACACAGCAAACCGGCGGAGATCCTTGCTTCACACGGGCGCGTGCAAGTCGTGCCCCTTTTTCCCTAGCGCGCGGCTCGTTCATCGTCAGCAAACCGTCCGCGTCAACGAGGCGGGCTAACAACGTAATCCCTTGACGCGAGGGACACCCAGTGCTGCCCGGGGTCGTGTGTCAGACATGCTGCCTGGCTGCAGCCCGGTTTTGATAGTTGCTCACGTTGGTTGCCTGTTATTGCAGGCCGCTCGCAAAACGATCCGTCGAAATCGTCGGAAGCCACGGGAAAACGGGCGCGTTTCAATGCCGAGCTAAAATCCCGAAATAAAACAAGCGTCCCCCTCCCGGAGTGGGGAGAAAGCTTAGAGCGCTGGCGGGGTAGCGCAAATATTTTAACCTCATGAGCAAACTTTGATATGATTTATGCATCCCGTTTGCATGCCGTGGGACCTTTGCCGTGTTGCCGTGCTTAAGTGAAACGACTCGGTACACTTTCAATCAAGCTGGCAGAGCGTCGTCCGTTGCGTCGGATTGCTGATTGCGGAAGGCTTATATGTATCTGTGGGAGGGATCGGGTGAGCTTTTCCAGGCTTTTCCGACCAGCGGGTGCAATGTGGATCACCCGAAACGATCGGGCTTGATTGAGCTTGAAGCGGAAGGGCACGTGAGCCCGGTTCCCATTCGTCTCGGAATCGAAATCGGAAGGCGCTGGCGTTCGTTTGGATAATTTATGGAATGCCAACTATTTCCCAGCCAGCTCAGGTCGACCGGGCGTTTGCCCCCCACCACACGACCGGGTGTTTTGAGGTCGCTCTCTCTCTCCCTCTCTCTCTCTTTCTGCCTCCCGGCTTGGTCGGGTTGTTTGATTTGCGTCTAATCTATTCCAATTTGCAGCCCCCGTTTTGCCGTCAGGCTGAGATGGTGGCTGCCCAAAAAAGCAATCGGCAGGTGCAAATGCAGGAGAGTTCGTCGCGAGCAAAAGGGTGAAGGAAAGTTTGAGCTTTCCAGGGTGGGAGCCGAGCGTCGAGGTGGTGGGTGTTATTTTTGAGCCACCCGAGCTGATTAAACCTGTCTCCTGTGGGTGCGGGATTGGCAGGCGGGCAAGCATTTGCTCGCCCTTTTCCCTGGCTGGCATGACACGGATTTCGCATTTGCCCTCGGATTCCCCGGATTGCAATCATTTGGATGAACAAATTGGTTTTATCGATCGTTGGCTCGTTTAGGACGGATGGTTTGCGAGTGGAGAGAACCGTTTAATTGTTTATTTGTATACTCTAGAGAGCTTGTTGGTATTGGGAGGTTTGGAAGGAGAAAGGTGATCGAGGTGCACGGCTGTGGCTGGAAGCGAAATCACGGGTGGCGTTTTTGTGGTGATATTGGTAACGGATTTAATGACCCAAAATTTGTCAAGCTATTCCGAGGCGTGCGAAGGTGAATCTGTGAAATTGCCTCAGCATAGTTGTGCTTTACGAACGTTGTGTTACTTTCTAATGTTTAGCGGAACAGCTCGTTTAAACGCTTTATTTGTTCAAACTCGTAATCATCAAAAAGGTGGATATTTCGCTCGATTTGCGAGGTTAAGATAATAGTAAATGTTTATCTTCAGATTGACTGTTGTTGTAAATATTGTAATGTTATTTATTTGTTTTGTAAAATAGCAACAATAACACCAAAATGGAGTAATAATTGAATTGCGACGGAGTCTGCTTGAAAACTTTCCCATGGATGGCTACATTTGTAGATTCACAAGCACAACGGCATAAAGAATCATCTCGAAATCTCTCCCGCGAAGATGACACTTTTCGACGCGAGTGTCACACCGGTTCGATCCACTCGGCTTCCATCCCAAGTGACTCCCGCGGCGGAAATCACTCTTCCGCGAAAACGCCCATCCCTTTTCGGCGTCTTTCCGGCGTTTCGCGCGGATATTCATCTTAATTATGTACACCACATGGAGCGTTACATTGAGCCGGTACGGTTGTCGCCGGGGCCGAACACCCAACCCAGGAGCACAGCAGGGACGGTTCGGCAGAAACCATCGGTCCGTGCGTACTGATAACTCCCTTTTCACCGAGTATTCCGCGCCAACAAAAGAAAGTCAATCACCGTCAGCGAAAACGAATTTTCCACCAACCAGCCACCGAGCCTGTCGCTCGTTCTCGGGTCGAGGTGTGTCGAAACTTTCTCCATGCCAACTGGAAATGCTTGGTGGAAGGCGCGACAAGGTTGAAAATGGCTGGCGAAGGAACGAGTTTTCTCTGGGTGAATTTGTTGAATAACGATCACCACCAGGCGCCTCCACCAGGCGCCTCTACTGGGCGCCTCCATCGGGCGGTCTTCCCAATCGGTTTCGCGCTATCGCAATCGCTTCCATTTTCGCCGAAATCGACAGTAGGTGTGAAGAAAAAGTCCTCTGTTCGATGTTTCTGCTTCTTCTTATGCTTGCCACCGTTACTCACAAGTTCGAGCCGAAAATTCGCCACCCAAACGCTTCCCAATCTGCATGCCCACCGGGCGCTGCCCGCCTGCTGCAATGGATATGCCCAACCGTGCGAGTTGCCATGGGCACGGTGAGAAGCTCACACATCACCCACGCTCAAGAGAAAAATAACGGCACGTCGGAAACATGCCGAAAAGTATGGATAAGGGCCTTTCTCCATCGCCGTGAGACGGAGACATTTTTGCTTCGCTTTTTTTCTTCTTGTTGTTGCTCATCTCGCTTCCTCCCGTTTGAAGCGGCTTTCTTTCGCTCCGTTTTTTTTTTCATCGCGCCTCCGTGGGCAAATGGGATCAACAAAATATCACCTACATCTATTCCGGCGCGCGTATGATCCACTTGATTTTTCACACTCGCATTGTCGCGCTCGATGCGCCTAATGTGGTGTGGGTGGGCGTAAACAGGCCAAGAAAAAAAAATACGCTGGAAACGAAACCCCAGCAACTAGCGACTAGGGACCCTCCAGTGCATCGAGGACCGAACCATCGCAGTAAGCAGCGGATATTGCAAGGATTTCGTGCGAGGAGATAACGGCTCGGCGCTTCTCGAGCGCTTCGCTGCTTTTCCGTTCGCTTTTCCCAGAAAACCCACCCGTACCCGGGGGGGTTTATTCTAAGCTGCACAGATAAAGATGGCCGGATCGTTTTCTTTGTGAAGTTTCCGTTCGGTGTGAAGTTTCGGGGTAGAAAGTTCGTAGGATGGTGTTTTGTGTGTGTGTGTATGTGTGAGCACGTGTGCGTTGGTCGTCTATTCGGTAGCGATTCCGACACCACCGCTTGCTGGGAGCATTTTCAGTTTTCTTCCCCTTCGTTGGACCATGACCCAAAGTTTCGCTCGTGCAAGAAGAAGGCGATAAAAAAGACGAAATACACACTGCTGCCTTTCTCGGAGAAAAGGGCACACTCTTTGTTGGTGATCGCCTTCGTTTTTCGTTTGTTTTTTTTTTTCATTTCCCTAGCTCTACACTTCGACAATCTTGGTCGGATTTTCTTGGCCATATTTTCCACCCGTCCGTGGTGGAGAACCGTGCGGTGTGCAGCGAGTGCGGCCGCCCGTGCACCCTTGATGGTGTGTATTTTGTGCATCGTAATGCCATTCGAAACCCATCGAAGGGCATCCCCAGCATCCAGCACGCTTCAATGCAAACGTACCACTGAGCTTAAGGCACTCCAGCAGCCTTTAAGCGGGTAGTTCTCGCGTTCCTCCAATCCGCCTTGTGTGTGTATATGGGTGTATGTTGCAAGGCATCTGTATTTTTAGCTGCAAAATGGCGAGTTCCAATGGAGAGGCGACGACAAGCGGCGGGCCTTCTGTTGTTTGGTTCTGCAAGCAAGCGCGCAAGATAATCAGTAAATGTTTTACAATCATACCACGCTACCATGCCAACGGAGCACGATCATGACTCGCTGATTGCCTTCTGCCGTCACGGAAGGAATGGTCCGTCAGTGATGGCAGTAGGCGAGTGATGTTTTGCCGCTGCCAAGGAAATCAACTGATGGAATACGGTCATCACATTACAAAAATGAACAAATAAATATTCCTTGCTGCCGAATGCCGACGATAAGCATCCTTCAACAACACTCAGCGGTGCTTGTTATGGATATAAAACATTTACGATACTATTAGGCTTCGCGGGAAATGAGCTGGAGAAAGATATGGGAATGAGTATTTTTGTAGTTGAAAATTTCCCTCTTAAAGTTCACTCACTATGCAACATAATGAGCGAGAAATATTTTCCAGCACTAAAGCTCGGGGGAAAATGTGTGCAAATTATTGCTCAGAGGCTTCTGCTTTTGTAGCGTATGTATTTCTAACACACACTCGAGTGGAATGAAATCCTGCTTCCGATTCGCCATGGTGAGCTTTAACTGGCTTAAACCTTCACCCAAACCGTGCTCGAGCGTGGCCTCCACACTCGGTTGGCACAATTTTAAGCATATGCCGAGCGCGCGCGCTTCTTCGATGTCACGTTTGAGCAAACATTCAATTATAATTTCGCCGTTCGAAACACGCACACGCGAGCTAATGTATACGCGGAAAATTGTCACCCACCCACTTTCCCGGCTGCCTGTCAAACATGATTTCATTCCACGCTGGCGAAGCAAATTATTCTACCATGTTTTGATTGAGTTTGTTAAAGCGAAGTTTGTCTCAGATTTTCCACTCGCGCTCGACGAACGCAACGCAACCGATTACCCGCCTGCGAGCGGGCCGCCTTCGGTTGGGGATAAAACTTTTCACATATCCCGCTCGCGTGTGCGTCAACTTTGAGTTCGGTAGCCCGCTGCGAGATTCTCCGTTCCCGACCTGTTGGTGTTTGCTTAAACGGCGGGCAGCAAAGTGTGGCGGTGGCACGGGAAAGATAAATGCCAAAACGTGAAACAAAATCACGCGGTCTGTTGCTTCAGCGCTCACGGGGCTCACGTCCTCGGTTGGCAATCCTTTTGCCGTTCGTTGAAAAAGTCGACGGAAAAAGGTCGCAGACCCGCGCGGTGCCAGCACTTAGCATGCAAAGTACAATCTTTCTTCGTCATGCCGGCAACCGTCCCGTGCGAGAAAGCCACCACATCCGGAAGCACGTGTGTGCTTGTGTGCGTGTGTGTGTGTAGGGGCATTTCTTGACTTTTATTTCCGGGCGCTTTCGGATGCCACCCTAGCCTTCCACCAGCCAGCCGGGCTCGATGTCAGGCATTCATTAAATTGTTGCTGAATTGGGCCGCATAAGAGATTAGAATACATTTCCCCCAAAGGAGCGTCTGCTTGGCAACGGGCTTGACGGGCGATCAAACCCACGTACAGGGCCGGGCGGTCGATTAGGCGTGCTGGCTTTGTTGAGCTGCCGGTTTACGGTTTAAAAATTGGTTTTAATATTTAATATCCCCAATCGACCTTCACCCTCCAAGCATGCGGAATCGTGAACGGCGCTCAAGGGCGCGTTGCCTTGAAACGGATACCCAAACACGAGCCGAGCATTAATTCGACCCGTGGGCTTGCAATTTTCTTCCCATCACTGTGGCCCCTGGGAAAGCCCCGGACGGCCGAGTTGAAAGAATATCAGGCCCGCTGTCACCAAAGGATCATACTGGCGCGCCAGAACGCTGGAGCTCCATTTTGGGGCACGGCGAACGTGGGTGCGAGCGGAGTGCATAATCAAAACGAGCAATTTTCCCGTGTAAGATATCGTGTAAGGGCAAGTGATTTTTATGTGTAAGCGAGACCGCGGCACCTCATCATCGCCCGGTGGTGGTTGAAATATTTAGCCCTCGGTCGACGGACGGCGCTACGAGAGACGTGCGATGGTGCTGCCTTTGAGGGGGCGAAAATTTCCCAATTTCAAACATGAATTATTCCCGGCCACTTATCATGCGCGCGGCGGGAAAGCGCACTGGAAGCCGGTGAAATGTGGGATTTATCAAAAGGCACATGTTCACTCGGGCATACATGGAGTACGCCCGGCATACGGCAAAGCGCAAAGCGAGGTAATTTTTCTAGAACGTGAAATATTAAAGTGTACCGGTTGGGGGTTCGCACGGGATTTGGAATGATAGCAGCAGCAGAATGTTAAAGAACCGACAGAAGATTGGCAGCTGGAGGCTATTCAATTGTACTTTAAGGGAAAGGGAAGTTAATTATGCTGGACAAATTGTCAGTGATGCTTCTGGGAAAACTTGCGCGAAAGCTTTTCCGAGTATTTTGGACGTGGAAAGTAATGGGCGATAAACCGACAATGCGAATGTAAATCAGTCAGCTAGCATTGATTGATTGTTGGATGAAAAAAAAAGACTGTCACTCTTTTGTTCAGAACGGTGTTTACTATTAGTGGATAGTTGTTGAAGGAAACCAGAAAAAACCCTTTATTCCTCCTCGAACAAAGATCAACTTCATTCTTTGCATTCGTTTATTTTGACATCACACAATTTAATTCTTTAATTCATTCTGTTTTTTTTTACAGAACACGTCGGAAAATGCACCAGTGACCTAATGACCGGAAGAACTCTCACCCTAACGACCTCGGCTGCAGGGTGACCCACAAAGCAAATAAATCCACTCGGAACAAACAGCACGTGAATAATTTTCCACACCGAAACAGAAAGCGAAAAGCGCACCCCACCATACCTGAAGAGCGGAACCGTCCAAAACGAAGCAGAGTATTTGAGAAAACACCTCGATTTACATGAAAAAGTGTTTGGGTCTGACGCAGGGGCAAAAAAACGCTCTCCAAACAGTGGACCATTTGGGTGGACGGTTACACGCAACCAAATAACCGCAAACATTCGGTGGTTTTAATTTATGTTTTCACCCGCTACCTTCAGCGGTTGGCAAAAAAAACGAACTCCGGAACAACGCCCGAAACACGCGAAAAGCAAAAAGAGACAGTTTTTGTGCGAAACAAGCATTTTATTTAGTTTCGAAGCGGTGAGGTTTTTTGTGCTTTTTTTTCTCTCCTTTTTTACGGGTCCTGCTTCTTACGCAAGAGGCTGTTTCCGCAGGACCTTGTCCGACCATTAATCCCCCGGTGGAAAGCATTTCTTCCACTTGATGCGGGAGTCGTAGTTGGCCAGGACAAACGCACCGTTTTCGACGAAATGTGTTGCTCGGACGCTGGCAAACAAATTAAACTGTAGCAAAACGGCAAACGCCTATTGCTGCGTCAGGACCCGTGGGTCAAAGTAGGCGCTCCGCAATGTTTGTGCAGCCAAAGCACATTTTCCTGCGCCGACCGTACGTGCTTACAGGTGGAAATGGGCGTTTGTGAGTGTGTGTTGGTGTTTTAGAACAAAATAAGAAGAAAAGACGAATGATGTAGTTGCGCATTTGCTTTTTTTCTCTCCTAAGCGTGGATAGTAAAAGATGAAGCTTTCGGTGAAGGAAATAGAGAGTCTCTCTCTGTTTCTCTCTCTTTCCGTTTCTCTTTGGCATACTCCGTTTCTATTTGCCTGTACATCGTTAGTTCCTTTAAGCGAGGAAAATTTAAACTTTTCTCACTCGAGCTTCCGTTCACTCGGATCGAAATGCAGGAAAATGGTCGTGAAAACATAAAACAAGCTCCGATGCTCGAAGCAAAAAAAGGCACCTGCCCCCGTAAAACCACAATCAGAAAGACCGACACAACTGTCAGCACCCTGAGGTGCGTTTCCGGACGGTAACCCGAAACGTCGAAAGGCTCGAACGACACGGTCGGAAGGAGAAAAAGACAAAAAAAGAACCAGCCTCACCCCGTCAGCTACCGAGCGGTTTTTCCAGAAAAAGCGAACACGTTCCCAGGCACCTGACCCCCAATGCTGCTGCCGAGTTCGGAGGACAAACAAAAACATCAACACCGTAACGCCTCGATGCATCGGAGGCCCGCAAAGGACACCGCCACCACCAGCAACAGGAGCAGGAATCTGCTGCGCCCTGGCAGCCAGCATAAGCTACAATCAAGCCGACAAGCTAACCGACGAGCGCCTTCCCGCTTTTAAGGGTGGGTTCCGGTTGCGTCCGAGTGGTGCAGGAGTTGAATTTCACTCCGCCCACGAAAAAGCGTCTATTTGCGGTCAAATTTGTAGCTTCCCTTCCGGGTTTTTCAGGGATGGCGCTCGTGCTGGTTTCGTGCGCTCCTTCGCCATCACTTGTGTTTTTTGGTGACTTCGAAGCGAAACACTCGAAACCGTAAGCTGCTGGTCCTTTCGCCGACACCCGGCCGGTTGCCGGATTGGGTGGCTAAAGGTTAAATCCCATCGGCATTCGTCCCACTGGCACACAGGAAGGCGCACGTTCTTTACCGGACCCCACCACCGAAAGGAAGCCCGCCGTGTTTCTTTTCATCGTGTTGCTTTTCTTCGTTTTATTTTAACCACTTCATGTGTGCTCTTTTTCTCTCTTCGTTGCGCCCGTTTTTCACCTTCAAAACGATTTAACAACCTGCCCCCTGCCTGTCGGTTCGTAGGGTCATTAAAAAAAAAGCAGTGCAAAGAGATGCAAAAAAGGTGCAGTGAAACGGATTCACCGGGGCTGACGGTTGCGAGTGCATAGGCAGCTGGCAGCTGGTGCATCATCATTCCCACCCGATGGGGTCAGAGTGTCAGAGGATCCACTAAACCCGAGTGTGCATCCGGCGTGTGTGTGTGTGTGAGTGTCTATGTGTGTGGCGAGTGCGCGAACCCCCGAGTGTGCCGGAAACCGCCCGAAATACGAAAACCGTCCGGCGCCGGTGGCGTGGCCTGCGAACCCGCGTGGCCGTGGCCTGAGGTCGGCCGCTTCCCGGTTTTCCCGACCATGGGAGCACTTCCGAGCGTAATGGATTTACGGCTTCCCATCTTGTGGTTGCTGTTAGCGGCAGGTACGTGACTTGATGGTTCACTTAAAATTCTTATGCGCTACTTTCCATTCGTTTTAACGTTTGTTTGTGTGTGCCGCTTTGGGTTTTTGGCTTTGTGTGTGCTTTTTTTTTTGTACGACGGGACACGGCGGCTTTTTCACGTGCCTTTATGCATGGAACAGGGCAGTGGAATTGTGGAAAAAGAGCACAAGAAAAAAAAACGTGTACTGAAAACAAAATGGACTTGCGTGGTAGCACCGTGTTTCGAAATAAAATGTATGACATTGTTGCTGTCGATATTTTGAAGCGAATTTAAGTTGAAATGTTAATACTTGGCTTAATATCATTATACAAATTGAAATCCTGAAGTTTAATTATATTTCATTTCCTTTTTTTATGCATCTTTTGTTGCGAATAGTACTCGTGTACTGTATGAATTTGGAAAAAATGCATTGAATGAAAAATAAGCTGCTTATCGTAGGTTAAGGATGCATTTGTATATCCTGTTATCTTACACTTGTACACCCGAAAAAAAATAACCCATCTCGAATTCGTCACACGCCGGAAGAATCCCCGCATTGTGTCGAAATAAAATTAGCCCATTTGCCAGCTAATCGCTTCCGCACGGCCATCAGTAAGTAATAAGGGCTTCACACGGAATGCAATTATTAGCACACCTTCCCATCGTACAATGAGCAGGCCCTCGGAACCATGTTTCAATTCGGGCACGAAAGATGAAAAATAAGATATGAACCGGGGGCGAATGCGAATGCAGCGCAGCATCAACCGACCACGCGCTGGCGTGTGCTGTGGTGGAAAATGCGCTCTCCGCTTTCCACCAGGAGTGGGTGTGTCCGAGCGTAAAACAGAACAAAGGAAAACGCCCTTTTACCACGCTATCGGTCGACCGCAACGGTCGAGTGCGAAAGCAGCCCGCTGTTCTGGGTGTGTAAGTGCGCTTTTGGGCACTTGAAATTGTAACGACGGGCGGAATTCAGCGGCTCACGTCGTCGTCGTCGTTTGTTGGGTGAAGGTCGGAAAAACGAAGCAGCGTAGGAGGACGCAGGGCAGCACAATTGCAATTCCACGTCAGGTGTGAAAACACGGTTTCCTAATTGCCTCAAGATTACATCGTCTCGCTGACCTTTGGCAAAACCTCGGCGCCAAACGGGTTCCCGCTTTATCGGTGCAGATGTGCCACAATGCCGGTGTCCTTTTTCTTATCTTGCGCGTGCCCATCATGCGGTACGGGTTGCAGGGATTTATTCTCCCCTCCAGACTCGATTCAAGAAGCAGGAAAATGCTCGCTAACTGGCAGCCGACGGAGAGCTGTTGTTTCGCTTCCATTTCTACTCAAACTCGGTTCCTAAAAACATACACAGACATCCCATCCCGTCGAGGAAGCTGCTTTTGAGAAATGATGTCGATATTTGCGCTCCACCGAGTGAGTGCGCAGTTTGTAGCGGCAACTTTCGCCATTGTGCGAATGCTGCGCATTATTTGAGGCGTTAAATTAAGCAATTTAATAAACGGAATGCTTGTGCCGCGTGGCCAGTGGTGCATCCTGACAAACCGGTGAAATGGTCCTCCGTTCCCACGTGAGCTGTGCCCGGACATAAACATGCCATGCGGTGCTTATCGCTGCACAGCGTGCATAACGATCGTTAGTTTTAATTTGCCTGATATGCTGTGTGTGTGTAATTAACAATCCCGAAGCATGTGCCCAGGACAACGGGATGCGATGGGAAGGGACCACTTTCTTCGATGCGGTTTCGATGCAGGCCAACGTGCCAAACGAGCTTTAATGTCTAAACAAGTCTGTGGCCGGTTCTTGTCGTTCCTTCCGTGCTCAATCACGGTAAAGCGGTGATGGGGTCAAAGTAGGCGGGCTTGAGTCTTTCCCCATTCTCGGGTTTGCGTGCGTGCGTGTATGTGTGTGTGCACGTTAAGGATGCCATTAAGGAGCACCTAATGCAGCAGAATTAACTCACAAGAAAGAGCGCTTCGTTGCTTCACCCAGCCAAGCTATACAGGCTGGTTGGCTTCTTGGGGTTTCTTTCCCAAGCAAAGGATGCGCTCGAGCTCCATCGTCTGCTCGGTGACGTGTAAACCGCAACCATGCTACCGGGAAAACTGGGCGCCAGCAAAACGGTACCAAATGCAGCGGAAAACTCTCGTGAGGGCTCCCGTCCGGCTGGTGGGTTGATGTTCCGCATCTCTCCGGTAGATGTCACCATCGAAACCCGCCCTGCGATGGGCCATAATACCTCAGAGTGGCCATAATATCATGTGTTTGAGGAAAACCGGCCAACCACGCTGGGGGTCAGACGTTGAAAACTCGTTTTTTTTTGCTTTTCAATACCACCACTACCTTCAGCAAGAAATAGCAACAAAACTCTTCGGTCCCTTTGCTGAACCATCGAGTCCGTTGTTTGGCAGGGTTGAGACTGAATTCGAATAATTTCCAGCAACCCCGGAATGAGCAGCTCGTAAAAGTCAAAACTAGTTCCTTTTCGCCTGATTCTGACATCTACCTGACGGTGTTGCATGAAGGGAAATTTCTCTCGCCTTTGAGTAGTCGAAACGAAACGAAGGTTGGCACATTAAACTATATTGCCGGAAAGTGTAATTAATACTACCTTGTGATGTACGGTTACTTTCCTCAATAATTATGCAATTAAATTGAAATAAACGCAAGTTTTTTCTCTCTGTTAAACGTTCGTGATGTGTGAATTCAGAACTGCTTTAAAATTCTGAAACTGGCATATTGAATGGCATATTTAAGCAAATAGATGGAGAAAAATGTGTGAAAATTATTGTCCGCCTTAGAACGCATACGAACAGATATATTTGTGCCACAGATAGTGTGCCACGAAGGACCCGATCGGGATAGCAGGTGCCACTCTCGAACAGGAAGGAGCTCCAGCTGTAAAGCCTCACCATCATTTAGCGGCACAGAAGCGCCATCACACGCAATTAAAGTAAGGCACCCGCACATTCGCCAGTGTAACGCTCCGGGGGTGAGAATTGTCGGTAATGTTTTGCAAGCGAATGACAACCCATAATGGGTTCGGCTGTTGCGAACACTCGAAGTTATGTGTAGGGTAGCGAGCATATCGGCGTCCCGTTTGCGTTCACCATCGCCTTCCGGGTATGTTTGATTATACTCCCGGGCCAACTCTCCGGCCCGACCAGTCGATGCAAACGAACGATCGAGCGCAGGTGGCCATCGGAGCAGTTCCGGAGCCACCAGAAGAACCCCATCCGAAGCTCGCGACGTCTCCGTCGGAAAGCTACATTTCCTTCTGTCTGCGCGTTCCTTTGTTACCGGGTGGAGGGCTTTTTGTGCACTTGACAGCTGCTGATAATCGGGCCCATTTTGCCGTGCCCCGATGGTGGCATTGCGCGGTGGAAGGATCAGAGGAATTTTGCGGCCGAGCCTGCCATCGGCGACCCGTCTTGAAGGGTGCGCTTTGAAGGGTGCGAAAACTTTCGAACTATTTTGCCGTAAGCACCACACCACAGCCCGGGTCCGGACGTATTGTGCTGGAATGGTTATTGCGCTTGCTTGGGTGTGCTCGTGGTGGAAAACAAGGAAGGAAACCAATTCCTACGGCACGGACGCACATTTTTGTGACAACTCGCTTAGAACTCGTAACAACTCGCGTGAAAACTCGTATGAATAAAACATGCCTGAGACGGAATCGCTGTTTAAAGTGGTGCAAATATGAATAACATTCTGGTTTTTTGGAAGCAAATGATTCTTGCATTTGCCCAAACATACCTTTAAACTAGCCGATAGGCACCGTTTTTCGTCCTTCTAGCGCGTGAATGTAATACGCTTAAATTTACGAAACTTCAAACACCGAACGCCTGCAGCTAACGCGTGGAAATCGGATTCCTCCAGGGGGGATCGCTTCTTGTTTTTCTCGCATGTTTCCAGTCACACTTGGAGCGCATTCTCCGTCAGCCCATGAGCGTGTAAACAACATGAGAGATCCCAGGATTTTCGGGGTTGAACGTCACCAGCAAGCACCGGGTGGAGCGTAATTTTATCCGCTTAGATAACCGTGCTTTTCATGCCCGGTAAATAGGACGGAAACAACACCTTCAAGCAAGGAGGCTAATGGTCAAAACACGTTCGCAGAACTTTTGCGGACCAAGAGCTTTCGCGAACGAAAGCGCTCGCCCTTTTAAAATGGTCTGTTTATGAGCGCTTGCAATGCACACCGAACTGATGTCCTTGGCGTGTGTTGGCGCGTTTGTACTCCCTCCCGGCAAGCAGCCAATGCTGCCGGTGTGTGAAAATGGCAAGATTTTTGCCCACAAAACTGGGCGATTTACTTGAGCGTACGTTGAAAAGGAATTCCATGAATAGAGCTGGCGCAAGTGACCAGTCGAGATTGGGCCAACGATTTGGCCTGGTGCCACGTTTTCCAGGGTAAAAGTAGCCAACGATGCCATCGTTAAAGCGCCGAACATTTTTGCCGAAAAGTATTCCGAATGGAATTTAAATCTGGCTGAACAAAGCGTGGGGAAAAGTTTTTGTGCACAATCGTGCCACATGCCATGTTGGAAATTAATAGCACCTTCATCTGCTGTGTGTAACAATTAAATTGTGTGGTGTGATTTATTTTGCGTTTTTAGCTCCTTTCACATTTGCTGGCTGGAGATTCCCAAAGTTGATCAATACGCTTAGAGCTGTCGAGTTGTGTTTTGTTTTTAAATTCTTTTACACTTGAAGGGTATTCAATGATTGTTTCTTTTTTAACGAGATAGAGAGTGCATTGTACGCTGAAATAAACATTAAAAATAAAGGTTTCTTTAAAACTTTGCTTTTTTTAATGGTTCTGGTACTTGGATGGCTCGGAAAATCAAAACCATATTTATTGACAGGTGTTATAAGTTAAATAAGTCTTTATTTTAACCCAACTAAATAATCAAAATGGATATTTCCACCCTTCATGTTTTTAATTAAAAGTTGTATAAAAAAAGTCCAATGATGTGGTGCTTCTGAGCACACTGTAATTGTAGTTTATTGATAAGAGGTGGTTGATTAATAATTATACTGTTCATTTAACTGTTTGATGCATTTGTTTTAAAGCATCTTATTGTTATGCCGCGTACAAATTTGTTTGTCAGCTCTCATCAGTAAATATCTGCTATAACGCCAATATTTCCAGAGCCTCCTGTGAATGACATCAACTCCAGTGCCATCATTTAATGCTTTTCCCAGTCGCATCGATATTTTTATCCGTGGGTTTTGCATAATACCACTCGCGGTATAATTATGGCATGCTTAATTGCATAATTACAACTGCACGGAAAAGTACACGCTGTGTCCAGCGACACCGCTTGTTGAGGCTTGAGTTCGCCGCCTCCTGTTTGCTTTCGGATTGTTCTCATTAAATAATCCTACGCAGAATTGTGGTTTCGAGCAGGTCGAGCAGGTAGAGCAGTTGGAACGCCAGACAACGCGAGGCAACGGTTCAGCCAGAGCAATAAAAACGTGATTTTTTTGCCCGGCCTCAAAACCATACACCACCATAATCGCTGTGCGACGCCGGTTTTACTTTGCAGCTCGGCTGGGCCTGCAAGATGGCCGAGATTTTCACACGATAATCGCCTCATTAGCACGTCCTTACCGACCGCGTCCTTGGGCGATCGTTGGCCTGCGTCCTGCTTTCACTGCGCCATCGCGCGTGACTCCGAGAGTATAAGCTCATCGCAGGACCGCATCGTCTTCCGGGCCTGTGACCTCCCATTTCCGGTGCACCAAAACCTCCACCCAACGGATCCACCGGAGGGGGGGGGGGGGGGCGTAAACGTTAATAGAATTTGCACCATCAAAGAAAGAAATTCAATTTTCTCGCCCGCGTTCCACGCCCACCATCGTTGTTGCGCTTCCCGGCCCTGCGTTGGCAACTGGATCGAGGAGCGAGGTTTTCCGTTTGCCCTTCCGCTGACTCATGCGGCCCTTCGCGAGACGAGCTGGAACGATATATCCAATGTCGGGGGTGGGGGTTGGATGAAATGGTGAAGAAAAAAAAACCACGCCCTACCGCCGTCATCGAAACGCCAATCATTATCGCGCCCCGGCAACGGAGCCCGCGTGTCCTTGATCGTTGACCGACAGCATGATCCCGGGATGGATTCTGGAGATTAGATTGAGTGGCTTTGCTGCAGCGTTTGCGTGGGTGGGTTTTGCGTCAAGTATATGCCGGTGCCGTTTTGAAAACTCCGGGATCAAGCAGCCGGCTATGGATGGGAGACGCGTCGACGATGCCGTGCTGGCGTTGATTAAAATGTAGAAATTTAAAACTGACGCAACCGGGTCCCGCTTCCCGGGTGGTGCTCGAATTAAAATGGACGCTAGCCGTGGACGAGTGAACGCCCGGGAACGTCTTTGAGTGCGCGTGGGGAGGTACGCGCTTCATGCGCTTAGCTGTTATGCATATAAAGTAGCTTGTTATACCTCTTTTTTTTTGGGTGCGATTATTAAAGCAGCAAGCAGAGCTCGAGCATGAGCGCTTGAAACTCGCGAAACAAAGCGCTGTAATGATTTGTGTTTCGATGCTTTTCAAGAGCTACGGAGCTGTGTGAAAAGACTTTAAAGAGGAACGAAAGAAGTACATTTCCAGTTTTCCATGTATGTGAAATGAGCAGTTTACATTTTATCAAGCTTGTTTAAACTGAAAAATAAATGGCAATCATCGAACCATCGCAAAAATGAAAGCATCAACGAGTTAATGCGGTCATGAAGCATTGAAAACGATCGATCGGGTTAATTAACGTTCACTTAATGTAGCTACTTGAAACGTGGAAATGACCGTTTGATAAGCTAAAAATAAATTGATCCTTCATTCCCGCACGAAACCGCTAGCTGGAAATGGTCTCCAAGGTTCATAGTCTCAATTGATTCCAGTGTGGTTAAAAACGAACTTAAAACTCCCTTCACGACATTCCCGTTTTGCAAGAATCTCGAGCTTAATTAGAAACCGTTTGCAAGTCGCAACTGCAGACGAGCTTAATTTGCGTTCGCTTGATCTGATTCGTACCACTACGTCAACTGGTTGGTGCGTATCCCGGTTCCTGCCCGTAGCGCATCCACATCCAGAGCCCGAACCCGATTATGACAACTGCTTGTAGATGGAAAAATCGATACAGCTCTTTCTCACGACGACGGGGGAAATCTTCCAGCACGAGCTAATTTTCCCTCCCTTCTGCTATTTCGAACCGGAGGCGAATGCCGAACACAAAGGCAAACGAGTAAGAAGACGTCCACCGGGCATCATCGTTCGGACGATAAAGCGAGCGTGCATCGAACAAATCAACATGCCGGAACAACCCTGCCAACCCAATGGCAAAGGCAACAATGGCAGACCGAACTGGGCTCTCGAAGCCCGCCGATGGAATCCTGGGAACCCCTCGACGGCATAACAAAGATTGCCAATAAAAGCGAAATGGCTTTCAGTGCGCCATTTCTTCGATTGCCGCTCGAAGCGAGAACGCAGGCAGAAGGATAAGAGCTGGCCGTGCGCTTCCCGGGCACAATGAAAAGCGCTGGCGGATAAAAATTGCTAGGATTCCTTCGAGTTCAGTAAATTGGAATTTTGCTCCCTAATTATCTCACGACCACCGGGAGCGCTCGAGGCCGGCGCCCGAGAGCCGATAGTTTTGGTGGTCGATGATTTTCGGCAGCGAAGCCGAGATTGCTAAAATTATGCGGCTTCACACGGGTGGACCTTTTGTGCTGCCGTTCTCCAGGCTCTCGGGTGCGGTATGACTCGACAATGTTGATGCCGGCACGCGAACCTCATGCTCGCATACACACGCGTTAACCGAACTCGCTCTCGGCAACCAGGGCGGCACATCACGCGGCCCTTTTCGAAGGGTCACGGGCCGAACCCGGGACGCATAGAAAATGGCACCAATCGACTCTTGATTGCTGTTCAATGTTTACTCATTCATTATCCTCATCATCATCAGCAGCAGCGGCAGTGGCAGCATGAGTTGAGGCTTCTTTTGGCGGTTCCCTCAGCGGCCGCCTTCCATCTCGTAATCCTTTCGATCAAAGCCTCCAACTGCCTCCCGGAAGCGCTCGAATCAGACGGGCTCGAGCGATGCGGCCATGACTCGGCACGATCTCGGCGCGCTTTCGAAGGCCTTCGAAGTCCTGCAAGACGATGGAACGGTGGTTTCGTCCTCGGTGCTGCCTTGGGGCGTGTGTACCGGCCAGCGCTAATCCCTTTTAAACGGGGCTTTCGATTAGAATCTCGATCGAGAAGATGGTGCTTTCGAGCCGGAGTCGCCCAGACGGGCCGCCAGAATTGGCTCCCGCGTGCAGTTCGATGACTTTTAATGGCCGTTTTGTGATCTGTCGTGCGTTAAGACGATAATCAGGTCGTCCGGTTGCCCCGGGAACGTCCGGTCAACAGCCGACAGGACGCCTGTCTCCTGTCCAGCCGCAAATACGCCGATCGATTCGAGGAAGCGGTGCGTTGCAGACGTGATTCGTGGCGGAACTGGCCGCACGGTAGGGTGCTTCCGCGTCCGGACACGCAAATCGAAAATGTCACCACGCGATCATCCGGTCGGTGTCGGGTGGGAAAACGTCTCCATCGAAGCACGCTGTGTAGAACGGTTCCAAGGACTCTCGGGGAGGGAGAAAGCAATTAAATGATTGATTGATTGCTTTTCTTCGGAACGCACCACACGCGCTGGGGCTGGTGGCTTTCGCGACTTCGGTTGCCGGAAAGCGGCACAGTTATTGTTCTGCCGTCAGGTGGAGCAAGTGGAAATTATAATCGTGCTGTCGTACAGCCGATTGAAACCAAACATTGTACCATTCAAATTGAACTTTGTGATTGCGATTTGCGGTTTATGGAGCATAAAACGTGCACGATTGATTTAAGCGATAGCACTTATGATGCGGTTCTCTGCTCTTTTTTATTTTCAGTTTAATAACTGTACGAGCTAATGTGCTTATAATTGTGCACATGAGTTGAATAAATCAATTCGTTGTATTTGGAAATTGGCTTTCATGTATTGTTTGGACTGATGTGCATGTTTTGTGTTTTTCAGCTTAAAATTGTGCTCAAATGCTGAATAGATCGAAACGTTGTACTAGGAAAATGCTTTTGTATTCTAATTTAATAAAATTATGAGCCAACATGGTTGAATCAAATCAAACCATACAATAAAGCGATCATTTTAATCTCATCAGAACATTTACTCATCAGAAAAAAGAACACATAATTTACGTAGCCAACGCTTTTCATGGCATATTATTTCCCGAATTTTAAAATAAAACAAAAAACAGAAGAATAGGTGAGGCTTAAATTGCCTTGCCATCAGAGGGAGCGCGTCCTGGTGCTAAGTACAGTTCCATTAAAACCCAGTGCCAGCTTAACACGGGAACATTAGCGAAGAGTCTCCCGGGGTTGTGCATACAAAATGAAAGGACACGTACTGGGAGCAATGAGCGAGAAGGCTGCAGTATAAGCGAAAATCCCCGCAAATCTATAATCCCACCACCGTGTGACTAATCGTAAAAGCCAAACTAGCCGGCGGGTCCACCATAATCAGACCCCGAAAGTGCCACGGCTGTACCTGCAACGCAAGTCCCAATGGTGTCCCCTAGAGGCCAGCGTCCTGATTTGCGCCCCCTGTACGCTATCTCGCTCGCCGTCTGGATTATTTGCCGTATTAAAAACCAACAAACGTTTGGGGAATTATATTGGAGGGAGAAAAAAAATAACCTTCATTAAAGGCAAAATAAACGTACGGTTCACGGTTGGGTGGTTGCTGGATGGTTTTCTCACCCACCTCGTGCCGTCCGTGACGATTTGGGTTGAGCAACACTGGAAAGCTCTCGCGATCGCTGGTCTGTGACTGTTGCCTAGGACACGCTGGCACACCCTGCCAAGCGGAAACCGAGCTGGGATGCTTCCAACTGAGCACAGGCAAAGAGAGAAAAAGATAAAGATAGAGAAAAAGAGACAGATAGAGAGAGAAGGACACTATGGGAGACACTGCGCTGGCCGCTCGAATGGACGGCGAGAAAGGTAATGAAATAAAAACACCCACTCAAGGCGAGGCGACCTTTTAAAACGAGATTATGCGGCCCGAGCCGATCGGGCCGAGGACCTCCGCTTGCCTTCTCGCTTCTGCTCCACTAAAAAGAAGAAAAAAAAAAGATAAAAAAGGATACCCCACGCGAGGCTTTCGGTTTTATTTCGCCTTCCTCGAACCGCCCGAGCCAAAGCGAACCCGTCGTCTGCAATCTGGTCCAAGCTGGTGATAATAACTTTTCACTCCCCATCCCTTTTGGCCGTGATGCTCTCTCTCTCTCTGTCCCAACGTTAGGGGTCTCTCTGTCACTCGCACCCAATTGACCGATCCGTGGTGTCCTCAACCGTCCCATCCCGATACACGGAAACTCGCGCCATTTTCATCCACTCTCCAGCGCGAAACCATCTTTTTGGAATTCATTTTTCATCCTTCCTCGCGCATCCTCCGTGGTCCATCCCATGTGTCCGTTTTTTGTACCCCTTGTCACCAAACTCTCCTACCTCGCAGCGGTACCCTCGTCAGCGACACTTTCGTAGTGAATTTCAAATTGCACGGAATTTTAATATTCTGTGGTATCTTATTTTTTCATGCACTCGCTTCCACGGCGGTGTCGTCGACGCGCGGTGCGGTTTGTTTGAGTTTTGGATTAACTTTCACGAACCCACTCACCCAACCATCGTGAGGTGGTATTTTGCTCTCTCTCTCTCTCTATCTCTTTCTCTCCCTCTGTCGGTTGTGTTTTCTTCTACTATCCTTCCGCGCCAGGTGGGGACAGTTTGCCTCGGGAAGGAATGCGCTCCCTGAAGCCTGCAGCCTGCGGCAACTGGGTAAAGTTTGTACACAGGTTCATTTTATTTTTCTCGCACGCGCACACACCCTCTGTGGACTTTTTATTTTGATATCATATTTTTACACCAACCCCCCCTGAAAGGTGGCCTCGAACCGGGCGAAGGGCGCGGCCAGATCACCAAAAGTGAACAAATGGCATAAATTATGATGATACTTTCTCTCTTTCTCGTTCTTTCCTCCGCTGACCGACCGACCGAGTAGAGGGTTGCATGATAAAACGTAACCACCGGGTTAGCCATAACCGGGCCATTCTCGCCGTGGTCATCCGTCGTGAGTTTCCTTGGCACACGCACCCAAAAAAAAATGAATCCTTGGCCGGAGGACGACCCGGGGTCTGAAGTTTTACATCCTTCAGATGGTACTGAAATTTGAATATTGCCGGTTTCGAATTTATTACGACTGGCAGCGGCGCTCGGGCGGGCTGCAACGACAATAGTTGATGAGGCTTCATGGCGGTTGATAGTGAGCGAAGCTTTGCACATTTCGTTTGGTCATGCTCTGGCCGGAGGTGGACGATGAGAGGGTGATTATTCGTTCGCCGGCGAGAAAACACGCCCGGTCATGGTGACTCGGGCTGGCCCGTGCTATGATCCGTGGCACGGTGATGACCACGAAAGTGTAATCGCTGGCTGGAAACGAGCGAATAAGTGCACTAGTGCGGGTCCGGGCCACTCGGGCCGGAAGACAAATTGCGTCCCATTAGGGCTCCTGCCACACGCGCACCCGCCTCTCGGGCCGTGGCTGATGGCGAAGATATTTAGGTTGGACACTTAGGAAATGAGTGTTTGCGGTACTCGTAAACAGCGACCGGTTATGATGCATGTTTGCGGAGGCCGGAATGACCGAAAGGACGCATCCCTTAGTGCGGTGGGATGTTGATGTGGGCGAGATGATAAAAGCGTCGTTCCGGATGTTAACAAGCTCATCTGGAATCGGTTTTAGGGTGATGGCGAAAAAAAACCACGAGATTCGTTAGCAGCATTAGTGGAGGAAGGATATATTTAAGATATCGAGAAGGAAAATATGCAGCTGCCATGCAATCAAAATAGCTTAGCTTGTTTTATACAAGAACTGCTTAGTCAGTTTTTTAAATAGACTTGGAAATGTCAGTTATTTTTGTCAACGCTTCTGTGATACCATCATGTTAAAATTTATGATTATATAAATTGATTCATTCACTAGAAATAAATGGAATGAAACAACATGCCTTAACGCCGAAGCCAACGAATCTCTCCAGGTTTCAACTTCGAAATGAACCTTCTCCATTATCTTATTGAGTGCATTATGTACTGCTCAACACGTTAAACTGAACGTTGGTGTCTCTTCTTCAAGCTGATCATCGCAAACACCCACCACTCCAAGCGAATGGGTGACTTCCCGAGCCTCCGATCGAGTGGAATAAACGTGCGCATTAATAAGCCACAGCATGCTGCGACCACCGATGCCAACCGGCATTTGACGCACCACGCATACGCTGGCGAAAATATGATAATGCTTGCCAAATGGAACGGGGCGAGAAAAAAAAAGGGCCACTTCATGCTTCTCTTCGCTCGCTTCGGGCCTATAAAATCTCCCTTCCGGCCTGAGCGTATGCGCATATATTCACCGTCTCGGGTGTCCATCTCACTCACTTGACTGGCCCGGGCCATTATCTGCCAGTCAGCAGTTGGCACTAAACTTCCTGATAAGCCCTCGCACTAGTTCCAGATACACACACACACACCCTCGCACACCGGGTGACCGATAAGGGTAGTCTAGTTTCCCCGGTGGCCGGAGGCTCAGTATTACTTCACCTTTCGTGTGATAAGCGCACCGCATAGCAGAAGCAAACCATGTCGCTCGTGTTCGGTCAGGTCGAGCCCGCCGTGTTCCAGGCGTACGCTTTTTGGGGTGCCGTGCTCGGGCTCAAGATGCTGCTCATGTCCGTGCTGACCGGTATGCAGCGTGGCTCCAAGAAGGTAATGCATTGAAGAGAAGCGAATGTGTGGGAGAGCGAAGATGAGCGAAAAAAAATACGCCCACCTTTAGCAATGAGGTCCTTTTTCCATCGAAGGACGATAATCTCCCGGAATTGAGTGCCCGATCCGGTGGTGTCTCATCCCAACTCCGCTCGATCGTTGCTCGTTTCAGGTCTTCTCGAATCCGGAAGACGTTAAGCCGGGCGGCAAGGTTGCCTACAACGATCCGGATGTGGAACGTGTACGCCGGTATGTAACCGCACCGTGGCACGGTTCGAAATCGGCCGCTCGAACCGTTGCGTTGAACCGGAATGGATTGCGCCGGTGGTTAGGATTTTTGCGAATCCGAATTCGCCGGTTCCGCGTGGTTTCGTCCGCAGCGCGTTTGTGGTTTTCGGAAACCGATCCGGTCGAATCCCACCCCCACCCCTGACTAATCCCTTCTCGTTTTCCGCGACTTTCCCACCGACAGGGCGCACCGGAATGATATGGAAAATATTTTGCCCTATTTCATCATCGCGTTCCTGTACATGTTCACCAGCCCGAGCGTGTTCGTCGCCGTCAACCTGTTCCGTCTGGTGGCAACCGTTCGCATCAGTCACACCGTGTTCTACGTGTTCGCGAAGCAACACTCCGTCCGGGGACTCTCGTGGGCGGTCGGTTTCGTCACGACCGTCTTCATGGCGGTGCAGATTTTGCTGCACTTCCTGTAGCGCTATGAAATTGGGTGCGGGAGAAGTAACAAAAAATAAAATAAAAGCCACCCCCTGCGACAACCCGACACAATGGAACCGTCGCACAGGCGAAAAAGCTCTCCGGGCGTTAAGTGTACTTAAAATCCATTCTTTTTTGCCAACGAGCCCCAGGTCCTCGAAAGGGGCACATTGAAAGAAAAATCATTACTATTCAGTGCACATTCGGTCGAAATCGACTCATAATAGCTGGGAAACGATCAGTTTTCAGTTTCCAGGCGCCTTCCCGACGTCGGCCACGCTCCGGCACGTTTTTCACCGGCCCAAGCCGGCACAAGGGGGTTACGGTTTGCAATGGCATCGGAATGCCTTTTCACTGAAGAACCGTACGAGCACAAGGTGTAAGTGTGCGCTGGAGTGGCTGTTGTTTTATTCCCATTTTTCGCCCTCCATCGAATGCAGATGTTACGGGGACGATGACGTTGTTGCATGCACCGATTGTTACTCGAACGGGTGGGCTCCTATTCGGGTGGGAGTGTAGGAAGAAAAAAAACAAGCTCATGCCCGACCTGGCCGAGGGTGGGCGAGATTCCTTTTTCTATTGTGCTCGAGTGCGTGTGTTTGGGGAGGCTCACCCACCGGTTGGGCTGGGATGGGACGGAATCCGATCACGATGGTGTCGGCTTGGTCTCTGCAGGGATAGCAGGGCCAAAAGAAGCAGCTGGCCGTGGTTCGCGACGACAAGAACGAGGTGCTAACGTGCCGCCAAGCGTAACGTGAAACTATGAAAACAATTGTTTTCTAATCTGAAACGTGACGTCTTCGGAAAGCTGACACCAGACAATGGGAGTGGGCACTTTGGCCTCCGAAATTTGTATCCAAACTGCTTTTAAAGCGTGGCTGTTCGAGAGCAATGGCGAAGGGCTTTTCACGCGCTAAACGCCCCATTGTTGACAGAGGAAAAATGCACCGTTCGGGTTTGGTGTGCTTTTTCTTTGCAATACTTTGAAAGGAAAACAAGAAGGTGAAGCGAAATTGAGCAAACATTTGAGCAACATGATAGGAATACCCCTTAAAGCAGAGATGATTCCGTCGATCCTTTAAGGACGTATCCTTTAAGGACGATAATTTAAGATTCAAATTGAGTTTAAATTGTGCTAAAAATGTTTTGGTACGAATACATCCTTATTTATTTTCAAACCAAACATGCATACATCAGCGTGATGGGGCGTCCCGACCAGCTTAAATTCACTACGAGTCTTATCAGCGTTTGCTATCATTTGCTTACCTTTTCCCCTTAAGCTTAGCTTGAGTTTTTTGAGCGTGTGTGAGGAATAGCGTATCTGTGTAAATGACTCAAAAGCAATGATAAAAAACGCGATCCAAGCGTAGTTCTGACTCAAACGCACCGTTCGATACGTTTTCAATCTTGAGTAGTCCGCAGCACGTACAAGTTTTTCGTTCGCAGAACATTCAACTGTGTGGAGGCGACTAAAGAAAATAAAAAAAAACTGAACGACACACATAAAGCTGCAATCCGAAGGGCTACCGTATTGCCGTGTTCGTGCACGGTAGCATGTGCGAACGCCGGGATGGAATGCTGGTGACGTTTAACATTTTATTGATTTAGCTTCGGGGGCCGACTTTATTGAACCCATTCGGCAAACGGTTCCGTTTTGCTTTTTGGAAGGTGCGGCGGTGGGAAAAGCGTCGAGAAAATCGATCGTACCCGCGGGCGCGTTGGGTTCGATTGCAATGGTCAACCCATGGTACGGTGCATCGACAACATCGATGCCTTGCGGCACGTAACAGCCGCAAAGGTGGACGTTGATGAACGAACCACGCCCAAAGATGGCGCTGGTGTTTGTCGGCCGGCACTTTACGCAGCGCCCAGGGACATCGAACGATCCGGGGTTGGGCTGGTCGATATGTACAAATGGCAGAAGGTTATAAGCGTCTTTGCCGGCTTCAACCGGGCGATAGCTACGGCTCATACATTTATGCATTGACCGGCATGACCGATGGGTAGTTATGGTATCAATTCGCTCTCGTACCGCTTCCCAGTCGGCACTGTAATAACTCCATGAAATATTCAGCAAAATAGCAAAACAAAACGGAAGCATAAAAGACAACCCACGGCCACCGAGGGCCAAACGGTTCGTTCCCAGCGGGGTTGTTTTTATCTTCAACGATGTGATGCACCATTCAAGGATGATAAATGGCGCATTAAAAAGCGTTTAAATAATTACGAGCTGTACGGCAGCCGTACGCCGCCGAGAATAAATGCAGTAGATAACGCATCGTGATTCTGTGCCTCGATCAATTCCGGTGGGATTTTTCATTACACCCAACGTGCAGTCGTTCGATCGAGAGCGATCCCTCGATCGGAAGAACCATGAAATATTCCATTTAACTGGGCCATTTGTTGGAACAACGTTTAATTACGCCATATGACACAGGAGGGCCGTGGTCTTCGTTAGCTGAAAACATATTAATTAACTCATTGTACAGTCGCAAGAGCGCATAAAAAAGGAAGCAGCATCTGTCCTCGAGTGAACGGCGGGCCAAACCCCGGAAGAAATAATTACACGCTATTAATATTTCATCAAGTCCGTGTTTCCGGGTAAGCGGTCGTTTAAAAATCGACTTCACTTTCGCCACATTCTCCGGGCTCGAGAATTCCGAGCCAGTTTCCGGCGTTTTTCCCCCCTTTTTTCGCAGCATCATAAAGTCTCGCTCAGGTCTGCTAATCGTTAATCGTTAAACTTTCGGCCCGTAGTAATTAACAGCCGCCCGGATGGTGCGAAACTCGCTCGGCCTTTGCCGTACAATTTATTTAATGCAAATTAGTCTCGATCAGGCACCGGTTAAACGGCACCGGCCCCTGTGAGGAAAACCTGGGCAGGCCAGATGCTGGCCTGTGCCGGGGCCAACTCAAATGTCCCATTCAACTGTCGATTTCGTCCGATCCAAGCCGGTCCGGGTGCGGGCATGTATGCGCCAATTAGGTAAATTTATGCGATTTATGCTGGCACTCGTTGGGGCGAAAAACGCCACCAAACCACCGCAAACCACCGCGACCCCGGGGGAGTGCTAAATATTTGACGGCACATGCAGTCAGCGGCCGGTTCGGTGATTCTCCCTCGGGTGGGCCGGTGCAGTGGGCGGCCCGAAATTAGGTTGCTTATTTTCATAACATTTTAAATCATAGTAGCAACTAATTAAACGAAATGATTTATGCAATTGCTCCGGTCACCGCAAAACCCGGACAGCCGTGATAATGGTGCCGATTATGGGGTGTTTCCACCGTCTGCTTTCCTCGTCCTCGGTGCGATGGGAAATCACAAATTAGTGTCCACCCGGTTTTAGCCGGAACTTGCTGCTAAGTGCCTAGCACTAGCACGCTGACGGGCGGAGTGCGTATGCGCACTCATTGCGATGACAACGGGCGATGGCGTTGCTAATCGTATTTAAAGAAATTATTATTTTGTTTTTTATTTGGGCCTTTTTTTGCCATTTAGAAATTTACACTCACTCACCTAACATAACAAAAAAAAAAACAAACTAGCCCATTAGCTTATCGGCCATCCAGCAGCTGAGGCTTGTCTGGTGATGCAAACCTAACCGGAAAGGCTAATGGAATTCGTTCGGTTGATTTTGTTATTTATGGTGGGAGTGAAAAATAATTCTAATTGGAATGACAGTAAGCTCACCGGTGTTGATGGGGAAAAGCTGTGAAAAAATGCCAATAATGCATTGAAAGCTTGCAATATGGATTTGATGTGCTATTTCTGCTGTGATGGTAGACAGCTTTAATAAAGAGCTTTTCAATTAATTGTGATTGTTAGGCGTTCGGTGAATATCCTAAACTACGAATGTTGATTAAAATTGAGCAGACTGGGTACATATTTTGTGTGCGTATATTGTCCAGAAAATTGTGTTATTTCAATTGCCACTGCTCTATCGACTTTAAATTGTTGGAACTCTATTCCGATAACCCATTCGTACAACTTCTAGCTACATTTTGGTGCGCTGGTTTTACATAAAAAGCAACCGAATCAAACGTCGAGTGGATTCAATCATTGAATGTCTATTTTCAATCACGCCTCGTTTCATTCGAGTGTCAGCTCGAGCTGTTTTCGCCCCTCCCATGTTCGACGAGTTGTACGCTTCGTTGTCAACTGCCGATGGAACCATTAATTATATTTGCCAGCCACCATCATCATTCAACAACAGATCGGCAGTTAACGACCGTGGATAAAACTCACGTACTTAACACCTCCAGTGGGGCATTCGTTTCGCTTTTATAACAGTTTTCCCTTCTTTTTTTTTTTGGCTGCACGCGCATATTTCTCGCCCTACGCTCCACCGGTCACCTTTCCGGTGGCCGATTATCGTTCCGGCTTCGTCACGGTGTCGCATCCACCGAAAATTGAGCTTTAAATATTGTTTATTTAACGATCGGCCTTTCTGTGGCTTTTTTTTTGTCGCGCACACTCTTTCACTCTCTCGCAGCTCGAGAGCCACAAGCCGGCACCGATGGTGACGGCTGACAAAGGTTTTCCCTAAATAAACAATCAATTTATATTCAATGTCAGAATCCCCGACGCCAAAAAGGGATGCAAACCGACGGTGGGCGTGGAAAACTGTCGCACGAAAGCGGCAAGAAAGGGAACGAACGAACGAACGAGCGGCACACAACACAAAAAAAAACAACATTCATTAATAATAATTACTTCCGTACGAACGGTAACGGGATTTTCCGAACCAATTCCGGCACCGCGAGGCACGAGGATGGCACGGAAAAGATGGAAAAGTTTTGATTGAATTTCCATCGGCAAATCCACTGCATTGCGCCAGCCTTTTGGAAGGACCCCGCACAGAAATGGGTGCCGAAAATGGGTTCGCCGTGGCGAATGGCACCAGGCGGCCAAGAAAAACACTTCCCGGGAACCGTCGGCACAATGCGAAACTTCTTCGCCTCCGAAGAAGGTCCGAACTTTGGTAAATCTCCGGGACCATGACCAGGCAATCCTTCATTCCCGGGGACCCAATTTTACAAACATCATCATCCTTCCGAGGTCAGCGCGTTCGAGCTCGAGGAGGTGCTTCGCTGATGGCATTTTTCGTGCCAGCCAAAAAAAAACATGCTGCACAATGCCGCCTTACCGGTAAAGAATGAAACGAAGAACGCGACCGCCGGAAGAAGTCGATCTTGATGGCCGCGTTGGCCGAAAGGACGGAAAGCTCGCCGGCTAGCTGCCGGAAACCAGACAACGCGCTTTCAGGTTTTAGCCATTCGGACACACTTTCTCTCTCTCTCTCTCATTCTCTCTTTCTGGTGGTCCTTTTTTGCGCATTTCCCTTTTTCCCTCGAAGCCGCTGGGACGCTGGCATTGGCATGGGAATGATATTTCTTTTCCGCTCGTGTCCGAGGTTTTTTGATTGATGACGCCAGTCTAATGTACCCCTGTAGCTCGTGTGGTGGTGGTGTGTGTGTGTGTGCGTGCGTGCAAAACTTTCCCCCAAAGCGGAAAGGGGTGGAATTGTGGTTCCTTGGAACGGTTCTTTGTCCGTTTCGTTCCCCACTGGCGAACGTACGCCATCAAAGTGTGCCATGTTCGTCAATCATCCGACGCGGACCAAAGCGGAAACACATTTCGGGTTCGGCTGATCGTTCGATGGAGCCGATGAATCGGAGGAATTGCATTCCGAAACTTTTCACCGGCCACCAACGCGTCAACGCGCTGTACAACGATCGCAACAGAGCTCGGAAAGGAAATGGTGCGTGGAGAGGATTTCCTGTTTCCCTTCTTTTTTTATTTTGGTGGCGAGTATATTTCTTCATTGAGCTCGATTATAACCCCACTTAAATTTGTCTCACGTAACAAAAGCCGCTAGACGGGGTGGCAGCAAAAAAAAAGTAAAAATAAAATAAAACATCGCTCTCCATTGTGGTTGTGCCGAAAAGTCGTCTGACAGGTTCCACCATAAATTTGTCACTTGACATCCGCCAGCAGCAGCATGGTCGAGCCACGCGTTCTCTCTCTATCTCTCTCTCTTTCACGGTGCAACCATCTACTGTCGAAACAAGACGCTCCATTCATGACGCACGATTAAAAGCTAATTTTCATCCATCTTCCCGCACGGCGATTAAACTGTCGGTGCCCAAATGCTCGAGAGAACCGTCGCGCCAGAGCCCGTCGTCTCTTAGCCGGCGAGACACCGCTCAAGTGCGAAACGTGCCCGAGAATACGCGGCGCATACTTACGGCACGGCAGTAGCGGGGAAAGTTTTGGGAAAGGACCGAAACGACCAGCCACCCACTCACTTAATCGTAATGGAAAACGTGCCCCATATCGTCGATGCGAGATTTACGCACCTTTTTATCGGGCCTGGGTTTTGGTTTAAATTATTTAAATTAAGCACCCGCTCTGCGAAAGATAAATCGCATCGCTCTTGCGGGTGCGACCTTTCGCATCATTACCACCCGCACGTCAGCTTCGAACCTTCGCCTGGATTTGATTTGGTGGGGCGGGAAAATTGGCACCCTTTAGGACTAATGCCGAGATACCGGTAAACCCCTTCGATTGGGGGCGAAAAATGAAATGCCCCGTCAAGCACCTAATTTCCACCTGAAAACTATCAATTGGAATTCAATTTTCCGTGCTCGTAAAATTACGAGTGCGGTGGCAGTACGAAGATTACCGAACCGCGCACGGGTGCCGGTGGACCTTTGGGTTTTTTTGTGCTCTTTTTTCTTTTGGCCCAGACCCTACCGGTGGTACCCGCGTTTGAATCGATTCCAATCACAATAATCTGTTTACCCAATTATTTCTGCGGCAATCGGCCAACCGAACCCACGGGGCGTACTTTTTTCGACCACCACACCAGCGCCACCTTTATCCCAACGCCCGACCCAAGACGGCATTTTGGGGGAAATTTAGTGGCGGTTGTTGAAATTTTGATTAGACAATCCGCCTTACCACCGCTGGTTAGACGGTGTGAAGGTTTTTCTCCTCGAGGCAGCGGAGGTGGCGTAATCCGAAAAATCGAGAGCCGTTTCCACGTAGCGCCGCGTGGAAAACGCGTTCAGTTTGCGTTCGTTTTGGGCGCCCTCCGGGGCCGTGGTCGGTTGGGGTAGATTGAATTTTAACGAACTTGCTCTCGAACTCTGGCTGCCGTTCGCTTTCAATTGAACCGTTTTCTCGTCAACGCCGCTGGAAAAACGGGCGTTCTCGCGTTGCACCGTAACCATTAATCGAGTCGAAACCGTTCGCGTAAACCTGGGCGCACCTTCCAGGCGGCACGTAAGGGCTCTTTCCACGCGTCTTTCGCCGATCGGAAAAAAACCCAGGATAACCCAGCCATGGGCTGCCCCAGGGATCGTACTGGTCTGTGTAATCCTCCAATAAAGAACTGTAATTTATTTGTTTATTTTGCGGTTTTTTCGCTTCCCGCCAGAAAAGCGAAGCGATGAGCTTTCCCGTGGCCGGCAACGCAATGACGGACCCAACCGGGAAGGGGCAACCTCACCGGACACCCGATATCGCCCTTTCCGGTGAGGGAATCCGGTTACCAACGCGGTAACACCTCCATCCATGGCAAAGATGCGGAACTAAATCGGGCGCGGAAACAACCCACAGCAAAAATGGGAGGGAGAAAATGCGAGAGGCTGGAATTGGAAGAGTGAAAAAAAAAACGATAGGGAGCTCACAAAAGTACAGTCCGAGATGGTGGCGTTGCGTTGCTGGGTTTAACGATTGTCTCCGATCGGTTGGCGGAGGATTTCCGGTGGAAATAAGCAACCGAGATCCCTTTTTTTATGTGCTGTCCTTTGCCGGTCACCCGTGATTTTGTGTCCGAGACCGAGGTGCGTCTGAACGGAATGTCCTGTCTGGTGTGAAGGGATATTGATTTCATTTTTCTTTTTCTGCTTCTTCTTCTTAGTGGAGTTTGTCACTAATGTGGGTACACGTTTAGCTAAGCGCCGTTGATTGTAAAACTGAGCATAAAGGAGGAAAGTGATAGAAAGAAATGTCAATAGCAAGAGTGAACGATTCGAAAAGCTCAGGCGTAAGAAGGAATTTCATGAAAGATACTCCAACATTTACGTGAAACTTTTTAAGGACTTTACATTAAAAGTGCTTCACAAAAACATAGCAAATTCATAGAAGTATCGATGATGTTTTATATCTGACTTCGTAGAAAACGTAAATCAGATTGCATTCTGTTTTGCTAATAGCATCGTGGAAGCTGATTAAACGTTCAGATAATAAAGCTTCAGCCGAAGCTTTATCGAATAAAGCTTATTCCATTTACCTTTCAATTATTTCTTTTCTATTCTTTGAATTTGTGTCCTTTGTTGATGTTTATCGATACATGTTTTTATTTCAATGACGCAATCAGACGCGTTTCATCAAATGTTATGAATAACGTTTCTTCAGTTAACTTCATATTGTTAATGTTTCCCTAAGTAGGCGAAATTCTCACAATATTCGAATAATGTTTAAACGGTTGCAGTCTTCACGGGTTATGTATGTTTTTCTCTATTTCCACCATCGTGGGTCCACGTCAATCGACGCATCTGGACGCTTCAAAAGCTGACCGTACCGTCGCAAATTGCCCCAGATTGTTCGCCATCTAAATTATGCATGCAATAACCACGAACAACGCCGCCACCTACCGATAGTTTTCGATCCGCCAAACCACACCCAAGTCCTGTTGCGCTGAAAGAAGGAGGTGAAAAAAAAATAAAACGACTGCTTTCCGGGAAAAAAAACCAGCCTCCCCGAAGCGTCACAAACACGCTTCGATGGCGCTTTGCATGTGTGAAAAGCTAAATTACGCAACGGCCAAAAACTTTTCCTCCCGTAAGCCCGTGAATTTCCACCCACCCGGCACCCCCCCGAAAAGGTGGAAAGCCAATCCACCCGGGCGTGACCGGCTTCACCGTGTGGCTTCAACCAACGCGCCAACGCGGGCAGGACGGGCCGCATCGATGTCAAAACTTTCAAATTAAATTGCTCCCGGTGTTCTCGCGGGAAGTGGAAAACTGCTCGCCGTAAAACGCCACGCTTCACCACGTCCCGACCGGTGGCCCTCCCACACAGTGGCAGCATCCTGCGCCGGAGCGCACAACTTTTGAAGGAGACAAACAACTTTCCAAAACTACCGACGGGGGATAAATCGACGGAAGTGTCTTCGGCTGGTGGAAAAATTTCGTCCGACGCCGACGGTCGGTCAGCGTCAGTCGTCGTCGTCGTCGTCATCCGGGTGGGCTGAATGCCGGCCTCCGGATGCCGATGGACCCGGGTTTATGGCATCGTAAACGCGGAGATGGTTGTTTGAAGTTGTACTCATTTCACTGGCTCCCGAGCGCCTGAGTTATGTGTCGCCGGGAATGGGCAGAACGCGGCGTGATGGGCACCCTCGTGAATGGCTCCCCGACGTCGAGGACGTTAAGGACGACCGGGCAAAACCGGGCAAGAACGTAGCATTTTCGGAGAGGATCTTCTACTGGAACAAAGAAGAAAATGGGCGCTTCAGCAGGACCGGCGCGGCAATCATTAGTATTGCTTCCTCCATCATAAAAACGGTTATAATTTTACGAGTTCCGGCCACCGGGAAGCGGCCACCGGGGAGGGTTGAAAGTTTTACTGCACATCTCCCCCCCCTCCCTCCCCCTTCCCTCCGGCATGTCCTGGCCTCACAGGGGGTGGAGTGCGTCTCGTAGGCACGTCGCTTACAACAATGCGCGCAAATCTTAATTCCACATCTAATTTGTTTAAGAGATCCCGGCTACATGGTCGGCGGTGTGACGTTTGAAGGTTGCTGCCCGGGAGCGATAATACGATAATCGGCAACAGCACCGACGGTTTCGGGGCCAAAATGAGTGGCAGAACTTTTTCAATATCCCGACGCTAAACGCTTCCAAGAAAACGTTTATGCTTCGGTCTTTTCTTTGGCTCGATGGGTGCGAATGTCGCCGAAACAATACCTTTGCGAGATATTCGCGCACATTTCGCGAGTGGTGTGGTTTTCTTAGCTCTCTTTTTCCCCCCGTTGGTTGACGACGACGAAACCCACGACGGTGATGCATAAATCTCGACCGTCACCGTTTCCCAATGGTACATGCCTGCGAGGACCTCTGCGTGATGGGTCTTTTTGCTCGTACCCGCGTCAAACTCGCGGCGCGGCCTAACGAGTTCCTGTGCAACCCCGCTGGACCGGAGCGTGAGGACGACGATGGAAAGTAATGTGGGACCCACCCACGAGGAGGGTCACCAAATTGATATTTATCGTGTCGTAAATTATGGCACAACCAGCGGTCAACTGGGAACGCAAGGTGTTTAGATGCCCACCTACTCGGGCGCGTTAGAAAGTTTAAGGCATCATGTGCCCGGAAAGAATAAAAGATTTAAATGGGGCTACTAATACGGTGACCCAGTTGACCCAATTCTTTTTTTTTTTGGCAGCGGGTTTTCATTCCTCACACCTAGAACGGTCTCACGGATGATACACAGAAGAGTAGCCCGTGTGCGAGATTTTCCTGTGGGAGACAAAAACCAATTACCCAATTAACTTTAAGCTCCGGAAGTTCGGCCGTCCTTTAACCCGTGCGAAAGGAGTAATCTCGTACCTTATGGACACCGCCCGTTGACGTTGGCGTCGGATGTCGCCGAACGTCGCAAAGAAAATGGCACATCCGAGGCTCCGTCTCGGTGGGTAGTCGTACACACGCACCCATCCGACGACGCGCTGTAATGATCGGTCGTTTTTCTTTTGTACCGTAAACGGGTACCGGTTCACTCGCTCTTTCCGCCTTCATAGGCCACACGGCCGGTGGGTAGGATGGTTAATGGTAAAATATACGACTGAGAGGTACATAACGTCGACTCCTACCAAAAACCCACGGTCCCTGGGAGGGAGGCATTTGGGTTAATAGAAAATTATATTCTTATTTTGGCCGGTGACACTTTCGAGGGGGCACTAAGTGAAAATGATACGCGGAAACAGCCGCGCTAAGTAAATATACACCATTTAGGAAACAATGTGCCGAGTGATACCGTTGACGGCCAGCGGAAATAGTGCGATGTGTGGTTTGGATGTTCGTTTTCGGGCGTTTTGGGCACAGATTTTCCCGACATGAGCTCATGAAAATTGCTGGTAGCATACGAAGGAAATTATGTTGCAAAAACAACAAGTGACATTTGAGAAAAAGAAATCCTTAAAACTTTGTCAAATGCATCTTTTGTAAAAAAGTTGAAAAAACATTGAACTATTTTGCAATCTAGTCCGCTCAATAGCTCTGTGTCTCGTGTTTAAACCAACTCTCCAACATTGCATCATTCTGTTGCTTTAAAATAGATTAACAATGATGCGTCAATATTTACTAAGCTTAATATGGTTCTGGTTGCTAAATCCAATAATAAACCTTTTTACTCAATTTTGCCGCGTAGAAAACATCTGTAGAAAAAAAAAGATGAAAAGATTCAAAAGCCAATAAGGAAAATTCTCCAACGAAACTTTCAACATCTTAGCACCAACGCCCTTCCCTAGGCAGTGGTAATGAAAAGCACTTCCAATAACCTCCGACACATTCCATTAGCAGAACCAGCGCACGGTTGCGCCGTGAAGCAGACGCTCTCGTTGCTCTTTCCCAACTTTCAAATTGACCCACTCGATACAGCCACCCACGCCATCCCGTGAAAGTTTCGATCGCAAAAGTGTCACGTTCGATCGTCTTTAATATGTAACAGAGTCGTGCTAGTTTTTCAATAAGTGGATTAGCTTTTTCCCCGGGTGCGAAACCCCTTTTTGCGCTCGGGTACGCCACGCAGCCGTCCGTTCGGTCCCAAAAGCGTTGCGTTGGCTGGAGGCTGCAGAAACAGCCGGCACCAGCGGCACCAGTGGCTTTTCGGTGCGGCTCGGTGATCCGTGTGCGGAGCGAGTGGGAGTTGCCATACTTTCAAATTAGCTACTCAAGCCGAAACCGTCGGCAAAGACCGAAGCACCGCCACTCGGGCTGGTTGGCTGGCTGATGAAGTTCCCACAGGACTGCCAAATTAACCCAATAATCTCGCCCGTATGCTTATGACATGGACGAACTTGTTACACGAGCTGGCACACGGATCCACACAGCCGGAAAATATCACCCCCCCCAGTGCTCGCCACTCGTGCTTCCCATGGAAACCGAACCATTCGGCGGTGGTTTTTCGCTTTCACTCGCACCGACGCCCCTATGGTGGTGCCCTTTGGACCGAAAAAGATGCTAATGATAATCTCAAATCCCCCCGGTATCTGGGCCCGTGGTATGGTTGGCGCTATCGCTCCGTCGGATGCTGGCACCTTGACGGGCCACGACTCCGGCTGGATTGCCTGCCGGGCTTAGGATAAGTGGAGTAAATTGCATTTCACCCGCTCCGGGAGCGATACGAGGATGCGCTGGCGCTGGCTGGAAGGTTGGTCGCGAACGAGGCCCCAGGAAAACCTGCCATCCGGAACGGGGACGGTGCTTTATTCTGGCCCATTTTTATGTGCTCGCTGGAAGGGAAAAATGTCAATTATGGGAGTCAATTTCTGCGAACCAGCCTTCGCAGCGAGGGCGCGGCCGTTAGTAAAAGATGGAATTTTGATGGGGTATGCTGGCGTTCGTGTTTTATTTTCGGCAGTGAGACGAACGCATCACTTTAATGGTGTAAATTTGGTAGCAATTGCTAGCGGTATTCACGAAGCACTGCAAAAGGCTGACACATGATCTTACGATGTTTACGCATTAAGGGGGGCTGAAAGGATATGGTTTTAAACAAAATCCAAGCAAGCCGAAGAAACATCGTGACAGAATTGTGTTGATTTAAAAGCACAGTTTTAATCCTTCCGGAAGTAATAGATTTTTAGCATGCTAGCGAGCTTCTCGATCGTTGATCAAATATTGATTCTTCCGGACGTCGATCAACACTGCGGAGTAAAAAGCTACTTCCGATGCTTCCCAGAAACGTTCATTGAGCTTAATTTATGGAAGCGTACCAAAATCCATAAAGAGGCAAATTTTGTTTTATTGAATGCCCCCTCATTGAGCGATCCGAAACACGGTTAAAACGAACGCATTTCGTCGGCTTCCGTTACGAGCCAGTTAGCCGGCAAAAGCTTTCGCTCGCTTGACCCTCGCACCGAGCTCGAGTGTTCGTGCGAAGCAATAATTGGAAAGAATCTATATTATTTCGTCAATCCGCGGAATCACAATCAGCGGAAAAATTCCCCGAACTCGCAATAACCAATCCGCGAGATTCCATTTCGGAAGCAATGGTGAGGGCGTTTCGGTCGCCCGTGTTTCGAGTGAATTTTCCGCCTCAGCGCAAGCCATTCTCGGGTTTGGGTTCGGGGAAAAGTGCAAACCCCTGCGAACAACGACGGTGGTCACGCGGGTGGCAACATACAAATAGGCAGCAAATTAATAACGTTCCACCAGGAACGGACAATGTGATTGGGGTATTTGATTTTACTTCAATTATTTCGGTCACCAGCAGGCAACGCCAGAAAGCCAGCACGTGGCGCCGCAACCACGGGAAATATGCATGGCGTTTGTTTTTTTTTCTCGTTGTCGCTTTAAAATGAAGTGAACTTTTGGAGTCGTACCCATCGATATCGACACTGTAAATCGCTTTAAAACGCGCAAAGCCGCAACCAAAACGAAGCTAATCGACCGTTCAGACAGCGTTCGCGTGTTCGTTTATCACTTCGTCTGCTCGAGAAGCAGCAACTTACTCGAGAGCTCCCCGACTGCTCCAAGACTTAACGTCTTTGTTTTTCACGCCCACGGGAAACACGCCACTGGAAAACCGTCTCCCACCTGGGTGGGGACGGTCTTCCCGCGTCGAAAGAAAATAAAGCTATCTGCATAATTTATCGTCTCTAGGAGCTCGCGCGTTCGCTGCACTTTGCGCTCAAGCTGCTCGGCGATGCTGATTTACTGCGCTGATTTACAAAAAACCTTCCAAATTAACTGCGTGGCAGGACGAAGTTAAAACGACAGCAACAATAACAACAACAACGTGCCCGTATCGCCATCTCATTTCAACCCCCAGCTTAAGGGCCACTTGAGAACGCACGCCCCTCACTTTTCTGGGCGCATTAGCAGGTGATATAATCTGGATGCCAAGCTCCGACCAGTCGGGAGCTCGAAGGGACGACGTTCTCGCTGTGGCAACTATTACCGATACCAACAACAGAACGCCCTCTCCCCCCCCCCCACATTCCGACCCTCCTTCTGGCCCGCGTTCTGGCGCCAATCGTCCGGAGCGTGCCATCGAAACTCGGAAAGCTAATATTTGTTCGGTAATTTACGTGTAATGCTGATGACATCGAATTATGTTTCGCTTCACTCCACACCCGTTTTGGGGGGTGGCGTATCGTCCTGATGGCGCTCACCATCGAAACCGACCATATCGTCCGCATTGTTGTGCGGCCTGCGGAGCTGGTGGAGTATCGAAAAGTTTTTCCATCGTCCTCAATCTCTCTCACTCTCTCTCACACACTGCTGCGGGATGCTCGTAGGCTGTGGGATGCGTCCGGCGTGTCCCGATGGCAAAGTTTCACGCCCGTGCGATGAGAGACGCTCCAGGACTCGGGGTCCCGCAGCACAAGGACACACGGGTCCAGGGTTTTGGGGCCGGAAAAGTTTTGGCCCTGGCTTCGGGGCAGCTGTCGGTTTGGTTACTTCCGGTTGGCCGGTCAACTTCCGCGTTCGCTCGCAGGATGGTGTGCTTCCCTTCGTTGCGGGACCACGGTATCGGGAACATATTACCAACACCTGAGCAGACACGCCACGGGCGTAAGGACGAACGCTGGTATTCCCGTGGCCGGTGAGCGAAAAAGTTTTCCACAGTTTTACAATGCGGCACGGCATTCAGGTGGGTTTTCTGGCGCGCGGCAAAAACTCCTGAACCCACGTCCGGGGGTCGTCCTGACTGGCGGGCTTGCTCTCCCCCCCCTCCCCCCGAACCCCCTTATCACCCTCCTGACTGCTGACGGAGAAAAATGGATTTCTTTTACACCGGGTTTCGGGGCCATCGCTTTCAAGTCCACACGCCGCACATTCATCCTCGGAATCTGAGCTCGGACCGAAGGACCCACGATTTGCGATAGCATTGTGCGCAAGTTTTCCGGGTGGGCCCAACCGCTCGAACTTTGCGCTCGAACTTTTGTCATAACTTTCCGGCCGCACATTTTTCCCGCACTCGTGGCCAACCGGCACTCGTGGAAATGGCGATGCGATACATAGATTACCCCCGCTGGCCGAGGCGTAATGATGTGCGGACGGTGGCGCTGACGATGGTGGTGTTTTGATGCCAACCGGTGGGCTGTTGCTGATTCGCCGGTTCGCGGCCAAACAATGCGGCTCCGGTTTTTAAAGACCGGGAAAATCGCCAAAAACAGGTGCCTATGGTGCCTGGAAATTCGTCGTTGTGTGAAATGTTGTCAAAGATTATTGGACGTTTGGGAGCGCGACACAAAGCCGGTGACCCGTTTGTCCGTAATGAGTTTCATTGTGGGAAAATCTGAATGCCGCCCTGAAAGGTGACGCGTTTCTTACCTGTCGGTGATGGAGGATGGAAAACGCCTCTGACCCACCCACCCAAACGGTCCATTGTTTTCCCCGGAGAAGAGTTGGGAAGTGTTTTTGCCGGCGGATCTTTTATTTCCATGATAGCGATTTAATTCTATTTCGGCGGTGGGCACGAGCATTTTCATTTGCACCTCTTTCCATCGTTGTAAAATTAAACTGGAACTTTTGGAAAGCAAACAGACGAGACCGGCTTCGATTTTCTCCCACCCCGAGTGAACACTTAAGGGTGTTTTGCGTGGCGGCGTTTGCGTTTGCCCATTGCTTCACCGCCGAGCGGCGTTAGGGTGCTTCATTTTAACAAATCAATCACGCGATTTCAAACATTCAATCACGCGCCGGCTGCGGGCCGAAATTTACCTGCGCACGTTTTCACCGGCTCCCCAAATCCAATAAATCAATCGACGAAACTCGCTTCACCCGATTCATTACGGGAACGATAACTTTCGGTTGAGACCGAAACGAAGCTCCGTGGTGCCGGCCCGGTTCCGTTTTTCCGCGAATAATCAACAAAATCAAGCAAAAGCAAAAGCAAAAAAAGACGAAAACAGAGCGCTTCATCGCACCGACAAGGATGCGCCGCGGAAAAATCTTTAGCGAGATGTTGGCCGAGAGTGAAAAAGAAGAAAAAAGTTGAAAAAGCCACGGCAAAAAAAAAGTAAAGAAGAACTCAATAAAGTAAGCAGAAAGCGGACCAAAAAGGACTCGAAGCGGTAGCGGGCCATTATGGAGGGGAAAAAAGGAAGCGATTCTCATTTGTAGCACTGTTTATTTTGGACCTCCGGCGCGCGGATGCGGCTCCCGAAGAAGGAAATGTATTTTAGAGCAAGGCCACGATAGGGCCGGAATAACAACAACAATAGCTAAGCGGAAGCCGATTGGAGCTAAGGGAAACGGTAGAGAATCTACCCCAAAACAGAAATACCGTGAAAGACTTTCCCACTAACACTGCCACACTGGGCCCGGATCTCGGATAGGGGCAAGCAGTTAAAAAGCTCCGATCGGAAAAATGAACGTAGAAAAAGTGGTCCCAAGTGCTGTGCAGCTACCACGATGGGGTACGCGCGTGATCACGAAATCCCGCGTGGAAAAGGCGTGGAAAACAAACACCCAGTTCCGGGTGCGGCGCGTGCATGTGAAAGGTGAAAGTTGGCGAACGGGTGCTCCGGTGTACAGGGGGACAACATTTTCTATTGTTTCCCCGGTTGTTTTTCTCGCACCGAGAGTCGCGCGTCACTGCGTGGCCGCTGATGGTGCCGGATGTGCTGGTGCCGAAAATACCGTTCGAAAGAAAATAGGCGAGAGAATGGAAAGCAAACAATTTTCCCGTGCAAACACAAATCCTTTAACCTTGCCCCGTGGGGGAAACGCGGTGCGCATATCGGGAGCGAGTGAGAGATAGGAAAATTAAGCGAAAGAAAGAAAGAGAGAGAGAGAGAGTGAGTTTGTTCAAAGGACGGGTTCTGCTTCTAAATGGTTCAAACAACCACACGGGTGGTTGAAGAAAGGCACGAAGCGTTGTGCAAGTGTCAAAAAGGACGACCAGAAGAGGCGAATGCGATGCAGGCATGGAACTGTTCGGGCTAGAAAGAAAGAGAGAGAGAGAGAGAGAGAGAGAGAGAGAGAGAGACAGAGGTGGCCCACCTTTTCCAATGAGTGGAAATTTTAAATTGAATTATACAAATTGAGCAAACAGACGCTAGCGAAAGGAAAACAAAAGGGGTACCTAGACCGGGTTGAGCTAGCGTTGGCATTGGGGGTGGAAAGATGAAAATTTCCACCCAAAAGTACAGATTCAACACTGCCGAAGGCAAGCAAGCAGGCAAGAAGGAGCAAATCTAGTTAAGTGCGCAGAGCCCTAAGTCTGCATCTTCACGGCGATGCACGTGAGAGAGTGATTAATTTTGCGATCCGCACTCAAGTTGAGGGCAAATTTATTATCCGTCACTTTTACGGTACATTAAGAACGCTTAGAAAGTGCTGTTGCATCTAATCTAAGTGTATCATTTTAGCCACGCTGTCTTTATTAGACGCTTTGCTGATGAAACAAGCAGGATGGTTTCCTTATCTCATGTGTAAGAGCTCGAAATAAAGGAAAATTTAGATTCTAGTATTGATTTTTTTTATGAAAAATTATTCGAAATATCTCATTTCTTGCAGGCAAACGTTTTGTGCGTTTTTGGTGCCAAGTATTTCGGAAATGTTTGTAGGTTTATTGGTGAAGTTGTAGCTCCTTCGCGATCTTCTCGAACGCAGAGTTAAAGATCGAAACTGTATCGGAACGTGTATCGCACGTGCAATCAGCTATATTGCCAAATTTAAATTGAATTACCAAACTTTCGTGCGCTCTAATATCTTTCCAAAGCTATCACCTCCGAGATTAAGAGGCCAGATAGCTTTTTCGCGGGCTAGCATAAAACTACATCACTTCAACCGGTTACACCACACGAAGACGTTTGTTGAACGTTGCGGGCACAATTAGCCCCCGGGAGCTGCCACTGAAGCTTCTGCGACTGCGCAATCGAATCGGTCGCCCATCGCACGCCACCATAATCAGCATTTGCAACCGCGAGCATCCGGCAGATACGTCTAATAGGGTAGTAATCTCCCACCGACGACCGGCGCTAATCTCGCGCGCCCACGACACGCAAAGTGCTCCAATCCGTCCACCCGATTCGTGGGCGGGAGCACCGCACCACAAGCAGCTGTTTATGTGTGCCACCCTCAAACTACCACGCCATTAGCCGCCAGTTGGGGGTCTCCCCCACAAGTCCAAACACGCGATCCACCCGAGCCATTATCGCAACGGAGACACTTTGCGTGTGTTCGCGAGCGCGAGCGCTCGCATTACTTAAGCATTCATCCCCTTCGGGGGCGTAAATGCCCTCCACCGATGTCCCAGTGGGGTTGCATCCTGGCGCCTGGTGGGATTTGCTTTCCGGACGTTTATTTTTAGCTGTCTGAGGATGGTAGTCGGGAACGGCGTAAGTGGCTCCCAGTTCCTGGCTCGGTACAGTACACGCGCGAGTTGACGAGTTCACATTTCACTCGACGAGAATCCTCCCTGTTCACGCGCGTCCTGGGAAGCAAAAAAGGGCGAGCTGTGGGTGTTCTGCCCGCGAATGGTGCACGGAAAGCGCAGGAAGAAGCTGGCAATAAAAATAACATAAAATAGATAGATCGAGGGAAAACAAATAACAATAAAACCAGATGGCGTATATACGCCGCCCCTGTTAGGGCTGGTGGCCCATTTTCTTTCGTGCCAGCCTCCCCGATGCTGATGCCCCCGGTGGAGGAGTGTCACATTTACACACCAGGAAGGTTTTGCGAAGTAAAAGAGAAAAAGGAAGAGAGCGAGAGAGAGAGAGAGTAAAATAACAAACAACCGGTGAACATTGAGGGAAGAATTGAGTACGATTTTTATTTCCCAAACACCGAAAACAAGACACCCCGGGTCCATTGGGGTTGGACGGGAAAACAAATATACACGCGAGTAAACACCGAATTCGGGACGACCCCATCGCGAATTGGGCAACTTTTGGGTGCAGCTGCACCAATAACCTACCCTCCGGGCAAGCCCTCTTGGATAAGCCCGTACGATAATAACACCCACCGTGCGCGGTCTAGTGCGGTGGAAACGCAATCACCGCCGTGCCACGTGCGCTCGAGCATCGTCACAAATGTTGGTTCATTTCCTACGCGTTCGCAACCCCACCGAAACGAAGGGTCTTAATAGCGACCTTCCACGAGGTAGTCCAGTTGCTGAGCCCAGCAATTGCGCCAGCCAGCCAGCCGGATATTTCTTTGCGCGAGTTCGCATGTACACGCTCCCGCCATCGTGAAAAGTACCAGGCGCCTCCATCGATGCGTTCGAGCATATTTTGGCAAGCGGCATGCTCGTGCCGGATACAACGAATTTGTGATTTATCCGCTGTCGTAGTTGTCGCTCGAACCACAACCCACAATCCATCCACCCAGCTGCAATCCCCGTTCCGGACGCGCAACATTTAAGCAATGGCGCGCGGATTAACGGGTGGCGTTTGTGAATTTGCTCCGTTGCGTATCCCCACCGAAAACTCACCCGCTTCGTTGGTTTTCCCGTGCCACTATCCGGGCGCATTTGAGAGCGCTATTTCTGGTGGTGGCCCCGTTATCCTGTACGGAAGCTGCAGCGTTTGGGGTCAGCTTTCGTTGCGCAGCCGGAAACCAAACCTGCAGATGACCGGCGCTGGCGGGAGAAGCATGATGATGGGAAAAAACACTCCCAAAACCCGGCACAGAATCACTGTTTGCTGCGGCTCCGATGACGAATGTCGCGACACGGCTCGGCTGATAAGTACACAATCTCCTCTCGCAACCCCGTTGCAAATGCCCCGGTGGAAGAATCCTATAGTAGCCGCCAGCTCAACATTCAATCTGGAGCATTTTACGGTCCGACGGATCGCACACCGCATTGTGCGGCTTCTACCTGGTACGGGTGGGGCAGATATTTCACCCCACTTTTGTGGGTGAGGCTAGAGAGCTTATTCGGAGTTTGTTGCACCCAATCGAGGTGCATTGGGAGGGTGCTTTAGCGATTTTGTTTTGTTTTCTCTTCTGTTTCACCAGCGCCTAATGCACTCGCCGATCGATCAAAGCCGGTTGGATTGGTCGTTTTAAATCCATACCACCACGCATTGCCCATTAGCGAGTGAGCTCGTGGCATTAAAATATACAACCGATAGGGAATTCCACGACGAGGTGACCTAATTCGGTGCTTACGAATTGTTCGCCATCGTGAGCTGATGGAATAATACATCGTACTCATTCATGGGGAGAAGCGTTGGCTTATTATTTTCATTACTAACACCTCACGAACCTGAGTGAACTTTTTGTGGTATAAAGCTTTATGATAATTTAAATAAATTTACAGTTTTTTTCCACTGTTTGGTGCGTCTTAGATTTGCACCTTGAACATTTTCATCGTTAATTTATTCGTGCAAATTTTGGGAGTTTTTGAACGTAAGTTTTGCCCGTTCCTATCCACTCAAGTGTTCGTTAGATAATCAATTCAAAGAAAGTAGCTCCCATGGCGTGGCTCCTGGAGCAATCCATGAAAATCTAGGAACAATCTCGCTCAAACGAACCACAAACAAAACGTTCGAAGCAATCATTGCACCATCGCGCGCAAACTCGTTACAGTGCTCGCCTGCCGACACGAGAAGATGCAGTTTTAAAGTTTAATTCCAATGTGCAAATACTGGTACCAGTAATTTACTTGCTCTTGTGCACTATTCATGCGTGCTACGTATGAATACCGTCACTGCAAGCGATGGTACCGGTGGAAAATTGAACGAAAGATTCCTCGGCAAAGAAGATGAGATGAGCAACAAACAACCCAACTCGACCTTTCGATTCACTGAAACGTCCCCGTTTTGTTTTGTACGATGGTTTTCTTTAATTTTTAAATTTCTTGCTCCACTGAATGAATGTTGCATGACGAATGAAAAATGCGGATTAAAAATAAACACAGCACGATGGCCGTTGATAACGGCACGTGGGTGCATCGACGAACGAAGTGGGCCAAATAAATTCAACGACGAGATCCGACCGAAACGAATGAACAAGGGAGAAAAAATGAGTGAGAGAGATAGTAAAAATATATACATTCCCTCTATCCGCGTGGGCTCACAAAAATAAAGCTCTTCCATTTTGAGCAGCCCGTTTGTCGGCGTTTGCCAAAATAAAAGATATTAAAAAAACACACGCTCTCTCACACACAGTTGGGTGCCGTAGATATTCATTCTGATTTTTTTTAAGTTCCATTTTTAATCTCTACGCCAAAGCTCCGCGCTGGGTTGGATAGGGCTTGGGTTGAGCAAAAGCAAAAAAAAAAAGCACACAAAAATCGGACGAATTTTTAATTAAATTATCAAAGCTAAAGTGGTGCATCGGGCAAGCAAACATTTTCGGGACGGCATGAAAATAAAACAAACTGTATGCCGCATCCTTTGCACGGCCGATAGCAGAAAAAACAACAGGTCCATTCCGGTGCAGCGAAGAGGACACGCAGGCATGCAATGTTTAGAACATTATGCAAGATTAAACCAAACATTGGGGCAAAAGTGAGCCTCGGCTAAAGCAAATGATGCGATGCGATCAAACGGCTTCCGGGAAATGGAAAAGATATGTTTGCTTTACGAAAAAGAACTTACTGCTGGCAGTAACTTTATTTTAACGACCCACTTTCCAGGGTGCAACACAATTCGTACGGTGAGTGCAAATAGCTCTGCCAGCATCGGTATGCAGGCGGGATTAAATAAAACCGCTGCATTCGCAAACCGATGCTGCATCTGCCAGAGCGCAGCGCAACCGAGCGAACGCGAACAAAGTGCACAACTTCATCCGCTAGGGATTTAGCAGCCGCAGCACGCGCTCCGTTTAATTCCCGCCACTCGAAGAAGCTGCTTGCTTTATTCGCGCTAATCGCCGGACTATATAGCTAATGACTATATTCATCTTATTCATTGTTTGTTTGCTCTCGCTTGTTCTCTTTTTCATGCGCTCACCTTCAGAGCTTTCCGTGGGATTGCACAACGTTCGCGTCACGGTTCCGACGGCCGTCCGGAAAGGCGATCCGGTGCATCTGTACTGCGAGTACGAGCTGGAGGACAACGAGCGGCTGTACTCGATCAAGTGGTACAAAGGCAAGCGGGAGTTCTATCGCTATACGCCCCAGGTGCACCCGTCGGTGCAGGTCTTCAGCAGCGTCAATGGCATCGTGGTTGAGGTGAGTATCGGTTCGTTTAATTCCGCCAAATAATTCCATCCTTCGGGGTTTCCTTCAATTCGATTGAGTTTAATAAGCGTTTGTTTGAGTGGTGTGTGAATGATCTCGTGTATTGGTTTGTTTGGATATATTGTTTTTTGTATGCATCCATATAACAACAGATTGGCTTAAATGTCGATACTTTGAATAAAACAACAGCTAGTGGTAGTCAAAAAGAATTCGTAGATATAAATACAAAATCAATTGCACATTTGTAGCAATAACACAGTTCATTTGATGTATTATTATTGTTGCAAATGTTGTGAAAATATCGTTCCCGTTAAATCCCAATATTGCTTCAACCTACCTTCTCGTGCGGCCACACTATTGCTCAGCTATTGAACGTACTTAAATTCACTCTTACGTGTGGAAAACCCAAGCTTTCCCACCCCTACTGAAACCGATCCGATTGCTTTTTCCTCCGTACGGATGCGCCACGTGCGGCAGAGCTCAAGCCGAAGGCGTAGTTGAAAATAAAATTTATGCACACAATAGTTTCCGAAATCGGTGTGCTTGACACAACCTTTTAGTGGATATTATTTCCTTTCTCGATAGCCCTGGCCCGCCATAGACCGTTCGACGGGGCTTTCCCTCGCAGCTACGATTGGTTGACTTTTTCACTGCAGACCTTAAACGAAACGACTGGCTTTCCGCTGAGCCATTTTTTTTGACTTCCCTTTTTTTTGTTATTCACCTCTCTCCGTAAACCCCCACTCCCGTACAGCTATCAAAGTGCTTTTTTCCCCCATCCGCTCGGGTGTTCGGTTCGGCTTTCCTCCCGTTTGGGCGAATGGGCCATTATTTTCATCCCACCGAAACATGACCCTATCTTCGGGGCCCGTGCCCATGTGCGGAAACTTTTGAACTTTACACTCATAAATCTGGTAAGCCGAACGATGGATTTTTACTTGTACTACAAACCTTGTCGAATAGCTCGGCAAACCGGTCGTACAAATGGAATTACAACACTTTACACACACCGGCCCGTTCCGGCCGGTCGAAGCGCACCGTTCGGTTTTGCGAGCCCAACAAAGTTGCAGATAGCAGTACCGGCGTGCAGGCATTTGCTGAAAGTTCTGCCTTTTCCCTGCGTCCCATCTTTTTTGCACCTCCTTGCCATGGATTGAGGATTTTTGGGGGGATCGGGAAAATTCTATACTAGAAGGGTAAGTGTGTGCGAGCGTGGGTGTGCGTGGGAAAGAGAAAACGCTAGAGAAGTTGCTTTGTACAGTCCAGTGATTTGTATGCTGGAGCAATTTATTAATCCTCTGTAGCTGCTTCCGATTTTTCTTAGTATCCTTATTATTATCCCTGGCTGGTACTTACGCTCGTAAGCGAGCGAAAATCCTTCAGATTTATCGATCTATTGGCATTTCTTTCGCGCAACGCTCCCATGGGTGCCGGCAAATGGCGGAAATATTAGTAAATTTGATTTAAAGCGCTGGTGCCGGTTATGCAACCGCTCAACAGAAACCTTCTTGTGTATGTGTGTGTGTGTAAATATGTGTGCAGTCATTTCCGATAGGGACTGTCGTCCCGAAAGCAATAAATTGTTTACCGAGGCTAAAAATCCTTCCGAGGGTTGTTTGCCGTCACCACCGTCGTACTGCCACCGACGAGGACGACGGATTTCGATATTGAATTACTCCATTATTCAGAAGAAATCATTGCTCCCGCTGGGGGGCCAAACGAGCGAAAAACTCCCGCTTCCATTTCCATTTTCGGTGTCGCGGGTACGTGGCCTGAAAAGGCCGACCCGACCGGGTGGCCGGGAAAAGCTTTCCCGGCGGTGCACTTTTTCGTGCCGCACTTTCTTCCGTGGCCGTGAATTCACTTTCTCCTTCGCACACACTCACACGTACGAAGCGTTCGCGTTTGCACTTGGGAAATCTTAGCCACGAGCCGGGCAGCCGGTAAAACAACAGTTGCGAGAGAAAAAAATGACACCCGTTGAAGGGCGGCAAGGCGTAAGAACCGAGTTAAAATGAGATAAAAAGCAAGAAAAAAATAACATTGAAAAGCGCGCCTCGCATGATGACAAGCGAAGGAAAAAGCGTTCGGTGCGCCAAGACAGTGCGAAAACGACCACGAGTCATCGAGTAGGAAAATGGTGCACGAAAAAAGAGCTCCCATTTCGAGCTTTCTTCTTTTCTCTCTCTCTCTCTCTCTCTCTCTCTCTCTGTCTCTTCTCGGTAAGACAAGCAAACGGCCCGCCCGGGGGTTTCGATGGCGTGTCGAAGGCGCTATAAGAAACACGAGCAACGCAGCGCCAGCAAGGACGAACCGGTGTCTCTTCGTGTTCCGCGTAGTAAAAAGCTTAAGGGAGCAATTAATTTTTTCGTTCCTCTCACACTGGCTCAAACTTTGGCGCGCGTACCATTACCGCGCGACATCGGCCCATCGCAAACGGCAATTCGGTGGGCTGCGTAAGCGAACGAAAAATGCCACGAGAAAAGCCAGCAAAGGGCACAAAAAACGGCATACCGAATACGAACGAAATGAAGAAAAAGCACATTCCCCACAGTGAACGATGCGAAACAAATTTGATTAATGACACGCTGCCGGGAGGACGCGCGTTCGTTACGTTGCCGCAGCGTTGCGCAAGCGGATGGATGAGATGGAATCGCGCGGAGAGAAAACCGAAATAAAAGGCAGACTTTTCGCGGCGCGACTTGCCGAATGCTGACGCTATTTGCGGCACACCGTTGCCAATGGAGACGGGCTGCGAAATTCGCGAGTCACAATCGGTGCAGCCACGTGGCAGCGGTTTTCAGCCACTCTGGCGTGAGCTTAATTTGAATTGTGGTGCAAGTGGGGGTACGCTTAAAAGGACGTGCGCGAATCTGCACGGTTTGCTGGTTGTTTGAGCGATGAGTTACCGAAGGCGAAACAATGAGAAACAAACTTGGCGCGAAGACCGTCAATGCGCGCTGTGTTTGATTTGTATTCCGTTTAGGCATCGTTTGAAATGCATCTCATCTTGTTTCATTACAACGTACGAACAGAGAATACATTGAGTTTCATTTGTACTTGAGTTGAATTTATTTCAATAAGTTCATTTTCCTTCGCAAGAAAAGAGATTGTTTTGCAATGAAATAAGACGAACGAAAACATGTATGAGGCTACCTTAATGACACTCCACTTGAAAATAGTTATGTAAATAAAATACAATTCTAATTTTAAAAACAAATATTCAAATTGATTTGAGAGATATGAATACGAGCATTGGTTCGAAAGATACATTTCAGAAGTTGTTTAAAAATAGCTAGCACAACACGAGTAGTTTGTTAGCTTAAAGAAACTATTCCCAACTGACTGCTTTTGGTTTGAATCAATTTTCCACATTTCCAAAACCACTTTTTGCTCAACTAACAACCCCATCCCGCCTGAGGATTTCGGTTTCCAGTTTGAAACGCAAAGCACACCCACTGCATCCGATGACATTCGAACGCGTCAAACCAGCCGCCTGAAGCAGACACCGCACTGCCGAACCGCGAAACCCCATAAATCTCAGCACCCACGGCCACAAATCAATCTCCAATCTACATTTCCGGGTGCGAACCGGATAGAGCCACGAGGCTTCACCACAACCACCCTCACGGAGCTGTGGACAAGACACGTTAGCTTATCCAGCGACAGTTCAGTTCACCAGCTCGTCCACCTTCTTTTTGGGTCGGTATGATGGTTGGCTAATGAAAATTCAAATCACCCAACCGGTCGGTTGTGAAGAGCGGCCAGGTTCGTTGAAAGGTCGCGATGCACGTACCGAGGTGGTTTTCCCGCGATTCGAAACTACCAATCAAATGGACGAAATCTCTACGATCTTACTGATTGCTCGCCGAAACGAAGCTCGTATTTTCCACTGTCACAGTCAGTTTTTTCTTTGGTAAGCTCTCAATCTGCAGCAGAAGCGAAATGGAACAGAAAAAAACTCCCAATAGCTTGCAAACAAAACAAAAACTCCAACGAGCGCAAGAAAACTTCCATCCGTCACTCCCGCAAAAACTAGAAAAGCCCAACCGGCGCGCTAAAATGCGCGCGGGAATTGAGATTGTTTACGATCGTTTTGTTTTTCCAGCGGCACTACATTTTCCCCCACAGCGTGGTGTATCATCTTTCTGTCCGTTTTGCCTGCTTGCTGTACGTACCTTCTTCTACGATTGCCATTTTTTTGTTGTTCCTGCTTTTGTTTGCTTCCACGGCCCTCGAAGTGAGAGATAAAAATACTCTGCTCTCCTTCCTTATCAGCTGAAGGCAACGGCAAGATATCTGCGCCCGTGGCGTCACGCGTCACAGAGCGACACGAAACACCAATCACCAATTTGTGGCGCGAGCTTTGAGACATGCGTGAGCCTGTGAGCGGTGAAACAAAGCAAAACAAAACCAAAAAAAAACACACCATCCCTTCGACAACCCACCCCGAGTTGGGGTAGTTTTATTGCGCCTTTTTCTGGGTGTTGGTTTTTGCTGTCGCTTGCTTTCCGCCACAATTTGGTGCGTTTTAGTGCACCAACGAGCTCCGGCCGGAACTGGGAATGGTTTCTTTCTTTTTTGTATATTTTTTCTTTGAGCTCCCCACATGCTGTCGTCCCGATGACGTGATCGTTTGCGATGCCTTCTCACCAGAGGGCGCCACCGCGCCAATTGACGGTAAGAAACGGTGGCCTACTATTTCATCTGCGGTTATGCTCTGTTTACGCGCTCGTGAAGCATTCGGTGCTGATCGAAAAGCTCATAACGTTGCGCGGGAAACGCAAACGAAACCAATACCCGTGAGTGGCCCCGGAGACGCCAGCAAACAGGCGCAAACAAACGCAAAAAAAATATGCCGAACGACACAAAATGTGTCCCTCCGGGGACGAGGGATGGCCGAAATGCATCGATGGCAAAGAAGCTAAAAAACAAGAATCACGCACCGACCGGGAAACGGTGCCGTACATCTCGTGCTCACTCTCCGGAGAGCAATGCGTGAGGGTAACGCCACATAGATCAACCGCTCGATGTGTCCCCACAGGACTCCCTTCATTTTGCGCGAGTGTCCTGAAGAGCAGCAAAAAAAAAAGTTCGACCACGCCGTTCACAGGGGGGACATTTTTTGTGCATTTGATTTTCGGTTGGGTTTTTTCGGAGGGAGGCATTTTTTTCTGTTCCTCCCTGCCCAAAGCCCTCTCAGGCAGGCACCATTGACGAAGTTCCTTTTCGCCGCGTGCCCCGGGGTCACCCCTCGGGAGTGGAATCGTACCGAAACCGGAAAAGGCAGGCCGCTAACAGGATCACTCGCGGCCGTATTTATCGAGTACTCCTGGCCAGGGTTGGGCTGTTCGCATGAACGACGGCGTCGTTCCGAACTACTACGGCTGAGCGGCTGGTGATGCCATCTGGCAGGAGCAACACAAAAAAAAAGTAAAGGAATTGGAATATCCTCTCCCCACACGCACACGCTCGTATCGGCAAAATAGACTGGCGAAAAAAAAAAAAAGAACCACCACGCCAATCGGATCCGAGCGCTATTGGCTTCTGGGGATATTGGCTTACCTCGGGACGGCCACCGCCACGGTGTCCGGTGGCGCTTGGCGGCGAAAATCAGCTTTCCCGGCCGAAAGGAGACAAACTACGCCGCAAAATAGATAAGAAATAAATTGCTAGTATTTCCCGTCAGTGCTTTTTATTTCTTGCTCTTACGCTGGTGCTCGGTTCCTGTTCGGTGCGCTTTTTTTTTGCTCGCTTCTTTTGCTTCTTTATTTGGACCGCTTTCCGGTCGATAAACAACATCGATAACGGGCCCTTCGGCACCGAAATGGAATGTTTTCGTAGCGAACTTTCCGGACCCCGACACGGCGGCTTCGATGCTCGTTTTCTGATCCGCTTGGTAGCGGAATAAGCTTCTTCGTTTTGTCCTTTTTTTTTGTTCGCCTCGTTGCTAGTGCCTAGAGAACCTAAGATGGCTCATCGTTTTATTCGGGCGTATATGTGCGTGTGTGTGTGTGTACGTTTGTGAATGGTTGTATGGTTTTTTCACCTCTTTTTTTGGACATCCACGAAGAACAAACGTTCGCACCGATGTAGCGGCAGTAGCGATACCGAAATGAAGACTCCATCACCGGACGGAACTTCCCGAACGAAATCGGAAACCGGTTTGAGCATGGGTTGGTCGAAGGGAAACACGACCTAATCGTGCCGGCAATCGCGAGGATCGGTCGAATTTTGGAGCCTGCTTGTTTGTATCTCGTTCCCATCTGTGCCACTAGGCTGGTGAACCGTGTTCATACACGCACGTATTTGTTTCCGTCTTTTTTTTTTTGATCGGAAGATTCCATTCTTGTGTGGTAGATGGAGCTTTTGCAAGAAAAGATATCATCCGTAAATGGGCACCGACATTTGATTGGAGGATTTCAATTTTCTCGAGACAATTTACAAAACGAGAAACTTCAAATGAATAGTTTAAATAGTCAAAAAACGAAAAAAATGTTTTTCTCATACTCTTTATCGTTTGCTGGGATTTGATGCAAAGGCTTGAAGGGTAGGATAAATATATTTCAATTGTAAAAACCAAACGATGGCTAATTTGTTTTTACTGAAAAAGAAATCATTAGTCTTTCGTAGTGGCTAGGACCAGGGGCTTCCCTATTATTGTCTCACGTGCATTTAGACACTTTATTACTTACTGTTTTTAAAAGGCATTTTTTTAAATATATTTTATTCCAGTTTTATGGTAAGTTATTTATTTTATTTTATTTTAAAGAAAAAATCTAACGATATTAAAGAAATTTAATATCCATGTAATAACTTAATTTCTCTGTAAGTGATTAACACATTTTAATGACTCAAACAGAAGGGTAAAAATATTGTTCTATGTAATGAAATTTTCATTCATCGCCTTCCTGGAACGTGAATAGGCATTGTTTTTATTCTGATAACCGTTCCATCAATGGCCATGTTTACTCCATTCTGTTAAAATTCAATTTCAATCACGGCGAACGGGATGGCCGGAAAATTCCAATTTATTGTTCGCATCCAAACAAAACAGAACAAAAAACCACACACATCGGCATTAAAAACGGAGCGCACTTTTTTTTTATCCCTGATCCGTTTCCCTGGCTCGTTAGCTCCCCAACAGTACCAAACACACCCGGTGACAAATGCGATCGTATTTTAACACTCAATATTCACCTAATATTACACCACATCTCGCTCTCTCTCTCTCTCTCTCTCTCTCTCGCTCTCTTTTACTTCCTTCTCACTCGCGCACATTCCCCACAACCCGGTGCACACGAGGATTCGAGGAGCGATTTTTCTTTCCCCTCTAAATTACTGACACTCAAACCGTGGTGGCGCCATTAAGCCACTTTCAGCGGAACGAAGAGCAAAAGAGCGATGATCTCGAGTACGTGTATGTGTGCGTATGTGTGCCTGAGGATCTGGTGTGCCGCAAACGGGACAACAACACACCGAGAAATGGCGCCTCCGCACCCGAAGCGAATAAATGAACGCCACATGGTGATTGATTGTAGGGGATTTGCGTTCCTGTCGTTTTTTTTTCCTTTTCATTTCGGGCTTGTGGCGTTTCTTTTTTCGCTTTCGTCCAGCAACACCTAACGCACCCCAAAAAATGCAAAAAGTAAACGTCCTCTCTAACGGATGCCCGCCCCATTCTGGAAGACAAAAGCAATGGCAAAAAAAAACCGGAACACCGACAGCTAATCAACAGCTGTGTGGCTCCGCACAGCCTCGGCACGCCGGGACGGAAAGAATGGTTTTTCATTCCGTTCTGGTGGGTCGGTTGTCAAACGCATTTTCATTTTCCCGCTGCTCGCTTATTGGCCGTTAAGTCCAACATTCGCTGGCATTTTTTTGTTGCCCTCTCGTTGGTGTATTCTTTTTGTCTTTCGTTCGTGTTTTTTTTTCTCTCCCGCGTATCCTTCTCCGGTGGCATTAGCATCAAATCCTTCGATGCCATCGGAGATAGATAAATGTACTAATGTCGCGCAGTTCCGTTTGCGGTTGAGTGTGTGTGTGTGTGTTTCTGTGAGCGCGTTGTTTTTTTTTTACTATGTTTCAGGAATATTTCGCTTTCTCTGCTATCCTATTCCATACCTTAATCATTCGCCATTTGGTGCGGACATTCACGTTCGTTCGTTTGTTCTTTCTTTCTTTCCATGTTCGCCTCGTTACACCAGCGGTCACTCTCCAACGAAAGCCACGTCGCCATGAAGGCGGCCGGGGCGAACTACTCGGGAAAGTACAGCTGCGAGGTGTCGGCTGATGCGCCCTCTTTCCACACGATCATCGTCTCCGGCGATATGGAAGTTGTAGGTACGTATGTGTATGGGTGTATGGCCTCGTGGGAGCAGCAAGATAATTACAGCCTGGGACCCTGTTCCGCCATCGGTTTGATGCGAACCGATCTACTGATAGCGGTCACGAGTGGTTTTCCACATAAAACTGCTGACTGCGGGCGTGCTGAACGGGCGATTTTAGATGGATTCCGTCCCCATCGTGCTTTTCCGCCATTGGCACCTAGCGATGCGGGGGTGCGATTGAGAATCGAGCGAACAATGTTTTCGGATTTTTCTTCACTGCAGTAGCGCTGACAGTTCGTGGGAGTTTGTAATTTATTACAACGGATCAGTAGAAAACACAGTGGATGAGTTCGAGCGGTCAGTTTCGAGGGCTGTGATTTTGAATAAACGGACCCGAGTACTAATGAGCGGCTCAAGTTGATAGTAGAGCCTTCGATGAATGTTTTAAGCGTGTAAGTGCAAAACTTATAGTTGATATTGTGGAATATTCTGAAGGAGGAAAAAATTAATTTGAAAGCATTTGAAATTGTATCTAAATCTTATATACTAACATACAGCGAATTCATTCATGAACATGATGAGAATTCATGTTATTTTCAACTAAAGCAGACAAAAATATCATAAAGCCAAAATATTCTGTTATTTTTTATATATTCTCATGTGTTTAAAAGAGACTATGAAAGCAAAAGCAGCGGAATAGAGTTTTGAGTTATGCAACTTGATTTTCGACAATAACATGTTATTTAGTTTTCGCAATAAAGGGACCACACCAACCCAAGAATAAGCCAAGAATGAAGGGTAAAGACTAACCCATGAACGAAAAGAAAATGCTTTACAAGGACACGCGATTCAATCGATCGCCAACCCATAGTAATTGGGTTGGCAGCGAGCTGCTTCCTGGCTCGCCCGAGACACGCTCTTTCGGAAGCAAAATGTATTTTAAAACTGGAACGCACTCCTTCACCCCATCACACCATCGGAATGGCTCGCAAAAAGTCCTGTTAAATATGATTACCACGCTCGCATTGCGCGGGAAGCAAAACAAAAAAAGAAAAGAGCTCCCGACCCGTTCAAGCATCAACATTCAACAGCGATCGAATGGCACCCGGTCGCTTACCCGGGTTACCGTTCGCATTGCCGCGAGGCGTACAATTTAATATGGTCAATAAAAAATTATTAGATTTTGATCTCGACGGTTTCCATCGATCCGCACCGGGAGGGAGTCGCTACTGCGGGCTACTGGCGCTGCTGGCTCTGCTTTCACTCACTTTGAAACATTGTGCCCTTCGAGTTCCTGTTTGACATTTGCAAGCACCGCCTCCGGCTTTGCACGGCCAGCACGCGAAAGCACTCGAAAGCACTTCTCCATCATCGGCCATCGCCACCGGCAGGGCGCTTTATTTGCACCCGGTTCGATGAAGCCGATGATGTTTCCGTTTTCCTATTTTTCTGCATTTTTTTTCTCCCTCTCCTTTCTCTCTTTCGCTTCTTCGCCCACACCGTTCTTGCGGCGCTTCTGCCTCATGTCCTTGTGCCCGCGCGTCTGCCGTGGTGGTACGGTTCGATGATTTTTTATTGAATATTACCGCTCCCAGCTGGAGCGAAGAAATTGCCTTGGAATTTATTTATTCCTCGGCCGCACCACCTACCACCCACTCGTGCGCTTATTTGTTTCCGCGAAAATTTTCTAGAATGCCCGCCTGCTCCACCACCGTCCGTTCGGTTTTTGTTTGATTTCCCTGCCAGGGGAGGCATGTTCTATCCCGGGATTGGCCGCGGCCGGGTTCAGGACGCGCACGCGATAATCGAACCGGGCTCAGCGGACCACGAAACGGAACGGACGGCGCAAAGATAGGTCGGTCACCGCATAAATGTCAGCCCAGAAGCGTAATGATCCTTTGCACCCGGCATGTTTGCAACGATGTGGCGCAATTGCCGGGCTATGGTTGGGGGTTGGGGTGAAGTTTTTTTTTTACTTTTATTCTTAAAATCCCAACTCCAACCCCAGCGATCGCAGACCGAGGGTGGAATTAGGGCTGCACCCGGGGAAGCATTAATCCGGCACCAACTGGAGCGTACGAATTTATTGAACGCGCGTGGAAAAAAGAACTTTCCCCGAAATGGGGCACTGTTTTGTGTGTGCGGGGGTGGGAGGAGAGAGTTTTGGGTGAAAGAAAATTTTTCGATTGGTGGAAAATGTTTCGCTCCGTTTCGGGACGGCTCGCGGAGGTAAATGAGATCGTTAGCGTGTTGTAAGAAGGCGGCGAAGAGGATGGCGTTGTCGAATGAAAAAAAAAAAGATGGAATGGAAGAAAAGCGCAGTAAAGCGCTGTCGGCCTCGCGCTACTTGCCAGCTTATATTCATCGACAGGGCGGATAATGGCGTCATTTTCGAGCGGTGGTGGGAAACTTTTCACCCCAGTCACTTTTTTACACACCATAAAGCGCGCTTCGGTTCACCGACGAACTGGGCGGGCCTTTTTTTTGTGCGTTGAAACGCAATCATCTATAACCGCTGCTTAACGGGGCACAATATGACGGCTCGAAACGATGTGCAGCCTAAGTTTATCTATTCCAAACACGGGAAAGTACGCAAACTAATTACGCATTAAAACTCAGTGAAACGAAGGACAAAATTATGTATCCGTTAAATCTGCAGGATTTCAGCGATCGATTACAAAACGATTGGGTTGGCCCAGTGATCGGTTTTGCATGCCCTTGAGACTCCATTGAAAAATGGAAAATTATGCTCGTTCTCATTCGAAAAGCAACTGCAGCCTAATCGGTAGCGCCCAGCAGCTCGTGGAATCTTTTGCACAAATGCATCAATCGGGACGCCAATGTAATTAAAATCAATCATTAGCCAAAATTTAAATTACACCCGAACTCCCCTTTCTCACCGATATCGGCGTATCGGTTTTAATTATTTTGTATCGCTGAAAACTAAACCAACCTTAAATGCCACCGTTCGGCACCACCGTTATCCTCCCATCGCGTTGCTACACGCTGTGCGGTAGGAAATCACATATTCCATTACAAATCCCACGTCTCATTTTGCATCCTATTATGCGGGCTAATGGGATTACGTGCGTGCACCGGACTCGGGGGTCACACAGTCCTGCCGCCTAGCGAACCGTATCGATTACAACCGTAATCAAATGCAGCAAATGCGCTCTCGGATTTCCACCGGACCGAACGTTTCGGCGGACGCTTTAGCGCTTTTGCATCTCAAATTTATCATCCTTGAAGTGCAGCCACCATTTGCAGCAGGGGGTTGCGTGGATCCTGCGCGCCAGAGAGTAGGAGCGAGTTGGATGAAGTCAAACGCCTAGTGCTTTACGCGACGCTTACGCTTGCAATCGCAGGAAAGCCTTATTTAATTACATATTAATTACATCAGCTCGGGAGCCGGAATGGGTTGGGTTGGGACCGGGCACCGGGTGCGCCGTTCGACGCCATCCCGCTTTGAAGCTTTGTGGTGAATGTGGAATGCAAAATGAAAGAGCGAGCACACTGAATGGAAAGCCGGGAAAGCCGGTCCATTTTCTCGCCCGAGCTGACCGGTTCGCGGATCGGTCGGTGGCGATGAATAATGTATCGGTTGTAAAATCTTGCTAATCATCACGATACACGACACCACACGGGGAGCTCGGGCGTGGTATGGTGCGATTCCCCAAAGACCTCTCACTCACCCACGGCGCGTGAATTAATGATCTTGGCACCGGTTTGACCGGTGGCGACTCTTTCACCGTCCGATGGAGGCGCCTGGTGGCGCTCACAGCCTTTTAATGCAGCGCTTCTTTTAAGCTAATTCGCCACCGAACCCGAATGCGGTCACTTTGCACGGGTTCGATAAATCACATCACGGTGCATCCCGGTTGGCACCCGGTTGCCGCAAGAATCATCAATAAATCTAATGAACTCGAGCGCCGGCGCCATGGCTGTCGTGCAGTTTCAAAGTCTTGAAAGATTCCGCACCGTCCACCGGGACCGACGAAAGCTTGCCAATCTTAGCGATGGCTGGGCGAGCAATCGTTTTTCACTCACCATCGCCAGTGTCCGATGGCCGGTGGGAAAATATCCCCAAGTACCGAGCAAACATAACAAGTATTCAATCATTTTCCGGCTCCGAGCTCCGGCCCTACAAAAGGGAACGGCTTTCGTCATCGCTACTAAAGCAACACAGCACCACGTAGCGTTGGGAATAATGTACGAGCTTTGCGTCCGCAACAAAAAAAAAACGATCAAAACGAACGGAAAGCCTTATGCCAGTGGAGAGCAAATAATGCGCTTCGAGTCAGTAATCAGCTCGGCCGGAATTGCAGTACATGACTGCCAGCCGATCGATCGGAACCACATTATCTTCATCTGCCGTACCACTGCTGACTCTAATGCATGCCGAAATGTCTTTTTTTTTCTCTCCTTCTTTTTCATGCCAACGGATCCTGCCAAACGGGGAACTGCAACGCCGGGCGAACAGAACCACCCAACCAGCAACCATCGGTGACGGGCATCCAGGCGCGGTATCGCCCGGGCGACATCCTGCGGGCCAACTGCACCTCGCACAATTCTAAACCGGCGGCAAATTTGACGTGGACGATTAATGATGTACCGGTAAGATTTATCGCTCTCCGCTCGTGGACGGATCGGCCGTGTGCGATCGGCGTGCTGGTGGGAATGAAATAAATAAAACGAATTTCCCTCGCCCAATTTCCATCTCTCGCGGTGGGTGTGGTGTTGAGGGAACGTCGAAATCCCGCTACCGGTGACGGGGACGATGACGGTGACGGTAAGCGGAGCAACGAAGAGACCATTTTTCGGCACCGTTTGGCTCATTGCCATTGAATGATGGAAAACCACCGCCTGCTGTGTGAAGCTGCCGGTACACGGTTGTAGGCGGAAAAACAAATTGATCGAACGACAAGCTCGTTGCGCTGGTTTCGTCTCCGGAAGGACGAGTAACGGCACGCCTCCTGACATGAAAGGCGCCACAGTTCGCCCGCTACCCACCCAGAAGCGTACACGCTCGAGCTGCGCTTTGTGGTTCACGCGTGAAACGCACCAACGGGAAAGGTCCATAAAGCAACCGGAATGAAATTAGATTTCCGGAATCCGAACGGTGGAGGGGGCAGGTAACCGAACGATCCCTCGAGTGGGAGGTGAAAATCCACGAGAGAGAGAGAGAGAGAGAAAGAGAGAGAAAAAAATGAATTCGGAACGAAGCGTAAACCCGGGAAAGAAGCCGCCCGTTCTGCTTGGAAAACCATCAACGATCACTTGCTTAGCGAATGCGGTATTGCGTTGATTTTTCTTTGCGCTTCATCCGCCGGATCGGTGCGAGCGTGTTTGATTTGGAATTCCGGCACACGATGGTGGTGCCGCGCCGGAGCATTCGGCCGAATGAAAATCGAATTTCTCGTGTGTCGCGTGTGTGTGTGCGCACGTGTGTGAGTCGGTAAACGGAAGCAGCCAGCCGGAAATGTCTCGCTGCGGCCGAAAAGGGGATTTTTGAGGGATCGACACAAACCAAACAGGATTTAAAAACCTATTTAAAACATAATTGAATTTACACTTCTCAATCAGGGATAATTTCACGCAACGCTGCACGTGGCTTGCGGGAGAAGGTAGTGTACAGAGGGCGAGCACAACGCCGTGCGCGCGATTGGTGGTGTAAAGCTGGGCCCGAGGCTTGGGAGGGCTTCCATTCTATCCGATGGTATGGCGAAGAACGGAGAATGGAAAAAGAATCGCGCGCGCGTTCCACTCGAAAGCTGAAAGCAATTTTGAGCGTACGTTTGGTGGGTGGTTTGGAAGCTGAATGTTTAATTATTCTTGAATTGATTAGTTGTTTTCTTGCTCGCGGGACGTTAAGTAAGCGGCAGTTGATAGAAATGGCATAAATAGGCGTCTTAGCGAGGACGAACATTACCGTAGAATGCAGGAAGCAAAGCATTTTTGGAAACTGACGAAAATAACGACGTTAAAAGTTATTAAATTATATCTTTCGCCATTGGGTGGAAAATATTATTAACAATCTTTTGCAGATTCATACGTTTGTTTTCAATGGCAATCATGTTTAGTTAAAATTAATTTACGTTTTTCGTTTCATATTAATTAAGTTAACATAAAGCAACAGGTGTTCTACATGAGAAATCATCAATTCGATAAGATCTAGGTTTTGTTTATCATAATTTTGAAGCAAATGCATTATGTAAAGCAATCGTAACGAAATATTAAAAATCATTTTTCAATCAATTTTATTTTCTTTGCAAGAGATAAGATGAACGTTTATGACACAACTGCCTTCATATCCATCGTTTCTATCGCATAAACCAAGGCGATTGCAATTTGCATTCCTACCCATTAATATGCGTACAGCGTGGTGTGCATTTCGCTACCGAGACAAAACACGAAACCATAATTACGCTGACAATATCCCCATTGCTCATGGTGGTGCCAAACATTTTCGCCCCCCCCCCCCCCTTATATTTTGCCGAAAACTTTGCCCCATTTTGCGAGTGTGATGGAATAATTCCAAAGTTGTACCGAGCCACAGGGAAAACTAATCAAACTTTTGTTTTGTTCAAAAATCCATCTTTCATCCGTGCACGCCTCCGTCCAGATCCCCACGCAGTACGTCAAGCTGTACCGGCCGATAAAGGACACGTTCACCGGACTGGAGACATCCATCGCCGGCGTCAACTTTATGGTGTCCCACGACCACTTCGTGAAGGGAAAGCTGAAGGTAATTATTCAACGCCCCCGCCCCACGGCATTTGCATCTGCGAGGCAGCCCTATCCTGACCATTGTCATCCTTCGTCATTCACACCGTGTTCGAATCCGTTTAAATCAGTGCGTTCCCGTGCCTGAAACCGCAAGGGTTGTAGTGTTAAAAAAAACGAACGAAGGAACCACACTGTCATTCATTCCCGTCGATGCGTGATTTTCTTTTCACTCTACGAAACGAAAAGTCCCACGGTGTGCGTAGCCATCCTCGTAAACGGCGTTGACATACGGGGTTTTCCCGAGTTGCAGCCCCAAGTTGAGTACACAGTTAACCGAAGAAACCCTTCCAAACGGACCGCAAACAAATAAACCACCACCACCGAAAGGCACGTTGGGGAATACAAATGGTTAAATTTATTCCGCTCAAATCGGACCCGAACCAATGTCAGAACCTCGTCCCGGCACACCATACAGACGCGTGGGTTCGGTGTCGAGTCGGAGAAAAACTTTTCTCATCTCGATGCAAAATCATATCGGATCCCGGCAATGCACCGGGGATTGCTCGGGCAGGAACTGTGCGCCAACGAAACACGAACACGGGCAAACATGACCACGCGGCTGCGTTCCAGAAGCTCGTTAGCTTCGTTTCGAATGTTTGTGTATAATGAGGAAACACGGTTGTGCAAATCTGTAGAGAGCATATTCTACTTTTTAAACAAACAGTGCACGCGAAGCCCGGCTGCATATTGATAAAGCACATAACGAACGCGTCAAAGTGTCCGGTCAAACTGATTACGGATATTGTCGACATCCTCGGACGGGTCAGGTCCGTTTACATCGGTTGCATCTCGCTCGCTCGGGCAGAACGCCATCGAAGCAGCACCGGAGGACGATTGTGGGCGGACAATGCGCTCGAGAGGAAAAGTTTAATTAATTAATTATAAATTTCCGGAGCTTCCGAGCGATACGAGTGATGTACGACCAAAGGCAGAAAAGGCTCCTAAGGCACAAAACGTGCGGCGGAAGTGGGTGATGATGCAAAAAAAAACGTGTATAATTTCAAACGACCGATTGTGGAATATTTTACACGAGCCAAACCGCACGAAACTATGTAGTTGTAGTTGGTGTTCTATTGTACAGATTGAATCCTGCATTTTCTAGAGTAGTTACGTCCGACAGAGATCTATTTGCATTAAGAGTTTTTGTTTTCGGTTGAGTATGGTTTGGTTTGAATCGGACCATTGTGCCGGAAAGAATGCCCCAAATTATGCTAAAAGATGAATAGACCATATATTTTAACCGTAAGTGTACCAAAGTACTGGCCTACTGAGATTCAATTTGGGGTAACATATAAACTAAACGGTTATTCTGATCCACCGCTATTCATTTGCGCGTTAGTGGTTTATGCATATTTTACAGCATGTTTCGAGCATATTTACCCATTTCACCATAACACAAGCTCACAAAGGAGGCAATTCCAAACTTCAAACTAATCCACCTTTTCGAGTCCTTCCACCCTTTTCCCGAACGGGGTTCTTTTGTGACGAAGCTACTCCACCGAGGTGTGGGTGAACAATACGTAATATTAATTAAAAGTTAAATTGATTTCAACGATACGCTAGTTTCGTCACAAACATTCCGTCCTGGCTTATCGGTAATGGACGAGGGCATTTCAAAAATATCTATCGGCAGTGCGGAAGCAATCGAGAAACTTGAAAAAAGCAAACACGCTCGTCTTCTTTAGAACCACCGTTTGGCGTTTTCCATTGTTCGCTGGGAATCTATTCAGTCGTCTTTATCTACTTCACAATCTCCGGTATACTTTTATCGCTCAGCGTTCATCATCGTTGCGATTTCACTTTCTTCGCTGCAGGTGTGTTCGTAAAGCTCGTTCAAAGTCATCTTCAACTTACGCGATGCAACATAATTATGCTGCTGACGTTAAGAAGCAAACGTTTACCGCAAACAGGAAGCAATCTTGGTGCACGAAATGAAAAATATTCAAGCAAAAAAAAACAAAACCTCGTCAGGAAGCGCGCTCGTTCGATGGAGATAATTAATACCATTAATTTGTGCTCACGGTGTTGTTCGGGTTTTTTTTTCTTTCTCCCTCTCTTTCGTCCTTTTGCCCGATACAGCTAAAGTGCGCGGCATCGATACACCAGCTCTATCACGAGGCCGTCGAGCAGCTCGTACCGGAAGATCGACCCCGGATACTGGCGACCGGTGTTTCGGCCAGCGGGCACAGCATCAGCCTCTACCATGGGACGGTACACGAAGGCGAACAGACGGATCAGAACGACGCTTCCCTGACCGTGAACGGCTACAAAGGTAAGCAGCTTTAATCTCTCTCTCTCTCTCTCTCGCTTCCTGTTTGGTGGTTTGTGATCCTCCCTCCAGGTGGTCCGGTGGATCAAACCAACCGAAGTGATGCTAACGGGCAACAGTTTAGCCGTGATCTTGGGCACTTTGCACGAGGACCTGTTGACCGGGATGTGGGATAGTGTTTCTTGTGATTTTTCCTGCTCGTCGGGTGGTTGGTGTGGAATGGATTAAACAAGCCGAGCCGAGAAACTTCACAAGACGGCTTCATTGTGAAGTGGGGCTTGGATGTTTGGTGGCTTAAAATACTTCGCTAGAAGCAGTAAAGGTATCGGAAGGTTAATTTCATTTGCGGATCAAATCGTTCCCTATTGAGCCTTCAGATTCCTGTACACGTGTCTGTCATGTTGGGGGAAAGTGTTTCTTTTGCTGACTCATCTGTCTATTGTTCATTTTCAATCCCAAGCTTTCGACATTCCGTTTCGCAGACTGTGTTTATTAGAATCTCTAAAACAAAGCCATCTAAGATGAACTTTCTGTTCATGTTTCATATTGAGCTGTGACGCATCCCTTAAACGAGAAACTTTAAGCGTCTGCCAAGAGCTTGAAATGAAACCTGCACGAGCACCTTTCCACGCCATGCTTCAAGAAGCTTTAACACAAGCGCGCACAATTCTAATTGTGCGTCAAACATGTTGCACTCAAGCGCGTTACACCAAATACAAGCTGCTGATTCCATAGCAAAACCTCTCGAGAACGGCTTCGTGACCTCCTGCGGCGAACTTATTGCACATGACGCTCCTGGTGCCTTGGCGCGGTATTACTTTTCCATCATGATTAGCTGCCTCACTGGGGACTTCACCAAAGCCCGGGACGAGAGCGATAAGAAGGGCACCAATTACAGCGCCACTGCACGCCGTACTGCAACTTGCGCACGCTGCAATATGAGCAGTGCTTGGCGCGGCGCAACCCTGTAAGATAATACTGCAGTTGAGCCACGAATGAAGTAATTTCACAAGTTCTCGGGTGGAAGTAGGCGAAGCAGCACTTCCATGTGTTCTTGCCCACCGGTGGTGCACCACCAAACCGGCACACTTCATGCCACTTGAAACCGAGCACCGGTTCGTTCGCTCCCGGCGGCATCCTTATCCAACGGTGCCCGGTGGGTGCCCCATCGAGTGCGTCAGCGAGAGCTACGATCCGGATACGGATAGCTTCATATCGGGCCCAAGGATACGGCCCGCTTCCCCGTCCATCGTTTCCACACCGCACGGCCTGGCATTTGCTGCGCCAGCCGTATGTGACAACATTTTCCACACCAAGAACTTTCGAAATGAGAAAAGCTATACGAGCGCCGGACGTGGGGGTATAAATCATCGCGCAAAATAGATTCTTCCCGTGCCCGGTCGCTGCCTGCGGTGCGTTCTGCGTTCTGTTTGCAACATTCTCCCATCCCGGGGAGGGCCCGGGACGGCACAAAGACAATGCGGGAGTTGAGCAGGGCACGATGGCCTCCCACTGGTCTGCCCCTTGCGCCACCGGTCCGGGAAGAAAGTATGCAGAAAAGCATCCACTTCCGAGCGTACCGAAAGTGGCCGAAATGGCACGAGATTGAGGTTATTGTGCGATGGTGTAGACGTGTGAAAAATGGGCACGATAATTCATATCCCCTTTTGCGGGGTGGGTTGTGTTGTGTATATCCAACAACAGTTGCCGTTTTGCGCGTTTGCCGGGTTTGGGTTGTGTGGGTGTGTTTGTGTGCCGAGTTGTGTCCGGAATGCTTGTAACGCTAACCCTTTCGCCAGCAAGCGGGGCACATATTTCCATTTTCTATTGCGCTATCGAGTCGTGCCATAAATTGATCTCACGATAAAATTAGTTTTTTTTATTGCACCACCATTAGAATCTATTTAGTGTAGAAAATGCATTGAAAATAAATGTTTGATAAAAGGTATGAAAAAGAAATGCCCTAAAATGATACTGAGTCTTGCAAATTGGTAACTTTTTTGTATAGCTTTCTTTTATGAAAATACTTGTTGAAACCTATACATCTAGCATGTTTTAATCTTGAATTGAACGTAAGCGTACATACCAGCCGTGCCTTTTATCCTGCAAGGGTTTACGGTCGATAGCGCCAGAGCTTCTCCAGACGAAACAGATAACGAACGATGGCCTACGAATGCAAATATAAATTTGTCCCAAGAAATTCCCCGACAACCCCAAAACCACGCCAGGCACGCGCTGGAGGCCAATTTCTTTCCATCCTCACCGCCGTCGAAGTTCGCTCGCTAGCCGAAGCGTTTTAAAGCGAACACACACGTGAAAGAATGTCCCCACCGTTGCTACGTTTCGTTACAACGGTCGTTTCGGATCGGTTTGCTCGACCTGGGTACGTTTGAAACGGGTGCAAGAATGAAGAATACTTTTAAACGCTCCCCAGCGTCACTGGAATTCCGCATCCCTAAGGGTGGGAAAGTGTAGACAAAGTGCAAAAAAAAAGCAACAAATAAAAAGGTAAAGGAAAGAAAAAGGATATCGAGAGATGCCGAGTTTCTCTCTCTCTTTCTTTCTCTTGGGGGCACGCTCCGAGGGCTTGCATTTAATTCCGTCCTTGGTACGAGACATGGAACCACGGGTCCACTTGGGTCGCTTTCCAACACTGACCCGGCGCCGGTTTATTCGGCAACAACCGGAAGCCACCGGGCACACATTTGCACATACCTCCGACACGCCGACGCTTTCCCCGTTTGTCAATTTACAGATTTCCCGGTGTCCAGCCCTCCGGCGAGCGTCGCATACTCACGAGTGCCCATAAATTGCGTCCACCTCGTTCAGTTGCTTGAGTTCGTTGCTTTGCACCACCGCGTGGTACATGAACTTCTCGAAAGGTGCCCGCTGGAAGGAGAAAGGGGTTTTGGAAAATTTATACCACCCTCATATGCGCTCCCGGCCCGGACTGTTTTATCATATTTTCCACTGCACCCGGCACGGGTAAGCGGAAGGATGACCGGGATTCAGTTTCCCTCGGTCGAGCGTTTTCCCCGCAGGGGACATTTAGTTTTTTTCTCTCTCTTCTCTCTTCTCTCCTTCTCTCGTTCTCTCTCACTCACTCTCGCTTTCACTCGTCACCTTCTTCTACCGGTTCTGTTCGAGCACACCCAAAGGAGCCACCCCGAAAAACCGGCGTGCCAGACGAGTTGAAGATGACAGGAATGTTTTATGAAGGAAAAACAACTTCTGCCCGGTCCTGCCCGGAAGCGGAACCCGAAAGCAAACATTGTTCTGTGACAGTGTTGCGAAAAGTCACTTGCCGGGCCCGTGCGCTGCACTTTGCCGGTGACGGGAGTGACTTGCTGCACTCATTTGGCTACCGGCGCTTGGTCCTGTATGGTCCTAGTGGCCCAACCGACCCGAGAACCGTTGGCAGGGTTTTGTGCAGACGTCTGTTCAAATAGAGCTGTCGGTAGCACTTTACATCGCTACCAATCATGATGGACCGTTGCTCCGGAGGTACCCCCTTTGGGTGGTTCTCACACCCACGGTTGCGGATTGTCGTATGTCATTACAAGAATTTCAAGCCCGTATATCTTGGATGTTGTTTCAACCCCACCGGTTGACCAAACCTGCAACCCTACGTATCTACACCATGGCCAGGGAAATAGGGTTTTCCCAGCTTTCGTCCCAGCCCCTACCAAGTGCAGCTTGCTTTGATGTAGCAGCTCGCTCCGGGTCACGGACCATACGAGCCATCGGGTTGGGTCAGTGAGCGGATGCACGACTCGGATGAAGTTTCAAAAACATTTGCTACAACGATTTGTGTGAAATATATATACTTACGAGACTAGCACGGCGGGTGAGCGTGCGTGTTTCTGCATGCCACTGCATCCCGGAGTGAGTTTGTTGTAAATCGAAGCCTGATCCATACCACCATGATGGTGCTTGGGGATTTTACCAGAACTACCCGCCCGAACGAAGGACATCGGTCTGTCGGCTAGCCGAAGCCCGTCCCATCGTCGCTAGTCGATGAAGGAAAAAACAATTTTAAAACGAACCACCAGGGCCCACTAGGTTAGGCAGTGATGGATTTGTGTATACCACCGTGTGCTTGGCATAATATTTTCCAAGCGCACCGGAATAGGGCCGGTTTGCTGTAGCCACCGGCAGGTGATGATAAGGTACTTTATGGATGTGCTGTGTTAGTGATGGGATGCTTGCAGTGGGACGCGTGGGTTTTGGCGAGCGTAGGAGATGCATTATTCTTCGTTACTTGGTTCATAAAGTATGAGCGATTTTAAATGTATAAATTATTAGCGGATACCTCATGATACTCGCTGCACACTATCCTACACGATGGGCGATAGTGTTAATAGCAATGCAAAAAGATAGCGTCAATCAGTCTGTTTTAAAGTGCACAAAATCCTCGCTATTTTCTCGTACGTCGACGATAAATTGTAGTGTTCCGTTTTAACAAGCTTTCAAGCGTGGTTGTATTGCATGTGCTTATTGCAACTCGCTCATGGAAAAGATAAATGCAAAACTAGTGCTGCTACTCATGCAAAATATATACCATTTCCTTCACAATGCATTCACCGTCTCCATATGCTTCTAAATTGAATGCAAACGAAGCGATTATGCCGTTGCTGTGCGCAACGCCCGCTTTCGAAATAGCGGAAAATATTGAATAATTTTCCAACCTCTCAACCCAACTCCCACCCGAATGTTGCTTTCAATATTCTAACGATGTGATTTTCCGGTCTTCCAGCGGACAAATCATCGCCACTTCCGTCCACCTCGGGCGGGCTGCAGATCGATTCGTACGTCAAGGTGTGCTGGGTGACGTTCTACATCTGCATCATCTGCACGGTGATGGTCTACTCGATACGCTACCTGATGGTCACCTGACCCCAGCAGAGGGAGGCCAAGAGTGGTGCCGGTTCAGCGAATGCTTCGCTAGCCGAGGGGACGTCGCTCGAGTTGGATCCACTTCCGGGCAGCTACCCCGTGCCACCGCCCCCGTCGGCGGCCACCATCTCTTCGTCAGCCCTCGTCAACGTCGACAGCTGCGTCCTGTTCGTTCCGCGGTGATGCAACACGTTGCAAAAGAACGTCCCAGCAACAGCCCTGCGTCTAGGATCTGTTTTCTCACCGAGACGGCAGCTCGGTCGGTCGAACCAGCGACGGATGCCCCAAAAGCAAGCTTAATCATATGACAGGCAAAAGTGGCAACTGGGCGCAGGAAAAACAAAACAAACGAATAAAAACAAATGCGCAGCCATACATACACGCGCGTAAACACACATACACAAAATAAAACCAAATACCAAACCATGTTGCTGTCACCGTATTTGTATCGTCGTGAATGATCCTACTAAGCCTACTAGGATAATGTTTGGTATATTTTATAGGAGCTACTGGGCGCCTCCATTGCATGGCGTGTGGCATGGTGGCAGTTTGATCGTAGACACATTAAATGAGCCCTCACTCAGCTCAGGTGGGTGTGCTCGTGTAAATAAACCATTTTAACTAAGTGTACATACATCTACCGATCCCCTCTGGCTTCTGTTGCCCGTTCCGCCCTTTTGCTCCTTTCCACGTTTTCCCATTTTCCTACGCTCCTACCACGACGGGACACCTGTTCATGAGTGCTGATCAAATGGATTTTATTGTAACGTTACGTACCACATGCCCGTGGTGCTACTCAAAGTCCATCGAATGTTAGCAATGGTTAAGAAACAGCACGATATTCATGCGAAAAGCGTAAGCACCCGAGGCCGAACTGTGTCCCGCCCTGTGAATCGGCAACTGCTTGAACATGAAACAGGTCAACCCTAGCTAATAATTGGAATCGAAATCTGTACATGTACATACGTAGCTAAGGCAGTGATGGTAGCCGACCTACCGATCAGCTGTTTCGGTACACATGGACCGGGTGAATGATTAACAAAGCGCATCCTCTAGCCGTACCGAGTAAATGTAATGCTTACCTTGCGTTTCGTGGCGCGTAGACGTCAGTCTCACTTCGGTTCTCGGTTATTGGGCTTGACCTACCTGTCATAGATAAGCATGTATCAATTTGTTGTTCAGTCTTCAAACAGAAAAAGAGACAAATAAAGTACCAGACGAAAATCAACTACAAACCCGCTTTCGGGGATGTACCTCCATTGATATCACATTGCGAAAAACCTTTCAGGAAGAAATGAAAGATAGAAAACTAAGGAAAAGAAAGAAACTTAAGAAATGGAAAGCGAGAAAGAAAGGACAAGGTATGTATTAAAGCAACACATCTAATGAACATATCATCGTCGTAACAGGAAGCCAAATTCAGGTAAATAATTTACGCTGGAGTTATTGAAAATGGTGTTAATTGACTCATGTACGAATATATTTTGTTTAAAACGATCCAAAAGGCTTGTAACATTAAAGATGTCATTTGCTGGGTGATAATGTAAATATGAGTATGATATGATGCACTACTATATATGATGAAATAAAGCTAGCACATCTCTAACTGTACGTGCAGCATAGCATCATTCGTCATTCAATTCAATTGTGGCTTCAACAGTTCGATTCGACAGTACATTTCTAGCTGTACGTGTAACATAGCACCATTCGTCATTCAATGCAATTGTCGCTTCAACAGCTCGATTCGACAGAATACGAAACTGCAGCAATTGATAAAGCATGCAACGAATGCAGTGCACTTTAGCAAAACATTCTAACACTGTTTGTGCATTCCTCGAACAGTCCAGAAAGAGCTCGGAACTGAAATAGCGACCATGCTGCAATTCCCCAACGATCGATCGATTTCGAGATGGTATTTTGTTGAATATCGTCTCATTTTTACCTACACTAAATTAAGTTCAGTTCACCCGGAATTGAATCACATTGCAATCACTTCAGACACCTCACGAGGGACCATGCGCCTCCATCGCTTCCACTCACCGAACGTAAATCGTCCGGTGAATGTTTTCGGTCAAATATTCATGATATGCCTGCACTCCGGCATGCTTTCTCCGTGTCCAACCATCCATATCCACGCCAGTGCCCAAAAACGGCACGACATTCCCTAAAACACACGCAGCTGTGCGGGATGGTTTGGAAAATTGATTGTAAGCATTTCGCATTCCACGGTTCGAGCGCAGGGTTACCTAAAACGCCATGTGCAGCACCACGTTTGAACTATTTTCCACCCGAGGGCCAGCACGCGGTTCTCGTTAGTTCTGCCACGCCGTGATATGGGCCTAATTAAACCGGCTGCAATCTTTTATTCATAAGCAAACTCGTTATCCCGCTTTACATACCACGACAAAGGGACGACCTGGTCGTGGATTAGGATGGTGCGCGAGCAAAAGGGCTGACTCTCAATTACCCTCAATCATTTGGAAGGAATCAATTACCGGTCGTTCTTCGCGCGCGCCTGGTAACCGCTTCCGGGTGGTTACGATGGCACGCTCCCCGGTGGCGGTGTTAGTTATCGAGTTGATTAAGTCAACAGGATTAGATCGAACTCTCGAACCAGTTTGGGTGGGATAAATGATTGTGCCCGGTAATGCTATCAGCACTGGGGGGAAGCGGTTTTAATCAGTTCCACCTCGACGGTATTGCTCGGTTCCCACTCGGGGCAGAGGGAAACTATTTATGGAGATTAAAAATCGCTCCCCTAATCTACATAACTACGCAATACGGCAGCATGGGGGTGAAAATATCCACGCCATCGCGAAATAATACTAGCATCTGTTTCGTAACTGTTGAAAACAAGCGATCAAAACGAAATGATATCACAAACGGTTTTTATATGTTGCAATTTCGTTGGCATTCGATGGGAAGGAAGGTTCGAGCATACTTATTTTCAAATGCATCTCCTGCCCGCTCCGTTATCACAACATCATTTCACGTAGAAAAACAATTGCAGACCAAACACACCGTGCAACGGACGAACCTATGTTTGGGCAAGAGCAGCGCGTCCATTTTGACGAGCCATGGGGCATGAAGGGAAGTTTTACTCGTCTGTTTACCGCCGGAAAATGAGACCATCCTAGGAACGAACAACTTTATGCATTACTCTTCGGGCTGGCTCAGCTGCACTTGTTTGCTGACCAGAAGAGGGCCACTGACCTCGGCGCTTCCGTGGCCTTTCATGATGGCAGGGAAAGAGTGCATCTTTCGTAGGATGCATTGTTCCCGATGGAGGATGGATAGCTACTTGGGGTCGGTCATTCTTGGTTAAAAACTTAGTTCAAAAATGCATTTGTAGCATTATTACAACTCGACAGTATCAGCAACGAGATTTATAAGAATGCAATAAAGTATATTTATGCAAGTGAGTTTTCTTCAAAAGTATTTTATGCTAGTTGACATTCCTTGTTTAACTCCCTTTGTTATGCAAAATGTCGATCCACCTGCTCAATTTCAAGGGGGCGCAACAAAATCATTTTCTTAATTTTGGATATAAGGTGGTGAAGGAGAATCCAGTATTTTTATTTTACTACACTTTGCATATGAACAGCAATTGTTTTTTAACGTGACATCAGTAAAATAAGTGAGCTAAGAATCTTGTTTTAAACACCGAATTAATCCGAAAAAACGCAAACCATTCAAACACCAAAAAGTGTAATAAAAATATCACTCATTAAGAAATGATGCTCATAGGAGTGTTGAAAAAATAAACAACAAAAAATCGCATCTCGCATTGAATATTTTATCAATGAAATTATTATTTGTTCACCAATATTTTTTTTCAAAATTTTCAACCTATTCGATCTGCAGAATCTTTAAAAACTTTGGTTTGCTTCAACGGTAGCAGTAGTTTGAGAAGTTTTTTTACAAATTCAACTCAACTGGGAATATTTACTGACGTGTGATTCCATAATCCGCACACGTACAACCGTTCTGCTTCGGATCGTCACTCTCTTACACTCAATCTCTTCTACATCGAGTTAATGCAGCGAGCTAGGTACATTAAACCCATGCACCTCTGTCGAACCAATCCTCGCAGAGAATAATCCGTATAATTACAAATGCATTCGCCACAGCTGTGCCCCGAATTCAACCACTCGGCGAACTTTGCATCTTCTTTTTATGCATTTCTGGAATTCTGACCGCCATAATCATCACCATTCTCGTCATAGTTTATCTTTCGGTGCGAAGAAAACTTCCACGCCGGCGGGAGCTTTTTCGTTTTCTTTTCTATTTCACTTTCAATTTATCCACCGATTTCCCTGCGAGCCGTCGAAACGGTCTTCCTGTGAAGAAACCGAGCGCAACGATCGAGCGAAAAGTGAAGGAAGATGCGAGGATGCGCATGAAGAAAAAAAAAATAAAACATTAACAAGCACGCGATCATAGAGCAACCGTCGCCGGCGGGCTGCATCGCTATGCATCACGCTGCAGTGAATGCATCGCAGCACTTCCGTCCTGCCATCCAGCGGTACAGGTCCACCGAAGCGCGAACGGAGCCTGTGAATTCGTGCACCAACCGGACGAACCGGACGCCCGGGCAAGACGTTCGCCCGGAGCCGCCCATCCGGAACGAAAAGGCGAACCCGTTCGGGCGGAAAAGCTGGAAAGTACGATGCAGCATCGGGACGTACCGTACCGGTTCGAGGATGAAGCTTTCGCTTCAGCTTGACCGAACTTTAACGGAGACTTTGGCGCCGTCGGCACACGGCCATCTCAAGGATCTCGCCGCTTGTGGGAAGCGTGGGGAAGAGACAACCGGTGTGGCATCCTTCCCGCACCGGGTCCCTTTCTCTGGCAAAACGCCGGAACATATTGCAACAGCTCGGGCTTGTAATAGGGGCGGACCGGTTCTCGAAAGGCGGACTTGTGCGGTGCTGTAAGTAGTTCTCTAATTAAATTTAAATTTAATCCTCCTTTTCCCCGAGGAAATTATGGTTTCCTTTCTTGTGGTTTTCCACACTCACAACTTTCGGACGTCGCCGGGTCGAGCGAGTGAGTGTGTGTGGTTTCCAAAAAAGCTGGCAGAAAACCTCAGGCCGTTCTCCGTCCGATACTGCGTCTGGGAGTTTACCGTTACAGTGGGTGGCATTGGGGAGAGGTAGCGGATCGAATGGGTTGGGGAACGTGGCACAAATACCGTATGGTTTCAATTGATCCTACCTCGCTTCGGTTGGGAATAGTTTCAAACTTGAGCCGGTAAAACTCGCAACGCCTGCGCCAATAAATATGCTCAACGTTATGGTGGAGGCTACGTTCGATAGGCAACGGACCGGCGGATGGGAACGTTGCGGTTTGGATGATCGGGAAAATGTCCGGAAAATACCACAAGAGAGTGAGCGAGAGATGAGGCAAGCGCGTACATGCCGAACATTGTACGCCAAATAATGATCATTTATTATGATGCACGAGTTTATTATGGTACACGAGATCCAATCACAGGTGGGGTTTTGGCGCCGTAAACTAATTTCCACCCAGTTTCGCCGCTAATGAACGAACGGTGAAGGTGTAGCGCCCTAAAATGGGGCGTTCACTGATACTCGGTACATCAATGAGGGGGTTTGTAATTTTGTGTGCGCATTTCCGCATGCAAACCAGCTAGATTATTGTTAGAAGTAGCTTATATTCACGGTTTGTTACAGCCTTTTATATTTGCAGAGCCCCTAAAAGCCCCCAATATGAACAGAGCGGAAATAGCTCAAGTACCACAAAGCCATGAAAAATGTTTATAAAAGCACCACAAAGTGCGAAAGTTCACAAAAAGTATTAAAATAATATCGTATTTCGGCAATGAAACTACAGACATTACCAGTGAACTAAATTCTACTAGAACAAAAACTAATATTTAATCAGTTTGCCTATGATGGTAGCCGATCCGATTACAACACGGCTGTGAAAGGCTTTTGGCAATGAAATTTCAAACTCACGCAAAACCCACGCAGTGCTGCACACTCACCAAACGCTTGGTTCCAGCAAAAAGGACACGTTTGAAATCGATTCCACTCAACCCATTACCACAAATGCCATAGGGCCCACGGGTTCACCACTAGCGCCTGGCGATAAAAATAAATCGGAGCGAAATTTCATTAATTTTCGCGAACAAACCACCGTAAAACGGGTACCGAGAACGAGACAGGGCTGTGAAATCGAACGCGCCCGTTTTTCGGCCCCATCAATCATTACGCGCCTACCGTCCGGTGCAGCCACGCTTCAAACGGAACGGAACCATTCGAACGGGTGACGCTGAATTACACGAAAAACCATCACATACACACACACAGACACGCGTGCCACCAAACATCAGTAATGCCGAAAAATTGCATGTTTTCATGGATCGGTAGAACAGCGCAGCTCGTTGCAGCAAGGGAGCAGAGAAAAAGGCAACGAAGAAAAAAACGCAAACATACACGCGCACCGACCGTTTACGCGGGTGTGCACGCTGCCGGGAAAACTCGGAAAACGCCTCCAGTGCGGCCAGTTTTCGGCGTATCATCGAAGCGAGCCTGCCGACGGTGTTGGTGCGGGAATGCAATTTCCTGCCCGTGCACATCCATCTACTGCGCGCTTGATTAATATCGGAAATTTACACCACACCAATAGGCGCAGCACGCTGTGGTTATGTTGCGCACGAAATTCGGACACTTTTTCCCGCCACGTGCGTTCCCTCGGAATGTCGGTTGCCGTGAATCCTGTCGACCCTGTGCCCGGTGGCAAATAAACCGGAGGGTGGAGCCCAAGCTGACAACGTAGCCGCATTTTCGGTCGATTTCGATCGTCGTCGTCGGAGGAGGATGTTGCCACCGTTGCCGGAAGGCATCAGGCACACACACACACACACGTGCGTCCTGGTAACATTTTTTGTTTGTTTTGTTTTGTTTTGCTTTATAAACGACGCGCCTCATCAACAACACAGCGAGCGCAACAATTTATGGTTCACTCGGTGGGCGTTTTTCCTTTCGGTGCGCTTTTCCATGCAACCTGCAAACTTCATAGCTGCTTCTCGTGCGCGAGTAATAAGCGGCTTTTCCTCGGGCATAGGGGGTGTCGCCCCGACCGAGTGGCTGCGATCGGGGAGAGACGGAAAATTCCCATTAATGGCCAAAAATTAATTTCACTTCGCGCTCCGGACAACGCGCGTCATTATAAAAAAAAACCGGCCCACCTTGCTAACCGAGTGAATGCGGGGTAATGCATTTTCCAGGCGGAAAATTGAAGCCTTCACACGGGTCCCAAAGAGGAAAAATGCCCCAAGCATAATTGGGAAGCCACGCAAGCAATGGGAGCAATGCGCTTGGCAAACAATTCCACCTGATACTTTGCAACGCTGGTGGGTCATTTCATGTTTTAGGCGATTCTTGGCAAAAAATTTGATCATCGTGGCTAAAATTAATGCACCTGTGCAGTGGTGAAGGCTTTTCCAGTATCACCTTTCCATTGATGTGTGATAACGCACCGGAAAGCTTTCCATTCCGAGTGCATCGGTGTTTCGTGGAACTGTTTGCTCTAATCTGTCGGCAAAATTCGCTTCCAGCGTCACGCTTCTATTGTTCCAATTCCAGGAAAAACCCGACAGCCCAGCGCATCAACAGTTATGGTATAAATATAAATGCACCCGTACATACCATCGAAACTGTTTTCCCAGCAGTGCTGGCTTCTCCCGGAAGTACCGAATATGTTGCTCCATTGCACAGATGGGTACGGAGAGCTCGTTCCGCTTCCGGAAAAGGACCTTCGTTCGCTTCCTGGCGTGCCCTGTCAGCGAGCCGCCCTCGAGCCGAATGGTGGATAATTTTTCACCCCTCTAAAACGCATAAGTTATCCGTACAAATTACATGCACATCAATCTTTCGCCGTACAATCCAAAAAGGGCCACCGCATTCGGGGTCCCTTTTTTGCTGTTTCTTTTCCACCGTATGTGCGTGTGTGTGTGTGCCCGGAAAGGTTGACGTGTACCGGTCCGCTATTCCCGCCCGAAGGGCTCACACGGTCACCGAAGTCAGATAAACGGAACAATGAATGCTGCACGAAGATAAATTATCGTACGATTTCGGTCCGCACCGGATCAAGCGAACCCGGGGTCTGTGTTTTCGGTATGCGCAAGGGTAGGTAGTTGATTTTGGGGATGAAATTTCGGACGTTTCCACTGACCCGGCACCTCGCCGTGGATCGCCGTGCCGTATTAAAAGTGCATTAGGTGAACATATTTGAGCGTGGAAGGGATCGGAGCCGCCGGATCGGAGGGTGTTTCGTTCGCAGTTTGTTTCCGTGTTTCGGGTACGCGTCGGGATACGTGTTTCGCCTCCCACATTTTTTGTTGTTGTTGCTGTTCGCTCTACATCTCTCACACACCCTCGATTCGTTCCATTTTAAATGGCACCCATTCAGCAGAACGTAGCCGTCGGGGTGGAGTTTGGAGTTCCGACGGACCGACACACATGATGGCTATTATTTGCGTTTATTTGAATAATCTTTACGAATCGCTCCAATAAAATTAATGATCACCGAGCGGCACTAAATCTACGGTGGGCTATCGCCGTTTTTAACGCCATCACGCTAACATCCCTCATCCGTTCTATTGATGTAAGCCATCAACGTGTTGAGAGCGAGAATGCTGGAAATGTTGCATATGTTTTTTTTAAAGGAGCTTGCAATAGGAGTGTGCCTAGAGTGAATTGCATGATCAGAACTATATTTTATACCAGAACATTGTAGGAAAAATTCAAACAGAAAAACTCTGAAATAAAATAAATGTTTCTTCTCCAACCCGTGCTCACGATCGCAACTATTCGAGGAGCTTTCCCGACTGACAAAGAGATCGATGTCTAAAGAACGAGATGTTCAACGGACTTAAAGCATTATTCTAGTTCCAATTGAATCAAAATTCGATCCTAATCTCCCTGTTAAGACCAAGAGCCATCATCAAGCCGTCATCGTCCTAGGGCGCTCGCTTATCCTTCGTTCAGCAGTTCCGGCAACAGCATCAATGGCAGCGCCATGCGACCGGTACGGTCGTTTAACGATCGGTACTTAAAAGCAAAACACCGCCACATAATACTCAACGAGCATCCGATGCCAAATTGCCCACTCGGTGAATCGCCGTCAGCCGGTCCCTTCGGATGCACTTCCTGAAAAGGGGTCAATCAGCGAGACAATAGATAATCATGCCGAGCCTACTGCTGCAACTGACGGCCACTCAGTTGACCGGTGTTTACGCATCCACCGTCGATTACCATTAGAACCGGGCCACCGGTTAGCCCCAGCGAGTCCCACCAGGCCAGACCGGTACGCTCCGGTGCAGGTGATTGATAGTTTGACTCATTGGAAAACAATTTCCACTCCCGGAAGCGGCAGTCCCAGCCCGAAGCGACATGCACGTACGTTCGCAGGACGTAGCGACTTTTCGATCGAGCCGATTACCACCGACGCACCCGTGCCCGGCATAAAACGGAAATGGAAGTTCAAACTCCTGCAATCGCGCCTGCATGCTCGTCCATTACAATGGCGCCAAGCCCGAGGACCGGAAAACCTGTGGACGGTGTTGGCTCCCGTCACGATTAGGCTGCCGCGAGGACCGAGCCGCGAGTATGTTGATAAATTACACGCAAACAATCGCGTACCCCTCGAGGTGGGCTGGTTCGGCACGTTTTACCTGCCTGAAGGGGTTCAGCATCCTAATCGGATAAGGCTCGTAAAATACACGGATCGTAGCACAAGGGTGGGCGAGTTACGTCGAAAACTACTCAGCCGATTTAGCCACTCATTTCTGGGCTCGCAGCGCCGAAAGGCACCGGAAAGGGGTCCGGAAACCGTGCGGCCCTTTTGTTTGGAACATTGCGGAGCCATTGTTGCTTCGGTGCTGAAGCGAAAGCCAAACTAAATCTCATCGTCGGGACTTCCCGATCCGTGCGTTTAATCGGATGATCGGCTGTAATGTAGTCGGGCTTTGGTGGCGCCATTGTTTATGAGGCAACAGAATAACGGTGAGTAATGTCTAGCGTGTGCGAGTACTTCGCTAATTGGTAGAGACTGTAAAATAATTTGATAAACCATCTGGCTTTAGGGTCGGACATGTGACGGGATTTCTGGGAATATATATTTCCTCCACCATAGAACTAATGTTTTCTATTTCATTTTCTGTTTTCAAACTTCATTAAAGATCGTTGCACTGAGGAATAAATTATAACAATTGTATCCTATAACATTTAGTCTAGGTAAAATGAGTGCACATATTGATTGACTAAAGAACATATAAAAATGCTCTGTTAAAATATTGTGCGTAATAAATTTTATTCTGAATTTCAGATTTATTCAATTTGATGCATTTTTATTTAAATAATTATTAAAGCAAATAATAACAAACGCATACTACTAAAATCAACGAGATACAGAGCGCAAATTAATCCACACAAAAAATGTCAACTCTTCTTCACAGCAAACGAAAGACATCATGAACTTTCTCGAATAGAATCCCAAACATACAACCAATCGATGAAGCAATTCACTTAGAATTTCAAAGTGCAAAACCCCACCCTCAAAGGGGACGAGACAGTCTCACCACTAATGAAAACTCCATCAAATGCAGGATGGCAGTCATACTCGCGTGGCAGTGCATCGTTTTACGGTGGAAAAATATAAGCGATCCGCGTATTTATAGCGCAACTTTACACAATCCACCATATCTGCCTTATGGCCCATGAAATTCGCAAAATCATTCACCCCGCTCCCGAATCGAACCACGCCCATGCATCATCCGATTACATGAAGACGTAACGCAGCTGTGACATGAAGCTGGGAACGAATTCCCCCTTCCAGCAACGAGTAACCGCACGATCAAAAGCACGTAAAACATCGCGAAACAATCGAAATCGAGCGCACCGTCAACACCCGCATAAAACAAGCACATGAACACCATTGGTGGGTGAAAAAGGACAGAGAGAGAGAGTGAGTATGTTTGAGGGGTTGTCTGAAAACACACCCGCACAAAAATACGATCCATAATCGTAAAGTGCGCGGTTAAAGATTATCATGATACCACAGAAGACCGACGACGAACGGATGGGAGGTACTTTGTTTTACTTTCCATTCGTCCTGCAATATTCGTCCACCCTCATGCAGTGAGGTGACATTAGGAGCGCTTTTGGGAGCGAAAAAAAACGCACCGATCAAAAGTGCATCAGCCAATTGCTTGTTGGGACCGCCGAAGGAAACAAAAACGGGTATTATTTCCCCTCCAAGAAACGGGCAAATGGTAACGTGTCGTCTTAAAATAAACATCCGTTCGATAAATGGAAGTTGTTGCCCGCCCGGGGAAGATTTATGCAAAAACTTTGTGCTTAAATCATTAAAAAACAAGTGATTTGCGAACTTTGCTCGTTTGAAAGTCACCCTTCATTTGATTGCTTTGAAGAAGGGGAAATAAAACTCGACACACCCCAGCCACACGCCATCCAAGTGAGCGTATCTTTTTTACGTGTTTGTGTCGGTATGCACCGCCACAGGCTACTCTGATCGTAGGTGCTCATCACTGCGGCAGGGATGGTTCATTATGAAACCGAAACCACTCGTCGAGTTCACATGCAGCTTAACGCAATCAGGATTGAAGAATTTTCCCACCACCATCATCTAACTGCAGTGCTCGCAAACTCGTGTGCGATTTTTCTTTCTTCACCCGCAAACGCCTTGCAGGAAGCGATGGCTGACAGACTTAGATAGAGAGTGAGAGAGAAAGCGAGGTGGAAGAAGAATCGCGTCGCGCAAGGCAGATCACGTTCACCCGAAAACGAACCGAACCGGAACGTGCTCATCGTGCACCGGAAGTGATTCCGGAAGTAAAGGCAAACAAACCCCGGGAACGGCGGCTTATTTGAATGCACAAAATCGCAGTGTGATGGCACGGCGTGCTGGATGAGGATGTGGTGGCAAGTAACGTTCGTACCGAAGGAAAAGTAAAAGCACAAAAAAACCGACAGGAAAGCGAAATAAAGTAGGAAAGCTTTGACAATAGCGGGTTAGTGTGTGGTGGGAATGGGGAATGAGGGCGGTGAACGGGGAATAAAAAAAACGCTCACACACACACACTCACAAAAACTCACTTACCCACGGAAAAACCGCAGTCCAGAACTAGAAACTGACATCAAACTCACAATGCCGGCAATAAACTCGGGAAAGTGCCTGCGCGCGCGAGAACGAGGAACGCCCGGAACGCGGCAGCGGAAGCAAAGGCATTTTTATTTTAAATCAACCATGGCCAGGACAGGCAGAAAGAGGAGCGAGAGACACACAACAAAAAAAACAATCGCACCCAATCTCCCTATCGAGAATAGGACTCATCGGGTGCCATCGATCGGGACGTCCTGCTTCGTACTCGTGACCCACACTGTCACGGAGTGGTAGGTTCTGCGATTGATGAGGATGAGGCAAAAAGGAAGTGAGTATGGTCGGAAGCGCCAGTCCCCTAAAATGCCAGTGGAAAAGAATGAGAGAGAAAAAAAAACGGAGCCGAATCAAACAAACATACTAAAAATGGCACTTTTTTTTCACTCTATCCACCTAGGAGCGCAGGAGAAAAAAAGCATCCTGGAAGCGTCCCCTATTAGGCCAACTCATCCCGTCCCGGTTTCCACCGGATCTGAAATTTTCACCGCTTTTCATTTGGGGAGCGAGAATAAAAAAAAAGAAACCCCGAACCACTCGGGCCGGGTACCAGCTGGGCCGACTTTTATGCGCTCTCATATGCCACCGATCGTTCTTCGCCCGAGAGTTCCGGGAAAACAGAAAGAATTCGTCATCGTTCGACGGCTGGAAGGCTGGGACTTTTGGGTGGAGGCTTTGCTAAACAGCGGGCATCTTGTGGTGCACCGTGCGCGGCGCTTGGTCGTATCGTATCGTCATCCGGATGTGCAGGAAGCCGGAAGTCGACGAAATGTCTCGAATGGTGCCGTTCCCCATGCCGGCCACGGTTGGCTTAGCGCATAACGCATGCAGCACCGGGCTCTGGTCGTTCCGACTCGGTGCATTAAATATGTATGAAGGATGTTTTAAAAGCTTGCGTTTTGGGTGGGATTTTTGGGAACCGAAACGCCATCAGTAGCAGCAACAGCGACGAGCGAAAAAATATGGAACGGAAGTACCTTTCGTAGTGGAAGGTTCCCCGGCGCACACGAAAGTACATTAAGTGCGTCAGAAATGAGTTTGTTTTTTTTTGTGGGATATATTCGAAAATAAACGCGACTACGAATGGTTCACTTCATGGCGCGTTTATCGTTTCTCTGTTCTCTGATGTTACACAAAACAAAATTTATTAAAGTGTTATTTTAGTTACAGCAAAAATGCATAAAAGGCTGTGTTCTATAATTTAATCTTTTGAGCACACTGTGGTTTGTGCGTTTGTATAAATATACAGACTTTTATCATAGCATTTATCTTATTTTAAGTGTCAAAAGATTTACAAGTCAATATTTAGAAAATAAAATCTCATACAATTTAAGCTTGCTAAGCTAAATTCCATTCTGTAGTATGAGTCCTTAACCCTTGTCAAAACATGTGATAAACCAAACAAAAAAAGAAGTTGATCCCACCGAATTCCGCACATCCTCTACATCCTCTTTCTCTTCCCCTCCGACCCACCCTGTACTCGTGGAAACCACGGGTATGAATAAATTTGCCAAAAATTTGCAAATATTAATTATTTCCGCGAACATTCTGCGCCCACGTCCCGGCGAAAGTTCACAAAGCGCGCCCGCCACACCGTGCTAGCGCAAGCCTCCGAATGTTGGCATTTGAGAGGAAACAACAATGTAAGCGTTTAACCGCCAGAAAGTTGCCTACCGAACCGGGCGATTAATGTGCATAGTAATTCTATACAATTTTACGCCACGTCGAACCATCGCCACCACGCGTCACGGTTATGGTGCCTCCCGTAATAATTATAGTTTCAGGACACACCCGAACACACGCACTGTGCTAGGGCGTGGCATACGGTGGCCTCGATGAAGCACGCCGTCATGGCCCACAGGGTGGGTGAAATCATTATTAGATATAGATAATAAATTCCCTTTCAGAACTAGTCTTTACTGAACCGTCGTGCTGTGAACCGATTCCGACTAGCTTTTGAGACACCCTGTGGCGGATCAAACAAAAAAAACAGAAGGATGTTTCTATAGCCCAAACCCTTCCCAGCAGCAGAGGCGGGTTTGCCGCGTAAATAAGCGATTAATATTCATCAATATCCGCACCGATCCGTGTCACTGGCCCGCAACGCGACCCATCGCGGTGGGTCGGGAAAATGGCGCGCTGTAAATGAAGATGAGATTCTTCACCTGCCGTGGTTGCGCGGGTGCTCGTTTAATTTTTCGCCAACACCATAAATGCCATCGGCAGCGCAGACCGGGGTTGGCCGCTGGTGTATAATTAATGCACCAACCCGTCACTTCCGATCGTTTTCAGCCCCGTTTAATTCCAGTCGCCCGGGCGCAACCGCCACGTGCTTCCATTTGTTGACACCCTGTTTTTTTTCGAACGGCTCGGTTCCGCCACCGATAATGTTGTTGTTTGCTGATGATGTGTTGAGTTGTTTTTTTTTTATCTTCGTTTATTTCATGTGCATATTTTCCACCAGCAGGGGTCGAGTTCACCTGCTCCCGCGTGGTGCCGTGTCGGGTTTATTCTTTTCCATTTTGTTTTGCTGCCTTTTCCAGGCTCGGCTGCAAACGATGCACCGATATTGACTTGTTAGCGCGGTTGGAGCCACCCCGGAAACGGATGCCTGTGCCCGTCGGTGGCAGGCGACAACACGCGCGCCCGTGCTGTTTACACGGAAATAAAACAATTAATAATGCAGAATTATGAGGAAAAATAATGATAATCACGACCGAACCTGACAGATTGCTCGTTTCATTAATTAATGCAATAAACAACCGCTCGCACGCCGTCGCTCAGCGGCAGCACGGGTCCCGGCAGGAGCGTTTAACGATCAGCCGCTGGTGCCCAGGTTCGTGGCGGTAAAACCGTGTTTTCCTACGTCGTGCATGTTGTCGCGCCCATTGTGTTTTTTTTCGCTATGGTTTATTTTTTCCTTTTCTTCCTAGACCCTCCGTCAAGAACCGGTCGCGCAGTGCATGTGCATGGCAGCGGCGTTATGGTGGCCACGAACGATGAATTTTCCACCACCACCGCATGGTAGCGCGGGTTGGGCGTTTGGTATAACTTTCCCAGCATTAATTACGTCGCACATCGTTACGCGTAGGCGTCCACGCGCTGGAGACTACTGGCGCAACAGGATACGCGCGCGCGCGCGAACCCGCAAGCGCAAAAGCGCGATGAACAGCACGCCGCGTCCGCGAGTGACAAAATGGATGCTGCCAACGCCTGCTGTTGAAGGTGGAGCAGCAAATTTTCACGCAATCTCCTGCGGAACATGGACAAGCGCTCAAAGTAGGCAGTGCTAATATCGCACCGCACACATGGCATGCTTTTTTGGCCGGCGCGTATCAAACGAACAGTGAGAAGAAAGAAGAAAGCAACCGACCCAGAGCCCAGTGCGACCTGGCAGTTCCTGGTAGGGAGCACGCACGTGTGTGTGTACGATGTGTGGGTGTGCGATCGCAGTTCGCTCGTCCCTCGTCGGAATTATTTTCAATAATTAACGTAGGCTTTCGCGAATAAATTAATGCAAATACACACCGCGCCGAATGGGAAGTGCTTTTGAGTGTATCCCTCTTTCAATTAATATTCTCGCACGGGTTTGCCTTTTTTCGTTGCGCTCACTCATTCATTTCCCTGCGCCAGTCTCCACCACTAGGGTCCTAACGCTTTTCCGAGCCTCCGCTTGATGGGTCAGCTGGCCGATGTAATGGAGTGTTTTTTTTTGTGGCGCTTTATTTTCCGAACGCGCCTTATATCATATCTTCATTACTTTCGGTCTCTCGCTTTAACAGATTATTAAAGGTGAACGTTGATCCAAATAGGGGGGAGAGAGGGGGGCGGGGGAGAGAGGAATGGTATGTGGGCGGATATAATGGGGGTAGCTTTCACGCGTATCAGCACCCAATGAATGGAGGGTAAATTCAGCGTGCCGTTGAAAGTATAGTAATCAGATTTATGCCATGCCGCTCAAATGGCACTGGCTCGTGGGACGGGGAAGAGCTTTTCTTTTTTGCTCTGTCCCATTGGGCTTAAATGCGTGTGTATGCGCGTGGGTGTACGTGTGACTGTGAGAGAGAGAGAGTTTTTTTTGCAAATGGCGTTCTTTATTCGCACAACCCACTGGCTGATCCCACCCGCGGGAGTTGAGATGCAGCGAAATGCATCTGATTAATGAAATTATGCGTAATGCAGCGGGATCAGTTTAATTATTCATGCGCTGCTCCGAAGTGCATCGAATGGAATGAAGTTTCAGTTATATTTTCATATCGTATAATGTTTTTTTTTCTCTCTCGAATTTGTTTGCCTGCTCCTTCCATTCAGTAATGAGATGGACGGTTACAGCGCGTGAATCGGGGAAGCTTTTTTTATTCATTACTTTACAGGCTACATACCAGTATGCGTGTTTGTGCAGGCCGTGCAAGTTACCAGATGTGTGTTATTTTTCTCTCTCACTCTCAGATTAATAAGCGGATTATCAATTACCAACTATGGTATGGATTAAAGAACTCACTGTCTCAGCTGCTCAAAAAGAAAAGGACAATACATTACAGTATCATTGTTTCTAACATATTTGAAATATTTCAATTCATGCAGTTGACAATTTTAAAAATGTTTTGCACTAAATCTCTTCGTTAATCACATCGTTGATCATCGTTGAATCACATCACAGAAACAGTGTCGACTGCATCGCTCAAAGCGACCTGTATGAACAAGCAAAACAGCACCATCATTTCAATTGAACGTTATTGAACAAAAGCAAAATCCTTTCCGCTTCATGACGTGTTATTATAAAACGGAGGCTCATTGTTCGAATAGCAGGAAGCGACTGGCTTCTCCATTCGCTACTGGCTCGACCGGCAAAAAGCAACCAACCCGCGGATTGCTGCTGGCGAGTAAATTGAATGTTGATTTTCACTTTGCACTTCCGTCGCCGCCCCTTTACAGAACTAATCCCTCATTAGTGGTCCTTCGCGACCACCCGGCCACCTCTCTCCCGCAGCTGGCCACCATTCATTGGCCACGCAAACATACACCCACACGCGTGCGCGACTAGAAACGATAATAACCCACCCGGGTGGCACGCTACAACACAGTAGCGGCACCGATCCGTGCCCGCTGATAATACACCGTACAAATCAAAAGCGGCGAAGCCACCAAGCCCACATTAAATGCTAATAACTGCATCTCGCCGGTACCGCGCTTGTGTCCCGCTTCCCGGAAGCTGCAAAGTTCAAATGCATACAATCGCACCTGCAGCCGGTGCGGCTGGCTTGTGACTTGACAAACAGCGACAAAATGCTGCAACTCTCGGCACCACGCGCTATGCCGTGCGATTTCCGATGCTCTGAGGGTGGCGTTGGGTTGTTGGGGATGGCTCGAAACGGGAGAATAATGATGCTGCCTGTCACCATGGTGCACACCACGCACACCCGCACGCTGGTGATGACATGCGGACATGCATTCGCTTCCGCCATTAGCCGCTGCCGGTGGAAATCATCGCCCGGGCGCTTTTCCATTCTCACCTCATCGACCGGTTTTGGTGCATTTTTATCGTCACTTCTTGCCCCCTGGTAGCGTTTTCACGGAGAGTTTTATTTGCCCAACCTTCGCAGGCATCTACCGAACGAACGGACAGCTAATTTATGCGGTCCCATTGGCTGGGACGGTACCGAAGAGTTCCAATTTCTATTGCCATCCGGCACGGTGAGCTCTACCTCCGGTTGAGCTAATGCCGTTCCATCCACTGCATCCAGTTTGCATCCGGGAGATGCACAACAAGAGTGCACCATAATTCGCCCTCGAGCTCGCTCACCGGCATATCTGACCGTTTCGCAATCTGGCGTGCCAGTCGGTTTTGATACGGAATTAATATCGATATGTTATCGGAATTATTACCGATATTATTGGTGCACGTCGTGGGCACATGCAGGCAAGCACCTTTCCCGGCCGGTCGCATACCTTATCGACGCGAACGCACTGCTGCAGGACTCAGGCTGGGTATGCTCGCAGGACGGTAAAGTTCGCTCCCACCTCATGGGCACAGCATCTGACGTGCGTTCGTGCATATGTCGCCTCTACCGGCTGGTCCAAAAGTCCTGCACAGTGGCTTCGTCCTGTAGTGGTCGGCTTCTTTACCATAATGTTAATTTGCAGATTTTCTACCGACCCAGCCCCAACGGTGGAAGCCAACTCGAGAGCGTGGTTTCAAGTTTTTACGGCGATTTGCGAGCCACACGATCCGACGCCGATCGTGACGATAGTGCCGGTTGGTTTCCGTTTTGGGCTGGATGTGAGCATATGTCGTCGGAAATATATTATAGCTCGTTTAACAACGTGATTTGGTGCAGTTTTCCGTGCCCGAACCGGCCCGGAAGAGGCATTTGCGTACGGTAAGAACACTAATAACGATGCTGACGGTTCGGCTTGAGCCGGTTTGGATAACAGAACTTTGTCTACACAAGCGCACAGTGCACCGAATGGGTGCGTGCGAGATGAACATGACATGGGCAGATAAATGGACTCTTTTAGTTGCAATAAAGTCAAAGGAAAAATATAAAAATTATGCGTAAACTCGAGTCCAATTTCAACAGGATGGTGAAATTACCCTACCGGAAACAATCAAAGCAAAGTTTTTCATCTCATCCTGTTTCTAGTCAGCTAAGATGCTTATTCTTTTTTTAGACTAAACCAAAGAGCTTATAAAACACATACAAGAATCAAATTTAACTCAAATAGTGAATCTAAAGCTGCGAATGCAAAGTCAATTGAATGTTACGTGTCATGTTGTTTTTAGCTTAATAGACCAACATGTTTCCTGGAATTTATTTCATATTTTATAACAATTTTGCAATTCTATAATTGTTGATATGAAAATGTATGTAACTAACGCATTAACTGATCAAAAAAGTTAGACAACACAACGATACGATTACTTCTAATCAGTCGGAAGTGACCGCTTTTGATTACCTGTCATCGCACCTGCACTGTTTGAGATTACTCAATTTAATAACAACCATTTTATAGCACCCTTATCCCATGAACTGTAATTAAGCTACATTCATAATCGAACGAACCACTCGCACTTCGAATGCTTCACAGCCAACAAAGCGCAGAAACAGTTGCGATCAGCACGAATAGTGAAGCCGTAATTTGCTCGAGGACGCAAAATACCGAATCGATGCGGTTCACCTCCGCTCGGTCGAAAGCGAGAGAGCGTATTTTTATCCGCGGTTTAAAGCTGCGGCTACGGAACAATTTATCGTATAATTGACTTTGATCAAAGTGCTGAACCAAAGCGGGCGGTCAAATTCATCATTCTACCCCGCCACGCTTCGAAGCACGCGATAATCGCACCAAAACGTTCTTGGTGCGTGTGCACGTGTGACCGTGTGCGTGGCGGCTGATAGCAAGCTTAAATTCACTGGCCACATTCGCACCCCTTACCCCAAACTGGTTACCTTTGCCTGGCCCGCACCATGCCACAAAACATTCAATTTCAGCACCAAACGAAAGCCACTACACCCTGGGGCGCACGATACGTGCCAGATCCTACCGTTAGAGAAGTGGTTTTCGCACAATGAAAAATAACAGCTTTCACTGATTGATTAACAATTCATTAACTGCACCGTGGTGTTCGTGGTTTCCCCTTTTACGACGTGCAACGCTAACACCGTCGGTCGACCACATGGCGGGGTCGGTTTGGTGCAGGATGTAACGCGGCGTGCCTGGAGAAACGCCTTTACTATCAAACATCACAAAAAGGTCAAACTACACAATAGTGCTGTAATGTAATACAATGTTGCGCTCCGTTTAATAGCTCTGTTGTATTTTGTGCACATGAGAGTACAGTATCACAAAATGTTGCCACTTAATGGAGGCGCCTGGTGTGGCACGTATTGAAATTATTTATACAGTTATTGGATGCTTGTGCGCTGGCATGCAGCATTGTTAGAAATCATAAGTTCCGTTAGTTTCAGTTTACATTTCATGCAAAAGCTGGAAATAAATTGGGCACATAAAAGGTCATATCGAGCACCTATTTTGGCGCCTAGTCTTCCGTAGAGTAATATAGTTCACAAAATCTCTATGGTAGAGGCTTTTTTCCTCATCAAGAAAATGTTTAATAAAAATAACTGACAAGATTATCTAGACTTCTCTTTCTTTTTTTTTGGAAGTTCCTAATTGTATTATAAAAGTAATAAAATAAATAAAGTGCAACAATTCTCCCCGATGGAGGCGCCTAATTCTTCATATGCCAACGTTCAACAAACCCATCAGCCTTTATACACAGGTTAAACAGTTAGTCATTGCTCGTAACTGGTCTATTGCTCGTTGATTGAAAACGATCGATCTGAGGGGACACTTCTAACGGGTGTTGACGTGTGGAAAAAATTAAACACCCTTCCAAACACACCCATCGAAAGCTTGAAACCAAAAAACAAAAACCTCACCCGATGACAAACGGAATGATAATCCGGATTACAACCTGCTTGAAAATCGCTTTGACGTAGCCACAGCATCCGTCGTTTAACCGTTCCCTCGAACCTCACCTCAGATTAACCGCACATGAGTGCGGATGGATTTATATAAGCGCCCGGGGCAACGGAGGATGGTTCACTTAGGCGAGAGTGCTCAGCCACACGGTACACGTGGACACCGGCTGGCACAAAGCGTAAAGCCATAAAAATCGGATAATTCAATCCACATCGTACATCGTTTGCGCCCGGCAGCGGTGGGGCTGCAGAAATATCGACTTTCCTCGTTTGGAAAATGTGTTTTTATTTGTCAACGAAGGCCACTTCCGCTTTTCGTTGTGTTGTGCCTTTTTTTTTTGCTCTCTCCCACTCTCTCTCCTGTTGTGGTTTCAATATCTCGGATACCGGTTAGCGCAGCCTGTCAACATCGGTAAGCGGTGGCCAACCGATCGTTATATGATTAGTGACTGAGCTTACGCGATCCACAGCGTCCTGCCCACCGTCAACTCCATGAGTTACATTTAATTTATGAAGCGTGGTTTACTGGCTGCGGATGGTAAATGACAGGCGAATTACACATGCATGAGCGGTGACACTAAGCGGGTGAGGAGATTAATAATAATAAAAAAACGACGAAACTCAAACACAACCCACACCAGTCTCTATTCACCGCCACAGCAGAGCGAAAAACATCCACTCCCGACGTCAGCACATGCATGATATATGGACGCGTCAAGGAGAGAAAGTAAATCATCCGCGGTTATGCCACTTTCGGTCGATTACAGCCATATTGAGCGGGTCGGAAGCGCAGCATCCGAAATGCATTGCATCGTCACCTCCGACCACAGCAAGCGTACCATCTTGGGATATGTTTCGACTTTTCATTCCTTTCAGCAGTGGCTGCAGGCGTTTTTACTCGTTCTCGCGCTCGATGTAGACCATTTCGTTCATTCCTTCATGAAGAAGCTCCTATTGCCCCACGATGTATGCAAATCAAATGCATCGCGATGAATGCACGCAAACGTGAAAACAATTTCCCATCTTCTCCTTTTTTGTGGCACCTTTTTTTTCACACCTCGTACACCGCGCAAAAGGTCACGGAAAAGGGTTCCGTCACAAAACGGGGTCGACCCGCAGAGGCACGGGAATTCAAATTAAGATATAAATCAGTCATAACGGCGCAAGCTAGGCACCCAACCGCACCGGCAATCCGCAGTGCAATCGCACAGCATCAAATAACACAAACCGAGACCCCTTCCCGGGGCGGGACTGAATGAAATGCGTCATTATCCCGTGCGGGAAGTGTTTGCTTTTATATTCATCCGGTACGCTCTTGTGGTCCTGAAAAGGCAGCAACACCAAGATGCCGTCGTCGACCGAAGGGTGCAGCCCGTGGGAACATAATCCGCTCGCGCAAACCCGACCCCATGCCAGCATGAGAGAGATTCCGTCCTTTTTTTGTTTTTGTTTATATTTTTGTTTTTATTTTACTCTCGGCTTTTCTTTCGAAACCCACACCCGAGCCCGCATTCACATGCAGTTCTTCAAAGTGCAGTCACCAGCCAGGCTGCCGGTCGGCCACTTGCATTTGATGCATGCGCCTGCTGGAAATGCTCCACTGTGCTCGGAAAAACCCCCGCTGGCGCAGGTAATTGACCAGAAAGTTTTCTGAAAGCTCCCGCGGGCTCACACGAGCCTCCCCGGTGGGTTGGGGTTTTCGCATGGCACAACAAAACAAGAAACTACTTAACGGGGTGTGAAAAGTAAGAAACGGAAGCGTATCTCATAATGATGGGTATTAAAATTTAATGCCTGCGGATAGGGAAGCGGAAAAGCGGATTTGCGTCGTTCTGGCCGCAGCGTGGACCAATGTTTGGTGGTTTATTTTGGAAGTGTTGAAGGAATGCAGGCGAAAAGGTTACGGCAGCAAATATTGCTTTTCGCTGGCATATTTCTGTCCGGAACTCATTTTAACGCTTTCTTTTTACATAAATACATTCATTTCATCATAATCATTTCATATTGAGTTCATAGACTGTAGAGTACATTTCCTTACATGTTTCAAAACGGTTTGGAATGCATTTCGAAAATGTAAATTATGGTGTTAGGTATAATTAAAATAAATCTAATGTACAATCAATGCACTTCATTTATTCTAAATCGTATATCGAAACGACATTTAAAAACTTTTCTCGTTAATGTATTAAAATGAGTACAATGTTTTGTTATAGTTTTATGGATAGTAAATTAAAATAATGCTAAGTAACTGAATTAAAGCATTGCAGCTACGTAAAAGCAATCAAAAATGTGCATGCTGCATGCTGCACAGAACAATTCCGTTTTGATTTCTCTTTGTCGTTTTACTAAATCGCTGCGTACATATTGTGTTCGTATAACTAGCTAGCCTACTCGTAACACAAACAGGTGCCAACTTTTATGTAATTAATATTGTCATCTGGCTAACGATACGCATATGCTAAATCGTTCACAGTTAGTCGGCTGTCACGTCAATGTTTCGCTCCCTGCAGCTTAGCACAATACGAATGGCACAAAAATGCGCATGCATATGAGACCGGTTTGCTGTAATTAAACCTATTTTACAGAGCCCGTTTCATTACCGGCGCGCACGTGCACACGCAAACGCACGGCCAAGCCGTTCTGCCGTCGCTGTGTTTAGCAGATGTCCTTACGAGACGCACCCGGGTTGCCGTACCGTACGGCAGCATCTGGGAAGCCGTAAATTGAATGCGCTGCAATTTGCGGGCAGGGATTCTTCAAAGGGAAAGTACATCAAATGACACCTTTTTTCGCAGAACCACAGACAAAACGGAAGGGCGCCCTTCGGTCGCACTAATATTACATTTATCTTTGTCGAGCCAAACCCCACCGTATGTGGCCACCCCACGCGCGGTACGTCCTTGCACGACCGTTTCTTATGCGCAACCCAGGAAGCATAAGCTTCCCGCTGGCTCAGTCGCAGGGAGGACAATAAAAGGAGGCAAAAAACACACACATACACATTTGGGGAAATAAATATGCCGGCCCCAGGTATCGTATGCCAGCCGTTACTGTTATTCTCACCTGCAAAGCGGCGACCGTAGGCGGCACCGGAGTTTTCCCGATTGTCGAGTTTTTCCCGGTGCGCGGGAAAACCATGGGAACGGGCCTGTAAGGGAAATGATGGAGTGACAGCAAGACAGGCGGTTTCACTAGAGCAACGCATGCCACGACACCGGGAAAGGGGATCTTCAAAGGAAAAGCCATCGCTAAGCGGGCACCTTTTCGCAACGCCCGGGCTCATTTTCCGACCGGCAGTGAAACTACGGTGGCTCCCGGCGGCTGGAAAACCCCGTCTGAGGCTGCTGGTATCCTCTTATCGTGGTGGCGTGGTGTGTTTTTGTCTCGTTCTCTCTCCTTCATCCTGCCACTCCCAGAGTATGTGTGTGGCACTTTCAACCTCAACCGTTCCGTTCGTTTTATCACCCCAGAACTGCGGGACGGTTCCTAATGTGTCTCGCACTGCACTTTGGCACATCGTACCGAGCTGGCACTTCCAGGGTGGTGTGGTGGGCGTACGTCGGAAAATGGAGGGTGTACCGGAAGCGCCAAACATATTTGCATAATATCACTTTCATTTCATTATCATTTGCCACACATGGCGGCGACATGGGCGGCTTCACAATCGGGTTTTTGGGTGGAATGCAGAAGGCACAAAAGGAGGGCACTAAATAACAACAGGCGGCCCTGTCGCACCCTGAGGCACTCCGTTGCAGAGGACCGTCTAGCACATGATCAAGTACTGATTTTTTTATCGCCCCCGCAACCAGGGGGACAATAAACCGAGGGTCGAGCCAGCACGCGGAAGGAAGTAGTTTTCGAATAAAAACATAATCCATTTTCCAGCCACCGTACACAAATTACTTCAAATTATAATCAAGCGTGGGGTGGTTTGGGTTTTGTAGCCCCAGGGGAAAAAACGCACACACACACGCGCCAAAGCAGACGCTCGGTAAAAGGATTTGCTGCCCACACAAAACGAGGGTGCTCGAGGCGTTCAGACCTCTCCATGGGGTACGTTACTCACCGGCAAGACCTTGAAGGTGGCGTTAGAAAGATGGAAACAAGAGAAGCAACGTAACAAGGACACGAACGCAGACACACTCGAGTACCGTCTGTGAAGGTGCCATCGAGACACGAAGACCGTAAGCAGCTGCAAGTGGATATGGGTTTTTTTAATGTGCGAAAAATGGTGCACTTGGTGTTTGGAATTTTGAGAACCGAACAGAAGGCATAACTCCCAGCTGGGGAGGCGATTGAGCCGGTATCTTTGGCTGTAAAGGTCAACAAATGTATTCGTTGTTTTGTTTATGCTATCGATAAGAGGTGGCTTTTTTTTTGGGGGGGGAAACGTTTCGCATTTCATGTTGTGCCGTGTGATACGGAGCAATCGAGAGAATAGCTCTCATTTAAGATAGGTTATGCGGCGTTTACTATAATGTCGGATTTAATTTGTCGTGGCGTTTCTAAAGCTTTTGGATTTCAGTTGCTGAACAATCGCGGGATCCTTTTTTACAATAGGTACCAAGATCGATCCAAAAGAGCAAGAGAGCGAATCCTTTTAAATTCACGTTATTTATTCATTTTTATGCGTTCCACTTATGCGAGTGGCAACTCACTATTTACTTGACGAAACTGAACATTGTCTAGTTTAAACATCTTGTGCGAACAGTTGCATTTAAAATAAATAAAAGAACAATTGATTGGGAAGAAAATTTGAGCTTAAATTACAAAACATTCTATATCTAGTATAATCCAGCTTGCATTTGAATATCAGTAATGTGGAACATTTCACATTTCTCTTCAAAATAAACAACTAGTTCCGATATGAAGCAAATCAATCGTTTTAAAATAAATGTTTGTTTGCCACATTTCATCGCAATATAAATTTTTTTCAGTAACATCTGCTTTTACCTCATTACTGAGTATCTTGATCTCTTTCATGTACAAAAAGGGATATACAATTGCGCTTCCAAAGCGAGCGTAAATTAAAACATTCCTTTTCGAAAGAATCGAATGCCTTTTTTTTGTCCCGTTCATGTGCTGAAAATTGCACAACCGTTTTGCGCCATTGCATCATCCTCGGGGGGCATTTTATTACGAAAAAAAATAATCCTTCCCAACCCACCTCACTTGGCCGGCCGAAAGCTGCCCGAGAAGCGTTTTAATCATGCCCCATCGGGTGAGCGAATTTCGAAAGAAAGAATCACTTCAATCGAAACCCGGTTGTCCGATCGGTGCCGAGTGGTGCAGAAAATCGCCCCAAACCCAAACACAAAACTCTTTCTGTTGACACAGCGGCCCAGATTACATGGGCCGGAGATTGTTTGTTCGCCGTTATGTACCCGGCCGAATGGGAGACATAATTTAATTACTAATTTAACGGCAACCGAGCACGCGCTACCGGGCAAGATCAAAGACCGGTGCCGTTTTGTTTACCGTCGATCGAGGGGACCATTTTATCCCGAAGCGCTTCGGTTGACTTTTCGGTCGAAAAGTCGGCTTTCCCGGGCTCTGGGGTCCAATTCCGCACTTCAGCAAAGCTGCCGGTTCCCGGAGGGCAAATCCGCGGATGCGCACCGGTATTAGCGAGCGCCAATAATTGACAGTTGCTTTCGCGAATGTTTGCTCACTTTGGCTGCTCTCATGCTCGACGGCAGGTGGACTTAATTTTCCCCCCACACACACACGTAAGCCCACTCGCCGTGGAAACGCCCGGCCCAATAATAACACACTACAAATCCGGCTCCCGGCTCACAGTAGGATAATCCACCGGATGCTGAACAACCGGAGTGTGGAACAAAACGAAAATCTTTCTTTTCACCGCGGAAAGCAACACACACACACACAAAGCGAACGGGCGCGGGAAACAAATCGCAAGTGATTAAGTCGCAACAACCGGCCGGTGGGAGGTTTATTTCCCTTCTTTATCGCTCCACTGTGGGCGTCCCGGGTGTTTTCCCTCCCACGGTTTCCCGGGCGCCTAATGAGCGGATGTGCCGCCGGCTTTGTCACGTATATTGTGCAACATTAGCATAATTTGAAACGAATCCTGCGTGGCGTGGATTTCTCCCGGCCTTGAAGGCTCTCGCTCGCGCGCGCGCGCTCCGATCCGACGGTGTCAGCGTTTTCCATTTCCATTTTCCATCGCCTTCTTTTCCTTCTGCAACAGCATCACCATGGCAACATCCGATCCACCGCTCGAAGGAAGCCGTCCCCTTCAGCGGATTGACAGCGAGAAACGGGACAAAAAAAACACAAAAGATCGAAGCTGCTCGTTTGGTTTCGGATTGTCTTTCGGTGCGTTTTGGCTTGCTTTTTGTTTTCCTCTTGCTGTTGCTTCTTTTCGTTATCATTTTTTCCGCACGCCTGGGATGAGCAACGGCAACGAAAACTCGGGGAGCGAGGGAGCCATTTTTCATTCTAATCTTCATCCGCCCGACCGCCACGAGCCACAACCGAACGCGCGTTTCATCTCATTCGCAAGCCAATGGCGTGCGAATAATTAATATTTCGTGCGCTCCAAACCGGAAACATAAACAATTTAGATGTTAACGAGCGATTTCGTGCCCGACAATTACGCACAAACCCCGGGGCCGGTTTTGGCGTTTTGTTTTTGCCCACACGGAACATGGCACCGGCGCAAAGGGTGGTGAGAGGTTGGGAAGGGGGGAGGTAGAAACGGTCGAAAGGGGGGAGGAGGGGGGAGTGCCGAAGCGGCCACCCTGCGCGTGGGTGATTATTGCTCAAGCGTCGCGAGCCGTAAAGGTGCCGTAAGCCGTCACGGGCAAAAGTCAACTCGCGCCATTTTGGGGCTTCTGTTTTATGCTTCCGCCCAGTCTTGGCTTCCCACCCATCGGTGGGTGGGGACTTTTTCTTGCCCGTTTGCGCTCGCCTGAGATGGTACGCCGCAAGGGCCGGCTTTACGCGTGGAAGCATTTTCCGGCGCACCGTGTGAGGGAGCATATTCGCACAATGGGCCGCACGCCGTGCCATGATAATGCGTGATTGCGATAGATTGTGGGCTCGGCCAAATGAAACACGCTCCGGTGACGCGAAGATTACAGGTGAACCTCCGGGAAAGAGTTTACCGGAACGGAAATTAATGCCGGCATGGGGGCGGGGGGGCATGGATTGCGTTTGTCTTGGGGCTGGCGGATTTACGGGCTGACGTTTGCTGGTTCATTTACATTACAAATCAGCGGATGATGGCTCGGTTGCCATGAATCGATTAGTTCCAATAAAGCGCTCAACCGGAAAGATTATTCATTTATTATGCGTATGCAATATTCATCAAAGTTTTGGGAGGAAATCTATTATCAACAGTGAACAAAATCGGCAGCTTGAAGCACGGGTGTGAACGTTGCCAGCTGAAAGCTCTAATATTCAAATGAATAATTATTTGTGCTGTGATATACAGCCATTGCTTACGTTCGTTATATGACTTCTAGGACACATAAATATAATGCACCTAAACTCGGTTCAGTCAGTTCAAAAGCTTTAAGAAAGATCAAACCTTCCATATCCTTAACTCAGATACATTTTATAAGTAATGTTGTTTTCAGTTTACCTTCCAAAGGAGACAAACAAAAATAGTATTCATCTGAATCATTATGGATGTCATATTTAACTACGCGTAGTTTACTTCCATCGCATGCCAAGTGAGAGATTATTCCGCGAGCGGTAGTTTTTCATTCAATTCGAACCAATTTATATCATATTCCCACAACCGCACCGACACGAAGGTCAAATTTGTCATCCCAAAACTCTAATTTGTGACCTTGGTGAAACACCACCACCACCATCACCACTCGCGAGCACCTCTCGAAGCCCTTAGCACAAAAGAAAAGGAAAAAAATATGTCCCCAAAATGAAAGAAGCATTCCCCGGGTGCACCCTTGAACGAAAATGGGCTGGATTCGCACCACCAAACAAAAAAGGGCCTCAAAGCTTTTTCTTTGCGCTTTCGCGTTGCAGGACGATTTTTGCTTCATTTTCGCCCAGCTTCGCCCCACTCACCGGGGCAGCCGAGCAAAAAGTTAACATTTTAGCAAACGCCGCGAATGCAGGATGGAACGAGAGGAAGGCGAAGAAAAAAAGGTATCGTTTAATCCATCAGATAAGACACTTCTGCGAGGCCGTTTGATCCATTCAACGCTAACTTTCTTGGGAATTTAATTTTCTGTGTGATTTGCCCGGGACTGACCTTTTACTTCGAGCGTTTTTTTTTTGTCCTGTTTGGTTTTTCGCCATCGGCACCTTCTTCGGGGGCCTGGTTTCCCAGCGGAGGGTTTTATACATATATTTTTAAATTATTTCACTTGCCAGCAGCTTTCTTGGGTTTTGTCCCTGGGTGTTTAGGTGTGTTGTTCATTGCGTGCTTTCATATTTTAGCTGCCGTTACATTGCCCTTTCATCGCCATCGGATGATGAAAAACAATCTTGCCGATGGCAGTGGGATAAAATATTTCAACGGGACAGATGGCGGCGATCTGAGCAGCTACTGCTGGTGCTAAAAACTAACCGATGGGAGTGGGAAAATTAATGACATTTCTTGGAATGTTATCAATGTGGTATCATTACATGCGCGACTAGTTCCAGCACAATTGCTTAAGTATTGCTTAACTCACGATCAAGATAGCTTACCGAGCGATTACGCGTCAAAAAAAAGGCCTATTTGTTCGCAAATAAACTAGTAACTCACGCATGCAATGTGCTTCAATCAATGTACATCGTATAAGGAAACAGGAAACCAACCGAATGCAGCAATGTAACATTACGCGAGCAAAAGGACGGAAATGCGCCGAACCCAACACAAGCCGGAACGTTTTCTTCCACCTTGCGAGCAATAACAGCAACAAAAACAGGACGAAAAAAAATTAATTCAACCCCCACTCGTCACACGCCTTCACTGCCACGCAGATTCAAAAGGACACCACCACAGAGCGCCATACCGACTTCAAAGCACCATTCATCCCCCTTTTTGCGCAACGCTCCAGGGTAGGGAATGCTCGTGCAGGGACACGATCGTTCCCGTTCCTGGCCACCGCGGTTCCCGCGCACCTGACCAAACGAGCTACCGGTCGCGGATGCGGAAACAGATATAAAACTCCTCGAGCACACGGCGCTTACACGTTTATAGAAATTATAAACAAGACGGAGAATGAGCATCAAAGGACCGCCCCGGGATCGGTCGGGCCGTGGGAACCTGCGAATCGGGTGATAAAATGAAAAAAAAAACGTGAACGAGGAGCGTCTCCCGGAAATGGCTCACCGGACCGGAGGAGAAAAAGGATTCCGGGGGAGAGAATAAAAAAAAAACATTAAGAGCAGGACACCATTTTGATTTCGCGTGCGGTCGCACACAGCGCCCCCATGCGGCCGCGCGCGGAAACCATGCACCATGGGTTTTTGTGTTGGAAAGTTTTGCTGCTCGTTTTAGGTTTTTGTGTAAGTCCTCCTTCAACGCGATAGTGGAGGAACTGAATGGGGAAACACAAAATGGCCAAAATGGAGCCCCCCCCCTCACCGCGATTCCGTTGAAACCCGGACACGACGGAGGCAATATTCGGGTTTACGTGCTTTAGCTTGCCTTTTTTTTGTTTTGGCTGGTTCTTCCTTATTTGTCCTGCATCTCCTGTCCTTTCGACGGAGCGGTCGCCGTGTTTCGGCATCCTTCTTGTACCCTGGCCGTTATTTACTTCCCTTCTCGCCCTTTTGGTCGTTTCTACCCCCTTTTCGAAGGACGAAAAACAAGCTCGAACGTTCAGCGGCTTGCATCATATTTTGTCCTTCCTTTGACAGGGCGCCGGGCATCCGGATGGGGGGGGCCACGGTGGTTTGTGTGCTACATTTTTAACGTTCACCAGCGTCAACCAGCCTCCCCAGGATATTGCTGTTGACAGGACAATCGTCAAACATATTAACCTTTGGCTTTACGGCCTCGTTTTCGCCTTCCCTGCCAGTCGCTGCTGTCATCCTTCGTCCTTCCCCGGGCGTTGGCCCTTCTCGTTAGCGGCGCGTTTGTCCCGGTTCCCTCTACGCCCCCCCCCCTCCCCTCGGCGAACAGATGACGAAAAATGGGTGGGAAAAATATGGCCCCACCCATTGACCCATACCATCCTAACCGTCCCGTGCAATCCTTCGCCCGGCCAGCCAAACACGATTTTCTCCGAAAGGGCCGAAATTTGAACGTAATTGAAAATCTTTTCCGGCCCGATTAGGGAATTCCACCCTCCCCGTTGCCCGGTGTCTTGCCATCCCACGCTTGACCGGCCACCGAATGACGGATAATGGGTTCGGATAATGGAGGTTTATTAATTCTTTTATTTTCGCCCTTTCTCGTCCCTTCGACCGACGGTGGAAAGAGTTAAGAACGTCAAACCGGTGTGTGTACCTGCTGTTTGCTGCCTCTACTACTTCTACTGCTACTTCTGTTGCTGCTGCTGCTGCTGCTGCTAATCAGACGCCCACGACGACACGTCGGTACCCGAAGGTGAAGGAATTTCTCTGGCCAGCTTTTTTGATGGGCGAAATTTGTCACAAACCCCGTAGTGCGGTTTCCGGGCGGGCCATTAGTGGATGGTGGGCGTGCAAGGACAAGGTTCCAGCAGCGACAGGAAATTAAAATGGCAAGGATATTGGATATTTTCGCACCTTTACCGCTGACCCGTGCCGGCGGTGTAAATATGCTGCCAATTTGCGCCGGAAACGACCTTTGCTAATGTCGGTGAGAATTTCGCGTTCGGCGGTGTTGGACGGGGTTACTTTGCGCGCGAAGAACAATCAAACCACTCTGGGAAGAATAATGTTTGATTGCGAAATGAGCAGGATGCTGTTTGGTAGTGGATTGCGAGAATATTTATTACATGCGAATGAACAGTAATAAATTGATTAAATAGATAAATTCATAATTTCTTAAATAATAACTCCAAATCTTAAAATATATTACTCATGCATCTCGTCTAAAACACGTTTGTTGAATCGATTTCAACGAAAAGCCATCTGCTAAAATAATCATGCGTTTTTAAATAAATTTGATGCAACAATTAGGTTGATCAATTAATATAATTTAATAACATGTAGATTCCCCTGACGTGAGGAGGTTGATGATTTTTTTTTCTGGAAAATTGTAAACAGAGCCAAAGCAGTCACTTCACTAAGCAGAAAACACAAATCCATAAATAACGCCTCATTAGAATTTAGAAATTTATCTGCATTGATTTTTATCACCCACATTCCAGCCCAATAGCACTAACCTCCATCGCTTCAGAGGTATCGAAAAAAAGGAAATAAAGACGCCATTCGCTCGCCAGCTGCTCGAAGCATAATTAATACCGCTACATTCACCATCGCGGGTCCAATGGCGCTGTAAAAGAAGCAATTCAATTCCAATCGCTCGCCTCAACGAACCATCTCGGAATGGATTTCAATTGCGAAACCATCGCCATCGTGGGAAGCTCTCATAAATTTCGGCGACAAATTATCCACAAACAACGGAACGAACACCGAATTCGCCTCCACCACGTAAGTGTGCGGGCATTAGCAAAGGCATTATCACACACCCGCCCACATGCGCGCTACCCACCCACACACACTCAAGTTCGGGCTGAGGGAGGAATTATTAGCACAACTAAATAAACAGCCGTTTTAAGCCCTTCGATGGTGGTTATTAATTTAACGATAATTAGGCCATCATCCGGGATCGGGCAGCCGGTCCGGAGAGGGTGGTCCGGATGGGAGCCTTCATATCAATTCCCCCCCTTTCGTTCAGAACCCAATCAAGCGGCAAATCCATCCCTTCCACCGGCCGCTGGGTTTTGGGTTGGATTAAAAACCGACAGCTCGCCGGGCGGTCTTTATGCGCGTGCGATTTACCAATCCAACCGAAAAGGGACGGAAGTCGAAAACATGCTGCTTCCCGAACGGGATGATGAGGTTTTTGTTTTGCTTTCGTTTAGCTTTTCTCTTTCGGTAGGCAGAAGCTTGGGCGAATTTTTAACAACATCATTGCGTGCTTTCGAAGGCGAGAGAATCGAAGCGGCGAGTATAAACAACCGCTCCGGGCAGCCATCACAAGGACACCATAAACTTAACCGTTAATCCTAAATTGAGCAACTTTTTGCTGTCCGTAGCGCGTTCAATAGGGTGTGTGTGTGTGTGTGAATGGGTGGGGTTGTGAGTAGGCGAAAGAAAAGCCAGAAGAAAATTCCACCCGAAACCGAGCTAAGACGAGAAAATACGGTAATTGATTCACGTTCACCCCGACGCCGACCAACGCACGCAAACCAATCATAATCCACTATTTTGTGCCCTTTCGCCGTGTCCCCGCATGTTCCGGGGGCGATGTGGTAAACAACCGGAGATCCCTTCGGCACTCGGCGTGCCGAGTCCTTGAAGCGAGAAACGGCTCCTTGAGTGTTGACTTTCCACATCAGCACTTGTCGCACGGGCGCCAGGGCAAATACACTCGCGTAAGGACTTTTTGTGACAAATCGATTGCCCGAATTGTCGACATCTGTACCGTGAACCCTGCATCCACTTCGGTTCCCTTTTCCCCGCGCCCGAACCACCCACCCGCTCTCCCGCCAAGGAGGCGTCGGGACCTTCCCCGACCCGGCAGCATATGGAGTGGAACTTTATTTCTGTTCATATTTCAACACAATCTGGTTCGATGTTTACCGTACGGATTAGCATCATTGCCCAAACAGTCGTCGATAAACGGTAACGGGCGTAAGGCTGTTACTGCCCCTCCCCCCTTCCAGCCCACCTCCCCTTCATCCATCCCATCGCTCAACTCCCCTCGTGCAGGATACAAGCCACGAGGGCAGGCAGCCAGCAGTACTTGGCCGTATTTGGCTGTGTTTCCGTTTCCCGGGCCGGGAATATGTTTTTCCTTTCGTATGCTGTTTTTTTTTCTTTTGCTCTCCTCTTTTTCTCCAGCCCTCTACCTCGGGCCTCTCGCAATTCCACTCCCCGGGGGCGTAGGTTGTGCTGGGAAAACTTCACAGGCTCCTTTTCGGGGAGCGATTTCACCCGCCACGGAGCAACTCGACGGCGTCGTCGACCAGGATCGAGAGGATCGGCAAAATGTTGCTTCGTAAACATGTTCGCGTGTTCGTCCATTTCCCAGCCACCACCGGGATCCGTTTGCGCGCGGTTGCAGGAAAATAAAACTTTGGATTCAATTCGTCCTTCCTCGAAGGAGACGAAGCGGGGAGGCCGCGAGTGTGCGACAGAAAAACCAGAAAAGCTAAATAAAATAAACCTCAACCCGAACCGGGCGGCGTTTGGCACGGGCTGCAAGCATCGGGCATGGTGGAGCATATAAAAAAACGCTACACACGACGAAAAATAATTCCGTGGCCGTGGGAAATATCCCCGGTTACTTATTTTCTCGTTTTTTTTACGACCCACTGTAGCCCTCGGACTTTGGAGCAGCCGGAATCGAGTCCCTTAAAGCTTTTATGGGCGCGGGATTCGTGTTTGTTTTTTTTTTGCGCTTTCCATTTCCGATTCGCGCGACTCGTGTTTCTTTATCATTTTAGCAAATTCCATCGGCGATTGAATGAAAACATGCGTTATCATTTATTGCACCGGCTAATGGTGCCAGAAATGGGACATCATTGTGGCGTATTTTGACGCCTCAATAGACATCGTGGCGTTGAACTTTTCACGATTGATTTGAGCGCTATTTTAGGACCTCGGTTGATGAGACCATCGTTTGTGTTTGAGCTTTGCAAACATTGAAATTGGCTGTCAAGCTCCTGTTCACCGTTGCCATGGGTAACGTAATTCTATTTTTCCACGACCTTTCTGTTCACCTTTCATGCACCCATAGCTTACTGCGTTTGATTGCCATTACTATGGATGATCATTTGCATGTTCAATGGCACGACAGTTCGCCAAGCGCAAGAGCAAAACTTATGAGCTGTTACATTGTATGAAACATGCTGTATATTTCAAACCAAACCACTATCAACGGTGGACGCTAACCGCGAGAAGCACTCGCCTCGAATACACCCCGGTGAGTGCATTTGCCGGTGCCACGAAACGCGCAGTTTATGGCGCAGAGAATTGGTGGCGATAATTTTCAATTTTTCGAAAACGATTTCGCCCCATAACGCGGGCAGAAAACACTCGCCAGGTGTTGCATTGGAGTTGCACCAGCATGAAAAAAGGCTATCCTTCTGGCTTACCACACTACAGTGAAGGCAGAAGGGCAGAAAAGCTCGCCTTTCCTCGGTTGCATCGATGGCTTACCACACCGGCGAGTTCGATACAGACCGATGGAACGTGTTTCTTTCGAATGGAGCCATATTTTGTACGTGGTTTATTTTATCCCCGCATATTACGTGTGTGTGTGGGGGTGAGAGTGTTTTTTTTCCACAGGAGTTTTGCTCGTTTTCCTACGTTTTTTTTCTTCTTCTAAACTATCCTTTAGCAATCGTTTTTGCTGGCTTTCTTCCGATCGTGAGCTCGTTTAGGTTGGGGAGTTTTCATTTTGCTGTTGGAAATAAGCAAACTGCTACTTGGGGGCAGTCTGAGGCAGGCTAAAAAAATCCAAGTTTAAAAAATAAAAACATAAAGAAGAAAAGCAACAATTCCTCAAGACGTCCACCGGTGCCGAAATCGAAAAAACCTTCCCGGTATGGACCTCCTCGATCCAACCCATCGCACCCCAGCTCGCACCGGCACGCTCCAAGCGACCGAAGCGTTCGGTAGAAAGAAAACAGAAACAACCATAAATGGCTCAACTTACCCGGACGGTGGCAGGGACGCACCCTACGCAAAGGGCAAGGGCAAAGGAAAGCAACAAACGAAACACAGCTGCAACAAAAAGAAAAGAAAAAAGGCGAAACAGAAATGACCACGTTCGGGGTGGAGCCGGATCCTTCAGGACGAAGGATGTAAACCAATTTTCATAATCGTAAATACGAATAAACTCTAAATCCCAAAATTGTAATATAAAAACGAAGAAGTTATCACATTTTATTCGTTTCGATTCCGCAACGATCCCGCCCCCTGGTCGCGGGTGTCGACGTTCGATTCGGTATCCCTTGGCGCCTTTGGGGTTGAGTTGGCGTTCGAGTGTGTGTGTGTGTGTATGTGGCCACTACCCATCGCTTCCTTTCTTGGCTCCTTGCACTCTCTCTCTCTCTCTCTCTCTCTCTCTCTCTCTCTCTCTCCATCAGTGGAAAACTCACCCGCTACGGAAGGATTGAAGTTTTTCCTCACCATTGCCGAAATGGGACGGAATTCGGGTGGAGTTGTTGTAACACACCAAGCACGGGCACGGGCACGGGCAGACAGTCTTGGGGTTTTTGATAAAAACGCCCAGGGTTTCATGCGTCCCATTCCCCAGGTTCGATGTTTATCTTGCGTCTTCTCGGTTGCGTCGCTGGCACCGGGCAAGGATATCGCGCGCGAGCTCGCCCTTCCCAAGCTGCTTCCGAGCTTATCGGATACCGATCGCGTAATCCTTGTACCAATTTGACGCTACAAGCGAAAACCAATCCCAAATTGCAATACGCAAAGCCCCTCGCGTAGTGAAGGCGAGTGAAAAACGAGAGAGAGAGAAAGAGAGCGAGAGACAGTAAGCACCGCCGCAAGTGCCGTAAGTCGTGTGAGTGTGTTTTGGATGTTTCGTTTTTTTTTTTTTCGTTTTGGTGTTGTAGATTTGTTTTTCCAGCGGGCATATGTCGGCGCCCGGATGCAACAAGAACCACCGAAGCCAAACCCGTTCATCACGGCGAACGGCGAGAAGATATATATTTATATTCCGTAGCAGGAGCTTTCCGTTGCCGGCGCAAAGCAGCTGCTTTTCGGCACCGGCTTTGCGAGTCCTTGCGATAGTTTTGTCGCGACATACGACTGTCGTCGGGTCGGGTTTGGGTTGTCCTTTTTTTTTGCTCTCCATTTCTTTCTTTTTATCCATGATCCCAAACCGTCGATAGCGCGCCAGTTGAGGGACTTTTTCCCCGTTCCCCGGCATGGGATCGAAGGACGAAACGTATGCCCCTTTTGGGGTGAGCCCCAAAAACACGCACGGCTTTACAGCCAGGACATTCAAGCGGACCGGGGAGGCGCTTTACAAATCCTTTCTCCTGAAAAAGAGGAAAAGAAACTGGCCCAAACGCTGCCAACCAGGGGGTCGTGGGTCGATCGGCAACCGACGGAGTTACTTCATTTATCGAATCCCAGCATGAAATCCAACTCGCCTGCCTTGCCGATCGTAATCAGTAGAAAGCGTTTCCAATAATCGTTCGGCCGAAGGATCGGAAACAAATCCTTTCCCGGGAGGCGTGGGTGGCAGTGAGTGTGATGGGCTTTTCTACTTTGTTTCCTTCTTGCGCTTCAATGTTGCGATCGCTTCAAACCCATGCCCCGAGCCCGTTTCTAATCAGCTTGACAGTTTACAGCGCCGTCCCCGGGCAAAGGACGACGATGGAAGTGAACAGCGGTTGGCAAGACTATTTGTTCTCCAAACGATGATTGCCGATCGTCGTTAGGTTTCGGTGTATTATTTGAGGCACAAAGTGGGAGTGGATGGGAGCTAGAAATTGAATTCGAATGGTGGAAGGCGTAAGCACCTGGGTTGCGTTCGTTTAAAACCCCTACAAACTCATGCCAGCGCCCGTCGATTGAGGAGTGGGTTTTTTTTTAAATGTAAATTCCCTCTCAGTTCGAATAAATAACTCCATCCGATCGGCGGGCAGCACGCGCTTTGTGGTGCATATTGTGCGAGCTGTGAATCGTGCCAATTCCGTTTGCTGCATTCACGATGGCCACGATGGTGTGATAACCCTGCTGGGTTGCCAATTTCTCGGGAAACTGCTGAGTTGGAGTGAATGTTACTCTCTGGCCACGTTCTCGTGCGATTTCGTCCCAGACGCTGTGTCGCTTTTCCGTAGCCCCCCCCGTTGAGCGATATTCGGTTCGATTGATGTTTCTACAAATCAGCAGAACACGCGTTTCTCGGAGCCACTCGGTGTGGATCCTGACTCGGGCTTCGGTATGCCGTGCCAGCTGACCGTGAAAAATGTGTCCTGGCGTACGACAGCGGCATCACGCCACGAGTGGTGTTTCGTTCGTTTGACTTTTATTCGATCGATTTCGATTTGGTGAACAATATTGACCGGTCTTAGTCCTTCGTCGTGGACAGGTCGACGCTTGGGTGCTCATAAGCTACATCATACGAATATTTGTTCCATTCTTTGAATGCTTTCCATGTACGATTTGAGCAATTGTTAGCAGGAAATATGAGAGCAAATTCGCTATCAATCGGACTCTCAGAAACATCCGGAAAAGCGGCTCTTCATCCACGTTGTTTGATACAGCGAAAATGATAAACAGTTCTAGAGAATACGCGAGATAAGTTTACTCCCTAATTTTTTAAATTAATTGCCAGCTCGTCTTTCATTCCACGTACCATCGCTTTATCTTTTCCGGTAAATTAATCTTATCACAGGGGGCCCCAAAGTGATAAAATTATCACATAAAGTACACATACCCTACCTGGTTGGCTCGAAAAGCCACCCTCAAATATCATTACAGCGCTCAAGGACATTTACATCTATTAGCGCAACCATCGATCGCGTCTAATCGGCGTTTCTGGGCGTTCGAAATCTCGACCGGCGTTGTTAATTTATCATTAAAAGATTAAAATTAATTCCACGCCGCTGCCCGGCGGCACGGATTTCGGGCTAAATCTTACAAAACACCTAATCCCGCTACTATCGATCGAAAAAGCCCACCAGCCTGCCCGGTAGGACGCACCGCGGACACCATCTCGAATTCCAACTAATGTCACACCCCAAAAAGGGTGAACCTAAATCCTTTCCACCCTCTTGATGGGCTGGTGGGTGGAAGATTAACCGACCAGCACCAAACGGTGACGCGCGCTGTTGATCGCCGATCACCCCAAGGGTGATTCGCTTTCGGTGCTCGGTTTTCGGAATCGATTCGTCCTTAATCCTCCGGAGACAGCTCCTCGGTAGCGTTGGATAGCCAACGCTGACAAACGCAAACGAGGTGGGCGAGAGAAAGAGAGAGAAAAGAAAAAAACGGAGGTGTACAGAACAAAGGAAACGCGGCTTCAGCGTTGCGATCCTGTGGGAGAATTCCGGACCCCGGACGCTAATAATAAACAACTCCTTGTTAATCTGAGGCACGTAATTACCCCAATAAATCATCCCAGTAGCTGATTAAACTTGCCGCCTTCGCCGAAAGCTTTTCGCGCGCTCTCCTTTCCGGTCCTTGGCCAAGCCCAAGTCCAGTGGGAGGGCCTCCGTTTTCGCATCGCAGTGTTGGTACGCTAATCAAAGTGTCCCGTGGGGAGCCCTGCGTAGATTCCCGCTGCTGTCACCGTCCCGACTGATGGATGGATATTCGCAAGGATTGCGAGATGAAGATGGCAAGCCAGTGGCGCCAGCAAGGCCCTTGCACGCTTTGCCTTGCATCGAAACGAAAGGATAAATGGTGGTAATTGTTTTAATTTTGATTGAATCATCTTTTCCACCGTGTGGCGCACTGAACTACTCTGCGTCTCCGGAGCCCGACGGCGATGGTGGGATGCGTTTTTCACCCGGTCCCGGGAAAGTGTTGATTGCGAATGGTAAAAGCGACCGCGAGGAAAACTCTCATTCGTCCTTCTCGACTGGACGATGCGCCCGACGGGGGAAAATTTGCGCATTCGCGCGAGCAAATTGCGTCACCTTCTTTGAGGTCGCACGGTGGCGCATAATCGCATTCAAATGAGCTTACCCTTAGAAAGGTGCCGTTCGATGGAGCTCTTTCGTTTGTTGACGCAGCTGCTTTCGTATGTTGAACGGGAGTGTATTTTTTTTTTGCTTCAACGCCATGTTCGGTTTGTTGAATTTATTAGCTTTTTTTTTGATACGTTTCCCTCTGCAACTGAAGGCTTTATTTACTGTGCGTTATTGGATTCAATTGGGTTGTCTAACGATTGGTTTATTATTGCGTTACCTCAAACCCGGGTGAGTCGGGTGCAGGCAGAACTGTATGCAATATGTTGCAATGCTGCGGTTGGGCTTATTTCATGGTTATCAGCAGCACCAAATAGATTATATTTGCGCTCTTTCGAGCGCACGCAAATATGTGCTATATATTATCATTTCAACAGGAGAAAAATCAATGCCACGACTACAGAATTGATCAACACACGAGCTCACATTTCCATTGGGATTTTGGCTAAACCAACCGGTGTATGTAAACTATTTACTAACCGTTTGTGTGCCAAGCGCAACTGCAAATTGTCTGCCGTACGGTGAAAGCAAAACCCCGAGATCGATCAATTGTGTGCAACCACGCTCGATCGATTGTGGGGTACATATTTTCAGATTACGTTTTCCTCCCTGACTGCAAAAACCCCAACCGATGGCCATCAACTTCCCGCCGATCAGCAGGTGAGGTTGTTTTCTTTCGCAATCAGCGTAATTGGTAACGCTGGTAAAGCCCAAAATTATTGACATTGATGTCGTATTTCAAGCGTTTTCTTTTAAATATTGACTACGTCAACACATCGATTATGCAAAACGCGCTTGGTTTCGGTTACGCGGGGCCATGACATCGAACCAATTCGGTGGTGCATTCGAACCAACGCCGGCATGTAAATGGTTCGCTTCGTTATTTACCCCCGGACCCGGCACTCTTAATAAATCGCCATCTCGCGTGTGGCAGAAGCCACATCAAAGTTGCAAAATGAAATTAATATAACTCCCACCCAACGCAACGTGCCGTCAGTTGGGGTTTTTTTTGCTCGCCCCACATCAAAACGTGGAGCTAAAATTACACCACGAACGGTGACTCACGGGGGCGTTTTGGGAATGAATTTCGTTTCAATTAAAATAATTACACATGCATCTCGTGGGAAAAAAAACAGAACCCACTCGAATGGCAGCTGACGAATGCACCGGCGACATGGTTTGACGTGGCGTTGAGTTGGGTTTGATGGCCGGGGGGGACATGTTTAAAATGGGAGCTGATTTTAAAATTTCATCATCACCCTAGCAAAAGGGGCTGAGTTGGTTGGGCTGTATGTTTATGAACCTGTTTTATGTCATAATCAACGCGTGCGTGCATGCGTCCTCGAGCAACAAAAAAAAACACTAATCGCGCGATAACATGAAACGAGGTGTAATGGTACAAAAAAAAATGGCAACAGCCTTTGGGGCTTGTTCCAACAGCCCCAGCCACACGTACCATTCCTGTGGAGCCGAATGGAAATAAATTAAAACCTAAGCCCCATTAATTCGTCCTCGTGCCATCACGCGGCCCACTCCCATGAGAGCTTCCTATCAATTTTCCCACGTGGAGAGGTTTTCCGAGCGGTAGCACGAAATTCAATCACGTTTGATTCGCGTGTCTTTTTTTTTCAACACCACCCACTGGTGTGTCCTTTTGGCGAGCGCAAATGCACACCCACATGCCATTATTGGAATCGCCAGTGGAAATAGATCGAACAGTGTGGGTGAAAAAGGCGAATAGAGCTCGAATCGGTGCCCCAAAAACCGAATCGCCCCGACATGTCTTTGCGCGATAAATAATGCATGATGCAATATGCGTTGCATATTGGTGAAAAAAGGGGAGAAAAAAAGGGGAGAGAAAAAATCACTCCCGCCCGGAGGGAAAATGCAATGTTCGGTTAGTTCTTGTTCTTTTTTTTTTTTGCTTTGGTGCTGTCGTTTTTACCCTGCACATCATGGGGGTTCATTAATTTTGAACAAACGGTTGAATGTAACATTCGATACGAGTTTGATGTGGGTGCGTTTATTTATTTTTTTTTTTTTGCTTTTCTGGTAAAATCATCACATCAGTGTCAACCCCAACCGGGAGTGGTTCCGGGAAAGGACTGCGTGTCCTTTTAAGCCCACTCGTCCTGGATTACATCCCGCTGTTTGTGCTTCCCGCGGCTCGGTATGACTAATCGAACTGTCGAGAACGAGTATGTAAAATGCATGGAATGTAAAATGATTGTGATTTTGGAATTTTTGAAATTTGGCGATATTGATCATAGTTCATCATTTCCGCACAAAATGATTACAAATTCCATTCGATAGCCATAATGGTTTGCTGGAAAGAAACGCCTTACCATCGTTGCGCTTTAAATTCGTTCTTATCGACCGATCAAAATGTTCTCTAATCCTGGCCCGCTGGCACGATCCTGAATCCGGAAAAGCAAAAACGAACGCATAATGTTGCCCAGTCAAGAAGCAACAACCTCCACGAAGAAGAAGAATCACAAAATCATTAATCAAACCAGTTAAACAACCCATTTTGCCTTCGTTTGCTCACTTCAGGCTGGGCTTTGTTTCTTCATCGACGACAGAACGGCCAAATCACACTCACACACAAGGGCCCAAAAGCGCGCTCTTCTTCCGCAAAATTTTCCGGCACAATCCAGCCCCGGGAAAATGGAAACGCTTCGGGAGATAAACGATTTGCGAGCGGTGCGAAATTGGCACCAATTTGTAGCGGCCGTGCGGCCGAACGCTAATTCATAAATACACACTCATCGTTTTGGGGTCTGCCGAGTGGGATGGGGGGGGGGTGGTTGGGAGGACAGAAAACCCCCACACCTTTTCCCCACTCAGGACACGCTCCACCGTAGACCGTACTCCAAACTTCCGACGGCCCGCACCAAATGACAAATGACAAAATTCCCAACGCCGGGGGGGGAAACGCCCCGGGTGGATGACGCGCGGTAATTGGGTGGAAGCGATCCCTTATCCTGGAAGCGGGACAGTGGCCACCGGTCAACCGGATGCCCTTTTTAGTGGTGCCCAAACGCACCTTCCGTTGGGCGTGCGTTTACTTCCGCGCGAGTGGAAAACAAAATGCGAACCAAAGCGCCGATCGGTTGAGATGCTGACGTCCTACGGGCGTCCCTGGCCTGACCGAACCCTGTCACGTGCCCTTACCATGGACAGGTGGTGTGGGTGGGTGTTTGGGAAATGTCAATCACCCTCGCCCCCCCTTTCGAGCTCGAGGGACGCTTCGATGCGTCGTATAAATTTTTGGCTTCAAGTGGAAACAACAACAACCTCGGCCGCGAATCCCAATCCCTTCGAATACCTTTCCTGGGGGACGGGGTTGAGTAGCCGAAAGAAGGCGTAGGCGTTGGGTGGTAGGATGAGGGTGTACTCTCAAGCACCCACCCATCATCCCGACCGACTCCCACCGAACAGGGATCAAGCGACGGCTGCACGGAACCGATAGCGGGCGGAATTTAGCGACCCACCGGAAATTACACCGGGTGATTGATTTTCATCCCGCAGCAGGCCATGCGAAAATGTGTTTTTTTTTTTAAGAAAGTTCCTCCAGCGCCTTCATCCACCTCCGCTCGCTCAATCAACCGTGGGTTTGTGTAGTAAGCATGATTTTACTCTCCTCGTGGGGTATCGACTGACCACGCAGTGAGTCGGTTGTTGAATGAAGGGTGGATTTACAAGATGATTCGATGCTTCTTTCAGTAGCTAGCCGAAAATAGCTTTTCTTGGCAGTACAAACCCACGGGGGAAAAAGGGTAGATTACCCACGGCACGAGTTGAATAATGTTCTAAAAACCAAAAAAAACGTTCAGCGAATCGTTCTACGAAAATTCACACTTCAAGGGTTTTGTGCACAAGAGTACCGCAAAACAAATATAACCCTTGAAATGTGTGCCATTCCTTAAAGCAAGAAGGATAGATTAGAGTTCAAGCATTTGCATATGATTGTGAGATAAAAATGCTGAATGTGTTTCATTATTTAAAGTACATTCGTGTTCAATCCGCTATATGCTTCTCATTTTCATCCAGCTGCTATTTCTCAAAACGTATTACATTAAAATGTGGATTAGTCGTTTTTCTGGCATATTTTATCAAGCCCAAACATTGAATAATTTGTCACACCATCTTCAAACCACGTGATTGAGCGGGAACATGAATTTTCCCAGTTACATCGTATTAAAGCAGACTGTTTTTTTTGTTGATACTTTTCCTCACATTAGTTGTGAACCATTTATCACCGCCTGTTCGTTCGTTTTGTAAATTATTTACCAGCTTCCTGCGCGTGTTCTTCCCCGTGTTTGCAGGCTCCGTACAGGAGTCGTGTTCCCGGCACCAGTACACACAGTTCCTAGATCAGCCTACGGCGGGGTTTTCTCGAAGATTTCATGTTTCTACGCACAGCCCGCTCCCGGAGCTCGCCCGAAAAACACCAACCCGCCCGGGTTCGCAAGGCACGAAAGTTCAAGCCATCCGAACCACCGAGAGAGAGAAAGAGAGAAGGAGAAATGGTAAGGCGCAAGTGAGACGCAGGACAAAAAACACCCGCAAGGCGTCTATCAAACTCGCATAAAACAATGTTCGATGTTAAATCAAATAAAAGTGGGTTTATAAATTTCTCAAAAATCATAAATACTTTCCGAAAAGGAAGCCACCACCGCGCCACCGCCGTCTTTCGCCACTGATTGGGTGGTATCCGACAACGCAGGATGGTGACGACGACGGCGACGGCGCTGACGGCCAGGACACGCCGCCTGCGGAATCCTTTTGCGCGTTTCGTTTCGTCCTGCGGTCTGGTTCGCAGCCAGAGTCCAGGAGCCGAAATGTGGGGAGTGTGGAGGAGTCCGAATTTTCTTTTCAAATCCTCGCGCACTCCCCCGACGGCCACCCACCACCGAACCCTTAACCCCTTTTCCACCCGCGGCCGGTCCAGGGTTGGTGCGTTTTGCGAGAAAGTTGCGCATAAATTTCGCCCTCCGTTTGTGCCAGCACCAGAAGGCGCCTCAGGGGGCTAAGGACGGTGGCGGGGGTGGATGTGGTGGCCACAATGGTGGTGGTGACGGAGGGAGGGAGAGAAGAGCCCGGGAAAGATATTCTAACAAAAATGTACCAAAAATTCCGCTCATAATTAATAACATCAAAGCGGAGATCGGTAAACGGTTGCTGGCTCCCTGGCACCGAAAGCTCGCCCTTCTGCTGCTTGGTTTGTGTCTTTGATGGAACTTTTTGTTTCTCTTGCGAGCTTACCCACCCACACCCGTCCATTGGCCCTTCGCCTCAGCCGATAAGCGTGTAGTCATGCGATAAAAAATTAGACTCCAGCAAAGAGAGAGAGAGAGAGAGAGAGTGAGCGCGAAAAAAGAGGTAGGACATAAAAGATATCCCCGCTGATGCTGGGCGTCGGGAAATCCGGTCGTGGCGCGGGGAAAACTCGACTAATTTTGCTCCTTCATCAGCGTCCGTTCGGTGGAAAAATGGTACTTGTGAGGGGGGGGGAGAAAAAAAACGAATGTCGGAGCCACCCCACGGGAAAGCGAATTAATGTTGCCCGTTTTTGTGAACGTGTGTGGGCGATTTTGTTGTTTTTGTTCTTACCTTTATTATATCGGTCCGTGAATAAAACCATAAAACTGGTGCGAGGGAAACTCCCACCCTCCCCGGAACCGAGGTGGCGCAGGGAAAACCTCTAGGAACTAGAAAATTATACCACCAGCCGTCGGTTAGTCGCTTGCCTGGGTGACTGTTGTTGACTCGATTTTCCCGAACGGTTCCGATTTTTGCCCGTAGAAAACGCGTCCTGTTCGAAGGCTGGATCGCAACCCAAAACGCGCGTAGTTTTTTTGCCCCCCGATTGCTCCCGTCAGGTGAAAAACTTTTCCGACCACTTTTTCCGTCCTTCTCGGTGGCCGGTTCGGTGTTCGGTGGCTAGCGCGAACCGAAAGATCGCAAGAAAGTGGCTCCCAAACCGGAGGGTGGATCGGCTGCCCCGTAGCATAGTTCACAGTTTCCGGTCGGGATGGAATGTTGTTTGCCGTCCCGGGTACTTCCCACCAGGGCACGACTAGCCGCACGAACGGTGGGTGGTTTTTATTCCACCCTTTCCTGTTTTGTGGTGCTTTTTTTATTATTCCTCTACGCCGAATGCAATATTCTCCTTTCGGGAATCTTTCGAATTTTACTCTCCTCGGCTCGGTATTCATTTTATCACCAGCCACCTTTTTGGTGCACGGTTAGGTTCGTGTGTGTGTGGATGTTTTAGTTTCTCTTCTTTTTTTTCGTTCGTTCCTTTAGATTCCCACCATCGCTGCAGGACGACCCGGGCAGTAGCGCTTGAATTCCACCGGAAATGAACCAAAAATAAATGCGCCCGGCCATTGGCGCGGGAAATGGGAACCCACAGGGAAACGGCCACATCCACGGCGAACCAAGCGGCCGAGCTTGTTCGTGGAGTTTATTTATTCGCCACCGTCGCCGAATGCCATCGGATAGTACGTGTTCATTATTTAGCTAGCAGTGGAAAGATTTTGGAATGTTTCTCCCTCGTTGAGAGGGGTTTTTATGGACCAGGAACTACGTTAGTTCGCTTTTTTTATTGCCAGATTGATCGAATTTTATGGTTCTATTTTGTTGGGCGAAACGTAGCGGCGCTCGAGCTCGGATGACCTGGCATTGGCTGAAGGCTTTAGCAGTGTTTTATGTTTCATTGTTTTTTAATCTCTTTAGATTCACACGTCGTGGCATTCAAATTAGAACCCACTTAAGGTTAATTGTAGTTTTTGAGATGAATTTTAATAGGTTTGTATTTATTCTTAAGCCAATAATGAAAACTGCTCATAAGTAAATCATTGCGCTAAACATGAAAATAATTATTTTGATATGCATTTCTCATACCTGCTAACACAAGAAATGAAATATGTTGAAAATATCATTTGAGCAAAGGTGGTGTATTTATAAATATTTTTACATTTTAATTGAACAAAGAATATTAAAGTAACTTTTCTTCTAAATATTTCGACTAAATCCAATGGGTTTTAATAGTATTATTTATGTTGGAGACCATAACAACTTGATTTATTTCATGTTCAAATTGTTTTCTTGCTTCAATGTATCCAATATTACGATTCTATTGATTGCTTAATATCTTTTTCCCAAAAAAAAAGTATAAATTGGGTTTAAATACAACGAACTTATTGAAATAAAATTCAAATTATTATTTTCATTTGTTTTGTAATCGTAACGCCTTGTACTGGTCTTCTAACGTCTGACGTCTTAATTTTGAATATTCAAAAACTGTCTTGTTGATGTAACAATCTATAGCTGGTTTCGTTGAGTCTTGACTTATATCTCTAGCTATGCTGAGTTATGCCTTTTAAATTAAAAATTCAATACATTCCAGTAAGATTCAATGATTTTGCTTACTTCGTTCATTTATTCAATAAAAAGTCTTGTTTTAACACATTTTCCAGTGTATCAATCTATGGTGACAATGACCTAACTTTCGTTTGTATCATACGTTTATATCTGTGCAGCTCATATCTTTGTTTTTAAAATGTTTGCGTGTTAGCTTAATATAACGCTTGTTTTCGGTCAATCAAACTAGCTTGAAAAGCAAACTTTCTTGACTTCGAGTCAAATTTGATGGTATGCTGAAGTTTTTGCTCTCCTCAATCATAACAACCGCCATTTTATTATCACTTCGAACCGATTGCGGTCGGCACGCATTCTGTGAGATACGCCACCAAAGAAAAGACTGCAAGAGGTTTGACAAGCCGAGATTTAGCTGCAAATATTTGTGACGATCAACGGTCAGAAGAAAGTGCATCAAACAGACTAAATTGTGGGTGGCTGCGGTCGGTTTTTCTCAGTGATACATTCCGCCAAAGAAGTGCTTTTCGCTGCTGTTTTGTACGCAAGCAAGCGGTGGTAGCCATCGTTCCGTTGCGCCTGCTCACTCTCTCTCTCTCTCTCTCACTCTCTCACAAACCTGACGTCCGGTGCGCTAGGCGTGCCGGTGTGCGTGCGAAGAGCTCGAAGCACAGCTAGGACCACCATATATGAACGAAGCGCAAACACACGCATCCGCTGTGACGAAAGTGACGCGCGGTCGTTTTTCAACAACACTTAGCAATTGCAACCGTGCCGTCGGAGTGGGTCCGTTTTTCGATAGCTCGCCAGCGAAGCGTTAGTTCTGCGGGTACATTGACGAAGCTGCGCGCATAATTACCGCATTAAGTGCGCCCGCCAGTTTTCCCAGCCGTTCCGCGCCATCATCAACGTCGTGTCACAGGCTTGGCGTCTGCTTATCGGGTTCGGCTTAATCTGGAGAGTGTGTGCGTGTGAAAAGTGCGTTACCGCGCGGGCATACGTCGAATAGTGCCGAGTCCAGCAAAGGCAGCCCTTTGACAAGCAGAAGCCCTTGAGTGCGGTGGTGTAGTAGCAGGCGGTGCATTTTTTTCCAAGCAGCGGGAGCCCAAAAACAAACAAAAATGTCCGACAGTACGGGTTACGCGGTGAATGATCTTGTTTGGTGAGTTTTCCACGGTGTGGTGGGTCGGTTTGTTGTGTGATTTCGTGCCATTTCTCGCCCCGTGTCGGAGAAAAATGATGTTTTGATCCGTATGTGGCGGGGCTGGGAAATGGGGCGCCTAGCGACGGCACCGCGTTGTCGCGTGTGTGCGTGCGCCTGTGAATGTGATGTTGATTGCATTTTCCACCGCTCGCGGCGACGTCGCTGCGAAAGAAGCGGGAGAATAGACAACATAACCTCAATTGAGGGGTGGTTTGTTTTTAGTTATTTTTTTTTACTTTTATGCCATGGATACTAATATTTTGATTGTTTTCCTGTCGATCTATGTGAATGCTCGTCCGCCATCGCTCATACAGGGCTAAAATGAAGGGATTCTCACCCTGGCCCGGCCGCATCTCGGTTCCACCAGCAGAGTTGCGTAAAATCGCTGTCAAAAAGAATAACCCGGTGAAGTGCATCTTCTTTTTCGGATCCAACAATTAGTAAGCGTAATCGACACAGGAGTACTTGTGAACCAGATAGCGTAATTTACACTTTTCCAATGCTTCCGTTTTAGCGCCTGGATCGAGGAAACGCAAATAAAACCATATCTGGAGTTCAAAGAGTCGCTGCTAAACTCTTGCAAAACAGCTCAGTTCAAAGAGGCGCTGAAACAGATCGAAGAATTCCGTGTGAATCCCGAGGTAATGAGAAGACCTACCCGCTATCCTCGGCTAGCTACTATGGATAGCTCCAGCATTGAATGTAGTAACAATCTAATTTGTGGGGTTTGTGTGTTTGCTTGTGGTATTGTAGAAATTTCAGCCGCTGTTCGTTGGAGAAAATGAAGCTGCCAATCGCCCGGATCCGGACGAGGAGTTTAACAGATTGCGCGAGGGTGGTACCACAAGTGGTACGGAGGAAAGTGGCGCCGAGGACTCGCCGGCGGTCAACAACACGTCCACTCCAGCTGCCCTGGAGTCGGTGGACGACGTCTCCACACCGCTGGTGAAGAAGTCGGCCAAGAAGAAAGTACGTGCCTCGTTGCCAATCAAGTTGAACGTGGACAAGGTGGTGTGTGAACGATTATTACTTTTTTTGGTTATGAAAATTGTATTCCCTCTGTTTTCCTACATTTACATTTGGCCGGTTAAAGAAATCGCGTATATATAGCGTCTGTAGAACCTTCCTCTCGAACTTGCGTTCGCCTACCGCCTGTGTTCTAAGAGCAGTATTTTTGTTTTCTATTTTCGCCCAACAGACGTCGGTCACGAAAGTACGCTCGATCGGTAATAAGACGAAAGCTACCGCCTTGGACGATAGCACAACCGGTACGCCTTCTCCAAAGCGCAAGAAGAAGTTGTTGAACGATTCGGAACTGTCCTCGCTGGATATCGACAGTTACTCGAGCCCGGTTCGACGCAACGCCCCGGTTACGCATCTGTTGAACCGTCCGATGACCGTCAACCGGCCAGCCACACCCGAGATCGACATGTCGAGCGTTTCGAATGCGGTCCAATCGCGCAACATCAAGGCATCGGAGCTGAAGTTCGGCTTTCTCGGGCTGGGCGTTATGGGTTGTGGGATCGTGAAAAATCTTATCAAATCCGGCCACTCCGTTGTAGTCTGGAACCGGAGCGCCAACAAATGCCGCAAGTTCCAGGAGGTCGGAGCCCAGGTGGCGGAAACACCGTCCGACGTGGTGGAAATGACGGACGTCACGTATTCGTGCGTGTCGGACCCGCAGGTGGCCAAGGATGTATGTTACCCAGCCCGGTCGATAAGTCCGATAAGCATTGCTAGAATAATCGAAATTGTATTGTTATTTTTATTTGGGCCCAGATGGTGTTCGGAAATTGTGGAGTCATGTCGGCGACTTTAGCTGGCAAGGGCTATGTCGAGATGACCGGCGTCGATCCTGAAACGTCCAACGACATTAACGAAGCAATCATCTCCAAAGGAGGCCGTTATTTGGAAGCACAAGTAAGTGAGAAATTTATTAGAATCATACCAGATACAAAAGTCTTACAATCCTATATATTTATTACACGTGATTGTATCGTTAATTCATAACGGCTCATCCCTCTAGATACAAGGCTCTAAAACACAAGCGGAAGAGGGTACACTTATCATTCTGGCAAGTGGCGATCGGCTGTTGTTCGAGGAATGTCAAAGCTGTTTCGAAGCTATCTCGCGCAATTCCTTCTACCTGGGCGATGTTGGCAATGCGACAAAGATGAATCTTGTCCTGCAGATGATTTCTGGTATTACTCTGGCCGGCGTTGCAGAAGCAATGGCTTTAGGTAGGTGTTGCAATATGGCACAAATGTGTGATAAGTTAGGTGTGAAGGGACGGTAAAAATGACGAACGCCTTGTCTGTTTGGTTTAACCTACGTTAGCGGACCGTGCTGGATTGCAACAGAAGGACGTGCTAGAGGTGCTTGAGCTGACTAACATGTCGTCTGAGATGATGCTGCAAAAAGGCAACGGTATGTGTGAATAAAGCTTTTTGCAAAAGAAATGGACGCTAGCATCTAAGTATATAACATAAACTCGTTACAGCAATTATCAAGGGCGAATTTCCAACCCATCAAGCATTGAAGCACATGCAGAAGGACCTGAAGCTGGCGCTGAGCCTGGCCGATGGCCTGGAACAATCGCTACCAATTACGGCTGCTTCAAACGAGGTTTACAAGCACGCCAAACGCCTTGGCTATGGATCGCACGACGCCAGTGCCGTTTACGTACGGGCACGGTTTTAACAGCGACCGGATGGCCGACCGTCGTAGGGCGTCGTACGCCACCGTGCAAGCGCTGCCGAGTAGAACGATAACAGGTGGGGAAAAGTACCGCTTAGAGGAATGTTGACATCATTTAGGATGAAGTATGTACAGAGCATGCACTTTCAAACGTATATGTGTCCTGCTGTGACACTGCCCAGATCTCCCACGATAGATCCCTTGTACGACCACCTTTGTCGTCGCAGGCCGTTGTTTGATGCGTGGGGACATTTTCTTCCCGAGAACTGGTAGCTTTTTTTTGTTTGACATCGAACTTTCGATCAATTTTGATAGAAGACATGTATGAGACGAGCACTGCGTATACAGCCAAAAGGTGGTATCGCAGCCGTTGTTTATGCTCAAGGCAGGGATAGAAAATGTTTTTTTACTGTTTTTGTTTCCTACGAATGATGCTACTACTTTACCGGAGCTTATTTCTGCCTTTAAATTTGGCTAGGGTGTTTATTTTTAAAGTTTCTTTGCCATGTGTGTGAAGTTTCTATTTTTTAACAATGTACATCTGTGCAAATGTATGCAAATATATTGATTGGCTATAAAAAGCGAAACCGTTTAGTTTTGAGCATTGCTCGTCCAGTTTTTACGAAAGTGGATAAGGAGCATGATGAGAATATTTTTTAGGTACGTAGGTCGCAAGGGGATCGGGCGAAGAATTCCTTGACGGCTCTGAACAGCAACAGATACGATGAATAGTCGACACTGCAATAGAAAATCCTGTAAAGGATGGTATATATATAAACACTTTTTTTTCGAAAGAGTTTTCTCTCTTAGTTTTCTTCTTTCAATGTTTACATGTTCAACATACTTTCTGCTAGATTATATGAAGGTAAATCGTAATGAAAAAATGTAAAGAGGCAGGAAAATAAAGCATCAAAATATTGTATGGGAGAGCGGCACTCTAGCATTAGCGTAGAGCAGTTAGTTTTCCCTTTTCCTTTTTTATTATTTTAAGTTAGATTTCATTAGTACGCACGTGTGACACTGAAATATTGTCTTGTTGCAGCATACGTATAGTTGTTTTAGCCTTCTTTTTCTTAAGTACGAAACCGTCGTCATAAATTGCTCTATAGCGTAACTTACGAGCCGTATTTGCTTCCTCATTTTTAAATCAAATCAACTAAATAATCACGCTGAACGTTCTCGTGTAAGTACAACATTTCATCGCTGCTAAACCGGACTGACTTTTAGCGAATGAAGATGGCGAAAGTAAACAAAATCGATAGCGAAAAGTAAATGAAATACAGAAGAGAAAGATAAATACATCTTGTAAAACAACAGAGTAATCGTCATAATGTAGCAAAACTAGGAACTTCCCGACAAATAGTTGCGGTGAGATCGTGAAGTGTTAGGATATTTTTTGGCAATTGAAATAAAATATTAATCGAGATAACAAGATCAAAATCGATAAGCTGTACGTATAAGAAGAAAGTTGAGTGAACGGACAATGAAGTTTGAAAGAAAGAGAATTGTAAATTAACAGATTTATGCAATGATTTTATAACAAACCAAATCAAATTGTTTCCTTTCAGTGTAATATCTCTTTCACTCCTACTTAACGTTATGCAGGACGCTACCATGACGTCATCGGGAACTTGTAAGACGAATGAATTGTTCAAATTCTGGAACGTCTTAAACTCTTGTAACATACTTCAAGAGTTAAATTTTGAAGAAGGTGATGTCCAATCTCGTAGCTTCGATCTTCAATTGCCGTCCTGAAGATCATTTATATGCTATATTTTATCAAAGAAGTATGAGAAGTTTACGTTTGAATTGTGAATAGCTTTGAGTCTGTTTACCATGGAAGCATAAATAGTTACGGCTAATAATGCCACTAACGTATATTGATCAATTCTGTGTTACTGATAGTAAACCGTTAGGAATTTACTTTTCGTAATGAGAAACGATAGAACGCACAGGAACTGCGAATCGCCGTTGGAATGAACATTTAGAGCAGGTAAGCAACCCTCACGGTGGTCATGGTTGAACCGCTGATTCATGTGCTATAAACAAAGTGTATAGACGGCGGTTGTCAAATGCCATATCGTGCTGTAATCTCGCGGAAGAAGAGAGAGTAAAACAAGAAGATGTGCGCGCGCGAGTGCGAGAGAGATGGCAGGATGAATGTGAGCGAAAGGTAAACGCGCGACCACGACGACGAGCCGCAGCAGTAGTAGCAGGCACTGAAGAGCAAAAAAGACAAGCAATAAGAAAATAAAATGGCGATCTTTGCGTGTTGTACATTTTTCATTGCGGCCGTTTAAGGTGATTTTTTCCACTGAAAGTGGTACGGTGCGGTGCAATACGGGTGCGCGGTACGTGTCGGAAGTGGCCAGCTGTCCAGGACATCCGTGGACGTTGAGATACGGTTGGTTCCGGGGACAGGGAGAACGAACACGGTGGCCAAATTCTCTCTGGCGAGTGCGAACGAAAGAAATTTGTAATGAGTGGCGGACGGATTCCAACCACGGCCCGCGGCAATGGCAACGTGACGAAGAAGATGACTGTGTGACGGGGCTGTTCGCAACCGTAGAGTGCACGAAGGGAAAGGTGATCCGTTCGCATAGCATTCTGAAGGATACGATTTATCCTTGCGAGACGTTTTAACGGTGAATTTGTGTGGTGCTACGGGCACGAAAGGAAAATTCAAAACGAACGCAGTAAACGGTAAATGAAATGTCCATCGTGAATGAGAAAACCCCTAACGTGTACGTATCGCGCGTAGTGAGGACGGAAATTCCCATTCGGCCTGCTGTAACTGGCTCCGTCACCCTGCGTGTTACTTCAACCTTCCCCTACCCGTACGCGCACATCAGCCCGTGATCGTTACTATCAACGTTTGTGCTCTTTTTTTTTGAGAGCAGTATATTTTTGATTCAAATCCGGCCCCCTCGCTCGACTCGCACCTTCTCGAAAGTACCTTCACCAGATCGGTCTGGCGACGCATGCATGCAGGGCCGACAAAAACGATTATCAACCGTCTGTGGAGTATTGCGTATTGTTTGGTGTAATGGTACTGCCCAATAGTCTACCTGCCCGCTACAGCATAATGCGAATGAGGTTCGCGTGTACCCGTGAGTCATATGTAAGCCAGGTCGCGACAGTGGCCAAGTCCAATCAGACTGCCAGCCCACTCCACTGGTCCGGCGGATGTTGTGTATCCTTTTGGTTTCTCTGCCTGCCTGTCGCTCACTCGAAAACGTTACATTGTTGCGTTACACACATACAAACCCACAATGGCACGTATATTCTCTTATATTTTCATCGGCAAAAATCGGCATCCTTTCGCCCGTGTGTTGCGCCGGCATAGTCCTTTTTCTCAACATCGCAAGAAAGAGACAACAAAAACAAGAGCATGCAATGCTCGCGTGGGCCAGAAAGAGCCAGCAAGAGCGACAGAGAAAGAGAGCAGGGGAGTCAAAAACATACAACAAAAAAAAATTACTTTGTGAAATCCCATAAAAGTCCTTGTGCGGTTGACATTTAGAAGAAGAGGAGGCTAATATTTATGTGCGTTTGCGCGCGTGTGTATGTGCATGGGACCGTGCGAATACGGTGTTCATTGCCATTCCTTACGAAGCATGCCATGCATGCGTGTGCCTATTTGTAGAAGTACGCCACTTACTGTTGCTGCCCGCGAGAGGAGCTGTTTGGAAGTTCGTTTTTATTTTTTATATTGCTATCGTTTATTTTACCTGCATGTTTTTTTTTTCCTGGCCGAAAGCTGCATATTTTGCTTTCTACCTCATTGAGCTTTTAAACTTGTTCGAACGGTTGCGCCGCACGGAATTAGTTCGGTCAGTTTTTGTGTAATTTGTTGTTGTTGTTGTTGGTATCTTCGCTTGGCTGCTGCAGCCCCTCTCCACCTTTCTCCTCCTCCTCAAACACACGTACCTACCGTACCCTGCCGTGAGGCGTGAAACGTGCCGACGTGTGACACAAGCCTCCGACGGCGGGTGAAAGCTGTACTAGCTCAGTTTACTCGTGAATAACGGCCCGTGGGTGGTGGGGATGGAAAACACCACGACGACAACGGCGAAAGCAAGAAAAATCGGGAAAAACAAAGACACGGTGGAGGCCACCTACCAGCCAATCCGTCAGGTCGCCGTCGCGGCGTAAGATTCGTCTGGCGAGACCCAAAAGGGAAACAACATCTCGCCTCCGGAGGGATGAAAAACGTCCGCAGCGGAGAAGACGTCGTCGCGGGAACGGTCGGGGTTGCCTTTTTGGGGGGGTTGGAAAATACGATAAAGGTAGCCGAGCTCGTGGAAGCAGAGTGTGTTGGTCCGTGCTCGTCGTAATGAGTTGGTACGATTGAGGAGGTCTAGTGGGGAGCCGCAGTGGAGTGGGAACGGGTGGAGCAGAGGAGGGGAAACACTCACTACGAGATAGAGCCAATTATAGCGGCCCCAAGACTTACGTACGCGCGAGAATGGGGCTGATCGCGCGACGAATCCGTCGCGGTGTGCGTGTGTTTGGTGTGCCTGGTTTATGGGAGACGTTTTTCTTTTTTTTGGTGTGTGTTGTTTGGTCTCCTTTGCTCGCGATGGGGTATCCCCACCCCCCCGTTCGGTGGGTGCTCCGAAGGGGGGTGCTCGTGACAGAAAGGCAAACGAGAAGAAGGCGGCCCGCCACGCTCCACACACGGCAACAGCAGCAGCTGTGTGTGGGCCCTTTCGAGAACCAAGCGCAAGCTTCTCATCCACAGCTCACGCGGTGAGAAGGAAGTGAGAATCGCGGTGCGTCCGAGAGACGGCCGGAGCCGCAGGGCAGATACCGAAACAGACCGCGGTCGGTAAAGTCTGTTTTTTTGCTGGGTTTCGTAACGTTGTGGTGCTCTTTTGCCTTCAGTCATCGTTGACCGTGTGTGTGGTGCCGTGCATTTGTTGTTTTTTTGTTTGTTGGTAGCCCCTTAGCTTTTCCTTTGTTTTTGTGCGGTTTTTCTTTTCCAATGGCACGCACGCAAATCACCGACACTCCGTTTTATGCGCGACAATGGCTTACGCACGCCGACATTACAAAAAGTGCGCAAATTCGTGAATAATTGGAACTGCTCCCGTGACAACGCAATCAACAACAACGACACAAAGATCAATTTTCAACAACACTAACCGGTGGCATGAAATGAGTTTGAAAAAAAAATGCACTCCCGAAGGACAACGTCGAAGGGGGGGCTGGTGGGAAAACACACTCACACATGCGTGTACACATTCTGATGCAAGGCCGCACAGCATGAGCATGTATGGTGCGTAGCAAGGGCCATGGAACGTAATATCCCTTCGAGAAAAGCACTTCCTGTCGGAAAGGCACCGGAGCGGGTTTTTTTTTGGGTCGAGCGCTGTCTGAGGTGTGTCTGACAGCTGTTCAGCTTCTGTTACTGCCAGCGTTAGGGTTCGTTCGTTTGGTTAACGAGCACTAAATGTGTGTTTTCTTGGTTAGTCCTCCAGCGAGCCCTCGGGAAGAATGGAGCAAAATTGCTCTCAATCGAACACGGTTCGGTCGAAAAACGTGTGATCAGTTTGACGATTCGATCAGACGTTTAATACTGTCCAAAAAACCCATTGGTTAATTTTACGAAGGAGATATTGAATGCTTTTATCAGTGACATGCAACAAGCATGCTCGATTTCTCTTTACCATTATGTATCCATAATCCAATAGTTCTTTCCTTGCCTTAGCTTTAAAGTTTGCGTAATACCCATCCAATATTACGTTGACTCACAACATACATCCTACATTGTCGCCATTCCATGTCCAGCGATAGCGAAAGAGCACACATTTTCCGCTACTAAGTAAACCCCGTATCGATTGTTTTCTTTACTCACATAAGCCCGACCCAAAGCGCTCTACTGCCCTTCGAGTGGTGTTTGCATCCGTGCGTGATTCCTGTTCGGCTGTTGGAGCTTATTTATTTATTTTTAAACTCTTGACTGTGAAATCAATTTGTACCTAATCATGCGTAGCGAAAACGTCTCGCTTCGACGTGCCCTAACTATGCGTGCCTGTCGCACTTTTGAGCCCTCGGTGCAACGTGTACCAGGGTGCATGTGCATGGGTGCATTGTGCACTTTTTTTCTCTTTGACATGAAATCAGTTCTTTTACGTCAATGCTTCCTCTGGATGCGGCAAAAAAGGACGACCCGCAAAGTAAGCCATAAGGATACGCCATTTAAAGCCTTTTCGGAAGCAGAATGATTTTCATTGTTCCGTTCCTTACCGTGATTGGCTCGTTCGGAAACGCGAGCACCGCATCAAGACGCGCGTGTCAGAAAAGGGGAAGTTTTCCTTTTTTTTTACGTCTCAAACACAAATCAGCAACATGGGAGGGGGCAATAGGGGGTGGTGCTAAATGTGCTGCAGTTTTCGTATGACCACAACGTTCGCCTTTGCCATGCACAAATGTATGACACGATCGTTAATTTTCCCCCACCGCCAGTTCTGCATCGTGCCCCATAGTGAGAAGAATGCGAGCGAGAGAGCTGCGTGTGTGAGCGAGCCCTTGGGGCCCGGTGAGAATGAGATGCGTCGCTGATGGGGATGATGTAAGTTGAAGGAAGTGCCCAAGGGGTGGTGGTTGAAGCGGAGCTCGAAACTCACACACTCACAAACACGAAATCCTTGTGATGCTGAGAGCAATCAAAAAATGAATGTGCGACGTACTAGTTTGGTGAGGTTTTTGCTTGAAATGATCGCGAAAAAAGATGCCTCCCAATCGCGGTGCGTCATATCGCAAAAGCCTGGTTGGGTTAGTTGTTTGGTGTGAAAATGAAGTGAAGTCGCCATCAGCATGTCGTAGTGTGGTGTGTTGTGATGCTGAAAAACCGCGCATCAAAGTCCTTGACCAGAAAAGCGAAGGCTAAGGGAATGAAGTGGGCTAGATTTAAAACTCAACCCAAAGCCCATTTCTAAGTGCGTTCTAAATAACGATCGATAGCGAAACGGGGCCTGTATGATGCGAGATGCAACGTGTGCGCACTGGTGGTTGTGATGACCGGGGTGTGTTAAAGGGGATGTTGTTTTCTTCATCTATCGCCCCGCGTGTGGTTGTTGTGAGTGTGTTTTTTTTTCTGTTGTTCGTTGACGATTGTTGTTGTGTTTGCTTCCGAATCGCGCTGTGCAACTCTTGGTGCCTCGTTCGACCCCCAAATGTAATGCGCAATCGGGTCTCGTAATTCGCGTGTCGTGAGGCGCAACAGAACCACCACCACACACCTGCGCGCGTGGTGTGTGCGTGTGGCCACCCGAGCGCACGATCGCCGTTTTCTAATTGTGATAACCCCGCAATCGTAATCAGCCTGTGAACGTGACTGTAGCCCTTTGCCCGTACTGAGTGCGTCAACACTGTGAAGTGAGTGGTTGGAACGTGAAAAACCCCCACCCAGCGTGTTGCGTGGGTCGCTGTGTGCGAGCCAACAATGACGCAAACGTATAGGCGGTGCTGCTCCTAAAACCGACCACAAAACGCACACCCACCAGCCGGTGGAGAAGGCGCCGTCTGGTTTCCTCACCGTTGTGGGCTTTTCTTGTGCACGAGTGAGAAAGAAAAAAAGAAGCCTAGTCTCCGTGTGCGCTCCACCTTGCCGATCATGTGCGGCAAGTTATATCGATCGCGCACGCACACAAACACGAAAAACCCGATCAACCGATCGACTGCCACTGGGGAAGATCAGTGCTCGAGCGCAACGTGAGAAACAGCTGCTTTGGCTCACTTTGCTTGATGCGGTCGTCGATCATCTGCCATGTATATGCGGAAGGCCCCAACAGCGTGAGCAGCCAGTGAGCCAGTGAACATGCACCGAATCTCTCACCACACGCAAACGTTCAAGGTGAGCAAAATCAATTTGATTCGACGATCTTTCGCGTGACGTCGTGAGATCGCGAGGTGAGCAGTGAGCTTGCACCCGTGAGCGGATCGATCGCGCGACTCAGTGAGCAATGATCATACATGCAGTTGCAGCGAGACGCTCTTAAAATGCGCTCTCTTTCTTACTGCTCCCTTTCGGGTGGCTTCTGTTGCACATGATTACGTGGTGCAATCGAGTACGAGCAAGCGTTGGCGGCCCCTCCTACCATGGGGTGATGAATATACGCTTTCATGAATAGTTCTTGTTGGTCGTTTGGGTGTCGTTTGTCGTCCTTAATAGGTTGTGGTTCTAAAGGCGATGTAGATGATTTTCCAAAAGCTCCGTAATTTAAGCAGAGCATATCAGAGGCGTCACGTTTCTATGCAAGCGCCCGTAGAAGGATATTGCTTTCCGGCTGGATTTCCTTACAGCAATCAATCGATCGCGTTCTCATTAATCAATCAATCCCGGTCGGTTGCCTTCAAATGTCTCATCCTCGTTTGGCTGTGTGCGACCGAGAGCAAGCGCGTGTGCGTGCTCGTTCGTCCGCAGGATGTGGAGCAATAGCGGCGATAAATAGCGCTTCCTTCGAAGCTCCGGTTCCATGTTTGGAGCAAGACGTTAGCAACAGGCCTTCCAACCGAGTGGGGTTGGCTATGGCGGAGAAGAGCTATGCCTTTCGGGTGGAGGATGAGGCCGACCGGGAGGGTTAAGGGTATGAATAAATCGTTCCATTTTCCCTCCTTTTCGAGCAGTTCGTAGTGCAGCCGCGGGTGCAGTTTTTTTTGTTGGTTCTCGGCGGCCAAAGAGAAAGAACACCAGGGATACGAAAAAGAAAAAAAAATAACGATACGCACAACAACGTCCAGTTTACTTGTTTGTTTGTGAGTTTGCATGCTGGTCTCTTCGAGTGTGCCTTGTACTCAGTGTTGTTGTTGGGGATTGCCGTTGTTGCATCGCTTTTTCTTACTCCTCTTGTGTTCCGACTGGGGCCATCGTGGTATGCGTGGCGTTCGTATCGATGGAAGTGTGCCACTTCTTTGCAGGTGGCTTTTGGTGTTGTTTTCCGTCGCTTTTCTGCTGGTGTGTGAGCGATGTTGCCCTCCCTTGTGTTAGGGGTGGGAGCTAGGGTCATTTGTTTCTTCTTCTAAACGGGTGGTAAGTTCTCATTGCCACCCTAACCGACGAGCAGCACCACCTTTTGCTCTTCCTTTCAGCGCTCGCAGCTCACGGTTGTGGCCGTGAGACAGATGAGTTCGAGGCTTCTGGGCGAATCTGAACTAAATCGCCACAACGCCACCACCGAGAGCACTGATCAAGGCTTTGGCGGACGACCAGTGGTCAGCGTGTGATTAATTACCCTCAGGAGGCTATTTTTTCACCACATTATGAATGCGGGTGGGGTTTTCCACTCGCGGTCTAGCGCAACTGTGCATTTCCCACACAACACCCGGGGTCCAACGTAGCCAGTTCCTAATGGGCGTATTTTGTGCTTGATTCGATTTAAATCGTTGATAACCACCACCCAAGGGGGATCTAGGATTCAACGGGTGAGGAGGCAACCACCCGATCCGGGCATGCATGTTCGTACGTGGTTGAAATGCATCATCGGTCGATAAACCGGGTTGTTTAGCGCATTCTGGTGTATTTGTTTACGAACGTCAACCACCGGTTTATTTTTCTTGAATATTCGCGCACATTGATGAGTCATCGGCTGTGTGGATGGAGGGTGAGTGGAGCGGCAAAAAAAATCCCAATGATTCATCGTTCGCTTACTGCACCTTTTATCCGCCACTGGATCCTTTCGGCTGCGCCTTTTGGTGATGGCAGCTGGGGTGTTGAGCATGGTTTTGAGGTCAAGTTGGCCATATTTGTGCGAAATTTACATTCCGATCCACGACGTACGGTGGTGGAAACTGTTTGCTGGCTCATTTTTTTGCCGTTTTGGACCGGTGGCCTAGCTTTACCAACATGGTACGACGCCACCGTTCGTCATTAACATTTTTTTTAGATTTGGTTATAGTATTGGAAACTCCTTATTTATCGGTTATGAGTAACAGTCGGCATTATAAATGAGTTATTTACATTGAGATATATCGAATTTTTATCTTTTAAAATCGCTTTTTGAAAGTGTATGAAACGTTTTTTGTGGATTTAAGATGCCGTCATTTACGCTTCATGATATAAAAAGTATAAAAGGATTTGTTGATGTGTAAAAACCATGAATTGGACATGTTATACTAGTTAAATTCGGGTTAAAATTAGTAGCTCGTATTTTATCAAAATCATTTTGCTATATTGCTTCAAAATTAATCATAATAATTATTATGATCCATAAAGTTCCATGAAAGAATTTTCGACCCCGTACATTCTTTTGCTAGCAATTTGATAACGACTTCGAGAGAATGTAAATATGTTTATTTTGAGAATTCGTTTCCCAAAGAGCCACTTCTGTTGGAACGTGGTATCTCTCCCTTCCGCGAGGAAAAAGTAATATACTTATTGCTCTTCTATGAACCAGGGCAATATTGGAGGATAATTTTCCCTGAATCGCTACCCACCAAACAAATTAGTGCAAGAAAATAAAAATTGCTACGGTGAGAGGGCTTACTATGAATAGCGCTAATAATAGCGCTATGCTGCCGGATCCGCCTTTATTTTTGCTCACTTCGGCTTTCACCCACGTAACGGAATTGGCTTTGTTTCGCCCGCCGGTTGTCGGAAGCTCAAAAATAGCCAAAAGTCAAAAGTCACAAAAGATCCACCGGCGTTTCCAGCTACACACACGCACCCGCAACATAAACACAGCACTGGTTTTGCGTCTCCTAGTATAGGTTGAGTGAGGGAGAAAAAAAAAGAAAGAGAGAGCACCGGGTTGTATGATGTAGGGGGTGGCATGCAAGAATGTTTGCTTTCGGGAGTTACACAAAATAATGCAAAAAAAAGAACAACATACTTTCTCGAGCAAGTTCGTTGGGGGGGAAAACTGAAGAAAGTCGTGTCGACAAGTTCGCGGAAATCTTTTCGTCTTAAAAGTTGTCAAAATGATTTCCACGTGTGATGATGCATATCATCTCGGTGAACAGTATTCTAAACAATCAACACGCGTTGAAGACGATGGCGTGTTACAGATGAAGTATCGCCTGACATCAGCTTGATATAATTGTAATTAAATATTGTTTCCCATGAAAAGTTGGATCAATAGAAAAATAACAAACAAATGCATGCCTTTACTGGTGGTATAAAAAAGCGATCCCGTGGTCATTTCCGTGTCTGGCACAGTTAAACAGGCCAGTGCAACGAGAAGTCACAAATGTGTGGTGTGGAAGAAGGGTCTTCCCATTAACGTTGCACCAGAAATCTGGTTGAACGCGCACACAGACACCACTCAGAACACAAACCACCCTGCTAGGTCTGACGGTGCCGGGAAAATCATACCCGTTCGGGCGCGTTTATTTATTTTCGTACAAACCATGTGCACTGTCTTCCCAATGTTGCTCTCGGTGTTGCTGATAGCTAGCAAGTGAAGACCCCACAAGCTGCAAGGGGAGAGCGAGACAGAGCGAGGGAGAGAAAGAGAAAGCGAGAACGAGAAAATTGAGAGAAAGAGATGCGATGAAAATGGTCGCACGCGCGAGGGAAATTTCGGTTGACGCGTGCGTTATGCTGAATCGGGAAAATAATATGTCTTGCCATCTCTGTTGCGCTTCCGCAGCCACTTTCGTGCGTTCTCGCTCGTCTCCGTCTCTCGTGCCGGTTTTTCCTTCACCACCCACCACCCACCCCGTGGTGGACGCCCTCACTTTCTTTGTTATGATTTTGTTTTTGGAGATTACGCTCACTCTCACTTTCTCGCGCGTGTGGTTTAGCAGCCGTTCTCTCTCTCTCGTTCTTTTCGTTGTTTTCTATCATTTTTTTTAGATTCATTTTTCATTATTCACATAAGAGATGCATATGATTTCGGTCGTCTTTTCTATCGGTAGGTGGAATTACTCCCTCGTACAACCACTCTCCACTCCAAGGCTCGTCTATGGCTTTTTTGACATCGTGGCTGTGTTTTAATTTGCCTTAATTTCCCGAGCATCCCACTACTCTCGAGGCGCGTTTTAGAACAGCTTCCGTATCCGTTGTTGGAATATTGTTGCAACGCTGCTATCTCCCCTCACTCCTTCTCCCATTCCTTCCCGGCAACAGATGCGTCATCTTAATTCTAACAGCACCCATTTCCATCCATGTTTGGGAGCAAACCAACTGAACAGACACGCGTATTCTGTATCCCCCGTGTGCATATGGCGACCCATGAGCGCTTTGGAGACTGGCAACGGGCAACGAATTGCTTGGTTTTTAATCATTTCGATACACACACTGCGCAGGACTAGATGCAGGCGACCGGCGGGAACTCCTCCCCGTACGACGGGTTTTCCATCGTTGCGTCGTCGGTGGCGGTTGTCTTGTTGCTTTATTTTGGGTACCGTTCCGTCGCCGTCGGTTTCCACTGCTGGTGCCACATGTTGGGAAAGCATGTTGCCATGTTTGGGAAGAGTGTGGCGACAAATTCTATCGCGGCAATACGTGCCTCCGACCCGTTCGGAGTGATTCAGCTGCATCCGTTTTTTTGTCCTCTCATTTTGCTTCCTCCCGCGTGCAAACGCCGTTCGTTGACCTATGCTGCTGCGGGGCTGTCCAGTAGGGAATGGTTACCTCCAGTGTTCTCTCTTTGGGATAGAAAAGCTTTTTAACAAATGATGAAAGCAAGGGTGAAAGCGGTTTAGGATATTCAGCTGAAGGATTGTGTATAAAGCAGAGTATTTAAATATGAAATAGAGATGGTAGCTTTGCTGTAATCGAGATAAATTATATCGTTGGTGATGAACGAAACAACGTGTCCTGCCATGTGTATTAATCGTGGCCATATTATACATATGGTTGATGGAAATATTCTCCAGAAGGTTACATGGTTGATAGAAATATTCCCCAGAAGGTTACATGGTTGATAGAAATATTCCCCTGCACTCATCCCTTTTTAAGTCTAGCAATAAAAACAAAATAAAACCAGAATGATAGAGCCAGAGAATGAGCGAGCTCGTACGAGAGGTAAGAATATAAGATGATTTTGCATTCGCCAAAGTTCGAAGGGCAAAAATGAACAAAACGACGCAAACTTATGCACGCGCATGCATCGCAGATCGCGAGCGGACTGGGGACTTTTTTTGTCGCTCATAGCCGCTTCAAATTTGGAGGATGTTTGCATATTTCCGTTCCCAAGCAACACACACACACACGATTGAACAAATGGCAAAAGCATAGCAAAATATCGCGAAACGATTGTAAACGCGAGCGCGCGCGAAAGGGCGGAAAAGCCGTGGCCGAGAAGAATGGATTTTCATGCCCATTGTTTGTTGCCGCGGTCCCAGTGCGCGGGACGACCCCTTCCTGGCCGGGAAACGGGCGTCCTGAAACGTTACGGATGATGATTTGATATTGGCTCCCCTCTCGTCACACACCACAACCACCTACCCCCCTGCGATCCGGCTCAGTGTGTGGTGTCGTAAACGAGCGAATGAATTCGCTTGCTGCGGCGGGACTATTTTCTCACTATTCGGGAGGCAATTTATGCTGCTGCATATACAGTGCCCGGCACCTTTCTCTCATTCTCGTCTCTCTGTGTGCAGCGTGCCACGGTGGTGGGTGTGCTCGACCGATCGATAATCGAAGCAGCGCGTCAGTTTCCCTCCGGGGTTTTCCCGTTCAGTACCATCCCGGTCAATCGAACCGCCCAAACGGCAGTGGCGGCAGGATCGAACGAAAAATGTAACTATTCGTGCGGTGGCCTTTATGCTGGCGCTTGGTTTCGCGGGAGGGTGTGTTTTATGCTGATGGCGGTAGAGCGATGATGATATTCGTGACCGGCGGAGTTGATGGATCAATCAAACGCTCGTCAAACTGCTCTGGGGGGAGGCTCTGTTTGGAGATGGGTTGCATGCGTTCGTGTGCATGTGTTTGTATGCTGTTGATTTTCTTTTTCCCTTCTACTGCTCCTTCGCTCGCAGTATGACCCAGTTCCGCGCAAATTTTGTATAATTCCGATCGACATCGCCGCAGCGTTTGAAGGGCACTGTCGAGATCAAATCAAACACAATTACATTGCCCCGCAGTTTAGGTTTAGGAGTTAGTTTGCTTTAAAGTTGGTCGTGCTGCCAACGGCAACATTGAAATAATAAAACCGTCAGTTACAACAAATCACTCGCGCACTTTCGGCTTCTTATCAGACACGCTCGCTTCCATTGTTGCATTTTAATGTCCCGTGGCGAATGAATGTTTATGCCTCGTTCGTCACATAATTCTGGCAGAAGCAATTATTTCCACCGAACACGAGTGATCGTAAAAATTTGAGCATTCTCTTCCTCACGGACCTTTACAGCGGTCGTGTAAAATCAACAGGACCTCGTGGGATCACTCTTCCTCGCTATCCTCTTAAAAGCGTACCGAATCTCCCATAATAAATAGTCCAATTGTGCTGCTTCGGAACGGAATTTTACAGCTCACCCGGAATCGTCACCACCGGACGGTTCGAGCTAACTTGACTTTTCTGCCACCCCCAAGATGCGCTTCTCTGCCACTTGTCATTGCTGCGTCCTGTGAATGTGCCTTCCCCCTCGTGCGCCACTTGAACAACGTGCGGCAGTAGCTGCGAAGGAGTGAACATTTGAATAAACAGCACGACAGTTGTGGCAGCTGCCGTCGCGGTGTCTTGTGCCGACGAACCCATGTGGAAGGCATTCGATTGTATGTGACTTCTTTTTCTTTTTGTGTGTCCGTAGATTCTCGTTTTGTTTTGGTTGCGTTTGCGGAGCATGCACGAATACTCACTGCTTTACTTCTCAAAACCCTCTGCCACCAATGCCGCATTGAGTGCATTATATTTTACGACCATTTAAATGCATTCCCTTTTGACCCGACGCGACGACGTTCTCGGCGCTGGTTACGGTTCAATGGTTGCAACTTTGTTGCATGCCGAACCCGGCCGCTTGTACGAGGGAATTTAAGGCGTCGTTGTGTGCGCGTGTGGGGGTGATTTGAGAGCACATAATGACGGAGGATGCAACGCCGGGCATGATGCTCCCGTGGGAAATGCTTGCACCTCTCGCCTCGGTATCGGATTGCGCCGGTGACGAGTCTACCGAAGCTGCAGCAGGATGAGAGAAGGAAATAAGTACGGTCGTTAATCGGTCGTAAAAACCGTCACCCCGGCGAGTCTCTTGTGGTTGCGAATTGCACGCGAGCCGGTTTGCAGGCGTTTGCGGATTGCCGGGCGCGTTTTTCACTGCTCTCGATCTCGCGAAACACACCCTCCTCTGGTCCGGGAGGACTCTCTGGTGTGGCAGCAGCAACAGTTGGCTTCTCGGTGCGCATTCCTTGGCGCGAGCGTTGCTGCATCGGGGTTTCCGGAGTGTTTTTTTTTTGTGTACAACAGCTCGCCCCTCGAATGGTCCCGATCAGACATTTATGATCGAATTATCGTTTTATGGAATTATGGCATCCCGCACACGCGGTTGCAGATGAGAAAAGCACGCTGAGATGACGCCGGGGAATTCTGGAAATGCATATTTGTGGTAGCACACCGGTTGCAGTTGTTCAGTAAGCGTACTTTGTGTGAGGCGAATTGAGATGATTTTAAATTTAGCTAATTAATCAAATTAATTGGGATACGTTTTGGTTTGATAATAAAACTGTCAAATGAAAAGTATTTTAAATGCTTTAGACGGTTTACATTTAGCAAATTTATCAAATCAAATAGCGGCATAGGTTTTGGTTTGATAATAAAGTTGTTAAAAATAAATTAAAAAGCATTTTAAATGTTTGTCATTCTCTAGGTCGGTTTTTTTTTCTACCTTCCAGCATGTTCAAGGTTCTGTACATTTTTAGCAATTTTCACGGTATCCTTGGCATAACTGGAGTTGACATAAACTAGAAACCGGCCTTTGATGTTTCTTGCGTGAGCGCTTCGGGATGATTTTCTTTTCTTCATTCGTGTAAATGCTCTTAACCGCAACGAAAAATCAACTGTGGGCGCTGCAATGAAACGACCCCCTTTGCGTTTGCTGCAGCGACATGGAGAACGTTTTCCTACCGTGCGTTCGAAATTGGCACCCAATCCTAAACCAATAAATTGCCATGATTCTAGCTAGGGAAACAGTCCGTCGCGCACCGGCGATTCCGATCGGGAGCAGCTGATTTTTTTGACTTATTTTTGCTCTTCTCACAAATGAACCAACGTCTTTCGCAAGAGCGTACAATCGTAGTGAGTGTGCCTGCAAAGGAAGGCAATCGCGCAGGGGTGGGAGTTGCTAGTGCACCAAAAAAAAAAAAGACCGGCCGGCCGGCAAAAAGGCCAAATTTTTCTTGATCGCATTTACCACCACCCCCGCGGTTTCTTGCTCTTGCTCCCAGAGGGTCACTGGGCCCCATCCCTTGTTCTCTGTCGCCGCTTTTTTTTGGGGCCTATTTTTAGCGGCGCGCGTGTGTTAGTGTGTGTTGCCAAGGGAAACATTTCACCACTTTGTGTGTCGCAGCAGGTGGTGGTGGGTGGCTTGTTGTTCTCGGACCGTTCGGATGCCGCTATGCTGTGCGCGTGGTTTTAAGGAACAAACGTTCGGACCAGCGGAAGAAAAGCTGCTCGCGGTGAGTGTGTGTGTGTGTAGGGAAAGCAGCAAAAAAAGCTGCAAAATCGAAACCACCCAAAAACATCGATATTTGTCGTGATTTCAAACACTGCCCTGCGGAAGGCGTTTGCGAAAGCGAAACCGATAAGAAGTGGTCCGAAAGGTGTGGTGTGGTACTCGTAGCGTGGTGAGGGGGAGGGGGGGGGGGAGAGGGGGCGCTTGGAGATTTCACAACGTTTCACTTTTTTCGTTGTTCCAAGCGCTTATCATCAAATCATTTATTGCGCTGGAAAAGATGGCCAGAAGTGTGTGGGGTGGTAATGGCGTGGGAGGGAAAAGCGACACGGGAAGGGATGAGGAAAGGCGCGGTTGTAATGGTGTCGCCCGTTTTCGTATGTCGTCGAATGCTTATCTTAGCGGGCGCCAACGTTACTGTTTCAATCGATTTTACTACTGACCGCGTAAAATATCTTTGAGAAGTCCATTTCGCATGTCAAGTAGAAACAAGTATTCAGTATAGTTATCGAACACCGTACGGCGTAGAAATCTCGCAGTTGTGAGTGAAATAATCACCAAATTTGATACTTGTTTGTGAAAGCAATTTACAGTTTCAATCAAATGTGACATAATGTGACTTTAGTTTGATTTATGCTATTTTTCAAGTTTTTTTTTTCCATGACATTGGTTATCATGTTTAAATAAAAAAAACCCTAAGAACTTCTGCGCAAATGAGTTTAATTACACTCAACTTACGTTCATAAATGTGCCCATAAATATATCATCTCGTTTAGAGTCGTATCGCTGCTCAATTAGTCGCAAAAAAAAATGCACAATAATAAATGGGTTGCGTTTAATCACGCCGCAGATGGGAACCACTCCATTGAGGCGTTAACTCAAACACCAGAACGCAACGAAGTGCCAATCTGGAGCACGCCGTCCGGCTCCTTTGGTGGTGGTCGCAGCTCCCAAATCAGTTCTGCAGTATTTCTTTCGTCACTTCTTTGCCCCGATTCGATTTCACACTTTCTCCCACGAGATTCGTGTGTCCCATTGCGCGCAGTTTCTTTCGAGCGTCTGCAAAATGTGAGCGCCTCACGGGTTGTGGTGGGTTCGATCGGGCGGTGGCTGGTGCTGGGGGTATGTTTTTGCATCCCTCCCACCCCGTTCCTCACGCACATACACACGCGTGGGTGCGCGCACACACACACTCACACACACATACGTTCACGTGCTGTGATAGCGAAAAGTTGCATTCCTTTCACTCTCGACCGTGGCGGCCTTGTGTGTCACCACCTCCCCCTTTCATCCCTCCCAGGTGACAGGGAGGGGGGGGGGGGGGGTGAAGCGTGAAGGGAGGGGCGAGGACTCGCAGAAAAGAGGTCGTAGAAGAAATCGTGCCGCGTCGCGCCTGCTCACAGACAGATTTTAAGTGCACTTCTTCCCTTCTTGTGCATGCAAAAGGCGGCCTGACCTCGCGTGGTTTATTTTTTTGTTTTCGCGACTGTTGCTGCACGGCTTTATGGGGGTGGTAGGCACTAGTCCGAACGGATGGTGGTGTGTATGTGTGTGACTTTTTTCTGAAGCTATTTTGTTTTACTTTTTTCCTCCCCCCAGAGGGTGATTGGTGTTGCGATTTGTGTGTGACTAATATCATCACGGCCCGTCTCGGCGACGGGTTTCTGCTTTCGAAAATATTTTCTATTTTTGGCCCGGCACGGCACGGGCCACCACGGTGGGCCAGAAAAAGTTTCCGTTCGTGCGGACGGGTACCATGCCATTGTAGCGATTTTCTGCTCGAAACCCATCCACCACCCTCACTGCGTTTTAGGGGGTGGTATTTTATTAATTGGCGATTTTTCGATGAGGGGAAAATAGCTTTCTTTGGTGAGGGGTACTACAATGCGTCCATTTTTCAGAGTGAATTTTTGATATGGTTTATCGACGCAGCACTGTCTCACGCACACCACCGAGCAGCGGGAAATTGTGTTGGCTGCATACCGTACCAAATCCGGATAACAGGATAAACGCGCGGATTATGCTGTCGCTATGCTTGCCACCCTCGGCCAAATGCGAACCCGAGCTAATCCATTTATGCTGGACAGCAGTGTGCCGGGAAAATGGAGAGAAAATGAGCCGTAAGCCCTCAAGAATCTACGCGATTCGAGCGTGTATGGTTCGCGTATAGCCACGGACCGGCGGCGGGGACTAAGGGTAATTGATCCCCTGTCTCGTATCACCCTCATTCAGGTTGGAGTAATTAAATTCCAATTTCGGTTGCATTCTAGGGTTTATTGTTTGCCGCCCTTTTGCGTTCCGTTCGATTCTTTGTATCCGTTAAAGTGCTCTAACCCGTAGTAGATCCCTAATGTATGATAATCTCTGATTCTCTGATTAACATTCATTGTGCGATAATTACGAACCGAAGGGGGCGGCCACGCAGGACTGGCTGTGGAAGAAAAAAGGGCGACAGAAAGAAAAACCCGTCCAGCAATCCGTCCGCGCTATCACCGCCCGTTTATCGGCGCTTTATTGACATTCACTTTCACTCGATCGGGCAAAAGTGAACCCGGGGGGTTGTGCGATAGCATCTCAATTAAATTATCTTCCGCCACCCAACGGTGGCTGGAATGTGGCTCTCCCTTCAGCCCTTCGGGCGGTTGGTGCCGTAATCCTTTCCAAGACAACGGTCGGTGTCTCCCCTGCGTTCCTGCTCGCGTGGAAAGGGCTCCCAGCCAGGGGGCATCCGACGAGTTAGTTTTGCCCTTTCCTTGCGATTGACTGGCAGTGGCGCTTTTTGGCGCATCAAATCGACTCTAATCTTGCCGATTCCGCCGTGGAAAGCGTTCGGAATCCGTTATTTCTTATGGGCTAGCCTTTTTTTTCTTTCTACCCTCGGAGCGAAAGCAGAATCAACGCGATTCTTACCGTTTATTACGGTACCGCGTCCGCGAGAGTATGTATTTAACTGTTGTCTGAACCCCCACCAACCGGTTCGGTGGTTGGGATGATGGCGATTGAAAATGGTACGCTTTTCCTTTTCTTTCGCTTTTGCTGCCGCTTTTTTCTTCGTTTGCTTTCGACTCCCTCGCCGACCCGACTACGGTTGGGTTCTAATCCACTTTATGCCAGTCCTCGCCTGGACCCAACGAGATAGAGAGAAAGATCCCTCGCTGCCACCGGGCTCGGGGTCTTCAAATGAAACGCTTTTGAGGGTTTTTTGTTCGTCCTCTTTTTACTTCATTTCGCTCCATGGTCGGTTGAGGTTGCGCTCGAAAACGATGGCACCGATGATGGGCTACCGCACAACAACCTACTTTCGGTGAGCATACATTGCGAAAACGCGCTCAAGCATCATCGTCATCGTTTCCCATGCTGATTGCCAAGTCCGGTCGAAACCGGTGTGTGGAGTGCGTTCTTTTACGGATGGGGCAGTTTTTTGTTGTTGTTGCTTCACACGCGTTTTGGTTTATGCTTTTTTGGAAGGTTCCACTTTGCTTCTTCAAATGTCTAACCTCTGAAGCGAAACATTGGAGTATGATTTTTTTTTGTTTCATTTTAAGTCCTTACAGCTTTAAAAAGAGGCCTCTGTTTGGTGCATTTTGTTCGTGTATGTATAGCCAAATATTTGCGGTAATGTGAGGTGATTTTTATGATTCAATCCACAGGAAACGATAGAAATTAATAGCTATAATTATCAAAATTTAAACCCACTCACCAATCAGCTACCGAAGCGAGCTGTAGCTGCTCCCGTTGGTGGTGTTCGTCCTGCATTCCGGAAAAGCCATAGGCACTGGGTGTCGGGCACAGCAAACCCACCCATCCGTCCCCGAGAGGTTGCGATGAAAAATGGTGAAGCGCGCACGGGTGAAAAAAGCTGGATGAAAAATGTGCCCATACAAAAGGGGGCTTTCGGTTGTAATGAACGTGCAACGGTCCCACCACACGCAGCCCTTTCGGCTCTAGCAATTCATCCTAGCCCGGGTCTTATTTTAACTTTTCCAACTTTTATGCGCGCTTGCCCACGACTTTCGGTGGCTGAGTTGTTGATTTTGTTGTTCCTTTTTTTTTGCGAACATAGAACTGGCCGGAAATGGAATAACTTATTCCACCGTGGACAATTTTTGCTGACTATCGCGAGGTCGCCGAGCGCACGGTCGTGCTTGCAAACGGGGCAAATAAAGCCTGTTTTTTTTTCTGAGGAGTTGGAGATATTTTTGAAAACATTTTTAAGCGTGTTTTATGAGTTTTTTGTATTCGTTCTAGGTAAAATAAAGCTCAATCGTTGAATGAACTTGCGCTGCAATTAAATCGTTGTAACAAACCTCCACTTGTTTGTTGGCGTTTGTAGCGAAACATTTATTTTTATGTCCAAAAATTGTTTCCTCTGGATATTACTTGCTCTGAGCGTTCAAAAATCGATCCGTTCCCAATATGTTCGAAAGAAAGAATCGACCACGGGACAGACCTGTTGCGTTTCACCTCCGAAATGGGGCATCACGCACATAAAGATGCCATTTTACTAGCAAAAATGACCCGGCGTCGTTTCCATAAGCTACGAACCATTCGGAAACCCTTCGTTTGAGCTCGTTTTCGAATATTGTCACGATTGCCGTTTTCGGCATTTAAAACTATGAAGAATTCAATATTGCGCTGGATTTCTGCCTTAAACCCACGGAACCGATTCAAGCGAACTTCATCCATCGTCAACGGCGAATAGAACATTTCCCACAGGAGGCGCCTTGCTGTGGTGGGTGGGATACAAAACGTTTTTCCGCTGGCTAGTTGAATCGTCGTCCTGTTCCGGCAGCCAGTAACGGTGCTGACGCGCAGACGGGAGCTTTTTAAACTTTCCTTGCTGATTGATGAGCTCCCCATCTCCGGCGCACAAATTGTGCATCGGAACACGGGGCAGACGACACACACACGGTGGGGGTTTCCGATGAAAAGCGTATTTGATGGATGGTGCGGAAAACCTTGGTCCTTCGCGGGCAAAGGGCTGGTAGGACGGCAAGTTATGACCGCGTCGACGATGGTGGTGAATTTTTACGATGCCGTCTTTGTCGATTTGCTTAAAAGCTTTCGTTCAAGGATACCGCACTGGCTTTTCCCCGTACGACGGTCGTGCTCCTGTTTCTGCATGTTCTCTATCGCTTGCGATTGAAGAAACGTCGGAGCAGAACGCACAGACACATACACGTACTCCAGAGCGATGAGTTTTCCTTGCGCAGGAAGGAGAAGAAAACAGGGGGGAAAAAGCTAACGGTTGATTTTTGGTGGCGTGTGGAATGTGGTAAAATTTATTACTAAGGAGCTATTGCTCTCGTATGTTTGAGGAGTGGGCGTTATTGGCGTAGGAGCGACGGGCGCGTGGGGGTAGCAAAATGACGTGGAGAGCATTGAAGGATGGTAAAGGGCGAGAATCGCGCGTATGGAATGAAATATCGGCTCCATTGAGAGACAATGCTGCCTCAAGAGTCGTCTGATGATGTTTGCCAAAGCTTCACGGAAAAGGAACAGCAAAGGCAAGGACATCGATGCGATATGGCTCGAATTCTACATTCGTGTTCTCGCCGCTAGTACCTGCCGTTGGTGGTTGCACGTTTCCACTGAGTTCGCAGACGAGTTCCGTTTTACCGTTGGCCTTTATCTGTCTCCGTTCATCGGTTTTAAGTGCTTGTGATGATTTTCCGATTATTTTTTTTTCACTTTCAGTCAGCTTCGTGTCGTGACATGAGGCAATATTGGCGTTCGCTAAGTCGAACGATGATTTCGCGTCGCAACAATATGGTTGTGAAGGTTGTAATTAAATTTAAATGAAAGTCAGCATCGAGAGCGGCGGCGGCTCTGGCTGGAAAACGTACAATGACACAACGAATCCTAACGATTGTCAACGTCGATGATGACGATGATGTGCCGTTTGTTTAATCGATTCATCCCTAGAGGTGTGTGGGGTGCGTTTTGATTGTGGCGCCACGTTGAAAAGGTTCCATAACAAGGCTAATTGGTTTTAGGAAAGTGTACCGACTGCAATAAACAGCCACGAGGCTTTGGTCCGATAGCGTTAGAGAGTAGACGCTGTTTTCCTCAGTCTCTTTCTTTGAGGAAGGTTCATTATCTCTCTCTCACTCTCTCTCTCTCTCTCTTCGTTACTATATGTCCTTACAACTCTGCTTTATCTGTACAAAAGTTGGAAATATAAACTCGTCCCGAGAACAACCGAGCAGCTTCTTTTGCTGGCACCGTGCCACCGTTACCAAGTAAATTTCGATTTTTCACTGGCGCTATTCGCTTTCCGTCCATATTCTCTGGTTCTTGACCTTCTGTTTCTTCATTACCGGGTAATTGTTTTCAGATTACCCAGAATTATGGGCCAGGTCAGAGAATAATACCAATTGCAAGCTGTGGCTTATGTCCAGATGACTGGGATTGTGCCACGGCAGACTCGCGTCGGCGGAACGTAATGATGGTCAGGATTTGCTTGCATGCAGTTCCGGCTGGGGTAAAGGACCACCTACTCTAGGGTAGATACCAGCGGCGATGAGCGATGATGAGATTCCATACATCCATGAAACCACCCGCCAGGAATCGAATGAGGCTTTCCGATTCAGATTGAATTTCGTTTGATCTTTGCATACTCGTACTCGATCTAGTTGTCACTCTGTTGGCTTTCCACGTCACCCCACCTGCTGGCTTTTCTTCTCATTCTCATTTGTCTATCGGTGTGATTTCATCGTATTCATGCTCTCTTTCTCTATTGCTTCCTCTCTCTCTATTTCAGATCGTGTCCTTGCTGTGAGCTTGCCGGTGCCAGAGCCGGAAAATCGTTCAAACACAACGCGTGCAAGGACTACGTGAGAGTGTGTGTTCGCGCGTGGTGTAGTACTGTCCTCTGGTGCCAACTCCGTGCGTCTGTGTGCGTCTGTTATGAGCCGTAAAATGAACACGAACCGAGGAAAATCGCTCCCATAACAACACGAGCCAGTGCTAGGTTTAAGTCGTAATTTGGTGGCCTTTTTTCCGAAACAAAACCATCATCATGGTGCAAGCGTAACATGTATTTTTTGCTGTTGCTGTTGCTTATTTCTAATTGCTTCCCATCCGCAGGGTGTGCGTATTTGTGTTGTGTAAAGTGTGCCCCGGTGCCAGGTGATTTAACAACACGAGCACACACGTGCCTCCAGCCGAGAGTGGTGAAGTGAGAGAAAAAGAGAGCAAGTGTGAGAGAAAAAGAGAGAAGAAAAAGAAAAAGCGAGAGAGAGTGAAGGGAAAACGACCAAAAGTGTGCGGGCGAGAGAAAGAGAGTGTATTTGTGTGTGTGCGCGTGTACGTGCGTTTGTGTGCAACGCGTACGTGCATAATTCTTCATCTGCCGTATGCAGCCGCGAATGGTCTAGGCATCAAGCCGATGGTGGAGTGCGTGCGATTACATAGCGGTGCAGTTTAAAAAGACATTTTCCACACCATCCACCCCCACCCCCCCATACACACATACACGGCGGTGGGTCTATTATCATTTATTGTTTGTTTTGGTGCTAAGAGGAAGAAGAAGAAGGTGATAGCGCGCGCTTCTCGTGCATTAATGCACCCCACGCCGAAGGAAGTGCGTGCGTGCGGAATCGCGAGTGCCGGAGAAATGTGAAACGGAAGTGTGGGTGGCGAAACAAAGGGCTGCTGCGATTACGATACAGCCAACAACCCGCACCCCCCGGGGGTTGCTGGTGGGGAGAGGGAAGAGCAACGGTTCGCGGGATGGAATGGAATGTGGGCATGGTTGGCGAAAATTAATCTGCCAAAAAAGGGGAAAATCGCGGATCGAGCCGTTGCGCGGCACCGTGGTGGATCGCGGTGATTCAGTTTGATGGAGAAAATTCTGAAGTAAAGAAAGAAGCAAAAAAGGGGTTTTTCCTCCTTCAGAGCCAAGTGACCCGGCGCGGTCTTGGCCCGTGTGGGTGGAGTGATTTTCGCGAAGGTGTTTCGCCTCGCAGAAGGGGGCGAAAGAAAAATGGGAGACAAGCCCACCTAACCGTTCCGGTGCGTTCCGTGTTTGTGTGTAAGGAAAAGCGAGCCAAATATATATATTCATTTCGAAGAAGCAAAAAAGCGAAAGGAGCTAGAAAAAATAGTTCCATCAAACGCCAGTGTGTGTACGTGTGTGTGTGTGCATAGTGATTGCAGGTTGCGTGTGCCCGCGCGAAGTTCGAGTTTTCTTTCGCGTGGAGGAAAATCGCGCGCGCGAATTTTCTTCGCCCGTGAAGCGCGTGTGTGCGTTGCGGCGCGTCGTCGTCTCCGGGTTTGCGACGCGGAAGATGCGCTATCGCAGCGCATCATCGGCGGCAATAGGCAGCACGATTCAGTGCGACCCACCAGCATCAGCAACACCGTCGTCCTGAGGGCGCTGATAGCGAGCGAGTGCGCGGAGATGTAGCGAACGGTGCGTGCGGAACCGGAACAGCAACAGAAACAGTACCTTTCCCGCGACCCGCCGGCTAGGCCAGTAGTTTCCTTTCGGGCGGAAGTTGCCAACACTTCCACCCGCTTTCCACGCACCAAGGCCCCATCCTCGACGCTTGATCCGGCCAGGAACCGTCTCCCGTCTCTTCATCGGCACTGTCGACCGCGTCGTCGCTTGGGACGGCCGGCGAAGTCGGTGAATTGGACATGAACAAATCGCTATATCCAAGGTAAGGACATTTCGCATTGATACACATTCTGCCCACCCACCACATTCTATTGGACCGCGAGCGGATGCGAATGCCTACGCCGCCGACGCGCGGCTGGATTCACCTTCGACATTTACATCTTATTGGACCGACGGCGCCGGTTTGGCATATCCCCGTGACAAAATGTTCGCCGATGAAGAAGTCATATTTATTCAAATCTCCACCCGAAATAGATTCTCCATGGCGGTGACGGGTTAGCAACGAGGGTCCTTTTTTTTATTCCCGCTTACGGCGGGCGAGGCGTTTTACATGGGTTTTATGGAGCGAGGCCAAGCATTTTTTTTTGTGCACGCCAACCGGAACAAAGTGCGCCGAGAAAACCGGCGCGAGGCCCCTGTGGTTGGTAGTAAAATTCACGAAAAAAAACCCCTTCTTTAGGGTTGATGGGAAGGTTTTTATGTGTAAAATTTGTACAGAAGATCGCTAAAAGCATTCCCCGAGCGACTTCTCGGGTCGGTTGTCATTCGACTGTGGAATTTCACTTCTAATCGCGCATCTCGGGAAGAGTTGGCGTTCTTTAAATGAAATTACTGCCCTGCAACGCCGCCACATGTATCAACGTTAGCCGTAACGAAAGCCGATCTGCATCGGTGGGATTTAAATTTTATTTCCCTGTAGTTTTAAATCTTTCGCCGGAAGTGAGCAAAAAAAAAACACATACCAACTTTTATTGGCTTGCAAAAGTCTCCCAACGGGGGTGCGAAGTGAGCGGGTGTGTGGCGCGAAAAACGATTAAAATACGAAGCAAAAACTTTTAATACTTTCCGTTTTTGTGCAGTACACGGTCCTGCTGGTTTGTGCTGAAGGCGGTTGGCTTCGGTTCCGATCACCCGCAGCAGGACAACGAATTAGACGATGTCCTCTCTGTCGCTTTCTCTGTTGCTTTCTCTCTTTCGCGCGCTCTTTCCTTTCCACCCACATTCAGCCCATCATCGATGGTAGCAAGTTCGTGGAAAATGTAGCCGCTTTACGAAAGGCGCGCTCTTGGACGCCCCGAGTGTCGTACGCGCGAGCAATTTTCTCTCGCCCTTCGGACGTTGGAGCAGTTGGAGCATGACGAGGGGTTTTTTTCTTGCACCCTGCGCCTTTCGAACCCACCGAGACGCCGAGAACGGAAACGTAACGGCAGTGAGCGGGGAGGGGCCAGCACGACAGAAATGGGATTGGTGGAGCTTTTGGTATTAATTAAATTTCCTTCTCTCTGCCACTGCTTAATCGGGCTATGGTACATTGCTGTGCGATAAAGGATGCTTTTCCGTCGGCCCGGCTCGCTGGCTCACGCTGGGCTATACCCCACCGCGTTGGGTGACCGGGAAATGCGAAGGCCATCATCGAGAAGAAGCAGAGGAGAAACCGTGGACGTGGGCCCCAACAAGGCCTTCATTTGAATATCGAGATATCTTCTGCTCTTGTTTCCGGGGAAAATCCGCTAGGTTGCCCTCGGCTTCGCATCCGGAAGGATGGTTTCCAAGAAGCCGCGGGTCGGGAATGGGCGAGTGGGTGGAAATGGTTCGATTCTCGAAATGATGCAAACTTTTCCATCGTGTGCGCCCTTCCATCGATTCTGCTTACAGGACACCCACCACCAGAGCGTATCGAATGGGGAGGAAAAACCACCTTCGAGATATCGGTTGGCGTGTTTTTCCTGCTCAAGGAGACAGGCACCAAGCATGAAGGCCGCTACGTTCGTCCTTTCCGCTAGGTAAAGCTTTTCGCACGTTGGGAAAATGAATTTTAAACAATTTTTCAAGATTTTCCACACGTAATCTCGCGTACGGCTCGTCGAACGTCGATGTGAGGCGGAGCGTATCTATAGAACGGCTTATATTTCCGTCCGTTTCCGCATTGAATCGCGGCCGGCTCGTGGCATCCGTTCTAGTCGTTTTCCGTAGAATTTCACTCCTCCACAAGGAGGCGCAAATATAGAACGATTTTTTTTTCTCGACCAAACTCCGAAAAGCATTGGCGTTTATATTTATGGCATCAATAACAATCGTTCGGAAGCGCGTTCTCTAATGACAGAGGTGCTGGAAAACCCGCTTGCTTCTTCTTATCATTTCACATTGTTTTACGTCCGGGCAAGCGGAAAACGGCAAAGCGAGAAAAAGGAGCATGAAAGGGAAATCGAAACTCCCTTCGGTTTAATAGTATCGGTTCTCTGGCGGTGGGAAATGAGAAATGGTTTCGTTTATTTTTGATTTAGCGTAAACCGGCGTAAAATCGAAAAGACCCCGAAAAGACGAAAACCAAGCGAATTATTTCCAATGCGGCTCGAACGTTTGCTGTTAAATTGTCAACCTAATGAACCGCTTCGTTGCGAAGTTCAGCCACGACGCAATTCGTCATTCAGCCCCAGCAATATTGGGCGCGCTGTGTAAAGGGCGGCATACAGGGAAGTGACGCAAGGACGGGCACTGAAATGGAGTCGTCGATGCTGTATTGCGTTAGTGTTCATTTTCATGCTCGGTTGAAATAGATATGGCATTAATTTACCCTTCTGCCACGAACGTTTGGTGATGCTTTTATTATTATTTGGTGTTTCGTGAAAACGAATCATTAGATGGGAAACAAGCGATAGAAATTGTTTACCAAACGTATCGGTTAGTGTATTTTGATTAGGTTAAGAACGGCAGTTGGTAACCTTCGGTCGGCACGAATTACTTGTTAAATTATGTAAGATTACACCATGCAGCCCATTTCCAATGTCTACGAGTATTAAACTATGTTATGCGTATGACCAACACGCATGTTGTTTTGTTTAACTTGTAATGATGTTTATATGAGTGATATTGAAGGGAATTCGTTAACTAAAGTTCTTGTTTTGGATGGTTTCCGTTCATCGCCGTTATTTCTATAGCCTGCAACTAGTTCTGACAGGTGCGTTTATTATGTGCAGCAATTAATTCCGCATCACTCTTGTCAGTGTATGCAAATTTAGGACTTTCTTTTTGCATTTTTGCGGAGCGTAGATAGCAATATAGATCCTGCCGTATTCTTTCGTCCTTTATAATAAACACTATCACAGCCACCAAACGAACCACGGCGCGCGTTTCCGTGATGGATTACGGCGAACCAAACCCGCACACGAGCGTTCGTGAATAATGGCTTTTGGTGGGAGATTTGCATTTTTTTTTTACGTCAGTTGCAACTCTGGCGCTCGATCTCGAACGGGCCCAGGTTCATTTATTTATAGTGACACCATATTTCTGTCACCGGTGTCAGAAAATGAGGGAAAATGGGGCGAAAAAAGCATGGTTTTCCACTGGCGTGACGGGTGCGGTACTCGAGAAAATGTTTTTCTTTTATTCTTCGCATCCTAGTGCTGGCGTTTATGCGGTCTCGACACACAAAGGTCGATCGTTATTACGGGTTGAGATGAGAGGATTCAATTGAAATATTCCGGTTGACCTTAGATATACGAGAACCATGGAGAAATGGCTAAACGATAGTGAGGATACGGGAGAGATAATGGTGGGACTGTTACTCGAAGCAAGGAAAAGCCCTTTTTTATTGAAATACCGCTACAAAGGGATTCTTCGTTTTTAATCTAGTGTTGGAAGTAGACTAACTGGAATTTCGGGACTTTATTGGTCAAAGAAGAGGTTTGGTTTGACTCCTGTTATACATATTAATAAACATCTCGAGCTGTTAGATTGTTTGTTCTCTTTGATAAAATGCAGGTTTTTTGTCATCACATAATTGTGGTCTAGTTTTACGCAAGGCCCAATTGTATTCAGTTCGTCTAATATGACGGTTTGAATCTGGTTTCAACCAATAGAGCCAATGCTATTAACGGTACTTATATACTCGATATAACTACACCCAATAGAAAAACACACATTTCCTTACATGGGGCAAAATGAAACTCTCTCGTTGACTTCTGGAACGTTAACCCTAAACGTTCCAATCCAGAGCACTTCTGCTTCTCGGTCGTACGAGCGCGAATACCCGATCGCGTCGCGGAATTGCCTCAAAGGCGGTCTAAAACGATTGCGAAAAGAAAAACTTCAAAATGGCTACGCCCGAGCAAAGGGGTGGGCAGGAAAACGCTACGCCCATTTGGGCGGAGGGAGCGTCACATCGCCATCGATGGTGATGGCGATTTCTGCGAATTTGATGCGCCGTGCTGCGGCCCCATTACAATCGCGCTCGTGACTCTGAGCGTGGCCGTGTAATGGCGCGTCAGTGCGCGAAATACATTCATCGCGGCTGGCCACGGAGACAGGAACAAGACAAAGCCCTGGGCGGATTCAAACCGTGGGGTGGTGGGTACGCACGGTGTTCATAGGGGTGATAAGCTTTTAAAAATGGGGCCTGCGTCGATGCGCGCGCTCTAGTGCGCCAAAAGGAGCGACGGCGATTAATCTAGGTTAGCACCAGCGCTTTGAATGCCGCCACCCTAAAAAAAAACATCCCCCACAAACACATACGAAGTGAGCGGGCGGGCACGATTGTTAAGGAAGCCACCCCTCCCACAATGGCGCCGGGAGAGCCGTGGGGACGTGTTCTGTTTCACTCGTACGCAGGCAAAAACGTACACGCGCGTAAGAGAGACACTTGCCGGTCTCGAGGGAGTCGATTTTATTTATCGCCACAAACGGTAAAGGCGATTAGAATTGCACCGCTGTCTTGTACATATTCATACAAACGTACTGAGCTCAACAAGTGGGTGGAATTGTTGCGTGAAAAACCGCGATAAGGGAAGCTGCGATAAAACGCCTTTTCTTAATCTAACAGGTATCGCTCACTAAAAACAAAGTTTTTATTAGTATTTATTCGTTCATGAAATTGTATATTGTCACTCAAATGCGAATTTTGACGGTTAGTTTACTTTGCATAATGTTTAATTCATATCAGCCTCACACATTTATTCAAGCTTAGTTTTGTGGCAAACTTGCGACGTTGACATGCGTTAAAAAGCCTTTTTTTCTCTTCCTCGGTCGGAAAATAGTGTAGGAAGTATTAATTAACATTAATTTGTACCATTTGTCAGCTCATGAAATAGCTCCGTAGTACCTGACGGTGCGTACTAACAGCAATCAGCGTGCTCGAGCAACCGCGCAATCAGTGTCGCACATCAAACATAATACAACGCTTCGTCGACTGGTGTAGTAGTGTTGTCGGGCGGGTGAGTTTAGACTGGGGGGTAATTGCGCGGCTAGGGGGTTTGTGAGAGCGAGAGACAATTTCCACCCTCCCTAGCCAAGCTAACGTGGTTCACAACATGGCGAATACTTCCCACCAACCACAGTACTGTGCAGATGCCTGGTGACCATGGTGTAGAAGCGCGTAGTTTATGTTAGCATTCTCTCGTTTCCGGCGCGACACAGAAATGGGGCATATTTACGGGCCTTTCCCGTTTTACAGGAGAAGAAAATCGTCGGTATGTGTGGTACGGAAGTTAGAAATAAACACACACCGAAGGAAAAGATGGATGGGATGAGATGTGCTTTTGTTTAGCTTAATAATGAAAGTTTTCTAACAAAAGATGAATTTCTTTATTGATGATTGGGCGTAATATTTGCCAAATATTGATTAATCTCCAATTTGTTCGTTTAGTATCAATTGCAATCCCAAAGATGGCATTCTTCTATCCTATGATGAAGGTTTGTTGACACAAAACATATATCTTGTTTACGCGACCTTGGTCGCACTATTCTTTGTCCTGTTTTCGCTGTATTAACAATTTAACTAGCTTAATTTCACGCGCACTTCGCTCTTCCCGAGTTGTCCCTTTGGCGATGATGACTTTGTATTCATGTTCACTTTGGGCCTATTGAACGGTAAACAACTACCCGTCGACGGACTTCAAGAGCAGTTACCGTTTGTAACCAGCACAGGGTGCAGTACCGAAAAGGGCCAACAACAAACCCTACAATGGGTAACAGCGGGAGGATGAGTGATGACGGGCACGTACACGCATGCCATTGCTCGTGACGTACAGAACGGAATGGAATTATCACTCTCGGACAGCGTTTGGCGTCATCAGGAGACGAAGCAGGTTGTTTACAGTCGGTCGTTTGTGAAAATGGGATTGAAGCGAATAAATAGTTTTTTTTTTCGTTGCTTCCGCGGCTAAAAAAGCGAATACAAACAATGTTGTCCCTTCTCTATACTTGTGATAAAATATCGAGAATTATTACACACAACGTAATTACGAGCTGCTGGAAAATACAAAGGCCACAAAAATGTATGTTCGGCATTTTACTCATTCAAATGAATGGCTAGTTGTCTGGGTAATCATGGTTCAATTAATATATCAACAACAACAAAAATCTCTTCAAACACATAGCTCGTTGGAGGGTGCTTGATCAGCAATTAAGTGCACAAAAAATCGCTCAACAATTTTCTCAATTTCCCCAGCGATGAAAACAGATACGGAAATACAAGCACATGAAGTTCACTTGAAAAAATAATAATATTGCCTGTTAATCGCCTTTCGTGTTTGCTCTCGACCGGGCAAGCTGATGGAGCGATGTAACTTTGGTGGTTTTCATGTGGTTAAAGAAAGCATAAAAAATATGAACACCATTGCGCAACGAAACACGCGTAATAACTCGGAGAACGAGCGAGATAGGCAATGAACAAGTGCGAATCGTGTGGCTTGTGTGGTTATGATAGCCTCGTTATGTGCAACGACCGTTCATGCAGAAGTGATTATTTCAACTTTTTTGCGTTTGTTTCTTTTCAAATTCATAGGGAATGCTGTGATCTATTTTACTGTAGAGCGTTCAATTTAATACTATGAGTCGAGTTTACCCTTAGTCATTCTCTTCATCCAACTCGTCAAAAATCTGTCACAACTTAACATTTGTTTAACACTTAAATATGTTCACATAAATTGAAATATACCAGTTGGTGGTACTACATTTTATACGAATAGAATGTTGTGTCTACAAACGTTCGAGCTCGAGTTCATGAATATTAAATTCCAATAGAAGGTATGACGGGGGTGCGTACGTAAACGTTTCGTTCTCTTCAATAAAAGCAAGAAAAAAAGTACTGGCGCTAAACTGCCATGGGGCGAAAATAAAACCACCCTTATTCGCGCGTGCGTATGCCCCAACACCTATCGTGCTGCATCATCCACAACGCCATCATGATCATCGTGATTATCAGCTACTCGTCGCTCACCAACTTTCCTTCCCAACGCGGCGAACAGAGTGTTCGTACTTCCGGAACTGTCGGTCATTTGGTGCGGTAAAGCATGAAGAATAAGACATGACACACGCTAGCGATCTGCGGTCAAAGAACCACGAAAAGCAGGACGGCACATGACGGCGTAATATTTCAATTAATTAGTGTCAGTTTGTCGGGGATGCACATTTGCCCCGCAGAGCATCGTGCAAAACCGGAGGAGCAAAAATCGAAACGGGAACTGTTGCAATTCGGGCACTGTATAACCACTGCGCTCACGGTGCGCCCACAGGATATGCACGGGAAAATAAAATAAATCGAAATGTGGCAACATTCCCACAAAATGGTTCCACATTCAATATCGCTGCTGTCGGGGTTTTATCCGATGGCCGATTTCGGCTCGCTCGTTTCGACCGCGGGCGGTGAAAAGCGGAAAATATTTATGAAAAACTTACCTGCAACTGGAAAACGACAAGCCTCCGGTCCCTTTTGAATCTGCCCGGGTTCGCCTGCTTTCGCTTTTCACGTGTTTATTTGCGTGTGGTTGAAAAGATTCGCATCATCCGATGGTGTGATCGAAAATATACGCTGGCTTTAATTATCGACGCCATCTGCCTTCTCCCATCGGTGAGTGTGTGTGCGCGTTATTCAGGACAGTGGTAAAAACAAAACGGACGCGCGAAGTGCGAGGAAGAAACAGGGCATCATTTCAAAAGTGGTTTTAAAAATTAATTCAGTTATTTGGCAACGGGAGCGGAAAAGCATCGAAACACGAAAATAAGCGACACAAAATCCTGATTTATGTCACACACTTGAAGTGTCCGGTTTGTATGATTCAACTGGCGGATGAGCATCAAAATTTCACCCATAACACCTAACATTCGAATCAAAGTAACCTTTTTTTCCCTTCGACATCCACCCGGATCTAAGATATTTCAACATCCGAGCGATCTGAATCAGCGCGCCGGAATTGAAACCTGGACAGGTGAAAGTTGTTACACACTCCGAGCCAAGAGCGTATGTATGATTGTGTGTGCGTGCTTGGGGGCTTGTTTCTCTCCTTCATTCGCAGCATAGAGTGAGTTTTTGTAATGTTATAACATTATTTTCCTTCGTTGCTGTTTGGGTTCCGTCACGTTTCCGAAAGTGGAGAAATCTCATGCTCACTCTCTCTTTCTCTCTCTCTAGCTCTCGTGCTGATGGGACGGGTTTGTTGAGCCGCAAGGGGATTAAGTAAGGGTACGTCCCAAGGGCGCGGTAGCTCCCGCGAGTGGTGGTGATGGTGGCGTTGGAATTTAAGCGGAGCAGGTGAAGGTTGTCGCGAAGGTTGCGGAGCTCACCGGAGCGGTCGACTTGGAAGCACTTTAAACCTGGTGGCCGTTTTACGATCGTGTGTTGTTTGCAAACCTGCAAGAGTGGCGCAGAATTGGGTAGCAGCAGCAGCAGTACCGAGAGATTGGACTTTCTAGGTGACGAGTTGTCTGCAAACTTTGCAGTGTGACCAAGGTTGAAGGGTCCGACCAGCATTTAGCTTTCGTGCGAGAACGCCACCACCTCTGGGTTTCAGGCTTACGATCACTTACGGGAATGGGGCTGTTCCAAAAGGAGAAACTCGAAGTTGTTGTCTTCTGTAGCAGACGGTTTCGCGCCAAGCGGATGCATTTTTAAATAGTTGTGTTCTATTTAATTACATTAAAAAGTTATGCGGCGACTACGAAACCGGTTTCGTGTAACTAGGGCGCAGTAAAGGTTGCCAATTTTGCTGCATGGCGGCAGAAACGATTTCATTTCGGATAAGATTAGCTAAGTTGATAAGTGTGGCTGAACTTTTTGAAGGCTACCGACCATTAGGTCTGACGATTGACCCATTTAGGGTTTCTAATTTTGCTGTTGAGCTGTTAGTATGATGAGGTATTGAAACAACCTTAAGTTTTTGTAATATATGAATTACAATAAAAAAAACAATGCATGCACCTTTTTCATAATCAAAGCGCAATGCCGATTTATACGTGATGTAAAATTACTAACCCCGTAAAGCGCTCGTGGGATTAATAAAATAAGTAATTAAATTTCAATTTCACGAACACGGCTGTAAATCGGTGAGGTTTACTAAACATAATAGTAGGAGACTGTTATTGCTGTCCAACTTTATCGTTTATTTGGGCAACGCATTCTAAAGGTGGAGATACTTTCCAGACATTACTTTCCGCATTTGCTTTGGGGCAAGAGTTTTCAGCAATCAATTTCATCCCCACAATAAACCACATTTACGTGTTTGGTTCGGTCTCTGGCTGTGGCGCTTTCGCACGCTAGAATGGGGGCACAAAAAAAACGGAATCCTACTCGTACACTCCTACCAACTTTCGTGTCGGAGTCGATGATCCTTGAAAATGGTAATACTCCATAAACCGTTTTCCACCTCACTTCCAGCGTTGGATAGGCGAAAAAGAGAGAGCGCAAAAACGGGATCCCGCACCGGGAGATGCACGCACCTGATAAGCCACGTGGTAATCAAATCATAAACCATCATATTTATCCACCAGTGTTCGTGGCAGCACCAGGCGTCCCCGCGATGAACGAACCCAAACCGGGTCGTGGTGCGTTTTTGCGGTAGCATATGGGACGAGGCTTTTTCTCCGTCCTGTGTGTGCCTGCGTTGGTGGTTTTATGTTGGTGTGTGGGGCCACAAGAGACAGCACCATTGGCGCGGGAATAAATGTGCAGCTATTAAATCACTGGGCCTCGCACATTCGTCCGCTCTGATGTAGTTTGGCGACACAAACTATAGTAGCGCTCTTCCGGGTTAGGTCTCCGGTTTCTGTTCGGTGGAGAACATGCGTGCGTTTTGCACTTCCTGCCGTAGTGGCAAAGCGGAATCGAATTAGAACGCCCTCGATGATAATGAAAGCACCAACTTGTTCCGATACAGCCCAGTGTGTTTTATGTAGCGAAGTGAATAATCAACATTAACAGTATTTTTTTTATTTTGCTACGCGTGATCATACTAGTACCAATCAGGATCAAAAATAACAATTTGACCTTGACCGTTTATTACTAGCCCTTTTATGTAACGCAGCGTTTTCTATTTTAGTTCAAATAAAAATATCATAAAGGCAGATATGTATTACGTGTGCACGCGCAGTGCATTTCCCAAAAGCAATTAGTTTCCAAATTGAGTTTCACGAATGGACCATGCCGGTGGTGGTTCGCGTTCGAGAATATGTGCGACAGAATAGCCCTTCAAAAGTTCACAAATCAATCAAGCCCGCTAACCACGTTTGCTTCACTCGCCACTCTCATGCGGGCAGAAACATAAGGAAGCGAACGATGCGCAGTTTGTTTATTGGGTTAGTTATGCTATTGAGAAAAAAAAATCACTCACCCTGTTTCGGTGTGTCGCTCCGCTTAATTCTATTAGCAGTGAATCGGCGAGACGCACTTCCTTTTCGGGTCCGGCAGTGTTCACATGGTTATGGTTTGGGGTAGAAATATATTTTTACCTTGTTGTATGAACTATGAACATATACGGAAATTTGAAGTTAAATATTTGATGGGATTCCAAACTAAGGTATATAATAGCTCTGGATTATTTTTATAGGACACCGGCATGAATAAATTTTATTGTTATTTTACCGTTTATGAGAACCAAATATAATTAAAAAATTTGTTTGATATTGTTAGTGAGAATAAAAATAATATAGTTAGTAGAAATAGTATTGTATTATTTTTGCTATTCAAATCCAATCAAGTTTGCTTTCGTTATGTAGTTGTAGTTGTGTAATTTTTTATTTTTTCTTTTGTTTGACACATTCCTGCTAATGCGTATTTCGAATTAGCTCCACATCCTTGGGGTAGGTTTTGATTTTAGGTACAAGCGCGCTTCACGCTCAAAAGGGATTCATTTACTATATTTTTCAATTAATTTAAATCACCAAACGGAATCCTGTCCTTAGCTCCACGGGTTGGTGTGTTGATTATAAAGTTTATTGATTACATTAGCTATTTGGTGCGTAATTCGCCAAACAACGGCAATTGATACAGGCATGCTTTTTCGATTGCAGTTAACACCTGATCCGCTCCTACACCGAATCCATTGCATTCCCAGCCGCATTGCCTGTGATATGGGTGCATTAAATCGATACCGTGTAATTTGACTAGCCGGCAACAATTGATTAGTCTCGATCCGGAAAGAGAAGGTCCAGCGTAGGGTAATTTAATTTGCTGCAATTTGTCCTGATCAAATCTCCCTTTCGTGCCTTTATCTTTTGGGCACAGTTACAACGTTTCGTTCGGTTGTGGCATATGCTAATGGAAAGCCAAATGAAATTTATCGAATTAGGTACAGTTTTTGGGAATAAAGGCCGTTGCATTGCGGCTTAATGCCAGATGTGTATTTGGAATTTGTTTAACGAGCAACTAGCTTGCATATCTGGCGTGGGTTCGTTTTTCATTCAGTTAGTGTGCTTTAACTTCTGTTATCATTTTTATTACCATCTGACCGACATTCTCTAGCATTACGATGTGGAATCCTATTATTTGCCTTATGTATGCGAAAATCAACCCACAACCACGGCGATTCTCGCGATGGCAATCATGGCTTCTAGCTTAGCCGTATGGTTAAATTTACCGTTGATTATTTTGCACCCAATGATTATTTATTTATGCGTTTGATTTTTTCATCTACCACTTGCGTTCGTATGATTCGCCTAGCTGCCTTTCTCTCTTTCTTTCTATCGTCTTTCTTACTCCCTCGCCGCCAGCAACCCAGCACCAGTGCAGCGCCATGATGCAATGGCCGCCGTGCGCAAAATGTCTAGGTTAATGACGCTCAGCCATAGCGCAGACAGGCACCGGTTAGTGATTTTGCCTTTTCCCGTGCCATTTTTTTTAATAACATAGCAACCGCCTCGCAGTTGGCATCCCTCGTAAGTTCAGCGACTTCTGGGAAGCCTTCCAGCGTTATGGGGCAGAGTCGCGGTTCGCGAGCAGCGCGTCGTGTTCATTAGAAGCAGCAGCATATGTACACGTTTACATATTTACACATGTGCCTTCTGCCTGCCTCTCCACTCAACATTCTCGTGGCGGCAGAGCATACCGAGACATACCGCACGCTCACACTCACAAGACTTTCCCGTGCGAACCGCTCGTTACGGACTCCTCGAACTGCTGCTACTCGCCATTTGCAAAACCGATCGCAGATCGCAGGCATCGGCCTTCTTGGGGTGGCTCGTTTCAAGACGCTCATAGCCGTGTTTCCACAACATACCCATACTTAATACACACCTAACTGAACTCCGTTGGCACGGTTGGCTTTGCGATAACAAAATCTAGCTAAACAAATTTTGCCTCGTTTGGCTTTTTCGGGGGTGCATTTACGCACCCTCCGTTAGTTGCTCACATTTTGCGGTTTGCTACAGTCGGCTTCTCACCCACCAACGCCATTCGCAGGACGGAATTGGGCGGTTTGTGTGGCTTCCTGTGAACCATGTAATCATTCGCGTCCGTGGTGTAGCTTCGCGGAAATTTAAACGATGGAAGAGCGGTCACACGGCGCGCGTTCCATTCACACCGAACACTGAACTATCAATCATTGCTGATAAGCCCGGGCTCGTTGTGTTTGCTCAGGCTAACACGCTGACGGTAGGGACATTGTAGGTTTACAGCAAATTGCATGCAGCTTGTGTGAATTGACGTCCAGCGCTTATGAGCTGGACATAGAAGCATCAATGTTGCGGAACTTCTTTGTAAATGGGCTGTAGAATGACTATAATATTATAGAATTTCTTCAATATAATGCTGAAACTTTTCTAAAGAGATTTCCGCGATTTTTTGCGGCATTGAAGGATGAACATTTGCATCATATTATTTTCGTTATTTATTCAAACGCGTGAGACACATGTTGATCTATCCGTTTGGCCTTCTTAAAAAGTAATAATTCTGCTATAAAAATTCGTAAGTGGTTTCCAACGAACGCTCGTTCGTGTTCGACACAGTGTTTGATTGAAGGACCGCCACTGCTGCTGCCGCTGCCAATGTTCTGCAGCGTGTTTGCATTCAACTTCCGTTTTTTACGGTTCACTCTCGAAGCAGCGTTTGAATATCGCACGTCGGGGGAAAACTTTTCCATCCCGTTCCGACCGCAACCGGACAGGATTAGAATTTCATAAAACCCAGCGAACGGTGCAGTGGAAAAGCTAGTGGCGGAGAGTGGCGCGCACGGAGATGGCGTTATTTTTGCATAGCAGATGCAACGTACTGGACGCCGTACGAAGGCGCCATTCCCGGTTTTCCCTTATGCCCGCACCTCCTTGGAAGCAAACATGATGGCCATCAATTTCCGTCGCCAACGAGTGATGCAACCGTTCGCGTCCGTTGTGGATGAGAATAAAATTCACTTTTAACCAAGCAAGTCGCCCCGTCGCCGATGTGCATAATTTGGTGACGTACGTTGCGAGACCGAACGGGAAAGGGCACAATCGGGGCGAGATTTGTGTTTCCGATGAATCAGAGAAATAAAATGTGAAAGGAACCTAAAATGATATAAAGCAAAATGTCAAGCAATCCTGCCGGTGGAAAGGGGCGAGAGAGAGAGAGAGAGAAACAGGATAGGAGCAACATGCACTCGTACCACGGGTCCTTAGCACTACGTTTGTGCTCCAACCGGCACCAGCAGAGGATATAAAATCGTCCTGCGAATGATAAAGAATGTCCTGCGCAGCGGTGCCATGCTTTGTCCGGTGCGGTTCCTCGGGATGGGTTCATGTCCTTTTTTGCAGCAGTTTGCAAACCGGCGGCTTTTCCACTCCACCAACGGGACCGGATGGAGGGGCCAGGGCGATTAAGTATGCATCATGTATAGACGGTGCAGTTGCCGCCGTCGTCATTTTGGTCGGGCTCGCTGGAACGGTGCGAGATCTGTACGTGTGCTGTGCGTGCCAGACTGGCGTGATATGTCCCCGTGTGTATGCGTGTGTGTGTGCGTGCTCGTTGGTGCGAATGAGCGTGAGTGGTGGTTTTCCCGGGTTTTCCAGCGTTCCGTGTCTTGCCCGCCAGGAGGAAAATCAAAGTAAGCGGCAAGTGCCAGTGGCACTATGGGTGAGTTTTCCTTCGTCTCGAATTTGCCTTCTCGCTCACCGTCGCCTGTCGGGCGCAAAACGCCGGCAATGGGGAAATTGTGAAAACCCCCTGTTGGGTTCACCGGGAACGACGCGGCTGTGGAACACATTTTCGAGACACAGTGTCCACTGGAAATGCCGGGAAAATGGAGAGAGAGAGCGAGGGCAATCGTTGCGGAGCCCGAGCGAGGCGAGCGAAGTGAAATGATAAATAAATTAGCATGAAAACTAGACCCGCCGCGTACGGGTGCGGAGACGCCCGGGAAAAGCGTGCCAGAGGGACACGTTTTGTAGAATTTTGTAGCATCTCTCTCTCTCCCGCTCTCTACCCACCCGTTGGCGTCCCATTCGTGAGAACATTTCCATCACGCCCGAGGCGCATGGAAAACAGGGCACTGACACGCTTGGGAACGATGGGACCGTCGATGGAAGCGTACAGCTCGTCCTGCGCGTCCTGCGAGTCTCTACAATGTCCTCACGATCCTCCGGGCGCTTGTTTCGATGGGCGCTCCATCGTGCACCGGGTGCTGGGTCGGTCCGTTCTCCAGGACGGTAGAGCATAATTTTACTGCGTTGGCCATCATCATCATCAGCGCGCTACTATCACCCGGTTGCCCGGTGTTTAATTGATTGTGTTTGCATCTGCATGTGCATTCGATTGCTGCTGAGGATGGCCGAGCGCGGGGAGCCGCGCCGTTAGTGGGGTTGGCGTTGCGGGGGCGACGTGTGGATGCGATTAACGTCCGGTTTTGATGAAACGCCCACAAACGCCGTTGCCTCGTGCTCGACGTTCGAGATCATCGAAGGTGCGGAGGAGATACACGTGAACGATCGATCATGCTCGAGGTTGGTTTTAATGAGTGCACGTAATCAGTTCCCAAACCACCACCACGCTGGGAGGGCTTGGGATGGAAGGCCTTATTTTGTGCATAATATTGGGAGTACTGCAATGGGTTGGTTGGTGAGCTTTTGGTGCACTGTGGGCTCATCATTTATATCTCGTATTTGGCGCTAGCACAATATAAAAACGATTGTTTTGGATGATCGGTTGTTTGGAAAACAAAGGTTGTAGTCTCTGTAGTAAATCAACTTAAAATAATGCGCTTTATCAAATTGCAATTTCCCAAAGAGATATTCGGCAGTAGATGATACAGAACGTCCGGAATCTAAATTGCTATTTTAACAGTATATATTTTCATATGCATGCGCTGTTGGTTAGCATTACTTGTGGAGTTGTTGGTAACTTGCAACTACGTCAAGTATTGAGCACAAGGCCACACGCGAGTATCTTCATTGAGGACGAAATACGTTTGCCCTTTCCCGGTTCAACCGAGTGCTGTTCGTAGTGCGATTTTATTTTCACTCCGTCCACGCTTCGAATTATGTTTATGACGATCATCAGCATTCAATCCATAACCTTCGAGCGAACCCCTTGGGGGAGTTATCGTGGAAAGGGTATAACCATTTTGCACTCTGTACGACCCGTACCGTTCACGCGTTTTTTTTGCGCTTCTTCTCTCCATGCCTGAAGAGCGACAGATAAACGTCGCGCGGGAGTTGAAGATGCATCCGGAAAGCAGGTGGCCACCCCCGTGTGCAAAGGGTGTTTGTTTCCGTGCCGTTGGGGAAGCATGCACGATTTCGAACAATTCGCGACATTAGCTCCGGCTGTTTCGATGCATCTAATGGAATTCCGGTGCATGCACATGCTTTTACACAATGGCGTGGGTCGCGGCTATCGATCCAGCGGGCGAGCTAACTGGCTGGAGAGGAGAATTGTGCACCCTTTTGGTGCTCCCTTTTGCTCCGATTTGTACCATTTTACGGGCCCGAGGAAGTTGAGCTCGTGGAAGCGTGCCGGAATTTATTGCGAGCCGGGCGCGCGCATCATAAACCCGGACCGAATCAAGCGCTGGTCATGACACACGGTGGCCATGGTGTGGAATTTTAATGCTTAAGCCAACGGACCGTGCAGCAGATCAACCGGGAAGTGGCAAGCGGGAGGGATGGGACGGAAGAGGATTTAAGTCAAGGTGGTGGTTTGCTGTTTTGTTTGTTTATTTTTTCTCTTCTTCACCGTGCATTGTTGTTTGACCTCAGTCGGGGAGAATGAAGTAAAAAAAAACACAGACACACGTAGTGTTAAAGCTGTTGCAGGTAAACTAGCCTTCTGCGTGGATCGAGGTTTAAAGATCATATTTTATGCTAGATTGGACCTCATCGGAAGCGATTTATTGCAGCCGTACGTTTCGGAAATTTGTGTGGCTTATTATACAAATGGAGTCTTCTTCACACACATCGCCCAAAAGCTGTGACTGTTGGACTTGAAGCTTGATTCTAACCTATTTCCTACACATTTTTCACCCGTCAGGCACGACGATGAGCATGAAAGGATGGAGCGAAGAGAACGGGATAAACAGGCCCGTGCCCAGCTACAGGCCGAACGAGAACCGGAACCAGCAGCACCACTATTCGCAGCGCCGGTTAAAGTGGTAAGTGGCTCACACTGCAAATGGAGTTCTGTTTCTTGGTGGTATTGGTTTGCATTTCTTTCTTTTTTCCCTCTCCGTTGAGAAGCATTATCCGTTCTCTAGACAAGGGCAGTTTCGTTTGTTTTGCGGCGATCGGAAATCAATTTCATAATCGATTAAACGAAGTACTAGCGACCATTAGGTGGTTGAGAGGTGTTTAATTAAGCATCCCGCACGGAGCATGTTGAACTGTCGGATTTGTGGGAATTCCCGGAAACTCCCTTCGCAAGGCGCCTATTAGTTTCCGGCGGGAAGCTTCCGGTCCCGAACGTCCATTTTCCCACTGCAATTGCGCCCGTAGATTGTCTGCCACAGGGGGTGAGTTGGAGCGTATTACTTGCTCCGCTGCCCTTGTTGTCCTGCCGAGCATAACAGCAGCACCGGTTGATCAGAAAGATCGGCCAACTTTATGGCTTTGGCGGGTGGTCTTTTCCAGCGATGCTTCGGTATGGTTGCTCCGCCTCGGGGCTTAAAAAGTCAAGCCTCGGTATGTCCGAAAGTACATCCGGTAACTTCTTGCCGTTTTCCTGTGTGGCGGCGTCAAGATATTTGTTCCGGTCGGCACACGAACTCCCACGGGAGAAGGAGGGTGTGTTTGCAGCCCTTGAGGGTAGTTTGGGTTTTGGGGAGGAAATTTTTGAATTCACCCAAATAACTCTCTGCCTCATCCACCCAGCATGCAAACCCCATACGTGGGCTCTCTTCACCGACATTGGTACGCATGAGCATGCATACAACCACTTGGGGCATGTCAAAGTGGTATGAGTTTCGGATTAAGGGAATAGAAGGAAGTGGAGCCAGCTCTGCTTCGAATCTCTTCCGCCGAAGCCGAAGGATGATACGCTGGGCCGCCTTCGTTCCTCGCAAGCGCATGAAGAAGTTCAATGTTTATCCAACCATGAACCGGTTGGGTGAGGTTTTTTTTTTATTCTTCTTGCCGTGCTTTCGTGCCTCTAACGCTCGTTGTGCCCTGCAGTCCAACGGGACGATGCTCGTTCCGGTGTGTTTGAGACAAGCAGCTGCTAGTTGCAGCCACCGGTCGTCATCTTTCCGATACGGTGCAACTGTTTTTGAAGTCTCTTCGATTGCACACGAGCTTGCAGAGATGGAGAGAGAAAGAGGAAGAGCACGAGAGCGAGATAGAATGAAAGAGAGAGAGAAAAGTTTGTATCTCTATTTTCCCCAGTGGAAACGCTTTTATCACAAAGTTACCTAAGTTTTCTGATCCATGGCAATCCAGGGTACTTCTGCTTGTGGTTTTCCTGCAACTTACCTCACAAACATGACGTGGCTTTTGGTTCGATAAGTTTTTAGCACACAAAAATCTGCACATGCAGTTCGATTTTGCTTGTTGGAATGGATAAAATTTGCTGCACATTGATCGCTACCATTTCCACCGCGTTATCCCGCGGATTGCAATTGCTCAACTTTCAATAGCGTTAAAAAAAGGAATCATTTTATTGAAACCCTCCCCCTTGAAGTTGGTTACTTTCCTTTCGGAAGCATGTTTGCCAGCGCACGGCACGTAATCGCTTTAGGAAGCCGCAGTTCCCTACTTTGATGTCGATAGTCTCGCTGCCGAAGAAATCGCATTATCCGTGTGCACGTCCCCGTTTTGCGTCTACCGTTGCTTTCGTCTTACGCCTCCGTGGCTCTGTGGACCGGTTGCATCGCTTGCTCTCGCTTCGCAGCATTCCGAGCGAGTACTTCAAAATGGTTTTACGTTTTACGGCCACCGGAGCGTGACGAAAACTGGACGCCTCCCGTCGGGCCTCTCCGGTCTAACCCGGGTCTTCCTTCCGGTTTCCACGAGTATTTGTTTAGCATCGCTCGCCGATGCGCGCTCTCGTGTGTTTATTCGTGTTCTCGATTTGGGTACTTCGGCTGGAATTTGTGACCCGGACCCGGGGGGCTGTAGGGGTGTCCTCCAACCGGGTTTTCATACTCAAGTTTAAGGAAGGGGTGAATATGCTCGTAAAAAGATCCCCCCCTCATCGTTACTGACCAGAGGCGCGTGTGTCTGGCCAAGGGCCAACCTTTGCCCTCATGAACCTTTGCAATGAATGGACACCATCTTCTCAAGCCGCTGGTTCCGTTGGTTCGTCGTCCCGGAAGGAGGGGAGTTCCGAAATGAGGCCCTTACCGGTGCGAAGAGTACGGTGGAAAATGATGGGAAAACTCTCTTAATTCCCTTGGGGCCCGGTGCCACGATCGTTGCTCGCTTTTCCTGTCGAGTGGGTGGAGCACCCGAACGTGGGGGTTGCGCTCTTGTAGCAACCGACGGAGCCTCCGATTCTGCCCGTTTCGTTTGACGAGACATGGACCATCTAGGTGTCTGTCTTAACATTCGAATCCGGATGAGCGGTGGTTTGGTGTGGCTCGGGAGTGGGGAGAAGAAATAGCAAGAAAAGTTTTCATCCCTTTTCCGAGCATATTGCTGTGTGCGACGTCACCTTACCATCCTCCGATGGAGAAACCTCGCTGGATTGTCATTTTCTTGCGCTCAAAAGAAGAAGCGTTGCATTTCTCGTCTTTCGCGTACATGTTCTACACTACCTGTTCGTGCAGGACCCCGCACAGGATGCAGGATGGGTCGTGAAGTGAACTGTTGAATCGTCCTTTCCTTTTCACTATCCGCTTTACAGCGAGAGTCTGCAAATGGTGTACGTGTATTTTAGTTTTTTTTTTCATATTTATTTTTGTTTTCTAGCTCTTCGATGGCGAAATGTGAAAGATGCAATTTTTCGTTCGTTTCGTTGGAGAAAATTGGGAAAAGTGCCGACAGCAGTACGTGGGCACACATGTAGGGAAGGACGTCAAGATGAATGGAACTTTTCAAAAGCAGTGTAATACAATGCCTGATTTATGGAACCCAGTTGGTTTCAGTTGAACAGGATCGCCGTAAATTCATCATTGCAATTCTATCCTAAGCGTACATTCGTACACGATATAAGCGCAAGGGAATTGAAATTTGCCTGAGTGAAAATTGAAAGCAATCTTCATACGATTTTGTTCTCTCGTTTGTTTTTGAATGCTTGTGCCATAACGCAATCATGAGTGTCATCCATTTCAATGGAATGGCACTTGTCACAAGGGATGATATTCATGCGCATTCGTCACGATTAACAAGAATATATGCGAAGCTTAATTGATGCAAACTGCGAGCTCTTTTTCGCGGTAACGCTTTCCGCCTTGTGATGCTTGGTTCAAAACAATAATGAAGGGGCAAAGGTACATGCTTGAGACACGGATAATATTTTTCATAAATTAGTATAACTTTACGGATGGTTCATGTTCGTACGGCATGATAAAAGCGTGTGAGTTTGTGTTTTTTTTTCATACCAGATGAAAAAGATTTGTGATCGTTTTAAATAAGTAATGCAGTCACGTTCGTGGTGATTGCGCCTTGTGCATTAATTACCATGAAGGGCGCACGTGCACGGTAAAGGCTTCGTAGCTGTGTTGGCGAACGATAAAGCTATGGTAGCGTTTTGCAACTTTCTAGCCGCGCGACGGTCGCTTTGATGGTGATACTTCACGATATCTGATCTTCTGGGTGCTGTCGAGGCGTGGTTTGGATTTTTGCAACCCTTTGACAAGTGCAATACCTTGCTTGTCGATACACGATGTGGGTGAAATCCTTTTAATACACATCATGCTCGCTGAGCATCGTCTTCTTTTTATGGCGAGGATAAAGCCGGAGAGTGCGTCGATACAAGCAGACATAAGGATCCGCTGTGTGTAATAAATATTCATTATTTTGCATGTATCAATTTGCATTCAAAAATTGAGGGTTTCAAAGTTCCCCCTTAGCATCAAGATATGCCATGAAAACTCCCTATTAATGGATGAATTTTGCACCTCGTTGTTAGCAACATACTTTATGTTTTATCTCGCGCTTGCGTTTGAAGTATTCGATACGAGGGAAAATCGTTTGATATATTAATATACATAAACATACATAAAGCAGTAAATACACCTCGTAGCTAACTAAATAATGTTGCTACCGATTGAAGACAGTGTGTAAAAAAATCAACTTGCATATTACTCTACCTGCCCCACGAATTTCAACCCTTCTGTTTTAACGTCTTTACCCTCTGTAAATATATTTGAATCCCGCTCAATTCGTACTCTCGAACTGGCCAAGAGTTCCTGTTTTATCTTGCCGTGCAATAATCAGGATCGCAGTACCAGCGGTGGTAAACCGCCCTTACATTTGCCCGGCGGCATGCAACTGTAATGAGAGCACCGGAACCATGGTGGGGCGTTTTTCAACCGCAACGGTTTCAACCGCATCTGCTCCATTCGACTGGCAACTCTCGGGGTCTAATATATGCGAAGATTCAAGTTCCGTCTGCTGGGAGGTTTCACTCTTGATGAGCTCGCACCCGGTCCGAGATGATGCTGCAGCAACTTTCGCGATGCTGACGGGAAGGTGATTGTACCTGACAAAGCAAACACTAATTACCATAATTAGTCGTTGGAAATTGTTTCCACCGTGTGCTGCGCTCTAGACGCAAAGTGTTGCGAGGCCGCGTTTTTGGGCAGCAAGTCCCACCGTGATGATGCCATGATGGCTCCCTGAAATGGGGCTTCTCCTTGCAACGATAGCCCTTACCCGGGCAGGATATTCCGGTACGGTTGGTTTGTGTTGGTTTTGTGCTCACATCCAAGTCAAACCGTCGGTGTGAATCGATATCTGTTCGAGCAAAAGCTAACCTTAGCAAAATCAACACCTTTCCCGGGGCTTTCCCGTGGCTGGCATCGTTTCCGCGCGCTTTGCGTGCCTGTCGCTCACCGTATCCTTTGCGTTCGGTTGCTGTGGCGCTGATTTAGGACGCCTGGCACGGGATAATGATGACGAAGACGCGATTGCTTTTTAATGAGATCGTGGAATCGCAGTCGGAGGGTGAGATCTGACTTTTGCATCGTGGAGCTTTTTTGTCATTCCTTCCTTTTTCCTTCATCCCATTCTGCGTTCTTTCCTAAATCACCCGTGAAAGGACGACTGTGTGACATGCGGGGAAAATGGTCCACAAGATGTGCTAAAGTGTTGGTGTGTGCGTGTGTGCTTGGGGCAAAGAAAGAGCGAACGTGTCCTTTTTTTGCGGTAGTTCCGTTTAAGCGTTTACTGACGAGTCGTTGTGTGAGGGGTTCGATGGTAATCGTTCCCCATTGTTCCCAAAGGACTTTTGATTTTATTGTGAGGGAATCCTTTTTGCGGTGTGTGCCGTTGTGTGCAACACATTGTCTACCTAAGCCGCTTGCGAAGAATGCTCGGGAAAGCACTTGGTGAAAGTTCATTTGATTGAATATCTGGGGCATGTTTGGAATGTTCGGTTTCGTGAAGTTCCTTTATCTGCACCGAGATTCTGTGTTCCTTTTCATCACCACCTGTTCCACTGGAGCAATCACTTCAAGAAAACCCACAAAAGCAAGCGTTAAATTTATACCACAATCCTTGATCACATTAAACGAGTGAAGCCGACCATACCACAATAAGGTCAAAGAATCGATTGATTCTCTTTTCCAATGCATTTCGTAGCCGGGTGAATAACCTTTGGTATTACTACAATCTCACTATAATGCTCGCTCTTCTCCTGTCCAACGTCGGAGCCATCACCAGCTTCCTTTGGAGTTCGTTTGGTATGAAATAATTTTCCTTTTGCACTACCCCAACGGATGCACAGCCTCATCCAACGCCGTAGGAGGACCCTGCCGGGGTTAGTTTTCCCACTCACGAAGCCGACACTCTGTCGTTAGATCGGTAAGGAACGGTTTAACCCTCTACCGCACGTTTGCCTATCCGACGCCTCGTGCGCAACATTGCACCCTCCCCGCGCACCTCGTTCACCCGCGTCGCACCTTCGGTCGATGGTTATAAATGGAAATAATTGATCCATAAAATATGAATGCTCGACAAATCTAATCACGCCTGGCGATTAAATTTGCGTTCGAAGAGGCAAAGCATTGCGGTGGCAGTAGTGGAGCAGGGGAGGGGGGGGGGGAGGGAGGGGGGAAACGAGACGAGGACGACCCAGCGACCTTTTCAATGCGGATCTGCATCCATCGTGAAAATGGTACCCCTGGTTCGATGAAAAGCAGTCAGCCCAGGGCGATGATGATACCGTTGGTCTGTGATGGACCGTTCGGAGTTGTTCGTAGAGCAGGCAGCATAGTTGGGGAGGAATTATCAAAATGTTGATGGTGGTGTGGTAGCATTCCACCACCTTTCGGGGTGTGCTTCGTCGTCGCATGTCTAATCGAATTTGGTTTGGGAAAAATGACAGGCCGGACAGCTTAGGTAAGTGGGAGATTGGCGTGATGGAAATTTTGGAGATCACTTCGTACCATGTCTTGTCTATGGATGGTGAAATGCGCGAACCTTGTTTGAGGTTAGATCTCTTATTTTCTCATAGTGAGATAATTCTTTCAAAAACAGATAAACATCGTGATATGAATAAATGTGAATGCTTTGATTTAATGTATATGAAGAGAGTTCTTCGATCAATGTTTCCTACCGTTTTTTTTTCAAATAATTCATTCTTTATGAAACTACAAAAGTCACTTTACGTTAAAATTAACACTCTACTGCCAAAGAAAATAGAACCGTTTAGTGAAGCGACCATCGTAACAAGGCGGAGCAGATCTGTGCAGTGGGAGAATTCATGAACAGACCAAACTACAGATTTGCAAACCGGAAAGGCCCCGGATTCGCACGTAGGTGGCATAATCAATGAGGCAAAGTACGTCAACAGACAGGCAACGTTAAAGAGTGAGGTGCATACGTGTGTTTGTGTGTGTGTGTAGAATGCACAAATGCAAATGGCATCTCGTTCGTCGGTGCACGCTGCACTCCCATCGGTGGGTGCCTTATGTTTAACCCGATCGTCCGAAAACTTGAGCATTCCCGTCCCACTCCGGTGCTGCGACATGTCAAGAAGCGCACCTCTCATACACCACGGACGGACCCCCGGGGGGAATAATCAACCTCGACCAACCACACACACATCCATGCACGGGACACCAATGGTCGCCCTAAACGGGGAGAGACTTCGAACGGACAGAGCATGATCCGGTTGTTGCAAGTTTAATTACACATCGTTCTGCGAGTGCGAACAGGCGGTGCATAACTGCACCGGAGCACCACTGGGTGGTTGCAAACAGCGGCACCACGGCTTGTTGCGGGTTGGAAAAAATGCGCTTTCCCGAAAGAGAGCCACGCTTGATGGCAATGCCTTACTGGAACCTGGCTAGCAGCAACGCGGAGCTGGTGAAGGCTTGGAACCTCGTCTTTGTAAGTGCTCGTTGGAGGCGAAACTCATCGGATGTTTATGTATGCAGAATTGCATTCACGTCAAGGTTAAAGTTTTACTATTATCTTTGATGATCACAGGCTTCCGCGAGCAGGCGGGCTGAGCTACGGAGGTGGTCTCTGGTGGTGCTTTTTTCCAGTTGGGGGCAGAAATTATTGAGGTTTTTGTTCGTCCGTGGCACGTTGAAAATTCTTTTTCATCGCCGTTACAAGTTTCCCTCGTGGTCATATTAATATCCTCCCGAATGGTCGCTGTGAGCTTCATAAAAGTGAAAACAATGCTCTGTCGGTTTCCTCCCGAACCATTTAGCCGCCTTTCGTTTTTCTTTAGGTCGAACGCCATTCTCTCTTGGGGAATTGAAAAAAAAAACGCTCGTCGAACAGACGATGTTGCATAAGCCCTTTTTTGGTTGCACTTTTCTCGTTCTCTTACCATCGGTCTGCAGCAGAGAGCAAAAGTGGAATGTTTTCCAACTTATTCCTTTTTTCGTTTCCGAGTGGCTTACATTCATCAACAACTTATTCGGATTGTTAAAAATAATAATTCCGATTTCATGCCCAGTTTGGTGTAAACGTCTTTCGGTTGCCCTTTGGCGATGCATTTTTGTCGGTTATTTTTTACCTGATAATATATAGCTCTGCATGCAGTGTCATAATCATGTTGTCATGAGTTATCTTCGGGTTCTCTTTGTGCGTATTTAACCGCTGAGAAGAATATTTCGGCAAGTAATGAAAAGAACCCGGTTTACGACGTAACACTCCTTTTGCGGCACGGTAAAAAGCATTGCAAATTAAAACGAACAGTTTCCCATGAGCAAATAGCACATGTTGGCGAGTTGGAGTGCATCGCTCAGGTCAGGCTTTTTTTGGTGCTTGGCGAGCATATTGTGTTCACATTTATTACGCGACGATAAGCTGCGTGTCATCCCCAGAACGTACGGTTCCATTTGCGAGTTTATTTATTTTTGAAATGAGTAACGACCCTGTGCCGGGTGCGAGCAGAGAAAGGGTGTCATGGAGGACGCGAAAGGAGCTTCGCCTGTACATGCTGAGCTCGTGGATAAACTCGTAACGAGGAAAGGGGTGAAATTCTACTGATGCAACATTCGCACGAGCATCCTTGCTTCGGCAACGGCACGAGTTCGGAATGTGCATCATAAACCTCGTCGGCAGCACCTCGCAGCAGTGTCTTGAATTTGTAAAAAAAGAAACAACCGCGCTGCAGTGGAAAGGAGTGAGGTTTTGGAGAGTTTTTTGTTGCGCCACCAAACAAGCGAGAAAATGCAAAATACATTCCCTCCAGCAAACTTTACACGAAAGTTTTACTGCCATACTCATAAATGGGTTTTTTTTCTGGTCTCTTCGAAAAGCATCGCCAAATGGGAGAATGGTGTTTGCTATTTGCTTGTTCATTCTTTTCCGATTTCATCTGAAGAGTGGTGGAATGCAAAGGAAAATACATTATATAACACTAAATGTATGTTGTTTTTGTCGAGTATCGCCATACATCAATATTAATGTTCGCGTATCACTTTGCTTGGTGCATGTTCGTTTATAAAACATTGATAAACATGTTTCGTTTTTGACACGTTAAATGGTTACATATTCATATACAACATACTGATCACACTGCTTTTCTTATTTATAATATAAATATAGAAAAATTTAATTACATTTTCTGCCCTTCTTTGATAACAGAAATTGCATACATTACTCGTTTTTCGAGGGCTTGTCTGTCGATGGTGCTCCAATTTTGTTTTGTAACTCAACAAAAAAAAAAAGCGAAACTAGTCCTCGTTGAGCATACGAAAATACTGTTCCTTTTAATTTCGTTTCGCAGCACGATTGCTAAATGTGTTTATCTTCCAACCCGGGCCCTTAGTACGTTGTTGATTGTCCTAGAAATAGGCGACCAACCGCTCGGTAACACTCTCGATGGAGCAAAGCAACACACCAAACTTCAGTTCCACTCCGTACTCTTTCCCGTTTGAGCCACTGCCATGGATCTGACCGGCGAAAACTCGTGCCAACCGGAAGGCGGGAAGGGAAAATTGAAATTCAATTTTCCATTTCGCTCACGTGCACCGGCTCGCACACCGGCAGTCGCCGTGATAAAGGAAGCTTGTGTGTTGGTGTGTCCTTCGGCAAAAATCCGGCAGAAAGGTGCAGAACACGCACGTGAGTGGGTGTTGCAGGGCTTCTCTTGCCGTGAACGGCGGTGGAATAAGGTGTACGTGACAAAGCATGAACTCTTCGGAGCGCGCGGTACTTTTTATCGCTATTTTGTTCGCCTTTGGGCTGATGTGGGTGCGGAATGGCGAGCACAGCGCAAGTGGGTGTAGAAAGGAGGGTTTTTTTTGCGCCCTGTAAACCTGTAACCACAATACACGAGGATGAAAGGGTTCGCCCAAGTGTGTGGCGGCGTACATTTTCCGCTCGTTCCGCGGAACGAAAAACGATGGACATCTAGCCGCGTAAGTAGCACCGTAAAATGTGTGGGGAAAGCGAAAAACGAGGGCTGGTTGAGTGGGTTGTAATAAATTACGATTCATTTTTTTCTGCTTTTCTGACACGGAGCACGTAAAAAGGCGTTGGAAACGGGACGATTCCAGTGGGAATATCTCGAGCGCTGGAGGAAAATTCGCTTTGTTTCGCCAGTCACGCCAGCCCAGACGGCCTAACGGAATGCTCCACAGCAAATGTCCTTTTATATCCTCTAGCTGCGTCTGCCGAGGGTGGAGAGTAATGGTCGGTGTCTAGAGAGCATCTTTGCTGTTTGTTTTTGTAGAAAAAAAAAACCCTTGGATGAAACTGTAGAAGGATGGTTATCCTTGTACAACGCAAATAAAGTGACGGTAAATAATTGACAATACTTTTTATTTAATTCATACGTTTTGCAGCTGACATGCTTTAAAAATTGATGTTCTTTTAAAGCTAGTGTTTGATAAGCAGTGATTTTCTATGAAACACGACGTAGAAGATTTTTTTCTTTTGTTTTTCAAGTGAATGGCTTTGTTGTTTTTCATTACTTGTGTGTTTCTTCAAACTTGGTACCTTTTCGTTGATTTCATTGTTACTATAACATTGTTTTCGTTTACCTTCCACGAATACGCAAAATACTTATTAACGGGATGTTCATGACTCCTGTGCCAAGCACTCTGAAGCCGTCACTAGAACTGTAAAGAAGGAAAAAAAGCATGCAAACTTCGCAGAACCATTTTTGCCTTCCGCAGACGCGGTTCCCCTTCTTGACAGGGCCGCATTTCGTCTGCATTGTTTCGGTGAGTGGTTTCAAAACAAATTAGGCTTCGAATTTCAAAATCCACCCTCCGCATTGTTGTTTCTACCCTTCGCACTCGTCCCGGATGTCAAAATCAGCCGCGACCGCTCGACAACCTGATGCTGGCCTTTTTAAGCGAAAAAAAAAAACACAATAATAGAAAGGGAACCATTCCTTCCTGAGGTACGGAAAACGAATCTCCCAAACGAAAGCGGTTTGTGGGGGCAGCTATTTCCAAAGCTCTGGTTCTCGGGTTGGGTGGGATTGTTTTTGAGGGTGAGGCGGAAGTTTTCCGCGTGATTGCCTGGCGAATGAACCTTGTGCTTCTTCCCGCGAAACCTACTCGATTTGTAGACGTGATTTTGCTGCACGGACGAAGCCTCTGGCCGGTACGTTTGCGAAGCTCCGGGACAAAGGGAGCGGGCGTAAAAATTATAATAGTCGAACACATTTTCCACCACCACTGAAGCGAGCTTTGGCATAGAAAGGATCCAGCTCCGTGGAAACACAGCCATTCACCATTCTCTTGTGTTCGCCACGTCTGTCGCTTTCTTCTTCCATTGGTCCGGTGGGTGCATTATCCGTTATTAGCGTTTATCAAGACAGAGGCAGTGCTAAAGGCTAACGCGAACCAACACGGGGGAATTTGCGCGCGCTGGAAAGCGTAAGCTTTTAAAAATAAATAAATAAAACTGTGAAGTTCCGGTTGTGGAAATCAGACCGGGTTTGGGTAAGCGCAAGCGTTTCTCCTTATAACGGGGCTTTTCGGCAAAGAAAATGCCTGGAGGTTTATAATTTTTACCGCGAATATATTCAGCGGAAGATACGATCCCGGACTGCTAAGGACCGAAAAGGGCTCTTTCATTAGTTTTATTGTTCACTTTCCAATCATCGCCATCATGCTTGATCGTTTTCCATCTCTTTGCCCGTCTGTTTGGCGTATCGCATTGTCGCTCGCTTAGTGGAGAAATTTTCTTTCGGAATTACCACATTTTTCCTCTGCCAGTTTGCGGTTCACCGACCGAAATGGTCGATGGGTTTTCTTTTTCTAATTGTTTTCCGTCCTTTCTAGTGGTAGGTTTGATTTTTTGTTTTGCTGTTTCTGCTGCTGCTCCAATTTGCAGTCCTTGCCGTGCAAAGGCGAGCGAATGCAGTGATTGTGAAGATTTTTTTAAAGAACCTTTCAATGGTGCTTGAATTTTCGTTTTCCCTAACAACAGCTACTCGGTGTATAGGCTTCTCGGAAGGATGTGTATTTGTGTGGCGATAGGGCCGGCTTGGAAGAATCAATTCCGAGCAGATTGTACATGTTTGTGTGCACAATTGCTCTTTGCTAGTTTCCGGTGTTGGAGGGAATGTAGTACTCGGAGAAAATTCATTAGAGCATCGAATCCTCCCGAACTGGGGCTGGAAGTGAAGCGCGGCTACGTGCGGTTTGTTGCAACCGAGAGTTTTCTTTTTCCTTTGCATAACAGCAAAAACATAGAGCGCAAAAAGCACGGTCTCAGGACGGAAGCCATTGTTGGCTGTCCTCGATTCGATTTCTCTTTTTTGGTTTCGACCATTCGGAAATAATAGTGCTTCCTTTTGGTCACGTACTAGCGTCGAAGGAGCGACCGAGTGAAGCACTAGAAAAGGTCATTGGCTGAACGTCATCAGATCATTTCCAATATTTCCGTTCCCCATGATTTTCATTTGCTTCAACACCGTTTGAAAACGTACGTTTGGTAATTTTTTGCAATCTCAAAGTTGATGTGTGGAGAATAACGTAAATAATATATATATATATATATATATATATATATATATATATATATATATATATATATATATATATATATATATATATATATATATATATATATATATATATATATATATATATATATATATAATGGGAATAATCCAATAATCTGAATGATAAAAGTTATTCATGGTTGAGTTGATGTTAATAGTGACATTATATCTTTGATGTTTTTTGAAACTAATATATTAATATGTATTGAAAATTTTCTTCAGAATGTTCGAAAATTAACAAAACGATTTCATTATTGGATTTAAATCAATTTTTAAGTACTTATCAAGTATTAAAGCTTATCAGCTTTGTCTAGCACTACTCATACTGCGTAATATTCAAGGTATGAAGCTTGATGCTCGTAGTTGAATAGCTGCAACCATCAATTAATGCTAATTCTACGCAATAAATCGCGGACAATCGACCTAGAAGAGGAGACGGTATACGGCATATGCCGAGCAGCTGCTGATGGGGTTTCATTTATGTTTTAATTTTGGACAATATTTCATCTCTCACGCCCATCGCTGAACGAGGTTACGAAGTCAATGCTTTACCCTGCTGCTCTTTTCCCGCCTTGAAGTCCTTTTTGCATGGGTCTTTCTCTCAGTTTCATCTGCATGAGTGAAAGTAGTAGAACCAGCTGCGCGAGACAATGAATTTATGTATGCCGATTTCGATTGAATGATTTAATATAATCATCCACTTTCCCTGCTCGCCGTTTGTGCTTTAATAATGGTGATTAAATCGAGTGTCCTTTTTTGGTTTTCCTCTATCATGCATCCTTAGCGGCAGTATTGTATAAGCACGACGAGTGTATCAATTTGGGTTTGCTTGGAACGGGACAAAGTTCTCTTGCCGCATGAGCAGGCGTACTAGAACACGGTGGTTTCTGGGAAGGTCGTCCTCTGTAATAACTATCGAAGTGATATTATACGTTGTGTCACGCTATCATTTCCCGTGTGGTAAAGAAAATCGTACATTTGTCTTACTGTGCCGTGCCCGTTAGACATAGCGTGCCGAAGCATTGGGGGCTTGGTCGTCTAGCAGGCTACGAAAGTTTCACGTACCAGGTAGTTAAGCTTTGTTCTGTTGGTTTGCTCTAAGAAAGCATGTGCTTAAGCGGGATAGCAGAATAGGATAGCTTTATTTTCTATTTACTCTTAGGAGGTAGAGTTTTGTGGACGGAATTATACTCAACCAGCCTCCTATCATTAGTAACCGCTATATCCTGGGACACGACCCAATGAACCTCCCTTATAGACCTGAACTTTTTTGGTCGTATCCTTGTTAATAATGTCTTTAACAACCTTGAACTTTCCCCACGCTTACAAGTAATTTTGTACCTTGATCTTGTAACTGTTGGGAGCGTTTTAAGTTATTTGACGATGGACCTCGAGGATGACTCAGAGAAAATGTTCTTTTCATATTGTTACGAGCAATCTCGTAAATGCTGGTAAACACAGTGTGCAAAGTGCTTAGTCATTTTAATGTGCCTGCAAATATACGATTGAGTGATGGCTTGTTACCATCAGTTTTATAATTTAGTTTTTCCGTTTGTGTGGTTTGATTGAATATTTAGTTCTTTTTTGACTTAACGTAGACACTAAACCTTTGCTCAAAAGTATTGTAAAAAGAATCTTTTTGATTTCTAAAAATGTTATATTAATCATGATTATTCTCAATTCGGATATTAATCATCCCTTATCATGATGGCTCTCAGAACGGAAGGACTCGGATAATCATTAAAGCAAGAAAGAAGTCACTAATTCTTGAACCCTCCGCAACATTGTTGGACGAGTTTTAGTCAGGTTAAAATGATGGATGACGGTTAATGAGCGCGCTACTCGCGGTATTCTTGTCCTTTTTCCCAGCATCGTTTTGTTTATTTCACAATTTTTTTTCCATTTCTTACAGTCGTTGGTAAACGAGTCCACCTAACATTGGTGCAATACTCGAGGGTTAAAGTTGTACTATTTCAATCGATTTGTGTAAGATTGGTAATGATTTACTGGAGTTGTTATCGTGACAATTGTTATAATTTTACATATTCATTTTCCAAACTAACTATCTTGCATGATTGCCGTTAAGGTGATATAATCGCCATGTCTCATATGCTTCTAAATTGTACGCATCGTAAATGCTTGCTGTGAAATATGTTTTCTAGGGTGTGTATGAGCCACGTACGTGCTGCCACGGATATAACAGGAAGTATTTTGACGAGTGGTAATGATCGCTTGTGTAATATGTGTCTTCTCTAACACCTTGCGAGAATGTACACCGGTGCAAAAAGGCTCCTTAAAGAGGGCAAAGTGGTTAGGAACGGGGCAGATTCGAGACGAGCCGATGCCGTAGGCGAAGAAAATCAATGTATTTTCTCACCTTGAGAACGAGCACGAGCTTGGTCCGAGTGATGAATTTCCCTGCCGTTCCGAGGCAAACACATTGTAGGATGGTTTCGGGCACGTTCCTTCTACTGGTCCACTGTCCGTTTTTGCTTGCCACTCTGACCCGTGACTCGTCGTTCCGTCTTTTTAAAGGCTGTACACCAGAACAGACTCCGTGTCGTCTAGCCTGTGTTGCCTGTGGTACACGATAATGCCATCGCAATAAATCAAATAGAAATAAATTTACGACCACTAATCTCTTTCTCTCCCGCCCTCGGTGGTTCGTGGTCGACTCTCTGCCGCTGTTTTCCGCTTTTTGAAGTGTGACCTGCTTTATGCTTACTTATGCTTTCGGTAAAGCGATGATTTATTTTTACCGGATAGTGTTCGAACGCGCACGAGGGACAGTGGTAAATATTTTTACGGTAAAACTTGATCTTCGGTTCGGTGTGTTTTTGTGCGACGATGTGTTAAATTCTTATTCGACGCTTTTGTGAAAATAAAAAGTACGACGAAAGATGCAAAGGGTGCGTTTAAGCTGTGAACAGATAACCCGGTAAATAATGCAGATTTAATATAGTTTAGCATTTTAAAATGTGCCATAAGATTGGGAATGAGATTTAATAGCACGGAAGAGAGGCAGCAGAACTCAATGAGCTGGGTTTCGTTGTGTATGCGTGTGCGTTTTGATGCTGTTTTCTCCGTTGGCCAAGCAGGAATGAAAGAAAGCACATAAAAATAAAGTTTTCAACGATAAAGTTCAGCGAAGTGCAACGTGAGAACATGCAGTTCCTTTTCGAACTATTTCTTAACTCGCTGTCGTCTCTTCCAGATGACAAATTCTTCGACGATGGAGTGCAAGTGTGAAACGACCATTAACATTTGATCGCTTTTTTATGTGCGCAATTATAAGATAGTGCCGGTGCTTGCGGTTCTCGTGGCTGAACTTGCAAACTAAGTTTATTATTATAGAATAACAATCACGGCTACTTGATTACGATTTGGATTTTGTGTCATTGACCGACAAATTTGTACTTATTCGGTGTATTTATTTTTATCAGAATAGCTTGTTTGCTTTTGTTCTATCTAAATGATGCTAGCGAAGGCCTTGTGATTTGCATTGCACATCGTAAACGGAGCCTAATTCTTAAACTTAATCTAGCTAATGAGTGCGCATGTTGTACGCTTATAAATCACGTACAACCACAATATCTCGAACGTGTGCGTGAACGACGATCGATATTGTTCTTGGGGTTTATTGTTAGCGTGGCTCGGTGCAATTGGGTGGTGAGTAGATGCGAGAACAATTGCCTGCCTCAAATCACCTCTAATAGGCGTATAATGGCGTGTTTAATTTAGCGGCATTTATTGATTGTTATTAAATACGCCACCTGCTTTTATCAGTATTGAACGATTTTGTATGCAATGCCAGCTATTGCGCAGGAAGAACTATCTTTTACCAAATTTCTTAATGAAGCTAGACCCATCATTTTCCTACATATTCAACCTTTTCCTGTAACATTATACATTTATTTACTAGAGAAAAATATTTACTTTAGTCAAGTATTTTGTTGTTGTGGTTTTCTAATGGTGCTCTGCTCTTGGTGGTTGTTCTTGAACTTCATATTTTACCTTTTACGATCGTGGTTTCGTGGTTGCGAATGTGTGCCAAGGCCACAGTCGAATGGTCGATCAGGTAATTCGGTTGTCCTTCGAGAACTCCCTCTTAAATTGTAGCGGAAAAAGAGTTTCAAAGAGGAAAAAGAAGTTGCATAAGTTGTTCTAACAGACTCAATTCCATTGTTACGCCGAGGGGTGTGTTTTAACATAGTTGTTAAATAATGGTTTTTTTCATGAATTGGCCTTTTATTAAGGTTCTTCTAACGATGGCATTCGGTATGATCGCGGGTTTTAGAGCATTTGTTAATTAAACCTTCATCGTTCGTTAGCTCGTTTCATGCCGTTTCATGTCGTTTCAGTGTGGAAGTTTTTTGTGTAATTTTTTCACAGTTCCTGCCCTGCCTTGCGATCTGGTAGCTCGACGAATGGGTTTAGTCGTGAATCCGTAGAGTTGAATCCGTTGGCAGTGTGGGCGGATTTGGGCATGGCATGACGGGAGCTAATTTGAAGTCTGTTACACCCCTCTGGGTATGGGGCGCTTTTATATCATTTCCGTTGCGGGTAGTCGGATGAATTTCTTGATTGTATAACAAAGCCCGCTTGATGGATGAAATCGTTTCGGAGAGCTAATGGTGTTTTTTTTTGTATCTCTCGTCTTCTCTTAACCTTGTTAGCATGCAAAATAAGACTGGGGTGGACTACATTTTTATGAACGGTGGTTGTTTTTACCAATCGGATTGAACCGGTTCGTAAAACATACTTATAGATTTTGCTTGTGAAGCTACTGTGCCAGCGTGTTCATTCGCCATTATTTTTTGTTGGATAATGAAGGTGTTTGTTGCGGCGAACATATTTACGTCTTGAGATTGGTAACCAGAATACATCACAATGTTTTCATGAGAATCCTAACGTAACTTTGAACGCTCAAAGCTGAGAAGAATCGCGATATCATGTACAACTTTCTTCATTCATATTTCGTGGCAAAAACAACATTCTTGCTGAACGTCACACCGATTATAATCACTCCCATAAAAACAGTCACCGAGACATTGTTGGATTGCTTATGCCTCAGGCAAGTCCGTCCAACGTTGTCTACTCACATTCTTTCTCTCTCTATCTTTGTTTCTTTTTATTTCTTCTCTCCATTTGATTTCCTTCCCTCAGTTACTGCCTGGCGAGTTCCCTTCCAAGTGGAACTCCGCTGGAGCATCCGGCTAGACTATGTGACAATTTCTCGACCGTTTCGTCTCGCCTTTGCTCATAAAATGATCTCCGCCCTTAAAACCGCACATACGTAGACGCATTCATTTCCATCGTCGCCACGCGTGTGCTCCCTGTTGCATCTGTTGCTATGGGGAGTGAAGGACAAGAAGGACTTCTTGTCCCTCATCCTGGCGCACTTCCGCGTTTCGCCTTTTCGTACGGAACAGGTCATCGAGCGGATATGGCTCCGTAATGGTCCTTGGCTCTTCTATCGTACCATCGTATGGTGAATTGGGGGATGTGCCTTTACCGCCGGAACACCGTACGATGGTTATGTGACGCAGCGTAGTAACAGGATCACAATTAATGATCTCTCTGTATCCTGCGGGGGCTCGAGCTAGACATTCCGTCCCAAGTCGAATGGGTATAAACGTTGTATTTTATGATGTCTCTGACCGAGTACGTTCCAGGAGGAAGCGAACACGCGGACAGTAAAATTACATTTCATCTCGTTTTCTTCGCTAAATGGCCGCATTACAAATGTGTTGAAAGAGGCATGCAGCTGTTTTCAGTAATACTTTCAATTAAATTTTCCCTGTAAAAACACATCGCAAACGCATTCATTTAGCCTGCTCTGTCCAGCTGAGAAGGCGCTGTAATGGAACCTGAATTACGAAAATTCGTCCACATCTTTCCTTGCGTGTTTTTCTATTTTAATACTTGAACCGGTCAGCTTAATGCGTTTATAGTGCAAACATTAATGAAACTAATTAGTGTCAATTGTGCGTATCGTAATTCCACCTTACTTACACTTCAGTGACACCTTAGTACAGCTGGCATAAATGTCGCGACTCCCTCATTTATGATTACTTTGTGCGTCTAATATTTAATTCTGCTGTTTTGTCAAATGCAGTAACACCTTATCACTTTCTTTTTATGGGAATTTCATACATTTTTATTAGAAAACAAAATCCATAAATATTTTATTTGTGCTTCATACATTCAATATAATTAAATATTCAATATGCGAGTTTCATTGCCAGAGAGAAAATAAAATATATTGGCTGCGTTATGTGTGACTATGATGTTTTTTTTTTTCCTTTTGCTGGTATTTGCGCTTTCAATGATTATGTTTCTGGGTTTGTACATTTATCGATAGATCACCCTCTCGCTGTAATGTGCTGGAGGGCGAACCAGGAGTGTACGTAATTTGTTAATTGCTGACCACAATTTAGCGTCACATTGATGTGCTGATTAAATTTCATCCCACTACCATCCATGGTCAATCTTCTCTTCGCGACCCATCGACCCTGTCACAGCGTGGGAGGTCAGGCGCAGAGATGATTGCTTCCCCAAAACCATCATCCCTTCCGGTTGATTCCATTTCCCGGTAGTTTCCTTGCCTGGCACCATCAGTACCGAGAACGATTGTATTGGAATGTATTTTAGTTCAATTTAATTACAAACACAAACCGAGGCCCAGTAGCATTATTTTGGATTGCTGTGGGCATGGTTTTGCCGGGGGAGTACCACTCTTCGAACCCGTGTAGAATATAGTCGATGGTGAAATGTGTCAGGCTGTTTTTTGTGCTATTAATTGCTTTCACGTTTTATTATTTAATCCTGCAGGGGAACTATCTGCTTCATTCCGTGGCTGTGTGGTGCAGTTTTGATCTGATTGAATCAAAACGTTCCGTATGTGGTGTTGTATGTCACAACCACGTATTGGAATCTCATGGTGATTCAAAATATGAATCATAGTAGATGTATAGCGATACGCCACGATTATAACGGTTTGAATTTATTTTCTGGGTTATAAAAAGTCGTATCGTACGGAAATTTACATGTTTGATTCATCTTGTATATTAGTTGATTTCTTATAGAAAAATATAATTGTTTCTTACCTGTATTTAATGTACTCAAACATTGCTCTTTCATTTCTTTTCCAGGTAAGTGGATGTTTGATATAGCTAAGTTACTCGTTTGGGCAGGTTTGGTAAGGATGTGTGAACTATTAATGTTTTAAAATTATGTATCGGAAATGTCTTTTTTCTTAACTTTATTATTTAAGTACTGAAGAAATCATACTTCACTACAACGTGAATTTGAGTATTATGGCTACCTTTTGAACTCGTAAATAATAAACGCATCCTCAGTTCGGTTAGTTAGATTTTTTTCTTGCCACACTTTTGTTGCCGATGAAATCGCATCTTTGAAGATGTGGAACTGTTCTGCGGCAAGTGCAATGGCAAGAAAGGTTTATGGCTTCCATTATAGCCGAACGAAAGCTAACGAAGCGCCCATCATACTTGGGCAGGTGGCTAAAGTTCTTGCTTCCTTGATGGTGCTTCACAGTTACGGCGGGTTTTCCTGCTGCCCTCGAAACGTGTGCATTTTGAGTAGATTTTAAGACGGTTCAAGTGGCGTGTACGGGCGAGTACGTAAGCGTGCAAAAACTGCATTACAATTTAGAAATAAGCGATGGTGAGAAATGCTACACCAGCACTCGTCAAGGCATCATTCCTGCCTCCTACGAGAGGTCGAAGGTGCTGAAAGAGTGGTGATAAGTTTGTGTTCATTCAAAGCAAAAGTGAGCAGAAATATTATGTTAAGTAATGCGGTTGAGATGCTGAAAGAGCATGGGCTCGGTTTGCTTGTTACCTCTTTGCAAATTTTAATGGGAATAAACTTTGCACCAGGTGATGATTGTTGAGCGTTTTGACGTCTCGTGAAGCAAAAAATGTAACAAGTGTTAGTGCTTGCTTTAATGAAACTTAAATTAATTTTACATCAATTTATAATGTTGCGCACTGCTGAAAATACATATGAAGAACTTCACCAACAAAAATTCTATAACTGTTATTTAATTAAAATATGTTAAAAATCCTATATTCTAGTCGGTTCTCCTATTTCGCATCTGCCCGTAAGCATATCATTTAGGCATCATTAGCATGTGTTTTACGCCGGACGTGTCAAGGTGTGGCAAAAAAGTGAATACAATAATCTCAATATCGGCATGAAATAGAATAATCGCACGTAACTAATTAATGCCGTGCTACAAACATTTCGTTTCGTTCCACAAGAGCGGGGGCAGAAGCGAGCGTGGGTGTGCATAAACGCGTTGCGAGTTGCATTAAATTACTTCTCCGAAAATTGCATCCAGATCCGCTAGAATGGCGATCGGCGAGTGTCGATGATACCGCCACACATAAGCAGCATTCATTTCCCTAGCTCTGTGAAACGAATGAGACTGTAATCGATGTGCAAATTTATTTATACACGTAGCACAACGCCAACCCTCTTCCTGAGAGGCGATGATCCTCGCGTCACGTGGCCAGGCTGTTGAACCGTAAAGCGGATCCAAAGGAAGGCGTGTTTTCAACCATTTTTTAAAGTTGCCAGCTCCCAATCTCTGGATGCGGTGTGCATGGCGGAGGTCATTTATTCGATAGAACCATTTTTCGTTTGTTGATGTTCGCTTATATCGTGTGCTTGCCGTGGCTCCCGGAAGCGTATCACGTTGGTTACCCTGTCGGCTGCTGTATCGCATAATTACGTGAATTAAATTATCATGCTCTCCATCGTTGTTTGACAAATGATCGAGTAAACAGTGTTCAAAAAAAGGTGTTCTCAAAATGAGCCGAGATTAGATCCTCGAATTCGCTTAGGCGATATAAAACTATTCGATTAAAGTTAAGGTAGGGTGTGATAAATATTCGTTTTAAAACATATTTTACGCTGTTATGAATTCGAGTGCTTGCAAATTTGATAGCTGCTTGTTTTCTTGGCTTCATAAGCAGTACTGCACGAGGAAAATCGGCGTTTTGCGTGAAAAATCCACTGCATCCGGTGGCGTGGAAAGCACAGGGTTGTTTTCACTTAGCGTTAGTAGTTCGTTCCACCAGCCATTCGTACTCACACATGCACGGGCTCAGCTGTTCACGCGTCGCGTATCCGCGCCGCATTTCGCGTTTCAGTGCGCCATTGCTCGTGGTGGAGCTGGTTTTTCTGCGGCATTGGATTGACGTGCTTCTTGCGTCACTTCAACAATCCCGCCCCTGACCGGTTCGCACTTGATGCTACCAGAGGCAGCTGCCAGCGCGTGTGTTGGTATATGCGCGAAGGGTGCCCCACAATCGGTGGTGTGCGTCGTGTTTGGGCTTTTGGAGTGTCTCGTTGCGATTGCCTACAACTACCCCTACCAATCGGTTGTTGCCTCACGTGGCCAGGCGGGATAGCTTTTTTCTTTTTCGCGTGATTGTTCAAGCTTTCCGCAGTGAGCTGTAGCTGGAACACACGCTTCTAACGCATTTCTAGTTTATTAAGGAATATATCATCCATTTTTGATAAAGCACATATATCGTTTATGCTCTCATGTGCTTAGCAAATGTTTGTTTTGAACGGTAACCTCATCTAGTTGACTCCTTGCTCTACTTTGATGGCTCATCAAACAGTCATTGCCGATCGTCTAGTTCTGATTAAATCCGACTGCAAGGGTGCGGGCGCGTTTTACTATTCAACCCCCTTAATTGATCATCTTGATTCTTCTTCATTTCAGCAACGCGCCACGAACACATCGGCGCCCTGGTTGCTTGATTGGTTTGAGCGAGCCTTCAAGCCAAACCTGCACATTATCTCGATTTTGTTGATGTGTTTGTCCTTGAAACGCAAAAAAAAAAACAGCTTGGGGTGGTTGGGTTCAAATGAAACTTGCGCTGCTAGTGTGCTGCTCAAGATCAAGGATAGATTGTGAACATTTCTTGATACTGTAAATTAAAAAAAAATATCAATGGAATGATGCTATATGCATTAATTGAGGAATGATAGAATGTGCTGCATCTTCCAGTTGCATCGGAATACTGGTCATTTAGGTGCAAAAAGGAAGTGATGGGAAAAGAGAGCGATACACATGTGCATCAGTGTGTGGTGCAGGCTTAACGCATTTCGTTTGTGTACATTTATTCCATCGGTTATTGAGCCCTTATGCTTAGCCGTCGGCGTACGAACGGCAGTGGCATTACTGAGCGAATGGAAGTCGTTTGCAAATGAAGCATTTTTTCCAAGCCCGTTTTGTTTTTCGTTTCTTCTATTCGTACTTGTTGCTGTTTTTTTTCACCTTCGGCCTCTCCTGAATGGAGTAAACAATTCAAGAGCTCTTCAACGCTGAACTCCGATTGAGAAGTATTGGTGAACGGCTCAATGCTGTGCTGGCCTTCTGGTCTTTATCAGCCTCTGAAGTGGCAAGGCAGGAACTGGAGGAAGGCAAGCGGTGTAGTAGAAGGCTATAAAACAACATTCGTATAGAAAACATCATGAATTTTGAAAAATAAACGGAGCAGTAAAACGAAAGTGCCCCTTACTGCAAGAACAGGCAAGTGTGTTGTTGTTAGTGGACTTATAAAACCAACTTGTTGCATGTTTACGAGATGTTGAATGCAGTTTTTAGCTGCATTGCTGCCGCCCTTCCGGCCTGCACAGGTCAGCTTTATTGAACAGCAATTGAGGTGCTGTTGCTCCCGTACGATAATTGACGCATTTATTGCTTGAAGTGATATATTTACTCCACCGAAGGCAAAGAGGCAACGCACTCTAAGATAATGATAGTATAGTGTTTTTTAACAGCAATGGTTAGTTGACCGGTTGGTTCTAGCAAACTAATTAATTGTGAAATTCGTTATCTTTAAAATATAAATGAAAAATTACTCGGTTTACGATGCGGATGTTTGAATAAACCTTTTTTTCATACTGGTGTTGAGCACAAATGATATTTTGAAAGAATATGTTACCATTGGTCGCAAATCTAACTGGTAAGCTTCATTTCTGCATCGCAAGACAACAAAGAAAATGATGATATTATTTAAACATCTGCCACGGCCACTGACAACAGGTGCATGCGAACCGACCTGCCATTCAGGCATGCGTGTCGATAGCGAGCATAAACATACAACTGAGAGTGAAGAACCGAACCCAGCACAAAAGCAGCAAAAGAAAGCGAGAAAAACTGTAGGAAAAGGAGAATTGAAAAGAAAAACGGAAGATTAATTGCCATCAAATTTTGGCTTGCTCGCATAATTTTGCCATAATCGTTTCGCCATTTTTTTTTTCCTCGAGTGCCAGCATTCAGGTCACAGCATCTCTCATCCTAAAGTGGTTGGAATATGTTGAGCAAGAAATAGAGCCAAACGCTTCTGTGTCGTGCACCTGCCAGGAACGATTACCGTCATACTGTAGGGAATGATGCGAGAAGCATGGAATATGTATATATGTATAATGCTTTGGGATTCATTCATGAAAACAATCGTTGCTATTGCGGGTATTGAGGTTGTAGAAAAAATATTGTTTGGTAAATTGTTGTAAAAATTGTCCCCTCACTTGTTTTGTAGTTATGTTATTTTTATCTTGGTTCATCCATCGTTGAAATCCATCTTTTTTAAATCAGTTGCTTGCCACCACCTAGACATATGCTTGCAAATTGTTTTCTGTTTTTCGCAAGAACGTGCGTCAAAACATTTCTTAGAAGATTCGAAACGTGAGAAGGTGCTATCGGGCACAGTTCGCTGCAAGTCACGTTTGAGTTTATTAGAGCTCTTTATTTGCCGGTATCGGCGTTGGTTGACAAGAATCTGGTGTCGACAAAGTTTTGCGTTCTGTCTCTTTTTTTTTATTGAAATATGTCGAGTGACGGGCTGTACTTTGCTTTATTTTTCTTTCTCATTTAACAAATTGGTGGTGCGGCTGCGGCTGGCTTAACGTTAGAACAGTGAAATCTGTTTCCGCAGGCTCAATTTATGAGTGAGAAAAACTTTTTGAGTATGAACGAGTATAATTAATGAGAGAAAATTAAACAGATGCTCTATCGTCCCATGACGATAAACGAGTAATATGTTTGAGAAGAGCAGCATATCAACCAGCTAGAAACGATATTTTTGCTCCTATAACATTCTTTTTATTTGCTTCACGGTTTTCCTTTTTTTCTTGAAGTGCAATTGTATAAAACCTCATGTTCAGATTTTTTTAACGATTTAAAAAATAAAAGTTCGGTTACTCAAAGCAGCGGTTGCGAAAGCATGAACTCGTGTGCACCTTCCCACGGACAACGTTGTAAGACGCCTAAGTGGTTGGATCGAAACTGTTGTAATCCTTGCCCTTCGGGAGAAAGCGTAGGAGCGATAACCTCACACGATAAGGGGGAAGGGATTTGCCCAAGCAACCGTGCCAGATCGGGCGGAGATTACGTTTCCTCCGCAATACCGATTCCAGGCGGTGCAATGTCCTTGAGGCCGCCGCTCAATAGAAGCCACAATGACACGCTGATGTACTACGGTTGCATCTTTGGTGCCTGCCCGTGCTCAGCTCTAGTTTGCAATTCCACTCGTGTACGCTACACACGAACTGGCTGTGCGAAAAGGTGCTATTCCTTAACTCTCGTCTGATGGCTTCCCATTTCATGGAGCATGGGAAGAAGTTCTTCCGGTTCGTAGAAATGCGGGAAAGGGAGCAGAAATGCCAGAAATCGCACTTGTACTCGTTTTAAAACCAAGTTACAGGTTCGTTCCCGTTGGCGGATATTCCGACTTGGTTTCCTGCGTTCACTAATATAGAACCCGAAACGCTCACGTATATCAGCGTCACGTACGAAGTGAAAATATTTCGATGTTTCTATGTTCTGGAATTCCAGAATGGGCAAATGGAATACGATTGCCATCACGTGTGCCGTTTCGTTTTGCTCCCATCGGTTGTTCCGGTTTGCACATGCCACTGCCGGATGCAGTTGACATTTTAAGTGGTTCTTTTTGTCACTATGAAAAGGACACTTTTGATCTTTCTATTAATTGAGAGATGTTTGTTAAAACTTTATAAATGGTTTGTTGAATAATAAGAAGTATGTTATGTGGAGGGTGAATATTCCAATTTCGTTTACGCCGTGGAAAACTAAGAGAGCTAAAACGGCAAATTTATTCATTTAATCAATACGTGGATTGAATTGCGTTCATAGGAAAGCATGACCTTACGATTTACAATGACAATTACCGCTTTTGCCGTATTACAAGCGTGTGTAATTAAAATGTTGTTAAAAATGTTGCATTGCATTTTTCAATGTTGCTTTTCAACGATTCGAGGTATATAATCATTTTTTTAGTATGGCTCTTTTCTCATTTGCTTTAAATTTATTTTTTTTCTAATGACCATTGTTACAAACTACAAATAGTTGTTTATTTGTACCATGCTTTTATTTTATTTTAATTTATTTCTTCTCATCGTTTAAACACCACTTAGTACAGAGAGAGACCAAAGAGATGCTCTATGATACGCTGTGAATATACAGATTTTATTAGTTTTTAATACGCTTCATTGCTTCTGCGTCGTAAATCATAACACACATTAGCCTGCCGGGTCAGGACAGATTGAAATAGAACGCTAACCGCTTGGTAATATATTAAAATTAGCTTAAATCCTTCCATTTGATGAAGAACGTGAGCTGTAAAGTTTTATGGTTTTGCTTCTCAATTCGCAACATGCTAGGATCGTAAAATTTTCGCTCATTTTTCTGCATATTTATGACATTTTATTGGACTTGGAAAACTCCGCTGCGTGTTTGCCAGCGAGGGAAGAAGCCGATGCGTCCAATGAAATCTGGCCCTTCGTGCTTGCCCAGTCTGCCAGGATTGTGGGGGTGGGATGGTCAGCCGGCTAAATGTAATTGAATGTTTACCATTTCATCAGTCGACCCCCCTGTCCGGGTTGCTGATGTAAAGAGTGCTCCCGTGTCACGACGAGCGTGCTGTCTGTATGTGCACGAGGGGGTCTTCACGTTCGGCAAACATCCTCTAACCGCCCATCACCCACCATTCTTTGATGTTGTGCGGTTCGGTGACAGTAGGGACGAAATGACGTTCTGTGCAGGTTCAGGGCGCGGTGCTGACTTTGTGCACATGCTGCTTCCTACCTTGTGGTTTCCGTGCAAATACCGATCGATGCTCCTCGCTCTCACGTTTACGTTTATACCAACACATTCGCATCCAAAATAGTTGTGGTGGTTTGTATGTGCCCTTTGGGTCATCCTTCAAAAAGCGCTCTAAATGGGTGGCATTGGTTTTTCATAACCATATATAAATATTTAGAAAAATAAAACCACATGTAGCTGAGCCGAGGGAGAACGGAGTGGAAGAACGACGCGGTACGTCGCCGGCACTAAAACTGATTACACATGCAGAGGCAAGCTTCTTCCCTTTCTTCCGCTTATAGCATCCAACTGGCGATGCCGCACTATTTAATATGGCTGATACGTTTCAATCTACTGCCGAGGCACGTGGATTTAATGTTCAGGATCGCAAGGTCATTATCCTACCACGGTAAAGTTTGTTCACCACTCGAAACGACCGTAATTGCATTTGAACTTTGAACATGTGTGGATATCGATCCCGGGAAAGCACCCCTTAGTGTTCAATTAATAGCTGAATGTACCGCTAAAAGTTGGCGGTAATATAGAGAAATTGATTGAAATTAAAAAAAAAAAACAAAACATTCCCTTTTCATTGTTTCTGTCGCTGTTGGTACGATAATTGCGGTCATTACGACCTTGTATCAAGGACCTTTCAAAGGTGTTCTTATCGATAGCGGAAAGACTGCATTGATAAAACTCGATTGTACAATGGCTGCTTACGCAAAGAAAATTAGCGCCAGGATGAAGTATTGTGATTGTTATCGTGTAATTACTATCATTCGGGTCGAGTCGTCACGGCGTGAAAACAACGACCAAAACCAGATACCGTCTACCAAAGGGCGCTACACGTTCTTAGACTTGCGCTGTGTCGATCCGATAACTTTCTACCTCGGTGTTCGTGGTGTGGGCCGGCCTTTGTTGTTACCCTTTTTTACTCAATTCAGTCTTTCTACACCTGGTTATCCTTGTTCAATAACAAAAAAATGGGAACAAATTCATCCATGTATCGATCGATCGTGTCCGTAGCTTGTATTCGGAGCGCTTATATTGATTTGGTTTTATGTTTGTGTTTTTTTTTCCTCAACGGTTGGTCGATCCGTTTTGTCCGGCTAATATTTTTCCGAGCACCTTCTCACCCTCTCTTTGCGGATTTTCCTTTTCATCACTCGGTCAAATTTCCACCAAATGGCTGTCGACGGCTCTTATTTATCGGCTCGGTTCAATGATTCGTGTCCCGGCGCTCAATGATGGTGGCGGGCAGCGCGTGTATGTGCAACGTGTATGTGCGTTCGTTGGTGTATTTATTTCATGGTGCTTTTCTCGCTTTCTCCGCGCCTGGGTGAATGTGTGTAAGCGAACTAGGATGCGTTGTTAGGTGGCCAATGGAGACCGATGGAGTTCAGGGGTTGATGGAAGCCTTTGAGGGCGAGCTTCAGTTTCTCATTTGTTTCTACTAATTGAGTTGCTGACAACTCTCAAGTTGCTTAATTGTTTTGGTTAACTGTTCTGTTGTTTTTTGTTGGTACATATGTGTGTCCGTGTGTTGCTATATCAATGGCTAATTGGTTCGGCGAAAGCTTTTGTAACCATTGAGAGATTGATTTTTTTTTTCATTTCTATTCAGAGGTTTATCTCGATAAATCACCTCGGTGTGAATTCAACTATGGGTGAAAAGATTAATGTGTTGAGAGTTATACTAAATTTTGCCACGTGTGATTTATTTTGTAAAATCTGGTTTGCGTTATTTAGTGCTTTTTATGTTGTTATTTGCCTGAAATTTACACAAATAATTGTTTGTATTGTGTTCTTATCAGACGTAATTTAACCTTGCGTGGACGTTTTATTTGTCGATCGATGTTTCCCAAAACGTTTTAGTAATAGTTCTTTTTTGTATGGTTTGTACGATTGCAACGTACACCACAAGGTACGCCAAGGTTCGCCTTTCACGTTTGTTCAATACACTAATTAGACTTCCAATTAATTAAAATTCAATTTGCCACCCAAAGCCGCAACACAACAGCACGCAGCGGTCCATCTAAAGTGCACGTTTTTCCACTCAAAGAGAGATTCCGAAGTTTGTGGAAGAAATAAGTCGATGCAAGGAACTCGGGAAAATTTTGCAACAAAAGCGCCACCGATCGATCTTGAAAGCGCTTTTTGCGGTTGCGGACAGGAAGAAACGATGAAATAATAAATTCTTTCCCAATAAAGCCGGTAGAAAAACGTGCTTTTCTTCGTTGTACCGTACAGCGTGCGGATAGCACCGAATGAGAGGACGGAATGAGAACCCACTTGGAAATTTGACCTGGTTGCAGGTGGAGAATACGAAAAAAGAAGCTTTCTGATATAAAAAAAGCTAGATCCTGCAACGATACTGGTACCTTTTCCATTGCGCTGTGTGCCGGCCTTTGAGAAGATTGCATTTCCAGAGCCATTGTGCTAATGCTGCTACACATTTTGTGTGGCTTTTTGTATTTTTATTCATTTTCTTTTCGCATACTAAATTTTTATGACTATACCGGTAAGCTAGATATTTTGGTCGGAACTGCACGATGCAAGTGCATTTATCGTGCGTTCGGAGTACTGCCTGCAATAGTACGAATATACCGACACAAAGTCAGATACTTCGTTTTATATATTTGTTCATCGAAACTATGTTTTTCTCTTCTGTATGTTGCAAAAATTCTGATTTTGCTTTGTTTTTAAACTTTATACGTAATGTTTTGAGCAATAGAAGTATGTTTGGAAATTAAAAAGAAATATTTCGCGAAATTGATTCTAATTAAGTACGAGGGAAATAAATTAAATGTAAGGGATAGATAAATGAGTAAAATTGACCTATTTATGGTAAGTTTATTTATTTTTTCTGTCTGACAGTTTACCATCAAGTAGCAATATGAATAATTAGTAGCTTCCTGGAGGGTTCAGCGTGTACTAACAGCCTCACAAACAATCGTTCTCTGTGTTTGTCAATAGCAGACATACGCTTCTTTGCAAGCTGTTAGCAGATAAGATAAATAAACTCCATCTATGGTTGTGCCCTGTTTGAGCAGCCCGTGAATGCATGTCGATCATCCGTGATCGATCAAATCGGGCGTGAATATGATAGCTTTCGCTTCATAAAGATTGTAAGGGGTTTTGATTACAATGAGCAGAAATGTGACCGATGAAATAGAGCGTTTGAATTTTGATTCCAATAATTTTCAACCTATTATCTCGTTCGTATGGGTTTATACTTCCTTAATATTCGCTAAATCGCATAAACTATGCCGCTGAACATTTATTGCTTCCTCTCCAAAGCCGCTTTTGTACGCCAAACATTACGGACATTTTCCTCTCGCCAAACAAAACCTTTGTGAATGAAAAGCTTCCGCGCTTTTCTGTTAGATTCTTTCTCGAGAACACCAGGCACGTAAGCTTCACAACCCAACGGGGGGTCATCCTTGTCGATTGCTTTTATGGTTTCGTTGGACCGCCCCTTAGCGCCGTGTCTAGATACTTTCTTGTAGACGAGAGAATGCGCACAGCAACAACAAAAAATAAGCGTGGAAGCAACAGAACTTCTCCTCGAACGTGATACTCTCCCTTCTGGGGAAGCTTTTGGGGTGACCGACATCCTTCCCGTTGGGTCCTTGTGCGCGTTATCATCTGTGCGTTGCCTTGCCCTCTGGTAGAATTACTGCCCACTCACTCGACCGGACTTCAAAATGAGCCCACCCGCTCGGTACCCACGGAGAGGCGTTTTATCGTTTCTATTTTATATGCCTACACGGTAGGTCTCGGTGCGGTACGTCCTTACGAGTGGTTTTTTTTTCTACCTCTTCCACCCACTTTGAACATTTCACTCAAATATCACTTGCATTCCCCGGTCGCTCGCTCCTTTCAACTCCCGGAAGTCGTAAAGCAAGCGCCACTCGTTCGTTCGTGCTCAGGTTTCCCCTTATTATGCGCGCCTCTACTCTCGCTTCCGGTTTGCATAAACTCGACATTTCCTTCGATGCTCCGCCGCCTGCGAGTGGAATCGTTGGCGCAGTATCGTTTTATGAGCGCGAATGTTGGGTTCATTTTTTTTTCACTTCTTTTCTTCCATTCTCGCTCCCATGGGCTTCTGTTCAACGTTGGCCAACATACGGACGCAATCAGAGGCCTATGTTGGCCGCCCTCATCTCGTCATTCGGCGGACACACATTTCCGTGCTGTTCCATAAATCAATGCATTCTTTGTCCCCTGCCCACGTGAGGTGCGCAATTCGATCCCGGGATTCGGAAAAAGGACACGCGCCCTACGATTGAGAGGGAGCCACTAGAGTGCGATCCGGTTCGCTCCCACGTTGTGCGAGCTATTTTCGTTGTTCTGGGGGGTCTCTTGCTTATCGTAACAGGGAAAAGCTGCACACGAGACCACCCACAGCAGTGGCACCTTCTCGGAAGAAATGGTAGGAAAAATTGATTTCAGTATAAATCACATGTTGTCGAATGCTGCGGAGAGAAGAATGTCCGGTGGGGGAACTTGCAGGATAGTAGTGTGCGTATTGTGTGTGATCGTGTTGTGCTTTTGGGTCGCCCACGACACCCGGCGTCTGGAAAGATTTATATCTCGATTCACGCTCATTTAGCGCAAAACATACATCGAACCGTGCGATATATGTGTTGTGTTATTTTAGCGATTTTATTTCAGCGTCTCTCAGGAGTAAGTTGTATTTTGAAAATTTTAGTACTGTTTCATGTTGGTTGGAAAGGCTGGTTGCTGCACCCGGCTAGTGATGCGAAAGCGGCACATGGTGATATCGAAATACATCACGTTTCGGTGGCAAAACATATCAATCCATTTACGTCCGATTTTCCTACCATCGATCTGATTGAAATATGCACCACTGGCAAGCGGGGTGGGCCAGTGGAACGCTGCGAGTTACGCGAGAGGCACCTTTTCCGATGGGAATTCCGACCATGCGGGTTTTGATTTTTCTTTTCTCGATCGATCAGCCGACAAACGAAAAGAGACGAGAGAGAGAGAACGGAGGGTGTAAGCTTTTCGCTTTATTGGAAAGGTTTTTCCCGGCCATTGCGGGTGTGTAAGCGCCGATTCGTTGGGCAACATGCCCACACATAGAGCAGTGAGCTTTGATCGCGGTGTGGGCTTCTCTTGCATGTTTCGTGAGTTTACCTAATGTTGGCAGCAGCACAAGCTATGTGTCAGAAAAGTGTGAGCAAACGAGAGGTTCCGGCGCAGCTGGGAGAACGAATAAAAAAATGCAGTGTCAATGTCATTAACATTGCGACCGCGGAGGGTTTTCCGAAACGGTGAGCGAAGGACTGATGGGACTGGTGCGATGTAGAACCATTGACGGTAAGAAATGGATAATAGACGAGGCCTTGGTCTCGGGAACCATTGTTTGGTCGTTAGGTTGCGGAACGGAAGCGCCCGACGAACTTTCACGGCGTTTAATGTTATGCCTTACTTTGCATACATCGTAGGCATGTGATGGCGCACGAACCTTGCTGAATGCCGTGTAAAAAAAGCGGCATCCCTAAGTTGCACCATGGCCAGAGTTATACCACCATGCTTATTTCTCATGCACACGAATCATGGAAATAGTAGGGATAACGTGAACGCTCCTCCCACGGTCCTTTATTGAAGGCGGCAGGAGAGTTTGTTTTATTATCCGATTCTCATCAATTTTGAATCTGCGTTTCATCGGTCTCTGAAGCAAAAAGCTTCTTTTCAACATTTTTTTCTCTCTCTTCGCTGTGATAGCTGCTCGTGACGATGGCATGTAAAGAACTTTTGGCGGAGGTTGAGAAAGACCAATATGTTTAACTAAGCATGGAAAGGTGGAAAGAGTCAACCAAGGCTTCGACCGGACGGAAATAGATTCAAATTCATCGTAAACATGCAAACATGCAACCCTCTTTCGGAGCGATTTTTTTTGTTACTGTTACTCTGTGAAGAATTAACGTAATTAACAACATAATGCTTCGGAAACTCCATCGTTTTCTGACGAATAAGTTAGATTAAAATTAATGTAATATTAAACGATGCTTTGAACTCATCGTCAACTATGCAATGCATTTTGAATACAATAGAATGAAACGCCTATTTTTGAAAGTATGTTTAAATGAATACAAAAGAATGTACCATCTATTTTGAATGTATGTTGTGCAAGGTTATTCACTCTCATTTAATGTTCAATAGCGTCATACTACAGATGTTTGCAGGACATTCGCACTGGCATGAAAGCAATATATTGAAATCGTACATTAATTACTATCCTCATACGGGTCAGTGCGCTGTTATTTGTCTTCATGCGTACATCCATGAGTTTATCCTTGTCAGCGCCGCAGTTGCGCAGGCTTCCGGAAGCCGTTCCTTTCCCCACGATGTCACGTAAAAAGCCGCAGGATAGCATCGCGCCAAAGCGGTAAAACACTCGGATTAATGCGAAAGCTTAGTTGCGTCGCTGTGCTGTTTTGTGTGGGGGAAAGAGAAACTTCCGCTCACGGCTATACTGCTGGTTGTACTGCTGACAATGATGGTGTTATTGTGTGTTGCTGCAAGGCGTTTTCCGGCGGCCGGTGGCGAAGGATTCTACTACAGGCTTCATAGAAATAGGATCTAACATCTGCCGCAAATAAGCCTTCTTTCAGCTCGCTTTGACGCTACGACGGTTAGCACAAGTCAGCGAGTGCATTCGGGATCGGTTTCCGGTGCGCTTCAAGTGCATTAAATGCGCTCGAGTTTGCGGCACATAAAAGCATCATATTTAGCGTGCGACTACAATAAGACTGTATGGCATTATTTGGTACTTTCAGTATATGGCGTTAGCTACGTCAATAGAGACGTAAACGATTATAATAAGTGTGTTTAATGTATGGTTATTATGCATTTAAATATAATAAAAAATATTTGAAATTAATTAACAGTAGGAAAATTTGTATTTATACTGTTGAACACTAGCTAATTCTATTAAACTATTTCTATTAAAACTATTATATATCATTGGCTAGATAATGCTTTGGAAATTGTAATCGTTATCGTAGTAATTGTGGCTTCCAACTACAGCTAAGTGCATAACTGTTATTATATGCTATCTTTCGTTTCGAAACGATTTCTCACCGCGCTTTATGTTTCCGGTTCCGCCGTTTATTATAAAAAAATCCCACGAGGTCGTCGCGCTTATGCTAAAAAACGATGAGTAAAAACCACATAAAGATTTCTTTTTCAAATTCCGTTTTACTTTGTCTTCTAGTGCTATTCTCTCTAGTGCATTCAAAATCGGAATCATTTTAAAATGTCTGTTGTTTATTGATTGAATGGAGAGAAGAAGCAGCAAGAGTGGCACCTGTTGATGTTCGGTGTATTTTTTCTCTTAAATCTTCTTCCGGATGCATGCGTTCCAAATAAATATGCATTTAACTTAAACAAATATTAAAGAAGCTTCTTTTCAATGTCATGTTCGTCAAAATTCAATGTCAGCATCGTTAAACTATTCTTCGTGCTTCTTTAAAAACATGATCCAATAATAAGAAAACTCGATTGACAATGTTTTCCCTTTCGTAGCATTCAATTATAGCGAATCGCAGCTGTATTTGCGGCTTACGGTTTGTAATATGCATACGCCAGCATCGCGTTTTGCTTTGGCCGCGGTTTGTTTCAACACCCTTTCGGGACGGTGTCATTTCCACTTGAGCGTTTCCGGTCGACCGGGATTATTTACGCTGCCATACTTCATTGCAACCAACTTCCACAGGCCGTTTTGGTTCTGGGCTGGTAGTTGTGGTATAACAAATGGGGATGGCAGGTGAGTGAATAGGGCACTGGCACTGATAAGAGGGTTTACGTCCTCGCCACCTCCCAGTAGCCATTTCATAGTGCTCGAACCGATTGCGTACACGCCTTAGTAACATTGGCCAGTGACGCAGAGACAGAGTGGAATTGCACGATGTTCCCGAACGTCACTACGTTAAAATGGATGGTCAGAAGGACATAGAGAAAGAAAGGAAGAATATAAAATACAAACGTGAAACGCTACAAAGGCTACACGCAGGACGAAGTCCTGGCGTCAGGGCTAGGACAAGTTAAACGCGATAATCGTTTAATGAAATAAAGCGAGCGATAATGATAAAAATTTAATTGATTTCATTGCATTGATTATTCATAGCGGTTGTTTGTGTGTGCATGTTGTATGCCCCGCCGCTTCCTTGGTGTTTCCGTTCGCGGGCACTTCAATGGGGCGCCAGGTGGCGAACGGAAGTAGCGGCGCTTCTTCTTTTTGGCGTTGAGCAGCGAGCGTTGCTGCCATTTATTATGGAGCAAGTTATGAGATGTGGAAAATGGGAATCGCGAAGCGGATACGACGTTGATGTTAACGATTGTGGCTGCCATGAATAATCGATGGCATAGTATCGCCAACATATACGTTTCAGCTACGACGACGGTTCGTTAATGATATTTAGCTATGGTTGTTATCAAAAGGTGATTTTATGATATTCATAACAATACATCCATGGAACAGGAATACGGACGGATATCTTTGGATTTTCTTGATCAAAATTTAGATTAAAATCAATTGAATATCATCGCTATTCATATGAACGTGATGCTGATGCGCGTGCCTTATGAGACATTTTAACTCATTGATATCTTTCTTTTCTTTTCCACAGCAAAGTCCATCCGACATTGACATGCACATCCTACAGAAGCTCGGTAGCTTCGAGGCAGCCATGAAGCACATCCTGGAACCGTCCACGTCGCATCATGTGATCGGTATCGCACCCAGCCCGTCGACACCCTTGCGCCCTACTAGCACGATGCCCAGCCTGGTCGCCGGCAGCCACCATCGGTCGCTTCCACCAAAAACCATTAGCAATAGTAGTAGTACCATTAGCAATAGTAATGCCAACTTCGTCAAGCCGGCCGACAATCGGTCCATCTACAATGGGCGACCATCGTCTTCGTCATCCTCGGCGAGTGTGGGACGGAGCAACGTACCGGGACACTATTCGTCCTCGTCCGGCTCGTTCAACAAACATGAGGTAAGTTCGCCCGTAATCCGTTGCGAATCGATGTGAATTTTCATTCTTTTTGCGAGGAGAGTCAAAAGGAAATAGGGCAAATATTGTTGATTGGTATAATAATTTAATGATATTGATTGCAAAAGTTGCACGGAATTTAAAGTATTTTTCTTAGAACAACACAATAGAATTTATATCAATCGCTTGCTCCGCTTCATTTTTTTTAAATGACATGCTTTTAGTAAAAGAACCTGTTATGTGAACGATTAGTGGCTGCTCTTGTAAAATACAATATAACAAACTGATTTTGTAAAAAAGTATCCTTTGATGAGCTTTTAAATGAGCCACAGGATTGTGAAAAAGATCAATTCAATTACCCAACAAACAAACAAAAATTCGAAGTTTAAACTCCACTATCCGATCGTGTTCTGATCCATCGAAGCCATCGCAATTTCCCTTACTATGCCCTCTTGCATGCCGAATGTGTTTCATTTGATGTTTTTTAATCGTTGTTTCATTTCAACCGTGTTTCAACCAGGTGCATGGACTCTCATCGAAAGGACCACCCTCCATTCCGACCTCGTTGATGAACGGCCGGGCGTCGTCGGGCGGAATTGGGAGTAGCAGTAGCGGAGGCGCTGGCGGCACCGGACCATCCGCCGGCGGTGATAAGTTACCCTCGCAAATGCCTAACGGCCGACTGCCCCAGGTTGCAAACGCAAAAATGCCTAGAGTAGTTAGTTTTTCTTTTTTTATGTCCATTATTTTACTCACACGAATGCCTACCCACTACCAGCACTTTTTCAGTGACGCTCGATGCATGCCGAGATTCGTTCGATATGCAACCACACCAAATGTCCTTTTTTTGATTGATATTCCTTTCCCTTTAAATAGAAAACTAACTCCCGCTAATACACCATGTGAAAACAGCTCGAGTACACAAGATTCTTATGACATTCCATTGAAAACCTCTGGTATAGCCTTTCGAACTCTATCGTGGGATAGCAAATCCCACACATTTATTTGTAAATTTGTTACGTTCAGATATCGATTTCCCAGCTGCCATTAGCTGCATAGAAATCAATCATATCCGGTCATACATTCATCTTCGTTCGAGCAGCTTTTCTTATCATGTTAACTCGTGCGGAATCATCCGAATAAACGGTGCGATCGTGTTGTTTGCACCAATTGCATAGCGTGTCAGTTTTAGGATCATTAGCTCTCTCCCAAGGATGTTTGTTTGTCGTTAGGATGTTTATTGCGTAGCATCATTATTTGCTCTCTCTGCACTGCCAAGCATGCTAGCCTAATGAAGTTATACTCTTCAAGGTAGTTTTCCTTTCATTTTGTTTTGTTTTTTTTTTTATCTCTTTGGATGTTGTGTGTTAGCCTGCACTGTTTTATCTTCTTAGCAAATCCTGAACGACCTATGCTAAATTTTCTAACATGTTTTTGCATTTCTTTTTTTTACATTCGTTGCATGTTGATTTGTCGAATTTCGTGCTATCATTGTGCTTGCATCATCGCCATCATCATCATGACAATTTACACCGGCGCCATCACAAACACACACACGCACACAACCACTGCAACATCGTAAACCAAATGAACGCAACAACAACAACAAAAAAAACGCTCAGAACTCAAGTGATATTTCAACTCCGCTCAAACAGGGCAGCAACGTGGAGAAGATACTGAACGAGATGAAGACCAACATTATGACGCCGCTGACGGAGATCGGGGCCACGCCACGCAAGGAGCTGGAATCCAAGTTCAACTTCAACAACCCGAACGCGAACCAACGGCACGTTTATGCCTCCCTGCCGGGTATGCTGGGGTCACTGAAGCCCATGTCGGCCCCGAGTAGCGTTGGTGCGGGCGTGGGTGCTGCGAAATCGTCCCGTAAGTACAACGGTGCGCGAATGTTTCATCACGCCAGGGGTGTCCTGTCCGTGGGTAGGGTGCGGATGGGCAGAGTTTGGGCTCGCGATGGCTCTGACCCACGTGCCTGGCAGTTATCGGCGTAGTAATTGAGTTTATGGCCAGTTGCTTGTGATGGCGCTTGCACCACCTGGTCTCTATGTCAGAGCCACGACTCGAGTGCTTTTGTTCTAGTTTTCGCCTACTATACCTGGAGCGTTATCGTCTTTTTTTCACTTCATAATGAATGGAAAGCATTCGTGAAGATAGTTGTTTATGCGTTCAATGTTTGTAGAATGACGATGAAATTTTAATGTGGCTACAATGCACATTATGACATTATTGAAACGTTGTTCTACACCTCGGCATTGGATTGCTTTAAATTCAGTTTTTAATGAAACATTATGTTTTCCCATAATAATTATTTTTGCTCTGAAAGCTAAGGTTGGTGTTGGCTTACCTACCACCATGCCATACCGTATTGTCTACGAACTCGCGCCTGTGGGTACGTTTTTTCGATCGAATATTGAGGTCCTTGTGACACGGCACTCCAACCGGTGCTTTTCGGAACGTCCTGCCGTTCGTTGCTTTACGACCCTTTGGATAATATCACACCAACACTTATTTAGAGAGCAGCCTTTTTCACGAGGAGCGAGTGTGTCCCCAGTGTCGTACTTTGTCGTGGTCGTCATCGTTGAATTATTGATTACAAATTTTTAATCGATATCTTTCTTTCTTACCATCCCCTACCCGTCGCCTGCTCATCCCATCCTGCCAATGGGACCGATGTGTGTCATGCCCGCTGGATTATGTTGACCGCTTTTGCAACTGTGACTCCGAACGCGCGGCGATGATGGATCTGATTCGTGTGCCTGTCACTTCACCGTTGTCTTTGGAAACGTGACCGTCGGTGTTCTATCATCGTACCATTTATCGACACACCACGCGTGTTGGTGCAGTTTCCGGGTTGGCGATGCTTCCGCTAGGGTAAGTATCCCCCATACGTCCTTTGTGAGGCTGTGGAAAGAGAGGAAGTAACCATTTTCACTTTGCCCATTTCAGCCCGAACATTGAGGATGACAATCACAACAATGGCTCGGACAGTGACGATGGCAGGGACGCTGAGTCCAAGAAACGCAATTCTAGTGATACCTCATCGAACGACAGCGCAGACGAATCGTCGAGCGAGGATTCCAACATCGGCAACAAGGTGGGAGGAAACCTTGCCCCGGCCGGAGGTCCAATTGGTGCAGAACTGAGTGCAACCGCCAGCGGACCTAGTGCAACTGGCAGCGTGGCACCCGGTGGAACTGGCGTGACCGGTACTGGCGGTGCCAGCGGTAGTAACAGTCCCGTGAGACGACCCATGGATTGGTCGTTGCTAAACTTCTTCCAACCACCCAGCAACAACAGCAGCAGCAGCAGCAGTAATCAACAAGTGCCAACAAGTGAAAGTGCCCCTCATGGCGCGACCGGAGACCGAACCGGAGCGCATCATCACCACCAGCATCATCCCAATCTGGCGCATCATGCGCATGAAGAGAACTCGGTGGCGTCACCGTTGCGGCCACTTCGATTAAGTGGCGTTAGCGAGGGTCTGATTTCTTCCCCCATCGGGGATGGGCGGTCCGCGTCGGGGACATCAATAAAAAACGAACCTCTACCGCCGCTGGATGACGATCACCTGTCGAATGCGAGCAGTACCGCGAGCAACGGCGAGTTGGGTTCGACCACCGGTGGAGTATCTTTATCCGGTGGCAACGCCACCCTATCGACGTCATCTTCGTACGTGAAACAGGAACCGTACCCCAGCGAAAACAGTGCCTCATCACCACCCGGTATCAAGAGTGAGCTGAAGGATGACGGCGCAGACCGGTTGTCGCTCTCCAGTCCGGCGAAAAGCCCGGAACTGCAGCAACAATACGGGAGCCATCACCAGCAGCAGCACCTGTTTAATGATAACGCCGTCGAACAGGAGGATGTGATAAGTGCCCTACAGGAAGCCAAAGAGTTCAGTCTGATCAAGCCCATCTCGGGCATGTCGGATTCCGAGTCCGACGATGTCGACGCAGTTGGAGAAGACCGCGAGCAGCAGCACCGTGTGAACTTGCATCACGTGAACGCGCGTCTTTCGCACCAGCAGGATGGCGATTCGGTGGCCACCGGGAACGGTGTGACGGCCGCTAACGCAAAGAAGAAGAAACGGAAACGTAAGCTCATTGCCGGTTCTGGAAACGAGCGTGAACCGCGGGACAGCTCGACAAGCAGTAGCGAGGACGACCGGTACGGCGTAACGCGAAGAAGTCGATCGCAATCGTTCGAGAAGGACAAAACGCACCTGAAAGCGAGGGGTCGAGTGCGCAAAGGACACGGAAACAGTAATACTCACGGTGGTGGTGGTACGACGAGCGCCGCGTCCAGTGCACGCTACTCCGACGCGGATTCGGTTGCGAGTGGCAGTGGACGTCGATCGAGCAAAACGTCTTCACATGGGTCTACTCCGACGAAGAAGATTGGTGCTTCCGGTATGACCTCCATTGCGTACCCGGGGATAGGTGATGTTGGAACGGCAGGCATTATGAGCCCACCGATAAGTATACCTTCCGTGGATGGGATCATACCGTCGAAGAAGCCGGCATCGCGCAAGTCGCGCTCGTCGAAGGTGCGTAGCCACCCAACTGTACTCTCGACGGAGAGTAGCTCATCTGGGTCTGGTTCGTCCTCGAACGAGGAAGCGGCAGGAGCCTCTTCGGCGGAATCGGCAGATTCGGATTTTGCTAACGAAAGCGCTATTCCCGTGCCGACCGAGATCGATCCCGTGGTTCCGATGGTAAAGACAAAGAAGCAAAAGGCGAAGAAAAAGGCTGAAAAAGCGGCAGCATGTTCGAGTAACGTGTTGCCAAACAAAGGTGGTGCTGCCGGAGTGTCGACTGGTGGCGAAATGCCAATCAAAAACGGACCCAGCGGTGGGGGTAGCAGTCGGAGCAGTAACAACTATCACCCGCACAATCTGTCCTCCGACAGCAACGATGAGTGAGTTTCGCTTTTATGTGTTATCCTTTTAGCGATTGCTTTTCATAGCTACGGTTAATGTGACATTTTATTTTGCGCTTTTCAGAAGACCTTCCATAATTTCACCTCCATTTCCAAGTAATGGTGGTAGGACGACGGAAGCATCGTCGTCGGCTGTTCACTCCAAGAAAGGTCGTAAACAATCCACTGCGTCCATTAGCCAGACCTCTGTCGACGAGGAAGAACCCCGGGTTCCCACCGGCACCAACGGAAACAAAAACGCCGATGATGACGACGATGACGATGACGATCGGTCGGATAGTAACAGCGACAGTGATAGTGATGCCCCTGCCAAAAAGGAGAAGGTTCGTAGCAAGCCGAATCCCTCGGATCATGGTCCTGTGGCCAGGGAACTAATTATAATCGTATGTTTTTTTTTTCTCTCCATTCTCGAAACGCAGAAGCAGAATAAAAACAAGAAAGCGGCCCTCTTTGCACGGGTGTTTATAACCACGTCCACCGCAAGCGGCGGCAAGGGAAAAGGCGGAAAGGGAAAGGGTGGTAAAGGTAAGGGTCAAGTGTATATTGATCACGTGGACGAGCTGCATATGGCAAAAAGTAACGGCTCAACGGGGACCCCGAATGCCAGTAATCTGGCCGCAGAGCAACGACGATCCGCGCAACAACATCTCACTGTGCCGGGGCTCGTGGGTACGCCTCCTAGGTCAGCTTCTTCGACCACGGGAGATGGTCGGCCAAGTAGCAGAGGCACGACCGTAGCGGCCGTGTCTCCGTCGCTGGAAAAAGTGATCTACCCTGCCCAAACCAGTGGTGCCTTATGTAACAACAATTATTCGCTCTTCTGTCGGATCGACTTGAGTCGATTGTTGAAGATTCCACCGCCACCATCGCAGAACCGTACGCTGCTGGGGCTGCGACCGCACGACAACTTAAGCGCCCACCGTAGTGCCTCGTCCGGGCGTCAGAAGAGCAAAAGTCCGTACGATCAGCTGCATGGCAGTGGCAAACGGCGTCGAAACTCGGCTGGGCAGCAGGAGCAGCAACAGCAGCAAGATCGAAGTGGTAGCTCGGTGCACAGCTCTTCCTCGACACCGAGGTTGTTGGACGAAAGGCCGCTGTACGGTGTGCCCGCTGCCGGTCGGCTCCTTTTGGATGAACCATCATTGGCTCTGGAAAATGGAGGTGTTGTAATGACCGGTCGACATCGCAGCAATTCTAACAACAGTGATCACAGTGTCGCAGCTCAGAAGGCACGTGACTACCGCGCTGGGCTGGATGGAGTGTACGGAAACAATTCTCCTTCGATGTTACATCGACACCATCAGCTTGGTGCGTATTCGAATCATCACCACCATCTTGCCAGCCAACATCAGGATCCCAGTGCAAAGGGCATCGCGAGCGGGAAATATGAAGAAAAACTGCTGACGAAAACGGAAAAGCTCAGCTACGGCGAGCAGCGGCTTAAAGAGGACAAGACTTCTTCTTTACTGTATGGTGGCAATACCGGGGTTGGCGGAAAATATCCCAACTACAGCGGTGTAATCAAGCAGGAAGGCATTCCGGCGACGGGACAGTCGCTTATCAAGCAAGAGTGCAATAGGGACGAGTTGCTAGCAGACAGTAAGCAGATTAGCAAGATCGTGGGAACCACGACATCGAATGGAACGGCAAGCGAGCTAGAATCGGCTTCAGGTGGAACGGGACGAATGCGCAAACGCTCCATCAGCTCCGGCAGCAACAACACGTTTAAAGAGAAACGCCGGAAAAAAGACAAATCATCCGCAAACGCACAGGTGAACTTCTCGGGGTGCTGTGTGCCGATAAAGAAAACGTTGCTATTTACCGCTCGTTTGTTTGTTTTTTTATTTTTCTGTCTTTTAGACTGACCAAATGGATCAACTTCCTCCAACAAACCATGATCGGTTAGACGACAGTCAATCGGTCACTGGAATACCGGCTGCATCCACCATTGACAGAACTTCCCTCGGACAGCAGCACCCGGTTGCATTGCACCATAACAGCACGTTACACCATAGCCAGCAGAATCTGGTAGCATCGGGAGCCACAGTTGGGCCAAGTGGTGCAATACTCTCGGACGGTGGTGCTGGTCTACCTATTGAGGTACCGGTGCAAATCAAGAAGGTGTACGTGTCGTACTTTGAGCGCGACGATGAAGTGCCAGAGATCCGCGACCAGAGTCGGTTTCTATCGGAAGCCAAACGGTTGAAGCACGCCGCCGACCGGGAGGGTGACCATCTGGCACAAGCAATGCTGTACCTGGAAGCCGTTCTGTTTTTCCTGCTCACGGGCGACACGATGGAACGGGATCCGATCACCGAAAAAGCTGCCTTCACGATGTACAAAGATACGCTTTGTTTGATTAAGTGAGTGTGTAATTTGGCTGAGTAGAAAATTGACAGTCAAAAGGACAGCATACTGTTTAAAAAAAGGAAATATTCCTTTTCAGTTGAATCACACGTCCTTAATGCATTTTTATCTTGTTCTTTTTAGGTTCATTTCATCCAAATTTCGTAGTCAGCTGCAGAACCAAACGGTTCAGGGAAGTATCCACACGAAGGTGGCCATTCTGAGGTATGTGTGTCTGCAAGTTATGTTGTTTCAAGCTTAATATAACGTATGTTTTCTATTTATTATAGTTTGCGCTGTCAGTCGTTGATTTATTTGAAACTGTACAAAATGCGCCGTCTGGATATGAAGGAAACCGGCAAGACGATCGGCGAGTTCAATCACAAAACCAGCACGGTGCCTGCAGAGCTGGCCAATGGAAATACTCCGTCGCCGCTTTCGCCGACATCGGTTGGATCACAGGTAACCTATATGACCATATATCCGTTTTCAGCTAGCGATTGTAACATGATTTTGATTTAATATGATTTCTATATTTATTTTCTCTTCATATAGAGTTCCGGTTATAGTTCCGGACAAAACAATCAGGTCGGGTCGATGGCTCCTATGAATTCGTCTCCTGCCCAATGCATTATCATGCCTATTAATGTAAGCAAATATACCATTACTACGTCGCAAGAATAGAATGGTTAATTTAGAATCTTAAATATATTGCTTTACCCTCTGTTCACGGGCTACGATCAGTTACGAATATGTAATGAAATATTTTCGATCGCTCATTTTTGCAGGTCCATGCCGCGTACCAAAAGCAAACTACTTTGTTTACCCATCTTTCCACTTGTCTCGATCTTTGGGAACAAGCGGACAGCTTAGTGTCACGGGGGAACCACATCGGTAAGCATAGCTCGGCGGTCCATGTTCCTTCGTATGTGCTGACATCGATGTCGTTTTAGAATTTTTCATCGACCTAGATCACGAAAACGGTCCAATGACGTTGCATAGTTCACTGTACAACGTCGTAAAGTATGTGCAAGCTGGTATTCAGAAGCTTCGACGCATGTAACATTGGGCTTTGCTGGTGGAACCGGTGCCGAAGCAGCTAGAACCGTTCTAGCCAGTTAGCTAACCACTTTTGACAATAATGTGCAACGAGGAGGACAGAAACTGGTATTGGTGTCGACGGAAATGAAAAATGTGAAAGAGGAAGAGTGAATGTTCCTTATTATTCGAGTTCTTTCTCCCCAGCACCATTCCACTGGCGCTATTCCTTTTTCCCTCGTCATCTATACATCATGGGAAATAATGGACCAGCATGTTCTTGCGCTGCACGCCAAGAGCGACTAACTAAAAGCAATGGACATGAAGCACATTCAAAGCAGTATCCCATAAACATGCATACGATATGTAGAGTGCTTAACTACTAAATGGTGCTCCTGACGCTAGAGAAGCGTCCTTTGGATGCAGTGGAAAGTAATTAAAGTGAACCTCTTGCAATGATTCAATCAAATAACCGAACACATGGGAACATAGGACGATCGAGAAGCAAGCAGCATGCGCAAACGGAACGTCTGAAAACAATCAACAACGGAGGTAGCATTGGTAGTGTTATCATTCGGATCATTGTTCAAACGATATTGCTGAACTCTTTACTCGTCAACTCATCAACTCCACAATCGTAGAGAAAAATATAATGTACTACAAGGACCATCTCTTTTCTGTCATATGCAGTAATCCTGGAATTTGAATTATATCGAAACTACGGCAACAGAATCTGCATCAATGTTGTTTAATTTAGAATTTATTATGTATTTTTGCCATCATTCAAATCCACGAATGTTTGCTATAGTTCAAGATGTTGCGGCTAAACGAGAAACCGAACTCATAACGCCATTGATGCGTAACAACAACCAATTGAAGATTAGTGATAGATCTTGCGTAATTTATAAAATACGAAAAACGACTTTAAGTTCACTGCTCAAAGAGTATTTTATGCTTTTGTTAACAAGCGGAACTTGAAATAGAAATAGTTCCTAGCAAAATCCGTGCTGCGTAATTTCTACTGTATGGCAAAGCCTATCGCGGATACAGCTTAGAATTCACATTCACGTTCACTTCTAGAAATTGGAAAAGTATCTCGATACGCTGATAAACCTACCCTCTTAAATGCCCTACATTCTGTTTATAAATTATGCTTTTGCTGCAGATAAAGGGACCTAGAACTTGGATAGGTAAGCGGATGATTATCCTAGGAATGAACACATGCTTGCTTTTCTTTGAAATCATGCAAAAAAATTAAAGCTAAGGCTATTTTATATGTTGTTTTTACCGTTTTTAAATTTTACATGCTTAATGCTCACGTATCACAAGTACACACAAAGACTTAACAAAGAGGCATAAGGCGAAGGGCAAGACTATAAGAAAAAATTGACTTTATTGAAAAGGCATCGAGTCAGACAGCAGAGATAACAAAACACACACACGTTAAGTAAATTTAGCTTAATTTATTGACTCGGAGTTTTGTGCAAAAGAAGCAGCAGTAGCAAAAACAGTGAAAGCAACGATGGTGGTTTACATCAAAGATAAGTTAGTTAAATTTTAGTCAATTGCACCGTTACGATTTCTCCCAGACCGTTACGAATTCCTAGCTTTCCTCTCGGAGCGAGGAAATCTGATGGTTTTAGATCGTTCGTTCGTCAGCAATATTAGCTAGTTTATTGCCGTGGAGGTGCAATTATAATGCGCACCGTACAATAGCCCATACGCTATGTGTCACGTTTTATTTTTCTAGAGCGCTTTTGTACTATTAATCATTTATATACACACTTTTTACTCTTCTCATCATTTGCTAGACGAGTAAAATATGCAATCATGTAGCATTACAATTACTTAGTTTTCATAACGTTCATGTTCAGTCCGGTAGTAACGACTCCGTGTGTTAGATCGACAGTTTGACTTTGCCCATTGTTTATAGATTCCAATCTTTCGCCACATACTTTCCGTTTTTAGTTGTGTATTGTGGTCGGTTGACAAAACTGTTGAAACTTTAAAACTTCAAAGATAACTGCGTCATGGTGAACTTAATAAGTTTTGGTTATTCTTTCTCTATTTGTAAATTATTCGTGCCGTTTTAATACTGGTTTCGTCAGACGATGGTCCGCATGAAATCCATACAGAGAACTATGTCTGGTATATAGGAAAAAGAAAAAACGTCTGGTCTATTTCAAATTAAGATTTCTTTATTGAAACAGAATGAATGTTTGAATGTCTGACCGGAACAGCGAGATTTTAATACCATAGATGCGTCATAACCGAGTTAGTGACATTGATTATTTCGAAAAATGCATTGCAATATGTGCATTCTAATGTACACTATATTTTCGTATTCTCTGTTAGAGTACTGAATCCATTAATAATTAGTTTCAAACAACAAATAGTTTGAAACTAGAAAACTTTAAGTGATTCCACTGTCAAAAATGGCCGAAATAATTAATCGGTTCGGTTACATTTTCCCGTTTTTAAATTATTAGATTGTCTCTTTTAAATGTGATGTCCTTTTTCGTGTATGATTTGTTTGGCGGTGTGTTTAGCTGGTAATGATTTCTTTCCGTTTAATTGTGCTTTAACTGTTGTTTATTTATATTTGTCTCTCGGGTTTTCGTTTTGTTACACAATTATGATTATTTAATTTCGCAGACCAATGGTTTCATATCAACAAGACTCCTCTTCCCATACCCTCCCTTCTTTATCAATTTTCGATCAACGATCTGCAAACTGGGCCAAAAGACTGGTCGCAAGAAGGTCTACTAGTAGCATGTAGTCGATAAGTATACTAAAGCGGGTAGTAGGAGATATCGGGATTCCTAACGCCTCCTAGCCAATGTGCTACTGCGAGGATAAGTCAAAATGTCACTAACGAATTAAGTTCCCCGTTTGTGGAATGTTGGAGGAATAGTTACACTAATCCTTTGCATCAACGATCCTTACAACGCTTTAAAGAAAAGAAAAGAAAACGCTCGGCATCGAATGATGAAACGATTGTAAATTGGAATTATCACACACAAGACAAGCAAAGTCAAGGAACGAAAGGAACAGACGAGAATCAATTTCTATCCCGATACCGGATGGTTGTTCATAGAACGACGTCGTGTATGGATGCGAACGTGTATTGAACGGCATCGGGGCAGGCAAAACAGAAACAAACATATGCAATGGAAATACCTATATTCATTCACAAAGTGCAACTCAACTCAAAGCAAAAGCAACAACTATTGGTAAGGTAAGAGAAAAACAATCGTAACGAAAATAGCATTATTTGTAACAAAAATCCCGTCGTCAATGCCGCGGTGAATTCGTCGGGACGAACAACAAACTGAAAGCATTACTAAACTAAAAGACTAGCGTAATGAAGAGTACGAACAGCAAACAAAAACACAAATCATTTAGAACCGATTCTGTGAGCGTTTTCAGAGACTTGTGAACGCTCTTGCAGGAAACGTCTGCTATGAAGCGGATTGCTTTATAACACATGATACAAAAGAAAAGTATCGGGCAAGTGCGAAGCAAACTGGCTAGAAATCGATTCCAACTCAACACAAAGTAATACACCACAAACTTTAAGTATAAGCAAAACGGTAAAATAGTAGTAGATCATATGATAATTGTGAGCAGCAGGAAAACTGGAAATCGTAGTAATATGTATGATTTTGAAGCGTGTTTACCGAGTGGCAAAAGATGAACAAAGGAAAACCTAACTCAAGAAGGTACGGACGGTCATGTTGAGCCGAAGCTAAAGCTGGATGGTGGGATATTATATTAGCGCTATACATCTTCATATATATACAGACACACATGCATATACCATATATTGATATGTATATCTATATATTGTATACAGAGTAGAGCAGTGGAACAGTGAACAAGTGACAAAATTTAATTATAAGCATAGTAAAACGCATAGGGAATCAAAATTACCAAAAAAAAAAAAACGCAAAATCGAAAATCCTGTAGCAGCATCAACCAACGACAATGGCAGTAACGTTTACTCATCAAAGGCAAAACTAAGGTAACGCATAAACGGCATCTGCATTTTATAGCAGCTGTGGAAACGCTCACAAACTAAAGTAAACCCCATGGCTGAGAATCAGAAAGGGAAGGTGAATTTTATGAAAATGAAACAACAGCACATGAAACAACAATTGAATTAGAGTTACTATGTACATAACATCTAGACCCAAGCGAACTTAGCAGGATAAGAAAACTCATACTTGTGTGAGGCCAGAAGTGTACGGTACACATTAGCTACAAGAGCTTTTGGTGCAGATCACTATTGCAAATAATATCCCGTTTGTAACTAGGGGCACAATTGCGCAAACCCTCTCCAATGCTGCTCGAACGGTGACAACTATATAATTGGAAAGGGGTGATTATTTATGGTGATTTATGGTGAAGCGATTGATAATTAAACACAAGAGAGGATGCGAAAACTAAAGCAAATTATAATTAATGCAAAATTTTGCGATGGTCGCAGCATGTAAAAAGAAAGGAAAAAGAAAAACAAAACCACAACAGAGTAGAAGTGTAAATAAATTCTATATACACTATATTAATATATACCATTAAAATTGCTATTATTATAAATATTATTATATTACAATTGATTGAAGTTATGTAGAAATTTTAGAATAAAAAACAAAAAATGATTCATAACTAATTAAATTTTGCTAATTTTTTGGTAAGAAGTTTGTTGATATTTTTATACAATAATAAACGTGTTACAGTAATACATGAGTCGTACGCACTCGAGTTACAGGTTTTCATATTCGGGTACCGGAACCATGCTATTAACTAATTTCACGAGCGAGATAATTGCATACGCAACTGTTATTTCAAGCATAAGACCCTGCGGAACCTTACAACGTGACTAAATCCTTTTGACATGGCGAGATTTTGACGGGTCGGACATGCCAGTTTGACAGTTCTAAAACAAGAAGAGTTCGTTTACTTATTTCCAGCTGAGTTCGTGTTAAATTACGGTTCGTTTGCAGTAAAATACGCCGCGTTGAGCCGATTTTAATTTGTTTAACTGCGCAAAAGTGTAATTTTTCAGGGATATATCATATCATTCCTTGTGTTTGGCGTTTTGTGAATCGTTACCCGTTGTTAACAGGCAAGTTGTGGTGCTCCCGCTCTCGCCAGCGCCGAAAACAACATGTTGGCGCTTAGCATGCTGTGTTAGTGCGGTGCATGAACCTGTGAATGTGCGTTTTCCGATTGAGTGTAAATTTTCCCTCGCAAAGTTGTGCTCACATGCGCTTTTCCCAAGGGTGCTTCTAATCTGTGTTTACGTGTTTTCTGTGGTGGGTTCACAGGGTGTGTTGGGTATGGTGTAGAATAATCGGATCGGTGTGATTTGTTTGGTGAAATGTGAATAGTGCTTTCCATGGTGCGTTATCCGGACCGGAGCAACGTGTCAAGCAAGTATGCAATCCTTACTAAATTTACTGATTATATTTTTGTATCAATGTAACAAAATTACAAACTATAAAAGTCGCACTTTATTTATCAATTCAGACACATGCATTATTCCTCACATTGTGCAAAGCTTTAACATTTTTGTGTGATTTTTAATGAAATAATTTACTCACGACTATGATTCACAACTTCTTTGAAGCATATTTTTCTTTGCATATGCGCTCAATTAATTTTATAGACCCTTTATCATTTATAATCTAAAAACTTCCTTATTTTAGTTATTTACACAATCAATCCTAAATGTATATTGCACGTTTTGTACGTTAGATAGAGAAATCACGTTTTTTATATCTTGTAACAGGATCAATGGAACATTCTATAATAATTGACATAGATCGTTAATTTGACTGATTTGAATGAATACGGACGACGCTATCATCGCGCTTAAATTATTAGAAAGTAAATGCGGTTTGAGCGAAAAGTCGTTGGGCTAGATTTGATAATAGATAGCAAACGATCCTTGAAATGTAGCAAAACTTGCGCTCGTGGACCGAATGACAAACGACTACCACACAAAAGGACTCGCTCGTATGGAAGATGATATGTTGTGGTTTACTCGATCCGTTCTACAAGCGGTTGAGGGTGGCTTGTCACCGGTTCCGAATGTCCTATTCCTAATTCCTGATATCAACGCACCAACGAACGGGTGGGAAAACAATGCCTTGCCTCAATAATGTCACAGAAGTGATTGAAAGTAATCAAAACCAGTGCTAGAACACCCCTCACTACCAATAGATCTTGGTTTTGAATGTCGTAGATGCTGCTCACCTGCGGCAACACATTGTAATTCGATAGTTCGTCCGGAATGCGATACGAAACGAGAAAACAGATCCTTTTTATTATTAGAGAAGCGAATAAATTCGCTCTGCGAGTAACAATTCAAATGACGTTGCTCAATTTCGGACACTTTTATTTTCAAGAATTTTAAATGCTTTTTGAGGCTGAGACACATTTAAATGATGCCCGCTGATCCATGGCAGCTTAATTATACGTCACCGTTCAATCCGATCTAGCCGCCTGTTCGTGCAATGACCTGGCGTGTTTGCTGTGACCCGCATTCGCATCCTGGTTTGGCCATGTGAGCGGAGACGCTTTCATGAAGTACTTCCCGGCGGTACACCAGCTAGCCAACACCGTCCCGGACCCCCCACGACCCGTCTGCTGCCTTGCGCCATTGACGAGCGCTCGGGCTGGCGACTGAGAAGCTGTTGAACTACGCGAGTACTCCAGCCCAGCCCGAAAGTGGCTAACCGATGGCACCGAGAAACCGCCCCCGGGTCGCCACCGGTTTTCTCGGGCGTGGTGGACCACGGAGAGTGCCTCCCGGTGGCCAACTGGCGGAAAAAGTCGGTCAAGTGACCGCCCGATTCCCGAGTGCCCGGGAAATAGGTGTCGGCAGCAGATGCACCTCGGATGCCGCCGAATGCACACATTCTGACTGGGGTTTTCGGTTCGGCATTTCCCACACCGTGCGTGTGTGGGTGTATGGGTTTTGTGTGTGAGGGCGTTGCGTCGGCGGCAGTAAGGATGGTGCGCCCGATGAAGCTTCGACACGTTTCCACTCTCGCGTGGTAGCACTGCTGTTGGCTCCCAGGAGCGGGTGCGCATGCTCTCGCTGTGAGATGGCATGGGGCCGGAGAGGTGCGGGGGATGCTCATGCTTCGGGAGGTCCTGGGGTGGTAGCTAGGACTCACGAGCTATACACACCCGCAAGCCGAAGGGAGATGTGGGCCAATTAGCGTTATGGTGAAACGAATAAAACTAGACGTTCATATCAATGAAGCCTAGAACCAATAAAAAAGCTAGCATTTTGCTGCTAACTTAAAAACGAAAAATCGCTATCGACTATTGAGCGAGTTCCAGTGAAGGACTCGGTGCTTTCCCGGGGCGTTGATGTGATGGAATTCGCTTTTGTCGCTGCAGTTGGGCGCGACTACTTCCCCATCTAGCACTCATTGATCCTTCCTAGTAATGTCTCGAAGGGTGCTCACGGAGTTGCTCGTAAGGATGCTGTGACTCGAGCAGAGAGACTTTTCATTTCTTCAACATTCTCTCACTCTCTCTAACACACACACACACACACACACACACACACAGCCATGCATGCATTCCGAGGCTACCGGGGCTCGTTTATCATCAGGCTCTCGCGCGAGATGATAACAAACGCATCTCCTGTGACCACGCGACAGAGCGGTGCGCGATCGTTCATCTCGCTCTCGCGAGTGGTCTCCGTTGTTTCGTCCTTTTTGGTCGTTTGAGCGTGTCTTCTTCTTGCCGGTTCCATCCGATTCCCCATTGCGAGAGCCACCGGACGTTCGCGGGCCGTCCCGATCGGTCCCGTCGTCATTTAGTTGCCGCACTCAATCGAATCAAGTTGTGTCCGTTTTTATCTGTCTGTCTCTGTACCGCCGCCATTCACCGCAGCCATCGTCGCCGCCACGCGCCGTCACTACCATCCGCATTGTCACGTTGCGAAGAAAAGGTGCGTGAGGCAGCAGCATCAGCAGCAGTACAGCCTTCCAGGCCGGTCCCTAAAAGTGAACAGCCCGCAGCAATCGCAGCAGCCGCAGCTCGCGAAAGGCGCACGCCTGCTTTGATCAGGAGAAAGGCGCCTCCATCTCCGTGGCAGAATAGTAAAAAAAAAAAATTAAAAAAAAAACTACCCACTGACAACGCGGCTCCTTGTCGTCCACCGTCTGACCGTCTGCTGCTCGCGTGTACGCGTGTTTGTGTGCAAGTGGGTGGGCTAGCCTGCCGGTTGTAATCGGGATAGTCTTTTTTTTATTTTTACTTTCCTTCGACGGGTTTGTTTTCCGGCTTCACCATCTCCCCCACCCGGGATCACCAACCAGCCGTGTGTGAGTGGTACGCGTACGCGCGGTTGTGTGCGAGATTCCGTGATCCTGCGTCGCGCGCGCCATCCTAGCTGTGTGTCGCTGTGTGCGAGAATCGTGTCCGATTTTAGGTCACACACCGTACCACGGGGCTGTGCTGGTGGTGGACAGAGGGTTTTTCTTCGAATCGTTCGCGCGACCTCGCCTATAATTTTCGCCGGTGGCAGCGTGCGTGCGTGTCTGTCCTTCTGTTTGCGTGTGAGCGAGAGAGAGAGAGAGAGAGAGCGCGCGCGTGCGGGTGTGATTTGTGCCGATTTCTGTAACCCGGTACCGAAAGCGAAAGGACACGCGAACGAATAGGGCCAAGAGCGGCACGAGAACACCTACACCCCAAGACAACAAAAAAGAAAGGAAGAATCGGAAAAGGAGTGGTAGGGAAACCTTAGGCAAAGGGTCCTTCACGGGGAAGAAATTTTGGGTGGGTCCTTCCATTCATCCCGACCAAGCGGCTATACTGACGTACGTGTGACGTTTCGGTTGTGAATTCTACGTTCTCGTCGCTGAACAGGCCGAACCATCCGAACCCTCACCAACCGCTGTGGGGCTCTGAAAGTTGGCGAAGAGTTTGTGAAGGAATTTTAATTGTGATTCGATTGGGCTTGTCACGTTTCGTTTCCCTGGTAGACCTTGCGGCGAGCGCTTGTCCTGAGTAAACCCTAAGGCAAGGCCCTTTGCTTCTCCTCTCCGTCTGGCTGAGGATCGGGGAGCCAATTAAGCCGTTCGTTTAGTGTAAAATCTGTGACTTCAAAGCATCGTGTGAAAGTGGTGGACCATTCATCGTGGTTGCTGCTGTCGGAGGAGCGTATTCAAGGTGCGAAAGCATACGTTAGGTAAGAGGAGCAGCTTTGCATGTTTTTCTTAAAATATTATTTAAATAAATAATTTCATTAAATGTTTCGGGTTAAGCGTGTGCAATTAAAACACGTTTTAGGGCGTTATACTAGTCCTCAACACAATATTAGGTTCGTTCAAACATACGCACCTTGATGAACGTAGCTTGAACGCAGCATGTTGTCACAAGCATCATCGATCATTCGTACGAGCACCATCCTATGATGAAACACATCCATCAACTCCATTCACAGGCCGGAGTACGGACCGAAGCAGAACCAGCATCCATTTTGTATAGCCACCGCCCGAACAAATGAATTGGACTTTTCCGTGTGCCCTCTTTTTTCGGCATTGTTCCAGTTTCTATATACAGAGAAAACATTTGTGCGGCCACCTTTGGCGAGTGGGTGAGTGTTTTCTTTTTGAGTGCTTCGATACCAGAATTCAGTCATGACCAACGGAGGAACGAGAGATGGGGGGCTTTTTTAATGGGAACGGTTTCCCGCCACGTCCTTTGCCCGTGGTCTGTGCGAGCTGAAATAACTTTGACGATTGCCGGCCAAGCATAACCGGTCGCAATTCTTTTTCGCAATCGCTTGTGATTTTGACGGCGGCGACATTTTGCCGGCGTTGCCCGCGCTTCCCAACTCGTCCGGACTAAACCCCCCCTCTATCGGCAGGTTTAATTGAGCGTACCACCGGAATCGCAACAATTATTTACTGTTCGATTTTCGTCGTGATCGTTTTGAGGGGAAATGTGCGGCTGTATTTTCGCTGTGACCGGGGATCAAATTTCTCGTTTTATTGGTGTATCGTTATGTAATACCGTCATGAGAAACACAACAGCAACCAGGCGTCTCCATTTCATATTGTGGAAGTACCTTGTCGTAATAAATTATGGAAAAAATGTAACTTTACGAAATCAGTGAAGTCTATTGAGTTGTTTTTCATCATTATTTTATCCCTTTCATTCGCGAATTTGTGGAAGCTTTATTTTAAAAGCTTCCCGCACCTCTGTACAATGTTTCTTTGAATGCGAATACATCTATGTTCCGAAACCAGGGAACATAAAGAAATTGGCAATTAGTTTAAATCAACTTATTTACGTCGATAAAATAGAATACCTTGTCATAATCGAAACGAATGAATTTAGTTTATCTTCTCTTTCTACGCTGTCTTGAAATTTTCTCTACCATTCAACGCCGTTCTGTTCGTTTTCCAATTTTCAGTGTAACGCACAAAAAAACGCGCACCTTCTTGATTGCTTCTAGTTTTTTTTTCGCTTCGCGTAAGTGTGCTGCTCTCCTTCTCATTTGTTCCGAGGACTAAATCTAATTTTCGCGGCTCTAAAAGGCAATGGAGGCGCCTTGCTTCTTTGCGGCTGGTTCGGTTTGCTTCTGATCTTCCGCGTTTTTCTTTCAATAGGCTTGTAAGGCTTGTTAATGATGAATAAATTTAAATTAATACTTGCAAAAGGATTTTTCTCCTTCGAATACCGAGTTGCGAGACGGTTATGCAATTGGCACACCGTGCTCGGGGCACAATTATGAAGGGCTTAGCTGTTTGGTTTCGTACGGTTGGGAAAAGTTTGAGCATTTCTTTATACTTTTTTGTTTTCCCTAGCCCGCGGTTGCCCTTTTTTCCGGGTGAAAAAAGAGGTCTACCGTGGGGCGTGACGTGTGATAAGCTGGCGTATTTGCATACTTTTCTAGACGCTGAGATCGGATGGTGGAGAGAAAAGATTCATTTTCACCCAAAGATGCAAAGCGGATTAAGTTTGCCTGTTCAGTTGGCAATGGGTGTATTTTTTATGCGAGAAGATAGCACCATTGCACCTTTACGTTTGACTTAGAAAGTGATGCGGTTATGTTAAACACATTTCTGTCTGGTTGAATTTTTCTTTCTAATTTTGATACAGCAACACCCAGTTGGCAAAGCTGTTTTATTTGACTGGGATAAAAATGGTTTCCATAAACCTATTGGGTTATTGATTAAGGTAAAAGTCTTTATCACGTAAGCGTTTAAGAATCTAGCAAATGTTTCGTTGCTCATCTCATGCTCCCAATATAGTGAACCATTAGCGCAATCTGCTATTGGTTAATTGAAATTGAGTTCTGGATTGATGCTAATTTGAGTTGATCCATATTTATTCGATATCATCATTTCTGTTTTATTTAGCGAACGATTCGATTATTTCCATTTCGATTCATCGATAAAAAGCGCCCAATATGCTTCCACGGGTCAAAGCCTGATTTGATTGATTTAAATACGACACGAGCTTCGTCGCAATACGCATCAACCGTTGCTCCATTGCTCATCCGTTTATCGTCCGGGGCGGGATTTATTTCAACCCCAAAGTATAATTTGGAATTGGCTAAAAGAACGAGAATAAACGCACTGCGAAGCGGGCCGCGCAATTTATCCCACCTTTCGGTTTGATTATTTCGCCCATTGCCACTCGTGGCCTCGAGCCCAATCGATGCAGCCCAATGGGTTTTAGCTTTACGTAAGCAGAAACCGCGCGTCCTTTTACGACCCGAAAGTGAAATGGCCATTTTTCCGTGCCACCCCCCTGAAGTGGCTGTGGCTGTGGACCATTTGCACGGCCACGGCGCCCTCTGGAAAACCACCACGCGGAAGATGGTTCGTCCAAACGTAGAATGGCTTTTTAGGAGAGCGAAAAAGAGATAGAGGCAGTGACAGAAACATCATTCGCGATAGCTTTTTTGTTCGCTTACTCTCTGGCCATCGAGCGCGGCAAATGCCATAAATCTCTGCCCTTAGGAGGCCACTCGCCGGTTCGTCCGATGGTAGCTTCTGGATAGTAATTTTATGCTTTTTTTGGGTCGCTTTTCTTTCCTCCTTCTAGCCGTCGTCTTAAAGGAGCCGCGCCCGACATCCGATCGGTTCTTATGTGTGGGATTTTTTTCTGCCACTAGTTGTAAATTTGTTATGTTGTTTTTTCTTCTTCGTCGTGCTCCATCTTTTGGCATCATTTAGCGGTGGAAAGAGGCCACCGAGATGTTTCTGCCGTGCTAACTACGGTGGAGGTGGTGCATACATGACTTTTTCTTACCCACAGCCTTCCCACACGAGATCCAGCAACGGATCGGGCGTTATACCCTATCGAGACATTGTTATACTTCAGGAGATGAAGCAGAAAAAAATATGAACGGTATAAAACAGAACACTTGTGTGCAAGAGAATCGTTCTGGTTAAACATTGTGTCGAAGGCGAGATGACGGTGTGCATAGGAGGTTTAAGCACACACAGGATGATACTCCATTTGCTACGGATCCATAAAAATTGCTCCACACGCGCGTACTTGTGCTGCTGTATAGGTATGGGTAAAAACAAGAAACGAGAAGCGTTTGTTGCTCCTTCGTCCACCATCTACAGCACCCGCGTCAGCGGAACACATTCTTGTCACCAACGATATGAGGAAAAATCATGAAAATAGGTGACAGAACCCTGGAGGGATGAAACGCGCAGTCTGTGCGTTTTGCTTCTTTTTTTTTTGCTGTTTGCTTTGCCTCGTTTTCTGTTTGTGTGTTCGTGCATTTTCTCTTCCGTGGGCGTTTGCTGAAACGTTAGTACACGATTGGCTGAGGAAGAAATGTAATTTATTGTGAAATTTTTCATAGAGTTGCTCTTGAAACGGTTCACCGTGTTTCTGCGAGGTTACCATAGCAAATGCAATTCATATAGCTCGTTGGACATTTTCATCTTCTTTTATTTTCTTTCATGAACTATCTCGTTAGTTAACGCATAATTCGTTTCATTCATTACAAACGTTTATTCATGCATGCTACCATTTTCTCGTGAATGCGTTTAGATTTTCTTTTGTGAAAACCAGCGATTTCATTCGCTTATATATGGAATCAAGAGCTGGCTGATTTCGAGCTAGCTAGAGCTAGGATCCTCGAATAGGCTAGACTCCCCGGAAGGATACCCTTTTCAGTGGTAGGCCCGTTCCGTTGGTTACCGCAGCTACCCCATACCGTGGAAATGAGAATGGAAAAAGTCGACCTGACGGCTAAAGATGAATGAATCTTTCGGGAGCGGAACCGGGTAGCACTGAACCGGTACTAGTCCGCAGTAGAAGTGGCTCCGTCTGAGGCACATTGTTTCGTGTTTCACAAGTACGGCAGGGGAGGTAGACGGAACGACAGGAGTGCAAGGATTGAGCAAAACTAGAAGATGGAAGGGAGTTCAGTCACAGTATCCTCGCCAGACCTCAGCTAGCCTTTTGCCCGTGGTGGGTCTGAAGTGGTGTTGGTCCGTGAGCGTTAAAGTGGAACAAATTGATGTGCGAGGAAACCAAAAAAACGAATCGTACTCACACACACACAACAGTGGCGTTCTTTTTCACTCACGAAGTAAACTTTTTCTTCGCCAGGATCGATCGCCTCCGATCTTATTTTCAGGTAGCATTGCTCTTCTGGTTAGCTATTTTTTGTGAGGTCATCAAAATAACCTTCACGAATGCAAAAGCTTCTTTTGCGGCAGCTACAGTCGTGTGCGTTTGTTGTACGATCATTGGAAAAGAAAGATAAACCCTAAGCCATCCAATTTGTCTGTCGCCCAACGAGGGTGTTTTTGTTTCGCGTTCTTGCTTGCTGCGATGTTGTTCGGAGTATGCGTGTGTCCTAATAGAGATGGGCATCGATTACAACCGCTTATCCTTATCGCGAGTGCGAAACGAACAGCTATTCACCCATGGTACGTCTTTGTTTCCGTAGGGCACCGTGCTTCCGGATTTGGTTTCAGCTTAGAGAGGAAAACATTATGGCAACGAGTTCGTCGAACCAGATGCGGACTTATGTCTCACTTCATCGCCATCCACGGCAATCCTTGGAAGTCCGCTCGCATATTTCGCAGTTAAAAAGTTAGCTTGCGGCGTCTCTTTTTCTTTTTTTTCATGTTACATTACCGGATTGTAGGCGTAGCTTTTTCGTTGACGTTCGCAGTTTCGGTTTGGGCGCCTCCATCAGATTGATGAAACGACCGAGAAATGCTAGACGATGTTACTTGGCAACGGACGGGGGTATTTATTGGCATGTTGACTTTATGTAGGCAAAATTCTTTTAGGGGATCTTTCATGAATCCAACAGAAGAAAAAAACTCGGTATAAATATATTCACTATACCTCATATTTTCGATGTTGTTTTTGCAATCCAATTTTTGTTTAAAATATTGTAAAGCTATATAGACACCATTCGAATATTCAGTTTTTTTAAATGTTATGTCGTGAATGTGCTATGTGAACATGTTTGGTTATTTGAATATTCACTGTTGTTATTCTTATTCAGAATGCAATAACTCCTTTCAGTACTTTTTCGAGTTCTTTTTAAACGCAATATCTAGCCACTTGTACATGTTATGCTCCAACAAATTCAGCAATTGAGCGTAAACTGTCAATGTTGGATCGCCGGGACACGCCCTAGTTCCGGTCATTCATCGATGTCGTGGTTTCTTAGATTACATGGCGCCGATGGGAATTCATTACGTTCTCAAACCTACCTTAACGTTCGGTACAGAGCACGTAATGTGCAACTAGGGTGCAGAAAATTGATTGGCCTCCGTAATGAAATGCTCCATGACGCTAATGAGCCACCCACTGCTGCATGGGCGGAGTTGGCCTCCGTCTGCTCATCGATCGGCTCACAAGCGAGTAGCTCAGAGCAGCCCAAACCTATGCCAGGGGATGGCTGTCAAATGTCCAAAACCGAACCTCAAATTGCCTAGTACTCTGTGTGGCTTTGTGTGCAATGTGTTGAAGGGCTGAAATCAACTGCGAAGATTTAATTAATTGTCGACACCGCGTTGACGTGACGGAGGAAAACCTGGTCGAAGAGTTGTACTCGAGCGAGCGACGTGGATTGACGGTCCAAAATGGGATTTTCCGCCCATTTCCCACTGGCGTGAAATCCACCTTATCAGTAGTGGCTCACTTTGGTTCGACTTCACGGGAGCGACGTTTATTAGTTTTCCCATGGCGTTGCTCTCGCCGATTCTGATTACAACCGATGGCTACCTTGACGAATGTACGGGTCTCGCTTTGTTAGCTTCTCCCGCAACTACGGCTTCGAGTGCTTTGCTACTGCTGCTGCTGCTGCACAATAAGCTATTGGCTATTCACATTTCTTTTCAGGTGAAAAAAGCGTAATTAATTTTCTAGCTTTTAATTAGAGAAATGTTGTGCACATTTCTTTCGTTGCACGTTGTTTCGTGTCTATACAATTTATGCGTAATTTTAACAAATAAAAAAAACATACTTTGGTTATTTTATTATAGTTTGTAAACTCATTCAACTTTTTATTATATGATTGAAGAACGGTTTAGATACAACAAGTGAAAAGCTGCAAAAAATAAGCTGCATAAAAGGATGCGTCGCAATGCAATTTTCCTCGGATAAAAAATTGCGATAATGCATCGTACTGCATTCACTCGTTGCAGTTTTTCTTGCGCTTAAGTGGCGCATGATGTATGCACAAGAACTGACAGAAACACTCTTTCATGGTTCCATCTCTGGCGAAGTGCTTCCGTTTGAACTAACGCTTGAGTGAGCGTTGAGTTCTGTGCCGGGTATGTTATAAAACCAAAAGGACAGCATTTCTACAGACAAATGAGCAAGGCATGCAAAAACATGTCCCGTGAAGTATAAGTCACAAGGTAGCTTACGTAGCTGGCAGATTTGTATGGTGGTTAGGAAGGATAGGATAGTATGGAATAATTTTTGCCAGCATAGCTGGGATATATTAAATTTTGCTGGAAATTGAAAAAAATTAGAGAGCATTTATTTGATAAATACTTTTCAGTTAACTCCTACAATTTTTATTTTTATTCAAAATCACCCACAATTTCGTGATTTTTGAGACCCGCAATTGCAAGGGGGTTTTCCAACGTACCGGGTTCGAGCTTATCGTGCTCGAACACGATCTCCATAGTGCTTGCTCATGCTTACGCTACGAATGCTATCACGTTCCTGACAGGGACTGCATCGTGGTCAACTGCTGCATCACTGCATTTCACACCGCGTCGCGTAAAATGTTGTTGCTTCCGTTATCTGCTCCTGCCGTCACACGCTTCATGCACTCGACACCTGCTGCCGGATCCGATAGGGCAAGTATTAGTGTCGTGTTGGACGGGCATAAAATAAATGGTGCATCCTTTCGTGCTGTGTCGCTACGATGGCTCGATTCCGTGATCTTGCCGACAGCCATTTTCTGATGTCACCGCTTCGAGAACAAAAAGGGATCCTCGTTTTGGCTGTCCACTGTTTGCGCAGGGAGTCGAACAAATGTGATAGATGATTTCTGCAATATGTTATATGACCACTTTTCGTTAAGCTATACCTGGCAAGCTTTTGGTAGCTTTCCAGTCGCTAGTTCTGACATAAGCTGACCCAGCATTGAGGTGAGCTAGCGTTCTATGGGTTTTCACCATCTGCTTGGCGTTTAAAAATTGATTCAACGTGAAAGCTCACTCGTGTGAGTGTTGTCACGTTCATCAGAATGAATTGAACATTCTACCGCTAGAGTAGCCGCGAATACCTTCGCTGACCTACTCTGCGCTCTAAAATAGAATTACAACCGAACGGATAAATTGGTAACGAAATGGACAAACATGGAACAAACTGCCCCAATTGGTTAGTTTATTTTTGTACGGCTTTGAGGCGGGATTTTGGCTTCGGTGAGATGATCCTTGTTCGTGGATTTCAGTAATTCCCGGATTCCGGAAACGGGCCCGAAAAATCAATTTCTCCCGTGCTATCTGCAACATAACCGGGGCTACAAATATGGGCTGCGGAAGCACGATCGATTCGGTTCTTTCGTAAATGCGCCATATATGCACAACTGACGGACGTACCGGGTTGCGGGAGGATTATCTCTGCTTTTCCTTTCTCTCCCCGTTCCGGTGGTTTTAGTGGTTTCGCTTGAATTTGGTTATGCTTTATTGGTTTTGTCAATAGTCAGCAATTATCGATGCGCTCATAGTGCCATTCGCATAAAAACGGGGAGATTATCTGCGAGGTTTTATGCATGCGTGAGTATGTGTGCCTGCATTTTTGTGAAAATAATGAACGTTTTACCTCGTCGTGCATGAGAATATAATTGATCCGAGTTATTCTTACTCATCATAATATATATGTATGTATCGTGTGCGTTTTTGTGAAATTGTGAATGTGCTGACTATTGTTGGGGTTCCAGGGTTGGGTATTATTTCAAGGTTATTATTAGCTTTTTTTTTAATATAAATAATGCTTAAATCTGTGTTTTGTAGCTTGCCTTCAGGTCTCAGTTACTCTTTTGATAATATGGTTTGAATTATTGATATAACCACACGACCGTACTTATGAAAAAATACACGAATTGGGGCATAATAGCAAGCAAACTGTTGCCTGTTTTTTTCTTTCAAGATTTTGAAAAGGTAAAAAATATAAATCCTGATTTTTAATTAAAGGTTGCAGCAATGCTTTCAATCCGACAAAGTCCAAGGAGATGAATCGAATTGCCCGAGATAACATGTTCAATTAAAATCGGAAATCCTGATTTCATTTCAATAGAATCTCAGAAGGGTTTCTTTTTTATTTTCTGTTTCATTGCATTCCTTACGCCTGTAAATTCCATCTGCTGCGGTTTTATTTTAGACGAACCGTTTTTGTGTCTTTTCTTTCTCGTTCGGTGAGTTCTTTGGCTGGAAAATTCAATTAGTTTTCAAATTAAAAATCATCGAACACCACCGGTAATGCGACAGAACGCGAATGGTTTCTTTTCTCCATTGGTCAAAAAGGCGTTTCTAGCGTTGCTCCGCGCCGTTGGATAACCGAACCGAATCGATGGATTTTGCACCATTCCATTGCTCTTGCTCACGAAAGACGAACGATAATTCCAAACTCCGACTAATGGGCGTTGGCCGTTGGCCAAACCTGATTAAATACCAACTTTTCGTGTTGTGTGGTGCTGTGTTCGTGGTGGACGCTTCCATGCCCAATCCGAACTGTCACCTAGAATGAGTGGTGGGAGGCTTTTTCCCGTGTACGGTTCAGCTGGCTCGGTTCCAGCATCGGTGTGATCGGTAATGAAAGTCTAAATAATTGAGCACTGTCAAATCTGCGCCACCGTCGCACGTTTTCCATTCGTTCGGGCCAACCCGCATCAACCAGTTGCGGAAAATGCAGCCTTTGGAGGCTTTTCCAGGGCTTTGGGAGCGGCAATTCCATTGTGCAATTGGACGACCAAATGCCATGGATACACAACAGTGCCAGTCCAACGGAAATATTGATGAGCTTTCGAGCGATACATCATCATCGAGGCCGCCCTCCGCCCTCGGGGGAAATAAAAATCAACACTCCAGCAGTGGAACTGCACAAGAACTGGCAGGGGTTTTGCAGTCGAATGTGTCAACGGGCTCGGCTTCGTTGGCAGCGTTGTCACCGCCGGCCGATGCATCGATCTGATCGACATCATTATGGAAATTGCTTCGGCAACGTCTATTGTTGGAGGTTTCTTTTTTTTTTTCGCTTTCCATCCATGGACATTCCCATGGTCCGCTCTTCATCGAATCGTTGCATTTTCCGCACGTATAGCCGTTGCGCGGGCAACTGGTGGCCTCTGTTCGATAGTCTAAACGTGACCCACATGTTTAGCTTAGTTTCCGCTTCCGGATATAACTCGATGATAAAGTTTTTCTCCCGAATCTCTAGCTTCGATTTTTCGGAACGCCCTCCATTTTGCTTTTTTTTCTATTTTTTGTCCCTCGTGCTGCATTTCTCCCGCCCGTTTCGTGACGGATCGATCGAAGGATATGAAAATTTCATAATGCAAAATCATGATTATTCCACTTCCGACCTCAATTCTGCATTCGGTGCATGGACCGAGCACGAGTTTGCTTTATGCATTTGTTATAATGAGCGGAAACCGGTGGCAAACTTTTGCGCTACACAGAGCTATCGAGTGCAGGCAGAAACTCTTACTCCAGAACACGGAACTGAATCGGGAATTCGCTTTGGTTCGCCTGGAATGCCATAAAATGGAGTCCTTCAGACGCTGTACGAATTTCTAAAGCATCCACACCGCGAGAAGGCGACGCTTGGGAGTTGGAATTTTATTCATCATAAAGCTCACCAGGGAAACGAGTCGAGCTTGTTCTCCGGCTCACAATAGTAGCAACTATTTGCGAGGTCATTGAACAAGTCCTGTCGAAACCAGCGGGAGATTTTACCGACGGCTCAGCACCCGACAGTAGCCGTATTAAATTTATTGTCGCAATAATTTTCCTTCCGAATACGCCCGTATATTTGCGGAGAAATCGTATAAGATCCGTTTATGAAACTAGTTTGAAGTACCTGGCCCTCCCAGGCCAATGCAGTGGAGTCAAATTCGTTATAACGCTAAAGTTGAAAGTTCAACTTTTTGAATTTTTTCAAAGAGGTAAGTTTTTTTCCTTCTGGATTTCCGTACCAATAAAAATAATTTTAATCTCAGATTTTTGAGTTTTGTTGTTCGAATCGTTTGATGCCGGCTGTACTGTAATGTTTTCTTAGAAAATACACAATTTAAAAGCCTATTATATTTTGATACATAAATAATTGGAAGCATATTTCAAAGCTATTGTTTTCAATTGTTTTGCTTTTGTTGTACGATCTTATTGCACGTTCGACAACCCTGATCTTGGCGCTTTCCGTCGTTGCCGTCTTCAGTGGGATCGTCAGCCACGTTCAACAAGCGTGCTGATGCATCATAGGACCCGTGCCGGTTCAATAATCCATTGTTGGTGACGCCGTTGCACTGGGTCCTGATAGCACCTGCTCGTTTGAAGTTGAGCTCCCAACTATCCCGGTTGGGATACATACCGTTCCCCACTGCCTGTCGTACGGGAAATGCAATCTAATTTCCCATCATTGGATGTTGAATTATTGCATCGAAATTCAATAAAGGGCCTTTTGTTGATGGGAATATGCACAAAAACCTCGTACGACGCGAAGCAGGCGCATAAATCGCCACCATGGAGACGCAGGGTTCTCGTCCAGTCCCTGGACGTTTGTGTGCAACTTTCCCTCAGGTGGTTTGTTCTCGCGCTCACCACAAGCACTTCCTTCCAACCGCATGTGTCATTTGCCAACGCATGGTCGTTGGCGCTTCAGTATGACCGAACGCCGTTTCGATTCGGCCATCCAGCTGGCTCGGAACAAACTCTAATGGACGTCCACCGAGAGTGCTGGCCAGCCCGTTAGGTAATTCGCTCGGTTCGATGTATCAATAACGGGCGGCAAAACCAACTCAATTATAAATATCTTCTCTTCCTCGGGAGGAACGGCAAAAATCGAAACCATTTCTGTCCGTTCCGGTCGGTGCGCTGGGGGACGAAATTGCAAAACCTCACGGTCGCGGGCATGCGAAGTGGACGTGAAGCAAATTCCCGGTGCCGCATCCGAACAGATGTGCCCGGATCCTTGCGCCAGGCTGTGGCTGACCAATCGGTAGACTAATCCTTTCCATTCAATGGCACCGTTGCAATGGTGCGGCCGATGGAAGCAATACGACGCTGAGCGCTGACAAATGACGATGCCAACGAAAAGGCGCCGCTCTGCTGTCCTACTCCGATGCTATTTGTTCGTGGCTTTCTTCCGCGTGTATAACTTTTCCTGTGATTTCTCCACCTCGTGGCTTTGGCATGAAATGTTATTCGGGCGTATCAACCTCTTAACCTCCCATAAAATAGCCCCTGCCATTCTGGCAGTGAACTGTGAATTTTCCCCTTTTTTATGGGTGATATTTCGAGTTTCAACCACGTAACAAAATCCGAGCAATGGCATGAAGTTTACACGTGTGTCAACAATAAAATTGGTTGAAAAATGCGGATGCTCCCGGCATTATAAAATGCTTTATTTTTCTATGTATTGAAAAAATGGTTATCGTTACCTTGGCGAACAGAGGGCATTCAAATTCTGTAGATTAATACCATTATGAAGCATAGAGGTACACGGTTAGTGTGCGGATAGTTATAAAAAATAGTTTTGATTTGTATCTTTGTACATTACAAAATCGAAATAGAGAATCAACACGGCAAAGCTCTTTCCTAGCACTTTATATAGGCCTAAAAATGCGCGTTATCTTGTGGGGAACAGTTGAGTATTAAGGGTTGATACTGATGAAGTGTGCATGTGTCTTGGCTGATGCTTCGTGACACATTTTATGCTCACTCAGCAGAAATTGCGCCCTTTGACGATCAGTAGCTGTAGTTAGTTATTGTCGGAGAGTAAATGGCAACAATCATCTTCCTGTCAGAGTGTGGATGGCTTTCTTCGAGGAGCTTAAGTGCACGATCATTTCTGCAGGGCGGATGTTGGCTTCCGAATTTTTAGACGCTGATTAATACTCTTGACGTCGAAAGGAAACTGACTTCCGTCGGGGCTTGATGCTGATTCATCGTTAGAGCTCTTCCTCTTGCGCGTGTATCATAACTATATGTTGAACATGGCTGTGCACTACGTGCTGCCACGAATAAATCTAATTCAGAAAACATTTTAAATGCGCGATCAGCCAAGCAACGACCAACATTATAAAAAACGCTTCTTTTAGAACTTCGAAGAAGCATATCAGAGTGGCGTTCGCTCCTTTGTCGCATGCGCATTATAATCCTAATCGAAGGACTTTAATCATCCAGCTCAATCTTGATCCGATCTAGCGGTTACGGCGTCCTTACTTCCTGTTCGCGGATCCGAGCGTCCGCTTTTGTACCGTCTAAATCGAGGACGATAAAAAAAGGATACGGTATTATTTACATATTATTGGATTCCATCAATATCCTTACCTTGAGGTGGTTTTTGGGGCAGCAAAAAAAACTTCATCTAAAGTACCCGAGTAACCCCCGGCGGGAACCCGACTCCAATTTCCATCGGTAGCTTTCCACATCCTACCATCGTTGAGCGCTATTCAACGCGCACTCTCTCCATCGTTGTCGACCCACCGAATAGCATCGTATTTTATTGTGATGCTCGTTGCACCCTGACAGCGTGTGCTGGGTGGGAAAGGTGAATTTACGCAAATATTGACATGGAGAAGATTTCCCACCGGATGGTACCTTGGAGAGGGGGGGGGGGGGTGAAGAAGCAGCGGCCGTTATTGGTTTTTGGCAGGGTCATACAGGAAGAGATCCTAGGCATGGTTGTACGGATTTTGCACAATATTAACCACCTACAATTATGTTTTCCGGACCGAGGTGCCCGGAAGCACGCTTCGTTTGGAGGTTTGATGACCCAATTCGGTTGGGTAGGAAATGGTTTTGGCATTTTATGATTGAAAAAGGATGAGAGGATTTTTATATACGGTGGCTCGTGAAGTGCACTATAGGGCAATTTACGTTTGTGATCCTAAAGAACGTCGTTTTATCTGCTCGAATCGGTGGAAATGATATGCAGAAATCAATCACGTAAGCAAAAGAATGCTTTATCTTAAATGAAATGCGTTTTTCGAAGAAGACTCCATAAACTGTCTTATATTAAGCACACAAACACTGTAATGCAAATTTCGTTCTATTGTTATATATTTGCTCAGACCCTTTGATGGTGCTAAACATCCTACACTGTAAGTAAGAAGCTATTTACAAACCGTAGAATTCCGGCTACCAAATGAGCGTGTTTGCTATCCTCCGCAAACAAGCGATGATTTCAACGAAAATGGTTCCAAAATTGTTGCCCCGTGATTTCATTACACGTTTCACGAGAAGCATTCGCCGGTTCACATCCGAAACGTGGCTGAACCCGGCACAGGAAGCGCCGTCGAAAAGTGGAACATCGAAATGTGCACCTTCTACGTACGGAACAGTGTGTTGTTGCGAAGGCGGCATCCGTTGGAAGGCAAAAGTGTTTCCGAACAAACGTATGGGGAATAATTTTCACCACTACTGACGGCTGTGCGACGTGACGATGGTGGAAATGGAACCTTTATGCCACGTACTCTGGCACCCTTTTATGCATGGGGCGGTTTTTTGTTGTTGTTGTTGTTGTTGTTGCTGTTGTGCTTGCAGTGTGCAATTGCACATTGCTGCCCTGCTAAAGCATGGGAGCGAACCAGCGCAACCCCAAGCGCAGCATCCATTTGCGCTGAGAAAAGAAAAATTCCATCGCTTTTACCCCTCGCAACGGGAGGATTCCTACAAAGAGGCGCTGGGCAAATAAAAAGCTTTTAGATAGAGAGAGAGAGAGCGAGATAGGAAACAGAGAGAGAGAGCAAAATGTGTGCGAGAGAGAACGAGCGAGGAAGAAAGTGAGCTTTTTGCCAGCAAATGTTTGTTAGTCAGAAAAGAGCTTTCCACCAACTACCCACCCTTCGGCTGTGAAAACTTTTGCACCATCTCCCTCATCATCACGATCGTTCCGAAGGCTCTGCTAGAGCACGGATGACGGTTTCTGGAGGCAATCGGAACAATATTCTAGTCTCTATCTGGCAGGAACGCGTCGAGGTAAGACACGCCACGAGGGCATGAGGGTTGAAAGTTTGCCAGAGAAAATTGCACAACTTTTCCCTTTTCCCCGAGATCGAAACGACACCCAACGGTTTCGTTTCCTCGCTCCCAGCTTGAGATTAAGGCGTGGTCGGGCTTTCGAGCGCTGCACGTATGCACGTGCCTGCAAGCAAAATCGATGCTCGTCGGCGGCCGCACCAAAAGCAAGCCGGCGTGTTGCCAAGCGCACCAGGCTCCCGGTGGCTTTGTGTGCCGTTTTCTCACATCTTCGCTCAGGGACCTTTTGCAGCACTGGTCTGCAGTTGGACTCCCATTTGGCATCGGTTTTGACGCGCCGGCCCGGGGCGAAGACCAAGATGGAGCCGGTTCAAGACAGGCCGGGGTCGCACTTTTCGGCACATTGGATCATTTTGGCTGCGGGCCAAAAGTGGGCTTCGAAGGGTCCGGCTGGCAACCCTGAAGGTGGATGAAAATTTCACCATCCGGTCGGACATTGTCGTTGACAAAGGGGCTGCTCGTGCTGGGAGGAATCTCTCTCACTCGCTATTTCGAATGTTAACCCGTTCGGGCGGAGGTCCTTTTCCGGCGGGAATTAACTGTACGGGATTGTGCCTTCGTATCGGGGGCATATTTTGTACAAGCCCATTTTTTCCATTCACCTTTTTTGTTAACACTGGAATCATTCGTGGAAGGAGAGAATGAACTTGCCTGCCCCGGTAAAAAGGGCTTCGGCACTCTGGGAGGCATCCTTCGGCTGTCCTTCGAAAAAGGGCGGAACGATATTTATCGACAACGATATTATTGGCCGTCGAATAAAATGGGATGTTGGTCGGTTTTTTTTTCTGTTAAGGATAGCTTAAGAGATAACCGAACCCACAACCGAAAGCTGATGAGCTTAGTGTGTGGAAACAAATTAAAAACACCCAACCCTGAGGGGCAGATGTGAAATAATGAATGCTGATGATTGCTTTGCAAAACATCCGATGGTTAGTGTTTTGATTGGCCAGTTGTGATTGTTTCTATACAACAAAAGTAAAGCTTTCTCCTGTCAGGGATCTCCTGCAGCATGTCGATCTTGTCGTTGATTAGCTTCATGCTAACGGTAGAAAATCGGTCCATTGCCTGTCGGGCAGCGACACAAACACGTTTTGCTTTCCCTCAATTTGTCACGTGTGCCCGGTGAGGCAAAGGTCACATTCCGGGGCACTATTCAGCGAAAATTGGAGGCACGGACTTCATTTCCATTCCCATTCAGCAGCTCGAGCGCACGTCACACCAAGCCAGTCAAACATCTGCATTTTATAGCTCACCGGAGTGGCGGCTCGGATCCGTTCGATCATATCCATAAAATTGTCCAACCGGTGACGTTGAACGAGAATGCGGTGCTGGCATACATGCACGATGCACGAACGGAAGGTGCCTTTCCGTGGCTCTAAGCGCTGCTAACTGCAGTTTGCTCTCTAACGAGCCCTCCGGTGCTGATCGGCTAGGTGGCGTGTGTGTTGCACCACGACCCGCTCAAGCGCCTTTGGGGGATTGCTTCGGTTCTTCGGGCGTTCGAGTTCGAAAGCAACCCCTGGAAATCGTCGCACATCCAGCGCAAACCCACACCGACGCGCTTTCTCTGGTGGTGGTGTCAATATAATCGCCATGCTCGCGCTGGTGAAATGGCGAAATGGAGCTTTTCCCAGGCACACCATCCAGTGCCGTTGTTTACGGGGTTAGGGAAAACCTTTTCCCATTTTCCTTTCTTTCGTATCGCGCTGTATCGTTGCGTTAGATTAATGTTTATTTATCGCATGGTATTTGTGTTTATCGCTGATTGCATATCTGGTGCCGGTTTCTAGTTTTGCTCTATTTGTTATTGGTAGTTTTCCGGTCGGTCTGTTTTTCATGGCGCAGGATTAATCAGCATTTTCTTCTCCATTTGACCTAATTCCTGCCTGCTGGCTGTTTGTTATGGTAATTACACGTTTTTCATTTGCAATATTTTTTTCGTAGTACAAAAATGTGTTCATTTCATCCTTGAATGTCTACATTTGGTGAGGAAAACCACACCCAATCACATTGATAGCAGCTGAAAGCGAACATCCCATCGGACCTCATGCATCAGACGAATTTTCTAGGGCTTCCCTACCGTCTATTGCTATCGTTGTTCGGGTCCCCAGCTCGTTTTTATGTCGCCCTCGTTGCTCGAGCGTGTGTTGTCTCCCTTTGTGATATTTCTGGGTGGCTTCCCTTTTTTCCACGGATTAAAGGTCCACCTACCTTCACGGGAGCCAAGGGCCAGGATCACCGCTACCGCTTCGAGTTCGTGGGGTCATTAACCGTGGCATTTCCTTCTGCTGTTGGATTGCGTTTCCATTTGTCCCGCTTCTTTCACCCACCGTTTCTTCGCGCACGTCGCAAGGGTCCTATTTTCCCGGGCCGGTTAAGTTCTGTTACCGATCGGTACGTGGCCGAAGAGGGGGCCACCGACTGACGAGTGTATTTTCGCGCCGTCCAGGCCCTAATGCTAATAAGCCCAGGGGACGCTGCGTCACGTGGATGTGAGCCCGAGGAACAGTTTTACTTCCCCCATTCGCTCCAGTAAGCCGTTAATGGGCTGTCAATAGGTTGTGCCAGCGTTACGTGAGGGTACCTTCGAGTGTGATAAATATACATTCGTGACGCTCGTGAAGGTGTATTGCCGGTAGGGGATAATGTGGTGGATTTCCGGGATTTCGTTTGTGACAATTGGATTACCGTGGGGCGGGATATTACACCAGGATCGTTTCCCCGTCGGTGGGTATTTGCATAGTTCGATTAAAGTTCATCTTCCATAGACTAATGGTTGAGAACAATATCTTCTAAATCGAACATTAATTCGATTTATCGATGGTTTGTTCTTCCAGTTCAACTTATTTAAAATTTTTATTCGTTTTGATGCTTTTTTGCAATACTTAACTTGTTTACTCTTGCATAATTCCACACCACGAGCGATTGCGATTGAAATAATTAACTTTAATCAGCTTAAATAAAAAGGCCTGTCTTACTTTGGGACATGCGCGCTGTAATCTTCCTGATCGACCGTTTTGCTCACCATCAAACTCACCATAATCACCACTTGCTGTTGCCGTATACCCACCACAGTCTAGTTTTCTTTTCGCCGTTCGCTTCATTCCTCGAAGGTCCCTCCGTATATCATGTAAAGCATTATATCATCTGCTCAGTCGCCCTGAGGAATAGGGGTCATCCCCCTTATTCAACTCCTGTCACTTCTAGCTCCCCTCCCGGGCAGATTTCGGCGCATTTGTATGCGTGCAGGCTGACTTCCGCGCTGTCTAGCCCTCGGGACACGCGCGGCTCTCGACACCGGTCGACGCACCGGTTGGTCCGGTGAGGCTAGTTTAGTTTTACGGGAACCACCACCAGGGTTGTTGGTTGCGCTTGCGAGTGCTGCGTCTGGTTTTTACCGCCCGGGCCGTCGGCTGGGTGTTTTTGGTTTTTCCTTTCCGTTTTTCACTCTTCTTCTCTCTGCCTTTCTCTCACTCTGTTTTACAAACGCATAGTCACGCGTGGGCGTACTCTCGGTTTTGTCTCGTTTCGTTCGTTTCCGTTCCGGTTTCGTTCGCGGTTCCGTCCTTTTGCGTTGCGCTTCCGCGGTGCTGTGGTTTGGTTCTTTTCGATAATTTTCACGCCTCCCGGGTTGGAAGGGATCGCGGAACGCCAAACGTGAAGCGGATAGTTCCTTCGGCGCCCTTTGGCGCGCTTTTTGCTAAGCATATTGATCGTCGTTAGTGGTGCCGGTGTCGTTACGTTGGTTTTTTTAGGTAAATTATCAGCAGTTCTTAGCGGCATGAAGTTTTAGTGATCGACCTGTAATCAGAGGGTAATTTTTCATGGTATTTTAAAATGAATACTCGATACTGCGGACGAATGCAGGCATACCGCTCTAAAATGGCGAATCCTAAGTGTGTTAAAAATACCAAATGATACTAATTTTCGTTCGAAAACTGAAAAAAGGTTCAACATTTTCCACGAGTCGCGTTTGCGAGTGTTTGCCGCCGGGTGAATGAACGTGTTTAATTATGCGCACCAATAAGAACAAAAAAAAAAAGAAAAACAAGAATCGTTAAAATGTGGGACGAGAAACATTTGGCGAAAGGTTACGACGGTTACATAACGGCTCTGGCAGCGGCTATTTTTCTCTACCATAGATGCGATAGAACCGTGATAAAAGATTGCCCTACAACGCCGCTCGAACTGTGCGAGGGCCGACCCTTTAGGTCGATAGTTTAGCGTTGCCGGGCGAACCAAGCGTTTAGTTTTGCCCCGTTCCACTGCTCGTTGGAATGGTAGAACCGACGTTTAGTTCGTTCGAACCATTTAAGGCTAAATATAGGTCCGTGCACGGAGGAGTTATATTTATTCAATTATTATTAATACCCGACGCAGCGTGACGCGGATCGGCCTTCCTCGCGGAAAACCCGGAACGGGTCTTTTGTTACGTGTGAATTTTCCTCACGCCTGCTACTGGGTGCTGGTGTTTCTATCACGTTTTTCCGGCCGGTGGACGAACCCTGCAGCCGAAATATCGTATCATCTATTGCACCGTACTTATTATTATAGGTGAGTTCGCGCGCGTGCTTTATTTTTATCTTTTCCCTCCACAGGGAGGCAAATTGGTTTGGTTTTGGGTAGCACGTCGTAGTGTATATTTTTTTATTGCAACTGTTTCACACCACGCTTCATCAGATTCCGGGAGTATCCGGATTTGTCTAGCCACCGTGGAAACACGCATTTGGGACGATTGCATTCCTGAATAGCTGTAATATCAACGCATCAGTGCTTAGTGAGGTCTTATTTCGAGGAGAATAGTTTCAGTATTACATTACTGTACGCGACTTTGTGTGCATTCACCGTTCGTTCCATCCTGTTACTTCCGGTTTTCCTGTGCCTGTGTGATGGGACATTATTTAGGTATAATTTACTGTTATTACCCCACGTCGAGTGCCCGTGGTTTTAAGCGATTTGACCCATTTTGATGAACGAGCTTCCATGCCTTTTCGGAACGGTTGCTGCAACCCCGGTGCAATTGGCTTCGTTTTTGGCAGAGCCCACCTTCGCCCCAATCTGCAACCGGTTGGTATCCTTCGCCGGTTGGTTCAGCAGCATGCAACATGATTCCGGACGAACGAGCTTGTTCCCGTGGCTCATCTCCGAGTCCCACGTTTCGCTCGCCTCCGTTTTGGCGAGTGCACGGGTGGCATGGTAATCATCGTTTGGCAATTTGGGCGAAGGACTCATTAATGTTCGATCGACAATTTATGGATGCGATAAAATTAGCGAAACATTATATACAGCCCATCGGCCTTCGGTCGGTAAGCGCTCAGCCGCGGTGGCGTTAGAGCTTGCTACTTTATAGTGTTGCTGTTGCCCTTCGTTTTTTTTCACTTCTCGTTGCCACTGATTGCAGTTCAACTTGTAGGCTCGCGCGTTTCGAAGGATTAAATTGCCGTTACGTATTGGTCCTAGACTTGCGGATTAGGGCTACGATTGGGTTTCATGCTTAGTTCGAAGTAGGCAGCATCGGTAAACCCTCGGAATCACACAAAAAAATTCCCATGACTGTGCAATAAAATAGGTCAAAGGATTAGGATAGCGGTTTAATGATGATAACGATGATGATGATGGCTTCTTTGGATTAGGTTTAATTGTCATTGTACTTAATCGATGGCAATAAAAGGTGTTTAATGAGCTGTAATCAACGCACCCGCATGTTTTAAGGCAATTAATGTCAATTACCTTACGATTTGAAATATTTCAATTAGTTCATATAAGTTTTTCTGGTATTTTGTTCGTAATTAATAATATTATCACAAATTTTAATAATTTAAATTCTAGTAACGTTCTTTTATAATATTATTATGTGTATTCCTATTACAACATGCTCGATATAACATCTGCATGAAGTGTAATGTCGAAAAGAAAGCTTATGTTTTTTTGCGAAATATTTTTTTACCCAGTGGTTTTGTGAATCTTTAAATGTGTCCTTAAGTGGTGTTTGATTAATAATATTATCATTTTTCAACTATAAATGTATTACGTCGCGGACAAAGCGTTTGCTTTCATGCTACTATACAACTAGCAATCTCACTGTATCGTCAGTTATATAGATGAGTTTTTACCTTGTCATATAATGTAAGTTATTCCTAACACACATTAGATATCCACACACTAAGGGTTTGAATTTTAAAGCCTGATAGAATCACTAGATTAGGTCGTCATTTTTTGCTATCTATTTTTCTCTCACTTTCTTTTTATTTTTACTCTACCTTTCTTTACTATCCCTCCGCCGAGTCACCTTGTCGACGCATTCACCAATAAATAACAAGCAACACTTCGCCAGTGAGCGTTTCCAGTCATTTTCCATGGAAAAATCTTTCCTGTTTTCGCTCGCTCTCGACCGCAATCCCAAACACGGAACCATCGTGGGTTCAGTTTGTTCGTGAAATTTCACACTCAAGACCAAACCACCGGCCACAGCTAGGCGGCGTCTTCTGTAAGCCCGTTCCCCTTGCTCGAAATGGTGGCGATGACGCCGAATGATGGCGATGATCGTGTGCTGGTCGTGCCGCGCGGACTGGGGAGTTCAGAAATTTTCAAAAATAGAAATTTTGAATAGCCAAGAATCTATTTTCGGGTCCTTCTGAAAATTTGACTATAAACACTCTTGTGGGCCCCCCGTTCTATGGCGTAGTCCCGCGGTCAGTGGCGGCTTCCCAATCGCGGATACTTTCCACGCCATTCTCTCCGACCGAGGCGGGATCCTTCCAGCACGCTCAGCATAATCATGATTCTGGCGTGAGTGGTTTGAGTCTCCGTCGTAGTCTGGGGCGTGCTGCACGAGCGTGCTGAAATGGCGTGCCGTTGTTCGCGCCTTTATTATAAACTTTCCAATTTAGCTTGCCCCCTTTAGCAACAAAGTCATACCCGCAGGGTGGTTCGGTTAGGCAAGGCAAACACACACCAGATGCTCTTAGTTAGCCGAAATCCAAATCCAAACGGAAACGAATGCGCGCGTTCAAATGTGGAAATGAGCTCGCACCAAGCCAATGATGGATGGATTGGAAAAGTTTCCGTGGAAAGCAACCAACTCAGAGGATTAGCAGATCAGCAGAGGATCCGCCGATCTGTATCAAGCAAGCTTCCTAATCCCTTCTGCTAGAAACGTTTCACCGACCAGAAGGACACATAAATCCCATCGGTTTTTTTGGTCTACTTCTGCCTTGCGGAAAATGCATCTGTCAGCATCAAATTCGCGTCCGTATCTGTCGACAGACAGCAGAGGAAGGATTTTTAGCTCAATCTGACGACTCAAATGGATTTTCTAAAAATTCATCCAAACAACGTGTAGCACCTTTCACGCTCATGCGATTTGTGACTTTCTTACGTCGCATATTTTGGAAAGCATCGTAAGGTGCCACGGGATGCGACCCAAATGGAGTCAAAGTTGTTTTTCCTCGGTTGTGCATTCCTTTCAACGCCTGGGAACTTTTTCGCAAGACCGAGAACTTTGCTAACGGAAACGCACCGTATGCATTCAGCCAAAGTTATGGCGCACGGAAAATTCGAACGAATGAATCAACTCACGCTTGAGTTGGTGCTGCTAGTGGAAAATTGGGCACCGATTGTGCTCTTTCGGGAACTGCAAACTGGAACAGAGCAAAACAAGACCCGGACACGATCGCAGAAATTAATCATGCAAGCATAAAACCAGATCCAAAAAATTGGCAGATATACACGGCCCCGTTTGGGGCTTTCAGAAAGGGTCTGGGGTCTGTTTGTATGATTGTGCCTTTTTTTTTTCTTTGTTCCCAAAAATCATCTTCTGTCGTTCGCCTTGTGTCGTCCAATTTAGGAAAGCCTGGTCTTGCTTTGTACCAATAGCGGGGGCGTAATTTTTCCATCTTTTAGGCACGGCATCTGCAACCGTCCTCGTTTTCTCTTCTTCTGAGTTGTCTTGGGTAAACCGAGAAAAAAATCAGCTACACCATCTGCTTCCGTCGACTGTTCATGAAGCCGTTCCATCATTGGACAAGAAAATGCAAATGGCCTCAGAACAGCGAATGCCGCCGGGAAGGAGAATGCACAAATCGAATAACAAGCACTCCAACAAGGCACAACGTTTGCGAAACGGTGGCCAAAAAATGTGTGTGTCCTGTCCTTACGCCGGAGAATGGCTCCAGATTAGGATGCGATGACGCGGTCCAGTGCCGAGTGCTGCACACGGTGTTTCGAGAAAGCTCGTGCTTCTTCATTCGACTCATCGGAAGCTGCCGGGAGCAAATTGTTTATTTTTGTAATTTAAAATTAAGATGCACTTTTGCCTTTCACTCGATGCTGCGCTGGGACATCAGGACAGAGTGGAGCTCGTTGCATCACGTCACGATAGAAGGGTTGTTTGATTTGATGCTCAAACTTTTTTATAACCCACACGCCTCCTCCTATCGCATCCCTCAGGAGGACAAACAAAACCAGGCCACAGCGAACGAACAACACAGGACGAAGGTGGATGTTTTGGTAGCCTATTTTACTGTCCGCATTTTTTCATTCTTCACCCTGAGTACATCCCGTTCATCTCAACATTCATGCAAATGCGCCGGCACATGATACGCGAAGGCACGCTTGGAAACCAATGGAAATGAGGCCAGAAAATGTTACGCTTACGCGGTGTGCATTCTCTCGCTCTCTCTCTTTCTCTCTCTCTCTCTCTCTCTCTCAATCTCTCGTTCTCTAGTTCACTCCTTCTTTTTACCCTGGTGTCAGACGGAGGAGTTGCTCTGATGCTGCCGGCTTCGCCGCATCATATCACTCGGCGAATGCATAAATGATGAATTTTATGGCACTTTTCCACCGCACATACACGCATACACCCACTCAGATGTCGCTGCACCACCTGAGGCACACAGGCGGCTCGGTGCACTGTTCTCTGCACTTCGCATGATAAAAAGTGATGAATTGTGGCACATAGCCTTTCACGCGCGCTCTGTCCCTGCAACGGCCTCCGTTTGCACGCGTTCGAGTGAGGCGTCATTTTAAAGGACATTTACCAGTGCTCGTGCGGGCTTTTCCGATCCCGGTCGGAGGCTTGGGAGTTTTCTACGGTTGTCTATTTTCCATTAGACTACCTTTGCTATAATTTATTGCGTGCGTAAATCTTGCCTCTCATTTTACTGATGAGGAGGCATAACGTTCGGAACGACGTGATAAGGCGACCGGGCTTTTGGTGTTATGCTCTAATTTGCTGCATTGTGCCGTTGTAAGGTGGTGGCCGGTTATGAAGGCCACAGTTTTGATCACAGTTATGCAAACTACACATACTGGAAGGCTTTGATCGGTATTTTACGTGAGTTTGTTTCCTTTTCCTGTATAGCTTGTTTTTTATTCTCGTTAGCTGTCTAGTGCTTAAGCACCAAATCGGAGAAATTTATGCTAAAATAACTTATAACACCTTTAGGGTTATGAATTTGCAGTCGTTAAAATCTAGGATTGCTCATTCAACATACGACATCCTGTCCGGATGCACCTGATCCGGCGCTGGGTTTATGTTTAATTTTCAAACAAAGTACAAAATTTCCAGACAACACTCGCAACGGCAACACTATAGGTCTGTTAATTTCACCCTCGAGTAGTCTGGACCGCCCGTTGCTGAGAGTGGTGCTATTGTTCGTACCGAATGCATTTCGGTGCATCGGTGCAGCGTGCGAGTATCAAATTACATCCCGTTCAGCTTGTGCTGTGACGAAGCACTTCTATGGCTCTATCCGGGCAGGTATTGATCCCCGTTCGGGCTGATGTAGCTTGATGTCGTTAAATGATACACGGTCCTCGTCTGAGTTGCGTGGGTTGTTCGTTCATACGGTACGTCCCAGTGCTGGGTCCTAGCGTGGTCTAGCGGCAAACGCGATCGAAAACGCGTGATCGCACCGTTCATGCGTGACTGTTCGAATAATGTTCGGTGTCATTTCCGAAATAAATACTCTTCTTTTTGTTCGTTTCCTTCCTTGCGGGTTGAAAGCGATTATAATTATAAGCTATCGATACCGTCACTCGATACGGTCTTGGGTGGTGTGCATTATACTGCTTCTCATCAGTTGCGGGCTTTGGAGATTTTCTATAATGGTTATCTTTGAAAAAATAGTTAAATATGTTTAGTTGTGTGCTTTTTTTTTGTAAAACGTTTCAATTTTCGCAAACGCTACTGCTACTCTAAAATCCTACTTTGGTAATATTGAATATCGATCGTAGTTGACTTGTGGTCCCTGTCATCCCTTGGAATTCATATGGATTTCCTTTTTTTGGTTCTCGCTCTGCTTATCATTCAAATAACATTTTGATTGCACGTTTTATCAAAGCAATTAATGGGCCACCATATGGTGGCACTGGTATCGCTTAGATAAGGCACGGATGTGTGACGCACACCGCCAACGCGTCGTCCACTCGGTCCCGTCCGTCTACTGTGCATAAATTTGCTTCACAGGCCACATTGGGACACGATACACGCTGTTGTAGCAATAAGAGAGCAAAAAAAGCAGCGTTATTTTATCAATTTCCAAACCCTTCTCACGCCCTGCCATTAGTGTGTTTCGTTGGCTTTTCGAAAATATTTATTGGATATGCTGGCAGGAATACAGAGGAGCAAAATGGGTGGAATGTTTCGTTTTTTTTCCTGCACATCTAACACCAAGCACAGAAGTGATAATAAATTTATTAATCAAACACCTCGTTTTTCCGAAAAAAAAATAGTCGTTTGTATATTTTTCACATAGATACAACAATCGCAATTTTATGGCTCACACAAAATCGCTTGAAGGTTTGCAACAGTAAAAAAAAACTTCATTTATCCACCGGGTGTTTTGTCGATTCGTCCGATAGCAAATATGAACCGCATGAATGCGTACCCCAAATTAATTTAGAAGGGTTTCATTTGTGTGCTCGCGTTGATTGAAATTTCATTCCGTTCCATCTGGCGCGGTCGGGTGATTAACATGTGAGGGTCGTTTTTGATTCGGCGTTATTTTATGCAAATCGCGCCCGTTAAAGTTTGGATTTAATTATTGCCAGCTCTTTGGCTGTTGGCGAAAGAGTTCCGCGTCTCCGTGGGGTGCGGGCACGTATGTCACATCCGTCTCCGGTGCACATGTGTGTGCGCGAGTTCAACCGGCCGTGTCTTCGTTCCGGCCATCCGTAATCCATCCTGCGACATCTTTCCTGACATCGCCCGGAAGTGAAGTTTACCGTAGAAAGCAGCATCCTCCACGCCGTAACCTCACATTTCGGCGAAGCTTTCGCAGCCTGACGGCGGAACATCGAAGCGGTTCCTTTCCGGCGTTTGGCAGTGCTGGTGCGATTTCACTCATAAATCATTCCTCGCCCGGTTTTCGTCGCGCTCAAAACCGAGAACCACGCCGCCGGATGATTGTCATGTGCCATCCAAAATTAAGCACCGAAGCTTGTGCGCGTGTGTTTGTGTTCCCGCGTCGAGGTTGCGGCTTTTCTCTAATCAGCATCATGGCATTTTCCAGCCGAGCGAGCTGATTACTAGTCGGAAAATTCACCACTACCGCGTGCGCTTCGTTCGGGAGGTGGTTTAGCTCCTTTTTTTTATTGCCTTTCCGGGGTTTTCCTCTCGCGCGGGACATGCGTCATGAGATGGTTTTCGGTGAAGGGCTCTTCTAATCACGCGCCCGGTCTGGGGGTGGTTTATCTGTCGGATGAGCCCCTTCCGGACCACTATCGATCGCGGGTGGCTCGAAGCGTTCGAGAATTCCGTTTCATGTACGCCAGGCCCATTAAAGGCATTAGCGCTGGAGAAGTGGTTGTCGAAAGCGTGGGCATTGCGTTTGTTTGTGTTAGCAACAATGCGGGTGAAGGACGAACGATGGCGACTAGAGCCGAGACTAGGCACCATTCTCTGAGTGCATCACAAACTGATGGGCACAAACGTGCGCGCAATCCAAGAGCAAGCCAAATCGCTTCCGGTCCTCATTTGCATCTTATGCCACACGGCAACCGGAGGCGAGGCGTTCCATTGCAACACGTTAACGAATCACGAATTCCCGTTTCGTTAGGTCCAACGGTGGCCCGTTCGCGCTAGAGCGGCCTAGCTATCAATAATTTATCATCGAAATCTCATCGAGTTTTGCCAGTTTCGGCGCGCTGAGGCATTCCTCCCGATTATTACCGATAAGCGAAACATGTGCTGCAGCTCTTCTCCCGGCCATTAGGGGTGGTGCTACAAAACGGGACCATTTCAGCTCGGAGTTGGGATAGGGCGCTTGCATAAACAATACGGTCCTCCCAATTTGCGTCCTAGCTCACCCAGTACCGGCCCCGCTGGCTATTTGCACAAATCCCGCATAATTCCGATTCGGGAACTAGGGAATCCATATTTGGGCTCGACACGATGCGGTTGTGGGAACAATATTTGGACACACCGGGCTCGAGAAAACATTGGCCCCACTCGGGGCAATCAATACACCGTCCGGGATTCATGCTGCCCGGGTGAATGTGTCTGCATTCGTTGCCCGCCCTCTAGCGTCAGGCATCGATGCCAAGAAGCTGGTTGGGGTGGCGCTCGCAGAGAGACAAAAATGTATGCGAATTAAATATGCATGGCTTAAAATTTGGTTCCGACCCAAATCCAGCCTTTTTGCCTTGGCAGTATCATTCGATTAGTGCCGCCTTCCTGCTGTTGCTGTCGTGCTCGTCCGGGCTTCGGGCAACAGGCACCTGATGCGAAGGCCTACAATTGTCACCATGCGTTGGTACGTTCCATTGGTACGTTGTGTGTGCTAAATTGGACCAAATAAATGCACCCCCAAACGTGCGGTGTCGGCATCCGGCAGGTGTTAGCCATTCGTGAGCCTTTCCGTAAGGTTAGGCTCGTTCTAATAATGAAACTTTATTTAAAACATGCAATGAAAAATAATGATTGGTGTGCTCGTTTCGGCTGTAATAAAAAAACAAAGCCTTTTCAACACCGGGTGGGCTTTCCAGCCTGAATCCTGGCTACTGGCGGCTCTCTGTGGCGTACCCGACATCGCTGCTGTTCCTTGTCTCGCTCAGCAGACATCAGCCGAGCATGTCGACGGTCCTGTGCCGATTCCAGGCGACACATTTGCCTGGGTCGATTCCAAAAACCTTCGCCAACCAGCAGCCAGCCCTACGTTCATCATTCATTTTTATGTCGTTCATTATGTGTAATGTAGGTTTTGGAATTGGCACATTATTATGGTGCAATTTTGGCCACGAGACGGAACCCCTCCGTCGCTGCTGCTAACCGCACTTTGCTTCGGTGTATCAAATTGTGATAAAACTGTGTAACAACCAACATTCAAGTCTGGTCGGTTGCGGGTTCAAGTGGGTCGGTGGAAGTAGAATTAAAATCGTTATGAAAAGGCATTACGGAACAGGGATGTTCTTGCACTCGTGTCGTCAGGACGCTAGGCAGATTGCGCGCTGCGGGAAGTGTCTGGTGACAAGGAGATATCCGCCGCAAATGAGTTTTACATTGCATGAAATGTGACCAATTATCAACGTTCCATCAAATGTTCGTTACCGTTACACGCCCATTGCTGGTTGATCATTTTCTAATACCTTTTTAAGTGTTGAGCTTCAAGAATACAACCCAGCGATGCCTGTGTGCCGTACATTTGAGAATCTTCTTGTCGTTACAATGCATCCTAATACAATATCTGTCCGGTGGAGGATCCTGCCAAAAAGCGAATGATGATTGATTTTATTTCGCATGATTTATGAAACGCTTTCGTCATAATGTGTCCCGCGTCGCGGAATGGAACGTGCTCTGTTCTAACTTTGCGACGCTTCTCCCAGTGATGGGCTAATGATTAATGGAAACGTCACGCGAACTCGTGACGTCGGCGAGGTATGCACCCCCGGGGCAATAGATCAATCGTTTGACTGATGCATTGGATGCAGTCCCATCACACGCGGGCACCCGGTGTTCGCGGTTCGTGTGCGCGATAGGAACGAACGAGTCATTTGCTCCACTTCTGTCACTCGCAGGCACGGTTGCATCACATCGGTTTTCGCGCGCATATCCTCCCAATGCCGTGGCACAGTCAGCTTCCACCCAGGCGTCACTGATTTGTGATGCCATTTTTCAAAAGCAAATGCCCTCATCTATCACCGAATCGAGTAATGTTGCTGGCTCGTGGAACAGCTTTTTGAGGCGCACTGACGAGAAGAGGAAACCGGCACTTGATGGCTTCCGGTCTTGTTGTGCGGTCCTCGACTGCATCCGATCACAGACAAACGGGTCGTAATGGAGAGCTGCTGCGGCGCTATGTTGGAGTTCCAGTTCCACCGGATTTTGGTTCTTGGCGAGGGTTGAACGTCGTGTGGTTATGGAAGATTTTGTGCTTTTCGCTGTAGAGCGAGCGGCGGAAGCGATATACGAAGAGGAAACCGAACCGCCCGTTGTTGTTGTGAGGTTTGCAACATTCTCGACAGCCGTAACATAGCCAGCTTTCAGGACTTCAACCATAGCAGTGGTGGATTTGCTGACCAAAGCTCTTGAGGTGTACGGTTTACGAACGATGCGAGCGTTATTTATGTGTATGTTTATTGCACTGTTCACTGCGTCCTGTTAAACGCATCGAGAATCAACGTTGTTTTAACCCAGCTCAGGCATTCTTTCGTCCGAGATGAATTTGATGTGGTTGCCCACATGTAATGTTACACCAGAGATTAGATGCTATGAAGCTTTCTGGATTTGTCACTCTTTACACATTCGCTGTGTAAACGGATGGATTAAAACAGAATGCTTAATATGACTCATAAGCGTTCATGTTTGAGATCAATTTTCTGATTGAATGAGCATATATTGCTTCCGTACATCCATATCCGTCGCTTATGACGTATTTTTTATCCAAGAGTTTTAACTTTAGAACTACGCTAGTATTAAATCAATTGCAATCTATTTTATTTTTGCATTTGTCAATGAATACGTCGTTTTTCTTAAAGATCAGTTATATTGATTAATTTCCTCTGTTTTCTATAAATTTTCTACTACGTATTTGATGCGGTTATTATCTTTTTATTGTCATGCAGTTATTTTATTATTAGTTTTTACTAAACAATAATGGTTAGATCACTTCGCAACTATTATTTTCAATGCAGCTTTCTATTTTGAAATTCAATGAATAAATTTTATCCGGTAAACTAGCGGATAAGTACCGTCTCTATCTATCCAATTGGTCGTCCATAATCATCGCCTCAAACCCGTCGTTTTCCTTTACGATATTGACGGCCTGATTGCACATCTTCACCACGCGACCCAACATGGTTTCGAGTGGTCAAGATAAACAAACGTTGGAAGAAGTAGAAAGTTTTTTTCCTTGCTTTTTGTGCGCTTCGTCAAGATTGAGCAATGGCTGCGCAAATTCAATTAAACTTGGACCGAGAAGCACATCCTTGCGTAGCTCTTCTATTTTCCGTTCCTTATTTTTGCTCCTCCGCTCATCAATGTTGTGTGCACTTGGAGAAACTATCCACGAAAACAAAGTTTGCAGCACAAACGACACGACCGGCGTGCCCGGTTCTGGGGTTCTCGTAATTGCAATCCGCGCACTCCGTGGCTGCTGTCGATCCTCGGCACGTTTTGTGACGGGTGGATGAAAAAGCAACTTCATCTTCATCATCATCACGATGGGGAGCGAGAAAGTTCGCCATGGTAGTGTTTGATTGCGTTGCTGCCATCTCCTTTGCAGCCTTTATGGTATGCAGCTTTTCTGCCACCAAAAGCAGAGGCGCACCATTTAAAATCCACTCCATCGTGACCCAAATCATCGGGTTTGGGTTGGGCAGCAGGACATTGCATCTTTCGGTCGTGAAATGAATTCTCCTTTTGGTGGAGATGTGCATTAGTGTGCTTTCATTTGATGGTCGAGTGATTTCGCACGCGGGATGAAATAAATGCGGGCTTATTGTGTGCTTTCGTCTCAATTGATCTGCCTGCCACAACAGACTACGTTGTCGTATTTCCTACCAACGACTCGGTGATATCGTGCGTATTCTTGGGCTACGAACTGATGTAAATAATTATTATTGTGCGTAAAACCAGGCGTAGCAGTAACTGTGGACGTTGTTATCCTTTCTTTTTTTATTTCAATCATTCTAACAATCACTGTTTGTCTTTGTTTTCATTTGCAGATAAAACAACAACTGAATAAATCTTCCATTTATAAGATTTTTCTAGTCAAGAGGGTTTGGAGAGCCAACGTCTACATCTAGTACTATTGCAACAACGGGTGGTAAGTGTTATAGAACGTTAAAAGTACATAAATTACACCCCAATGAAAAGATAACTTCTCGGGAACGGGTTCAATAGTCCGATTCCATGCCCGTACGCCAATTAATCGCTGATAATAGTAGAGTACCTTTTTCTCACTCGTTTTCACGACCGTTCGCGATCTGATTATGTATTCAAAGTGTTTTTCACCTTTTGGTGTCGGTGTGTCCGAGGGTTTAACTTGCGGAAAGCAATTTGTTCCGACCGAACGATATTCAAATGCACCCGAAAACGCGGACAGCTTTATTCGGAAGCCTCTCCCCGGGGGATCCTTTTTGTTCACCGAACCGGAACAATGCCCGTCGATCGTTTGTGATTTTGGAGAGTGAGAAACGTTTCCTACTCCAGCTCTTGTTTTTATTTATTGTTTTTCCCGTGCGCAGGGAGTGCCCCAAACGGAATGGAGAAAAATAAGCAAACAAACTCTCACCACCATCATTACCCGTAGGAGTGCCGGCGTTTGCATCAGCATTCTAAGAGCGGATTTTTATGTTCTGCTGTAGATCAAAAGACGGCATGATTAAACTGAAACCTGCTATACGTACCGTTTATCGTTCTGCTTTTCATGTCCCGCTTTTGTTTCTCTTGATGTACATTTTTTTCTCTCTAACGATGCTCAATAAAGTGTTAGTTTTGCAGCTTTTTTTGTGTGGAGAAGGTCGAACGATGCGATAACATAATCTGCTTGTGTTCTGTCAAGTGTAGCAGTGCTTAACCCGATCATGTGCAAAATAAGCATACAGGAGGCTGACCACGACCGCTGCCGGCTATGCCGAGGTTGCCGAGGTCCAAATAAAATCCGGATGAAAATTGGCTCAAACGCACTGCGGCCCATTCGTGTGTTTGCGTTTTTTTTATTTCGCTCTTGAGAACTGCTTTGAAAATAAGCAGAAAAAAGAGGCAACCCACGGGTATCAAATATTCGATCGCTTTTCAGGGCACTTCTCTCTAATCCAATAAGCTGCTTTTTGCCGGTCAGTCGGTCAATTCGCTTCCGTCCCGCCCGGAGCGTTGACCTGGTGAGAAATGTAAGCCTGTAAGAGCTAAATTCCGCCTGGTAGATCCGCATGTTCTTCCGATTGTGGAACGCTCGCACAGCCAGTGGAGTGAGATGGTTTATGGAGTTATCCTTTTCCGGTGTTGATATTTTCCTTGAACGTGTTGCAATCGATGCTTGGAAGTTTGCGCTGTTTATGATTCGAGCGCACCGGTACGAAGAATCCAGTGGAGTAAAGAAAACGAAAAGGAAAATTGAAATGCTTTCAGAATAAAATTTCCCACCAGCAGCGCTACAAAAATGGAATATCGATCGGCATTGGGAACCCATTCATCCGCAGAGGGTCGAATCGGTTTGTCGGCAAGTGCCGAGGTTTTATGTGCTCGAGTGCGCCAAACAGTTTGCTTCCGGCAGTACCAAAAGTTGGACCCAGAAATGGAACCACCCGGTGATGGAGACGCCTGGTGGTGGAAACGCCTAATGATGGAGACGCCTGGTGGTAGAAACTGCTTGGTGATGGAGACGCCTGGTGGTGAAAGCGGTTGGACGTGGAGATGCCTCGTGATGATCGAGACGCCTTGTGGTGAAGCGGCTGGTTCTGAAAACACCTAGTGGTGGAGGCGCCTGGTACGTCTCAACCGACCAAGCTTCCGAAACCGGTTGAATCGATTCAATCGTCTGCAGGTGAAGCTTTATTTTGGTATGTTGTTACTTACTGCTTCCGCAACGCGCTGTTCGCTACTGCCTCCGTCAATGGCGAATGTGTTGCGCCCTTGTTACGTTCAATCCCATTTTCTGGGTAATATAGCTCAGATAAGCGTTAGGATATTTTTCTCTTTTTTGCTCCATCCTTCCCCTTTGTATGAACGTGTCGAAGCTCGAGCTTGTCATCGGTTCCTCATGGGCGACGTGAGTCCCAAATCTATGCACAAGAACCCACGCGTTTAGGGTGTGCGAGTGTGATAAGGAAATTTAATTTTCTTTCCGTCATTGTACGCGCCAGACTCGGCAGAGTCCGTAATCTCCAGCAGACGATGCTTGGATCTCAGGGTTTTCGTGTACGTGTGTGTGTGTGTGTGTGTGCGCTCACGCGTGCATAAGAAAGGCTAGAGGACGAAGTGGTTGTCCCTACGGCCGGCAATATCCAGCACCGGCAATCGTCGTTAGTGATAACGTTAACGGCAAGCCGCATGGGTTCCGTTCCTCGGGAAATGGAATTTCCTTCCGCCGTTTCACTTTCGTTCTCAATTTCATACTATGATCACCCCACACCATTCCTTTCCGCTGGCCTGTAGCGGGTTAGCGTATCTTCATTCATTTAATCTGCAGCACGTGGAACTCGCCGAATTGCAGTCGAAAGTGTGATGGCTCTTAAAATGACGCGGTTTTCAAACACTTTCAACACAACACCACTGTTCTCCCTGGGACATCGACACTAGCGTAGATTAATGCTGTTTTATATCTTTCTTCCTCTTATCTGCTTACGCTTGTGATGCATCCGCCGCACCGATAGATAAACGGTCAGATTTATTCAATGCACATCCGCGTAGGGTGCCAGATGCATTAAGTTAATGCACATCGCAAACCCTTCGGGAGTGTAACGGCGAGCGAATATCTACAAGTGAGCGAGCGGACGATATTCGCCCCTCCCAAAAACCGTTTGCGGAAAGTAAAATTGTACAAGTTTTAGCGCTAGCTTTAAGGCGTGTAGTAGCAACGCGCCACAGTCAGATCGGCGCCGGTGGAAGACCGCCTTTCCGGGTGCCTAACCGGGATATCATCAGTATTACTAGTGCTCTATACAGCACACAGCAAGGCTGAAGCCAACGACGGCGAAAACGACGAAGGCGATACACGGAAAATACGACAACCTATAAATTTTGCTGTCTTAACTGTAAGGAGGCAACCCCGCATCGTCTCGTTCCCGTAAGCGATCGTTACAATCGTTTACGGACGACACTCCTCGGTTGACACTTCCATTAAAAGCTCCGTCGGCGCGCGCACGTGTGTGTTTGTGTGGGGGAAAGTTTTCCAACCGAAGCGCAACCACAAGAAGCCGCATCGGTGGACAGTGGAAACCAACCGGTCGCATCAGTTCGAATTTGATCAAGGAATTCAAGACCTTCGCCACAGGCAACACACTCCTTCTCTTCGCAGCTGAACGCCAACTACTCGTGTCATGATGACGAACGGAATCGCTGATGCGCAACAAAATGGCGGTGGCCAGGAGGACTCAAAGACCAATCTTATCGTCAATTATTTACCGCAGCAGATGACCCAGGAGGAGATTCGGTCGCTATTCTCCAGCATCGGCGAGGTGGAAAGTTGCAAGTTGATCCGGGACAAAGTGACCGGTAGGTTAAGAAGCACCCGTTATCCGATGGGGAATCCGATTTACCAGTTCTCTCGCACTCTTACTTTTGCTCACAGGACAAAGCCTCGGGTACGGGTTCGTGAACTATCAGCGGGCTGAGGACGCGAGCAAAGCGATCAACACACTGAACGGCCTGCGATTGCAGAACAAGCAAATTAAGGTAATGTCGTCCTTTGCGGGGAAAGCATGGTTGCACCGCCAACACAATCTTCCAGCTACATCTTACATTGTCTCTCACGGTTTCCCTATTCCAGGTGTCCTTTGCTCGTCCCAGTTCCGAGGCAATCAAGGGTGCGAATTTGTATGTGTCCGGTTTGCCGAAAAACATGCTGCAAGCGGATCTCGAGGCTTTGTTTAGCCCGTTCGGGCGCATCATCACGTCCCGCATTCTGTGTGACAATATTACCGGTAAGTAGGGGGTTCGATTGGGTTGATTCAGTCTTGAGTACTTTCAGTGGATGGTCGTGTTCTTTCGTATGATTTCCTGAAATGTTTCGGCATATTTTTCTTTATTTTTAACATTTAATTTCTGTCCTTTAATTTATTTGGAAAGGTTTTGTATTTATTTTATTAATTTATTGTTTATTATTTTATTTTATTCTTTCATTGCGTTTATATGATTTCATCTACCGAAGCACGACAGTACAGCTCCCCTACTGGGGAAAATGGCAACGGTACGTATAGTCCATTCATGAGATTTCCCTTTTTTTAAGAGATACAATCAAAAAAGAAGAAGTGGTTTTCGTTGCTTCAACGAAAGTAAAAAAAACACACATACACATTATGCACTTCCTGTCGGTCGATAACAGTTCTTTCCGTTCTACTTTTTGCCCCGTTTCCGGCGCAGGTCTCTCGAAGGGCGTAGGCTTTATTCGCTTCGATCAGCGCATGGAGGCGGAGAAAGCGATCAAGGAGCTGAACGGTACGGTACCGAAGGGTTCAACCGAACCCATCACCGTCAAGTTTGCGAACAACCCGAGCAGCACGAAAACCGTACCACCGCTGGCAGCCTATCTGGGACCGCAGGCCGCCCGTCGTTTCCCGGGACCGATCCATCATCCGACCGGACGATTTAGGTAGCTAGCTTGTGGCAACAGCCAGGCATTCCACGGCAGATGGTGCCACAAACGCAAATATATATATGCTCACATTACGGTCTCCGTTTCTTTCCGGTTCTCACCCGCTCGTAACCCTGAAGTAGTGCCATTCCAAACTATCGATACTCGCCGCTGGCCGGAGATTTGCTGGCGAACTCGATGATTCCTACCAACGCCATCGCGAACGGGTCCGGTTGGTGCATTTTCGTCTATAACCTCGCACCGGAAACGGAGGAGAACGTCCTGTGGCAGCTGTTCGGTCCATTCGGAGCCGTCCAATCGGTGAAGGTAGGTGCAGCTCGTCTTTTGGAAGGCGGCATTCTCTTATCCTTCCCTAAAGTGGTGCGTTAATTTGCGGCGCTTCTTTGTTCGTTCTCCGAGCAATTTGATGCTGTGGAAGCGTTGTAGCAAATAATACGCCCAATTTTTGTTTTTCTCTTTCCATTTTCCTTTTTTTCTTCTCCTTTGTTCCTTTTGGAAAACGCGCGGGGTTTCATAATTCGGCTACTCTCTCTTTCTTTCTCACCGTAGGTCATTAAGGATCTGCAAACGAACAAGTGCAAGGGCTTCGGATTTGTGACGATGACCAACTACGATGAGGCGGTCGTCGCGATTCAATCGCTGAACGGCTACACGCTCGGTAACCGCGTGCTGCAGGTCAGCTTCAAGACGAACAAATCAAAGAATGCGTAAAATCAAGCGAACCTGCCGCCGGAACTGCTCGCCCACTGGTTGGCACAGCTTTCGATCGTTGCCGCGGCCCGTTCCAACGCAGCGGAGCAAGAGGAACCGGTCCGGCGAAAGGCGGCGGCAACCCACGAACGGCAACGGCAGCAGGAACCTCTGTATCTCCGTCAACGCCACCGTGGCTCGGATCGGGACGATGAAATGCTGGACCATCGGCGCGGCCACGGCGGGTGGATGAGCGAGCTGAGCGAACTTCTGCGGATGCGTCCGGTCAGATAAGATCCGATCGGACGGACCTGCTTACCTATTTATTACAATGAGATTCGCTAGCTCCCATCCGCCCGTGTGGAAGCGCCAATATGTGAGGGGGTGTTCGGTAGCAAAAAAAATGCAGCAAACTAACCAAAAGCAGGAAAAAAGTAAATGAAGCGGGAAAATAGAAGCAGGTTGGCGAGATGGGGCAAATGCACACCAGTCGTAGGGATGGCTGTGCTAGTGAAAAAATGAGACCGAGTGAAAAGAAAAACAAAAGAGAGAGGAAGCCCGCCTAAGAGCCTAACGAAAACGGAAACCACAAGAAAGCGAAAGCTACACAAACAACCACAATTCCACACGTTTTGTTTAACGTAAAGCAAGCGTTTTTTTGTTCTGTTCTCGCACTCATTTCGCCATTACTAAAAGCGAAACGGACGCTAGGGTGTTAAAAGAAAAGGGAGCTAGGGCAAGATGCAATGGGCGAATTCCGCGGCAAATCGTGAAATGTGAGCAAAATTCGTGCAATAACTCCTGCTGCCGAAAAAGTCATTTAGGCAGTCTAAGGGACAGGACGATAGCGCCACGAGGGTGCTAAGATGCTTGAGAACACTTTCAGTGTGTGTATGTGTATGCGAGTCGAGCGGATACAGATGTTACAGTGATACAGTTTGTAATCGGAGCGTTGCCACCACGGCAACCTGGCCTGTTCCGAATGCGGGAAACGCTTAGTTGAAATGACGAGAAGCGAAAAGAGCGTGGGGTGTTGAAAACTTTGTTACCATCGCTGGTCAAACTGTGCCATTTTCGTCGGTACCGCGAATGGCGCTACGCTAGCGGACGGTGGTGCGAAAAGTGCGCGAACATACGGGAAGAGGCAATGGCTGGCGCGTTAAAAGCAACAGGACGGAGAGAAACATTTTTAGAAGAATTTTTACACAAGGTTTTACACGAGCAAAAGGAGAGGGCAAACCGCAGAAGGTGAAATTGCAAACAGAGCAAAAAAAAAGGAGAGTGAACAGGCAGCATGTGAATGGAGCGTTACAAACGCCATGAAAGAGAGAGGGAGAGAGAGCGAGTAAGAAGGAAGAAAAGCTCTACAGGAATCGATACACGCAGAGCAAAGGTGCAAAATGTGTAGCCGCTTTTCCTTTCGCGTGTTTTTTCCTCCCGATTTCCAACATCAAGGGAAACCGGGCTGGGAGCAGAGCGCGTTCACTGCGATCGATGCGATGGTTTAGATTAATTTTATTATCTTCTTTTCGTCCCCATTTTGCCTGCGTTTGCTTCGTTCGATGTTCGTTTTGTGTTTTGTGCGTTTAAATGAGAGACGCTTTCATTTCGAGCTGCGTTTTCATTCGCTTTTGGGTTTTTAAAATATACTTTTATGGAACTATTAGAGGAGTAGGTGGAGGAACAGAAGAAGAAAGAAGAAGAAAAGAATCACATATTAGTGTAACCATGCAAGGAAGAGGTTATTTAAAAATTCTCCCCCTCGTTCCTTAACTGTTTGTGTTTTTTCGTTTGTTGATTTTGTACGTTTCTTTGCACGCGCACAGAGTGGCCACTTGGGCACATTTTTTGCGTGAAGCGGATGTTTTTTTCCCTCACATTATTTATTCACGATGCAGCGATACAACCAAACACTACCGACTACTAGCGCGGGAGGTGCTAGTCCTCGGGTTTTCGGGTCTGACAGAACCCGCGAGCACCGAATAACCACTCTCGAATGTCAGTATGGTATGATTTTTTGTTCGGTGTTAATTTAACATGCTTAGCGTACATACATATATATAATCCTTACACGTGTCGTTGCAGCGAAAGCTAAGCAGCGCTCGAAAGGTGCACACGGGAGCTTTATCGACACTTAAACAGCACGATGCCCGGCCTGAGGGCGGTTAGTTCTCCTTCGAACAAGCTGATCTCAAGTGCGAGCGTTCCGTTGTGCGCCAAATTCTTTGCTTAATGGTCACTTCTTTGGTGGTTCAGTTAATGTTTTTAGTTCTATATTCTTCAGTGTACCAGCCGATCGGGAAGCATCGAATGCGAGAGGAGCCTGAGTAAATCAATGTATAGTGGAAAAAAAAGAAAACAAAAAAAGTATTTTAAACAATGCCATTTCGTGTTTTGTTTGTTCGTTGCTTTATATGAGTTTGTTTATTTATGTTTATTTATTTCACCATTATGTTATATTTACATTCAATTTATTTTATTTAGCCCTTTTTCAAGCCAGCTAATCTGCTAACTACAGTAGTTCCTTCGCCATATAGCTCTTCTCTTCCGAACCATCTTCAACCCGCCCCGTATCGTTACGTAGAAAACGAACGCAAACTATTGGGACCATGACCAGTCGTAGCGAAGCGAATACTAGCGTTCGATTAACATAGAGCATTGTTGAATTCACTTTCACACGTACACATTCACCTTCAATTATCAATTTCTCGATAGTACTACCGGTACCATACCGATTCCTAGCTGCTGAACTGGGCTTTTTGCAGACTTATTTCTCCAATTCCGCCCAAAATCACATGTAGCTTATCTATATACAACACACACCGCTTGGTGAAAGTTTACCACGGTAACGGCGCTCATTATCAATAGGTGCGCAAATCAATAGGCACCGATCGGTGGTAATCTGTTCACTGTAATGGAACCACTTAGCTCGGCAGCCCTCGCGAGTGGAATGTATTCAGATTTTCCATTATTTTCCATGCTACCTTCGGTCCCAGTCTCTCCTCTCGTTCGAGGATCCGTTTATGTTCTGCTAGTCTATCGTTCTGTAGTGGTAACAAGATGTTTAGCTGCACAAACACAAAACAAAAACCGAGTGCACAATTCGAGTTGAGACGTGCCGAATCATAAGAATCGCACATTGATACGCTGCAGCTTGGCGTAAGGAAGAGACAAAAATCATTCACCGAAAATGATTCTTCGGAACGTTCTGTCCGGAGTAAAAAAAAAACTCCCGCCAACAATACTATCGAAACGACGCTCTGCTCAATCGAAGCCAGTGAAAAAAACAATAGAGGTTGTGCTAGTCGATACGAAACGAGGATACTCGCGGAAACGGGAACACAATCTACGGCAATTCCTACACGATACATGAAGAGGAAATCGCCCCCTACGTGACTCCGGTGCAATAATAACGGGTGGCTCGTGCAGGAGCCGCTGACCGAAGAAATACCGAACGGAAATACGAAAACTTCCACGTGGAAACCATCATATGGGCGTCGTTACACGAAATCAATGGCACTGAAAATTGCGCCACTCCGCCGCCCGAACATTGGACCGGGGTGAGGATCTAGAACAAACGGATGCGCGCAGACTGAGTGCGAGTCCACGATATTTATATATATCTATACAACCATATAGTGATTACTTTGTGACGCTGTACAAGGAAGTAAGTAATTATATTTATATCCCTCATCCATCGGTGATGAGCCAAAGAAGCCTGGAATAAGGGCAAAAAAAGTGCGATAGCAAAACCAGCAACAGCAAAAGAAGAACAACAACAAACAACCACGTGGGCTGAATTCTAGTGAATGCAATAGGGGGTAATGAATTATTAAACTAAATAGTCCAATAGAAGTATATTATTCAATATTTACATTCTCAGATAGGCAAATTAACGCATAATCGAAAAATGAGAAAAAAGAGCAGCAGAAAAATAAACACACCACAAACAAATAAAAAAAAAAGACAACCAAACCACGCACCGGAAAAAAGTGCAACGGTTAGTACGCGTGAGAGAACCGGAGGCGGATAGGTAGAGGGCGTCGTTCTCGGCAAATGATTGTCCATCTTCGTCATATTCATCGCATTATTTTGATGTTGTTTAAGGCTGTACACATATAGTTCTATATCGCAGATTTTACCGTACAGTTAAATTAAATGAACCTAAATCGAACCGCAACTGCACCAGTATCTAGTTCGGTCGTGTGTTAAGGACCGCATCAGTATTATATTGCAATGGGGTTCGCAAGGCGGTGGAACACTTCTTTCGGAAGGTGATACTGCGAAGAGTGCGGACGGTAAATATCATCGCAGACCAGGCAGGGCGAGGACGAAGCTGTAGCTATAAATGTTTATATTATTCAGAATGTATTCGATTACGTGTCCACTATTCCCATTTCCATCTCTCTTTGTAATCTCTCGCGTTCGATTTAATGATATCTCTCTATCTCGTTTACTTGACAATTACTCCCGTTGGAAGACTATCGATAAAACAGACAACCAAAACAGGCGAGGGAACGCCGTGCCGAATATGTTACGAGCGTTGAAAAGAAAATCCCAAGAAAAACCTTTCTCATAAATCATTAGCAAATGAGCACTAAAAAAAGTGTGTTGCGTTCGGTACATGATTTGGGTTAGTTCTGCACATTTCGTGTACTTCTTTCTGATGGTGAGATGGTTGCAGCATTAGCGCGAGAGCAAGGAGCAACAAGCTCATCCGATCTGAAACGCAGTAATTTTTCAGTAGAAAGCAAACTAACGAGAACATATAGATAAATAAATTCACCCGAGGGCGATAGCAAAATGTACGAGAGCGATTTTTCCATCGCGAGACTGGTGGAGCGATAGCATAAAAAAAAGAGAAATAGAATGGAATCTATTATACATGTTTAGCAAAAATGATAACATACTTTGCTAGTACCGTATATTGAGATATACAAAATTACAAAAAAAAAAACGTACGCACACACTCGGAAACGAGGCCACAGAGCGGGCGGAAGTGAAACCAAATCCACGTGTATTGTATCGAGAAGCTTCGATTCTCGATAGAAAAAAAAATGTGATCCCACCAATGTAAAACCAAGAAGCTGACAAAGCCAACTGTTTAATCGAACAACAAACAATGCTAGCAAGCTAACAATCTATAAGAGAGAATTATAAGTGTGTAGAGCGTAATGACAAGCAGCACAACATTTTAGAGAAGGTGAAGAAAACAACAAAAAAACGAATACTACAAACTAAACTAATGAAAAGTCTCCCCAGCGAATCCGGTGAAAGCGACTGAATTGACAAAACCGTAAAACTATCGAGCACGCTCTAAGCATTAGGGAACTGAACGCCACCTAGCGCACGGTAAAAGGCGCAAGGAAGTTTTCCTTTCCAGCACCAAAGGACGCACCCGGATGTCAACGGGGACGAAGGTGACTAAAATCGAATAGACAGCTAAACCAAAAACGCGTCCATGAGTGAACAACACACGTATAGGGGCAATAAATGGCAACAGCAACTATAATAAACAGTTTGGAAGGCGGCGAAATAAATGAACAAAAATGTTAACATTTTTGATATTAACTTGTAAGCAAAGTTAGCGAATAAAAGCAAAACGATTTACCATTTACACGTTGGAAGAAAACGGAAAACGAAATGAGAACACACACAGACAAAAAAAAGGATTAACGTGTAAGGGAGAGTGTAGAGATTTTTAACGAAAACAAAAGAAACCCAACTAGAACAAATCAACTCTCGAACGAACTCATCCTCAAAGGATCCGATTGATAGAGAAGTCAAAGAAGAAATCAGATGAACCAGCGAAGTACGGGAGGAAAATCTAAAAAATACTAGGCAATTTATTGACGGAACTGATCGCATAAGCCCTGGGGGACCAGGTTTACAGGCGTTCCTCAAATCTTAGACAATTGATCACGCGAAAGGCATTAAAAATTGTTAGATAAAAAAAAAGAGAATCAGCAAGAGCTAAAGAGAAAACAATACTGGTGCGTTATTGCCTATTATGTCATTACTCTTCTCCAAGTTTAGTCATTTTTGGTGTGTAGAATGAATTAAATATGAAAATTAACCTAGTTACCAACAAAAGAAGCGCGCGCAGCACAAGCAGCAGCCAAAAGGATGAAAAAAAAATCATACAGTATTCCACTTTCAACTCAGATTATCTTATATATGCACCGTGTCAATGTTTTGCATCCGTTCAGTGTTTTCGCATTAGGTTATCCCAAAATAAAGAAACAAAGCGCCTCGTACCACTCGAGTACGGGATGCAGTGGGTAATTTATCGGTGCAGCTTAATAAAAACATAACGTACTACTATCGACTATCGGCGGCAGAGCGCGTCAGCAGCAAAAGCAATAGAATCAATGGCGAACACAGACGGTTATCAGTTGGAAAGCAGATAAGGCGAACCCGGACGGTGGAGCAGAAACAAAACTACTCACGGCAAAAAGTAAACTCGTCGTTACGAAACAATCCCAACAGTAAGCAATAAAAATATCACAAAGCGAGACGGGGGCCGCGCGGATATACGATGTGTATAAGCATTTTAATCTTAATCAGTATCGAAATCAACAGAATAAGTAAGTGTACGTGTTCAGTATGTGGCACCGTTTACTAGTCGAGCCAGTAGCGAATTATATAGTTTTTAATCCAACAGCCACGCCGTAATATGCCGTAATACTAATTTACTCTCAATCTCTTAAGCAAAGAAAAGAAAGCAAAAAAACGGATGTAATTTATTTATTTATCGAAAAACGATGAAAAAAAAAACAAATACTAGCTTTAGTTAATCACTAGCCGTAAGACATATCGTAACGTATTGAATTCTCGTATTATTGTCTCCTGTTTATCGACGAAAAAACAAAAAGCTCGATCATGTTCGCAGCATATTGGTGTCTGGCTAAAACTGTCTTCTCTATTATCACGTTGAAAAATATACAAATCGTAGGCGAAAGGGATGTGACGGAGGAAACCCCCCTTTTCACCGGGCGTATGAAACTAAGCAGCAGTACCAAAAAAAAAAGGATGGAAGGAGGAGGAAAATACATGCAAAAAAAGTCGAACGAACTAGGGGAGACAGAACCAAACAATGTAAGAAACAACGACAACAAACATACAAATGAAAAAGATTATAATAAACAGATCCTTTATATTGCGGAGTGTCCTTTTCAAGCCCACCCCGATGCGTGTTGGATGCTGCAACAGAGTGGTGGGAGTTGGGCCAACCGACACAAAACAATACCACAAATCATTCGCTAAACCACACTTCCTTGGAAGCCACAAAAACACACACACATCCACACGCAACACTTACACCTAAATGCGTACATTTTATTGAATTTAAATAAAACAGGAAAAGCAAGGAAAAACCTACTGAATGTGTACTATTGAGCATATTATACTAACCGAAACGGGAACTTTGATATGAATATATATTTCATTGAAACAGAAAAAAAACACTGGCCGCCGAAAGAAATAGCCGTTAAACGGAATACAGATAGAGATAGATAAAAAAAAAGAATCTAAAAGCATAGCGTTATGTAGGTAGAGCGACCAGATTTGCAAACTGGCGGCACCGGAAGTAGGACATTTTTCTTCCCCATTTTAATATATATATATCGCAGTGTTTGTTACTATTCATGTCCATGATAGCGCCGGGAGGAGCGTGTTCTTGTTGCGGGTAGTCTTCTTACTTATTATTATTCAACCATGAGATAGGAATGCAGGACAGCAGCAAAACTAACGTAAGCTAATAATAGCGAATGTGCAGCAGGTATTAGAAGAGGAAATTTATAGAATAAAAAAAATTCACATTAGTATGGGACAAAAAGACGTAAGATAGGCCTGCATATTTGTTCGTTCTCTCGTCGCTGTGCTTTTCTCACCTGTTCGTTAAGTGTATGTATGTGTGTGTGTGCGTTCTAAGTGTTCGGCACATGCCGGAGTGCATATCCCCAATGGAATTGGTTTTCCTTGGCGTGTACAACGATTTCCAATGTACGCCTAATGGGAGGGTAGTCTCATGCGCATGGTGCATTTACCGGCATCTTACGTCCCACTAAATTTATCGCTATCGAATCTGCACCCTTTCACACTAGTACTACACCGCTTTCGTACGATAGGCAGTGACTAGCCGTTTAGTTCTAGCATAACGAGACACACCGTAATTGAATCGATTTTATCCTTGTAAACACGTTCAATGCTTCGATTTCTTACCACTGAAATATTGAGTGTAACCGAGGTTCGTAGCTTGCTTAGTATAGTTGATGGTGCTGATGTTGTTGGTAGTCGAGAGAGTAAGTAAACCTAGTGCAGGAGATACGTCCCATTAGTGCATCCGAGAAACAATCAGAGCCTGCTCAAGATCGACGTTGGGCGAAGTGTTGCTTCAAATGGCAGCAACCGTCCCAGCGCGTTGCCCGTAGTAACGTGAACGACTGTTGAATCTCAGTTAGAAAACTCCAAAAAATGTTTTCGGATGGTGTTTTTCCGATGACGTTCTGAGGCGGTATATTTGAACAATCCATTTATTATTAACCTTAAATGAAAACAAAACAACACATTCGTACGCGCGCACACACACACAAAGCATTATTTCTCGTCCGCAACTTAATTCAGCTCCGAGTAAGAATTTTAATCAATATCCTCTCGACCGCTTCCCGCCGGGGGCGAAAACGTTAATATTCGAGTATGTTAGTTTGTAGCGATAATTCGGTATAATTAAGCGGCGTTAGTGGGCGCATTAATCGCATTTTGATAAACTATAATGTCCTTTAAAACCCAACACACCAAATGGAACAAACACAAAACACAACCGGAAAAATTTCCGCTTGAAAGGGATACAATTTCAAGAACAAAAAAATACACAAAACACGCACACACGCACAGAATCTATCTATTATCTTTTATTACACAATATCGGAGCTCTCTTCAACTGAGTTAATTTATAAACCCGTTCCGTTAGCTCAAAGATAATAAGACAAAAGTAAAACCCCAAACACCAAATAGCAAAAAATTAAACAAATTGAACAAACTCAACGAAGTGCTGAGGGTATGAAGTGCCGGAAAAAAGGACACCCCGGTGAAAGGGACAAAAGGGATTGTGAATCATTGTTGCGAAGCATTCCGCCTGTTCGAATGCATTTCGGTTGCAGTTTATTTTTACATGAATATCTGCAGCAAGACCATAAAGGTGCTTCACATGAGATATACTTGATTGATGTTGGAACAGCTGTTGGGCGTTAGTTTAATGCTATCGTACGAAAAAAGCCAATTTAAAAGGATAATAATAATGATCTTTTGTAACGATCGTGTACACGATTCCGCAACCTAGTTTCGTGCGGTAGTGCAAATTGTTCGCACGTGGTTATTTCAGTTTGTTAAACTGTGGATTATACATTCATTGATACCAAACACCAGCATTCGAGACTGAACATCAACTGCTCTTTTTTGACAAAATCGCGGTAGCTGGAAACTGGAAAATGAAACCCGAAAGCACCCCAAGCTTTATGATAATCCAAGCTGCTGAGGATCATACGGGAGGGACATTTTTTTTCGCAAACATATAACTAAACGAGGTAAAACCTAAAGAATGATTCCTGCCAAATGTGATAAAACAATGAGAATAAGCTAATGTAAGACTGTAGCGGGAAGGCGTTACGGTTTAAAAATAAATAAAACGGAGCTCAAATTGAACTCGTATATGCGGCTCGGGAGGTCGGTAAAGCTGAGATTTACTAATGAAATTTGTAAAAATCAAAGCAGTACTTACGACATGTACAAGGACAAATTCTCGAGGAATCATGAACTACCGGTTGTTTGAGTCCTAATCAGAAAAGGGAAAGGAATAATTATAAATGAAGGTAAAGGAACAGAAATTTGTGAACTTTTTACCAAGGCAAACCGGAGAGAAATGAAGCAAAAATGCATAAAAAATCGCACGCACAAAATCTCCACTGCAGAAAAAGCAATAATGAGAACCCTTCACGCAAAAGGCTGTCTTAGGAAAATTAAACCGACAGGTTTACGCGCCCATCTTTTATACGGTTTTGCATTAGTAACTAATAGAAATGGAGAGAAAACGCGAAAGCAGCACAAACCGGGACAAGAATATAGTATCTGCCGGTTGGATTAGGCTGCTACCCCGCAAGGACACTATCATTGTTTGTTCCGTTTGTAACAAAGGTCGTATAATTTCCGAATCGCTTCCAAAACCAGCAGACCCGCGGCAGTTGGCAGATGTTAACAACAACAGTAGCTACAACAACAAAAAACACACACACACACCTTTCTGTCCTCTAAATTCCGAATCGAAAGAAGCTTTGCAATCGGTTCCTCAGACGCTCGCTCAGACGGGCAAACCCAAATGGCATCGAACCGTATCGAATGTGTGCAGCGTGGGAAGGATATGCGCCTCGTAGCGAATTTTCGAATGCACGTGCGTTGTACCTGAAGCCACAAAAGTACAAACGATCTCTCTTAGCGAAGCTGTTGAACCAAATGAAGCGGTGGAACCTTCCGGACGGCAAATATGCCACATTCGATCGGTGATGTTGCACGTTGCCCTTTCAATCCTACTGGTCCTGTCAATGGCCAAGAACCACCCACGCCCAGAACCACACAATCCAAAACCCGCGCTTTAGCCGCGAATTCTGCCCCGTAAAGGCGCATCCGAACCCACCGTCCAATATCTGCTCTGCTGCGGTGGTTGCTGGTGATGAAGCGTCCGTTTTCTTTTCGTTACCGTGATTTGTTTGTTTGCGTTTTGAAGGACACAACACCCACTTCCGATTACTGATCCTTTGCCAGCTACGAAAACTTTCTCACACACATGCACACACCGTAAATCAACACGTGAAATAAGGGGGGGGAAAACGTCTCAAAAATCAGCTAAATGCACGCGAAGGCGTTCCGCCGAACTAGGTTAAACATTACGCTATTAAATACGTTCACTGTTCGAGATGCTCCAGCGCTACCGGCTGGAGGCCGCTTGGTGTGGGAAAATCTTTGCGAAAAATTAAATTAAAACAACAACCCCGAAAATAAAAAAAACCATGCGATGCAAGCAAGCATCACCAGCACGCAAAGACGCGCACACAAAACCCGATTGGGTGGAAGCCAGTCGACGACGTATCCATGATGAAAAACAAAAGCGAAGCCACTTACTTGTGAATGTTTAATTGTGTTTTTTGTAATCGATACCTTTACATATGGATATATTGAATTTAATTGACATACCAAGATTATGATTATGAAATAAACAAAAAACGAAAAGCCACAAAACAGAACATTCTAGCAGCCTTTGTTTTGCTAATAAGCTCTTATCATTTAGCAGAGGTTGAATCGTAATTAATTTTCATTATTCTTTGAGAACAAGTTTGGCTTTGCGAGTTTTTATTACAGGTTTATGGATGAATTTTTGCCCCTCACAAGGGTTCCATCGAAGCATACGCTTGCAAATGCATTTAACGTGCGCTTCGCCAGGCACCGCAAATGCATATCGTCTCGCGGTTGTTTTATTTTTCCAATTCACCCACAGGGCTTTGTTCCAGCGCCAGCGGTTGTACTGCTTCTCCGTCCGCCGTTCATCCATCGGAAGGGCATCGGGATTTTTTTACGGCTTCCGGCATCGATTGATCCAGAGGGGAGAGCGAACGTTTTCCCCACCCACTCGCGGGTAAGTGCATTTCGTTCGCGCATGTTTATTTATGGACGGCGTGTGGATCGCTCCCAACGGACCAAACTGGACGATGGTGGCTTTTAGTGCCGCCGGACACTGTCCTGAACAGCACGGACATATAACAAATTTAACAACAACAAAAATCTCCTCACACACACACAACGATGTCACCCACCACAGGATTACGTTGGAGCCTTTTCCCGAGGGAGAAATCGTACAAGTTTCACTTCTTTTTTTGCTCTCTCTCTCTCTCTCTCTCTGCATAACTTAATTCAATTACATCAAATGCATCGATGAAATTATGTACGGCGTCCGGGTAGGTTTGGTGGGTGGTGGGTGGATGGGAGGGGTAAATGTTGGGACAGGAAAACAATAGTCCCCGCGTGGTGGTACCGCGACGATACGAGCCTGTTCGAGGACGCCCCATCGAGGCCACTTGTTGTGGTGGGTGGGAAGAGAAACAAAGGACGAGCCGAGTTACTTCACCAAAATAACAATAGCAACAACAAAAAAGAGGAGAGAGAAAAAAAAACACAAACCCCCATCACGTTCTGGTCCATTGTTTTTGCACCTCAGTAGGCTCAGGCTGCAGCACTTCGGGCAGCACAGTTTTGCAGCTAATTCAATAGAGAAAATCGAATTTCCCGCTTCACTTGCGCTGCATCGGTTGGGGCCACTTTTGTCACATGCTTCTCGGGGAGGGGGATGCTTGGGGGAGTGAAAAGAAAAACAGGATGCAGTTTCTACCCTCACTACCCTTTATGTCCCCTTACGTTTGATCTGGCCCAAACAAAAACCCAATTGATGTCCTGACCAGTGCCGGTCGTGCTTGGGTGCGCGAGAGAAAAATCAACAAATACCGCCCAGCAGTGCTTGGGTGGGGCGTATTTTTAAAAGGATGGTTCGGGCACCGTTTTTCGTCCTAGCCCAGGAGCTTTCGAGAGATGCTACCTCTTTGGTGTGCTGTGGCTCGGCTACCGGCGGAGAAAGCGTTCTCTTTCGATAGAAAAATTCCCACAAGCACTCGGTACTTCGGGTCCTTCCTACACACACATCCACAAACACACGCTGCACCCTGAACTAGCGATGGCGGTGTTTTTCCAGGCGCATTTATTTATCGACCAACGATGCATTTTATTAGGTGCAGTTAACGTGTGTTTTAATAATGCATGATGCATTTCAAACATTATTTTAGTCGACTCTTGTCTTTTCGTTTCCCACGCCTACTGGAAGCTGGCATGCTCGTGTATTCAGGATGCCAAAAGTAGGCTGCGAGAAATCGTTTCCATGGTGGTAATTTATTTTTTCTTTTTAAAACTATATTTCGCAGCACTCTTTCAACAATGAGGGAGAAGAAATATCACCATTTAGAAAATGGTTGCAGCCATACCAAGGGAGTTGGCCATTCGAGAGCATATATTAGAATCATCTGCTTAGAGCGTGGCAGGCGCGCAGGAATCGTCACAAGCTGCAACCGCAGGGCGTCTAAGACCACCAGCAGGGACAGTTCGAGAGGTGAAAAGAGAACTCCCGCCTGGCCTCAACACGTGTATGTGCAGTCCTTGTGCGGGCTTCACCATATGTGTGTCCGAGGAGCAAACAGACGGCTTCGGAGTCTTCGAATATATTCGTCGGGCCAACGACGACTCCACCACCGATAGAAAGCCGAGCCCGCTGGGGGAGATGCCGACGAGTCCTCGGCTTGAAGGAAAAGGAACAAAACCAGTGAAGCCACAGGACTGCAGCCACAAGGGACTGGCATTCGACGCTCCATGCATGCGCTTTGAGAGACGTGATGCAACTCGCGTGGGGTTTCGCGCCATAACTGAACATTTTTCTAAATACAGAAAGTAATTAATTTGGGGTATGAATTAATATAGGTTCCAGGACCGATGCGACATATTTATGTAAACTATCATCAAGAGGATGGAAACTATGTACGTTAGTATTTATTAAGTTATGCGTATTATCTGGTGTACGTCGCTATTGAATAAGCTGAGCTAGTGAAGCCTTTAAACGAGCAAGATAGTATGAGGAAAAACAATTACATTTCAACTTGTTAAAAGTATAATTTTGTACAAATTCAAGATTAACATTTCAATCACGCAATGAGTAGTTTGCTAGTCAGGAACAGGATTCAATTTAAATCACACGAAAATGCATTCTATGCAATCGATTTTATGTATATCTACTTGTTGCTGATATTATAACAACAAACTGCACTGCAATGTAATTCAAAAACTGAATAAAATTATTGTTCAAAATGTTTTCTATCAAAAAACCCCCTGTTCAAACTTTAATGCCGTGTATGTCCCTCTTAGTTGAGAAACTGTTTCACGAGTCTTTCAGCACAGGCACGTTCGCTTATCAAAACGGGTAAGTTAGTTCGCGTAGTGATTGATGACAACGCGGTGAAATCACACTCGGGGGCCATCGAGCTACCCAACTTTGCCTTCCACTTTCGGTCGGGAATGTCGGAATGTCGTTTGTCCCACTCTCTAGCGGTCTGTACCCCCGAACGTACCAGGAGACCATGGTTTTCCCGGTGACACTTAGCCAAACCGAACGGCCAACCATCCGAAACACACCGACTCGGAATGGTTGATGGGCTGGAACGTGCTCCGGTGCGAGCGAGCACACTAGTAGATGGTCGTCGGCTTTGACACACCTGGACACGGGATATAGCGAGCCCTAGGTGTGTAGGCCGAAAACATTCGCATAACGTTGCCCGGCGTGACAGGTTCCCGGTCGAGAGCGAGGCCCAGTGCTGCAGGCCAAGTGTTTAGACAAGCAGATAAGCCAGAACACCGGAACGAGTGGAGATAATTTAAGGCGGAACTGATAGCAATTTTCAAAAAAAGGTGTGTTTGTGCCCGAGTGTCGATCGAGAGCGTGTGTTTCGGAGAAGATCAAGTGTCTAACGAGGTAGTTTACGGGGCCAAACGACACGATTGGTTCTAATAGGTTTTTAAAACATGCAAAGTGATCTTCATAAGCACTTCATAAACGTTGATCGATACGATGTACGTCGGATAGTTCCATCCCAGCGATCGATGAGGGTGTTTATTTTTAACCACCCTCCAAAAAGGTCAACGATCACGCACGTACTTCAGAGCATGGCAATGGCAGCTCCAGTGCACCGTAATTGGGATGCACCAAATTACCCAAATTGCACTGCACACCGGTGCATATGATCGACCCGTGGAAGCAAAAATAATTCACATCATAACCTTTTCCAAAGCCCCATTAGCTCATTACCTAATTGGTTTTGCCATTCGTCACACCCGGACGCGATCGTCTCTCTTTCTCTCTACGTGTGTGCGTGCGTGTGTTTGTGTGTCTCTCATTGCAACCGAAGAGATAAATGCGATCATGCAAACGAAGCACCTTCTAATGCCCTTCCGCGTGCAAGCGAGCTGAAAGATCGCAAAGAAAGCGTGTGAGCGAGCTGCTGCAGTCGAAGGCCAAGATGCATCTTCACCCCGGTGCAGTTTGATTGCAGCCGTTGCAGCAGCTCTCCCTCGTTCGCCTAATAGGAGCTAATTGCGTGCGTTCCAGTATTGATGCTTTGCCTTGACACGATTGTTCTCGCCAGGCGTACGTTTTCTGGTTTGTGTGTCTCGGAATTGGTTGCGTTTACCCGCCGATATATTAGGTTTCGCTGCGAGTTGTGGTTCGCGGTATTGGAGATTTATGCGATTTCAAGATGGATAAATTGAGCACGAAACGCTACATCCACTGCGTACAGCATTTCGTTGAGAGTGTAAAGTGTTTCTCAAGCATCTGGACGGTCTATTTTCCGCGCGCATTTATCACAATCACGCTAATTGCCGTCCCCAATGGGTGAGGCACAGATAAGGGGCCACCTTTTCGAGTGAATCAATTTGTCCATCACGACGGGAAAAGACACCTAACTTTACACACACACACACACAGCACCCTTATCACACGTGTTCTTTCATCGGGGCTGTTATCAGCGTTTTTTTTTTGCTGTATTTACCGTAGAAATTACAACGTGTTATGCGCCAGAAATGTTCGATTTTTTTCAATTTTTTAAGGGTTAAATTAAATTTTTAAGTTAATTTATTTTTCATAGATTAAGAAATTATCAATCTACAATTCATACGATAATTAATTTGCATTAACAACGGCCATATAACGCCAAGTATCGACGTTTCAATCAAGCGCGCCACGACGCAGCACACGCCGTAGCGGCGGCATCCGAGAACATCCGATATCCGACCGGCGTTTTTTCGTTTCACGCTCGTTTTTCGAGATCAAATTTGCGACTCGAAATGTTGAGATTAGTATCAGGAGCGCAGAACGCGCAGCAGTTCGTTACCAAACACCCCACGTGAAGCAACTCCGGTATAGCGCGCTCTCACTCGCACGCTTGGTGACGTCGCCGAGAGCACCAAGGCCACCGGGCTCTGGAGCGTTTGTATGCGAGCGTACGGGAGAGAAGTCGACCGGGTGGATGATCGATGGGGCAGAACGAGAACACACGAGACCTTTCGCTTGGCGCTCGCGGTGATGATGGAGACGGACCGATAAGCCACGTGTGCGAGACGATATCGATCGGATAGATGGGCGGCTTAATTCCTGCTCGCCTGGTACTTACGCGTTTGCGGTGTTTCGAAAAATTGTCCCAGCGAGCGCGACGAAATTTCGTCGTTACGGGATTTTTGTTTCCGAAGCGCGCGCGACGACACCACGTGGTTGATTGCGCGTAGCGGTTTTTGCGGGTTTGATGCCGTTTTATCGGTGTTTCTGGTGAATGCATTGTGGTTTTTTTTGACTCATGCACAATTTTGCATGCTTGAATGCTAATTTGTTTTAATAAAAAAGGCATAAATTTTATCAAATAGAGCATAATAAGTGAAACAATTTGAGATGAATTTCAACCAAATATATGAGGAAAAAAACGTGCTTTGGCATTTAATTCTACTATTTTAATGTAAATATATACCAATGAACGTTAATAATGCTTGCATTAATAGAGTGTTAGGGACGGTATCGATGTAAATTGCTTTGAAGGGCATAATTTATTAGATAATGCCGTGAACGAAGTGTTTTAAGTTGGCTCAAATGCAAACTCTATGCGAACTTTAAAGCACAATATCATTGTACATTAGGCGAGAAGGAACGGCTTTTTAATTATTCCTATTAACAGACGCGTCTAAACGTACGTTTTTCCAATAACGAACCATTCAAACCATTGTGTTAATAATCTTTTAGAAACAGCATGTTTGTGGGTTGCTCCTAGAGAAACGAATTATTGAATAATCCTGTGAACAGGATTGTTCCTGATCCATCGTCCTGCCGATAACGGTGCGCTCAAATGTAAACTTCCGTGGCGCAATTTTTCGCCCCGAAATCGAGCAAACCGAATGCGAGAAAAATCCTCATCGATTCATCGATTGCCCGAGTGCGCCTGCCCAACAACAACCCCCATCGTAAGGGGAGAACGTCATGGCCTGCTAGGGGTGTGTTGTGCACAAAGGGCAAACCAACCCTCCTGGTGTGTGTCTGTGTGTGTGTGTGTGTGTGTGCGTAAGCTGGTGCAGCAAAACAGCTAACCCCCTTCGTTGTCAAACATTTTTATCACCCCCGATTAGACAACGGTGCTCGCCGTGTTCTCGCGAAAAGGGCGAAAACTGACGCACCGAGCATGCGCACACAAACAACCACACACACATACCGTTCAGCAGTCTGGTTTCCATCGTGAGGGCGCGTTTACACCCCTAGCAGACAGCCCGATTCCTTCGAGGATTTCAAAAATCCAGCCAAAATGCATCGCCGACTATGATTAACGCAAATGACTATGATTAACGCAAACCACAAATTGCAATGCACCAAATGCAATGGCTTCCGTAACGCGGCTTGCAGCAGCTCGTTCGAAGGAAATTTTCACCCATTTCGCCCCGTTCATCGAGCAGGCGAATGAAGCGATGAAAAACGCAACCCCTCCCGCGTGCACACACACACACACACTAACGCAAATGTTTCTCTCCATCTCTCGCGCGTTCCAGGCCACGATGGATCCCAGTATTCTAGCAACCATGGACCGTGACGCACTGAAAAAGCAGATCGAAAACATGAAGTACCAGGCCTCGATGGAGCGGTGGCCATTGTCGAAGAGTATCGCAGCGTAAGTACCGCAAACGCTTTCCCGCCGTCCCTTTGGTCGATTTAGTTTGTTTTTCTTTTGTTCTCCTGCCAATCGTTGCCCGTTTTTCCCCATCCCCATCTTAATCCACCGTCGTTGAAGAAAAACACCGAACAGTTGAAATGCTTTCCGTAGAGTGCTAGTGATAGATTCGCGCTGTGCTTAGGGCTTGCTTAAGGGGGTGTCCCCTTTAACACCCCATTTCGGCCTGTAGGTGAATGTTTTGTGCAGTTAGCGAGGGGTGAAAAAGGAAAATCGCCGAGCGGACTCGTCGTGGAGGGCATTTTTGCATTTGTCGATATTTTCGGGGTGTGTATGTCGTGCTAATGAGTCAGCCACGGGCCGTCGAAGCCGAAAAAGTGACAAGTGTGACAGGACAAACCCCACCGAGTGTGCGTGTGTGTGTGTGTTTGTGTACGTGCGTGTGCGTGTGTGTGCGCCTATGCATATCCGAGTGCCCGCGGAAGCAATGGCCGTGGCAAAAGGACGAACATTCACGTTCATTCCGAACGCGAAACAAAATGACGAAGGGTGGAAAAACCTACAAAAAAAACTACACACATGCAACATCCCCATTTTCCGTTCGTTCGCGAGAACAACGTTCGACGGATGTGGCGTTGGGTTGGGAAAAACGTGATAAAAAATCGATACAAGAACCCAACCCCATGGGATGGATGGAGGGGGATGGTGGCGTCACGCCGGAATCGTGCAAAGTTCCGAAGTTTTCCCGAGACACCCCCCCCAAACCAACACCTCGTTAAGCACCAAGTGGGGATGGATTGAAGCTGGCAAGCGCACGAAATTAATGCCGCAGCCTCGAAACAATGGGCATTCAAATCGGTGAGGTGTGCTCGCGTGCGGCTGTATTGGTGGTGACGCTTTAAGGGGTGGGTGGTGAGCCATCCCACCCTGGCGCGATAGGGGATGATGAGTGGCGCTGACCCCGCGCGTTTCCCTCCCCACCTTCGCTTCCGGCTGGGGTGGCTGCCGTTGCGGCTCATTCGTTCTTATCTTGCCGCAAAGATGCCCTTTTTTTCTCGAGCCGTCTTTTCCACTCGCTCTCTCTCTCTCTCTCTCTCTCTCTCTCTCTCTCTCTCTCGCATTCGTGTGCTCTCATTTTCACCAACGGCCACCATCACCATGGCGATGGTATTTGTGTCGATGCGCTCGCAGTCACGTGTGTGTACGTGCGGTCGAAGTGTGCGTGGAAAAACACTGCCACGATGGCGGTGGAACGAAGCGAGCGTTTCCACCGATGGCGGGTTGCTTGTGGTGGAGGCGCATTATCACCTTTGGCGAGCGAACGGTGATGGATTCCCAGCGTCCGGTGATGATAAAGATCGCGCTGGGTTTGTACTCACTGTACGTGAGTGCGTGCGTGCGTGAGTGCGTACGTGTTTGTTTTCCCACCCCCAATTCACCTGCGCCTGCCGGCCTCGTCGTGTGAGCCCAGCATCGCTTTTGCCCAGCAACGGTGGGTTATAACCCACCACAAAACGGCAATTAACGCCTAATGGCTGAACGTTCGAACGCTGATATGCGGTTAGATCCATTAGCATTTCATCTATAGGAAACTATTTGAATTAGATGCTGGCATTTCATTACACTATGTTTAATTATGGACATTTAGTGTGGTGTTGCCTGTGGAAGAGAATGTAGACTGCTGTCTAAAAGACATAGATGAATAAAACTCTCCCCAAATCGTTGAGCCTTGATTTAAACAATACCATAGATCTGTAAACAAAACACAGATAGTATTACAGATCTTCAAACTGATCATGAGTTTATTAGTTGTTTGAATTTATTAACCTACAGTTTTACAATGCTGCATATTTTAATTAGTTTTATAAAAACATGTGTTGCATACCCGTTAAATAACTTGTATCTCAATCTGTTATTTAATAATTTATTATTTTAATGAGGCTGTCGCATTCGATGGAAACCTATAGGGAAAATATACTTAATTTCTCTTGCATTTTCAATCTTTACAAACCTCTATAATTTGATTTTTTACTTCCAAAAGGACATATCTTTTGGTAAGTTTACATAAAACCATTCAGGAAATCCATATTGATGTTGTATCCTGTTCATGTAGCTTGAACCAAGGGAAGAACGACAATTCCTAAATAATGTGCGATATTTGTCCACAACCCTTCATTTCTCGCTGGTGTCGAGTTCATGCAGCAAAGAACCAAAAAAAAAACACACCCACACACACCCTAATGGAAATAAGAGCCACCGAGATGGGCCCGCGGGCAAGCGCACATTCCGCCTCCACATGTTGATTGGCTTTCGTGGGTGGCATCGTACAAGGACAATCGATCGTACAAGGATAATAAGCCACCATCGAAGGCTTACGGTTGAGCCGCAATTTGAGCCCTCGCCAAAATCCCGCCCACCGTACTCGGAAGCTATTCGGTGGCTCGCGTGCTTCGCGAGCGAACTCGAAGCGACATTGCGACCACAGGATGAGCCCGGCAGTAAAGGGCATAATTGCGGTTCGATGAAATCCCCTCCCTTATCTCGGATGCCCTCAGGTCCTTGTGGTATGCGTTGGATGAAGCGCTTCCAAAGCGGGAGACAAATGTCGCAATTTCAATAACCAAAATGCCTGCAACAATATGAACTTGTGGAGCCGTTCTGCGAAAGGTTCACACTGCCCGAGCTCATTAGCGGGTTCATCGTGAAAGGCACCACTTACCACGCTCTAATGATGCCCAACAGCTCAATTTCTCACAACTGCCACACTCACTCTGGGGGAGAGTTTTCCACCCCAGCGTGGAGATGTACTAAGTTGTCAACTGCAATCCACCTCGCTGGAAATGAGAAAGTGAAGCGAAAAAAAACGCCATAAGTAAACAGTCAAGCCAAGTCGCCGAGGATCAAGATGAGCTCTTGTCCACGAGGGATGATAAGAACGAGAAAAGTTTTTCCCTTCTCCCAAGGGGTGTGCGAATGGTACACAAATGAAGGGAATGAAGCACTCCCGCACACCCACCCACACCCACCGAGGTGTGTGTCGCAAATTCAGCACCCTCCAACGACCACTGGGGGATGATAAGTAAGGAAGAATGTTGTGGTGAAAAGAGCGACAAGGGATACAACTTGCTCAAGATTCGATATCGAACGTCTTGCATCCTGTTTCGAGCTTCTCTCTCGCTCTCTCCCTCTTGGCTTGGAGGAAAGGTTCTTTGCCTATTTTGCAACAGAGTTTCGCATAAGCCGAGCTCGAGTTGCACCAGTTGCACCCTCCCCTATTGGAGGGGGTTGGTTTTTGCATCATGCAACCGGTGATTGCGGTTGAACTGATCGATCGATACCGCAATAGAAAAACGAGCCCACGACGGTTAGCAGTCGAGATGGATGGATTTCGTTTTAATTACGGGAAAACCGAGAACGCCAGCGGTGAAGACGCTCTCGCTTGAGTCGGGAAGTGGTTCACCTCAGATGTAAATCAACCCATTAATTACGTATCGAATCGAATCGAGGGCCGGCCAGGAAGGAATGGGGTAAATGAGTTTGCACATTTCCTCGCCTAAGAATGATTGTTTCTCAGAAGATGAAGAGTCATGTAGTAAATTGCACAAAGTTATTACAATATAAGAAAAGCAAAAGCTACGATTATTAACACAAGATAAGTTATTTCAACTATAGAAGGAAGACAATACCGAATATGGCATACAAAACAATGTTGTTGATCATGTTGAGCAATTAAATAATTTAACTGAAGTAGAATTCGACAATCTAACCAAGAATAATCCAAATAATAACCGATCTGATCTAACACTAATAATCTCGCTGTCGATTCAGTAGAACAGTTAGAAGAAGAAACTAAATTCTGATTAACTGGCGATAATATTAATCCTAGTAGTAAACGATCTAACCAAACACTTATAACTCTCGCTAACAAACAACAACTAACAACGAGCTGACATGCATGCATGCGATTGTACTAACGATAGCTTTGTAAGACCGAAGATTAACTAAACTAAGCTACTAAACCAAGCCGAGCCGAGCTCCGGCAATACTAAACCTTGCTAAAATCACTAAACCACTCGCTAACTTCCAAACTCACTAACGATGCGCCACGATAAAACCCAAAAGGGCCGAAAGGGCGAACCTCTCAATCCCGTGGATAAACAAATCCCCGCACCCGGGCAGAGCGCGCGTGATTGAAATTTTAATGAAAAGTAATCACACCCGCGGTACTTGCCGGAATAAACACCGACCCGGAATGGTACGCCGAACGCTAGAAGGTCGGCGACGTGGTTGATGGAGATCCTCTTCCAAGGACTCCTGCCAGGAGTTGCGGCACAATGGCACAAGCAGTCGAGGTGGTTGGGTGACGATTGGAAAATGGATTGCATTCCTCCCAGCACGTGACGTGTTCGTGAGGGTTGTGGGGTGGCCCAGTGAGCCCTTTTACTGTCAATGGAAGCCCCCGGAAGCTTCCACAGAAGCCTAGATGACTTTCTACAACCGACAATCGAGGTGGTGGAGTGCTTCGAAGCATAAATATACCGCCCTCGGAAGGAAAGCGAAATATGGACCCATGGGTACCGAAAAGAGTGGATTGGTGTGGGGAGGGGGGGGGGTGCGAAGCAAGCACTAATTGGATTTCAATTAAAAAGCTTTTCCACTTCGAAACCCACCCGAAGGCCGTAACCGGATTAACGAGGTGGAATCCATTTCGCTGGCCCCTTCGGGTACCGATCGATGTGCGATTACGTGGAACTCCGGATAAGGCACATGGCATCGAAGTTTTCTTCCGTGACACGTGCGCCACGCTTTTCATCGCTCTCCCGAAAGCTTCCAGCCATCGATTCTAAGGACATGTTTTTTGCTTCTTCGGAGAAACAAAATTCAACAGTCAGCTGAACAAATGCACCGATCAATTTTGGGCGCTCGTCCAGTGATATGGCGACACACGAAAGCAAGCGAGTGGATGACTAACGATAGCCGAGGGAACATCGAACATCCCCGTCGAGACGTTGATCGATCGGTGCCTAGGCGGCTTCCCATCAGGATTGATTGTTATTGCCTCCCAAGGAGCCTTCATGGGCGGGAGATTGGTGAAGACAGAAAAAAAAACAAATGCGCCACAAAACAGCGCCTCGATTAGTCGTTGAAGCGCGATCACCGGAGACGATGATGGCACTCATGCGCCATCCTTGCGTAGGTGGAAATCGAGAAAAGAAAAGTCCCACATACACGCACACACGGATGTGGCACGGGAGGGAATTTAATTACAGCCCTCCCCGGTATGCGACCGGAAGTGGGCACGAGGAAACGCAAATAGGCTGCTTCCGGGATGGAGCCGAGCCAATCCACCCAATCGTCGTGTTGTTCGCGATGTGTGTCACCTGTGACGTTTCCATCCGATGGTTTCCATGGAAACGCAATTATGACAGCTTTCCCTAGCGGCAGGGCCTGCTGCGCTTGCTGTTGTTATTCAGCATTGATCGAATAACGGCATGAGAACCCGAGGGAAATGTGGCCTGAAGCCGCACATTTTCCGAACCATTCCGCTCCATTTACTCCCGGCGGCCGTTTGCTTTTATGCAGGAACATATATAAAGCTTTCAGCACGCGCGGGATGATGCTGCAACAGAATCGTTTTTCTTTTATTACCCACTCTTCCTGTCCAGAAACGCCGATGGTGGGTGTTGTTTGTTTTGCTGGAATGGCGCATTTTCTCCAGCAGCTCTTCGATGGAGGTTAATTTTTGCACCTCTTTTTTTACCTCTCATGAAGCGTGTGGCTGACTGTTGCAGGGATGGTTGAAAAGGGGGAAAATGAAAAAAAAAATACAAGCGAATCAAAGCCGCACGAAACATTCCCAGCCAGTGGCATCCGGGGCTGGAACCACTTCGCTCTCGTGGTTCTGAATCGTAATTGGTGCTGGAATTATGGCGTGGAAATGATTTGCCCGGCGATGGAAATGTTCGCTTGGATGTTTCCGAAGAAGAGACTTCCAGACAGTTCTAGGAAGCTCTAGAACATTTATACCGAGTGCGAACATCAAGCACGATTGTATCATTAATTGTGACGTTGATAACAGTTCGCAGTGCGTTCCGAAGTACACACTTTTCCGGCTACCACTAACTTCTTTTCTAATTTTTCCACACGCCAGGCTTGATGAGATTCTCATTAGTGCAACGTATTGAACACAACAAGCAGGGTGCTCTCGGAAAAACATTCCTTTTTCGTTCGAATCATTGATTCGGGGAAACATTTTCCATTAGCGTTCGGTTCGCAGAAACTTTCGCCAAATCTCTGCCTCGATCGTGCGGTTTGCATGACTCGAATCGATTCCGTTTTTGCGTAGCGAAAAAGTTCCTACATGCTTTCATAATTCAACGACCAATACACAAACAGCTGCCGCTGTTCTCACACGGCGCTTGGATTAATTTCCCAGGGCCTTTTGAAATCTATAACATAAAAAAAGATAACGCTCCCCTTCTCTGTTCAACAGAACGGGAGGAAGTTTATTTGATTTTGTTAGAGAATTGCTCAAACTTCTGCAGCACAATACCCGGGCATGAACGGCAGAACCTGTTGAAATGGTGCTGCAAAAGGACACCGAGTGTGTCTCGGGGTGGTGCTTTACCGAGGCTTATATTTGTTATTTTCCTTGCCATCCATTCTGCGTCCATGTCCGGCGGTGCTGTGGAGCGCAAAATTTGCCACAGCCCCGGAACACCGGTGACGGCCCCGTCGGATACCATAAAGGACTCGTCCGCGAACCGTCGTGCCATTCATGTGCGAAGCATTAAAAATCGAAATACATTCCGGCAACCGAACCGAGCCCAAAACTCGTTCGGTCCAACCCCTCCCCCACGCTTGGGGAGGGGTGAGGGGGTGGTGATTTTTCATTTGCCAACCCAATACACTCCCGTCAGTCTGTCACAAACACATGGACGAGGGCCTCTTTGTTGCCGCCGATGGCGATAAGCGTACGGGCAGGATGCGGGTTCGACCCGAGCTCCCGGAAAACCCGGCCCCGTCCGTTCGATGGGTGTGAAAATTGCGGAAACCAACCTGCTAACCGGAAGTGGTAGCGTTGGTGCCGTAGTCCTGCCGTGTAGAAGTGGAAGTACATTCAAGTCCCGGCGGGCTCTGGTAGCTTCAATCCGTCAACCCGCGTTGAACCGAGCTGGTGACACATCGAAATAAAATTCGCTCCGTGGACGGGCCATGGAATTGAAACCTTCTCTTGGTGTGGCTGTGAAAAGCCCGGGAAATGGCGGTGCCTGTGGTTTCCTTATTACTTTGGCCTCGCTCGAAGACCCTGCTCAAAGAATCCCGTCCTGTCATTCGCTCGAACGGTTGCCGGATGCTCGAGACCGTGGCATTTTAATGATTGGCGTGGCAAAGATGATGGCGGTGCTTGGCGGTGAGGACAAGCAACAGGGAAAGCACGGGAATAAAAATGCGCAGAAAAGGAAAAAGATGATGCCTGTAAAATCGCCAAAGATTCATACGCTCCCCGGGGCGCCGAAATGTCTGTATCCCTATTGAGCTAATTTCATTTTGCCAGCGCATTGTTAAGACGTTAGGAATCGTTTTATGAGAAGGGCGAACGATGCTCGTGCGCTAGCGCAAATCGATGCCAAGCAAATCTAATTTCTCGCCATATTTGTAGCGAATTTGCGGATAAGTGTGCGGATTAGTAAGTGCCGCCGTGTGGCACTGGATGTTGATTTAATTAAGTTATTTGCGAAGTCTCTCAGCGCAAGAATTATGGTTATTTATGGCTATACAGGTGCGAACTGACATCAGGAATTTATTTTTTAATTGAAACGGCAGGATAATGAAATGACGACGGAGCTGTTAAACCTTTGCTGCAGTAAAACACGCTCTATTGTGTCTGTTATCAGACAAATAATTTATGATAAAAAAACCTAGAAGATCGCTACAATGTCCATAGCAAAAAACTTTAAACACCACGTCCCGGGTATTCCTTTTTTTACATCAAGGATGAACCGGTTGCCTGTTTCCTTTCTAACACGTCCACGCCTATTTCGAATTATCCGCCTATTCGCTTCCGGTATCAGCTTCCACGGTGCTTTTCCACTTTTCCAACTCCGATTGGGAGGCTGGTTCGGGTGGATTAGCTCAAACCTGGTTCCGGTGGGTTCATTTGCATTTTTCCATCACAGGATGATTTGGTGCGTGAAAAAATGTGACATCCTGTGAGAGAAAACAGCTCCCGATTGGTGATGGGTGGGGCGGATTAAATATACATCATACAAAGAGCAAGGAAGCAAACAGGAGCCACGTCGGTTCCAGCGCCCGAAAGACAAGAAATCCCGGGAAAATGGATTACACTGTTCAATATTTAATTGGCTCGAAGAAAACCCGAGCCTGTGAGCTCGTTTTCAGACAACATTTTCCTTCCCTTTGGTTGTAAAGGCTGGCGGGAGCTCGATGCTTCATATTTACTGAGAAAAATAAATGTTTAATCAACCGTATGCATCAATCTGCGAGTTCTTTGAAGCCTTTCCATAAAGTATAAGTAAGCAGCTCGTTGAAAATTTCGTTCAAAATGGGTTTGGCCGATCGTTTGTAATTGTTTTACAGTTTCCTAGCCATCCTCTGGGAAGCCTGGATCTTTTTCCAACACACACACACACACAAATCCCGCACATCACAAGTCAACTGCACAAGCGCAAGGATTTTGGGATACGTTATCTTTGCGAAGTTTTTGCAGCATTCCATCGCGCGTCCAACCGGTCAGCGTGGAACGCGAACAAAAGCCATCTCCTAGCAACGGTCCCGGAGCAAAACCAACTGGGCGAAACCCCTCAGGATGCCATGGAAACGGAATCCCGTGGTCCTTAGCTGGTCTTCGAGGGGTTTTTGTTCGGGACCGCTTTCGACTCCGGCACCGTTCCACCATTTGATCAAAGCGATCCACTTTTAAGTGCTTCAAATGCTTACGAACCCTTTTTTTCGGCAAATTTCCAGACACAAAACATTGCCCAGATTTTGTTGCTAATGCTTTGACGGGGGTCGGTTTTTGAGCTACGCACCGTCGTGGTATGGGTGGAAAATCAGTCTAAATCAGGCTTTATTCAGGCTTGCTTTTCATCTTAGCAGCTGGTGCTGCTTTTGTGATGTGCGAAATGAAGGGTTGCTTAGGGAAATTGTTTAATGTTCAAGTCGGTATCGCGTTAAATTGTGAATAAAGCAACAGAAAGCGCTATATTTATGCTAAACTTTATATGCAGGCAAAGTAATTCCATTTTAAAATGTCCGTTTGCAATACCTCACTTTTGCTCGGTTTTTACGAAGCTCTGAATACGAAATGCGCTAGTAGAGTTGGCATTCCCCATTACTTACTTTGTTTTTTTTTGCTTTTTGCTATCGCCTTTTCCATCGTTATGGTTTTCACAATTGATTCTATTGCCGATAACTACTCTTTCTACTAACCTACAATGTTCTATCCCTCTCTTCCAGCATGCGAGAATACGTGGAGGAGAACGAAAAGAACGATCCACTGATTCACGCACCGGACAAGAAGAATAACCCTTGGGCCGAGAAGGGGAAATGTGTCATCATGTAAATAGCGTCCTTTCTACCAATACCACTACTACTACCACTACTACTACTACTACTACCAAAACTACCACTAGAGCTACTTCTTCAGCCACGTCCCACTACTACCTTTTCTACTACTCGATATCCTCGAATGGCGGCAGGATTTTTTTTTCTGACTTACCAAAGAAAAGAAAGCTAGGGAGCAGAAAACGAACAAAAAGTCGTACCACTTGTCGTACGTAACGCCACCATGGCAGATCTAAGCGCCCTGAAGATGGCGATGCTAACCACTAACTCTGCCTCCTAGAGCCCTCTTCTGCTCGATCCGGAGCTGTATTGATGCTTGATTTGTATCTGTTTCTTTTCGTCGGTTCCCTTTCTAAATGTCCCTTCTTTATTCTATGCCAATGAGTGAACAATTTCGTACGGGCGGATAGAGCTAGGAGTACAGAGCGATAGGCATTTAGAAACAGCAGTAGAGAAAGGAATGCTAGTCAATCTACTACGATGCGAAAATCAATCACAAATCGAGTTCAGGATCGTCCCTCTATCGTAAAGGACCTTTCAAAAGGATCGCCCCTCGAAAAGTGGGGCTTTTTTCTTCATTTATGTTTCGGTTTGACATCGGTTAAGTATAATCGACACCCTTTCGTCCTTTTCGAGCGCCATCATGAACACGATCGCGATCGTGGATAGGGCGAGAGCTTTCCGTTCGCTTTCACTTCGAATCTCAACCACGAAACCACGGTCCAATTAGCTTTAGGTTCCGGACCCGGGTCCGGTCGGTGTTGTTTCGTTGTATGTTTGTTTTGTTTTTTGGTTTTTGGTTTCGTTTTCGTTGTTTCGTTTATCTGCTTCCTTTTCCGTCGACCGAGACAAGCAGAAGGGCATGCGATTTAAAACTTGTTAGCGTAGCGAGCAGCAACAACAACCGGAAACAGCAGCAGCAGGAGCAATGTAAACGAATAAACGTTGTGTAACGTCGCTATCTCCAACCACCAACCGGGACGAAAGTGTGCTAAGCTGTGCTAATGATAACAAAATGCAGAAGACGGAGAAAAACTCAATGAAGAAAAAAAAACATTTGAATGAAATTAAAGAGAGCGAACTAGCGCGAAGTGGCTAGTTTGTGAAAACAAAACAAAAACCCAACCGACCAAAAACCATCTCAATCATTGTGCATACGTTCGCCTGTTTTATGTTGTTCGTTGTTTCGTTCGTTGGTTTATTTTCTCTCTCTATTTTTGTGGTTTTTCTTTCGCCGCCGGTGCAAACACTGGTACACATACAGCAAGCACACATACAGACGCACATACTCAACTCACCTGTACAAAACATGCATGGGCCAACCGGTAGTGGGTGGGCTGTAAGAAGGAAGTTGTCGTGTGGGGGGCATATGGGACACAATTTTGTACATTTTTCAACGTACCAAAAGGAAACATACAAACAAAAATTGCTACAAAAAAACCCTGATGTGGCTCGGAGAAGAGTGGATCCTCGGGAATGCAATCAGGATGCATTCGGTCGGGTTGGGTGTCGTACTTTTACTCGTGTTTGCTGGAATAAATCGTACTCTTGCATGTCCTAATAGCGTTGGTCCTGTGTGGCGTGTGTTTATTTCGATTTCGCTTTCATTGTGCAACGTCTGTTTCGTTTCGTTATCTGTCTTTAGTTTCTGCTGTTTAATGTGTTTTGTCTACGTTTCTGTGAGCTCTTTTGTCGCTTATGTTTTCTTTTCCTATTTTCTCTCTCGACTAACCGCACCGTTGTTTTCTAAATTCGTGTACAAAAAACACAAAACCATAAACTACTACTACTACTAAATAAAAACGCTTTAATGGGGACCAATTGAACAAACTGTGCGGTACGGTTAGTAGGAACGTGAAAAAAAAACGTTGTAAATATACTTCTCGACGGTGGATTTTTTTCCTTAAGGCACACCACGAGAGGATGAGCTAATGTGTGGAATCTTCCACCATCGTTTTATTTATATATTTGTTTTCTCGATCCTCCATCATCCTTCCGAATGGCGCTCACTAAGGCAAGCCTTTGGCGGTTTGGCTTTCTTTTTCTCTTTCCTTTCGACAGATAAATCAGTGGACCGCTCGAAATGTCGCCCATGTCTATTTGCTGCGCCTTGCCGTGTCGCTCACAATGCCCAGAAAAGCGAGAGAGAGAGAGAGAGAGAGAGAGAGAGAGAAATAGGGAGGAAGAGATAAAAAAGGAGGAAGAAATGGATGCACGATCATGATAGTTTAGGATCGCTAATCCGACGAATTGCACAAACAGGAGAACTGGCAGGAGCAATGTAGGAGTAGGGATATCGCGTAAAAACTTTCCAACAACTCCTGGTTAAACGTGCTCGCGGCAATCCCTTCCGAAGAATGCATATCCTTCCGAAGCGAAACGATCGATCATTTCCACACCATATTTTAAAATGGACCAGTAACCGGGCGGAAGTCAACGAAATGCTGTAATGAGAAGGCGAAAAGATAAAGCTGATCAGAACAGGGGAAGAGAAGCCATAGCGTCACCATTTAACGAGAGTCTAGTCATAGTTTTCTGCTTCCCATTACGTAAGGTATCGAACAGGCAGGCAGAGCGGCAGCGAACAGCCATGGCAAAGTTAACAGGCGAATTTGTGTTCCACATTTCCGACGAAGGTTTTGTGCCAGGTGCCAGGATGCCGGGGGGTGCAGTTCATCGGGACGAACCGGAGGTCCTTTTCGCTAAGCCCATCCCTTCGAAGGCTCCCTTCGGAACCTGTTCAACGTCCCCACGCTCAAGGACGGGCGTTCGTCCTTCGAGAGCGCGTGTGTTCAGAACCCGCTATCCCCGCATCGATCGCACCTTTCATCGAGCCGTTTCAGGGAACGTTTGAGTTGATTTTTTTTATTCTATGTTTTGTTTCAAATCCATCGGGATCGAAAAGTCACGATCGAACACAGGCTGTTTGGGGATTATTTTAAATAACGTCAAATGATAGATTTAATGCAAGTATCTTAACGGACACGCACAATCTTTACACGCGATGCTAGTTTTCTCACCGACAAACACCGTCAAGCCAGAGCTCCTCCTATCCCCAACGGTCAGTACCGTTCCGCTGGGATCGTGTGGTTCCGGTGGTTGGTATCTTCTGCCCCGCCCCAGGGGTGTTATTACTTTATCGCATTTAAAACGTTCCATTATCGAATGGCGATGCCTCATTCATTACATTCATGTGCGTGATTTCCACGTTTAGGAAACACACATAGCCCGAGCATAGATCTGTTGCCGGAAAACTCGTCGTGTGCGTCGGTGTTTTATTTTCCTTTTTCGGGTTTCTTTTTTTTATGAATGCCTGTTACCGTACCGTAAAGCTAGCAAACATTTAAAATTAAATCATTACCATAATAAAAGAAGAACAAAGATAAAACTACAAACGAACTTAAAACGTCACGTTTTATTTAGTCAACAAAATGAAACACTTTGTAGTGTTATTTCCGTTATGTGACCATTTAAGAAGACCCGTTGTTCTTTTTATTAAACATCAGAACGACACATTTTGCAATTTTAGATTTAAACATGTATGCGCTTATTATTTACATACTTGGCACATAATCAAATAATTTTACAGTTGTAAATTGCCAATTTACACATGTTTAACTTTAGCATACAATATACCACGAAAAATAATAGAATCAACCCCTGATATTCGAAAAAGAAAACTTTAGCATCGGAAAAGAAAATCTGAGGCGAGAAAATTTAATTCGGTATTCTCTAGCACGGACCTGAACCACTCGATAAACTTTCCCAGATAATGTATGGTGTATATGCTAGGAAAAGTTTCAAAAGTTTTCCATTTCGAACAATTTTCATGGTTTGCATCTCGGGAATGTTGTCGGACGCTCTTGATCCTGTTTTGGAATATATTTGTTTTCTTTTTTGGAAATGAAAAACCTCCAATACCAAGCTAAAGAATATGGTAATATATGCCTGTATTCAATCAACTAAAAGAACATTCATCGAACTTATATCATCACAGGTTTGAATTTTCCAATCGTAACGCATGCGCATGTTTCGCAATGCAGAGTCCTTTTTCCCAAGCGTTACGCTGCGTTACCGAACCGGTTAATACTTCGAAAGAAACGAAGCGAGCATCAATCAGGCGAGAGAATTCGTCGGAAAAGCACCTGTCTCGTAGGAAAACCTCAGCCCGACCGGGGCCGGAACGAGCTCCGTGTGTGTGATAGTGTGCGTCGGTGCAGATTTTTTTTAAATTAATTTTAGGCTCCGTTAATTCATTCCTCTCCGTGTTTCTTTTTTCTACCATCCATCCGTACGATTGTATGTGTTCTCGTTATAGCGAAGTGGTTTGTTGTGTGAGTGTTTGGAAAATGTCAAAATGCTCATGCATGTCCCCTCGAGTTTTTCTTTTCATTCCAATTGTGAGGGTAGCGTAGAGCGCGTTTTTTTGTATGCTGATACATTTTTTTTGCCTCGACGAGGGGTGCAAAAAATCCTGCCAAGGGTTGGCGTACTGATGAGTGCACGCGCGTCTCCCGTGGCAGGTTGGGACAACCGACATAAATTTTTTATCCAAGGGGAACTAGACAAATGACAAAAAATGAAGCCCACTGGCGGATTGAAGGGAGGTTTGCCGTGCCAGGACACATTTTCGCCTGCGAGCGGGACGCTTTACAGTGCCACGAAGACGTGAGGGTGATGCTTTTGTCTTATTTTTATTGCATTATGCGAAAGAAACTACGGTGAAGACATTATTTTTATTTCATTCCCTTCTATTTTTTATGCCTCCGTCAATTTCCGAAAGAAGCAGGGGATTTCTTTTCATCGGCTCCCGAAGTCTTGGTGTTCTTTTGTTGTGTTTCGCTTTCATGCCAGTCGTACGAGATTTTTAATTTAATTTGGGGCGATATTTTTAAATATTGCTTCCTTCTTGATCAGTACGCAGAACATTTTTCCCCCATTCAAAAAACAAATCTCCGCCGCTCGCGGTCTCGTTGCTATAGTACCGGAGGGCATCCATCTTCCTAGGGGCGAGTTACAATGAAGACGCTCATTAGCATAACTATACCACCGCTGAGTGAGCTGCTTGGATGAATTTCGCTAATCAGTTGCCATTAGAAACGGACGCAAACGTAGATGACAACGAATTATATGAGGCATGCGGAACGATGATTCAAACGTAATGAATTTCATTTACTGGTTATTTTTTCTCTGAGAGTTCGAAGAATCATAAACCGAGTCACTTTCATTTGTAAATAGAAGCGTTTGCTCTTTATTTTATTTTACTTTTGAAAGAATGCTGCTTTCAAACTAGCACGTAAAATATACGAGGCTGAATAACGGAATTTCTTTTCTCAAACAAACATATTTAATGATACTCTTCTACCAAAATACAATGAATAAAATGAAATCAAAGAAAACATTTTTTAATTATGGGTATAACAATACGGGTAACACAAGAAAGAACGAAACGAACCGTAAGTAATATGCTACAAGTAATCCACCGCGAATTTGTGTCGCCAAAAACATTTTTTAAAAGCATGCTTTTGCAAGCTGATGCACACAACTGCATACACTTTGCAACAGTCTAGCGCACACACTCGCATCTAGTTGTGGATGATTTTTGTTTTTTGTTATATCCCTGCGGATAATATTTATTTCATTTCATTTTTCCCGCTACCGTCGTTGCTGGGAATCGGGTGGAAGAAAAAAGATCCATTAAAACTCTGTTAAAACAACCGAAACGGAGCGCAACGGCTGCAGCTCGGAAACGCTATGCGAGTGTGTATTTAGTGTGGGGACGAAATAAATGCTACCCCTCAAAAAATCCCACCTCACACCTCGACGGGGTGAGGTTTCTGCAACGCTACTGCACACAAAAAAAATACAACAAAATCGTCGCGATTCAACGGCACAAATGGGAAACCAAGCAGGGCCAGAATGCCATAAAAAACAAAAAACCCAAACGGCGAAACGGGACATCGCGGTTGTGGAAGAAAAAAATAATAAACCACACGATTTGTTGCACTTGCGCGCGCGACAATGTCGTCCTTATTTCAAACCATGCCCGTGTGTGCAGGATGTGCACCTTTTTTGGGCTCGTTTTTTTGTGGTTTTTAGTTAGTTTTTCTATCCAGTCTGCCCGGTGTTTTGTTTTCTCATTTAGAGGGCAAACTCGAGGGTTTTGTAGTCATTTTTGGTCACGAAAGTTGTGAACAATTTTGTGAGCGTCTCACGTGGCCGTTTCAGTTCGGTTGGCGGAAACGGAACGAAACAAACAAACCCCCCAAGTATGACTAGGTGAGCTCTCTTCCAAGGCTTGCTTTGAGCGAAACCTGGCAGAGAGCAGCGATCCAAGCAGGCGGTGTGTTTTGAGAGCAAATAAGGAGCGAACTGGACGTCGTTTCATCTTACGTCGAGTTGGTCCTCGGGCTAGAATCGTTTCAAATGATGGCGGAAATTAATTGTCCCCTTTTTGCAAACCATCTCAAAAGACGCGGATGCCTTCGGTAGAGCTTTTCTGCGTCCCTTTTCGACCCACAAGAACACCATTGGCCGACCAAGTACGCAGTCTCCCACCCAAAAAGGGAGGAGCGTTCGAAGCGACTGAAGCTGGGAGTTTGCGAAATTAATTAAGCTCATTATCATTAACTCTCTCCGATGCGAGAGTGTGTGGCCTTCCGCGTTCCAGCATTTATGTAACCGACACCGTTAAATGTCGTCCCATGCGCATAAGCCCCCTCAAACCATACCGTGGTGGACAAGTTTTATGTGCCACCAGCGCCGAAGACAAATGCCAGAGATGAAGAAAATAAAGCGCGCCCTCCCACACCCCCTTGCACAGCCACTCTCTCACACACACACGCACTCACATACACAACGATCCGGGCGCGCCCGTAACCCATTTCGGCTTATACATATTTGCAATTTTTCGCACTTGGCAACACCCACAAATCAGCGCCCCGCCAGCACGAAGGGACGACTTTTTCCCGAGAATGCCCTTCCAGCTTCCCTGGGCCGGGTGGCAGTTTTCCACCCGCTAATGGGCCGCTAGGAAGCTGTGAGCTCACTGGCACGCGCCAGCCAGAACGGGACGGAACTGTGGTTCGCGTCGAGCGAGAAATTAAATAATTATTCCCATTGTTTCGCCCGGTTCGGGTGTTTCCGCACCCGCTCTGGCAGGCGCCTTCCGGTGGTGCCGAAGGGCCGAATAATTATGAAGGGGGAGTCCTTTCGCGGCCGGACTCGAGTGTATTTGGCACCCGAACGCAGCGCAGCGCAGAGACCGAGAGAAGCGCAAACAGAGCGAGTGAGCGCGAATCCTTCGCATCCTGCGAGAACACATCCGAAGGGTGGTATAGCACGGGCTGGGGGTCCTTCGCAAGGCTCAAAGCAAAAACAATACTCGCACACTAACACACGGACGGCGTGGTTCGGCTTTCGCGGGGGTGGTTCTGCGCAAGTGCGATCTTGGAAATCCCCATGCCTGGGGAAAATTGGCCAAGTGTCGTTATATACTGTTGTACAGCATACGTACACGCGGGACGCACCTACACACCCAAGCACACCCACTCACCGGTCGATTCTCATTAGCCAATGAACAAACGCGCTTCTAATTTTACACAAATGAGAAAAATCATACCCCCCCACGCGGGAGCGCGCGAATACGGCACGCAGGCCAAATGGTGGAGGCGCCTGGTTACTCGTAAGAGAGCGAACGAGAAGCAGCGACAATGTCGAGCGACACATACGCGCTCACGTGCGGGTGGTAGTGGGTGGTGGGTGACGGAGGACGCGCGCGAGCGTGGCTAAGTAGACTTTTAAGTAGCTTCGACGCTTCTTTTCTCCTCTTCTGTCCTGTTTTCGGTCGAAGGATGGTTTCTTTTTGGCGTCGTTTTTTTTTATGCTGTTTCCCTTTTTTGTTATTCATTTCCCCGAGGAAGGACCACTTCGGAGGAAACGCTTCGCGCGCACGCCCGTCGCACGTGAACGGGATCAACGGTGGGTGGAGGTGAGAGGGTGGTGCGCGAGAGGGGCCGAGGAGTTTAGCAGCCGTCTCATTGTGTCCTCATCAGCATAGCATTCGCGCGATGTTGCCCGTCGCCGTTCATTTCGTAAGAAATGACGGGGATCGAGCCGGGCTGGGTCTGGCCATGCGACCGTGCTGCCAGGTTTTATTGTGTTTTTACGTCAAAGTACTTTGTAGAAAGAGTTTTTTATAAATAATTTTTATTTAAATAAATAACCATAAATAATTAATATTCATGAAGATTTATTGCTACTCTTGAGTAAAAGGTGTAATATGCCTATTAAAAAACATTCGGATACTTCTTAAACATTATAGAACAACACGCCTTATGAATAAAAAAGCTATTCATTAAAATTCAGTCTCATTAAATCAATCCCAAAACTTCAAGTATGCAACAATTAAGGATTAATGGTAACGATTTTTATAAGTTCACTAGTGTAGTAATTAAAATAATTAATTAATTAATCTTTAATTATTCAATTTTCAAAATGATATTAACTGCTTAACAACAAATAAACTGATACCTTATACCTAATGACAAGCGCGAGTTATAAAATGCACCTACAAAAGCGAAATTATATTCGAAATAAGGAAAGTCATCGTCTCCGGTAATTTTCCAGCACTGCCGAGCGCACCCTCCCTGCCAAGGGCCGCGAAGGACCCGTGCACGAACGAAAGCAGCAGTAGCAGCGAGAAAAAAAAGGTAACAGTAAATATAACTCACCCCTATCGTTGGTGCCGTCCCAAGAAGGATGCTAGCGACGGGTCGGAAAACCCCTAGCGCCCAGGACGAGCACGCCACTCGGGCGTTTGTTTACCTTTTACGTAAATTCGTCCGCAGCTGTCTCGCTCACGCGCGCTCTCACACATTCAACCCGTCCGTGCGGAAGGGACGCTACACACAGGCACGACTACAATTAAAAGCTACCCTCTTAAATAGGGGTGCGATTCCGCGAGAGCGTGGATGCACAAACGTCATAAAAAAGAAGCATCAGATTCTATTCCACGCGTGAGAAAGAGAGAGAGAGTGAGCGAGTGAGTGAATGAGCGAAAACGAGAGAGAGAGAAAGGATCAAGGCAAGCGCCGGAAAAAGAGGGGTACATGTTTTTTTTTCGAAGATTTTTCCCCTCTCGATGTAACGCACACATTAACATGTCCTCTCCTCACCAGAACCCGGTCAGATGCATCGCCGGGAAAATCAACCCCTTCAGTGCGGAACGATCCCGCCGAGGGTGCGACGAAGCAGCAAGCCGCACACAAACGAGAGCGTTTCGTGTCCTTTTTTTTTTGCATTTCGAAATGCGTACGACAAGGTCCGCAAGCAAGCGAGAGCGAGAAAGGGCACGCGTGCAAATCGAACAGAGCAGGAAGGAAGGAGTATTTAATCGGCACGTGCCGGCTCGCTCTAACCACGGCACCGAGTACCGTTGCTGGAAAACGCACATTAGCGAAAACGTGACAAGCGAGCGAGAAAGCATTTTCCCCTGCCGAACCGGCGTACGGGTATGTGTGCCTGCCGACGTGTGTGCGCGCATATTTACTACCCCACGCGACTACCCCTGCGTGCGTTTGTGGGTGTGTGTGTGTGCGGGATGGTGCGCGCGAGAGCGAGAGAGCCGGCGCTTAATTTGCATATATTTTCTATATATGAAATAATTTTTCCTTTTAATATTTCCCACTCGGTGATAACTTCATTCTGGTGTGAAATAATTGCTCCGCGGTAACCGTTTTTACATCATTACGCCAGTCCACTTTGTTTATGCATGCATACGCGTAGCAGGCGGCGTCGGCAGCAGACGGTTCCTGGCAGCGCTGCTGCTGCTGCTGCTGCTGCTGCTTCTGCCGCTTAGGCAGGGCAGCAGTCGCAGCACCAGCAACAGCACCACCAGCGGTTGCAGCACCAGCAGCAGCAGTAGCGGTGGTGACGAATGGCACAGGTTGCTGCTGCTGCTGCTGCTGCTGCGGCAACGGTTGGTGTTGCCGTTGCTGCTGGTTTCCTTGGGAAAGGAAAAGCGCCGGAAAGTCGCCGGACCAGAGCTTCGGAGCAACCTCGCAACAGTTGCCAGCGAACCCGTCGATACAGGGCGGAGAACGGGTGCGGTCGCGGTGGACGAGCGTGCGTGGACGGTGTGCGTGTATCGGTGTGCGAGTGCCAGTGATCACCGGTCGGTCAGTGTGGTTTCGCGCGGAAAAAGGGTTGCGCTAGTCGGGGTGGAAACGGCCGCAAAAAAAAATCGCCATTTCCTTTCGGTGGCTCGCCAGTTGTCGGTGCGTTTGAATGTGCCGTGTGGGCTATGCGGGTTGCAGGTGTGCAAAAGGAAAACCAAAACAAACCAACCACTCGTCCTTTCGCGCACACCAGTGCGTGTCATGTGGAAATGTGGTCCGTTTTTCGCGTGCGGATTTTGTGTTTATCGACAAACGTGAACCCGTCCGCGAACAAGTGCATCAAAACGATCGAAACACCACTGACAGATGGAGTGATGGAAAGTTGGAAAAGTGACAACAACACCAACAACGCCGTGCGATCGTAGCAACCGCTGGTCAAGCTCTCATGACGTTTAACGAGTCCGTGGAAAAGAAAAGCCTCAACTCCCAATGATGACACCGTGGTTCGTTTCGTGCTTCAAAGTTCGATAAGTGTTCGATTTGGAACGATTTATTTTTTCGCAACCCAAAGCGAACTGTGTACGTCGGCTCCCTTTTGGCCCACAGGAACGATACCAACCCCACGATGGCACGTGTGTACGTGTGTGCGTCGCGTTGTGCGCTCCACAAAAAGTGTAAACAAACCGTGTCCAGTCCCGAGGATTCGAACGCACTCCGGTTCCGGTTTGCGTTTCCACGAGCCCCACGCGCTGAGGGTGGCAAGGATATGTGTGGCCGGACGCAATCGCCACACACGCCCGCGCGTGTGCATGTGTATGTGGTGTTCGCAGCGTGAATTTGCGGCACAGCTGTTTTCACAAAACACCGGGGAAAACTGCAGTTTTCCTAGCCCACTCAACAAACTCGCCTTCTTCACGTGATGCTTGATCCTTCGAAGGACACTTCCAACGTTGGCGGTATCGCTCATGCCATGGTGCTCACAAAATCCGGTTCGTTTCGGTAAGTGTCCCATTACGGTGTCCGTGTTCGGATCGTGCCAAGAACCGACGAGAGTGTGTTTTAAAAGCATCATCCCTAGCATACCCAACAACGTGTAGGGTTGTTGACGCAAGGCACGCAAACAGTCGCCCATCGGAAGGCGTTTTGTTCGGCGTATGGTAATTAGCCGTTCGACTATTGATTAAACAATGTTCCACACCATCGCCACCGCCCCGAGGGTGCATTTCCTGGTTCGTTGAACCTGCGAACGTGGGGTCAAAGCGGGCCTTCCTGGCTCATGAAGGACCGGTGGTGCGTAGCCGGGAACCGGTGTGCGTACGCCACATAGGGCTCGTTTCCGGTCTAAAAGCCATAGCCCGTCCGCCACCTGACGTGTTGCATCGAACCTGTTGTTTGGTGGGGGATCGTTTCGCGTGAACGGACCGCTTTAAACTTTGTGAAGTGGCTCACTTCGAAGCCAGGGTGCTCACGCCACACCGAAGGACCTCGCGTCGTAGAGTTGCTCCTTTCACGCCGCCTAGGTGATGCTATGTTTATTATGCTCCATAAAACCCACCCACGACCGCGGAATTGGACGTGCAGCAGTGTGCTCAAATTGGTGTATCCATGCGTACGAGCAATAATAATTATTATCGCATGAATATTTACATACCATACTTCTTTACGGCACTCTCTGGAGGTGGGAAAGACTCTGTTGCATAAAGCATTTTTTACTTGTATTATAATAGCAAAATAGTTTTGTATTTTGATTAATGTACTCTTTGGCGTCATAACTCAATTGTTTCAAACGTATCCTTTATGTGTTTATTTCTGTTTTAGAATACTTTTCACTGCAACCAACAAACAGCAACAGACCGATGTTAGAAGTTGATGAAACTACAATTTAGTCGGCTCACCAATTCGAATGGGCACATACAAGGTATGTTTGATAGAATGCGCATTTATTATTGTTCAAAGTTATGTTTTCCATTAAAAAAAAAACGTTTAACTGAAACATCGAACAGTTATTGCTATTGCAGTTTAAAACCATACGTCTGTGATATATAGTCTGAAAAAAAACGTATAAAATTCTAAAACAGTTAATGCCTTTTCCTTCAAATGGATACCTCAAAATTGATATAAATATGGCTTTTGTAAACATTGCAAAAACGAGCCGTTTTCGGGCCTAGTTTTTCTTCCGTTGTTATCTACAACCGTTTACCGATTATGGTAAACCAGCCAACGAATAGTTGTGGTCTTTGCCCGGCAATGTGTTTGCATTCTAACTGTGCGTTCAACCATCACGAAACGTGCCGAGCAATCAAAGACATGTGGTCCGGCCATTCACAAAAGCCGCTCACGGAACTTCCCAAAAGTCCCCATTTCCCGTGGTCAAACGGCAATATTTTCCCTCCTAAAAACATTCCCTCGGCATCCTCTCAGATAGTTGTTGGGGGAGAGAAAAAACAAAATCGACAGCGAAAAACGGCCTGTTCACTCAGATCGCGACGCTGCCGATGATCCTTTGACGGAAGCAAAAGGAAGCTGAGGCATCAAACTTACGATGAGCAAAAAAAAATCCTCCCCAGCAACCGACACCCATTCGGCATCCGGCACATTCCTGCGTTGGAAAACCGGGGGCTTACTCGGGGAGTAAAATTTTGGTCAAAATCATCGTGTCTGCGTGAGCGGCGAAGGTCAAGGTTTTTGTGATACACAACGGCGAGCATTCCGTGACGTCCGCCTTCGTCATCGAATCCTGTGGTGCCTTCTTCGCCAGCACCGGTCTCGACGCAAGGGCTTACCGAGGAGGAGATACAATAACATAAAAATAGCGCATACCGTCCGCCGGGTCCAGTTTGTGGACCCCGTGGTGTCCGGTTGTGGGTCAACGATGGCTCACGATTTGTGTATGTCGACCTTCTCACCAGCTGCCCATCGGTGGGTGGTTAGTAACGCTCGAGAGGTCCTGGTTTACACGGCTCTCAGTGAACAAGTGAAAGGGCACATCCTCGTTAATCAAAATCACGAGCACATGGGCGTGGGAGAGGAAATCAATTTGACCCAAGAAGGGTGCATCTTCGCGTAAGGTCTTTTGGTTATGGTCGCTTTTCCTATTGGAGCCCATTTTCTGTTGGCATTTGAACCATAAATTTTATTTCATCTCTTTACCGCACGTGCAAAAGTCGCATAGGTCGTTCGGACGTCTGTCCAACGAATTCGAATTAAATACTGTTCCCATCGAGCAAAGAACTCTCATTAACGTAATTGAAGCTGTTTCCAAACGGCACTAACAAAACGCCACCATTCGATCGGAAACGCCCATCTTCAGCACCAACGCTAAGGATGCGTCAACACCTTCCCCACGCTCGAGAAGCCGTCCAAATGTTCAGCACGTTTTTCGGACGTAAGGCGCACGGAAAGCGGGCGAGATTTTAGCATAATTTCATTCCATCCAACCACCCAGTGGGTCCTTCCGTCCGCACGAGGAAGCACACAGTTCGGCGCACTAGTTATGGGCCACATCCTTAATCTCTCGTCCTTTTTGCCGGTGCTACCATCGTCCCGCTTTGCTTTGCTTTGCTCACTAACGATGCGAGGGTGGCTAAGGACGAGAAGCATGAACGCGCCAGCGTGGACACAAAAGCCCCATTCGGAAAGCCATCTCGGAATATCCATCCCACCGTTTGCCATTGTCCTCCTTCGGTATCCATCGGAATCCACTCATTTTCCTTTCCCGGTGGTGCCACCAACAAAAAGAAAACCAGAAAAAAGGTCGTCCTGTTCTGACTCCCACTCCTCGTTTTATTTCTTGACTTTTCTCGCTCGCATTCACGTGTGTGTCTTTCCTTTTCGTACATTACATTATCCTCAACGTTCACACACACACACACACTCGTTGGCACTCACACAAAGAGCGAGGCCCGCTCGTCATTAACATTTTCCAATTCCAATTTTCCAACAGCTTCACCCCCCACGGTCGCCCCATCGACACCACCACCACCACCATCACCTTCGTTCGATTTCATCCGTGGGAGACAATATACATAAATTCATGTATGCTATTTTCTGTAAGCGCGCGCGCGAAATCGCGTCCCCACATGTGGGTGCACGTGGGTGGTGTTGGCGGGTTGTGCCAGTGGGGTTCGGGGAAGGCTTAGCCCATAAGCATATTCCGCGCGTTCTCCGCCCGACCGAAGGGCACCACCCATTAAGATCGTGTAAACGTGCACCGTCGTTTCGCTGTCACCGGTGGCTTGTGGGGTGGAGCGGGAAGGTGGCAATGGTGGGAGGGGGTGGCACACGTACGAAACTTTCTCGCGCACACTTCACGTACGTGTGACATTCCGTCGAGCAGCAGAACGCTGAAGTAGAAAAAAGAAGTGAAAGAGAGAGAGAGAGAACACTAGAGAAAGAGAAAGGTAAAGGATATGTGAAGGGAACCCTTAACCAGGGGTAGCCCGAAGGGGGTCCCGGGAGATGGAGAAAATCAACATTTCCTTCGTGCTGCCGCGAGTGTGTGTGTGTGTGTGTATGAATTTCCTTTTTTTTACTTTTTACTTACTTTGCTTCTTGAGATCCTTGTTATTTCCATTCCCGTTCCTCGCGACGCTGTACTTTTTTTTCCTCAATTTCACCCGGCGCATGCCGTAGTTAGCTCCCCACATATGTACACCGATGGTACCTCGTTCTCACCTCTCCACCCACTCACCCCTTGCTAATGCACGATCGTTCTCTCGCTCTTTCTCTCTCTCTCTCTGTTTTCCTCTCGGCGTCTTATTAATAAATTCGGACGAGTAAAAATCCAACCGAGAGGCGCGCGTTCCGAAAGAAAGCTTGGGGACAACAAAAAAAAAAGAACTAGGACTAAAACACCAACAACAGCTACAAAAATGCGACATCGGTGATGTGTTTAGCGAGCGAGCGAACGAGCGACTGAGCGAGACGGCAAGTGGCCAAGATGAAAAGCGCCATCCACCCACACCCAGCATCCCTGCTCATATGAAGCAGCGTGTATGTGTGGTTGTGTGGTACACTTTTTTATCCTGTTCGTTCCTTCCTTTTTTTCCCATTTCCCGATGAAAAACCCACCCAGCGGGCGATGGTGGAGCCGAACGTCGTTAGAAATATCAAATACCGTTCCAACACACTCACGCGAATCCTTGCTCGCTCATGTACATATCTTCATCTCGTCTCATCATCAGCTAATCTCTCGCAGCTCTTTCTCTCTCGCTCTCTCTCTCTCTTTCGTTCTGGTATGCCTCTCGCTCACACAGCTCCTTCGCACAGCTTCAGGACGAAAGAATTCTCCCCTGGTGGTGGCGAAAATACATTAGTGAAAGCGGGCAGGATGGGGTTGTTGGCACGAAAATGCAAAGAAAATTACATATCCGTGTGTTGCGTGAAGGATAAAAAAAACAGACACACACGCATTCGCGCTTAACTTCTTATTCATCTCTTTCTCACTTTTATTCTCTCTCTCTTGCATTTCACACCGACCAACAATTGGTACGGCAGGATATAAGGAAATGGTTTTCGCATACGAGCTGCACATAATTAAATGGTACCGGTTTAAAATCACCGCCTCCTTAGATTGGTCGGTATCGGTGTTTCGAATTGTGACGTTTAAAAAAATGCACTCAAATTGCATTCACTGCATGTTGCTTCATTCAACGTGCGCAATTTGAATCTCCCGAGAGGGTGTATGAGGTTTTCTTCCCAGCGATCGAATTGCAAAGCTCCTTCCGTCTTGGTGCCAGCGACGGTAGATGAAGCTGTGTATGACAAAATGTGTGATTTGCATTTTACTTGATTGAATTTTTCATCCACTTCCCATCCCAAGGAAGGCGAGTAACGAATGCGAATGTCAAAAATGACGCTGACGTTGAATATTGTCTACAAGTCGCCGTCGAGCAGCGAGTGTAAACATATGAAAAATGATACTCAATAAAAAAAAAGGATGCCAAATGATTTTTTTTCCTCAGAGTACACCATCCGCCATGGATGAATGTGTATTATATGAAACATAACACTACATATTACATGAGTTTCCGCTCCAACCGGTCTCTATTTATTGTTTTCAAAGCTCCCAAAGGCATTCTTTTGGTGTTCATATGAAACCTCTCAGCGTTGCTTGGTAAAATATTTTTCGCTCATGCAAATTTGTCCTACGCAGACGACAAATTTGCAGCTCTTGCAGAATGCATTGGAAAGCACAATACCGAGCGATGCATGGCGTCGAGGCAAGGGAGCAAAAGGGAGAGAAATATTCTACTCTATAATAAAAAAAAAGAACCCAAAGCGGCACCGGGTGGAGAGACTCGAACTCGTAAGGACATTGACGTTGCGCTCACAGGACCCCGTGTTTTGAGGGATGGCTTTTTCCTGGTATGGTGTTTTTTTTGCCTTTCGTCTTCCAGGCCATAGCGGGTTGGCGGTCGTGCTCTCCTAGTGGTTCCTCATTTCCTTAAAATCTGTCCCACAGTCGGGTGCGCTTTTTTCCCCATCACCGGCATGGATTTCCCCAACGTGGCGCGTCCCAACGAAAAAGGGGAACACGTCGTGCACCAAAAAACGTCCTGTTTCGTGGTACCGAGAGAGAAAGCAAAACCCGTGGGCTCGTGTGCATGTGAGCAAGAGTGTGGAGAAATGAAGGGCGAAAAAAAACGGTATAATACCACACTCACTCACCACGCGAGTGCATGTAATGATAAGCGGGAGCGATAGAGACCGCGTGCGAGATGGAGCTCGGAACACTGAAAAAAGGACGCGCTGTCGGAAGGCAGGATGGATCTCGGGGAAAAACATAAAACCAACCACCACAGACGCACGGCCTGAGCACGATTAAATACTATCGTTCACTCTCTCTCTCTCTCTCTCTTGACGCGAGCTCAGCTTCGTCGTCCTTATGCGCGCGCGATGTAATCATAATTACATAAACAATCTTGCGCTTATCATTGGTGTTTATTACGATCCGCATACGCGCGACAGTGGTGGTAGTGACGCATATCCTTGCCGCTGGTAGTCGCTAGTAGTGGTGGATCCTTCGCCGAAGTAAATGAGCCCGAAATGAGCCCAGGGGATGGTTTGTGCGGGAGGTGGAAAAAAGCTCGCTCTCTCACACCTACGGGGAGTACATACGCGGACGGTGGTAAGGCAAGGAGTCGGTTTCACATGTGTGTGGAAGTTCGCGAAATTTGATTTCGCAAAATATGAAAATCAGGCCACATACCGCGCCGATGCTGCGCGTTGTAATTGGTCGCTCGTAACCCAGGCATCGGGAAAACCGTTGCTCGGGCGGGGGGAAAATCCCGACCCTGTGATGCCGGAAATGAAAACGGGGTGGCGATGGTAAGAGTGTGTGTTGGAAATGGCTCGTTTTTTGTCGTATGTACTAAACACCGACGTGTCGTTGGAAAGTGTTGGGATGGTTTTTAAGTTGCTTTAGCGGTTGCTGGACAGGAGGAGCCTTAATTGCATATGAAAAAAATGAAAGAAAATGCGCCATCAAGGTTTTCTAATTGTAATCTATTTGCTGGACAAAATTTTTCGTTGAAAAATCAAACAGGTGTAAGAAAGCAGGATGGATATAGACTATATGTAATTCCAAGCCCATAACACTGAAGAGGATTGTGATTGAATGAATATATTTTCATGCTGAATATTTTCATTAAATGTGCAAAAAAATGATTTTAGAAGAATTTGATTTCCTGTAAATCGGTATCAATCATCATCAACCCACTGATTTGTAATTATATATGAATTATATAGCAAAAAGATCATGCAAAATTTTGCTGTAATTATTATGCACCCATAATCGTACTAATAATAATTTCAACAACGATAGCATTAAATCGACTTTCATAAACAATGTCTTGGGTAATACACGAAAAGAAATGATTGAGCGAAGTCAAACAATGCAAGCTAGTGCCATAACGCCACCCTTCAGCAAAACACACTTGGGCCGAACCGTTCAATTTCAATCGATAATTTCTCCATCCGCGTTCGGTGGTAGTTGTAATTGCTGCCTGTCGAGACAATGTTGCTGGCTGCGCCGTATATTTTTATATACATTTTTATCATCTACGGTACCCCGAAAGGACACGGTGAAGCAGCGCGCGGACCAGCCATGAGAAGGAGGGAAAAAAACACCACGAATCCAAGCAAAAGTAGAGTAAAATAAAAAGCAAAAACACTCGGGCGCGAATCGCGCCCGTGTATGCTTTCACATTTTTTATTCCCCTGTGCCTTTCCCGCCGGAACGGTTCGTCGCCCTGCGCCAGCGGCACTTCTCTTCACCTCACGTCCAGCGCCTAACGATTCATCGTCGTATTTTTCATCTTCGATTCCTTCCGAATCAGTTTCCACCATCGGCCCGCGGTTCCTCTCGTCACAGGCCGCAATGCCGGCAGCATCCGGTGAAAAGCGTAGCGTGGCAGGATTTTCTTGCACCGCTCTCCCAACGTTGCAATTCGGAGGAGGGGGTGGAAAAATGACGAAAAAAAACTGCCAACTTTTCCGCCAATCTCTCCAACTCGCCCGCCTCAAGCGGCATCGTCACCTACCGCGGCCGGGCTCGAGCGCTGGTGGCCGTAATTTATTGCATATATAATGCGAATGTGCGAGTGTGTTGCTCGGCGATGGTGGCGGTTTCGTGGGAGTTAGGCGCTCGAGGAAGTACGGCCGTGTGGAGAGAAGAAAACAAAAAAAAATCTGCAAAAAGGACCTCTAGCATCGCGAGGAGTCAGCTCGCGTGCTCAGAGGGAGAACGGAATACGAACTAAAAAAGAGAATACACTGATCTCCCGAAGCGCAACAACGGTGGCGGGCGAAATACGACGACGACGACGACGGCGAACCTTAAAAATAAGACAAGGGCAGCGAAAGATGCTGGCAAATGGATGAATTTAATGGGGTGAGTCGTGTCCCCCTTGCTAGCCGTGCGCTGATGGCGAAGGTGGACGAGAAAATGAACCGAAGCAGGCCGGTGATGGTGAGCGTGCGAGCGAGAGAGACCCATTGTAAATGAGAAAGAGAGCGAAAGAGAAAGCCAGCGAGAGTGAGAAGGCATGCTGCTGACGGCGGTTTGCTAGAGCGAAAGCATCGGGCTAAAAAGGACTCGGTGGGGGAAAAAAACCGGCAAATGTCGAGGGGCTGTCGAGAATGTTGCCGAGGGTAGAAGAATATAAAAAAGGACCATGGGACGGTAAAAATCGATACCACGAGCTGACGGGGAGGGTTGAAAAATGAAAGGAAAAAAAATCTCACCCCTCAGTAGGCGCCGGGGAATGAGCGAGGTGGATTCTAAAGGCAAGCAATAGAGAGAAAGAAAGAAAGAGAGAGAGAGAGAGGGAGAGTGAGCGAGAACGAGAGAGAAACATCTTCCTCGCATATGTATGCGACCGTGGGGGTGGGATGTGGGTGGTGGAAAAACAAAGATGAGAAGCATTTGAAGCATTTGAGGCAGCCTCTGATGAGAGGAAAATGCGAGGAAAGTTTTAAGGAGCGAAGAAACGGGACAAAAGCACTGCACGAGAGATTAATGGAGTGGTGGTGGAGGAGGGGGTTGGATGGTGGGGGGGAATTCAGACGAGAGCCTTTGCAAAAAAAAACTACACCCGGCAGACAACGTTGGCACAGTGAGAGAAAAGAAACCTCGAAGAAATCATACGCAGAACAACTCGAAAGCAGCAAGAGCAGTAAAGTTTAATAAGGGATCGGAGCTCGGGGTTTTTTTTTCGTCCTTTCCAACGGAGGGAAACCCACTGCCGACTGCATCCTGGCGGAGGGTGTGGGTGGTCTGGGGCGAGGACTTTTCCTGCACACAAACAACCGAGCACGTGCATACACACATACACTGTTTTAAGGAAAAGTACATACTTTATACTTTAGCGCGGCTCTAAGAAGGGTACAAAATGTTGCAGCCGTTCTTATGAGCGTTCGTGCGGGTTTGCATATATTTCTTTTCACCGCCCAGCCGGGAAAGCAAAAGCTGAAAAGAAAAAAAAACGTTGCCCGCCTTGGCGCACGTGTGAAAAATGTGCACAGTATTTAAATGAGATGTATTCTTAATGAAAATATATTTCAACTGGATATACCATCGTTTTTTTGGGGGGTCTTTTGGGGGACCAAAGAGGTTGCTTGAGCAAACTTGCATTTTATACTGCACAAAACGGTTGCTTTAAAAGTAGAATATGGGATGTCTTGCATGAGAAGAGCTTAGAAACAATTTCACAACTAAATGAATGCTTGAAAACTGGTCTTTTGACGGCCATCTCTGCGCAATTCCTTTAAAAGACGTTCTTAACTGCTTTAGATGGCAACGAGCTTAAAGTAAGCGATTGATCTCCAACTCTTCCCATCGCAAATTGAGATATTCAAAAGCAAACAGACATTGTAGATGGCTACCTACAGCCCGCAGTGACCATTGTCAGAAAATGCAAAGAATGCCCGTCCGTGTGAAATCACTTCCGCGGAAAATCACCACTCCCAGCGGGTGGAAAAGCCGTCGGAGAACCCACCGATGCGATGGCAGCAAAAACATAAACGCCAACCACGGTGCGCCACACGGTGAATCGTAAAAATTTACAACGATCGGTAACCATCGCCCGGTTTCGGCAGGTGGTGGGCAGTTCGAGGCTATCGTGCGAGGACCAGAGGACAAGAGACCTGGAGCGGTTGGACATGGATGATAAGAACGACAACCCAACGCTGGGACCGGTATCCTCGCCATCAGGGGACCGGAAGGTGGCTGCCGAAATGGATGAATGAAATTGCGATGGTCAGGATGGCGAGCGAGAGAGTGTGTGTATGTGTCTCTGTGTGTGTGGGGGTTTTTTTTTGGCTTCGTTTTTTTTCGCTGCCATTTTCCGCCTCCTGACGAAGGATGTTTTCAGCCCGACCCGGCGTTTGCCGGCATCCTTCGGTTAGACCGGGTGGTGAGGGTTCACTTCGCCGGCGTTGAAAGGACATTCGCCGTACAAGGCGCACGCTGCAAGTACGATTTTCCGGCTTGTGACTTGAGCTGCCATCGCTGGTTGAATGAGCCCGAACGAACGCAAGCGGTACGTATTGTTTCTCGGCACTTGCGTTCGCTGACAAATGGTGATGCATGTTTGCAATGCCGATCGCATTATGCTGTACCTGATTAGGGAACAAACTAGACAAAAGGGTTGATCAATAGGCTTGAGAGATCGTTCACCCCACGGTTAAACCATTAAGGGAGCATTTCATTGTGGCGGTTTTAACGTCCCGGATTCCAGCTCAACTTAACACGTCGTAATCACTGAAACGACCCCCGGAGAAAGTCCTTCACTGCTCGAAGGGCCCATTTAATTGTTCCCATCCGCTAGGGCAGCGTGTGAACGCCTCCACTTTCGTGTCCCACTCCCAATCTCCGCGAACAAAACTGTACGATTGTGTAGCAATAAAGATAAGCAACACGCAAAGTTCATGTTCCCGGCGCTGGGAGCGTGTAAGAGGTTTGCCTGTTTTTTTTTGTGCCCCCGGCTCTGGGGGTATTTTTACCGGGACCTTTTGATCCGCTGTTGTTTTTTTTTTCCTTTTTCCTGCTACTTCTTCTTTCTTTTCCCTCTGTGACTTTTCCGTTCTTTCAACGCGTGACCGACTGCTCTCCTGGTTCGTTTTTTTCGGTGTCGTAGTATTCGCCACGCCACGGTCACCTTTTCTTTTTTGCGAGCCGCCCGAGGGATCGCTTGTTGTTCTTACCACTCGACCAGCTGGACAAAACGCTCATTTCCTCCCGCACCTCACGCTAACCCCGAGGGGCGGAAAATCGGAACCGGACCTTGAAGCGATTTTCCGTGTTGTTATTTCGGTTGCGTTTGCGTCGTGTCGCGTCGCCTCCCGGCTTTGCCGGCCGAAAATAACAACCACGTGACAGGCACAGGACGGACAGATAAACATCGACGAAAGGGCCTCATCCTAGCCGGCCTCGCGTGGAGGATGGTTTGAGGTAGAAAAAGGGGCGTCTTGGTCTGTTGGCACCGGGTGGGAATGGTGACGCTGCCCGCTGGTCACTCTCGAGACTCTCGGAGGACTCTGCCGAGGGTTTTGTTTGGGTTCGAGAGGAGTGTTTTGTTCTCGCTTGCCGTGGCGTGCCGTCTGTTTGGAGGTGTGTGTGTGTGTTTGTATGTGTTTTTTATCTTCTGCTTCTTCCTTTTTTTTCTTTGCCAACCCCAACGAAGCACTTATCTTCAAGTTCGGCTCCCTGTTGGGTGCGCTTTCCCTAGGCGTACGAAATGTTGCGGCTTTCGGCGAGAACTTCATCTCCCGCCGAAGGTCCTTCGCCGGGCCACTGCGGCTGATGTGGAACATGTTTTTACCGGTCACCGGTTGTTTTTTTCTTTCTGCGTCTGTTTTCCTGCGTGTGCCGGACTGTGTTTGTCTTTAGCACCACGGAACATTGCTACGACACTGCGGTCATCGTGCCGGCAAGGGGCTAAATGAGGGCAACTTTTTACACCTACACCCTCCGGTGAAGTGTGTTGATTTGGGTGTTTGTTTTGCTTGTTTTGCCGGTGATTTTTCTCAACGCGGATTCTGGTGGGTGATGTGAGAATCCTACGGTATACTTTTAGAACTTGTGCTCACACTGTAAACGATACAGTCTAATTTATGGAAATTAAAATATTCATGTGGTGCTTATAAACGAAAATAGAAGGTATGAAATAGAATCATCGAGAAACTTTGAAAATTTGTATAGTTATTCTTGTTTGAACATATGCAGCAAGAGTTAATTTAAGAAACAAAGAACTCAAACTAAAAAAGAAAACAGATTACATATCCATTATTTCCTTACGACAATTTACACCAATGTAATGTGCTAATCGTCTAACAAGACTTTCTCACTGTTTTAAAGTGTAAAAAGTGCGCACAACAGGATTATCACTTTCCAAACGCATGAAAAGTCGCCGACAGTTGTCACGTTCATCACTCCTTCCAGGGTAGGGTCCTTGCCGTGTCTGCTGACCACTAGACGAGCGCGTGTCCCCGAATTCACCCTTCCCGCAGTGTAACGAGACCGTCACGCATGCATAAATATGATTCTAATTAAAATAATAATCCAACCCTTTAAACGACCGGCGTTTCTGCTTACCGTTGATCATCCCCTCGAGCAATATGCTCGTTTGCCGCGATGCCACGAGCCAAAAAAGGGGTAAATAATCTCGCGAACCTAGCAAAAGGGGAAGCAATCCCTGCGAAGGTCCACTGGATGGCAAAACGGCACGCCACCCTGTTAAAAGGTTACACCAGTGAGTGAGAAAATCTTGCTACACTAATCAAGATCCCCTTTTACGCTTTCCTTGACCGTGCTCGGTCGAGAACAAAAGGGCAACCCTTTCGGAGCTGGGGCGAGGGAAAAGAGAATTAAGCAAATTACACACAATTAATATTCTCGTCGAGCAAAAAAAAAGGCGTCCATCACCCTCCGGCGGAAGTGAATTCCGTCTCGGTATACTTCTCATTACACTGGCGCCACTGCGGACGACTTCCGTTTTATTCCTTCGCTTAAAGCGAAGGGTTCGCGCAAGGTTAATAAGCCAAGTGTTGCGGCCACGAGCCGCCAGAGATTTTGGCCGGCAACCCAGAACGGGTTCACAACACTGGTGTGAGGGATGCAATGGCCATGAATAAATTATCGCCCATCAACACCGCCACCCGCCCGAAAGGGTTCGGTGTAAAATCTGCGCCGTAATTTGTAAATCTGTTCAAGCGATCCGCTTCACAGGGCTATTGTTTGCGAGCTGGGAAACCAACCCAGGAGTGGGTGGACTTGAGCCGTTTTGTGGTTTTCGCATTCGGAATTCTTGGCTCCGTTTTTTACGTTTCACGCCATTCACGGATGATAGAGCGACTCAGCCGCGTTTGCTCATTTTCGGGTGCCGATCCCAGCCGAGGGCGGTTTTGGGTAGCCCTTTTTAATCATTTCTAGATTCCTTGAAGTCGGTTCGATTGCCGGCTTCGGGGATGATGGCAATCACCGGCCGTAAAGTGACTTGTTTGCCGGTTTGGGAAGATCAAAGAACCACACCGATTTCGGGGAACGAACATTCAATTGTGTGTTTCAATTGATTTGTTACATCTACGTTGGGGTTTGCCTTGAGAATGCCATCCTCGCCCGTTCAATTCCTTGCCGGTGGTTGGATTCGAAATAGCAAAATGGAAAAGTTTTAAATACGCTTGCGAACTACTACGTAGCATAGGAATGAAAAAAAAAGTTCTGCAACTCAGTGCAACAAAAGGCTGAGAATTCAACAATTATAGTTGTGGAGAAATTATGCGTCTTGTTGCAAAAATTCACTTAAAATAATAAATCCTAAAGGTGAAATACGTTTTTCAATACAATCTTTCGTTGAAACAAATCGCAGCACGCAGCAAAAACAAATGCAAATGCTGCTTCTCCTTGTTTGCTTATGAATACTAAAACCAATTTCGCGTCACCAGCACACGGTAGCAGTTAGCGAAAATGTAAAACAATCCTCCCACCTCCCTACAGAAAAGCTCCCAAACACCCACGCGATAGTTCCGCTCCTCCACCTAAGCTCCAGCATTCCTGCTCTGCTTTGGGAGCCGTGTCGCGGACGAAACAGGACTGCCATTTACACTCCGTTCGGTGCCGGTTTTCCCGGGTGTTCTTTTTTTTTCGTATATTTCCCGCGGCCCCGCCGAATGGCATTTTCATCAAAGTCGAAAAATCCAATTTCGTAGCCCTTTAGCATACATCCGCGACTCGCCACACCACACCACGCGCTCCGGAAGATCGTCCTTCGCCATGCGAAACGTTTTTCAAACCCCCGAAGAGGGTTAGCGTGGGATGTTACTCCTGTTTTTTTTTTGGCTTGCTGGCCCAACCTCCCTCTCTGCTAATGGAACCGTGCTGGTACCTTTATTTGGCTTGTCTTTTTTCGGCCAGCAGCGAAGCTTTTCCGGCTGGAGAAAGTAATAATAAATAAGCCCCTTCGTTTCGCTACCGTTCCTTTTTCGCTCTCATTCTCACTCTCTTTCACTCACTCCGGCGTGTCACGGTCCCCGAAAATTGTATCTCGCAGCGTTGCATCCCACCGCCGAACCAGCGGTGCATTACGATGCAATTCGACAAGCGATTTGTTTCGTTTCTCATCCATTCGTTTCCCTGAGACCGGACACCTTTCGAGCGCCCGCGAGCCGGGGATTTCTTTTTTAATTTTCCCATCCTTCTTTCTCGGGCCCCGTGGCGGGAGTGGTGATGAAAATTCGGTCCCTTCCTTCCACCCAAACCACCCGCGTGGAATTTCTCGTTAGAAAACTGCTGAAAAACGATAAACTTTCCACAAAACTCGCGTTCGACCCCGTTCCGTGAAGCCAATCCGAACGCCGACACCGAGGAAAGGATAATTTATTACATTTTATTTATTTTATTTCAGTCTCTTTCGTCCGGCGTGTTCCTTGCTTTTTTTTGCTTCCTCCGCTTTTGGACAACATTTGTTCGTGCTGCTTTTATTTATCTCTCTCTCTTTCTCGCTCACAGCATGTTTTCCATTGCTCCCGTATTCGGTTTGCAAACTTGTACCGAACGAAGTTGGCTGTGTGCGCTTGTTTTCTTTCACTTTCCAATCCCACCGTTCCAACGCCTACTAGGAAAAAGGACACGGACCCCCCCCCCTGAAAGATGGGCATACAGGGTGCACTTTCCTTTCTTCGCCACCCACCGATTCTGATTGCAATCGGTACGAGGCGCAAGGGTCGCTTCATTACTGCATTTTCCGAGTAATGCGCTTCTCTCCACCCTCGCTCGAGCGCTAGCTGTCGGCGAAGCAAAACTCCATCAGTTTCTTTGTCTTGGCGCGCGTTTGATGCTTTCCATCATATTACCACCACCCGGGGCCCGTACGGTGTTGGCTGCAAGAAAATGCCACCCGGTTTCTCCAGGCGCGTTCGAGGCGAACTCGCTCCGTTTTCCGCATGCATTCGCCTACATGTGAAAGTGCATAATAAGCTTCGCCTTGACACCCGACCCGAGCAGGGGACGGTGCGAGTGCACCACAACACCCAGCCCACCGAGCGGGGTCAATGTTTATGCAGGAAATAATGCAGGATTATTATTGCCTTTATTATTACACGTATCGCGTGCGTTTTGCACACTCGCGTTACGCCAAGCGGTGGAAGACCTGTCCCGTGGTTGTTGTTCCTGGCCCCGATTGATCCCTGTAAACAGTGGCTCACTTTTCCAGACAGATACCTACCCGGGGAGTGGGCCGATGCACCTGCAGTAGATGCACCAAAGCGCGTACGGGTGGTTATGGAAGGTGAGTGCAACAGCAGCACAATGCACCGGCCGCTCTTGCTTTACGACGAGTAATTTACTTTCTATGCACCGGTGAAAACGCGAGAGAGAGAGAGAGAGAGAGAGAGAGAAAGAGAAAGCGAATGGCATTTGTTTTCCTTGTTGCATCATAATCCCGAGACCCGAGAAGCGCTCGTAAACGATGGAAATCGATACGCTTTTTGATAGAAATCTAAATGAACTGCATACATTGGATGCATTTCGCGGTGCAACGGCCGTGGACTGGCATCGGGGGTGGATGGGGGAGGCAGAAATGATGTGTGCTAAATTCGTTCGTTTATTATTATTGCGCTTCCTTGGCGGGATTTTTGGGCGGGTTCGTTCCAAAAGGACGGCGCTGCAACGGGCGCAAGCAAAGACTGAAGAAGCATTGCATAAATTGACGTTATTTATGTCAGTCATTTTTATTCCTGCTGCATCGGGACGCCAGGGAAGGCCACGGGTGGAATGGCCATTTCCCATGCACCAAAAACCCCAGGGCACAAGCTAGGTTGCCCTATGTGTGGGTATGCTTTGCTCTCCTTCGATTCCCTGCTGCTGCTCCTTGTGCACCAAGACAGGATGCATACATTTTCGTGGCGTTGTTGAGGTGTTTTTTGCGTTCCGCCCAAAAAGGCCGTGATTGCCTGGGTGCGAGGGCTACGGGACGTTTAGCCCCACGAGGTCTACAATGTTACGAACACCTTGGGAGGAATTCACTTAGTGGGCTAATTTTTATTATGATGGTAAAACGAAGGTCGACCAGTCTGTGTGGTGTAGTGGTGGGAAAACATTTTCCTCGCTCGCGAGGTCTTACAGGAGAATCATGTAACGGTTGGGTTATTGCGTCGAAATTTGTCTTCTATTTTACCCAGCGCATTGCACATTGTTTCTACAGCTAGAAAATTAATTTATAAATAATCGAAACTAGATATGGAAGCAGAATTTAGTTATCTTTTTGTTTCAGCAACAAAAGGGCCCTATTTCATGTTTCAGTCGATAAAAAATTCCATTAGTACGTTCATTAAGCAGACGGTCAATAAACCTCGACGACTGAATAATTCACCCACACATATCGCCATCGAGATGTTCCATTTTCCTTTTTGGCTTATTGTTTTGTTTTTCCGCCGCACAGTTTCAAAAGCCATCCCTTTTTTTCCCCTTATCGAAACCGAACTAGTTTGATCCACCACGACGCGTCCGTAGTCCCTAGCAAAAAGTAAGGAACAACGCGCCGAAACTCCCTCGAGGCGCCAGGATCGATACCGCAAATCCAACCACAGAGCCACACACGTGTGCGCACGCACGGTGCGTCGCGTAAATCCAATTAAAAATTATTTATGGATTATGAGCCACCATAAAACGGGGCCATAAAACCGGCCCGCCCGGGCAGCATAAGGTCTCGGCGAAACCCATCCACCGGAATGGCGCCAAAATGAGCGGGAGAAATTTTCCATCCAAAGATGGCGCGTCTTCCGTCCTCGTGGAAGCGATAAAAAACAATCACGAAGCTGCACCGGCACTCCAATTAGGCGCAATTTTTTCCCGATGATGCCAGCACATTGCAGCTTTTGGGGTACGGGGTTTTCGGAAAGAAGAAGGGCGAGTTCTTCGAAAACGAGAGTTTCTAAGATCTTTTCCGCTGATGATGCACGCGCCAGAGTCCGATTCAAAGAGCGGAGGAATTCAGGACTCGGCCCTGTTGGTAACGAACTTTGGCCGACATCGCCAAGGACGACTCGGGAAAGCGGTCCTTCCGGGGTAGTTATAGGATTGGCGTCCTTCGTGGGCCGTCCCATTGGCCGGACACGTGTGTGTGTGTGTGTGGGTGGGTACGAATGTGTCTGTCTTGTTTCTCCCGCCCGTATGTTCGCCCACCACCCACCGTAATAATGCCGTAATCATGTCGGTACAATGAACTGGAAAAGGCTCCATACGTATCATTTTCATTTGGGAAGATGTAATGAGATTTTTTTCACCACCGGCTCCCGTTTGCCTTTATCTCTCTCTCTCTCTTTCTCTTTCCTCTTGTTTTGGTCGAATCGAAAGTTGGAGCGTATAAAAAAATGTTGCCCAAATCCTTTTATTCGATGGCCCACGTTCAATGAAGACGCGCGGTCTCGGGAAACCTGGGGCATATTTTGGGGTGCTCAGTGCCGAATGCAGTTTTCTTTTTTATTCATTTTCATCCAATAGACCTCCCACCGTACGCTCGGACCCGCTTTCACCGGCTATCCATTCGAAAAAAATGTAAAGGCGAACCACGGGCCCGACCGCACGGTCGGGTAGATTTGAATGAAGGAAAAATTTGAATTTGATGAGGATTTTTCTAGCGCTTTTATTTGTGATTTTTCGTGTGTTTTATTCGTGCTTCTTTTTTTTTCTCTCTCTCTCTCTTTCTTCAATGTATGTACAAAATGTTTGTTTTTTTTGCGTTCACAAAACGTGTGTAAAAAGGTCGGGTGGAGTTTAATCCCCGCTATAATGCTTTATTTGTAGCCAGCGGGTCGTGAAGTGATTCGACCTGCGAATCATTCTGATGGAAATCTTATTGATGTTTTTGTACCGTGGCCTGAATGAACTTTCCATTCGCAGCTCGAAATGACGAGTGTTTTTAATGCGTAGAAATGGTTTTTAATTTTTGTTTTGTTCGACCAAATTTTTGCTATCACTTCCACCGACGTGGTTTTTACGTTCTTCCTCTGCTGACTTCTGTTATGATAAATGCACCCTTTTTTCCACTAGAACCTCACTAATCATGACACGGGCACCCTTTTTCAAATCGGATGCTGAAATTCGATCGAACTTGCACGACTCGAATTCGCTAATTTTGCTGCATTCGAGCGTAGATTGGGAAGGAAATATATCCGATAGCAAAAAAACGGTACATTTTGGGGGAAAAGACGCGTTTAAATGGCAGCTGTGTGTGATTTTTTTTCGTTGGAAAAGAAAAACACTATACATGTGATACCGGAATCATTCCAAAAATAAAGGGGAACGCACCAACGAAGGGATGTGACTGCCTTCTGACAATTGGCAACAATCTCCGGTGCGATCAAAGGGCTGCCAGTTTTGTGCAGTGAGGTTAACGGCCTCGAGGCCATTTTTTTAGGGCACAATCATGCGTCACCGTAGGGAGAATTAATGGAAAAAGGTTGCAAATGTTGGGATTTAAATATTATTCCGCGTACATGAGTCCGGCCCTACCGACCCCTTCGAGGGCACCCACGTGATCCGACGCCAATCTTGCGCCGATATCGGGTCAATCGTACCGATGCGTTCATCGGCAACTCCTTGCCCAGTGCCAGCTCCAATGGGCAAGCGTATCCTTGCAGGAAAAAAAAAGATTACATTACCCTGGGATTACACATTACACCGGCGGGCCACGGGCAAACAATTCGCCTCTAATTTGGCGCATTCTAATCAACGGGTTTCATCCCAAATTTGATTACCCTTTATATATTTATGAGCCGAGCGACTTCGATGCCTCGGTTCTCTCGGATGCCTAGCCCTTTACCCAGCCTGTCGTGAGCCGCCAAGAGAAGGGAGTCACTGACGAATTTGTACTTTCATCGATTTCGATTCCGCCGGAGATGCAGAGATGCAGAGTGATGGTGGTGGATGTTGATTTTTTTTTTTGCTGCTACTCTTTTATTAGTCGTGGAGGGAAAATGAGCAGTACTCTCGGTTGGTTTCGGTCTCTCTCTCTCTCTCTCTCTTTTCTCCTTATCTCTTTCTTTCGCTCTTGGTCCTGCGACGATGCGGAAAGGTTTTGGACGTGTTTTGGGCCTTGCTCAAGACGACGAAAGGGCAAACAGACAAACCCATTGCTAGGGCTTGCCGTTCGTTGACGGAACCGGTGCCGGTGAAACCCCTTCGGGCACTTGAAACCGGCCAAGGGGAGCCACTCGGAAGGGAAATAAAAGGACAATCAAAGGAACGGTGGCGCCGTGTGGGGCCACAGAAAAATAATACAATATTAATTCGGTTTCATTAGAACAAATTGAAGCCAGCGTTTTGGTGAACCGGAAGGGGCCCGAGAAACAGGGACTCCCGTTTCAGCCCCTCGAACGCCACCCATCGACGCCATCGGGTGGAGGGATAATTTATTTCGTTGTTTAATTTACTTTCGTCCGACCAACCGGGGCCTCTGGGGAGCTCGATGAAAGGAATTAGAGCACGGAATCGGAGACAGCAGAGCAAATAAAAGGCCCAACCGCACATAAATAAAATACATGACTCGCTTTTTTTCTTGTTCTTCTCCTGCTGGCCGATTTTTCGGTTGTTTTTTTTTTATTTCCTCTCTTTGCCATATCGATGCGATTGGAGTAGTATCTCGTTATCGACGATTTATGGGCGCTCGGATTCTGGAGTTAAGCCGCATGCAATCTTTTAAAGGAGATCAATAGAGTAGAGCGAAGTGGCGACTGCAATGAGTTAGATTTTTTTGCAAATTGGTTTTTCCATATTTTTTATTCTTTCATCAGCTCTTTCTATCTCATAGAATATTTTATTCTATTGCATGTTAATTAATTTATGTTTTTTTTCTATTTCAGGTAAACAGAGCTTCTTTTCATTGTGTAGAATGAAATGCAATAAGTGAGTAATGAAAAAATATAATAAGTAAAAGGATCATAGTTTTAAAGAACATTCTTAAATAGTTGTTCGTCGTGTTGGAAAACGCAAATTGTGTTTCGAAACGAATCCTTCGTGTAATTTTGGCACGGTGCTCTTAATCCTGCCCAAACCATGCCAACATCCCGCATTCACCATTCTGTCAAACGATATCTGCGTATTAAGCGACAATTACGAGGTTCAATCGAGGGTAAAATTTGACATTTCAACCAGCCAACCGTTTCGGGCTCGTTGCCGGAAGTGCAACCATTTTCCGCTCGCCTACCAACGAGACGTGCTGCTGAATGTTAGCTTCTTCTTTCGCCGAAAAAAGGCACAAGTCACCACCACTGGCGGTGTCGCCGGTGGCCAGGGAAGAAAGTGAGCTCACTCCCTGCAGCACAAAATCGATGGCTTGGTGTAGATTTTGTGGGGAGAAGGAACAGTGAATAAAAAAAATATCCACCAGCCAGACTATGCGAAACAAAAGAGCAGTGGTCTCGGGACGAACGTCGGCTTTTCTGGGTGAGTTTTCGACGCAGCATTCCCGAGATGAAAGACGGAAAGATGCCGGGAATTTAGGCTGAAGACTGAGCTGAAGATGGCTGCGGGGACAATACGTGAGATTGTCCTTCCGGGGTGGCTGAGAAAACCCCGGACCATGGCCAGCATTCGAGACAAAGAAAACCGAAACGGAACAATCTCAGCCGAGGCGCAGGATTTGTTTACATTTCATCCATCATTGAGCCGGCACAGGATAATGAGGGTGGTCTCGGAAAATCGGCACGACACTGGGCGACCCTGGGCGTTGCGAGAGAATGGGAACGTAATCTCAGATTGTGAGCGCGCTCGTGTGTGTGTGAGTATGCGGAAAAACGGTTTTAATTGTTGTTGATACGGTGAAAGCTGCCACGTAATGCTTCCTTGAAGGCCTTCATCTTCTCGTTGCGAGCCATTGTTTGCGTTGCGGAAAGGTCGAAATCCTTGCGAGATCCTTGCGAGCCGCAAATCAAAAGGCGAAATCAGGCGCCAGACAATGCGAGCCGGTCTTATCGGTGGATTAAATCCGCGAAGCATCCACTGAATCGCACCGCGATGGGCCATGAAAAGAACTATTTCGTCGCAGACTCCAGCTTATTGAATGCGCCGAACGAGGGGTGTTATATTTTGCTGTGTGATGAAGGGAAATGAACAGCTTTCACCAACCTCCAACGTGTCTCTCAACGCGGTAGATCAATGCGGGATCATCGTAGTTTGATAAGCCATTTTACCGAGTAATTGAACATTCGACGTCATTTTTCTCAGCATGAGCTTCTCTAATTTCTTGCAATGCATTTCTGTTTCTGTAAATTCTATTTCTTCCTTCCCAAAACACGCGTGATCAATTTTCGTCCGAATTTTCCTGCTCAACAATTTGCGCTGCGTCCCGCACATTTTCCCAGCCATTAACCGATCGAACCGAGTACCACGTATGCGGGCGTATGCAAAGTAGACCGATCCCACCCCATTTCGTCCTTCCGGCCACGCTTTCCTGCCGACGAAATTGCGATCTCGTTAGCCGACGGTCCAGCGACGCTAGCGGGAAAACTGTGAGCTCGAAAAGTAAAAAGAGTAAAATGCCGTTGCGCTCCCAACAGAAGCAAGAGCGGTGCACATAAAATGAGCCAAAGGACGCAGGCACCGAGAGTGTAACGACACCCCGGGAAGCGAAACGGTTTCCAAATCGAGCCGATGCGAAAAAGAAGAAAAAAACAGGCACACTCAAACCACCCACCGAGGATGCTATCGGTTCGTCCTTATTACCTCCTCACGGACGCGCCGTCATCCGAACGCTTCTCGCTCGCTGTCGGGAGAGATGTTTTTACTCGCTTTTCCTTTCCTTGACTCGGGGTGCTTCAACAACCCACAGCCCACCCCGGCGCTCCCGATTATCGATGGATCTTTATGTATTTTCATTAAAATACAATATATGCTAACATGCCGTGCGCTCGTTTCACTCATACGTTTGCTCAGTTCGACGCGCTTGAACTTATCTGATACGCCGGCGGGAAAAGACGTCGATTCCGCCCAGGGAAAAAGCGAACACACACTCGCCCCGTGCGACGGATGCAAGCAACGATCCTGAGTGTGTCCTCGAATGGGGGTAGAGTCGTTTTTTCGCTGGCTTTTCTTTCCCGATTAGAATGGATAAAAATAATAAATGTTTTAATAACATCGAATCCCGAATCGACCGAATCGAGCCGACAGCCGAAACCGAAATGCACACACACGTTTCGAGGGCGCCATTTTTCGCCTTAACTGTCAAATTAAATCCGCCAGCGTGGAAGAAGAAAAAGTAAAATAATCATACCCAACAGCGTCCTGGTAACGCGCTTCCTTTCGCATGGCATGCTGCGCTGAAAAGGGCGGAAACTTCACCACGGTCCGACAAAGACAGTGCGAATAAGCGTCCCAAACGACAATTTTTCTCCACTCTCTCTGTCTCTCTCTCCCACCGCGTCCCCACATAACCCTCCCCCACCCGTCGACCGAGAAGTCGAAGGAGAAGTAAAAAATTAAGCCAAACGAAGCAGGAAGCGACGTGGAAGGATGCCATCTTGAGTTTTCCATCTCGAAGACGTCACGCCAGCACGGGAAAAGTCTGCCTGCTTAGTTTTTTCTTCGGTATTTCATTTTCATCCACCCGCCGCCGGCGCTGTTGCTGCTTTCCTTCTTCATTTGCCGTTATCGTTTCGGGCTGCTTTTTCTTCATTTTTTTGATTGTTGGTTTTTTCTTTTCATCCCCCCACCCCTCATCCCTCTCTTCCCACAATTCGACAACGCCTTCTGTCCTCTCATTTCCATCAGGAGCGACGGGAGAGAAAGCGTTTCCGATCGAAAGCCCTAACCTTCGTCGGAGGACGGTGACAGGAAATGGGTGGAAAAAAGGGCATGTGGAAGGGCTTCCTTACACACACATACACACACACACGTGCGCGCGAATGTTCGCCCACCCGCGCTCACATACGTATGCGAAGTCGATATGTAAATGGGCACAAGGGGCACATACAGCACACAACACACTTGCCGGTTTTCTGTGTTTTTTTTTGTACACGTATGTGGGCTCGTATGTGTGCACGCTTCCTTTTCTTGTGGCAGGGATGAGGCGGGAAGTTATTTGCGTTTTAAATTGCGCTTTCTTTCTCTTATCGTGTGTGTGCCTGGGATGATGGGTTTTGTCTTTTTCTCCTTTCTCTCATTTTCTCTCTCTCTCTCTCTCTCTCTCTCTTCGGCTTTCGATCCATCGCATCCTTTTCTCCTCGTGTGGGGGAAGGGGAGGACTTTCACCGTTCTTTGTTGCATCCCACCGGGGGCGAACCGGATGGAAATTTCATCCGACTGTTGCTGTCGCTGGTGCCTTATTTTTTCCTCTTAATTCCTCACGTTTCGCGATGGGCGAGGAAGTTTTTTTTTTCTGCCTCCCTCTTTGCATCATTCAAACGAGCACGTTCGCCCTTATCTCGTGGGGCTCGGGATCCATGTAAGGGTGTAACATTTGTACTTGTCGTTTTTTTTTGCTCGAATCGAATCGCATTTACCTTTCTCCATCTTTATTTTTGGGACAGAACCGTGGAAAAAAATTACCGCTTAAATTACATACCGATGGGGCATTTACATATCGTTGGAACGTTTTACGTTGTATTTGTGGGCTTTTATTTGCAAAACCCCGATTACTTTTGCAGCAAAGCAGTTTAAAATTTGTTGTGGTACGTTTTCTTCTATGCATTTTTAACGTTATATTAATTACTTATCTGATTCACTTGATTTCATTGGCTGGTATAATACAAACATTGATCCGTTTGTACAAATGCCTTCGTTTTCTATCTTTGTGCAATCTTTTTGATCAATTGCTAACTTCTTTTACTAGGATGTTCTATTTTGCTGCACCCATCTTTTTCTGTCAATTTCTGAAAATCTAAATATAAAATTATTTATCAATCCATCCTGCTTGAAGGTAGTATATCTGTCGATCAAATCGTAAAGACATTATCGAAACATACCATAATTGATTTCATGAAATTTCTCTTAAAATGCAACAGAATAGCATACCTGTTTCCAGGCAGTAATTATGCCGATCATATCGTGAAAACTGTCCCGTTTTTCCACTTCCTTGATTACACGAAAGCGTTCCAAAAAACACTGTTTTAAAGAAAATCCTTCCCTTTTCTTTTTTCCCTTATTTATTCGGGTCTCAATTCTAGGCGTGAATTTTTAAATTTTTCCAAAACAAGCTACTTAAGCCACCCATTAGCATTAATTTTTCCAAAATCCTACCAAGCTGTTCAACTATGCTCTTCCTCCCGGTTCATATGCTAATTTGTGTCCACCGACTAACGGATTCACGTTTTCACAAACAACAGAACAGAAAGATCATGTCACACGCTGCTGCTGCGCGGAAGCTTTTCGACATATAATTTTGTTATCAAAAACGACAATTGATAACAGGAGAACATGAACCAAGAAGGATGCTTCACCTGGTTCCCGGTCTTAACTGATCTCGTTTGTCACTCAAGGGATAATTCGAAGGATATTCGAATATTTCTTCTCGCTTTCGCGCATGTGACAAGTTTGATTGCTAGATCGCTCTAGCGTTATCAGTCCATATCGGCGATCGCACGTGCGCGTGATAATTCGCATCCTATCCCTTTCCCAGCTCATTCTTTTATTCTAGAAGCACTCAGGAACGGTGGCATTGATCTAGGTATCCGAAATTTGTCTGGTTATGATTGAAATTACGTTATTTAAACGCATTAATAATACATTTTGAACACTAATCAACGAAGTAGACGGTGTTTGATGTAACTCGAAGTTTCTCATTCTATTGAGCATATTTTTTATGAAACCGTCTGAAATAAAAGCGCTGGATACAAACGGTGACCGCTCGACACGCGTAGTTTCATAGTGCAGCGATGGTCGATTAAACCAATCGCGTTGCTCGTGTAGGACGAGCAAAAGCAACTTTCCTAAATAGCCCCATTCAGAGCTCTTGTTTTGTCCAATCGCGTAAGCTCTTTTTGGTTATACTTTTTCGTATACCAATACTTTTTTCAAATGCTTAAAAGTTTACATTAAATATCGTGCCCGGCTTCGGCTTTTCTCAACTCCCGCTCAAGATCGCTCTCACGAACGTTAACCACCTTTCCACCGCTATATCGTGCCTTCCCTACACGCTACCTACACGACACCCACCCAGGATTAATGTTGACGTTGGAGAAAGTGACGATTGGAAGAAAAGGGGTCCGAAAAAGAAAAACACGCACCCCCTGCTTGAAGTAAATTTTTGCAAAAGAAACGCGTTCGCATACACACATACACGAACGCGAACGGCGCGTATGTGTGACGCGAAATCTAATATATCGCCCGCTCGCAGATGTAAAGAAGGATGCGAATAAATTTGCATACGTAGAGAATAAATAGCGAACCGGCGCGTCCACGAACGTTACGCGCAGGCGGTACAAGTGCGCCTCACGCCACCCCCAAACGCACCCTCTCTCTCGCACCTCTCAACAGAGTGTCATTCGAGTAAAAGAGAGGCGCAACCGAACCACGAAGGAAGCATGTTCCACGGGCACCCCTACCTCGAACAAACGCTCGTACATTATATTTATCATCTCGAGTCGCGTGCGAAACACATGCGACGATAAGGACGAACTTAGCTTAGTATTGGTACCGCGCGTGCTTTCTGTCGTCCTGCCCTTCCTTCGCTGGCGGCTGTATAATTTCATTGCAAAAATTTGCTACCCCCTACCGAACCGAATCTTAGGGCATCGAACGTGCAAAATCTAGAAAACGAAGCGAACGCGTCTTCGTTGCTTTCATTCTAATTTTTTTTCTTTGCTTGGGTGCTTTTTAGCACTCGCACGCACACCCCTTCTGCGGAGGTGCGCTATAGAATATCCATTCAAGCATGATTAATGCTCCCGAGCGCTCCCAGTGCGCTTGTGAGCATTCCGCCGAGCTTCATTAATCTTTTTCACTCGCCTGACGTCACGCCTTTTGTTCTAAGGTGTCGTGAGCATGTAAAACAGGTTCAGCTTCACTGGAGAGGACTGGATCAGCGTTCATTGGCGATTGCAGTGGTAGTACTTGTTTTTGGGCAAGGACGATTGATTCAAAGATGATATAAACGATATTACGACTTAAAATAGAATTGTCTCTTTCAACATTATCAAAACACCATCAATACCACGTATAGAAGCATAGATTGATTTACTGAATGTTTCTTAAATAAATTATCTAAAGTAAATACATCGTTCTAAAGTAAAGAATAACTTGTGCCTCAAGAAAAGTAATGCCCTATTACTTAAGGAAAACTACATCGCCGAAACTAACTATCCAGTCATAGTACAAGTCATTCTACTGGCATTAAATCTAATATAATTTACGGTTTCCATTAGGTCGTACTAATTCCCAAATAAATTGCATCTTTGTCCTGCCCATCGGCTCCCATTTATCCCTCCGCCTGCAATCACTCTCTATCCATTCGCGATCCATCTTACGAGTGGCAGATATTAAAAACGTCTCCGTCGTCGTTGTCACCATCGTATCCTTCCCGGTTGCTGCGGTCCAAGTCCTCCGAAGCAGTTCGCTTCATCCGTGCGCCATTCGGGTCGGTACCCATTACGACGGCCGGTATGAAATTACAATTAAGATTAACTTCCTGCTCCACCGATCCGAGCCGGTCGCGTTTTGGTAAGGCTCCCGGTACAATGCCCCAACCTGCCCATTCTTGGCATGATGCGCCAGCTTTGGCTGAGTCGGTGGAAAAATGATTTTGTTGTTTTATTTATTTATTTTTCTCTCTGCCGCCTTCCATTCGATGGTGAGGTCGAATATGCTGCCCCTGGTGGTGGTGGTGGTGATGGAGGTGCACACAAAAAGGACACAAAACAAAGCAATGACATAAAATCCGTAAAAAGCAACCCGCAATGAGACGCGGCATAAAACCGTGCCATATGTGTATGAGTGGGTATGTGTGCTCGTGTATGTATCGCACAGGACAACCTAATCACAATCTGCCTCCCAGACGGGATGCCCTGCCCTGTCCATTAGTTTCTTATCATCCCCTTAACACGAGCACATAATTCGTTTTGGCAATATCCACTAATAAACGTTCCGCATGTCCACCCGTCCGCTTCTTCCACCTCCCCCTCCCCCTCCCTTCCCCCGGCCATTCCTTCCTCGCGAAGAACTCCCGCCAGTAACCTTTCAGGCGCGAGTGCGGTGGGCACAAACACCATTACCGCCAAGGACTTTCTCGACCGAGCGGCGTGTACGTAAGGATATAAATTTTCATATCATATTTCCACGAGGCCACGGGGTCCGGGGTCGCACCGGAATGGCCGGGCAAGAAGCGTAAAAAGAAACACACACACACGTACAGATGCTTTTCCACGAGCAACTTCAAAAAGACTGAGTCTGAGCCACATTGTTTTCGAAAACATACGCGTGCTAAGGGCTCTTTCTTCGGCGGGTTTTCAGGGTGTTTTTGACGTTTCATTTTTCTACGTGCCTTTTTTTTTGCTAACCACATCGACACGTGTTTCAATCGAATCGTTCGCTTCTCGGCCCGTTGACCACAAACAAAAGAAAACGCACCTTTTCCATTGTTTCCCGGCTTGGCGTTGCTTTTTGCCCTTCATTTAATCTACTAATGTGAACCTAACGCCATCCGCGGCCGCCGGGTTGACAGTCGACAAGTGCAAACAAGTGCAGTCTAGCGCGTGGAAAAGCATGCGATTCCGTCACACGTGAGTCCAGTCCAGAGGCTAGTAATATTTTCCTCACACAGACACACATCCATACACCGTCTCACCATCACGTAATGAGACGGGTTTTCTCCGGCGCGCCTTTTTCGGCCGTCCGCTAGAAGAAAATCCCCGACTACTGTGTGAAACAAAAGATGCTCCCTGTAATGTTCGTTACGGTTCTGTTTCTTCGCTATTTTCTCCCTTTATTTACGATTCGGAAAAAAGGAAGCGCACGTCAAGACGATGGAACGAAAAAGGAGCATTATCGTTTGGAAATATAATTAAAATCATACATCGAGCCGCCCCTTCTGGAGGGTGGCATCGAAATCGGATGCTTCTTTTTGCCTCTGCTTCCGGAACCGTGCCGTGTTTCATTTTTTATGCTCTCGTCCACCCTCGGAACAGAAAGCGTCGGTGGAGTAGCGTGAACCCCCTGTGGAGGGTTTTTTTTACGATGCTGGACAACGTTGATACCCATTACCCATTATCAAATCCTACTAAGCTTCTTTGGGAAGTCTTTTTTCATTTTTTTTTCGCTCTCTCCTCGCTGTTCCTGGACGACGACTCCAGGGAGTTGTGACGAAGTAGCAAACCGAGGATATATTATTCCACCGCAGGATGATACAAATTGAAGGGACGCTTCATACGCGGTGGTGAGAGATTACATCGAAGAACTTTCCTAACAACACAAGCTTAAACACACAAGCGGTTGTGATAAATAAGTGCCATTGAAGTTGAAATGTTGCTTCAACATATTCTCTTGCTAAGATAGTTTAAACAAGTTAGAGTAACGTAATATTTCATGCATTTGAGATTCGCTTCACCGTCCTTCTGCGAATCTGGACGCAATTGATTTATCGGCACATGTAAAATGTCGACCCATTTTTGGACATTCCACCATCAAAGGTCTATATTTGGATCGCATTTTATTATTATGAGTTACAAAACCCTTATCTTAACCAGACTCATCCCTCGCTGAAATGGGAAGCTTTTTTTTATTAATCCAAGCGACCCTTCTTCCCATCACCCTTCGGTCCTTTGCTCCCTTAAGCGTGCCCGCGCTCGTCCGGTCCATTTTGTGACATAAGAATTTCCATTAGGGCGCACCATGTATGAAAATTTGATTCAAAAACACCTCGCCGAGCTCGTCCCTGCTGTGCTGTCCCACTCGCCGGGGACGCTGTTATTTTCTTTTTCATGAAAAATTCTTACATCCTTTCTCACATCAGCAGTAGCCCCAGCACACATATATGCAAGGAAACATACACACTCACCCGTACGCCAACCCGTGTGCAATCCGATCCAAACCATCCATCAAGCGCTGTCCGTCGCTCGGGTCGCCTTTGGTCGCCTCTCCGGTGGCCAAAGTATACACAATTTCTTAATTGTGTTATTTCAAACAAAGAAGGCGAAAGAAAGGATAAACATCCACCCGACCGACCCGACCGACCGACCGACCAACCGAACCGCCTCCCATCGGGCTGCTCGAGGGTCCCTGCTTACACACATGTGTATCGACTGTGTGCTCGCGTATGTGTGTCCTGGGCTACTGGGAGGCTGGAAGCGCGTGGTAAGCGGATGTTGGGAAAAATGAAAAATACTTTTTTTTCCTTTCCCCGAAAGTCCTTCCCTTGTGCGTCCGTTGCCCGCGAGAGGTTGGGTGAGGATGGGAAAGCTCGGGGAACATTAGACTCCCAGCGGTCCCATATGTACGGCAGCAACGCCACACTCCGAAGCCTCTGTTCCCGTCGACATGGCAACGGGGACGGCAAAGCAGGCGAGCCTCGGTGAGTGTCGGTGTTTGGGTAAATGAATGTGTTTGCGCTTTGGTGAGGAATGGCTCACGAGAGGTAAAAAAATGAGAGAAAGAGAGAGAGTAAGGAAAAACCCATCCCCAAATCCTCACTTCTCGAGCGTCTTAGTGTATGATAAGCAGCGCAATACAGCGAGGATTCCAAAGCCGGACTGCATCCTTCACACGAGCCCCACTTGGTGGGAAATTTGGTCCTTCGGCGGAACGGACGACGGCGACGGGATTGCTTTTGCTGCAAAATGTGGCAAAAAGTGTGGCTCCAAGGAAATCCCTCGCACACCAATACACGCCTCACCTTCAACATACGGGGTGAGGTCTTTTCTTCCCGGCAGCCTCTTTTTCTTGGGTGGGTGAGGAAAATGAAGCAAAAATGATGGAAATTTTCCCTCCACAACGAAACCAGAAAGGGAGCCAGGGTTTTTTTTATGCCATTCCCCGCTCATCCCCGCACCGCGTTCTAATGTGTGATGTTTTTTTTTCGCTTTCTCTTTCGCTTCCTTTCTTTCCGATTTCCCGACACATGGTGAAGATGAAGACGGAGTGAATGGAGCGGGAAAAAAACCCAACCACCAGGGAGTCCTTGGCTGCGTCATTAGGCGCCGTGACCGAGGGTGGATAAAAAATTATCATTATCATCCGGCCGAAGGGCACGAAACTAACGCTCACCGAGCGGCCATTGCACCCGACTCTTTCCTTCCCGATTATGTGCGTGTGTGGACATTTACGTTTCCCCGAAATCCACCTACCGCCCCCTTCTTTTGCTCGAGTTCGTAAATTGGCAAGGGGTTTTCAAAAGGCTTTCTCTGGCGCTTTTCATTTTCCGCAGCGGGTTTTCCGCACCGAGAGCGGTTCTTTGCTGCTTCCTTTTTTTTAATTACGATGCCACAGGCTTTCTCCAGCCAATTCCACTGCTCCGAGGAAGTAAAAACGTACCCAGAGGGGGTGAATAAAAAAAAAAAGGGATGATGAGAATTCCCGCCGGATGGTGCGGGAACAAACCAAACGAGCTCAGGCCGGGGGTGAGAGGGATAGGAAAATCAAAACTACCCTTCGAACGGTTCTGCTCGAATCGAACCCCGACCCGTTCAATGCCCTCGCGGGACGGAAAAGGGACAGAACACGTGGGAGGGCAGAGCGAAAGAAAGAATAGCTCAAGATCGTGCTCGAGATTCGGTGGCCATCGCTCGTTGGCGTCCTTTTTGCTGGGTGGACGCGGGCGTGGACAACGGGCAAGCCGATATCCCCGGCATTACAAGGCATCGGGTAATAAATTATAAATAAGCAATACGGATGCGGACGAAAAATACAGCTGCACGGAATGGGTAGGGATGGTGAGGAGTGGAGGGGGGGGAGTGGGGTTGCAGGAGCACAAGAGCGTGCGTTCGGTTTTTATTTTATATCATTTTATCTTACTTTTTTTGTTGCTTGTGCTCCTCCTCCGCTTCCTGCACCTTCGGTTATTGGTTTTTACCGAGATACTAAGAATGCGGCACGGCGAGGAACGAAACGTGGACCGCGCGGGAGCGGGTTTTAATTTTCCGTTTTTCCTTCGCTTTCCTGGGCAGGGCAGGGTTTGATTGGGAAAGTTTTCCTCGTTCGTAAAAAAAACTGACATGTTTGGCTACACAGCACAATTTAATATGCTGCGTTATGGTTTCATATCTTGCGCACGAGCTAATGCCGGTTGGTATAAAATATTTAACTTTGACAGCGGGCGGTTTTTTTTGTGGGTTGCACATTCATCACCATTTATTAGTTGAACTCAAGACAAAAAACAAAGATAATGAAAAAAAATTATCACTTATTAAACTCTTCACCTAAAATACATTAATTTATCTATGATTCTCGACTTCAAACAAACGCAAATTGGTAGACTTACGTGTATATTATGGTTCCGTAACAAAAATAATCAACCACGAATCCTTCGTCCGTTTAATCATCTACCGCTGCGCCATCTTTTATGATTTCAAATTTCCTGCCTCATAATCGATACCGAGCTAACTAACACCATCGCAAAAGGAAAAACGATAAATCAGCGATTCCATGGACACGAACCCATCGAATCGCGCTAGTGGTGGTGCCTGCCGGGAAGCCGCACGAACGCCGACTGGTGGGATCGTTTGGAAAATGTTGAAAATTGAAAGATTGCCCTTGCCCTCCCACCGGAGGTCTTCCTTCCCTTTCGAAACTCCAAAGGACTCTCAAGCGTGGAGGATAGCCGGCGGGAAAAATGTGAAAATCAATAAAGATTATTTGCTAAGATCAACAGCCGTCATCTTCGTGGCTGCGGCGACCAGCGGACGATAAATCAGAATTCGAAAGAAGAAAAGCACCACGGCGCAGTTTGCCCGAGGCGGGTGAAAAAGAAATGAACGAAAAAAAACAGCAACAAATAGGATAAAAAAACCCCCCACTCATCCGCTCGGTTGCATCGGTTTTCGTTCAATCATCTAATTTCTTGATTACAACCGAATCGAACGGCGAAAGCGAACGAAGGTGGGCCCACTCCGAGGCCCGGAAGATGCTGATGAAAAATTCGAACCAATAAGCACGAACCGTGGCGGCTTTCTCCACCTTTTTGTGGATTTTCCACAGCACACCAGCCAGCGAGTGAGAGAGCGAGAGATAGCGAGAGGGAGAGATAGATGGAAAACTCCCTTAGGGCCACACCGGAAGACGCCACCGGCGAGACGGAGATGAAAATTATGAGCCCTCATAATGCCGTGTCGCCCCGTGGAGCTGCCGAGGTGATGCTGCCGCTTTTTAGCATCCTTGGAACGTCCTGCCGCTTCCTCCATGCACCAACCAGACCGCTGGAGGGAGCGCTTATCTCCGTCCGAATCGCTTCTCCGTGGCCTTAGCATAAAGCATACCGATGCCCCGTATCCTACGGTGGGGGCTTTCTTTTGCACCAGCGAAATGTGCGGGGCACTGGAAATAATAACATAATTCTGTTTACGTGCATAATTTGACCGGGGAGTTTATTGGAGGCCACGCGCCCGCTCCTTCACCTTCCCACATTACGCCCGGAACCGGTGCGTATCTTTTCTTTCTGCCAGCCAGATATTGCTAATAATTTTGCCGCTCACCTGCTTGACCACCTGCTCGGGGTTTTTGGGCTTTCGGTGAGGCTGGGTTTTCCACTGCTGTTGCGCCTTGTCCCACTCGAAGCTCCTTCGTAGCGCTTCGGCCCCCGCTGGGATGGAAATGGTTTCCTTTTTTTTTCTTCTTGGTTACCGGTCTTCTCGTTTCTCACACGTCCATCGGTGCCTTGGTTCGTTACTCGACAACGATGGGGCGAAAAAAAAATCTAAGAAAAATAAAAATAAATCCACCCGGTCGGATAAGGTAATCGGACGGTTGACCTCTCCCGGCTTTGAGCGGGAAGTCGACCGAGGGTGGAATGTTTTTTCAGGCGAAGGCAAAAAAAAACGAACCACCCAGCTAATAATTTAATAATAACGCTGCGCAAGAAGAGAGAAAAAATCTCCGGGATCACCAGCGTTTGGCGTTATTTTGCGTCTTGTTTGCTTCATTATGGATGCATAAAATTGGCTTTTCGGGGCGATATTGAGCTACCTGGTGAGCGGACAGCGATGGTGGCAGGGGAATGTTTATGAAAAGTTATAGCTTGATCTAATGTAGATTACAGACGCAATTAGAGGGTATAGGAGGTATTTTCTTTTCTTGCGGGAATTGTTTACCATTGCACGTGGGCGTGAGTTTCGGACAAATGATTCAAATATCAAAACAAATATTATACTACAAATTTTCCCAAAATTACATCAAATATTTTCAACATTTTTTGCGTATTTTCTCCCAGAAACCTAAAGCATCATTCTCACCACAAGCTGAACCACAGATTTTCCCACAAACCGTTCCGTTTTCCCACGGAGATTTGTTTTCCAGCGAACACCCTTTAAACCCCTTAGCGCCCCATTCATTAGCCTACAGAAGCGGTGACAAAGCCACCCTTCTCGAAAGGGTTGTGTTTAATTAACCTGTTGCAGCTGCCGACGCCGCCAATTAATTAAGCGAAAAATTTGCGGCTGTTTAACACCAGCTTCAACAGGCCGTCCGCTCATTTGCCTCATCGTAAACGTCTCACCATCCGAGTAGGCACCCTTTTTTCCCGCCCACGGCCATCTAGATCGAGAACAGAAGCGCTCGTTTGGGTGGCAGTTGTTTGCTTTTGCTTTGCCTGACGGAAAGGATCTGCTTGCTCGGTATGAATGGATGGTGCTGGTGGTTGCTTCATTACGGCGTGAGTCAACAGTGGGGGACGGAAGTCCTCTTATATTTAACATCTTCCAGGGTTCGCTAAATATCCCACAAGCTGTCGAGGGGTTGTTGTCGAGCATTGCGATGAGTGTATCATTTACCGAGGAATAGATGGGGTTGAAACGTTCTTTGGCAGCTGCTCGTATTTGTTCCCATAAAGCGCTAGAGATAGACAGTAAGTAAAAATCATATTTAAGAGGATGTAGAATCGTTAAAGCTTATTGCTTGAACTAATATTTTTAAAAGAGAAAATTTTATTTCAAAAATCAATTAAGAAACCTAAGAATATGTATTTCAAAACAACATTGTATATAAGATCAACCCCTATACAACTTTCGAATCACATTTGATTTATGTTCTTGCTGATGTTGAATATAATTCAACATCAGTTAATGTTAAAAATGATGACAAATCTATTCACTTTATTTACCAAACTCCGTACGTGGTCACAAAATAAATCCACGCTTGAAACCAAATTATAATTCATATATTCCCATGCCCTTTACACTCGTGGCCCTTCAACAGTCGCTTGATTGATGATACCGATATGCCGGTTCCGTCGCACGTATCCCAATGTACTTCCCCTCTTCGATGGTTAAAACTGTTAAATTTCATCTATGCCGAAGCTGGTTTCATCACCCTCAACCATACCATCGACCCACGCACAGCCTGAAGTGGGAAACTCAACCAGGGAAAATCGATCGAAATGGAACAAAAGTAATTAAGCCTCTCACCCGTCTCGTTAGTGTTACATCAACCCCAACCGGCGTGCCAGGCCAGCACCCACTCTCCAATACTGCTTTGTTCCAGCCTTCAGGCGACCGGAAACATGACACACTAATCACTCGAAGCGCATAAATTATAAATCAAATCATCATTCATCATAATGATTATCTTCGCACGTTGCCACCCGCACCGTGCGCTTTGTGAGGTTCTCGAAATGAGAGAAATTATCGTCCCGAGCCGGGTTTCCCCCCCCCCCCCAGACCGGAGGGCTTTTTCCGGAAGGGTCTACCCTCTCTCTCTGCCTACGGGTGAACCAATCAAGCTGCCCGTGCCCGTGGTGGTGGTGTGAGATGCTCATGAATAATTATGCAAAAGTTATGAAATCAGCTCATTCCCGTTCGCATACTTGGCTCAGTGGCAAGGCAAGGGACATTTCCAATGAATCGTTTCGTATACCACCGGATGAATCCATCTAAAAGTAGAAAAGGTGCCTCTAACACACCGGTTTCATTTAATGATCTCGTCCACGATCACTCTCGAACAATGGCGAACGGCAGATGGGTCGCAAAAAGGGATGAATTTCCCTTTCAAAACCGAGTGACATTCAGCTCGACCGGACTTGAAATCGGACAGCGGAAGTGACGAACCTGTTCGTTGAGGACGAACGCAGGACACGCCGGTGGGGACCGTGCACAATGCACGGTACATTGTTACAGCCGGTCGAGCAAACGAGTCGATGCATACTAATGAGTCCTCGAGCCCGGACGCGGGCGATAATAATGGCCGGGATTCATCGGGATCCTGATGAAACGTTGGGGGTGGGGGGGGGGGGACAATACGGTCGGGATGTGGCCCGAGGATACGCTCGTGTCCTCGCTCGCCCGCCGTTACATAATGTAAATCATAACGAACAAATGAGTGATGTAATGATCAATTATAGTTCTATCGCAACGGATCGCGTGGAAGGGCTTGTTGTCACATACCGGTAGGCCACGTTGCTGGGCTCGTTACGGAACGCAAATTGAACGTAATGAGCCACGGTTGGAGTCGTCATTCATGCATAGCCGTTCGATGGCTTTATCGGCAACGTGGTGGCCGGCTGCACGTGGGAAGGCTTTTTGTTCGGGTAATTTGACGCGCAGGTTGAATGGTTTAATTTCTATACTTTTCGATATGTTACCTGCGAGGGCATTGCAATTTGTTCAGCTATCCTTCAGCAGGTAAATTGGATGCGTTATGCAACACGCTATACTGGGTAAATGTTATTTTCACTGTCAAACAGCTTTTAAGCAAACGTTTTAATAAGCAATTGTACATGGAAATACTGCCCTATCAAAAGGGTTTTCCATTGCTCACTAAATCTAGCGAAAGAACTATCCTTGTTTGGGTGCATAATTACACAGAATGACCATCGAAATAGCTCATCCCCGTCCACCGATTCCCTATCGATTGGTCAATCAGCGAGCAGCATCTGCAACTGATCAGATTTCCCACAATCTCGTTCACATTCGAACAATTAATTCCCTTCAACGCCACTCAACGAGCTCGCTTACAACCCCAATCCGGAACTGGTCAATTCACTTTTTCACACGCAATTCAATCGTCCATCGCCCGAAACGGGATTACGAAAACCGAATCGGACGTCCGAGCATTTGACCAGCAAGGGTGCAGAAAAAGAGAGCGTAGAAAAAAAATCCAGCGCACGAAAAACTACAAACCAACAAACAAACTAATTGATCCAATTAGTGCGAGGGAAGGTGAACAAGCTGGACAAGCCCCGTGGCTGCAGCGAAACGTATCAGCGTTCGAAACGTTCGATTACACGCTCCAACACTTACCCTACGGAAACGCACGCGAAACGTGTCTTAATAGACCGGGCTTCGTACGTTCGTCTGGATGTTGCTCTCCGACGCCACTGTCAAAGGCGATGACCATGTCCTGGACATGGTGACTTCCGGGCGGCTAATTGAAGTGCACACACACGCGCGGGCACCATCTCGCCTCATCCCGGACGTCCTTTAATCCGAAAGAAACACACAAACACTCGCTTCCCTCGGCAATCATTACCTTCTCAAGGCTCTGGAATCCACCCGCCCGAGAACGGGCTGTGGTTCAATTGTTTCTTTTTTTGTTGTGTGTGACTTTTCGCCCTCCTCAACTGACCGGAAGATGCTGGAGAAGACGCCGGCAATAACAGCGACGGTTTGGTCTTAATTTCGCCCATCCTCCACTCGTGAGTACGTGTGGCACTTCCATCACCGATGGCTTAGGTCGTTTTTCGGTTGATTATTTGCCGAAACGGTTGCTAGTTTTGCCTCATTTTCGGTCCGACACCTACGACGGTGGCCCGGAATCCGTTCCACCACCATGACCAACTGACCAACCAACATGGTGCCCTGTAATTTGAGCAACGTCTTATCATCACCAGCATCATCATCAACACGGGCCATCGACGTGGGCTTTTTCCATGCAGAGGCACTAACGAAGAATCGGCGCTGGTGGAGGGTGACTTTTCGCCGGTGAAGTTTTTCGATAAGATCACAAGTTCCTTTTCGAAGCAGGCAGCTTCCGTTCGGCAGTGGGAACGGGAAAATAACACACACACGCACCATACGGGCGGACGTGAACCGGCACCAAACGGTCGAGGGTGATGTCCACTTCCTTCTAATTATCCACCGTACGGTGTTGCGGTGTTATCATAACCCTCGGCGCACGAACACGATCCATATGGTCGAGAAAACGACCCATGAGCGGTGGTGAAACGGAGCTAATTTATGTCATTTGAGCTTCTCGCCTCGAGAAAGAGACGTTCGGGCGTAATTTACGAGCAATTTAGATGACGGAAAACACGGTTTCTGGTGTTCAAAGCGCGCCAAGATAGTGCGATGATAATTTACGATTGCTAGCACTGGCCGCCGGACATATGCCGGCCAAGGACGATCCTTGGAATGGGGATAAAAATCAGGACACCCGTGCTTCCGCTGACCGCTGTCTCGCTAATCTGATGATTTATCGGATCGGAAGTGATTTAATTAAGCCATTTCGGACCGGTGTCGATTCCGTTGGTCACCTAATCCGCCCAGGGGATGGCAAAGACAACGTTTCCTTTCCCGAGGTCAACTAATGAGCTACAGGGACACGAAACGAGGCTCATCATAATCGGTCGTTTTCTGCTGCTGAATCACGCCCGTTAATGAATTGTGGAATCGTCATAGGGTAGCAGCAAGTGCTGTAACAATGACCACGATGATGGGGATGATAATGATGTTGGCATTTAAGTGACTTAGGGAAGGCTTAATGCCATCGTTGCAAGCGTTTAGTATGGGAAATTGTTCATTACACGTGCCAGCCACCATATTGCGGGGCTCAGAATATGCTTCCTTACCGGTACGTGACTGTGTGGGAAATAAATACCTCGTTTAGATGCGAACATATGTCCAGTAAATTACTATTGCAGGCAGTACAGTTGGTGGAAATAACCCCAAGATAGTGAAAATATTTCTAAAGGTTTTTTAGAGTTTTCAAATTATGTCTTCTTGCAGCATGTGGTTCACTAAACTTGGAATTAGAAACGATTTTCTAGCACACTTTGATTGATTGTTGTCCAATTTCTATTTGTCATGCATCAAACGCCTTAAAGATAAAAAGCTCAATTCCTCCTTGCAATCTATAATTGATCACCAATCCAAAGGTCGAATTATTAACTCCGCCTCTTATAATCCTCGAAGTGGCGCTGCTTGTTAGCACTGATTTACATCCCGATGCTGGCTGCGTGCTTTCTCTTCCTTCTCCGTGCAAATCCCGACGCAAAGCCGTAGCACGTCCCACGGCAAGTCCCGTTGCATCCGGCATATCGCTAACGTGCGGGCAAGCAAAGCACCCACCACTCGATATCGCCAATACCGAAGTCAATTACGGCTGGATTTTGCTGCACTTCCACTAACCAGGCGCCTCCATCGGCTCCCCAGCGCCAGCATCAAAAGCGTAATCTTCCTGACGAGCTTCGCCTTCTCGTGGGAGCAACCGAGACACGTCAGCATTCGCTCACTCGCGCCACCAAAGTGCACTGGTGCAAGTGGATTGGGAAAAAAGTTTTCCATTCCGTTCCATTTTCTGCATGTGGGAGTTTTTTCTCTCACTTCTTTTTTTTTGCTCTTCTTCTTTTTCTTCGTACTTTGCTGTTAAATTAAAGCTTGTTACCCGAGCGGCAGTCAATGCGACGTCCGGTGCGCACGCTCTTCGCTCTTCGTTGACAAATCTTCGGTCCGGAATTTCCCGTCCGGAAAATCCAAACCCACCCGCTATTGGCTGCCCCACCCAAACTCCAAAGCTTCTTACCCTGCTCGTTACGGTGCGGCACCCAACACGGCGTTTCGTCCCACCGACAACCGATGCTGTGAGGCAATTTTGGGGAGTTCCAAGTCCAAATTAACTTCCCCGTGCCCGAGCGCACGGTTCGGAATGGTGGGAGCGAGAAAAACATCCCATTGGCGTTAGGATGCCTTGGTGCGAGAGGCAAAGAGAGAGAAATAAAAGTTGTAAGCCACAAAAAAAAGCACACCCAACTAAGCTGGCTTGGAGAAGCCCGGTGGCTGACTTTATTAAAAAATTGTTTTCCTTTCATATATGCACGCTCGTATATTGCAATTTGCTGGTAATCCTTAAACTTATTATTACATCCCAGCCCCGACAGCTCGGCTGTTGGTCCCCGAATTCCGCACCCCGCCGTGGGTGTGATAGAGCTGACGGGACTGATGAAATTTCGTCCTTACCACATCGCCTTCGGAAGGTAGAATTCGCCGCGAATACATGGGCACGAGGATCCCGAGGCAAATCCTTGCAGGCTCCCGAGCTCGAGTGGAGAATCCGTTCGTCGCGAAGCCACCGTCAAAGCTGCATTTGCATACATCATTATTCCGGTGCAGCGGAATGATCCTTTCACCACTTTCACACCGGTGCGTTCACATGACCACCCACCTGGCAAAAGCGAAGGAAAGTTCTACAAAAACCTTATTTTTGATCATACATGGGTGGCACCGTTTGCCGGTTGTGCCTTTCATCTCGTCGGCGAATGGCACACTCGGGAGCAGCTACTCAGCTTCCCAGCCCTACGTTACGCAATCGAGATTTTCCGTTTCCGTGCGAATGCAACATTCAGTGCAGCCGAGTTTCGAGAGCTTTCTCTCGGCTTTACATAGCTTCGCGGCTTGGCAGTGAGCAAAAATAAACACAAGCAAGCCTAGGGTGAGAATTGCAAGGCATATTTATCTTCGCGCAATGTGCCCCATGCATATGCGAATTCCCCACGGATTTTCCACCATTTCCCGAGGTGTCAAGAAGTGATGTGTTTGCTAATCTGCTGCTTTTCAAACGCTCAACTAACGACATTTCGCTAACTTTTCGCTTTACTTCTTATCCATTGCAGGTAAAGATGATTTCTCTGAAGGATGTTGTACGATTCGTTTAAGCAAAGCTGCCATTCCAGCAATGTGTGAGTAGTTAATTCAATAATTCGTTCCCATTTTATTATTCGTCGAACGAACACTGTTTGCCTGATAAGCTTGCCCACACGTGTGTTCGGTGTGTATTTCGGAAACCTACTCTCCACCAGGCCACAAATCGACATGCAACCAAAGCATTGCGTTTTTTTCTCCCTTTTTTCGGGGACACTTTGCCTTCTTGCTCAAAGCGCAAAACCGTTCGATTGCGGATTCACCCAACCACAAGCCTAAATGAAGCCTCTCTCAAGTGGTGGTAAGAAAAACGGGCCACCCTTGAACGGGGCCACCACAAGCAGCACAGGCCAACGACAATAAAGCCCTGATTCTCCCCACAAGCATAAGAGACGTAGTACCACAACGGCTGGCATGCCACAAAACCACAAAAATCAATCAAACTTATCCACCGGGTTTCCTATGCACGCGCACCTTCCCCCAGAGGGACCCCGGGCGACGGTGGAAAACGAAAATTCGGGACGGTTACAGGGGTCCAAAAAAAAAAAAAGAAGCGAAGACACCCACCCACCCACACTGGTTTGGCGCTTTGGTAAAATAAAAACAAGACAATACACCTGCCTCAAACGCGCGCACTGTGAACGGGGCAAGACCCGTTCCGGGTTTTCGTTGTCATTTTACGTAAATAAATTAAAACGACGACCTAGAAACGAAATCAAAGCTCATAAACCAATCGCTGTCACGACGATGCGATTTGCTTTCGCCCGCCGATTTCATCGCCGCACATCAGGCAATGCCGCGGGTCCTCGCGGAGGTCCTTTCGGTGTCTCCTCGGTTCCTCGGTTGCCTTTCGATCGAACGGGTCGGATGGGATTAAAGGGCATCCGTGGTAGGATGGGAGCTTGTTAGGAAAGCTCACTGTTATGATGGTAAATGAATTCGTACAATACAGCCCGCAGTAGCTGGCTCATAGTACGCAGATTGAATGTAAGCTGTGTGTTTTACCTTCGTTCTGAGCAATAAAGAAAGGCTCCACTGAATGTTATCCACGGCACAAGACACCACCTACACACTTGAGATATTCGCAAGTAGCATATTTTACTTTCGAAAAGGATACAAGCAGTTTATTATTATGGGAAAGTGGATCACTAAAGTCGCTTATCCTAAAGCAACTCAGTTATCCAAGTAGGCTGCCGTGAGTTTCCATTGTTTCATTGACAGCTATCTGTTTACATGAAGCAAAGCAATACCTTCTTCACGAGCGTTTAATTTTAATTGCTTTACAGTTTGCTTCCATTTAAATAAAAACAACTCAAACCGCAGAATCAACTCCAGTAAATACCATCCAAAGAAGGACGTCGTTTCGTGTCGTGCGCATCACTTCCTCCCAGGGCTGGATCCCTGGAACGTCGCAACTGTCACCGTCAAGTGTCCTGTGGCTTTTTTATGACGCCACGGGGGTTTTTACACCACGTGATTTCATGTTTACGAGCGACTTGTTTGTGCCATTCCACGGAGCGCCCTCTCCCTGGCCACCGACGAACCCGCCGATGTATAATAACAGCATGTATAATCGATCAATATGCTCTACCGAACCCCTTTCTTCAACCGGGACTACCACCTTCCAGCCATTGTGTCATCGCTACGCCTCGTAAGGGACAGAACCCGCCACTTGCTCGGGTTGCCACTTGGCTCTAGCTCGTTATCCACCTCGTGCGATGAGGACAGGACGCGCCCCAAGGAACGGTGGACGAAGATCCGGCCGCGTTCCGGTTCGTTCTTCATTTGTAACAAACGATTTGCGGGTCCACCTTTGGTCCACACTTCCCGTCGCACCACGTGAAACGTTCGCCCGGTGCGCGTTTTCTAATAACAATACCCAATACGGCGAAGGAAATTCACCGCCCGACCGGGGTTCGTCCTTCCGATGTTGCATGCGATAATCATGCAACGAGAAAACCAACCCCAACCGACGGGTGCGGAAATGAACGACGGAAAAGCGAGTGTGTCATAATTATTCGCTCCCCAACCTGTCTGTTCAACGCGCCGTCTCGGGTGAAGGTGGGGGACGGTGATGCTTCGAAAGGACATCAATTATTCATGTTCACTCCGGTGGCCACCTGCGCCGCCGAAGAAAAGAGGGTTAGTTCGATGAGATGTCGATTTATTTGCCAAGAACGGGACCTGGAATTGGAAATGAAAAACGAAGCGTATTTGCAGGCGAGAGTGGGTAAACTAATTGTCAACATTTCTGTCGTTTCGTCGTCATTATGAACGATCGAACGGTGGGTTTGAAAAGTATCCTCAAGAAGAAAAAAAAAGCATTACCCTTTTGAGGTAATGAAGGTCAATTCAAGTCCCGGTGCTGATGACCGTAATAACATAATTACATTCAAAATCAATTGCATTGAACATGCACGTAATGACCGATTCTTGTTCGATATTTAAACCCATTTTCTCGTTGCATGATTGCATCGTGCAACGTGATCGCTCGTTGTTTTAATTAGAGCATTTGTTCGAACTCAAATCGTTAAATTGATCGAACATTACTGCCATCGTTCCGAGCATCAATTACGCGCACGCAGTATCGACCCGGTGTCCATTACACCTTAGCGTTCGGGTTGTTTGCTTACGCTTTTCTTCTTCCACGGGCCACCACGGACCTCGAGACGTTTATATGGCACGCGAGGGACAAGCGTGTGACGGTGTGCGAGAACTTACTCGACGAACCGTTTTCCATAAAGTGCATAATTTTACGATCCCCAGCGAGCCAAGGCGAGCGAGGTGGGATTTCCATAATGAATTATACACTTGTTGACAAACTGGCAAAACCACCCCCACGCGTGTCTTGCACACCCCCGGCCAAGGGGTGAAATTGGCGAGAAAAACAATTTTCCACTCCCTTCGCCGGATGGTGCCGGTTTTGTATTCGGGGCTCTTTCAGCTTTTTTGGATCGTTTCCAGGTAACTTGACTATTTTTCTGTACCACTGTCCTTTTTTCCCGGGTGTGTATGCGTACGCGTGTGTGTACATGCGCGTGAAAAACATGCTCATATGTGGGCGTACGAGGGTGTGCGTTTTCCATTGCGTTTTCGTTCAATAATAATCCTCTGAACGGTAGCTACGGAGCAACGGTTCTTTCCGTCCCGGCTCCGGGTGCGGTAGGAAAACCAATTTTCATATTGAGAAAACTGACTCTTGAGATTTCAATTATGCGCGCTCTCCGCAACCCGCTTTTTTTTTCTTCGTTTGAGCAACCCACAGTCCCGCAGAGTGCGAGCGAGCGGATGGGAAACCTTTCTAGCCGTTTCTCCGGATCTTTTTTTTTGCTCCTACTCCCACTTGTCTGCTGTCCCATGTCCTCACATGTGTACGCGTGTGTCGTTGCATGAATAATGACGAAACTTTCTGCTCAGCTTAGGCGGGGGTAGGCGAACAGCATGGCAAGAAAACATGGCGTAAACGGGAATCTAGCAAAAATTTTTTCCGCGCCAAGATTCAACGAAGCTCGGGCACGGACCCGATAAAGCTCCGCCGGAGGACTTCACGCGCGTACACACCTCGTACGGGGTAGTGTTGCTTCCAGCACCGGCACCTTCATAATATGTTCATATTTATGCTCCTCGTCACTGCTCTCGTCCTTTCGTTCCATCCCAGTTTACCTTCCTACCCTACGCTGCTGCTGGGGAGGAGGGAAAATGCTCACTTTCCTCATTTTGCACCGAGCCCTCCCACTTTGCTGATGGTTTGCCAATTTTCCTCGCTCGCGTGTGTACGTATGTGTGTCCTCGCGAGAGAGAGAGAGAGAGGGAGAGAGAAAGAAATTGACTTTCAACGAAATGTTTCACTGCTTACGGCGGTATTTTTCATCACCTCCCGCGACCGACAAAACCCTGCGAAGAGAAGCAGGAGGTTCAACTTTCGTTTCGTCATTTTTCATTCCCGGTGGCAAATGCTGCATGCCCGCTAAATCCACCGGCCAGCAGCCATATTGGCACCGCGACACCAAGCGACACTTTTGCCTCGGAAGGGAATGGGAGCGCTTGGTTGAAATGTTTCATCATTTTTCGCCAGCCGTGTTTCCCACCGACAGCAAACCCCCACGGCACACTAATTTCACACATTCGCTGCCACGAGAAGGCTAAGTAAAAAAGCTCCCGTCCCGGTTGCCATCGCAGCAGGCCGTCGCTGTGCTGGTTTATCGTAACCCTGCCTGAACGATCGCAAAATCTGTCGCCCATATTTTATTATTTCTCTCCATCCTGGAGAGTCACATTCCCGGGAAGTTCTTGGCACCCTTGCAGAGCTGGTGGCACCGACGAAACAGGGACACGCTGCTTTATGTCCTCGCGTTGGTTTGGCCATTTTGCAGCATGTAGTGACGGTGGTTTGTCTTTCGAACTGGTTGCTTTTTTGCTTGTCAATTTGAATACTGTGTTGTTGTGCTCTGAAATGGCGTTAGCTTCTACTTTCACTTGAAGATATTTTTATGATTATTTTTCCTTTGAATTTCCTGCCTACAGAAAGTTACATTAAAAACTCTCAATTTGAGCGTTAGGTAAAGTAAAATCGTATTCCAAATCAAGATGTGACCATCAAAAGATGTGCTCCTACAGCTCTACTAGAGTCTCATTTATCATCAGCTATGCAACTATGGTTGCATTTTTTACACCAACGAGACACATAGCCCGATAAACATAATTTATTACAAGCATGCTCCCGGAGGCCACGATCGCAAATATAAACCCGCCCATCCTTACCAAAGCACGAGCAACCGTGAAGCAACCCAACGGGTGGGAACTAAATTTAAATTAAATTCACATATACATATTAAAACTATTCTTCCATGCTTGCGGTGCCAATAAATAAGAGCAGTGTCTCGGCAGCTCTCTGGATGCTTGCATCCAAATCCAAAAAAAGGAACCCATGGCACCCGGAATCTCCGGGCTAAAACAAACACTTCCAAAGTCACCAACGATGGCGAAATGCAACGAAATGCAGCCCTGCCCAAGGCAGTGCTCGTTCACTTCCACCCACGAAAAGAACAACACCCATTGTGATCCAACCATCCTGCACAGCGCTGGCTTATCCTGCCAGAGATGCTGGAAAACTCCGGGAAAAGCACACGAGCACGAAGTGGTGTGAAAGTTTTTTTGGAGAATGTTTCCACGAAATGAAAAATGTTTGCGCGGTGTTTTGTCGCGCAGAGTTGGGCCCGATTCGAACGTTCGCTAGGCAAAAACGAAACGAAGTACTGCACTAAAATGGCGGTGGACACTATCCCCGACCGGGCTGTATTTAGTGTCCTGCGCGTTTCCACCACCGGTCATTACCCGGAGGTCCTGATCCACAGGACCCTGTCTCGCAGGCCGATCGCGTGAAAGTGATTTCACTCGCCTTAGTTTCTTATTTATCTTGCTTATTTACGATTCGTCCCCGACCTCTTCCCGATTCGGTGCTATTCTTCGCTTCGTCCATTAACTTCCACCCCACCGCGGCATGCGGCAGAAATGGATGATGCATAAATTATGCACCAGTGGGACCTTTTTCGGACTTTGTGCCACCGGCACAATCCGGCGCAAAGGCGAGACCTCGGTGTTTTGCAAATGGTAGCGAGGCTGAGGGGCAGCCCGGAGCCGAAGGATGCGCTACGAAGGGATCTGGCGTTACGAGTAGCACGAGCAAAAAAAAACGATCCCACTCACGTTTAAGGAAAACTCATAAAGCACCCATTTTTGTGTTTTGTTTCCCACCGGCTACCGTTGTGGTGGTCCACAAGGGCCACCGGACTTGTCGCAAACTTTGAACCGGTTGCAGTTTTTTATCGTTTATCATCGTTATTAATGATGCCGGGCGGAGATCATAAAGATGGCGCAAAAACTCGGTCCGCCACCGTGCGATAAACTTTGTATCCGTTTCTGCTCTTAATGATTTTGTTTGGTCGGTCGCGCGAGATCGCTGTGTGGAGAGGTTTATGTGGCCTTTAAAAATGGGTGAAACAAATACGTAATCATACAGCAGAGGTTTGACACTGAGTTGTGCTAAAACATGGCTTGAGAAGCCACTAAAACGTGTGCTTTAGTGAAATTGCAGACACCATTGTAGATAAATTGTACAAAACGGGAGAAAACTCCCCTTTTCAATCGCTGCACGTGACTGTTTGTGCAACAAAGCAGTGGGAATGTACATTTTGTAGTATTTTCCCCTCGCACAATAATTACTGTGGCGTGCCGTTGGAGCAACTCCCACCAACCACACACCCCTAAAACCCGTAAGAGCAAGGAGTGTTGGTATCGATTTTTGAAATCCATATCCTTTTGCGTCCCCAGTTCTCGCGCCGTGCTCGATTGCGTCCTCGAACGGTGGTCAGGGTTTTCCACCACCCTAAAATGGACCCACCACGGTGGAAACACTGAAACACGCCCCATCCCTGCACCACAATGGCCAGCAAACACTCACAAACACTCGCCGTACTCGGTGTGGAAAGCACGAGAAAAAAAAACAGGACGAACAAAAATGGAGCAAGCCGGCCGGGGTGGAACTCATTGTAAAAGTCCGCACGTAAAGCCGGTATTTAATTTTAATGACGGGGTCCGAAAGTCAATTAATGTAATTTTTTGCCCCCCTTCACTCACACGTTCTCCACCTTTTCGGTTCCACTTCCTGCTCCGCCGGTCATTCGCTCGGCCCCACGTGCAAGATAGGCCGCGAGACCGGACTGGCGTTTCCAGAGAGAGAGAGAGAGAGAGAAAGAGAGAGACCGAACCCGGCCCAGCTTGCTGTCGTGGCGTCGGCCTGAATGGAAAACTAATTATATTTATTGAATTGATTTTGTGCCTTTCCGAGGTGGGCTTACTCGCCGTCGGCTGGAAAGGTGGGTGGAAAAATTCATATAGTCCTTCTCAACCTTTCACCTATCGGGGAATGGTTTGGGGCTCGGATGCAATTTACTGCCTCGCATTTCTGACGTCCTTTTTCCGACGTCACTGTGGAGGCAGCGTGCACGATTCAAAATGTTATGTCGAACGCACGGTAGGAAAAGCGCTAGAAGCTGTTTGAAAATGTAGCAGATAATCATAAACTGTTGATAAACTTTCAATAAAACCCCTTCAATAAACATTTGGTTTACTTTCAATACAATGAATTGACTGAGTAATTCCAACGTAAACGTTCATTGATTACAACTTCTCACTGAAAAAAAAAACAGTATGCGTGATGAAACATTTGTTTTTAAAAAAAACCACAAAATAATGAAACTAGCCCATCGGGAACGATTGCCTATTTTCTGGCCCAGTTTTCCACGCCCCCGTTATCGAGCTGCTCCTTGAAGTGCCCCTCAAACTAACCGATTAGTAACGCTGGAATCGAAATCGATATCAAGATAAGACTAGGGCCTGTAAAGTGCCGGCTTCCCGGTTTCCCGGTCTACCCCGTACCGTACAACATCGTTTGTCACTTCCGGTTCCGCTTTGCCACGGCACTTTCCGCCTTCTGCGGGGTGATTAATCGTTTCTTTATCAGAAGCACATCTCCTTTCCCGGCCAGCCGCCAGCCGGTCGGGTGAGCTTTTCCGCATTCTCGTGGTTCGGTCGAGCGAAACGCCAAACCCTGGTTCGATTTCGACCCGGTTCTACTTTGAGCCCGTGAAGATTTATTCAACTCGACGTGGCGTTCGACTCTCCCTCTTTTTTCCACGACCCTTTGCGAAAAAGGACTGTTTAAGGAGTGACCCGCGCGGACAGGCGGTGTCAGACGACGGTAGGTTTTACCACTTTCCATTTCGTGAAATTTAATTTCCAGCATTATTTCACCGAGGTTGGGCCGTTTCGTGATGTCCTTTCCGCTCCGTAGGCTAGTGTGTGTATGTGAGAGGGGATGTGTTTTTTGTAATGTGAATTTATTTCTTCGATGTGGAATGCGACTCCCCAAAAACGATTCGGTCGCCAAATGCGGTAGGAAACCGGGGGAACAGATCGTGATTTCGGTCGAATTCAATTAATTTCACTCCACATCGGACACCGCGAGGACACGCTTCCTTCCTTCCTAAAGGGCCGCCTCGGTTTTCCTTCACCCTAACTCCGTGACCAGCCGCTCGTTTTGAGCAGCACAGCCCGAACTGGGGATTAGCATGAGCCCGAGGAGAGAGAAAAGAACTGCAAGAGGACACGACAACCACGAACGGGTCTCCAAATGTCAGGATCGTTTCTTGGAGCTCGTGGGCACAAGTGGCCATGTGTATGCAGGCAACTCAAGCGCGTCTAGCGAACCATGTTTGGATATGCAGATTACATTCGCAAACCGAGCGTGTTCGGCTTCAGCTCCACTGTTCTGGGCCGCGAGCTGAGAAGAGACAGCGATACGGGCTCCTGTTCGAATTGGGCTCCGGCACGGAATGAAGGAACATGACTTAGCCCTTTCGAGCAAGTGCGAGCGGGCCGGCGGACGAGCGCGCAAAGACAATCTCGTTATTTTGATTCGCTGTCGATTCTACCATTTCTTTTCGTTTTTTTTTTTACACTCCACCATTTGTAAAACGCCGCGTCTCACACCCTCGCAACGTGTACCCGGGCGCGGATTTCCACTTCTGTCAAGCGTTCCTTGATCCTGCCGGATGGACTGCATGGTTTTCGGAGCATTCGTTGCTATCGCTTACCGCTGGCTGGTGGTGCGAAAAGGGCACACACAACCGAATGCCTCTTTTGCCTCTGACAAAGACCAACGTGTGCGATGGTTTGAAATTTAGTAAATGGTGCGATATCTTGCACGTACACGAGCGGCCTGCTGTTGCTCGGCTTCATCCGGTTGACATGGCAACCTATCCATCCTAGCTAACGTTTATTTTTCCATTTTCCATGCTGGCATTATTTTTCTTTTTGGCTCACTCTCCTCCGCTAGACCAAAGCAAAGACCGTGTTGGTTCTCACGCGAGATAAAACACACACACACACACACACGGAGCACGGGGGCAAACCGAGGAAAAAGAAATGCGGTATTATTCCACATTGTTATACTTCCACTGATATGATTGTTATTTTATGCCGACTTTTCCCAAAACAGCCTCAAAGCACCGCGTCCGGTTCGGGGCTGTTGCGGGCATGCAACAGGATCAAAGGGCAAGACGCGATACGCCGTCGCGTAGGGATTGAAAAAGGTTGTTTCGGTATCATTCGGAGCGCAAATTCGCAACCAAATGGACCGTACTATGGAAATCAGTGCCGACGGTATTCGACGAACTAGAGGCGTCCTTTCACCAGCTGTGTTTGACGACGGTGCTGTGTGAGGATCTTTGGAGGGCTGTAATAATATGCAATATAAATATCATTGCAAGCCCCATAATTAATTGCAGCTGGGAGGCCCACCAAAATCGACGCCCACTATCAAAGTCCTCCAAAGGATCCCCATCAAAAGACTTCTTTTCTTCAGGATGCGCATAAAAACAGCGATCCAAAACGAACCGAAAGCGCATTTCATTCCACCGAATGGCTTGAGCAATTCCAGGGAAAGATTAAACCACTTGAGAGAAAGTTAAATTTCTCCATCGTCTCCAAAGTCGTCCGACGAACGGAAAGATAATGAACTTTCCGTTCGATGAAGATACTTTTGCTGCCGGTGAGAGGCGATGTGCGATGGTGTCGTGCGGTGGGTAGGTTTGATTGGAAGGATGGGATAAAAAAATAAAAAATAAAACCCATCACCCGGTCACCACCCGATCCTTGCCATTGTATCGTCAGGGATATTTTTTTCACCACTCTCCCTCATCACTTCCGAGGATGGAATGAATAAAATAATAAGAAAAGAAACACCCTCACCCACGCTTCACCATCCCACCACAAGACGACGCCTGCACGAGCTGGTTCCAGATCGTATTGCATGCTGCTTTTCGCATTTATTTTTCTTTTTGAGAATAAAAATCCCACCAACACGCCCGGAGGTGGTAATGGCATGCCAAGTCGGAGCGATCTCATTAAAAATCCAATTAAGAAAATGCAAGGAGGGTACGGAACAAAAACAGCACCACCAAAGCGAGCGCGTGTAGAGGAAAGAGAGCGATGTGAAAAAAAAAAACACTAGTCCAAGGACTCCCTGCTGCGCGACAGGACGCCGCCCCAGCGCCATGGTCGCGAATGTGGTGGAAAAGAGCGAAAAAAAAAAGAAACAAAAACGATAATACAGTGTGTATCTAAAATTCAAATTACATCCTTCCATTAAGAGATGCGAGAGCGAGAAAAAGGTGACGGAAAACCGAACCGCCAGCCGAGAACGTGCCACTCCCGGTTGGTGTACGCAAAAATTTTCACAACTTTCCACCGCTTTCGCCTCGTTTCGCATTAAAATATATGAAAAAAGGAAAAGCACACCGACCGAAACGCAAAATGCTTCCCGCACTAATGTTTCACTCGTTTCGATGGCGAAAAGTTCGCGGCAATGGCGCGACAGGACGAGCAACAACAAAAAAAGAACTCCTGCAAATATGCAAACGGAAGAGCGACAAAACACCATGAGCGTGAGTGAGAAAGAAAGTGAAAGAATGGTAGAAATAAAACCCGCTGGCATCCATCGCTTCACTCCATAATCAAGAACACCCCATTCAATTTAATTATACGGCGAATCAGCGGGAAAGCGTGGGTCGCTCGAGCGCAGGACGGAAAAGTGCGGAAACGGAACGGATACTTCGTGGATTGCTTTGGTTGAACGGCTGTTGGCGTGAAAATGCGAACGAACGGCTGCGCGTCCCCGCTCCGGTTTCGTCCATTTGTCGTCCAGTCATCGACTGAGCGTTATAAAGTGATATTAAAAACATAAAAAAAAACGAGAGATAAAAGTAAGAAAATCAACAGCAACGCCATTGCGAGTCGGTGGTGAGAAAGAACAAAAAAAAATACCCATAGCGCATAGCCTGCTTCGATGGAAATCCGTACCGAAGGATGCGATCCGATCCGATCGCAGTGAGCGACGAAAGGAAATGGCACTGGCACCGGGAGGAGACAGAGCGCTTTCCCGAGCACTTTCCTACGCTACGGAAAAGTGGCGGAAATTAATATTGCATGCCCACCCACGTGGGTGGGAGTGGGACCCACGGGAGCACGGGAGGGCAAATAAACCCTCGCAGCCCTTCCGACGGCACGAAATCAAAGTGGTGGCATTTTGTTTTTAAAACGCAGAGCCGTTCGATGGCGACACAATTAAATTCCATCGCCGCCATCATCATCGGCTGAAATCGGTGGCAGGCAAACAGCGGCATGTTCAGACTTCCTTTCCCTTCTGGTTTCCGGTGGAAATGACCACATCGTGGAACCCAACGCCGAACTGACAGGGGGCGAGTGGCGATCGGGGAAATTACTTTCATTATGGCTTCCAGCTGATTGCTTCCCGGGTTGATTATTATTTTGTTGCGTTTTCCCTCGCTTCCCTGCACGATCTTAATGGTTCGGGATTAATGAAGCACTTTCGAAGAATGCCTCCTGGCATCGGCATTGGTGCGGTTTTTTTTCTCTCCCTCCAACGGACGGGGCGTGAAATTAAATCATCCTATCCGACCGACGGGCAGCGCCGGATAATGATAGCAAGTCGCCGATAATGGATTTTTCTTTTTCTTTCCTCTTTTTTTTTGATACTGATTTTTCACTTCACATCATTTGAAAAATGGCTCGCTTCTTTGTGTGGAAATGTGTGTGGAGTTGTTTACGTGCGAGTTGAAAATTTAATAACTTATTACATTTCGACTTTGTAACAAATCAGGCACTGTAAGTCCATGCAATGAGCTAATATTGATATAGAATCGTGTTGGCGGTCTTTTAAAAAAATATATTTTTTACTTTTAAACCGATCCATTTTTTCTACTGCAAACATTTATCTCGTACCATATCACCCATCAGCTTCAAAACTGGCTCTCTTTTCGCATTGCTACGTGTGCGTTTTTTGAAGCTTTCCCAAGTTCAACCAATACTACCCTCTTCAGTCGATTCGAACAGATTTGTCCAGGATGCGACCCCGATCCCGACGCGAGGTAGCTTTAAGCAGTACTTTAAGAAGCTGGCCATTGCTCAGAAAAACGGCATCCTTCTCTCACCCAGCGTCCTATCGATCAAACGGGCCCATCCCGAACGCACAAGTAAACCAACTTTCGGACGTGAATAGCAGGTGAACCGGAAAAGATGCTTCAACGGTACTTTGTTCCCTTCGCCGCCATTGGGCACGAGCAAAAAAAAAGCACGCCCTTTGCTCCGGCTCTTTAAGACGTAGGAGGATAACGGTCAAGCTAAAGCATATGTTCCACCCCTAGCCACGCAAACTCGGGTGCCGGACACTGACCGACGTTTTGTGTGTCTCGGCGGCTTTTGCCACCAACACGCCCCACGTATTTGTGTCGTCCTTCACCGGGCGGTTAAAGTCGCATCCCTTCGTGCACCTTTCGGTTAGGACCCCTCTACCTTGGAGAGGAAAAACTACGTACTCAGCGAACGAGCCCACGCACCCCTCGACATCGGTGACCTCGTCAAAGCCGTCCCCAAAGGAGCCCTGGGAAAAGCCACCAAGCGAAGGATTTCCGAAAGGTTAACCGCTTTAGAACGGTGGGGTTTAGTTTACTTTCCACCAGCGGTCGACGCGTAGGGATGCTGCCGCCGGTTCCTTCTCGGAATTCGGCCCGGGCGACCGGGCGCGGCATGACTTTGAACAATCCGTCGCGTGGCAGTTGACGTCTTCGAGCATCGACCGGAAGCACGCCCAGAAGCACGCCTTTACCCCTTAGGGTGTCCTTGGAGTTGGGTGACAGTTGCCGATTGAGGTCATCACCTGGTGTATGTGTATGGCGGACATTTTCCCGTGACATTGGTGCGGCCATTTTCCCAAACCAAGCTGCATGGCGGAAGCGCGAGGTCGGCGAGTGAGTGAGCGAGAGAGAGTGCGCAAGGAAGTGCCAGTCTGTCGTAAAACATCACTTTATGCTCCGTGTGCCATTTCGAGGAAGGTCAACCGGTGTGGTGCCTGAAAAGTGTTTAAAGTCGCTCCCGGTGGGGTATCGTTGCTTCCAGTGTCTGGCTGGCCGTCTGCCTTTAAGCGTCGATTTAGCGTCGAGCATCCCGTTTTATGGTCGCATCTTTTTTGTGTAGTGGATGTGTGTGATGGCCACTGAAAAATAAAATCCTTGAACGGATTGATACGAGTTCCGTGCACCGTTAAACGTTTGGAGCTGGATATCGCTTTCACCGAGTTAAGTTATTTTAAAACAATCATATGGTACGCTTGGTACGACATAGTACTCGAGGTTCTCTATCCTTTATCCATAAAAAAAGCTGCTTCTAATTTTGGTTTTGTATTAATTTGTATTCATAACATTTAATCAACTACATTCTTGATATGCTTTAGTTCATCATTCATGAAACTAAACATGTAGCTAGCTTCTTACATGTAGCTGAAATTAATTTCGAATGAAATTCGACTGAAATCGTTTGATATTCATTTTCAACCGACAATCAACAACACCTTTAAACAAAGGGACGAATTAAAATCAGGCAATGTTTACCCTAAGTTTATTTAAGCGACTTTTTCTTCTCTTTTACGCAATTTGCGCCAGCCTAACGCCTTAAGCAATGTATCCGTTGTGCGCCTGACGCTTGAAAGCACACCCGGTCATAAAATGAGCTTCTCATCAAGCGGCGTACAAACAATGTAGCTCAAACAGTCTTGTTTTGCAACCTCAAACCTCAGCGAAACCGGGAAAATAAGCGAACACCCACTCATCTGGCACTCGAACCGAACCGGGCGGTAATAAGATTTCCCATCGAATCACTCGTATTTCAATCGAGGACTCGTTTTCGATATTGCCTCGTTACCAAGCGGGCAGAATCCGTTTATTGGTTCGCTTTTCAATTTTGCAAATTTCGCCTCCCCATCCTCCACGTCACCGAGGGTCCCGCCGGGTGAGAAGGAGGGGGCACCGAGTGGTGGTTGCCAACTGCCATTTGCAATCAAAACCGCTCGCCGCTTCTTGGTGGCGGAACAACATGAAAAAAAAAAATAAGACGAATCCAAACCAAAGCAACCCGAGCTTTTCTTTTCCACATACTCACAGTCTCTCCCCTCCACTCGCAACAAACACACACACACACGCACAAGCTGGGAGTTTTCTCGCGCGCGTGTGTGTGTGTGGGCGTGAGGTTTCACATACATCTTCGGTGTCAACTTCAGTCATCCACGCGCCTATATATTCGTCAATCTGCAAACACCGCAGCCCTCAGTTCGCTTCCCTGGGCGTCGCGCGATTCGTCCCGCTCAACACGACGTCATTAAAATAATGGAAAGCCGTCGGCAATTTCCATCCACACTCGTGTGGTGTGTGACACGAGAAAGCTCTTTATTGCGCCGGGCGCACATTTCAGCATCGCACCAGCCCGCGTGACGATGGTGATGGTTGGTGAGCGAAGGTGCCTAGAGATTTTCATTCGCGCGTTGCCATTGGCAACCCGCACGCCTTTGCCACCGAACGGAGTGCGCGTGTGAAAGGCACCCATGAACGGAGGACAGAAAGCACCCCCTTTTTCTTTGCTTCCTTTCTTGCCACGCCGCACCGGCACCGTGTGACGTTGAATTGAATTCGCGTGTGCAAATTTTCATTCCCGTTCTTGGGCGATTTTACCGACACCCCGAAACCGTTTCCGGCCGTTGTGAAGGGCATACGCGGGTGCGCGCGCGCGTGTGTTTGTGTGTGTGCATAGAAGGGGTGGAAAAACGCCCCGCGCACCCTTGCCATGGTACGGCATGCTTTTACTTTATTTTTCACTGCTACCAATTTTCATTTCACTCGAGGCTCGGGGTTCGCTCGAGCGTGCAGCAAGAGGCTGGGCGAGGTCGGGCTTCCTCCCGCGCTAAGTAACGGGCGAAAATGGCAAACGGGATTTCTTCTTCTTCTCCTTTCTCTTCACATCGTTCCTCGCTTGCTTCCACACACGCCCAGTGGGGTGGTTTTTTTTTGCTTTGCATCGAAGCAAAACCTTACAAGATCCCAGGGCCGTCATCGTTCGAACGCTGGTACCGCTGGTAGATGGAAAGTAAATTGATTTTTATTCAACTTTCTCTTCAATTTCAGTCTTATTTATTTACGTGTCTCCGCGCTCGTTTTTTTTACTTCACTCACACTCTCTCGCTCTTTCTCTCTCTCCCTCTTGCCATGATGGCGCGTGCTTTTTGTGCCGTTTTTTTTCTACGGAGAAAAGAAAAAAATCCTGCAAACTCCTTAGTTTGACGCAGCAACCAAAAGGGGACACAGACAGGTACAAATCAAGCAGGAAGCACTTCCATCCCAACGTGTGGCGTTCGCGAAGCTCCAAGGAAGCTCCAAGGACGCTCCGATGAGGACGTTACGTCGTTAAACATAGCACCAGTGGCACGCGAAAGCGCGTTTTCTTCTCTTTTCATTTTTTTTCGGTCATTTTTCCTCTCTCTCTCTCTCTCTCTCTCTCTCTCTCTCTCTCACTCTCATTTTCCTTTTCTCATTCCGGCTCGGTTCTGGTGTGACATTTGCTTCGCGCAAAAACCCAACCCTCACCGGATGCGGAATGGATTAAAACGGAAAAATATCAACCGTCACCATGGGGATTTTGGGCCACCCACCCACACCTCTCTCTCTCTCTCTCTCCTTCCTCCTTCAGTGGCGTGAGGCAACGAAATATAATTCCCCACACGTGTGTGTGCCCATGTAGCGGGTGGTATTTTTTTTTATTTATTCACCGGGTTATTCCTCGGCACCCGCTTTCGTATGCAGCCGGTGGGATTGCTCATCTACATAAGACATATAACATCGCTTTAGGCTTACAACTGGCGCGCCCATTGGCGAAACCCTGGCGAAACTCACCCGCCTAAAGGGACCCCACGCTCCGGAAGGTAAGGCAAGCGGAGAAGCAGAAAAAAAGGACCCCGTAGCCGTGGCAGTTTTATTTCCATCTGGGTGAACGCCCGAGGGAGAGCCGGAACACCTAATTTCGGGGAACCGGGGGGGGGAGGTAGGGAGTGGGTGGGTTGTGTAAACCCGCCCAAGCACGGGCAGCCCGGGGAGCAATCGAATGAAGAAATTGAACTACGCCAAAGCAAAACGAATTGCTCGAGTCTTTGCAACGCCGCGCATGCTGTGGAACACGTGGGTGAATGGCGTGAGGGAGGGGGTGGGGGAGGGGTGGCACAGGTCGCGGGATGTAAAGCTTCGATGAGCGTGGAAATGGCAGGCAAGCGGAACCGGAAATGCACGGTGGCCGGTTGGTAAACGGGAACGGCGTGGCGCGGATGGTAGAATTTCATTACAACGCTAACGAACGCCACCGAGGGCGATGGGGTCAACGGGAGGAAAGCTCTCCCATCCCACCCGGGGGTGCCGAGTGAAAAGAGAGCGATGCTGGTGGAGGTGCCCATGTATGTATGGTTTTCTCCGATAACGATGCCGAACGAAGGGATTATCGAAGGAAGTTGTGGCGCTTGCTGCTAGGACGAAAGAGGAAGAAACGATGGCCGGGTCAGTGGGTGCGGTTGCGGGAAATGGGTCAAAGGGCAATCAAGGGGTGGGTGGCAAAGCGGGGGAGTGTTGCAAACGCAAATTCACGTTTGAAAATTGGACTTCAATGGCGCTTCATGCGAAAGAAACTGACGGTCGAGTCGGTCGAGGCGAGTGGTTGAAAGCGTGGCAAAAGAAAAGCTCTCCCTCATTCTCTCTCTCTCTCTCTCTCTCTCTCTCTCTTTCGTTCGTCCACTCCACGGACACAGGACGAGCGTAAAAATAGCAAAACCGATATGATACGACCGTGGTGGAACGTGCCCGTTAATGATCTCCACCGAGGTCGGCCAACCTCGAGGACAACGGACTGGCGTTCGACGCGCTTAAACTTGTTACTAACATCGTTATGCTAATAAGCCCGCCTGGGAACCCTGCCTGGGGTGGAGGTGTTTGAAATCAGGAGCGCGAAAAAGTTTCTTCTCCTTCACACACACACACACACACACACACACATATCCACCCACGCACACACGTGCACGTGTCGAGAGACTTTTGGATGGGCGAAATAAAGCACACAAAAAATCGCTCCAAAGAACGACGGTGCTCAAAAACGATATAAAATTAATGCTTAGCAGCGCCATTTGACTGAGAAAAATTGCCGCCTTTAAAAAAAATAGCACAGAATCCCTGTGTCGTAACTAGCTTAATATGCCGCACGCTGTTCACCAAAAAGCCCAATTTTCCGTCCCTTAATTCGCTTCTCCCGCTGAGACACTCGAAACTTTTAATGAGTTCATTTGTACTGGCAGTTTTCCTCATTGTCATTGCCGTCGGTTTTCTTTTTAATCTTAGGCTTTCTCGTAAGTCCTGAACCGGCACGGGTGGCCATATTCTGGACAAGTTTTTTTCCCCACCACTTGAAGACCATCACCGGGCGGTCCTGCTGCCGTACGTATTTTCGGACGCGTTCGTTACACTGACCTCCCCCAATGCTATCGATTTTACTTTTTTCTTTACACTTTTCCATTGCCCGCTCAATGGCGCTTCCACCCCACACCGACGCAGCAACATCTCAAGCGGGGCTCGTAACGAATTCTTCTTAACTGGCGCACATTTTCCAACCGGTCAAGCTGGGGTGGTACGGAGCGTAGGCTACTTGGATGCTGTCAAATTTTCATATTTCTCGGTGACGTGATTTAAGTAGCTGTTGGGTACTCGTTTGCCAACAATACGCTGAAGATGATGGACTTTCCGCGAACTATTGTTCGCTACTTTACTGGCGGGTGTCTTAACTTGGGTTTTACAGGAGCAGGATGACGAGCTAAAAATTAGAGTTGCAAGAAGAGTTCTCAAATTATCTTACAGCTTTTAATACAAATCTTTTAAATAGATATAAGATGTAAAATAACTTAAGTGACCTAGATGTACATTTATTAAAGACCTATAAAAACAAATGACATAAAATATACTGACAGATTTATAAATAAATGAAGCTTATTTACCACGATGGGTTTAAGCTCTGTGTAATATAATTAATATCGAATGCATGCTCGAACCTGAACCTAAACATCCTGTTGATATGTAAATCAAACTAGCACCACTGTGATATAACCAATCGGCCTTAATGCGTTCATCCATCACGACCGGACATCCGGATGAGCCCACCGGAAGTGGCTGGAAAAATGTAAATTTAAACATTACACGACAATGCGAATTAACCTAAACCGGCACCAGATCGCTGCACAATTGCATTTCAATCGGTCAGCGGTTAAATATATTCCACATTCCCTTGCCACCGTCCCCATCGGATCGCTTCTAATCGGTTCAGCAAAAACCACCAACCGAAGGGAATCGGTGCAGTTGCGGGAGGAATGGGCTGAAGGGTTCATCATTTTTCCCAATCGATTCTTGTTCTTTTTTCATGGTCCCTCTCTCTCTCTCTCAACCCCTACTAAACCACCAAAGCCATCCATCCGATCACTCACCCGTTCATTACTCGGTCCTCGGCCACAAATCGCCGATGATGACCGCGCAACCCGTGCGGTCGGTAATTGAATTTATGCAAAACCGGACACGGGGTTTCAAATTAAATTGCGTGCCGAGTAACCACTAAACGGTGGATTAGGAACACGGCAGGGAATGGAGCGGAAAGGAGATACGACACGGGATTTCATTTCGCGGTTCAAAAAACCCGCCCCGTCCCGATGCACTATATAAATTATAAATTACAATAATTTTGCCACATGCCGAGCCGAGCGAGTTCGTTTTATTATTGCCACGAATGGACGCGTCCGTACCACCTCGTCCGCGTGTGGGTGAGTTTGCATAATGATGCAATTCGTGCAAGCTCCTAAGCGTCCCTTAGACAACTGCAAGCCAACATTCCGATGCGATCCGGTACCCTTTTCGATGCGAGCAAGGTGTCCATTTTGGGGCGCGTGGGGATCCAAAAACCCGGCCACACATGGTCCGTTCGAGTGCAGTGCTACCCCGTAACGGGTCTATAATTTGCCAGCAAAGTCATTCCGTGATTAAGTGCCACCACAGGGCGCATGATTTTAGCCTCTCCAGAGGTGGTCCTAGCACCGGTAAAATGCCCCAAAATCGACCTCGCATCGTCCGAACCGGGCACAATGAAACGATCCTTTGGAGTGCCTTTTTCGGTGGCCACCAGCGCATAAACGCGGTCGTTATGTAAATACGCTCACATTCGGAGCCGCCTTCACAATCGCATCCCAACAGCAGCCGGCCAGGACGGTCACACACGTGAAACTTAAATGATACATTGCAACCGTCCGTCGGCGTAACGCTCAACTTACGCTCCAGTGCGAACCAAATGCATCCATTGTTCATGCCCATCGACAGGACGGACGGACGTGCCACGTGGCGAAAAGAGCGGAAAGCCATTAGCACCCACGCGCGGGCTCGTGTTTTCCTGGGGCCACGTAAGCCACGTTTTGGCTTCGGTAAGCGTACGAGCGACCAGGCGCCTCCATCGCTCGAACGCCAAAATCTCTATGCGGGCCTTCTCGGAACGTGGCGTGTCGTTCCGAAGGCAAAACCGGTCCTGGAAACACCCACGAGGTGGTATCTCCCTCCCGAAAGGAGGGAAAAGAGCGTTCATTCATATTTAATCTATTGATGAATATGAAAACTTTCAACATTTTCAATTATACTCATTCGTTTCCACCGCGCGCACGGTACGATCGCTCGTAGGCGGCTTCCATTCGGTGACGGCACCTCGCGCACCAAACCAGGGTGGCCAAAAGCTTCAGCCGGCTCCCTTCGGTTCGTCCTTCCATGAGCTATTCATGAGGTTATGAAATTTTGAATGACTAATGGACTAATAGGGCCGAGAAGCGCGCATTCGCTTGGCTTGCCCGTCGGGATCGAATGTGCGCATGGAGGGCACAAAGAACCGTAATCGCATCTCACGTGGATTGTGGTGAGGTGTCGGCGAGGCGGAACAAACCAGCCCACGGTGCTGGTGGAAGGAAATCCGAGCAAAATGTCTGACAATCAGTGTACGAATCCACCGGGGTACGGTTACGGGGATTCGGATGCTGCATTGAAGGCGCCCAGCGGCACAACACGGACGGGGCTTTATGGACGGACATGGGACGATTTGGTACGGCAAGAAGCATTTATTATGCGTCTGCATTCGGGTATAATCACCCTGGCGCATCGCATGGAATGGCTGTCGGGCTTTCTCCGAGTGGCGCATCGTGTTTTGATTGGGCTTATTGCGTGCAGCTACGCATAACGACGAGCCTTCGAAAAACGACTTCTAGCCAGCAATGAGAAGCATAAGCTGATTAATATATATTTTGGAGCCGCTTAATGAGCTTGCTGCAGTGAAGAAAAACTGACATGTGAATAAAATACACACCAAAAGTCAATACGTGAAGTGTTTTAAACGAACACGTTTTCTCGAAAACTCTTTCCCAAAGCAAAAAAAAAGGCTTCTCGTTTTTACGTAATTACTGGCGTAATTCTCAGCACTCACAAACAAATGAGCACACACGCCGAAGCACATCCTTGAAGCGCACCATCCGCCATTTTTCTTCCCATTCACATCTACAGCTAGAGCGTGTTTTAGCAAATTATATACATCGCTCTAGCAGGACGACCACCAATTACTCTCGTCCGTTCCCGTCGTGAGAACGCCCTTTTTCCGGGCTCGTGTCTCGTAAATTAGTGCCACCCCCCGTTAGCCAACGCTGCTCGGAAAAAGGGTTTTCCCTCAGCAAGCTCGAGAAATGCCATCTAACGAGAGCATCCTGCTGGCCTGTTTTGCCCACCGGATTCATGCGACCGACTAATTAATGCGAGGATAGTGCGCCGTGTGTTCTCGCTAGCCTTCCCAGGGCGCCTTCATCGTCCTCTTCGGTATCCTAACCACCACCCTCACGCGTGGACTACCCCCCATTTACACCAACACCGTCGCAAACCTGCGCCATAGCGGAAACGCCAAGCATAATCGTTCATCTCCCCCGTGCGCCTCCGGACCATATTCATCTCATTATATACTTCACACATTAGCGCACGTACGGGTTGACGGCCGAAGGAAATAAATGCTCGAAGCTCTCATCCTTTCTTCCACCCACAATCGAGAGCACCCACACACAAACACTCACCAGCGCTTCGTCGTCGCGTTTTTCCGAAGATGTTCTTTTTTTTGCGCTGCCGTCGCAATTCACATACATACACACACACACACGTACACAAGCCTCTCGTTTCGAGGGTTGCTGATGCTGTTTTCCCTACCATGCCGCCCCCCTGCAGTCACGTCGTTCTAGTTGGCCACGATTTTTCCTCCCCCATTGGCACGGGGTTTTGTTTCACACCAATACACACACACACCCACTCGGAGACGCCAACGGCGGGGTTGATTTTTCCATTTTTTTTCCTCTTCCCTACCCCCTCCCCCTCCCCCCCTCTCTATCGCTCTGCCTGTTTTCCTTTTTTGGCCATCTCTTTCTCTGTTTCTCCCTACCTGTTCTTTCTGCTGTCCATTTCTTTACTCGTCGTCATTTCACTTAGTAGGCCGCTAAACGGAGCGAGGAAAATGAAAATGGGTGGATCTGATTGAACGCTCTCTTTCGCACTGCTCGTGTTCGTGCACTCTCTCTCTCTCTCTCTCTCTCTCTCTCTCTCTCTCTCTTTCTCGTTCTCTCCCGAAACACGCGAGATTCATTTATTCTTTTATCTTTCTCATCTACGAACATCCGGTCGGTGCTAGGATTCTTAGAGTTTCCCATTAGTCTCATTGCCACTACCAACACCATTAAGCGAATGAATGAGCATTCCATTACTCTCTTTCTCTCTCCTCTGAGAAGGAATGGATTGCTCGACTATGCTACAAAAGGGAGCGATGGAGCATCGTTTAATTTGCTGCTTTAATTAAGGGTGCTGATGAAACGAAATAGACTAGTAGCGCCCTCTCTTTCCCTCCAACGGTAATGGGCAGGAAAAGCATTAGCGCATAGTCAGCAGAACGCTAGATTCACGACCAGCCGCCATTTTGTTATCGACTCTTTTGTCCCCATTGTTTTCGTACAAATCCTCCACTACAAAGGTGGATTTTTCTTGTAGTAATGAAATTTTTTTCATCTCTTTCATTTTATTTTCAGGCAATGGTGAATTGGTTTTGGATTGGTCATCTTCATACAATTGCCACTCTTTCTCTTTAGATACAAAGGTAAGTTATTTGCCTTTATTATATACAATTATTTATTCATATTCTTATTTATGTTTCGCTTTCAGGATTTCACTGCAGAGTTGCACCAGTCATTTCGAGATACTTAATTTGATCATGGGAAGCACTTTTTTGCATCACTTCAACTGTGATTCAGAGGTTATTTTTTTTGCATCCACGAGCAGCAACATCGTTTGGGAGGGTTTCCTTAGGTGGAAATCTTTTTCTCTCGCTTCGGCTGCGATCATGGAAGCTATCGACACACACGAACTTAAGCTCACGTACCATCGGATGGGCAAAAACCAGGCACAAATAGCTTCGACCACATGCCATCGAACGTAACAACGATTAATGACACTTCTGAAACATTCCGCAAGCAATTATATCGAAACATCGTTGCGAGCCACCCGACCGACAAACACATGATAACGCCTCCGATCTGCGTATCGCAATCCGTTGCGCCATTGCTTCGCCGTAGGTGGAACGGCTACCAACGAGCATATAAAAGTTAAAAGAAAATCTGATACAAGCACACAAGAATGATGCACAAACGAACAAAATGGTGAAAAACAAAATACGAAGAAAGCTAAAACACAACCGGCCTGCGAGAATTGCAACGCAAGAAAGCAAATGGAAACTCTAGCGGGGGGCAGATAAGCAAACACAGAGAAACAGAAGAAATGCAACAATTAAGTTCCTACTCTAAAATAAAGAAAAAATGAAACATGAAACATAGATAAAAATATACGTTATAAACGAGAGTGTAATAATTGTACTATTTAGGCGCATGAATTTATCCCAACCGGATTGTTCGATGTTTTTTGGGAGTGAAAATTGAGCCAGCGAGCCAGGATGGTGGAAGACGAAAGCGACACACCTACATGGACACATATACACTAGAAGCATACGGTGGCAGGCGCAGCAATCGAGAAGAAATCGTGAGAGTGTCTCATGATGACAAATGTAAAGTTACGAGAGACTGAACGTTTGCCGTGGTGCTGGCCGCTGGAACATTCGCACGGACGGGTGACAACAGAACTTGGGCGCCATTTCCCTGAAAAGCTGCCCGCTTTCGCTTCCTTTCGATGGTTGCTTGGATGAGCTTTGCCTGTAACGCCTGATTGCATACCTTCCAGGGGTCATCTGTTTCGCGTATCAATTGAGATGCAATTCTACCGAAAACATGCACCGGGTTCGGGTTGTTCTTTCGCCAACGGAACCAACAAGATGGTATCCGGACTGTTCGCGCGACCAGAACAACCCCAACCGGTTGCGTTTTGCTGATCCTGCGTGAAGTGTGGGCACGTCAACCACGTGACGGATGAAGTTTGCGCAAGAGCTTTTCGAACGGAACAAAAGTGTAGCGGTGGCATGAAAACCTTCAACCGACCGCACGGAACCAGGGGCCATTGGCCATGGCAGACAGAACAGTTTTTGCACCTCGCTTGTTCCCATCTCTGGCAAACGCCGGGATGGGATCTAGAATTCTACTAACTTTAGTATGTAACGCTAAGGGGATATTGCAGGAGAGAAATGGGGAAAAACTCGTTTAAATGATTAAATAATCACCCATACACACACACTCCGACACTAACACGTACATACACGAACATACCGTGAATGCAAACATTCGAGGAATCTGCGGTGAAACGTTAAGTGTAAGAAAACAAAACGAAACCCAAAAAAACGCTGATTGATAATTGTATAAAGTGAAGTTTTAGGACGAAGGAGGGAAGGTACACGCAACGCAACAGTAAACGCTAGCGTGTGTGTGTGTAATTTAAAAGAAATCAGCTTAAGCATCCGAGCTAGCATACCCGACAATGGGATCCGTTAAAACCCGCGATGGGCTTATCGTTTTCCGAACCATTGTACCGTACCGGTCTCGAATTGGTTTTGTTTTTGTTTTTTGTTTTCATTATGTTTTAATTCTAAGTTCTTTCTGTAAGGTGTACGAACTCGAATTCAGGCCACGAATTCCCGAATGGCATCTGATAACCTTTCCGCGCGTTCACGGTGTTTTGATGCGGGCGATTTTCGAAACATTGCACTGCAGCTTAAACCGGAAATCGAACATCCACCCTCAGCATCGTTTCCGCATCAGCTGGCTGATATGCCGGCAATGATACTTAACTTATTGTAGTTGGCTTATACAAGTACATAGGAATATTTTATAAAATGAACAAAAAAAATACAACAAAAAAATTATAAAACTGTTAAAAAATACACACAAAAAAAATGAAGTATTACCGAGTGCATAAAATAGATGGAAGTTATTCAATATTCAAATATCCATTGAATATTCCCCACTCCTTGAAATGAAGCAAAAATCAAATGATCCCGGCTTGGGGTAACCCGAGTACGCACGATCGCTGCTTGCATTACGATAATCGATAAGTGTATGTGAGATACGCAAACCATGTGCAATGTAATTACGTGAGTAAGGCTCTAACGAATAAAGGAGTAAGGCGCACGAGCACTGAAGCAGCGGACCGGGAACGAGTGCTATAATTGCGAGGAAGCATTCGATCCTGTCAGCTCCTTCGGGGCAAATGGAAGTGATAAAAGCGAATAAAATCGGCCAAAACTTCAACCGACTCCCGTTTAAGTCGAGAAGGGGAGCAGGATCAAGTTTTGATGCAAAAAGTTTACGCTCTTGATGTAACTGTGCAGATGCAACAGTGATTGCAATTTTACAACCATTGCCTAGAGGAAGATTTATGGGTAACGATAATATGATATGATTAGAACGATGATACTGAGGAGGAGGATGAATGCTAGTGACTGATACACAGCACTAACTAATGAAAAGTTCCTAAAATGCATTTCCTGAGCCTTCGGCTTGCACCAGCGGTCGGAGAGGATGGGCTTGCGACAATTCGCATTGATACTACTGACATAAAATCAAGTACATTACCACTATATAACAATCGTACTTATAAATGGTAGGATATATTTTATCCCATTGGTTCGTTTGGTTGGCGGTTTTTTAACTCAACTGATTCCAAGCACTAGTTTGTAGGAAAAACATTTAAAATTCGCATACTGATGCAGTAGACGTAATATCATAACGATGCTGATGGCTATATTCCAGCATTTAAGCTGCAAGCAATGTGGATCTATAATCACAAAGAATAACATATTAATGAACTTTCACACTAATTTCCATCGAACGTGCGGGAAGGATGCTTGTCCTATTGGGGTGGTACTGAAACGAGTTGGTAACTATAAGAGCAAGCATAACTACCAATCAGAGGTAGAACAAGTTACTCTTTATAAGCACAATCACTACGAGCGGTTTGAAAACGTTGTGAAAAGCTCACCTACCGATGTTGGGTTTATCTTCGTATACTTGAAATTTGTTTCTTTGATCCATTTTTGTGCTGGAGTACTGGTTTTCTAGAACGAAAGATCAAGGCTGATGCTCTATTTATTTTTTTAATTGAATCTCCCCATAAAAATAATACGATTGACCATCACACTACGCATCCCTAAGCATTATAAAGTGCGCCCCCGATGAACTATGAAACACACAGCACACATCCGTTGTTTTTAATGACAACACTCCGCCATACCGAGAAAAAACTATTCCAAGATAATAAAAAGCAAACTATTGTGGAAAACGGCAAAAGATACTCGCGAGATCAACAATAATAGTTTAGTAGGTTGAATAGAGCAAATAAACGGAGAAATTTGAATGTTTGGAAGGCAAATCATAAGGAAAAGATGTAAAATTATGGTGCGAAGGCGTCAGCGAACGACAAAAATATTACATAACTTTAAAAGAAACCAATTTTGTTCCTATTACGTGAGACGGAGAAAGAGAGTAAACAAGAAAAAGCTAAGAATCGAAAACGAGCGATGCGAAAACGAGTAAAAACAAACCCCACTGAAACCAACATGAAAGCTAAACCCAGAAAGTGGAAAACCATACAATAAACGAAGCTGAGCAAAACACACTAAAATAGAGAATAACAAAGGGCACCAGTCACGAAAAACAAAAAACAAACCAATCGGCAAGGAAACAGATAATGAAGTGAAATGAAAAAAGAAAGACTCGACATATCATGAACGATTACTTTTGCCCTCGCATTGAAGAGTGAACAGGAGAAAAGAAGATTTTAAAATGAAGATATGATGAGAAAAAAACGTTCTTTCATGTGTCAAATGTCAAACCAGCATAGCACACTACTACTACTAATAATAATACTACTGCTACTACTAGTGCTACTACCACTATTACCACTACCTACCACTAACTACTAACAAGCCGACAGGTTAGCGGACAGAGCCACGTTGGGACGGCAATATCCTCAATTTTGTTCTATAAGTTTTCTTTCGAGAAAAGAAAAAACACTGTTGTGATCCAGCCGGTTTTTATGTCACCCAAAATGCCAAGAGTAGTGCACAAAAACAAAACCAAGAAAAAAAATCATACTACAAAGTTCCTGTTTCCCTTGCTTCGGTGCCAGATCGCAAAAGGGGATAGATCGGCACCGGGAGGGAAGGTTGTTTATCGGTTTGATATTTGTTACGTTCGTAATGCCCCCTATCCTGCAATCGAAAATTTCCACCCAAACTAACTTCATCAAGGATCACCCGGAACGATCCTTCAAGCTGCTTCCAATGATTGTTTCGCAATTAGCTGGATAGTGGCGCTGGCAGGTTAGCCTCGAATGGTCCAGTTGCGGACATGTCCTTGAGATGGTGTTTGCGAAAACTACATTCGAAGCAGTTCAAACCGTTCACCGAAGGGCACCGAAGCTACTGAAAGCTAGTGTGTTGTTCCCTTCCTGATGTGGTTGTTTGAAGTGTTTCTAGTTTTTGCGTCACGTGGACGTGGACGTGTTTGCTCGAGGCCACCATGTTGCGAGAGCGATGCTTCGTCTCCTCAACAATGTCGTTGGTGACACCGACTAAACAGTCTACCGATGTCCGCCGGATCCGAGTGCTTACCAAGCTTTAAAGAAGAAAAAGTAGAAGAGAAAGAATGTAAACGAAAAAACGAACAGAACACAACAAACAAAACACACTAAACCTAACGAAAAATGGTAAAAAGAGTTCCTACTAATTAAGTACACTAACAACGTTCGCACGTTTGCTGCTTGCAGCGACCGTTTCAGTTGATTTGATCATTTACAATTTCATTTAGGACCCCAAACCAGGTGTGGGGGTTGCTGGTTTAGTTCGCCTTTTGCTTTCCGTTTATGTCCTGGACTTCGATTCCATGACGTTCGGGGCGGCCCCCGGGTGTCCATTACTACAACGTTACTTTTTTGCTACCTAATCGTCGCATTTAAATCAAAGCCCTTGATTATTACGAGAGGAAAAAAACCTTAAGACCCAATATGATAAATCCCACAATCATGCGAACCTATTGCGTAAGCTTTATTTGATGAGTTTTGATGTAAGAAAAATTGTGAGTGAAGAGCAGAAAATATTAAAAAATGGTGAAAAGTAACTATTAGCTGTAGGAACCGAACCGGTGCACGTGGTCACGTGCTCAGGAGACGAGGAGCAAATGAATCCCAAACGCCCAAAAATCGATCGACCGTTTTCCAATCAAGCAAGAAACAAAGCGCAGAACGCTTTTCAACGCATCTTTTGGTTTGTCAAACATACCGGGTGTGCAGACCGGTTCGATGTACGAGCACTTTCTAACATACACGCCACCTTAAGCGCACATCACCAGAATGCAAATAAACACACATTACAAATAAAATACAGATAGAAGTAAAACGAACGGCTAAAATCAGATGGTAAAACAAATGTAAACACAGTATGAAATGGCGAAACAGGGATGCTTCTTGTTCGTGGACTAGAACGCTGCGAAGCAAACATCGCCAGAGTGTTGATGGGGTGTAGAAAACTGCAAAAGAAAATTTACGTAACCTCTTGCTGTTTGCAAGACCCCAAATATTGCCACACATTTCACCCTGAACATCTCTTTCCACCAAAACCCCTCTCATTCACAACTAACTAACTACCATTTAAAATAGCTGAAAAAAGGAGAAAGAGCCACACATAAACCTTATCTTACTTATGCTAACTATTCGAACGAATTCCAACAGAATGCATGGTAACAATAGTAACAGCATCAGCTACAAGAATACCAGCAAAACACCACAAATGAGACGATATGCGAACGGATCGGAAAAACACACACACAATTACACACATACGCAGAAAACTCTACTTACATTGTATAAGATATATTGTCAGATGTAAAAGAAGAAAAATAAACTTATTTGGTAGTCAAGATGAACGGCTTTGGATTTCTTTTTTAACTTATGACGACGAGCTTTTAAATGGCATAAATACCATATATTGTTCCTGAAATCTTTCTAGTATCTGAATCTACTGCATATGCATATCCAACTATGTATCATTGTTGCAATGTATCATCAAACTATCAGCTGTCTTAATATATGCTTAATATATGCTGAAAATCGTTTGATACCCACCAACTTTCGAATTTTCCCGCCCTAGCGAAAGAAACAACAAAAATCGATTTGAATTTGAAATGTTTCTGAAATATTTCACATACATGTGCCATGTGGTACATGTGTTGTTCATGAACACGTGTTAGGTGGAGGAAAATGCTTTCAATGCTTCAAAGTATTTGCTAGCCATTAATATCAACTTAATCTATATTAAATAAGTTTCTAAATGAATTATCAGGCACTAATAGCGTGGCACCATCCTTAACATACATTATTTTTGCATACCATTTAAAATGTACTTTTAGAAGAACATCGACCGTAACAAGAGTTTGGTAGAGCTTTTATATTGTTTAACCTCCTATTATAATACTCTTCTACCTAATGCTACTAGCACTTAGTATTCCAAAAAAAGGACTTTCAATAGTTTTCTATAAAACTGCAATAATTAAAACGGACTGGAACTTGACAGTTGCCAAACTTGAAAATGACATTAACTATGTCAAAGTTTGTGTATTTGCCCGATTGTTTTGAACGGTATTTTTGATAGTGCACAATTTTACTAATTTTCCTATCGAAAGTGAGATGTAAATCGTTTGGTTTGTTTGCACAAGTGTAGAAAATTGTTAAAACATCGTGAGAATCATGAATGAACCTCACGTATCTGTAACATAGAAGGCTGTTTCGTGGATCACCAAAGAGAGTACGTGTTTGGTTCAGGTGCGCGGAAGTTGTTGAAGAGTGCGGGCGGGGAAGAGCAAGAAAAATCGACTGCTGCGCGTCGCGTATCGTGGTGTGCCGTCGTCGGCGGTCAATGTGCGGTCGGGTGCGTGCGTTTCAATAAAATGTTTTCTATCAATTGCAGCGGACGTCGGCGAAATAATGACGAGTTCGTTTCCGTTGCATGAGTGCGTCTTTAACGGTGACACCCGTAAGCTGTCGCTGCTGCTCCGGACGCATGAAATCGCCGAGAAGGATAAACATGGTAAGTTTCCGCACGTACGACGGTTGCTCGGGCGGCCCCCAGATTTCTGTGCAAGCAGCTCTTAGCCCTGGCAAATGGGCGCACCGGGGTTGAAAAACGGCGAGCTGTTCGCGTTCATGCATCGATAAGTTCCTTGCTCTTTTATTTTGCGCTCCTATGCAACACCTCGGCGGTGAGCGGTGGGAGGATAAATTTGCGAAATGCGAGATGGCTAATGCCTTCTGTCTTATCAATCAACACCGGCAAAGTAGGCCGTAGAAAAGAGGATGATCCTCTGAAATTGTACCAGGCCAAATGCTGGCTGAAATTGGAATAGTGCACGGTACATTGTTGTATTTTCCGGCATTAGCTAGTTTGTCCTCCAAAGACACGTCTTGGGATTAAATTACCCTTTAGATAGTATACCTGCCCCGCTGTTCCTGGGAGGGTGTTCCTATATTATATTGTTTGTAAATAGATTGCTCTGCTTCCGCTACGATTAATCGTTTATATTATTCTCTCTCGTTGTAGGCAACACACCGCTTCATCTGGCGGTTATGCTGGGAAAGAAAGGTAACTATCTTGATCCGGAAGCATGTGTCCAACTCAAGCTGCAATGAGACGTTCCGTACGGAAATGTGTAATGTCCACGAGAAGGGGATGGATGCGGAATCTTTACGATAAAGAAAAAACCACCCCTCAGGATAACCCCCCGAGGGTCACATAAATTGGCAATTTTTTCGGTTGCGTGCAAACGGAACGCCACCGTTGTGACATTAATATTTAATGCGAGTGTTTCGCAATATTCGTGTCCAAAATACTGCTCTAGTTCCATAACACGTTCGTGAGTTGCCACTTTAGTACACAGCACTGCCGAATCGAATGACGAGCCGTTATGCGAGTCGCTTGAAAGTGAAACGTAAACCCGTGGTAGTGCAGGAATGCGATCAAGCCGTGACGCTCCGTTGCACTTTCTGCGATGAGCGATGAGTGATAACAGTGATATCAAGTGTTTCACACTTGAAGCTCATGTATTTTTTCTCGCTTTAGTGAAAAAAAATATGCGCCATTTCGTTGGTGGCTGGAAGTGTTTGCTTTTCTCCCTTCCGATCCATAAAAGCCCTTCATTGATAGTTATTTATTTTGGACATAATGACATACGCTTCTCAATCTATTCCATGGATCCACCAGGGGAACGGTACTGATAAAGAGCCACGAACACCCACTCATGCGGGATTCGCTTATCAGCGGGTTCTTGATTGAGGTGAACACTTGACACAGGTGACTTCCCTCGATGCACGGGAAGACTCTTTTTATGTTTCCTGCAAACAGCTAATTTCAATTGAATCGATTTGTAATGAACTCCGAACCGTTTGACCATTTGCGGTGCGTTATCTTCAAAAAACAATCTCGTACGCTTACACAACAAAAGGAAACTGGCACGTCGGACTTCTCAGAATTGGCACATGGTGCTTGGTTTATGATAAGGACTAAGACCAATCAGTGCAAGAGTACCGGAAAGCTTTTACTAAGCTCATTTTTTATCTTAGTTCGCGCTTGGTTGGCATTTATTAATTTGCAATCATATAGATGGAATGGAATATATTTCATGCGACTGTAACCTTCAATTACCTTAGAAAGTCGTAGGAAAAGCTAACAAGAAAATTATATTTCCTTATTTTTACTCTCTTTCCGGTCCTAATTTCACCCTGTGAAGTAATCATTCGCTCGTCAATTTAATTCTTTTTTTTTTATCTTTAACTCATCCTTGTTACGGTTGTGTCTTCCTTCGCGTTGGCAACGGACCCGGGAATATTTAACGCCTTTTCCTACACTGCCACTCGATTCATCTCACTCTTGCGCATGGCGGATGGCCTCCATTAGTGACTTCGGCCAGAAGGAAACGACTCGATTCTATTCGAACCCGCCAAACAGCACCGTTTGATAGTAACCTTGATTCGGTTCCGTTTCCTTCAGCTCCTTGCCCCAGAATTTTACAATTCTCCACGCTTAGGCTGAGGTTCGTCCTGTTGCCTGCGCTTTTTTCGCAACGTTAGGCAACGTGGAGCGGCACACACCACCTCTCGGTTGCACACCCGTGGGCGGCCTTCCTACTCATCCTTTATTTTTTGTATTTTTTCGCTCTTCTTTATTGATTACGCTCACGCAGATTTCCCGGTCCCGGTTCGTTGGTTCTCCTGAATCAACATTTCACCCGGCGCCTTCCTCTCGTTGCTGCTTACTCGTTTATTTATAGTCACGCAACTGGCTACGTTTCCCTGACCCGAGAGGAAACGGTTCCATCCTTTTTTGGTGTGCGAAGGAACGTTCTGCTGAGAGCGTCCCTAGTGCCTTTTATTAAATGGGCACTGTCGCATCCTCATTCGAGTATCCTTATTACATCGTTCCCGCTGGGTCGTTCCACACGCCAATCCTAACTCGTGCGGAATATAAAATATATTTTTAATCTTTGCTCTAAAATATGTAGTTTCTGCTTCGTGGATCATGGTTCTATCGTCTGATAGACCTGTTTGAATCATTCGGGTCATTAGGGTTTAAAGCATTAGCATTGCGGTTTTGCAATTGTACATTTTTTTAATTAAACCAACTATACCAGCTAATTTCAAACTTTCATTCTGATATTACGTATATGTAAAATAGATACCCCTAATAAGTTTTTGTAAAATAGATACCACTAATAATCTTTGTATGAACTGATTTATGTTGTCGAATGTTATCAAATAATAACCACTTGTTTGTGCTTACAGAATGTACCTTCCTACTTCTTGCACACGGCGCTCCAGTAAAAGTAAAAAATTTGCAAGGATGGTCTCCTCTAGCAGAAGCGATCTCCTACGGAGATCGACAAATAAGTACGGATAACGTTCTGTTTTGGAACAACCAAATGCAACGGTTCTAGACAATACAATAATCATCTGTCAACGTTTCCATTTTCAGTCAGCTCGCTGCTGCGAAAGCTGAAGCAACAGGCCCGCGAACAGATGGAGCAGCGCCGGCCAAACCTGGTGAAGGCCCTTAAACAGATGGGTGACTTTTACATGGAGCTTAAGTGGGACTTCCACTCGTGGGTGCCGCTTATCTCGCGCATCCTGCCCTCGGACGTATGCAAGATCCACAAATCCGGCTGTTCGATTCGGCTTGATACGACCCTAGTCGATTTCTCGGACATGCGGTGGGAGCGGGGCGACATTTCGTTCATATTTAAGGGCGAAAACTCTCCCAAGGATTCGCTGACGGCGTTGGACAACGAGTGCCGCTGCTACCAGCACGTCCGGCACGAGGAGACGGAGATGGAAATCGAGGACGAGGTCGACATCCTGATGTCGAGCGACATCCTAGCAGCGCAGATGTCCACCAAGGGTATTAGTTTTACGAAAGCACAATCCGGGTGGATTTTCCGCGAGGACCGCCGAGAGACAGTGGCCGGCCAGTACGACAGTGATCTCTACACGATAAACGGGCTGACGTTGGAGCAGCGCAAGCGCCGCGAGCACCTGTCTCGGGACGATCTGCAAAAAAACAAAGCTCTTATGGAGTCGCTCACGAAGGGCGGCCAGGGCCAGCAGGGCGGCAATGACCAGAATGGGGAGATTTTCCGGAGGGAATCGCTGCAACCACCGCCGAGCAGTCCCATCACCTGGGAGGAGTACATTTCTGCGGAGTCGGGTCAGTACCCGAATCTCGGGCGGGAGCTAGTGTATAAGGAATCGAGTAAAAACTTCAAAGCTACTGTGGCTATGGTAAGTCAAGATAGTTTGACAAACCCATTAATACGAAACACCTGAAATTTGAACGTTGCCTTCTCTTTCAGAGTAAAGACTTTCCACTGAGCGTCGAGATGCTGTTAAACGTGCTGGAGGTAATCGCACCGTTCAAACATTTCAGCAAGCTGCGGGAGTTTGTGACGTTAAAGCTGCCCGGCGGCTTCCCGGTGAAGATCGACATCCCCATCCTGCCGACGGTTTCGGCCAAAATCACCTTCCAAAAGTTTGAATTCCGGGACAACATCTCGCCCGACCTGTTCGTCATTCCGGAAGACTACAAAGAGGACTCGATGAGGTAAAACCGCGGTCGCCATTTTTCGCGTTCCATCTAATGCGGTGCTCTCGTTTGTTTTTTCTCTTTCTCTCTCGTTCTCTTCTCGTTCTTTTTTTATCTCTCCTATCACTCTGTTATTGTTTCCATTTGTTTTCCTCCAACCCCTTTTATTTCACCCGTGTGTGTGTATTTCTTTTATTTCTACACTTACGTCCGCAACCAACCTGTACATCGAATCACCAACGCACGACACTTCCCTCACATGCCACTAAACTGCACAACAAAATGTACGCCAACATCAACTATACCGATACACGCCTATCTGTCTCTTCTCCCCCGGGAGCCTCACCGTAAATCCGGGAGCTGCCCCAACAATGACGATCATTAACGTCTCCAGGTTTCTCATCTACTTTATAGATTTCCTGATTTATGACCTTTCGATATCGACCGAGTAAGTTCACGGTCGCTGGTTGCTGCCAGCTGGCCAGAACTTATCATGCCGCAACTGTCGTCGCCAACGTCAGCACCAGCAACCACCCGTGCCGACGGTTACCTGAGACGCTTGTCGTCAACTTCTTTGCTGCTGTCGAGCCTGCCGGATGTAGTGAAACGTTGGGCCAGATGGATTTCGATGCTGGTTTTCCTCCTCCCTGCTGGACCGCCGATTTCTCTGGTGCATGCTTTTCTTTTTTCTTCGAACACCTCTTGTCTCCCCCGGACGCAGGTGGTATCAGGATTAGTGTCTGGCAAAAGGGCATCCGGTACCGTTTAGTGGTTGTGGAGTGACCGCGCTATGCGCGCGGCGCAAAGGTATTAAAACAAAATTTTAGTGTAGTATTTTATTCCCGTACCACCCCTACGCTGTGTTTGAGGGGTTAGTTCCTGTCGCAGGGGATTCCGCGCGCCATTCAAACGCGTCGGAGTTAGCTGATTGTCTTCATTCTCCTCCCGAAACGCTCTGTATCTGCAGCGCTGTTTGGATCTCCTTTTAACTGTACAGAGAGGAAGAGGATACGTAACGCGCTACACAATTTCCAGGATGTGTGGTACTCGCAGGGTAGTTTTATGACAGTTGTTTATTGTTTTATTTTTATCTAACTTATTCTCACTGACCAATATCTACAATAGGGACAACCCGATCAATGAGACAAAAGCAATCAATAAATGTATTTCGATGAAATCTGGACAGGTCTGAACGTACATACTGATACACATTTGGACAGGTTTTCTTGTATACCGCAAAATATCGTTTAAACGGGAAACAAGAAGTAAAACAACATTCATAGAAATAACAGACGAATGCAAACTCTTGATCCAAGTCGATAGACACGAATTTGTCGTAGATTTGAGGTGTACACATCAGGCTAATACAGCCGAAGCTATACACGATGAATTTGGCAACACGCAAACATAAAACCTGTGAGGACAGAAAAACACTTTACACACAGTGAGCTAGAAGAAAATTATCCATTATACCGACGTCTAGGAAAGATAGCGTGAGATATGTAGCAGATAGTCGGTACGTAGTCACAAATCCCATCCCAGATGTCTATTACTATACAACTTCACCGTAGTACTCGATATCAAAATCGGTGGGCTAGTTGGTGTGAATATCCTTATGCCGCCCGGAAGCAGCAGGGCGTGCTTGAACGCCTGGAATTTTGCAGTCTGCTCTGTGTTCATTGTTTGTGGCCTATCTGGCATGGATCAGGCGAAAGCTAGCGCAGAAAATAGTGTAACCCAATTGTCACCATCGTGGGTTGTTGAAGAGTGAAATTAGAATGTGTGTGTTTGCGCGGAAGGACATTTCAGCAAGGCGTAGTATGAACCATAAGGGTATCGAGGTGAGCCAACCTTGCTACCAAACGGATATACATACGTTTCTAAACCAAAATCGGCAATTTGTAAGATGTTTCTTATGTGGATAAGCATAGCATGAGATCGAAGGAGGAAAACATATAAAACAAACAAACAAAAAACAAATGAACCATAAACTACCGCGAGATTTGATTGCATGATCCTTTTCTGAAAGAAACTTCAATAGAATCTTTTATGGTTTTTCGATAGATTTATATAAACCCATTTGAGTATTCTGTTTAGCCGCTCTATATCTTTCATTCTACCATTTGTCACACAGTAAATAACACGTAAATGATGTAATGCTTTTGAACGAACCACATGGAATGTGTGATGCAAATAGTTTGCCTCGAGAGCACCATCGAGCGATGCTGTAGAATTCGTATAATTACGGATCGTTATCGCTTCCGTGTTGCGGTTGTTTGTACAGATGCCAAAAATCCCACTGGCTGAGGCATGCAACCAAACCAGTGCGAGATGAAGCAATTAATCGACACGTAGTATAAACCCAAACTGCTTAATGAGACTTAATGAGTCATGTGCATGGTATGGCCAACCGAAAGCACATGCAACAGGAGAGTCGGCATTCAACGATGAAGTCAGCGTTTGAGAATAAGACATCCGTTTTCAACGTACAGTGTAAAAACACACAATTTGTCGTGTTTTTTTTTTCTAGAAATAGACATACTAAAGTAATTTTATTTAATTTTTACAACATGAACATGCTCATTACAAGCAGGCCGGGAGGAATATTTCGGAAATAATATTCCTATTCGCGTAAATTTAAACTTCACCGAAGGGCTTATCGCTAACACATTGTAATGGCTAAGTAAGGTAGAAAGGCCGAACTCCCTCCACTTCAGACACGTTTTTAGTGGTGTTTGGTCCAGCCTGGTGGCGGTTTCGGAATCGGAACCCATTCGTTCACCTGCACAGGTCCCCAGACACGCTTCCAGACGCCTACGTACACCTTCTTCTCCTGCCAGCTCTTGACCCAGCGCGGCTTCCAGACGAGCTTCTTCTTCCAGAATCCGGTCGGTTGTGGGGCAGCACTTACCACCACATGATCATGGTGCACATCGTGATGCACATGGTGCACGTCGTGATGATGCACATCGTGATGAAGGTCATGGTGAAGATCGTGGTGATGAAGATCGTGATGCAGCAACGAGTGATCGGTGGCGGCGAGGCTGTGCAGCAACGCTTCGGGGTGATGGTGCACTAAATCGTCATGATGATGATGTGCAAGTGCTTCGGTGGCAGCAAAACTGTGAAAACGACAACGAAAGGCAAGGATAAGCTAGTAAGAATCATACTAGTTCGTATCAGCGGAATATTTTACGCAAATACCCATATAATAAATGAACGAATCCAAAATACTTTTGTTCAAAAGCCTATATATAAATATTTCTTCACTCAAATTGTATCACAGCACCGGCGAGTAATTGCCAAGTTTTTCCTCTGAAATGGAAACCTCATCAACTGCTCCTTGTGAAGCAAATCCGCAATTAAGCTTGGCGCATGTTTATCAGCACAGTAAAAAGACCACTTCAGCGGCGCAAATGGATTTAAAATGTATCTTCTCCCGACCCGAAACGAGGGTACGGTCGTGCGAGAAAGATCGCTCGCAAGACTCTACCCCGGTAATTGGTAAACCCTCCATCACGCCCGTTGGCACATTGCCAATTTCCACCCACAGCGCGGCCATGGTTCGGTTTTCCGCCAGATCGGAAAGCCGGAGCGCCGCACTAAATTATCGAGGATTTCTAATCCTCTTTGAAGCGGCACTGATTTGGGTGTATGGGGGTTTTGTTTGTATGCCCTGCTCGATTGGTTGGTTTTCCGTTCCATCGAGCCAATTTACAGCCTAATTGCAGGCTAATCGGTTTCCAACCCCACCAACGTCACTGTTTACTTTAAATCCTGACGCGGTAACGAAGCCGCCCCCAGAACGGATCGGGTTTGCGAGTTTGTTTTGGCAGATGGTTTGCGTTTCGCGTAACCACGCATCCAATATGTTTGCTTTTCCCGGGTTTCGTTTGCCGGAAGGGTTAAAGGTCGGGTTTTCCCTAGTGGAAGGAGCGATTTCATCTGATCGATGATACCCTGCTGGCAGGCAGTAGACTGAAACGCCTGTTTACGCGTACGGTTCGATACGTTGACGTACGAATTTCGGTGACGGTGGGCAAGGGCAGTTGTTACGTTGAAGGTGTTGGCCGGCGAGTGAGTTAGTGCAGTCATTCGATCAACCCGAGCTAAACGAACCGTAGAACGACGAGTAAAACATTCGACTGGTTCCTTAGCATGAAAGGTTAATCGCAACAGATTGCATTTTAGAAAGCCGATTAGTGAAACTAAATTAGTTCGAATGATTCGGACATAAATACCTCTCTAAGTCACTAGCCGTAGTTACAGACAGGCTCGGTAAAATGATGGCCAACGCTGCTATGTATAGTAATGCCTGCAATTGAACCGAAATGGAGAGCGTTATTTTTCTTCAGATTATTCGAGCACGTGTTATGGGCACCTTGCTAATGGAGGCGCCTGGTCTTATGTAGAAAATAGAACGTTCTGTTAAGGTCTAGAATTTAGGAGCCAATTTCTTAGAGTGTTTATCTATTCATTTGAAACCTGTAATGCTAAATTACTTCCACCAATGTTTATCATAATCGTAAATATCTGCGAAGTTCGAATAACACTTTTGCTAATATAGTTATTATTATTATTATTTATTTATGAACGGCCAGACCGTATTTAGGTTTGAATAGTTTTTTGTGAGCTGAAAGGCATTTCCTCCCAACAGCCGCTCAGAGCATTATCCCAAAAGCTACTATAGTTAAATACACTCACTTTTGACGTCATTTTCGATAGCTTTTGAATTCACTTTCGTCGGTAGCTTTTCACTTCACCACAACTACAATGGTCAGTTCACTCCACGTTGGTGTACACCAAATTTGTACTACACGACTGATCCATCGATGAGCGTGCAGGTGGATTTTAAACCAAATGGAGCAATTGGAGACCGAGACAAATGTGTCGAAAAACGATGCACTTAATTCATTTTTCCCTCCATCAATTCCACCTCCACCAAAACGATCGCTTTTTTTTCGGTACATTACCAAGCTCGAACGTAACGAAAAGTACCTGCTAAAAATCCCAATTTTATCATACACTGCCCCCTCTCAGCTCATTGTTTAGAGTGGCAGCGGAAGTGCGATTGGAAGCATAAGAAATGGTTCAGTGCACTTACAGTGCGATACAATGCCTTACGATTACCATTTGATTCATCAACAGGTAAAACGTACATTAGTTGTATATTTATATTAAAGTAAATCAAACCCAATTATAGCACAGTTTATCGATTTCATTCTACTACACTTTTAGACATACCTTATGGTATTTTAATTTGCCTTATGTATGTTTATTTATTCATGTTCGACGGGATGTCCAACCTAATAAATGTTATAAAAACGTTTCATCTTAATGTAAAGCAACATATTTACTCTACGTAAAAATATCCCACGCTCACTTCCACACCCGTCACTGTAATTGAGTTTGAACACCGTGATGCTTGTAGTGATAACCCAATCGCAAATGGTTTTCCGATTCCCTTCGGTAGGCTTTCTTCTGCGCCTCACGCACTACGGGTGACCACGCGCTACATAATTCGTCCCATTTCGTATGCAACACGCGTATGTATACGGCGGCGTCTCACGCTCTCTTCCACTGGTTTTGATCGTAACTCGGCTCGTAAGCCGTTTAACGACAGTAACTGAATTTTTTAAACACCAACCCACGTGTCCCCAACGACTCCCCCGGGACGCGCAAGATGGGGACATAACTTACGCCATGATGGAGGGAGTTCTTCCGCCGTACACTATCGCGTAAATCACGATACACCGAACGCGGTGCGAATGCGTGTACGAGCTCAAACGAAAGTAAACGCGCAGCGTTATTTTTTACTTTGTCATTTTCCCAAAGCCATAACTTTTAGCTCATAACGATCACCGATGCGACGATCTGCGCATGCCAAGTTTGGTGTTACATTTTTCGGTTATGTCACCGTTTATGGTGCAGTGGAGTAGTTTTTAAAACTAAAAACGAAAAGAGGCACAACAAAATGGTGTAAATTATGAAGACGACCGCTTGGCCCACTAGTCGTGAGCTACTTCGATGATGGCATTAACGTGATCGCCCTACTATTTTTAATTTGGTGTTGTGTGGAATCCATCCAAGAAGGCCGATATTTTTGTGGATCCATTCGTTTTCTTTTTTTTTACCATACATACATTAACGAATTACCATCCACCATCCGCAAAAGAAACTAATTTAATACGTAACACATCCCCGTATGCATTCCAAACTCTTCTCTCGTTAGAAAAAAAAGAAACACTTCCCAAATTAATCCAATTTAAGAGTAGCAACGCGAATTCCAAACCCCTCGCCAGGCACGTTCCGGCGATGTCGTTCACATGGCCGAGGAAAACGCATGCCAAGGAGCAACACCGCCTAACGATGTGCCAAAAACAACACCCAAAATCGCTGATCGAAACACGTTTACCAATTTCACCCGGGGCCAACGTACTGCCGGAGAGCATGGGGGTAGTAAAGGGAGAAGAAAAAGAAATAAATACAACACCGAACCGATGCCAAACTCGGACCAAACGGACAGCATATGCTGCTTATGGCAGCGTGGGTTGAGTTGGTCGGAATACACGCCCTCCCGGACTATAAATAAAGCCGGTAGCCAGACAGAAAATGGGGAATGCAAAATTAAACTAAAACACGACATCAAAAGAATTTGTTCCCCAATATGCATGACTTCTCCTTAAGCTACCTGGTGTGATTTATGCGATTTAAGGAGCGGCACATTTTTTCCAGACACGCGTGGCAGATCAAAGCGCAATATCAAGATACAAGATCAGGAGAATAACGGTGGGGAGAAACACCCCGTTGCAAAATCCCAAACGATTGCACAGTTTCTTTTCAACACTTTTGGTGTGTTTTGTAGTTGTTTACTTAGCTATTCCGTTCTGAACAAAGTACGGTTATTCCCTCATGGAACTCTCTCTTCCAAACTAGGTTGCAATGATTATGTTGCGCGTGGAATCGAATTTTCAACACCGTTCGAAATGATGAAGTACCAAGCTGGTCAAAGACTTGGCGGATAGTTTATTTATCTTTTTTTTTGCGGCAACAGAGATTTATTTTTCATTGGTGAGAAAAACGTTCCCCATTCTGTGCAGCTAGATACGATATTCCGTAACTATTTTTTCTTATTTTTTTAAGATGCTCCTCATTCATTTGGAAAATGTTTAAAGCTTTATTAGAATAGGTTTGTAATGCATGAGCAATTTTTAATACTCATTTGTCCAGTCCTTCAATGATAAACATGATTTCTTAAACAAAACGTACATTGGCATTTCCTAAGTGACCAGTAAAAGCCCTCATTTGCCCTTGGCAAACAGAAGTTTACATTCGTTAAATAGCTCGACACCACGCCACAGAGGAAACACGATCTTGGCCACTTCGATTAACCCCTCCTATTCCACTTCCTCCATGTCTGTATATCACGCACTCACAGGGTTCGGAGTCACGCCTCGACCGGAATAAAGCACGTTGACAAATTGAACGCAACCGCACTCCTTCGTTTGAGCACGGTTTCGCAGTGCGAAATGGGATCGTCGCCGAATGGTGGTTGAAAACATCAGAATCACTCACCAGCGAGGATCGTGAGAGGAAAAACCTGCCGGAATTTCATTCGCCATGTTTCATTCGCGCAATTAAATTCAACCGCCCTGACAGCGAGACCGTGACCGCAATGGTCCCGATGATCGGTTTCCTGACCGGATGATCGTATTTTACGCCATCCAAAGAATGTCGTTTCGTGTATTTTTTTTTTGGAGGCTGTTAAAAGAAGCAAAAACTCTGTGGAGAAAGTTTTGCTAAAATTTATACTTAGATAACGATCCCAGAGCACTCAATCTTTCCGAGCTCGTTTGTCACGCTCGTCCTTTTTTTTTTGTGCTACCATGGACGAAAGCTTATACGCAACGAAAAACCTACGAGCGCAAGGTGAAACGGTAATCCCATTCATTAGAACGCATAACGCCACGAGAGGAGCATAAATTAGACGCAACGAACAGTGTCCATCTCGTAAAAATATCTACCTGTCAGTTTTTCTTCTGATTCGCCTCGCTCGCTTTCTGTGAGCCGCGCTCGGCCACGGGTGATAAAGCGTTTTGAGGGAAGCTTCCCGCGCCACTGCTCAAAGCAGCGTACCGAAAGCAGGCTAATGGATCGTCGAGAACAAAAGCCGACCCCGCTAAATCAGCGCAACACAAGAGGATGAAACCGACGCACTTTTCCGCCGTCCAAAGTGAATGGAAATTGGATCTCGAACTGGCAGCGATTAACATTAACAACGACGTAAAACACCGTCAACAGTTTAGCGCGCGAGAGGGAAAGCAAAACAAGCAAACCACCTCACCCGAAAAGTGGGCACCATCGAGCGCGGAAAAGCCGTGGAAAGCTGTCCGACACAACGTGAGGATGGGAACGAAAATGCCAACGAACAAAACTCCATCAACAACCCACCCTCACTCCGTCTGGCGGCTTGTAAGTCAATTTATCACCTCGCTCAACAACTGTCACGCCGGGAAATCTCGTGAAAATGAGCGCACGGAAAATTACCGCCTCGTGAGAAATCAACAAAAATACGCAACCCATACTACGCACTCTAGTAGGACGCCATTTGTAAGCCGTTCGTTGGGAGTTGCCAGCTTTTTTTTCGATGGGGATGGTTATTGGGTCTTCTTCGACATTCTGTGGGAACAATCCGGTGTCAGAACGAATACACTACAAATCGAGAAATTCGATTCCAATCCATCAATCCCGCCCGCACGGATGCTAAACCACGCGTGCCAAATCAACCCCACCAAGAAAGCCGCCTGCATAGCAACCACCCCCTTGGTTACTATGTTAAACCCGTCTATTTTGACAGCAAACCGTCAAAACAGGCACATTTTCACTAAATCCCCAAGAGGAAAAACAATACCGACGGGTAAAGTTATTAGAGAAGTTTTTGCAGAAATAGAGAAAAAATGAACGCCCCACAGAGAGGCGAGGAAAAAACTCATTTATATTCCATTGGCTCGGACGGCAGCCGTATAAACACAAACAAAGCGCACCCTGCGCATACGACCGGCCCGGTAGTAGATCATATTTACCGAGTAGATCACCATCGATCACTGTGCCGTGTGGGATGTATATCGGAGCAAAAATGGAAAACCACGGAAGCTCGGATCAAAAGAAGATGATTTGTTTGTCTGGCGATCCGCAAGCAAAACTGATGCTGACAGGTCGCGTTTGGGTTTTCCGCCGCTTCGTCGTTTGTTTGTGTTTTTCCCGCGCTACCCGTGCCGATTCCGGGGCCAACGATTTGCGCCATTTCACACGAACCGGCAGCGCGGTTCTATCGTGGAAAGCAGCCAACCAAAAATGTGCTCATTGCTCGCGTTCAGAAACGATGAGCGAATGGTATAAAAAACAAGAAAACCTCCAATAATGCTACCAAATACATATATTTTTTTTTCTTTTAAAGAATATTTTAACCATTTTAACTCCCCTCAAAAGTTCACAACTTCGTTATTTTGTAAAACCAAATAAGGTTTACGAACTATGAAAATATACTTTCATAAACAACCTTTTCTTATGTCGATTGAATTTCAAACCTATATTTATCTAAAAACCTTCGCATCTATGATCATATAAACATGGTCACCATATGGTCAATATCGAACATGTGAGAAAGGATAACGCCTGTATATTGCATTAAAAATAGTTTACTGTAAAGCACATGCAAAGAGCAATTACGAAACACAGATTCAGTTCAACGCATTGTTTAATAAAGATTTTATAAATTCTAAATTCAATAACTCAGCGTTCAAATTGTGCAAACTCCAATCTCAATATCCCCCGTTATTTCACTAAATGCATATTAGTATCGCAAGAAAAATCATTACTTGATCGTTAGTTGTTTTTATCGGCGTTAAATTTATGATTTATATTTAGTAGCTGCCTACAACGTTTTTCCTGACTAGCATTGGCGCTCCATTTAGCAGACGAGTCAAGTTTATAATTCCCACGAAATATGACAACTAGTTTCACCGATCAGGCCCTAGAAACGCCCTAAACCAACGCGTAAAGCCTTGTTCCTCTTGTAAGCGAAGGAAAAATCCCCGCACCAGTGAAAATTGCGTGGGTTCCGATTGTTTACTGTATTTATTTCGGTCGTTAACAAACGGCGCTCCATGTTTCCACAAGCATAATAACGTTAAACACGTTTCCTCCACCGTTAATCGGAATGTCCCACATTGATCTACCGGGGGACTTGTATAAATAGCATCACTCGGCGCGTTGCAGAACCGCGTCCGGAAGAGGGAAATGCTACTCGGCTTACCTGACCGTCAAACGAACGTCGAATCCACGTCGTCCCGTTGCCCAAGATGTCCAAGACGGACCTGCAACTCACGCAGCTTCCCGCACTGTTCGTCGTACCGCTGTTCCAGCTGCTCGTACAGGGTGGTTTGGGACGTTGAGAGCCGTTGCAACATTTCCACCTGCTTGGCTTCGCTCTTGGCCAGCTTGCGCTGCAGCTCCACCACGAGGTCGGTCAGATCCTGCAACTTACGCGTGAAGTCCTTCTCTAGCGCATTCAGCCGCACCTCGTAATCTCCGGTACCAGGGTTATTATCGGACCCCTTTTGTTGCTCGAGCTGACCTACTTTCTGCTCGAGAGCACTTAACCGCTCCGTCTGACCGGTGGCCAGCTGATCGAGCTGCACCTCGGTCGCGATGATGCGACTCTCTAGACTCAAGGTCACTGCAGCATTTGCCATGGATTTTCCAGGCAACATCGCAAGGGTGGCCTTTTTCTTACCCTGCTCACCACAAGCCACCTTCAGGGCAGCGATCTGCTTCGACAGATCGGTCCGGCAGCACGCCAGATCGCTCTTGAGACTCTTGATCTCATCGGCCTGCTCCTTCAGCCGCTTCTCGGCCATCTTCGATGCCTTGCTGCCAGCACCACCGCTAGCTCGCTGCTCGTACTCATCGGCCAAACGTTGCTGCTCCTGCAGACTTTTCAGGGCTTTTACTTCGCTGCTGAGCTCACCGTACGCATACTGCGTGGCGGTTAGGTTCTTGCGCACGTTGTTCAGCTCGTTACTGATCTTATGGATGTCGGCCGCAGTGTATGTGGTTTTGTGCCGGCTGAAATACGACAACCAGCCCGTGTTTTCGTACTCTTCCGGCTGCATGTTACTCATCCTCACGTGTCGGTCTCGTTATGGTACGCCACAGTACTACTTCACTCACCAACTGTTTCACGTTTTTAGTTCACCTAGTTGGTGTTCTGACCACACTTCACTCCTTGGAAAAAGCTCATAAATGCATGGCCAACTATCTTCGCCGATGAGCATAGAACAACATGATCACAAAGACATATCCCTCCCTTTTTTGGTTCATTGAAATTCGCAGATGTGAAAACATTCGCTTATTTCACTCGCTCGCAGAAGATCTCGCGCGGATGCGTACGGCACGGTTGCCGGAACACGACTACATCTGATCACGTCCGATCGGGATGAGTTTGTCGGCTGGTTTGCTTAAAAATAAACCCAGTCCTCTCCTGCAACCCAGCCGACCTGGCACGCCCAGCCTGGCGTAGGAAAAACTCCATTTTCTCTCATTCTCACGTGCCCGGTCGAAAACTACAGTCTGTAAGTACGGATAAACGGGACATTCCCAACGTTTTCCACTCATGCTAACTTTTACTCCTTATTTGTCGCCCATGCACGGCTTTACCGACAGTGCATGAAACCAAAGCATTCTGCCTTTCGGATATTGTTTCGATAACTCGCCGTTCGTTAAACATATCGTTATATGATTTTTTATTTCAAATCTTGTTTCTGCTGGTATTCGCAACTACTTATGGTGTTTTATTAGCCTGGCTTTATTTTAACAAATATTTCAAACAGTGTTTATACACTTCGTCACGTAATTGTCCTACATGAACAGAACAAAAGACTCTTAAAAACAGAAATACTATCAACGTAGCAACTTTTCCTACGCTTGAGGTATGTCGTGAGATACAAGTATGGTGTTGCAAACGGAAACACAAATAAATAGGTTATAAAATTGGTCACAAGACCCAACACAAACACAGCATTTTCACATTCTGCGAATACTAAGGAATCTCTTTGGAATCAGCGTAATGAATTTTCTTTCTTACTTGAAATAATGCTCACGCTCTAACGGTAAAGCACGTATCGAGCGACGTCATACGCCTTGCGCAGTACTGATCTCTTGCGCATCAGTATATCAGCGACTTCTTCGAATTTGTCTTCGTTTCGCGCATAATACGCGGCCGTATCCTTTTCGAGCTGTAGGATCTTTTCCTGCTGTACCTCGACCATCGATAAAAATTCAGTCAGATACGGGTTAAAGCGGAAGTAGCGCCCCGGAGGCAGCAAATCGCTCAGCACTGTGTGAGCCGCTTCCGTATCAGTGGCCGAATCAAGAATGCGAAGAAACTTCGTTTTCCACGAGCTGGAAAGCGAAGCTTGGCCGAGCATCTTGTGGCTAATGATTTTCTGTCCGTCGTTGGATTTGCTGCGCGTTCGACCCGTGCCAAACGACACTACGCATTGGATCTCGTCATTTGGCCAGAGGCATTTCGCCTCATGTATTGCGACGGCCGTTGGATTGTTATACAATATGCCGCCGTCTTGGTGCAGTTGTCCGTTTAATGGAAAATCTCCAAAATAAGCCGGGGCGGCCGACGAAGCTCGTACTACCTCCCACAGACGGGCTGTGTGATTACCCGAGTATACGGATTGTACGTTCTGGGGAAACGTGTAGTTGCGGAACACATGCGCATCGATGTACTCGTCACATACCGTCGTCGAAATGCAACAGAACTGAAGCAAAAATGCGTATACATTTCATCAAAAAATGACAAACACATTTTTTACGCTTTTATCTTCATCCCACCTTCGGCACGTTTGGAAGCATCACGGTGTCGATGATACGACGATGTCCTACGTGGCGTTTAAGCAACGTCTCCCACAGATCGATATCGTAGTAGGCATGCGACGAAACCAGGCGTGAAGCACCCGAAAGTTTATCAAATGTCGTCGGGCGGTGGAAGATTTTATATCCCATCTTTTTGTACACGTGTATTCCTTCCGTGAGAGTGAGATTTTTTTCAGATGCTGCAAGTTAATAATTTATTTTTAGTTCGTCTTATCATTCGATTTCAAGCAATATATCAAAAATACATACCCAATGCACACACCAAAATTGCTCCCGTCGAAACGCCACACACTAGATCGAACAAATCGAATATCCTACGGTTAGTGAGACGTTCCAGTTTGCGTAGCAGTTCCATAACGATTATGCCCCGCATGCCACCGCCGTCGATGCTCAAAATACGAATACCTTCCCCCGGCAAGGGTGGTACGTAGCCAAGCAGTGCTAACCCCAGCTTGGCATGCTCCGTAATTGCCGGATCAGATGAATGCTGCAGTTCCTTCAGCAACTCGATAGCGCCCTCCTCGATCGCAAACTTTTTCGCGTGGGGAAACTTTTCAAACTTTTCCACCAACTCGTACAGTACCTGACGCTGTCGATCAACTGGTATTGCCTTCCGACGCAAATCTAATAAAGCATGTCGAGTTTGCGATTGGTTGTAACGCTACAATCAAGACCAGGGTGAAAAATTCCATTCCATTAGATAATTCTGCGAGCATTTTCCCGAACGAATGTCGTTTGTTTACGTATTGCTGATTGTGGTGGTCCCATTGTTGTGGTATGGTTCGCGATACCTTTCTACCGGTGAGTATTGGAGAAAGGATACCTAATGATCGAAAGGGAAGAAATATTGAATGTCGAACACTCATTACTGCTATTTATTACTTACCAACAGCCCTCCAGCTGGACATTTTATCCCACAATCGAATCTTTTAATACATCCCTTGTAGTTCTTCTGCCAGATAACACCACGACTTTACTGCGAACTTATATTACTTTCTCGAAAACGTGGAAGTCATTGGTTTGGTCCTATATTTGCACTTTTCGAAATTTTACCTACGAGAGACGATAAACCTAAACTGACTTGTAAATTCAGTTACTACAATTTTATCATCATTCAAAGCTTGGTAAACAATTTTCACTTGTTTTGCGTGTTGCGCAAGTTTGACATAAGTGACGTTTATGACCGTATTTCCCAGCTGATGAAAATTCATTCAAATATCCAGTTAAATAAAAAAAACTTAAGATTAATGTCATCGGATATTATATTTCTTTATCATTTATACCTATTATCTATTATTTTTATAGTATTTTATGACCTCCCATTGGCTCTAGTGGTTCGCAATGGCATGCCAAGCGTGCGAGCACGTGTCACTGCTCGTCCTTCGGTTGCTGTAGATACTACTGGAGCTACATTGTCTTCTCTATTAACCTCCTCTAGCACACGCTTATTAATTTTCGAAGCGATTTTCTTTTTAGTTGATTTTGATTTTTTGCTTGCTGTCGTAGCTTCTCCCTCATCATCATTAACATTTTCCAATGCTCGTTTCTTAGCAGCTTTCCTTGTGCGTTCATTTAATCTAGCCAGATTTTGCAGTGCCTGGGCTTCCGCACTTGTCGCGGACTTAATACCTTTCGTTTTCTTTACGCTACCGATCACTTCCGAACGATTGGAGCATGCAGTAGGATTTATATTACCTTCATCGCTATCATCATCATTGGGCGGGTCTAACTGTGGCTCTACATCTTCGTTCTCTTCAATCTCCTCTCCGCACAATGTCCCATCGGTCACCGTTTTTTGAATGGCTTCAACCAACGCTGACGTTTTTATGCGAAAATCGCGTACCGTTCCCATATGCAACAGGTACGTAAGATCCTTTTTCGTTTTCTTACTGAGCTGCATTACGATTTTGTTGTACGTTTCAATGCGAAACACTAGTTTGGGAATCAGTTTAGTCTGTCGAAGCACCTTATCGCGGTTAGACTTAGCCTTGGCTGAGCTGGGAGGTTCTTCGTCTTCGTCCTGTCCAATGATGTTTTCTTCAATGAAAGGTATAAGGTCATATATCTTCGATGCGAGAGGTTTGGAAGATTTAACCACCAAATTAAACCTAAAATTGTCAAGGAAACATCGATATGTAGATGTACGCAACGCATTTGGCAAAACACAATTATCCTTCGTGCATAGTTCGCTTACTTTGTCACATCGTACAAGATCGGAACGATCGCATGTCGGGCCAAAAAGTGTTTAGTCAAGTTTGTAAGACATCCATACAACGAAAGCAGCAGCTTTATAAGGGCATCCATTATTGATCCAAGCGGAAGATTAGCATTACACAGGTGCGTTAACGACCCCAAGATATGAACCAGCTGCGAGCAAATTGACCGTTCGATAGACTTTAACAACTGAGATGCTATAACATAAAAAACGTATAAATTTGTTCAAATGATCGATTTTCTAGCCCCAATAACGTGCACTTACTCTCATCCGTATCATCCAATCCGAACATTTTCAACCGTATCATCAAACTGTTCGTACGTAAGATAAGATGCTCGATTTCTTCAATCTGCTGTCGAAAAATTGCACACAGGTAATGAAACGTTGGCTCAGCCGTCGCCGAAGTGATCGATTTAAAGTAAAATAGCGGATTTGTCTCCTCCGCAACTATTTGTCCAAATTTCAGTTCTAGCCGCATTGCTACCGAATCGAAGTAGGCCCCCGTTTGAGTACGGATGCGTAGATCAAACAATATACGATGTGCAATAGCAAACGATTTCATCTTAAGCTTCGTGTTGATGCAAAAATTTTGTAACCATTCGTAACCCTGTCTTAGATGTTCTTGTGCCATGGAATGCGACTTGTACAACAACTCAAGGCACTGTAGAAGTCCAACGACGATCTTTTCACCGACCGGTTCCGGTTCAGCTCCATCCTTGAAATATTCATCCACGATCGTTTGCAGTTGTATCAGAAGATCTTTCTTGAAGGTAGTTCCAATAGTGCAGCCTAAAATAATATTATATAACAAGTTATCATTTCACAAAAACAAAGTACAGTATATTCCGCAGCACTTACAAATCAACTGAAGAAAATCGTTAAACTTTCGTTCATATAGTTCGATGGCAGATGTGAGTCCCTGTTTCAAACAATCTACGGCGGCATGTGCTACATTTAGACCACCGTTCCCAACTAGTTCGGTAGTTTTCTTTACACATCGATCGTACACTAGTTTTGTACACTCGCACAAATGGTTAAACATGCGTTTGCTGTGGGTCACTTGCCAGTAGTCGGGCATTGTTCGTAATCCTTCCAATTTTTGGCTAGCTATCTTCAGCACATATTCCTGTAAATCACGATTACCGCGAAAGATCTTCAGATTTTCCTCCTTCGCGTAACTAGTGATTGAGCTGCATACATGCAAAACAAAATATTTCAATCATAGACGTTAGTTATAACAAAAAATCTGTCTTTGAATGGGATTCACATACTCGAGTGATATTCGAAGAATTCTCTCAACAGTGGCCAAGTCCCATATGTTTTCCGGTTTAAATGAAATTACTGCCTTCCCTGATCCAACCATTGTTGAATTGGTATTTGAGTAGTCCGAAACCTTTTTGTTACTTTTCTTCGGTTCCATTTTCTATATTAATTAAACACAAATAATTCATAATTAGACTGTAATTGCTCTACACGTCTCAGCGGGATTGGTGGATACCTTAAATTTCTCAAGACAAACTTGATGATGTTTGAAAAGACGGACAAAGTCTCTCAGCAAAATGTTATCCTGTTGCGTTTTCCATGCACAATATCCCATAGCAGCTTCGAGGATATTTAGGTATTGCATGGCAATTATGCGACTTTTTCCATCCATAGGATCGGTCTGCAAATAAAATTATTTTTACCAAATGTGACATATACAGATGCATGCTGATGTAAATCATGGAAGGATACTTACTATACCCATATCATTCGTCCCCAAATTGTCAATTCTTTCAACAATTAGCTGAAGCGATTTTTTAACAGCGTTGGTATCATGTGGCACATGATGTTGATCACAAAGTACCACACAGTGCACCATGAATGCCGTCAGACGACCTACATTGTCATATACTACTATCGGACGCTGTTCATCCGACGGTTCGTCCTCGTCGTATTCGCCCTTGTAACGAACGCTTTTGTCGAATTCAATTCGGAACGATTCTTCCGGGTTTTCACCGAAGAAGCTTTCAAAGTGCCAATCGATAAATTGCAGCACGTGCGGTAGCAGTTGCGTGTTGAATTCAGCCGCCCGTCGCAGAGCTTCATAGAGCATTTCACGTACCTCAACCGTCTGTGTGAAGCATCTGCAAAGGAACAAGCATTAACAGCAACTAAAAAGAAACAGAACATCTGTATTAAGGTACTCACTTTCGAAGTATGCCCATGATTTCTAGCGTTAACATATCGAAATGTATGTTAGGGTTGTTCGGCGATCCGTAAGCGGCTTGTGATAGCAACGACATTCCCGAAATACTTAATTGTGTATAGTTCCCGCCGGCACTTCCCATTACTGAGCGGCGAGAATTATTATTCTTTAACTGCTTCAAAAGCGAGCAAAATCCAAACACACCCATTAGACGAGTTGAAGTTTCGCTTTGGATAGAAAAAGCACAATTTTGCTAGGATCTTCGTCACATTTTGAATATGCATTACTCACCCATGGTACATCGCTTTCCGGAGAACCTCGATGTAGCGATCACGAATGGAATGCGAAATGCGCAACAAAGGGAATATAAATGCTATGAACTGCATTGCATATGTTCCGTTTATCTAGATTGAAAAAATCTTGTCAATAATGAACTTCAATTTTAAAAGTTTTTGAGGAATCTCACCAACAGCAGGTAGTCCATGATGAATTGAATCGTGTTGGTGCACTCGGAAACAGTAAGCGTGTTTGTTAGACTGAGCGTCGTGAGACAAGTATGGAACTGAGTTTCCTCCAGATCTGCAAACAGATACTTTTTTATCTTCGCTATTATGCCATTGCCGAAAATGAAACGTTTCTTAATGAATAGCTGGAAGAAGTTGATTGCAATGCCATGCAGTTTAGTCTGCTTTTTCGTCAATAATAAGGCAAATGCCAAATGGATAAGACCCGGTGTTACGACTTCTTTTCCCTCCTGACTGTTATCCGTTAGAACGCTAAACAATTGCTCTATCCGTGCAACGGTATACGTTTCAATGCGTCCTTGACACCAAGCGGATTGAGTGCACATTTCACGCTCCTTCTCGCTGATTGCTATCAGCTTTATCAGGAAGGCCATTATTGGAGACGATACGACATCGGTTGTGTCCGGTTGCCGGTTGATCCTGCTCATCGCGAGCAGTGCAGCAACAAAAAAAGGAGTAAGCAATACTTCTGGGTTATTCTGGAAAGGTTTAAACATGGCTACCGTTTGCGATTCATCAACGCGAAACTCAGTCACATTCGACAGATGGTAAAGGATTGTTTCTTCCGCTTCACGCATTTCGCTATCGGAATAACGATCTAGAAAACAATTTAAACAAAAACAAGTTAAAGTGCTTCTTAACTACTGCAACAAGTTACTCTTACCAATGCTGTCGAAGTCTGTAGTATCGCTATTCTCACTCGACAATAGTTTTTTGTAGTAATTCTTGTGGAAGTATTTTTGTAGAGCCATCAAAGGCACTACAAGCAGACTCGAGTGTTTCAGGCAAACATGAAACAACTGGCATACCAACGGAGGTAATTCCAATGGCTCAGTATGTTTCAAGCTGTCTGATATTTTCGTGACAAAAATGCTCGTTTCATCACGAGAAAGTATCAGGTCCCGAAACATGCCACATAACGGTGTAAGGATAGCCGGTTGCAGTTTCATTTTGAATATTTCCTCCAGCAACTTCTGTCGATATTCTGTCCCAGTCAGAAGCAGCCCGTTGGCGTTTAACCTTCCTGCGTTGCTACACAATTGAAGGATAGCTTGCGGTAGTAAATGTTTCCAGCTCAAGCACTTTGGATCTCCACCACGAATAGATTCAATGCATAGTTCACAAATCTCCACCATTTGCTCTGGCTTCAACGATGGCAAATCAGTTAACAGGCGCGCTATAATATCAAACATTTGCTTCGTTGAAAGCTCCACCACATTCATATGCTGAAGAACGGCCATGACTAGTTGGAAACGTTTTTTAGCGCATTGGTCAGAATGAGCTAAGCCGAGTAAAGCAAAATGCCAAAGCGTGTAACCATCTATAGTATCGATATTCGAAACAACCATATCGACGAGCTGCAACATAGCATACAAATATGTAATTTTATGTTTTACTTCACAACAAAATGATAAACGCTCTCTCACCTGCGTAGCATTGATTTTTTCCATCAATGCTTTCAACTCGACATAATTGCGTTTCTGTCCATGCTTGATGATGGTTGGAGCAAGGTTGGGAGGCATATTGCAATTATAAAACTAGTGTAGTAACTCACAAGATATAAATCCAAACAATGCACTTTACAAGACTATACAGGAATATGTAAACATTCAAATCCCGCCAACGACCTTTCGTATCGAATTATGCCGACATTTTGACATTTTGCTTGTGCCACGGTTCGCAGAGTAAACTTGCATACAATAATTTAAATTGAAGTCGTTTTATATATCATAGCTTTGATCATAAAAGAAACCTCGTTGAAATGAAATCTTTTAATAATTACTCTTAAACGAAAGAATAATAAATAATATTTTATTAATAAATTCAACAGTTGATGGCCAGGTAACAAATTATTAGTACATATTAAAATCATCATGCTGCATTGGAGTATCTATTAAATTCTTTATACTATTCTAAAATCGTTGTAGTCAGCAAAAGTGGCTCCATATGCAGTTGACTGTTGCTGCAACGTTACTGCATAGCTAGTATTGAATTTCTTAGCTGCAATACATTCAAAGACAGTAGCTAAAAGAAAAATGCTACACCTATTCACACATGGAGCAACACATGGTTGATTATGTCGGTTTCTAGATTTAATCAGTTTTCGGGAGGATAAGTGCGTGAGGATAAAATCAATTTCGATTCTTAGTCGTTTCACAAAACCGTACATCGAAGATGGCATACCTATGTAATGCAAAACAAACATATCAAACACGTTTCCTGTACGCGATTAACCGGTGTACTGTTATCAGTGATTGTGGTTGTCGTGTGTATTCACGTTAGAAAACGCTGTTGTTATTTTACTCTCTACAGAAACACAGTTGAGATTCGTTTGCCTGCTTACTCAACGAGCTAGCTAAAGTAGTGCATCTTCATCATGTTGAAAGTGTTTCACGTTACCGCGTCATGGTCCAAGATTGGTTTTTGCATAATCTGCACTTTACTATGCGTGAGTTTGTGTCCTCTTTTTTTTCGAAAATAACAAACGCCACCAATAATCAATTATTGTATCAGTATTTAAGTGTATTTTTACTGACTATCAGCACCATGAGCAGGTTTCAATATGAGCAGCTTGATGTGTTTATGGACATTAGAATGTACCGATTGATATTGTTTCTGGCATTGGTTGGCACACTTTGTCTAATGCTAGCATTCATAGGATTTGTTGGGATCTGGATAGGGAACCGAACTGTGCTGCATACGGTAAGGCTTTGGTAACCCACGTATATAAAGTATTTTATTTTCAAACGACATTAATGCCATCCATACAGTTTTGTTGGCTATTAATCATCTTTTCTTGTTTGGAGACAACTGTGGCATTTATCGGTTACAAGCAACGACACAGCATAGAAACGCAAATGGAATCCAATTTATGGTACTCAGTGAACAACTACCCTACAGATGTTAATTTGCAATCATACGTTGATTTGCTGCAAATGCAGGTACGCATGAAGCTTTATATCTTCTCTGTTTCCGTTATCATGTGTGTAATCGTTTGAAAAAAACATTTCCTGTGTTCTTTGTAGGTGCAATGTTGTGGAGTGAACAATTACACGGATTGGCTTAAAGAGATGCCCCCAGATGATATCACAACCCATGACAAGGATATTGCAGCATTGTTTGTTCCGCTTTCTTGTTGCGATCTCACGGATAATGAAAAATGTTCAATATTTGAAGCTGGGTGTCAAAACAAAATGTACGATATTTTATACGAAGTTGGACATACGGTGATAGTATATACGCTAATGGCGATAGTAATACAGGTAAAGCAATATTTTTTCCCCGAAATAATTGGACGGTTTTGATCAACTTAGCTCTTTGTCTATTCCACAGTTGTGTGCAGCCGCTTGTATGCTTTTACTGTTGCCCCATCTGAAGTTTATTAAACCCAACGATGAAAACGTATTTCAGACGGATACGAGGAGCTCATTTGGTTATACAAAGTTACAAAACATTCGTGAGTCAAGCGATTCACCCTAGTATGTAATGGTGCATTTATCGTTATCTTCTCTATCACCCCATGTGAATGAAAATAGTATTGTATCTTAAACAGCTTGATAAGGTACTTATGATAACACATGTATATTGCATGAGCAGCTTTGTCACTCATTTTTAAGTTTGAAAGCACGGAATGCTCAGCATCGAATCTAAACATGCAAAGTGTAGTGTATAAAACACTGAAAACTTACCTTAATAATACATATTTTACTTAGAATTCAAATAAGCAAAGTATTAATGCTAATCTAGTATACGCCACGTGTTCAATTGAAATGTGTCGTAAAAATATATAATATATATTATATTATGATTACTACTTCCAATAAATAAAATGAAATGGTTTGTTTCTGGTTTTTAATCCTATTTAAAATTAATTTCATTTAAATTTTGGCTTTCTTTTTATATGAAGCTAATCAATAGCAAACAAGTGCCAAAGAGCATATTATAAACACTCATGTTAGTTGGAAGACATTACGCCACTTCAGTTTGACGAATGCGAGTATCAAAACAAAAAATTGCACAGTTTTGTGGCCCTCCTTTCTGGGTCTGTAATTTCGCTTTGTGAGGTATATATCGGGCGAATTTCAACATGAGCAGCCCAGCAAAGCTTCAGGACCTGCCACCAAAAGAAGGTTATCAAAGCATCCCATTCAAGCGGGTGCCCGCTAAAACTTACTTTAAAGGTAAGCGCCAGAAGGAAAGGTGTTGATTATGTCATCACAATATCACCGGGAGGAACCAAATGATTCTAACATCGTTTTGCATTTTGTTGCAGGTTGGCATATGATTGCGGGTTACGCTGGTATATCCACCTTTGGACTGTTTCTGTACTGGCTCAATGTAAAGGAAAACCACCGGAATGATGTCGAAATGCGCTCTGCTAGAAATGTCATCTATCCGTTGCTCCTTGCCGAGCGTGATCGTGAGTACTTGAAACAGCTTCGGCGAAACCGTGACGAAGAAGCGGAACTGATGAAGAACGTCGAGGGATGGGAGGTATGCTACCCGAAAATTTAATTTCGATTGAAACCAATGTTCTAATATATTATTCACTCGCTTTATATTAAGGTTGGCACCTGGTACGGAGAACCAGTATTCAAGACGCTCCCGAAGGATAAGTTGGTCGAACCAACTTTCCAAGAGTTTTACGTTCACACCGACTACAAACATATGGCTAAACGTGCAGACATTAAGCTGATGAATTAATGAGCCTCTTCGAGCAGAATTGTAGAGGAATGGTTAATTGAAATTAAATAAAATTTGTCGTTCCTGTAAATAAATCGAACTTGTTCTAAATAATCTCCGAGAAATATGCCCCAGAAGTAAACAAAATGAATCTAGACTAAAAGTATTACTTCCGGATGATGAGTAACTAAGAATTCCAGGTTGATTTTATTTAGATTTTTATATTTCAATTAGAAGTGTTTTGAGTGCGTCAATTTCTCGCTTGGCTACTGTAGCAACAAATACTTTTTAATCCTATTTTAAGTATTGTAGTGTTTTATACGAAAGCAGTAGCAATCATCTGTAATTTTTATTTTAACTTCTGTACGTTTCTGTACATAATATTTTCAAATCATAATTCAATTATTACAAACTTCGACACGATTAAACAGAGCTGCTCTCAGTAGGTGGTCACGCCATGAATCTTGATTTGTTTAGCCAAATAGCAAGCAAATAGAATGCCAAAGAACTGTAAAAAAAGAATGATGGTATATTTTGAATATTAGCAACTATACAGTATCATGTATGTTTCCATCGAACCTGAATAACGGCCAGCGCTACACCAGCGGCACCTAGGCTTACAGCGTGTGCCTTGATGAAATCTCCAAACGAATTAATGCATCCAGTAGTGCGAAGGGTGCTGTTGTTCGCATCGGGGCAAGATACATATCCAACCGCGCCTATAATTTTGGAAGAGAATAATTTAAGCTCGTTCTTTTTTTACAGCATGATAAATTCTTACCAGTAAGAGGTCGACAGCAGGTCATCGGAAGGAATGTTTCATTAAACTTGTTCGAGTTAGCGCGGGACCAATCCAAACTGCCATCAACACCACAGCAATCGAACTAGAAAATTGAAACAAAATCATATAATATTCTTAAAGAAGCAATTAATCGAAACTGTTTAACTAAATACTCACGTCAACCTGGATCTCATCCCAAATTAGTGTAATATCGCCACTATGTTCGTTGCCGTAGCTTTTCATCGAGGAATTTAATGCGTTGCTCACGAGCTCTCGAGTATCGTTGCGAAGCACGTATCCACTAATACCAGCTGCCAACTCCAGAATGAATATCAGGATCAACAGGACGGAGAACTATTACGCAGCGAAAAAGGAAATAGAAAATGCCACTGATTAATTTTCATTTACATATTTTTAATTTGTTCAGCTTACCGTTAGAGTCATGCAGTAGTTTTCCTTATAGGCTCCACAGCATCCGAAGAAGGCGATTACGAAAATAAAAGACCCAATCACAACCAAGAAAGTGGGTATGCTGAAAAACTTCGCATCCAGAATATCACGGAAACTGTGGTATGCACCTTGCACGGTTAAACCGACAGCCATTATGATCACCCCGGTGATCTACAAGCAACAATTAGTAATTTTATATTTTAAGGTTCATGATTTTTTCAATAACTACTCCTTTTTTACACTTACCACAAAGAAAAAGTTGAATAGAAATAGTAAATATTTTATTAAATTTGCACTCGTTGATAGAGCCATTTTGAAAGATTATTTAGAACTGAAAGGATAAAAACCGTTTATATTTAAAATGTGTTCATTTAATTATCCTTTATAATCATTTGATCGCTGTTTATAATTGTTATCTTCACTGTTATTAGAGAGTGTAAAACGAGCATAGTTTTTAATACTATAAATTACTGCATTTATTTCATTTTGATTAAGGTAAAACTTGTCATTTTAGCTTTTTGAAAAAATATTAACTCATTGCGTACACCAAAAATCCAAACACTACCAATATTCTAAAACGCCATATTATGTACAAAACTGGCACGAAAAATGCATTACGATAGAAGTTATATATAACCAATTATAGAGCAAAGTGCATGTCATGTGTACTAATATTCCCTCAACATGCAAAAGGCATGTTACGATTCCAGAAGCTTCACAGCTCATTCGTCATCCACCTAGGGATTCATTTGAATTCGACAAGAATCATGGCCGTTCCCACCCGGAAAAGATCCTACAGTTTATTTACTCACAAGTACGCTCAAATTGCACCGTGAATGCCTCTACCAATGAAGGCGGGAAGTGAAATTCTTTTCTTTTCTCTGCGAAAAATCCCTCCTGCTAGACGCTAAAGATTAGATAAGTGGTTATCGGGCCTAGTGTTACAGATATTGTGTGAGGGATTGCAAGCGAGTAAAGATGAAGCGCAGAAGTTGATTTAGGTAAAATCCTATTCATCAAAATTCCTCCCATTTGCCATGCCAATGTGTGTTAAATTGCCGGACCTCCACGAACAGACGATATCAAGTCAGTGGCGCTCCAACAAATTAGCACCCTGTATGCCATCACATATTTTCAACGTGCGATGAAATTGCGGCCACCGAGAGCTGCATCCGAAGGTGCAAGGTCACCAGCTCCTTTCCGTGGAGCAACCTGTCACGCAACTCAGCACCCGGTGTGGGTTGCAGTGCTCGTAGTGGACGCACGCAAACTATATCCTCCACCGTTTTCGTGCGGAGCAACTTTCAAGCTTATTTATCCACGAGGCGCGAGTTTGATCATGCTTGATTTCAGGGCTACAAATTGTGCCGTTCGTAGGATAAATTGAGGACTACTTTTGAAGCTAGCAAAGTGACACCGGAGGTGCCTTCGTTGGCAGCACTACCACCATTACCATCCAGCATGGTAAAATCGTTTTTTTGTCGCTCTCAACAGCATATGGGTGGTGGGGTTACCGATGCACATGGAGGTATCGCCGGGCATTCAATGTTGACTTTTATGCTGAGTTTGCCCGGCCCCATTGGGAAAACACCGGAGTAGTAGTGGGATGCCGTCTCTCTTCTTTTTTCGATTTGCTTGATCCACATTTCATAACACTTGTAAATTGATCATTTTTCCATTTCCAAAACAGCTGTCGGTTGGTGTGAGGCGGTTGCCTTCATTACGTTTAGCCTCGCTTTCGCCCAAAGTTATCGCGATTGCTGCGCTGTTCCGTATACATATATCGCCAAGCGAAATATAAGCTAAGCCGCGCAAAATGCTCAACGTGGCCAAACTTTATATGGTGTAGTATTTGCAAGGTTACTATGTGGTAACGATTAGTATCATGTATCTTAATTTCATCGATGAATCATATTACTGCCGATAAGCTAGAAATTTTGCTTAAATAAAATTCGGTAAATATTGATTGCGAATCGAAAAATAGAAAACCGCATAAAACGCCAATTCGTCATGGAGGTTCTTAGTGTGAAGCTCTTAACTGATAAGACGCGTAGGAGTGTTACAACGCTGCGACGAAGCAAACTAACTCACCCGTTACAAAGGTGATTTTTACCTATTCCCAGAACACTACCGAATATTATTCAGCACACGTTTCACCAAGATTGATCGTTACAATCGTTACAAAGTAGAATAATTACTATAGGCACGTGTTTTTGTAATACAGAACAGATCACACACGCATGCAAACTTTGACTTCCACTTGCCGTCTGGTCGGGGTCGTTTTAGTCACAGAGTCGGCGAAAAGATCCCCGCTTCGTTCGCGGGCAAGTGATAAAATGCGAATGGATTGAACGTGGTGTGTAAGCCAAGTGCGTCAAACGAACCATACGGTAGGCACATTTCAGCACGCTAACACGCTCTTGGAATTTATAACTATTATGGATACAATTATTTATTTAGTAATGATTAATTAGAATGCATTAAAATTGACCATACGAAACATCATCATATTAAACATGTTATATGTTAAACAACAGCTCGCAATAAAATCTTATTTGAATGATAGATAAACTAAATATCTCATAAGTCATATACTTCATGAGAGGTTGAAATCTCCTTGCATATATTCATATCCTTTCATATGTCCTTTTTACTTATGTTCAGGTCTAACATTCTAAAAAGTGTTTGACACCCTATGGATGTAGGTCTCATACATCTGGACCTGCATTATACAGGAACCACGGCGCACTTTCGTGGACAATCGCATTACGTTGTGAGAAATGATTCTAACGCTGTTGCATGAATAGTATTGATCGATGACGAATGCCTGCGGAAATATTTTTTTTCTGACGTAGAACGCGATAGCATCATAATTGTAACTGTAGATTAGTGCATTTTTTATGATTGCACTCCCCGGCATGTTCGTTGTATCATCGTTTTGCTTAACATATATCTATCTACATTCATAGTCAATAGCTAAAATCGAATTTTTAATGGAAACTCTAGTACGAACTTATACTTTGGCAAAAACATTTTGTAGCCTTATGTATTAGTTGTTTTGTATCCTTTGATGTTTATCCGTTAGTATCATGCAGAGTTTATTCAACTTAATTGTGAGCATATAGTTGAAAGAAAACACGAAATTAAGGTTGGCTGTACGTGTTTAACCAGGTATCATCTTTTACTTGTTCATTTATGTATTACAAAATGCCACATTACCATGTGCAACTTAAACTGCAAGAATCTTCAAAAATCATTCTTATGATAGCACGTGTTGCGAAACCACATGGCACGCTATACTATTTAAAAATATTTAATTTTGTACCGGTTACATGCATCTTATGTAGCTTTAGCTCATGATATATCTTCATTTAATCTATTTTTCTTTATTTTTATTGCACATACATGTTATTATTGTGTTTAAATATAATTCAAATAAATAAGTTTTAGAAATGGCTCCTTTTTCGGCCACAAGTGTTGTACACGTTGGCTGGCAACCATGCTTGTAACGTCAAACAAAAATTTGACAGCCGCCAATGTTTGCGTTTTGTTTACTGTCAACAAACTTGCATCTGTTTGGTATCCTGCTTGTTATGGATTATAATTTTTCTACTTGAAACCAGTAAAGTTATTCAAAATATGAATATTTCTACTGATTTTGGACCAGACTCTGGTGGGAGAGTGAAGGTGAGTTAGAAGGCATAATTTTCCTCAAAGCATTTTAATTTTTTTTGTTGGTTTTCAATGCAGGGGCTTACTATAGTGAAACCGGTAGTTTATGGTAATGTGGCACGTTCGTTCGGTAAAAAGCGCGAGGAAGACGGTCATACACATCAATGGACGGTATATGTAAAGCCTTACAAGAACGAAGATATGCACACGTATGTAAAGAAAATTCACTTCAAACTGCACGAGAGCTACGCGAATCCAAACCGTATTCTGACGAAACCGCCATATGAAGTTACTGAAACTGGTTGGGGTGAATTTGAAATTGTGATCAAAATTCACTTTCATGATCCAACGGAACGGCCGGTTACCATGTACCATATATTAAAGCTCTTTCAATCACCTATCCTGGACGGTGAAGTATCTACGCAAATAGAAGGAAAAAAGGGTCTCGTATCGGAACAGTATGAAGAGATCGTGTTCCAGGAGCCTACACAGCTAATGCAACAACTACTGACGAATGTACAACCCGTCTCAACCGGTACATGGAAACATGATACAAATTGTAAGTCAGCTTCGGAGTACGTACAGTACAAACAGTAAATTCAAATTTTTCCTATTTTCTGTATTATTTCAGTCGAAGAGAAGAAAGTACAAGCATTGGAAAACATTATAGAAACGAAGGCCAAAGTCATATCTGAAATAGCTTTACTAAAAGAAAAACTTAAACTTGCGAGAGAAACGATTGCAAAATTTAAAACTGAAATGTCTAAGGTGCAAGGACAACAGCCAGCAACGTAAAATGAATCATTTCAGTTGGATATAGCATAAGAATAAGCTGACATTGAATTAATCTTGTATTTTATGTAATAAACGTTAAAATAAATCGCAGCGTCGAAGGAAGGATAATTAATGTTGATTGAATTGGTTACAGTTATTTCTAAGCACCGAAAACAGCAAATTATCGTAATGTTGGGCATACAATTTTACGACGAAGCTAATTTTAGTGACTCCCAATAGTGTAGTCCCAACATAATTGTTCAACGAGCTGATGTAACGTGACCTATTTACCCATCAACAGTGTCATATGGATGATGAAATATTCGCAAATGCATTGGTCAATGCGATCATCGGTTATATTGCACCATTTATGCAAATGTTTCACAACGCAACATTCAACAAGTATCGTTCGAGATTTTTTAAGAACACATTTTGCCTGCTGCTTTTAACAATATTCGTATGAGACTTCCTCTATGCAACAGATCATCTAAAATTCAAACCACGCGCATAGCATAAAAGCGAGTGCTGGAATAACGCTCCACTCCGTGGTTAGGAGTAACATTAAGCCGGGTTTTGGCAGTGTTCCAAGATTTGACGTCCTTAGCGTCATGATAGCGATGTGCTGTATCGAAAGACTGTTTGTTTTTCTTGAAAGCAGATTTTTTCTTTCCGTGCCGAATCAGGCGAGCAAGAGCAGAGAATGAGGAGCGTCCCCGGTCGGTGGATGCGCAGTAGACAGAAAACGAAAAGCCTCGACCGGTTTGCGCGAAAGGGGAAGCATGCATAGAAAAAGTGCGTATTCCCGCGCCACCAACGCCATCGCGCGAAAAAGAGAAGGATGTCAAAAACTTGTTCTCGCGCGCGGCTGCCGGCCAAACGCGCGTGGTTCGCGTTCACGATGCGCGTTCCTTCGCTTGGCGTTGGGCTCTCCCTGTCATTCTTGTACCGAAAGCGCCAGGATTAAGATCGGCGGACGCGAGTGAACTGTCCCGTGCATCGCATTCCGCGCGGGTCACGTCAATCGAACGAAATCTATCACGGCCACGGTCCACACCCTAAGTGCGCGTGGAGAACGATACGAAAGGACTTTCAGGCCGGTCGGGAAAGGTGGACTATCTCTAGCGATAAGCTCCGCGAAAGGTGCGCGCGATAGTGCCGTGTGGTGTGACAGAAATCGAAACCAGCGAGCGAAATGGCGCAAGTTCAAGAACAGAAACTGTGCTACAGACCCAAAGAAGCAGTAGAAAGCTTATCCGTCAACATGGGAGTTCAAACCGTGCGAGCTCAGGGCAGCGTGTTGGGATGTAAGTATGTCATAGTTGTTTGCAGAAACTGCTGCCCAGCTGTGATACTCTTATCACCGTCCTCCGTCAAGAACAAGTGCGTGAGAAAACCATATGCTTCCGAACATAGTCGGTGTGTGTGGTTCCATACGGTGCTGAGAGGCGTAGGAATTCAAAATTTCTCCAGTGTTCGATATCAAACTTCTGTATTTATTTTCATCCCCCTGGAAAGGGCATGCGTTACCGTTTGTTCCCGTCGGATGTGGTCATTGCCCTTCGGTAAGGAAATGTGAGCGCTCCCTATGTCCCTACAGTGGTTTCACACTGCAAAGGAGGACAAGTACGAGTTTTCCATCCCACGACATATCGTCGTAGGTAGCTCCGAGCATCCAGCTTAACCGCAGATAGGTGAATCACTTCGATCCCTTTTCGCTTTTCTCTTCTTCTCCGTCAAATGCATTTCGTCTGGTTCTTCCTTACGTCTTAGCGGTCTCGTTCGCTTACAGCAGAACTACGGAATTCAGGTTCGGATGAACTAAAATTAAACCAACGTGTTGGAATACCAGTCCCTGCACTGCCGTCCCTAATTTCCCTCGGCTCGGAGGAAACTAACAAGGGGTGAGGGAAAGTTATTCCGTTGCACCCGATACGCCGTTTATTTGTCTAGTTTGGTGCATATGGCAGCGGTTGCGCGTGGCATGAAACTAGACCGAGATATCTCCACTACATTATCTGAAGGCTGGAATCATGGTAGTGATGATTTCACCACCAACCTAGGGAATTTAATTTACGTGCTGGGTTTTAGATCATCATCTGGTGGGATTTGTGAAGGTTACGATTCCCTGATGGACTGACATTGGAAAATAGCTAACCATGGACTACCATTCCACATCACGCGTTTCATGTTCATGACTCCTTCAGACCTTCGGTGCACCAGAACCAACGACGACGCTACAGTCAGCATCCCATTTTAAAGCCGGCTCTACATGGGTTGGGCTAAAACAGGCTTCATGAAGGTTTAGGTCACGAACAAACCCATAACGCGACGTGGGACGAATAAGCTTAAAGATATCTTAATCTTGACATACGCACATAAGAACAGACAAAAGAGGCAAGCGAACCTCAAATTGTTTGATCGTCTGCGGAGCACATATTTTGCAAACGTGGGTTTGACACTCTGCAGTCACAACATTGCAAACAAATTCATCTCATTTATTAGCATCGATTGATGCCACATCGAGGGATTTTTTTCTTTTTTGTCAAAATAGCACCGGCGCATTTGTTGTGCTCAGACAATATCCGATGGGTGGCAGGGAAGCAAGTATGATTCTTGTGGCAAAGTTTATAAATACACTCTCCTCATAGCATCGGGGAGAATGGTTTGCAATCGGTTAATTTGAATCGGTATTTAAAAAATGTGATTCAACGGGTAAATATTTCAGTAACATGGTAAAAACCACATATGTTCCACCAGCAATGTGTTGCAGTATTTATTGCAAATTGTCAAACCTAGAAACCGTACATTTAAGCACCACTAAATGGTGTACTAATTTACACGCCCGCGGGGGTTGATTGCACCAGATTGCGTATAATTTACAGCATATACGCAATCCTGTAATAGAGTTACATTTTCGTCCCTCGTCTTGAGCGGCTCCATTCCGTGCGACCGAAAGGTCAGCCAGAGGACACGCCGAACGCATCCTCTGACGCTGGCGCGAAAGAGCGATAGCGCCAGAGGGCAGTATTTGCTTCTTTTTTTTTCCTCTCTACTTCCCGATAAACCCACCCTCGGGCCGGGAGTTTTTCGCACCGATCGCACTTCACATTTTGGGTCACGTCACGGCGGCGTATTTTTGTTGTCGTTCGCCTCTTCGAATGGGTATCATTCGTGCAGGATGGCAGATTGGTGCAGTTTAATTTTAAATGCTTTCGCTCCATTTCTTCCATTTGTTAGAGTTTTTCTCCGACAAATGATTCATTGCAGTCTACGTGCGAAACACCGACACTGAGGTTGAACTGAAGAGAAAAAGAGAGAATAATGAAACGACTTTTCCCGTCCCGTAGGACAAAACAAACGTCGGGTTGCATTTGACATTGGGTTATCCTTCGCGTCCACGTGGTGCGCCAGAAACCGGCATTCGGTCGGTGTTCGGTGAGAAGAGAATTTTCTCCCATTCTCAACAGCAAACACATGTACACGAAGGTGGCCCCAACACGCCGTATTCGGGCCCCATCAGATAGCAACAGGTGAAGCAGCAACAGACGTAGGCCCTTCTAGGCATGCCTCTTCGCGAGTTTTAACGTGGAAATTCTTCGTTATTTCCCACGGCCGTATGTTGGGATATGTTCGTTCGTCTGTCGTGAATCTGGCGCCAAAAGCGTCGTAATGTGTTTTCCTATGCTAAACGTTTCCTCCACGTGCACGATCGTCACGAGATATTGGGAGTTGTTTTCCTGCCATGCCACGATTTACGATGTGAACTGTAGGGCATTGTTTCAATGATTTGTCGTTTTTCAATACTCAATATTGCATGTTCACCATGTGCATAGAGAATCATAAAAGCTTGTTTTACGTTCAACAAAGTTTTCATTTTACTGTATGCTGCTACACCATGTTTTATTTAATTTCTAATTGCAATCTAAACTTAATTTTAAACCAAATGCAACGTAAAAGAGATATATTTTACTGTAATAAAACGATCTCGAATTTGATTGGACATAAAATCTCTAATGAACCATAGCGAGACATTCGGCCCTAATTTGCTTAAAACTCTCCCTAGCGTAACGAAGATCGGTAGCCCTTCCATCGGCCACTCCCTCGGGGAAATGTGTAAGAAAACGGATACCTTCCCCAAAGGGTGCGCTTCTTCAACTCAGTGCATCGATGAACAAATTGTGCCTTCCAACGGTTAACAGCAAAAGCTACCGTTTCTACCTCTGCCACTTGGAGCTGCATATTAATGTTGCATTTTCGCCAAAAGTCCCCATTCAGCAGTGGGAAGTACGGGAGAGACGAGCAAGAGAAATGGCACCTAGCAGCCACCGGATGTAACATTTTTGCTTTTCATTTGCCTTCACCTAACCCCAAAACGGGGGCTGTTTGTCTGAATCAAGCCTTGATAGGGATCGACACAGCGGAAAATGCAAGCAGAAGCGAAAAGATGCAGTCACCGGTTATGGATCGATGCACACCACCCTGTCACGGGCTGTCTATTGTTTCAGCAATGCCCATTTATGCTCCCAAGCTTCGAGGGCGGAAGGCTCTCTGTCAAAGTGTGACTGATTTACATGGCGTGGTCCGGTGGACGAACGGAACGGGATGTTTCCATCGAAAACCACGCTGCTCGTGGAAAAAGGCACCAACAGAACCACGAGATTCATCCGAGGGTGGGCGAAATTTAATTGCCTTTTAGCTGTTGTTCTACTGTTGTTGAGCTGGGCGTTGTTTTAGGTTACACGATTTACAGCGCAAATGTAACTAACGGGGCCATTTACGTGTGCTCTCCGATTCTCTCCATTCCTTACAGCCCTCATCGCGGCACGGTACATATTGGCCGTACTCGGCTCGATCGCGATGGCCATCATCTATGGGCTGAAGGTAAATCTGAGCGTGGCGATGGTTGCGATGTTGAATCATACGGCCCTTGCCGATCATGGCGTGTCACCGATTGAAGAGCTGGAACACTTAAACGCTGAACCTGTCTGCCAGGGCAGCAACTCAACCGAAGCGGTCGAGGTAAGTTTCGAGGATCCCAGTTTTTGTACATGATGTACTTAATTAATTTTTGCGCTATCGAAAAATTCGAACCTCAAATAACTTTGACTGCATAGCTATTGGTAGAGAAAAAATCCTCAAAATATCGTGTGCATTTGAGTTAGATGCATTTAATTTCGGGCGAACAGGGGTACTATTTGTTATGCGAGAACTTATTTATATGCACAACTTCATATGAATAATTATGCAAAACAGATAAAGAATGCATTTCACTCATTTTATTTTTTAATTTACCAAACAAAATCGGTTTGCTTTTCGCGTATTACTAACGTTTTACATATGACTGAAGTCTGATAACAACGATCGCGACGACATGAGATAGGATTGAATTATTGTTCAATTTATGCCCAGCAAAACGGTTTCGGTTGCCAATTTGTCTGAATGATATCAATTTATAGCCCGATAACAGCTCAACAACCCGGCAGATATGATATCTCAGCAAGAGGACCGCATCCGTGGCAACAAAACCTGCACACCATTCAACACATTCACGAACGCTTGTGACCTTTCGTGGCATTTGGATGGTGGTTTGCCGGGTGGAATGACAAAAATTTGGTCAATTTGTCTAGTGGCACATTTTAATCAAACAACCCCTCTCGACGAGATGAGGCACATGAGCCGCAGATTAATCGACGATTGCTCCTTCATGCCAAATTGTAAAAGATGCTAAACTCAGCGCCAGGCGCAAGAGCGCAGGTCATGGTCGTTCTCAGTGCAATGCCCGGAAAATGACGATGCTCAAGTGAGAGTGCGAGCGCATTTCAATTGGAAAAGAATGTTAAGAATCGCGCGAAAATATGAAAATGACGAAGGAGTCGCAAAACATACGAGAAGGCGTAATGGTTTGAGTTTCGCTACAGGCGTGTTGTAGCTGCGATCGCGAACAGATGATTTTTATGGTCCTCTTGATCGCGTCAGCATCTCGGGGTTTCAGCTGGCTGTTAATTGGTTTCCCTTTCAATGGAGGATGGTTTTGCAAATTTATAACGAAAAGAGACTACAAAAACGATCATATGAGAGGTTTGAATTGTGCGAAATCAGGGTAACGGGATGCAGTATTGGCGCATTGTATCCAATGTAAAATTCACTTCCAATACTGCATTCAATTGGCAATGTGTGCTAGCGTAAATCAATGCTAATAAGAGTGCGTTCTAAAAAGTGGAACGTAGGTTGATTTTCCGATTGTCATATAAAAAAGATATTGTTTCCTCATGACTATATTTATTGCTTATACACCAACCCTTAATTTGGACCGGTGTACGTATGCGTCAGTTCTAATGTGTCGAATCTTTCACCCCCTAGGATGGTCCATTTATCTGGAGCGAACCGGTACAGGGCGTCATCCTAAGCTGCTACTTCTGGGGCTATCTGGTCTCGCAGGTCCCGGGCGCTCGAGTGGCCGAATCCTTCTCTGCCCGCTGGGTAATGTTCTTCTCCGTCCTGATCAACGTCGTGTGCACGCTGCTGACACCAGTCGCAGCTAAAATGCACTTCATCGCCATGATTGTCATGCGCGTGGGTGAAGGCATCGGTGGAGGCGTTACATTCCCGGCCATGCACGTGATGTTGGCCTCATGGGCACCTCCGAACGAACGCAGCGTTATGTCCGCCATCGTGTACGCCGGAACCGCCCTTGGTACGGTCATTTCGATGTTGATGGCTGGTGTGCTGGCCGGTACATTCGGCTGGGAGTCGGTGTTCTACGTGATGGGTGGCCTTAGCTGTCTTTGGATGGTGCTATGGTTGTGGCTGATCCAGGACACTCCCAGCAAGCAACCGTTCATTAGCCAGGAGGAACGTGACTTCATTACATCGTCACTTGGAACAGGATCTGCCAGCGCCCATAATGAACCGAAACCACCCGTACCGTGGCGCAAGGTGTTCACCTCTGGTCCATTCTACGGAATTCTCATCGCGCACATCTGCAACAACTGGGGCTGGTACATGTTGCTGATCGAGCTGCCGTTCTACATGAAGCAGGTGCTGCAGTTCAACATCAAGGAGAACGCCGTCGTCACGGCCATCCCCTTCCTGACGATGTGGTTCTTCAGCATGGCGCTCAGTAAGACGTTGGATGCGTTGCGATCACGTGGCAAGATCACGACAACGATTGCGCGCAAAACGGCAACCTTCATTGCGTCGGCCGTTCCGATGGGTTGCTTGCTGGCGCTTTGTTACATCGGTTGCCAGCGTGGCCTGGCTGTGACTCTGATGACGGTTGGCATTACGGCCATCGGAGGCATGTTCTGTGGGTTGCTCTCGAACCACATTGATATTGCGCCAAACTACGCCGGAACGCTGATGGCCATCACTAATACCGCCGCTACGTTGTCCGGTATTATAGTGCCCATCTTTGTTGGCCATATCACGCACGGAAATGTAAGTGTATTGCATTGGAATGTTCAAGCGAATCCGCAGGGTCTTACAGCGCTCTGTTTTCCATCTTCCATTCACAGCAAACCATCGGCGCCTGGCGAGTGATCTTCATCGTGACCATCGCCCTGTACATTGTGGAGATCATCGCCTATTTGTGTCTGGCATCTGGCGAAGAACAACCCTGGAATAAGGGCAATAAACCAACAGGTTCGATTGAAACCGCTGAAGCTGAAGCAACTCCGTTGAATGCGAAAGAATCGAAACATAGTTATAACGGTTAAATTCAGTAAGGCGAAGACTATCGTCGTGGTTGGGAAAATAGCATTCATCTTAAATGGCAGGAAAAAGATGTAAATCAATGACACGACGCGCTAGATGCTCAGTGCTAAGTTGCCGTTTCCTTGCTGTACAATATTCTCTCTTATTTTCTACTACCACAAACGGTGGTTCTTCATGGATATCATATTCAAGCCATCTTTAGTCGATGAAGGAGTTTGAAAAACGAAAGAAAGAAACACTGCACTATTGATTGGATTACTCAAATATCTGTTTCATTATAGAAGAGATATTCATAAGATGAACATGCAGTTGTCCTAGCGTTTCAATGGCAAAGCAATTAGGTGACAATAGTTAGTTACTTTAGGCAAGAAGCGGCTTAAGTTTATTCTGAAAATTAGATTCATTTATTCTTAGTGCCGGTGACTATATGTGACTGTACAGGCACGCATTTATTTTATTTTAATTTCGTCAATAGGGAATCACGCATGCAGCATGTGTACTTATTGAATCGATGTTTTTAAAATCAGCATTTCGAAAAAGATGGTCTGATCGACTGAACAGCAGCAGGAGCGCATATAGTACTGTGGAAAAAGATACAAAGAGTAGCTTGATAGCTTGAGCATGTTTATGTAAATGTATCATGCAGCACAAAATATTATTTAGTAACTGTACGAAGTGCTAAAAAAGTGGAAAAATAAACCTTTACATATATTGAAGCTATAATTGATGTCATATGATAATCAGCTTCTCCGTTTATTTTAAAGTAAATTGCATATCATATAGTTCATCCATCATACAATCGAAGTTGTTATAGTATTTTTATATTATTAAAAAAAATGAAGAATCTTGAATTTTCCGAATTATACTAGTAGACTGGAAATCCGCCATGGTTGCTAATAGCAACAGAATAAGCTGGATTACTCTGATTGTCTAAAATGTTAAGGCTAAGGGTTCGTTTCCAATGGCAACGTACGAATGATGCTCGTACGGGAGTCATCGTTGGCCATTCTTTTCGCAAACGTGTAACACGAGGGAGTTTGTCTTTCCTACTAAGCATTTTGTTCAAAACTTAAAATGGTAAGTGGAAATAATGTTACATAAGTGAATATTTCATTTAGCGGTGCGAAAAAAAAGGATTTCATCTTAAAACATTGTTCTAATCGTTCAGGCTACATCGCATAATTACGATCGCAGTGTAAAACGTCGTTATGAGAGTGACCGTCGACGTTCTAGAAGCGTAGAGCATCACCGTCGTAGCCGTCGTAGTCGATCCGATTCCCGGGACCGTTATCGGTCCCATTCACGGGACCGATATCGTCACGGTTCGAGAAATCGATCTGTGGTCCGTGGTCGAGTGTCGTACCGCAAATCGCCGTCCTCCAGCCATTCTCGGACCCGAATCCGGGTTGATTCTCCGGAACCGACTCGCTGTCTAGGAGTGTTTGGATTAAGTGTATATACGACGGAGCCCTACTTGATCGACATTTTCTGTCACTTCGGAACGGTGGAGAAAGCGATTGTGATATATGACGCTAAGACCAGACTGTCGCGTGGCTTTGGGTTTGTGTATTTCAAGACGGAACAGGAAGCTACGATGGCTCGAATGCATTGTAACGGGTTGGAGATGCATGGCCGCAGAATACGAGTAGATTATTCTATCACCGAGCAACCGCACGCTCCCACTCCCGGAATTTACATGGGAAGAAAGACTGGAAGGTTAGTTTGTTGGTAGAATTTTTATTTTCTCGTTTTACATCTTAGCAGTATGTGCAATGATTACTTTTTCATTTCATATAGCCGTTCCTTATCTCCTCGATATAATTCACGCAAAGAACATCGTCGCAGCCGGCGTTCTCGGTCTTATTCGCATTCGTCGTATGATAGCCGTTAGGAAGACGAGAAACATCGAACATTTATGTAAGTCGAACAATATCATAGAATCCTTGAAAATGCAAAATATTTCGAAAATAAATTAGAATGGGTCACAAAAACTGCTTAGAAGATAAGGGAAAAGTCAAATGAAAATTGAATTTGTGCCTTTTTTAGAGGTACAGTGGGTCACCTAAACTATTTAGAAGATAAGGCAAAAGTCAAATGAAAATTGAATTGAATTTACTGATTCTCGAGAAAAGTTTTATTTAGACACAGGTTTGAGCAGACATTTACAGACATATTTTTAGTGTTTATACTTTAATTTTCCATATATTGTACCCAATGGTCATTTAACGTAGTTTATCATTCTAATATATTTCTAGATTAATCCAAATCTTTCTACACGGACCGATCTTATCGACGAGATTCTCGAGCAACAGCGATACATAAAATTTTACCTTGTATGACTAATAACCACATTTCATCCAGTAATTTGAATTGTATGTTGTTGCTTAATGAGCATAATATTATTTTTGCAAAAGCTTTGTACGGTTCAATTTATTTCAATTCACCCAATCGAAAACTAATACATATATCTAAAACTTATCTAATGTAGCGTGCGTTTAAAAGTTGTTTTTCCCATTACCTTAATTTATGGAAAGAAAAGTATTTTAACAGTTCGTTCGAGGCACATATTCAGTTACATGGTTCATAGGTTATCTACCAGCTGTAAGATACGTAAGCGGCAGATTTTATTCACTTCTCCGAGAGCAATTTCCAGTTCCTGGTCAACGGTGTTGTGAATCCTTTGGGAAACGCTGCGAAGTATTACTTCGAACTTAGAAGCCTCGCGAACACACACCACGAACGGGAATCCGAACTTCGTCTTATAGCTATGGTGAAAAAAATAAACTATATTGCACTGCGACGCACAGCTTTCTGCGATGTAGATTACCTTTCATTTAAATCGGTAAGTTTCTTTTTGTCTTCCGCTGATAGATTATCCAATCCCACCGAGGCATGTTCGATAGAGGAATCTTCCGACAGTTGTTTTGTATCCAGCATTTTTCCAGCTAAATCCGGATAGAGTCTGAGAATCTTTAGCTTCGTATCAGCCGGAAGACGGTCGAGATAACTTTGAAAAGCACCAATCATCGCGGTAAAACTCTTAAATGGCAAGAGTGCTGAACAAAAAATTGCTGCCTCCGGCCAACATTCTATTACGTTTTCAAACGTTTTGTGGAACTCTACAGGTGAAAGTGCGTTCAGTTGTTCTAAAGAGAGCTTAGGCCGCCTGAAATGAAACCGCACAACGATGTTAGGTTGTTCAAACAAATGCTTTTTAAGAAGATGTATTTCGACTCAGAAATTGAACTTTACACTTACATTTTTGATCTGCTAAATAGATGGTGTGTACTCCTGGGCTTAAGGTGACCTAATGCGTCCTGTTGCAACAGATAACTGCTTTCAGTTCCTCAACAATTGAAACTGTACGCCCGATTGATGCTTTAATCGCTATTTACTATCTCCGTAGCATTTTGTTATTATTTTGGAACGCAGCTTCCAGCAGTGTTCACACAAACTGAGAAACCTGTTGTATGGAATCCATTGATGATTATGCTGAAATATGTTATTACATTTAATAACATTCATCCAAATTTTAAAGCGCTGCTACGAATGCTTTTTGTTTCAGTTATTCCATAATCACAGAATCATGTTTGGCATTAAAGAGAAAAGATAAAATTTTTAGCAACTTGCTTTTACATGTTTATATATTTGTCAAGGATGCAGTGGAATTAGTTAATTTTAATAGACTTTTTTAAAATACACTATGTCTTACAAATTATTTCATTACAACTAAAATTTATCTTGAAATTTGTTATAAATTTTAAATTGAAATGAATGCAATGAAGGTCACCCATCCCTAATAACATTAAGTTCCTGAAGGGATGTGACATTTCCAAAAGCTGACAGCCCCATAGAAAAGATAAATAAAAATCAAAACAGCTAACTCATTGCAACGCGAATAAGAAGCGGAAGCTATTCCCGGTGTTTTCTGTTAAATTATTCAGTACATTTCCAATAATTCACTATGGTAAGGTGGCATTATATTCCCAAAATGCTTTTGTATTCTTTAACATTACTTCCTTTCGTTGGTGTCACAGGATACTGCCATTAAAGTGACTCCTAAAATGCCGAACACTTTCAACGAGTTCTCTGGGCACTTGGAACCTCGCGATGAAACCTGTGTAGCTCAGCTGCAGGCGGTGCATCCAATTAAACAGTCGGAATTAAACGTAAGCATGTTCACAATCCTTCATTAGAAGAGCATTCTACTTCACCCTGTTCTTATATTTGCAGTACGATCAGCACCGCCACAACTTGAACATGCAGATGCTCCGGAAGCGCGAAGGTCTTGCAGCACCACTGAAGATTGCGATGGAGCTGAAAGCAGTCTCGAAGGTCGGACATTTGCCGTTTCTCCCATCAACGAACGTCGCCCGTGATGTATTGACCGGCCGCGATGAACTGATCGAATATACAGATATATTTAATTTGGAAGAGCACCAAGAAATCATGCGCCAACCTCATGCGGTGATGGATAAAGCTCTGGGAATGATGTAGGAAGGATATATATTATACGATACCAGCAGGGAAGGATTGGTTTACAATAAATTCGATTACAAGAGAATAATCCTTCACCTGTGTTTAATATGAATCTTATAGACTATCATCAAATTATAGACTATGATAAAATGAAACTGGAATCTGAGTTTGGGACCTGACGGTAAATAAATGAATGGAGATCGAAAGCAACAAAATATGTATATTGTACGAATGATATTTGTAATTTCATATTAGCTCGTGTTGTAAAGTAGTGCAAGTTCACTGCGAAAAAGCGCTCCTTCAAAGGTATAGTTCGTTATTATTTATTCGAACAATAGAAGTACACCCGATGCTCTGCAAAAAATCTTAAAGAACCTATTCTTAATCATTTCAAGCATCGTTGTGTAAAGCTCAAAAGAAGAAATAAAGACAAACATAAACTGTCCACGCACTGCACTGGCAAAACTACGCAAATTTTTATATAAAAGTAACAAAAGAACATACCAGCTAAGAGCTAATAATGTTCTGTACTAAAATGTTAATAGCACCAGCTACGCTAACGCTTCCATTATTTCAAACGCTTCAGATGAAGCAACGCTTCGGCGCACTTTAGTGTCATCTGTACGACAAAGTTTTAACCACTAAGCGTTTTATACAGCGCCACCTATGAGTGAATACTTAAAACTCTTAGTACAGATGTTAGCGCCATCTAGTTTATGTTATATGAAGTATTTTTTATAGCACAATTAGCGCCATCTATTGCTCAAACCTGTGTACTACTATTTTTGGTTAGCATGATCTCCTGTTACTTTTGTGTAAAATTTGAGCGGTTTTGCCCGAGCAATGCGCCGATAATTTTTATTTTCCAAATCATCATTGTTTCATATCTCCTTTTAGCCTCAACACGCTGTATATCCTCTTTTACCGAGCAAGCAAGGAGATTGGCGAATCTATGTATTCGCAATATTGGATGTTCTTTTATTGTTTGAGTGATTTATAATGAACTGCATTTTCGATAGGGCATTACCAATATATAATCACCAATGATCTTCGTGCAGCAACTGCTGGATACATGTTGGTGGTCCTTCGTTCTTTAATGCAGTAGCTAGAACACGTTTCAACATCTTCTTGCTTTCGAGTTCCTTTTACTTATTTTGATCACAGGGTCCTCTACAGCAGTTCAGAGTCTGTTCGATTTTTTCATTAATTTTTGGCGGTTGTATGTAATAACTATGTATATATATGCTTATATCTATAATTTAATATGATATATAAGAACGTTAAGATATTTTACTTGAATGAGGTCACTTTTTGCAGTTTGTTTGAGACAAGGAAGCTACCGGCCACAAATGATGTTTTTTGAATAAATTTGTGTTGGAATAAAGTGTTAATTTAATTTAAGTACCATTTAATTGCACTTATGAATCATTTTACTTTTAAAGTCATAAGTTAAGCTAGCATAATAATGTGAGAAAAATCATGTCGAATGTGTCGAAAACCACGATCCTTGCTGTATCGCTAAACTGCTTATATTGTAAAGGAAATATAAACACAACTGTTTATCGGGGCTTTAAAAATTGTGAAATAATTTTGTAACTTCTTTGGATATTTCAATAAAATGTAAACGTAATAATTATGTCTGTTTTATTCACTCTTTATCGGATGTGATTTTGATCGTATTTGTAGTTGATAATCTCACATCTAGAGAGCGCTACTTTTCCTTTCGTCTATTGATTTGAATTCGTCGATATTTTAAAGTTATAAATGGATCTTTTATTTTACAATAAAATATGGTTTTGATACAATTGTACTCTATTGAATAATTCGCAGTTTCGAAATACGGCCAGGCCGTTCTTAAATAAATAGCAACAAAAATTCGCAGCTTCTCCTAAGAATTGATAATGTAAGCTGAGGAACGAGCCTCGTTGAGGGTTAGGCACAATGTAGCACAAATTTAACGATATTTTTATAATAAATCAGATCGACATCTTAAACATATGTGTTTCTAAATTAAAAAAAATCTCAAGTTTTCCTTGTGCTGACCTTTAGCTGAGGATCAAATATACGTATATCGATCATACTTTACCCCTAGCTTTTGTGTTTTGTTTTAAACCAAATTTCACAGCCACACGCTCCATCAGTTGACTCAATCTGTTTTTTTTTCGCCATGCGACAAAATGGCACCACAAAAAAAGGCACCGAATGCAGCGCGCATTGATGAATATTTTATTTCCACAGTTCCCGAAACCAACTCCGCACATACATTGTAGGCCACAAAATCACATTTAGAAAGTAGTCAAACTGGTTCTAGCCGCTAGAACGGCCCGGTCGGGCGTTCGTTATGCTAATCGCCAATCCTCGCCAACGGTTTCCTTCCCATAGCGGGAGAATCGAATTAATCAAGCGATACGTGATGGGGATTGAACCGTTTTTAAAGCGATTCGCTATGATCCCCGGGCCATGACGGTCTATTTTAGGATCTTAAAACATTCGTCCACTTGGTGCACTTTTGAAGCACTCCATCCTTCGTCCAAAATGATCGAATTTTTTGGAACTTTTTTGCTCCAACCAAAACCCGAACCCCAAAAAAGGTTGCCTGAAGCTGGGAAAAAATGATTAGAAAATCATCCTCGCATGAATCACGCGCATTAAACCCACATCAAGACATAATCAGCTAACGCCACACGCGCTGCCAGCTTCGCTTCGTCCTAATTAATGGCTTGTATCGCTAATAAACGCCTGGAAATGGCTCTCTTTTGCTTCTTCTTTTTCTTTCGCGTGTGTGTTATCTGTCCTCCGTGGAATGGACCAATTCCCGGTCTGGTCTGGTCCCTCACAGATTCCGTGCGTCAAAAGGAACGCATTTTATTGAGCTGGGAGGCTTCTTCTATTGCTCTCTCTCTCTCTCTCTGTTGCTCTGCTCTCGGGCTACTTGGATGACCAAAAACCGATGTCCACGGGTTAGCCTGAGCTGAGGCGTCTGCGTGGCAAAAAGGCAGCCATTCCGGGCGAGCTGGAAACCGGAGCCTACTAAAAAAAAGACGTCGACCGCTCGCTTGATTATAACAGCACGATAAAAACGCGCCGCATCGAAGGGGCTGGTTGGTTCAACGCTTTTATGTCTTCATTTTGGCGCAGACTGAGCAGAGGACACACACACGCACACACACATACGCACGAAACGCGTGAGGTCGTGGCCGAGGGGGATGCTTTGGCCATTTTCCTTCGCGCTTGGTCCCCCGTTCCCGGGGTGCTATCTAACTAATTAATTTTTCGACCACAGGATCGCAGGAACAGGCAAGGGGGTGGATTGGGGACGACGACGTTGGGGAGGGTCATCGTCATTTTCCCGTTACCATGGGGACGGAATCGCAGCCATTCGTAAAATGGGCGCCGAACGTGGGCTGGCTCATGGGTGCTTTTTTTTCTTCTTGGGGATTCGATTGGATTGGAATTGAAATATTTACATCTTTATTTCGTGACGCTGGTTTAATTATTTTGGAGAGGGCAAGATTTTGTGATGCTTTGTGTGATGCGCCGGAAATAAGTGCATTTTAAATGATAATTTGATTAAACACTCTCACACACACGGGACGAGAAAGCTAATGCAAGGGTGGTTTTTCTGCAGAAGCTCTCTCTCTTCGCCCAACAGCACGATGTTTACAGCGAGGCTAAAGAAGTGCAATCACATGCACGGATTAGCGTTCGTTCGACGATCGATTGCACTTGAGAGTTTCCTAACCTAACCTGCTGCAAGGGTGGCTCATTGTGACATGGTCGCAAAAACAATCACACTTTCAATTAAATTAATCACAGAAGTGCCCTCAGCATGTTACGCAGCATGCGAATGAAGAGCAACAGAAAAGCATACTTCATCGGTTTGATATGGATATTGAACAGCGATCAAGAGCCCTTAAATGCGGGACTACAGCACTTTAAAGATAATTTAATGCTGCAGAAATAATGGGCTGTTTCATCACGCTACAGCTGATAGAAAAATAACCAACAAATGGTGCGTTATTTGACGATGTATGAAACATTTGCTTATTTGCAATGAGCTTTTAACGCGAGTTTTTTTTGAAAGCACAACCTTAAAATCGTTTATCAGCATTTACTGGCTTCATAGGTATGATTTATTTCGATACTCATGTACCATTTTCACGGCTACAACTCGTAAACTTCATTCGACATGTTTGAACTACATCGACAGCAACCATTTCATCACTTTCACAAAGAAACAGCCCATGAAACTCCATTTTTTTGCAGCCCTTTATCCCGTTCAAGACCTTACAGACCTGGCCTTTTCCAGGCGAGCGTGAGAACGTTTAAATGACGCGTCTGCGAATTATGCATACTAAAGTGGAAAAGAAATTAACAAAAACACCCCCTCCCAAACGCAGCGATAATGTACGCGACGGCGTACGAAAGACGGCAAAAAGCATAAACGCAAATTGCATCTTTTGTTCGTTTCCGCCCGACTGTTCGGTGCAATCAAATGCAGCCCTACAACACGAGCATTCGGTGCGAGCGCCCGCAGTAATTGCCCCTTTTTTACCATTCGCCATTTGTCCTTACAACAACTAAAAAAGTGATAAAACGACGTTCGCATAAAACACCTCCCCCACGGCGCAACGCAACGAGGCGGCGTTCGAATTGCATCGCATCCGGTGCATCTTTCGAGCCGGGTCGAAGTGCAAAAATTAAAAAAAAAACACCTCGTCTTGGTATCTCATTTGCAAAAAAAAAACCCAGTGTTGGTTGGTGCTTGTTTTTTTTTGTTGTTGCTGTGTTTTACGATAACCTCCTCCCTCATCCACCCCCAACGCGTAGGTGTTTTGGGGGTTGCATTTTCGAGTGCAGTTCAGCTCGCGTCACCTTTCGTGGGGAGGGAATATGGACAACGGAGAGAAGTGAGGGCCAGAAGAACAGGCGGGGAATGAGAAACCCACGACGAAAAGGGGTAGAGCGTACCGAAATAAAAGCCACAGATACATATATTTCCCTAAAGCCGAAGCCTTTGGAGAAACGAACGAAGCAATGAAAACGGCTGCAATGAAACGCATCGAACGCCGATGGATGGCTGCGTTTTTGTTTTCTTCTCTTCGTTCTTTCTGCGTCCTAAACGGACTTCTGCGCGTTTATGATCGGGCTGGGGTGTCGTAAAAAAAAACAGATACCCCACAGGCCGTGGGCTTTATCGAGAACGGAATGAGACCCTGAACAGGTCTCGGGGAAACTTTCGACGGTGGAAATGGACAGAGAAGCCAGGGGGTGAGTTATTTTAATTCCTGCTCCGGATCTGCTTCACAAGGGGGGAAGGGGGGGGGGGGGGGCCTGCACGGATCCTGACGCAGCAGCGAACCAATACGCGGATAAAGGCTTATCGGGTCGTGATCGGATTGGTTTTAATTAGCCACAACCAACGGGTCGCGACTGCTGCGAGCTGCCCCAAAAAGGCACCATTGGACACGCCAGCGATAGGAGAAGCTTTATTAGGATTGCCGTAAGGCTTTCGTGTGTGTGTGTGAGAGAGAGAGAGAGAATGGTTTTTTTTGGGTTCATTTTGAGGGTCGATCCACTCCACTCCGATTCCCACAGTTTTTACGCCATGCAGGGCGAGATAATGGAGCTTCTCGAAAACAATAAAAGCAATGATAGGGGACATGCACACACATACGGACACACGCACACACAGCGAGAAAACATATCTGTATTTCTCAAATGAGCCCCGTTTCGTAGGGTGGAAAGAAAATGAGCCTCGAAATGGAGGGTATCATGAATAGGACAATCGGCTTTTCGTGTGCTCGCTTTTCAATATCAACCATATATCACTCGCATTCAGGTTGCGTGTGTGTGTGTGTGTGTGGATGAGGATTTTTTTAATTCACCCCACCCCTCTTTTCACATCCGGAACCATCACTCAAGAGAAGGTGAACAAAATCCTACAAAATGCTGATCGTTGTTCGTGTGATCCTGTTCGAGTTTTCCAAGCGTCGTTTTTACTTTTTTTTTTGCTTTCGCCCCAAACGCAAATGGAGAATGAGAACACAGCATAATGCCACCGAGCGTTTGAAAGAATGCTTCCAGTATCTCCACACCCGGGCCAACGATTCCAATCAAAAGTCATATTCATCCGCACCTTCAGACGTCCATTTTAGTCAGCATCGATTCCAGCCTTCTCAGCCGGCTCGGAGTGGCTAATTTATGGCACCGAGCGCATCGAAACGAGCCACGACAGAATCTTTCGATTTTCTCGGGTCTTTCTCCCCTCCCCCCCCCCGTCTTCCACGGGTTTCCTTGACACCTCGCCCGGCAAAGCCCCGGATAAGCGAGCTAGCGAAGGGATTGTGCGTCCTTAATTGATTCCCTCAGCGGTTCCTTGGCCGGCAAACGGCCATTCTCTTTTACGCCCTGCTCGGTTTCTTCCAGGGTGCATAAGTAGAAGGCGTGTTGCCCGTGGCAACCATTCGGTACCATCGAAGGGCCCTATCTAAGCAGGGCTGCCTGTGTGAAGAAGCGAAACGATGCGGGAAAGCGTCTCTCATGGCCTGCCTCGGTTGGTGCAGTCAAAGGACGGAGTTGTGTCCGTTTCCAAGTGACGCCGTTTGGCCGCCGTTATGTAACAGCTTGGTTGGGTTTTTTTCTTTTCTTTTCCTTCCTTGCGGTACGTTACCGATTGAGTGAGAATGAAAGAAAAGAAGCCCTCTCAGATCTTCGAGCTGCAAATCGAACCCTCGTGGTGTGGTGTCGTGGAATGTGAACGGATGTACGAGCTGGATGCTGGATGGGACCACGATTGGTTCGAAGCGCGCCGTTTGATGGGAAGGTTTCACTTCTAGAACATAAGCGGGATATAAAGCGACCATGGTCGGCTGAAGAAGGATCTCTTTCAAAATCGAGACCATCAAAGCGTCTCCAATAAAGCAATAGGCCATTAAACAAAGATGGAATGCATTATTTGAAGGATCGAAGGGAAGCTTTCGGGATTCCAAGAATGTCTCGTATTTCGTCCAACGATCAATAGTTACACGTGACTCATGCCGTAGGAGTCACCAAGTAATAATGGCTCCGTTCGAACATAAATTTGATAAACCCAAGCTCACTTTAGTTTTTTTCTTTAACTCTACACCATTGTTCACGGTCTTACACCATAAATCAATAAACCAATGAAACAAATTAAACTTCACTTCGTTGGACTTATCTCAACAAGAAACAGAATCTGATTTAAGTTAAATTATATTTAAATCATATCTGAACGTGACTTCAGAGACAGTTTTGATAGTTGATCTTCTTCTAAAGCGTGTTCCAGCCTGTATGTTACAAATTTATTCTACAATACTATAAACTGCATTTGGCACCACTTTTGTGCCTGAAAAACCCTCCAGGCTAGTCTATAATGGCTTCTCTGGCTGGTGGTTGTCCAACGGCGAACATGTGCTGCTTGTAGAGCAGTTCTTAAACTAATTCATGATGTTGATTGATGGGCTGCGTTTATTGAAAGCTTCACAAATCATGTCCTTCCTCTTCACATCCTATAGAACGCCTTTCAAACACCTTCTCGCCAACATTCAATCACTCGTTTTCTCTCCGGCTAGACTTCTTTATGAAACAATAAATTACACCCCTTAAAATCGCACGTTTTTCTTCCAACGGATCCTTTTTTACACCCTCGGCCAGCAACCGATCACATACACCATTAACCACGCACGCACGCACTCTTACGAAAGAAACACCCACCGTTCCATTTCGCACATCCCTCCCCACGGCTCAAGGTTAACTCACCACCCACCCGTGGGGGCAGGGTGGTAAGGAACACACTCACTCACGCGCAATTAAGGGTAGCCTCCTGCAACGAGGACTCGATCGTACTGCTTGAGTCGATCCGATCGTTCCATCGACGACCCTGGTTGAGTCGAGCATAAATCATGCACCGCTCACTATCGGACACTGCATTATTTATTGCATCGCGTGTGTGCATCGTGGGAGGGAGGGGGTGGGGGTGGGAAGGGACCCCCCACAGGAAAGGGCGAAACATCACAGAATTTCCATGTGGCGGGACCGCGCGAAAGAGACACATCCACGTCGGTGAGCCATAAATCGTGAGCCACAACGCGATTCCGTCTGGAAGACGCGAGCAGCAAAAGGAGACGCTATGAAGGACGAAGGGTGGTGGTGAAAACTGCACCCAACATGGCGCGAACAGTCAGTCCTCCACCCTTACAATGGCGGCTTCTGAACTCGATCAACTCGAGCTGATAATGGATCACAATCGCCATCATGCGCCAATCGAAAAGGGCCTTCGGGGTGGCTTTGATAAGCGCGTTATCCAGCCTCGAGCCGGCTGGAAGGGCCATTCAGTGTATGTGTGTGTGTGTGTGTGTTTAATGGGCGGTGCAATTGGGCCAGCAATTGGCCAGCCATTGAAGAGACCCACAGAAGGCTCACCCCAAGGAAGGGCACACTGCCTAATGGCACTAATACTGCCCTACGCAGTGTTCGCTAGACCTGTCTCTCTTCAGTTCTCTCTCTCTCTCTCTCTCTCGTTCTCTCGTTCCATTTTTTCTTTTGTTCAGCAAGGATGATAAGCCGATAATGGGGCTGGCCGTGGTGGACCGTGTGTGCTGTGCTGGGGACAGGAAAATGGAATCCGATGAGTTGGGCATATTTAATCAAAAGAAAAAGGACAGGAGAACGAAAACACCACACACGAATAGTCCTCGAGTTAGGGGCCGTAATGTAATGCCAATGGGTGGAATCGATTTATTACTGGGCCGCAATTAATTGGCACCAGTTGTTAGAGCAAATCTGTTCCCTTTACAACGTAAACAAATGGTAAAGATAGTAGAATTATAAAAGAATTTCACACCAAATGAGCTAGCCCTTACGGGTGGGAGGATCATGCGAGAGAAAAAAAAAGGATGCTTTTGCTCAGGAGAAATTCCCAAGGGGCAATGGCCGCGGAGTGTTTTCCCACACAAAGCGTATGTGTTGCGTTGTAATGGAAGCAACCGATATTATGATAAGGAATACAAATTACCATCGGAGGCTACCTTCGGTTTATGGTGATTGATGGGAAGCCTAATTTTCGTCAGTATGAAATTGATTTTTCTTTTGCGGTGATAAAAAGAAAGCTACCGAATTGGGTGTTGCCAAATGTAGAAAGCTTTTACAAATGATCAGGCACTATTATTGCAGAAAAGAAGTATGCTTTCCTACTGTTAGAGAAGCAAGAACGGAAAAAGAAAGTATTAAAGTAAAGCAATAAATGGGCATGGGACAGTACAAGCATGTCTCATTGAATAAAGGAGCAATGTTAATATTTTTCACAATTATTAATCGACGCCTAGATCGTCCGCTCTCTCGACATGTGCAAGAAATGGCTTTCGATTAAAAGGGCTCTGCCCTTCCGCGCAAAAGGACACACACAAAAAAACTCTCCCTTCCCGAAACACGCGATTAATCGAGACTCCTTAACCACCCGACCCCACACGTTAAAGCATCGCACAATCCGCCTTGCCCGTAGGTTTATGCAAAGCGGCTTTAAGTATCACATTTCATCGCACAACTCGCCGGATTCATTGGCCGGATTGTGGATTCGTGGCACGGCGTACTTCTGGCTGCCTTGCTGACTGCGTTTCCCGGACGCCGGGAAGGTTGAGTTTTGGGCCAGCGCCCTACGGTCGTTATTTATTCGATTTCTGGCATTCGACAAGTTCGCAGCTCGTGGTTCCTCGTAGTCCACCCATCACCGCTTCGATGCCGCCAGTCCCGTCAGGGTGTCCCCGTTGGCCAATAAAATCGTACGGCCCTCTGGAGAATTCGCTTGCGTGGCACGGAATACGGCGTCTGGTGGACTTCGGGTGGAGAAAAGTTGGCACGAGCTGAACAGACGACGTTCGCGACACCCTTCAACGGGTCGGTCGAAAAACGGTTCACCATTCAAGTTTGGTTTGGTTTCATGAAGTTAAACTCCAGAACTCCGGTTTCCGAGGGAGATTGACCTAAAAGTGAACCGAAAAACGCGAAAACCACCGTGAAACACGCAACTCGGTTGCTTAGCCGAGAAAAATGTAAATCAACACATTCGCGGTTTAAGCCGGTGTTTGACCTTATTCCGTGGGCTCGCCGAGTTGTGGGAAAACCCACCGAAGAAAACCACCGTCCGATGGTTGCCTTTTTTTTCGGCCACCCGTGGGCGAGTTTTGGCCGTAAAAAATTCTAACTAACGATGGCTGATTTATTGGCACGGAAAGGAAGCGGATTTGGATTAAGTTTTTTACAACCCGCAACCCCGTCCGCGTATGAGCACGGACATTAGAGTCAGGTTGCTGCCTTTTTTTCTTCTTTTAAAGGCTCTCAGCCAACCTACATCGACGATCGTTGGGTGGGATAAAGAAAAGGGTTAAACCTTGATAGAGCCAAACAGGATGCAGTGGACGATTGTGTACACATCCTGTTGCGTTCGACAAGGAAGTGGATAATCCTTTTCTTCCGTTGCTCGAAGGTGTCGATAATCTGGTGGAAATGCTTCCCCTTTAATCGGTGGCTTGGTAGGTTTGTTCGTTTTCTTTCCAGCAGCACCTCACTGTAAGAGTTAAAGATCAAAATAAGAAATCAACAGGTATCTTTTATTCATTGTTTCTTTATTTGAAGCTTGGTTCTTTATAATCAGTTTTTAGGTAAATTAAATAGTTACACTCCTTTATTTCTCTCTCTCTCTCTCTCCGTCTTAGCTTTATCGCATATGCTGAAGTGTTTTTCTCGTGAAAAAACACGTGTTCTCTACATACTTATCTTCAAACTAACAATGCGTTACATGTACGGAAAACTATTCAAAACTATTGCATTGTACAATGAACTATCGAATAGCCGGAAAGTAAGTGTAATCGACGATTTTTGAAGCACGTACTTTTGTGGTACTTTTAGTATGTGTGTGTCAGTGTGTTTTTTGTTTAATTATTCCCATTCGCAATCCCAACAAGCTAATCAGCAGAGCACGGAGCTCTCTAATCAGGTTGGCGCCCAAACCGGTTTCACGTAATTTTCAAACATAACAAGCAGCACTCCGCTGGCCCACGCGTCGAGCTCTTTTGATTGTGTCAAACTACAGCACAAGCACTAAAAACTAAACACTAATCAGGCAATAATCGGTAAGCATTGTTTAATCTCATTACAATCTCTTGCACCGGGCGTTCGAGCCCTTCGCTGGGTTGCTTTAGTGTGAGCGTGGGGGTTTCGAAGCAATTTCCCCTGTGCTTTCCCGGGGGGTTTTTTTCCTCCGCCAGGAATGCCATCACTCGCGGCCATTTCGACGGCCGATAGCTGTCCACCGATGGTGCCAAGCCGTCACATTGTGCAATGCAAGCCGTCGGTTCCATCGCGGTCATTGTTTGATTCGATCCGCCACCATAGTGACTCAATGTCATTCGTTATTGTTCTCTCCGCGCTTCGATTCGTGCAGACGAGCACTCAGGGGGGGATGGAGAAGAAGATGGGATCGGAGAGACAAAGAGTGAGAAAGAGAGATCCGAAGGACCATGCCGAACCGAGGTGCAATTACCGTGGGAACTATCGGAATGCGCATCAATTAATTCTCACTCGCGTGTGAAGCTATTAGCACCTTCTGCTGTGGTGTAAGTCCATCGAGAACGGAGGAAACCGGGAAAGGTGCCGCATGGTGGAGAGGAAGCTGCAAGGGAAGTGGAAGGGTCACCCACACCCAACGCCCCGACTGGATCGATGGTTCGGCTGAGATTAAAGAAGCCCGAAAACCCGGAGAGTAGGAATCGAAGCACGCGAGAACCAACAATGGCAAGATGGCGGCTCAAAGCCTGCTCAAGGGATTTCACAGCCTCCTGCGAGTGTGGTCGGAAAACTTTCACCCCGAACAGGCAGCACATTCCCCCGAAGGCCACGAACGTAATCGGTAAAGGCCAAGGTGCACAATACGTCGTGCAACGTCTTCCAACTCCATTTTTTTTTCCAAGACAAGGCCACCTCCACCAGGCCCCGTTCGACAGCTTCAGCAAGGAGGAGCATCATTAATCCAGTGTTGGGGAGGATGGACAGCAACGAACGTAAACGTGGGCAGGTTCTTGTTACTACGGAATCTATACTTTATTGAGTTGCATCGTGAGTTGTTCCCCTTCTACGCCCTTCGCAAATACGGATAGTGTACATTTTTTCTTCGTTTAAATCGATTTATCCCGTTTAATTGCTGGTGGCCCGTTCGCTACACCACGCAACTCGCTAGTTTACTTTCTTCCCTGGTGATTTTTCCACCACTTTCACAACGCAGCGCGCGATCTCTTAGAGATGAATCTCAAAAAAAAATATATTTATATATTATTAAACGTAAGGATTGGTGTAATAAGAGGCTAAAGGCAAGCGATGAGCGGGCCGCACGAGGACGAAGCGGACGAGCACGGTGGAAAGAAGGCATGGGGTGGCATCGCACCCTCCCGACGATCTTACCTTTCCCCTATCGCACTCGTTCCAGCCCGTCCAGCCCACCCACCGTAACAGGCGAATCCTTACAAGCTACAACATGCGATCAAAGCTTTCTTCTCTCTCCCGGTCGCATTCAGTTTATACAAAATACGGCGCACCTAACTAGACCACCTACAAGCTAACTCGGCGCGGCGCACATGGGGGGAAGGGGTTTTCCATGGATTTTGTTGTTTTTTTTTTGTGTGCAAAACCCCCGAAAAAAAAAAGAAAATAGTAATCATTACAGTAATACTCTCGCGGCCGCTGGGTTTCCTCGCCCAGGCCGCGTTCATCCGTTTCATTATGCTAGTTAGATTAAAAGTATATCCTTTTTTGTTTTATACATTGCACGTGAATTAAATGTTACTTAATGCGTGTGTGTGTGTGGGTGTGTTGTGTGTGTGGGGGTGTTTTCTTTACTTTTCGTAGCGCGCTTTCCACCCTACACCCGCGGTTCTAATTTCGTTCTCGGCCTCTAGGCGCTCTTTTTCCCCTTTCGCAGTGTATGTGTGTGTGTGTGTGTGTGTTTGTAAGGTGTATGTGTCCGCACTCGAGCGGTTGTGCTGTTCCCTTCCGTTCTGGAGTAAGTTGAACCTTTTTTTTGATGCGTTAATTTTGCCTCTCTCCCGTGGAAATGCGATAGTAATGGGTTTGCACATCATTCTAATGCCCCTTTTTGCTGGATTTTCAACCGGAAGATGTTTTTTTGTGCCTTTTTTCCCCCCGCTTGCAGGTTACTGACCATTTCGCACAAGATCAAGATCCTGGCTTGCCGTGAAACTCCAACGAAGCGTGCACGAGGAGTAAGGCTTCCTATTCTGTCCGCGTTCTGTCTCGCTCTATCTGTGGTCCTTGGTTGCGCCCGCTGGCAATAAATTAAACGCGACAGGTCAGACCTGGCCACCCGGGGACCTTCCATCAGTTACTCCGGTTCCATTGGCAGCTCTCAGCCACATCACATTATGCTCAACGACGCCGGTGGCACCTGAGACGCGGCAGCAGCAGCTACAGCAGCCTGATTCAGCTGGTGCTGGGACGTCGGTACGCCCAGATGCGGATGCAACGCCGGATGATGCCCGTGATGGTGATGCAAACCCATCGAACCCATGCCCATGCTCATCGCACTCATCTGATGCAGATGTGACAGGTGTAGCGATGGTTCCAGCTTCGGTTTCGTGTCCACCAGCAAGCTCGACACCGACTGGGCCGCTGCGTGTACACTGTGAGCCTGCGAGTGAGCCACCACCAAGGATTGACCACCGAGGCCACCGAGACCACCACCACCGCCTACTACGGCACCGGTTTCGGCCTTCTTCTTCTGCTTGCGGTCCTTGGCGCGACGGTTCTGGAACCAGATCTTGACCTGCCGCTCCGATAGCTGCAGATTTTGGGCCAACTCCGACTTCCGGCGGATCGTGATGTAGCGCGTGTAGTGGAACTCCTTCTCCAGCTCGAGCCGTTGCTGATCCGTGTACACCACGCGGTACTTGTCTTTCGTGCGAGTTTTCCCTGTAATGGGTGAGGGGAGCGGTTGAAAGAGAGAGAAAGAAAAAGAGATGAAAAAAAAGAAACATTTCAAAAAACAGCTCGTGGTTGTCGTTCTTTTTTCTTCGTTTTTTTAATGGATCCGCATGAAACAGCCGCTCTCTGGGTGGTGATAAAAATGCGCCGTTGTTTGTACAACCCAGCAATAGGCGCAGTTCACCGTACGTGTGCCTCCTGGCTTCCTCTACATCCCGGAGTCACCTCTTCCCTCCCGTGGGTTGTAACCCAAGGTGTCTCCACCGGAAAGCCGCGCAGAGTGTCGCGGTTGAATGTGTCAATAGGTAATTGTTAATGACAACTCATTTTCGTGTTAACGAGCATGTTGTGACTGCCAGCCAGCCAAAGAGACCGGTGAAGAAGCCATCCGCGTACGGTTGCGCGAGCTGTGGGGCCGTACGTGTGTGTCAATATTTGGCTGCCATCGTTCCAAAACGGGCCGGAACACCGAACCAACCCACCACCAGGGAGTTACCTTCGTGATAAGCCGTTAAAGTGTGGTTATGTTTGTCTTTACCGCGTACCCCACGCCGTCATCGCCAGGACCAGAACCCTGCGGTGCGGGAAAGATTAGGGGATTCGGTGAGGTGACGCGTGATCACGTATTATCCCGCACCCGGCGAACGATCTTATCATCATCATCATCATCATCAACCGTGCTTGCTGGACACCATCCCGCTTTTTTTACGTGTGTTTTTCCTCCTCAAAACCCGCGCCAGAGCCGTGGTAAACATTGCCACATTTTCGCAGAACGCGTAGTGTCAAAACTAACTGTCAAATAATGGCTGACAACGACAGGCAGGATTGCTTGAGATGGGGTTGAGTTTGCAACGCCTGCTTGTGTAACGTGACCACGTGATCGATAATGGCAGCCAAGGTGAGAAACCACCTGAAGGATAATGGTGAAGGTCTACCGTGAGTTCGATTAGATGAAGCATCCGATGGAGGGCATAAAACAACGCCAGGAAGCATGAAACAATTTTCGGGCCCACTCGCTCGTTGACGTTTCGACGATGGCCGCCATTGGTGATGGAGCTGGTGACAGGTGAAACACAGGCAGACAGATAACACACGCCGTATCTGCATTATCGCCATCGTTGGCGACTTTAATAGGGCTCTGGCATAAAGATAACCTCACCGTTGGGTGGGGTGGAGAGCCGTGCGTACGCGTAATTGCTCACCCTCCCTGCAGGCATTATGGTGAGTGAAAATGAAATCAAACGGAAAAGGATGCAGAGAAGAAGCAAAAAAGAAGAGCCAGCCACGGAATGAAACACATCCGTGGTATTCGGGTCTAGGTTAGACGGGGTCGTAACTGGTTCGCACCGTCGGAGCGATAAGTTGGCTAATCGGGACCGGATACGGAATGGTTCGACACACACGAAAACGTCACGCTGGGGGGCTTAAACTAGGCGAGACACACTTCACAAAAGGGCAATCTTTTCAGCTGCAGTTGCAAATGGGTTGCGCGCCCTTTAAGGTGCCGAATTTTCTCGTCGCCCCTTTGCGTCCGGCTAGGTGAAGGGACGATTTTCATCGACTTTCTGGACGAACGGAAAGAGAGAGAGAGAAAGCGAGAAGGAATAGAAAACGTACGGTACCTCACACATCAAAGGAAACCGCAGGGCTTAATCCGTGATAACGGCCTATAACCCTTTCGCCGGTTACCTCAAAGGGAACCAACCGGCGGGGTATCTATTTCGGGACGGTGGTCCAAAGAGAAGTAAATTGGAGTGTTGGAGGTAAAATAACAACAACAAAATGTGAACAGTAAAAAATCAATCCCCATTCACCACGTGGATCATTTGCCTTTACCACATCGCTGAGCCCTTTCCAGTCGCAATGCGTTCGTTAGTGGCTTCGTAATTGCAATCGAATTGGGCCCATTGTTGTTGGCCCCAAAACCATACCCTCTCCTTACTCTCGCACCTGCACCCCATTGGGTGGCCAATTTATGGTCCACCCATCAGCGATCGAGGATTGGAAAGCTCCAAGGAAAGCTTCGTTTTTCGCTCCAACGCGCAATACCGTGAACAATGGCCCCAATGATGGCCCAATTGCACACCGGTTCGGTCCGATGGCGCAATGGAATCCACACCAATTTCAACTAATTGCGGCCTCCAATTACGCACCGATTTCGAAATTTCGAAAAAGGCCAAGAAAACAAACCCAAACATGAATGGTTTGCTCTTTCGCCATTTTCGGTGGGTTTCGGGGTTCGGTCGCATTTCATCAAACGAAAAATGGCACCCAACCCCGGCACGCTAAATATTGTCCTCGATTTTTTATTTCTTCATACCTTCACTGCTTAATCCGCCACCGCGCGAAACTCGCTTGAAGTCAACCAAAGCGGGTGTTTCTCCAACAAAAATCCCGCCCCGTTGACCCCAAGGGAAGCCGGAATGAGAAATCAAAGCGATGCCGCCACCACAGAGACCGCCGCGGTCTGGGAAAACCCCCATACGGAGGATGATTGATAATATCAATTGACAAATGGATTACCGATTACCGCCGGTTAATGCCAAACCGACAAAAGCGCACCCTCTAATCCGCACGGATAACAACCAAATTTAGCTGCCCGTGGGGCCCTTCCGCGTCAAACCGTTTGATGTTTGGGGTCTGCAATGTTGATCCAAGCGCCCCTGCGTCACCCTTCAAACGCGGCCACACAACATCAAAGGGCTGGAAAGGCTGACCAAAGCCATCGTCGGCTCGCGCGTGCTCACATAGTACCTACCGCTGCTTTTCGACGGTTGGCGGCCTATCTGTCTCGGTGCCCCACAACCCGGTGGCGTCTGACGTGGGAACGAACCGCGAGATAGGTGACGCTTATCAGTGTCCCAGCTCCCCCTCTTTGCTTCCCCAGCATCGCATCCGGTTTGTCCGCGAAAAGCCAAGAAGCAAAACTCAACCCCTGGAGAAGGAACGCCACTTTACGAACGAAAGAACGAGTGAGAAAGGCTCGGGTGGATTAGGCAAACGACGCAACCCGCCGGTGAAGATTTCTCCACCGAAGGAAACACCTGTACACACACACACACGGGCACGCACACACACACACACACATGCACGGACTATCTTTCTATCGGTGTTTGAGTTCCCTTCGGGCGAAGGAATCTCGGCGCGCATCGTAAATAATTACCCCGTAATCTAATGGCAATAAAAGTATTAATACTTTTATGATAAATATCAATATAATAATGGATATCAATTTTTATTTCGGCCATATATAATGGGCCTCACCCCGCGAAGGGGTTTCCAGGCGAGTGGGAGTTTGGATGCGGGTTTTTCTTTTGACTCCATGTGTATATTTTTATCCTTTTTTTTTTTACTCCGTCCTTCGTCCTTCCAATGGCAATCGATTACGCACGTCTCCGTAACTCATCGTGTGAGGAAACGGAGCCTTTCTCCACGGAGCCCGAGGACCTTTCTTTTCCGCTTTCTTCCCAAAACCAAAAGTAAGCCATCAAACGGTGAGCGAAGAAAGCAACACCCACCTACTCGGGCTTTAAACGATGTGACAATTTGGACATGATTCTCCCAAATCATCACCCTCGTTGAGCAGGACGATTAAGCAGCTACCGCAAGGACATCCCACTCACACATACCCCCAGCAGTAGCAACACCTCCTTTTGGGTAAGTTCGGTGCCCCGCTGGGATGGATGTGTGGTTCTTTGTCACACTTCATTCGTTACGCACTCCCAGGGGTGACGTTTGTCACATCGGGTGACTTGGGCCACACCGGAAGGTCCAAGGACGAGCTGCCGGTGGGTGGTGTCCTCAACCATGCCGTGAAGGATGTGTTTATTTGTTTGCAGGTCGGGTTTCGGTTGCAATGTTGCGTAAACGAGCCCGCTCGGTGGTCGCAATTGAGCAAAGACCTCACCCGATTTCGTTCCGGTGGTAGCGTTGCCGAACAACGTCCGGATGCCCGGGAGGTAACAGCTCCCGGCGCACCAACAAGGACACGAATTGTGCGGTAAATCTCGAGGTCTCGAGGTGCCGGGTCTGTCATGGTTGAGATAACGTTCGGCCATGGGGTCAATTGGTCTAGCTCGGTAGGGGATGCTTCTGCTTTCGGAAGCAGAAGTAGCGTTAGTTGTGGTTCGATTGTTGATGGATGTTGCAAAATTTATTCTAACCAAACACGTCCCATTTTCGAATAGGATAGCTCCATTTCAATGGATAGTTCAAACCCAAAATCAGCAAATGTGTGATTATTTGCTCCTCTGCTTACACATTGCCTCTGTCTCTATCTCCCACAAGCAGGATTAGTATCCTTGTTCAGCGTTATCACTTAAACCGTCAATATTGACACGAGCGAAATGGATCAATTCATCAATTTGCGCTCATTTAGCGAATTGAGCACGAAAACACACGTCCACCCTCAGCAAAGGGCGATAAGCGAAAACCCCTCACTCTCGAAGCCATAATCCTGGCCACGTCTTGAAGCACATTTGCCCAATCTCTTAGGCTCGCGAGCACACGTTCGAGAGCGCAGGCACAAGTGGCAGAAGGAAGGGTGGAAGGGACGTCCTTTTATGAATAATAAAAACAAACAATAAACTAGTGGTTAAAATAAACCGTCCAGGACATCGCGATCCGCGTCCCGCACGTGTGTGTGTCTGTGCGCGCGTTTATAAATAGACTAGCGAACGACTACTTAACGCCGACCGCTTAAATGCTCCGGGGCAACCACACGGCGGGGGCGGTGAAAACTATCAGGGAAACAACAACCCTTCGCTGGCCGAAATGGGCCCTTTTGCCAGAGGGCTAGATCAACTCACGAACCGATCGTAAAGCGACGGCGATATTCCAGCGGTACACCATCGCTTCCGTTTTTATCACCAAAGCGCGCCAACGAATGGAACTGGCTTTCGGAAAACAAGATGCTGCCCTACGGCAAAGGAAAGCGCACCATGGCAACGCCCCATTCACCGGGTTGTGACCAAAAATATCACCCGTTTATGGGAGCGCCGAATGTTTATCGAAGCTGAAAGGTGTGAGACAGAGAGTGAGGACGAAAAAGGCAAAAAAACACGCTCACTAAACGAGAGGCAGAACCATTGCTGGGGAACCGATCGAAGAAGCGTTGGAAGGGAAAACCGAGCCGTTCCCGCGCCGTGTCCCTTTACGGACGTTTAAGGACCAACTATTTATGCCGTCCTAATGTTTACGATCATGGCCGTAGTGTGTGCTGTAAAGGAATAAAATCGAGCGTCGGAGAGGACGACAACGGCTAGGACGATGTGAAGGAACCACCAAAAAAAACACAGAGCCCAGCGCACCCTCGACCGGATAATGGGGTCGGAAAATCTGGGCGGCGGGCCAAGACGAAAAATGGCCCCAACGAGCAGCACCGTCATTCGACCGTTGGGCTAAGCGTGGTCAGTGGGATGCCCGTCGACAAATCTATTACCACTGTTATATTGCACCTCGCCGGCACTAGATGATGTGTCCATGATGCGCGGGTCCCTTTTGCGCGGGTGTGAGAGTGTGTTTTTCCCCGAGTGCTCGAAAGGAAAAATCACAGCCCCGTTTCGCCACCGCTGACAGTTGTCTAATTGCGCGAGCGATAATTCAGCAAAAGGGCACTTGTTCGTCCCGGTTCAAGCAGGAGCGTGTGCTGGTTCATTTATTTTCCCTCAAATATCTTTTCCTTTTTTGTCTCGCTTTTTCCATGCTCTGCGCTCAACAAAGGGCACCAAAATCGGTGACAATTATCGTTACGCTTTAATTCGCCGGCATTTGCCTGTCGTCGCAAAGCCACAATCGCTTTCCCTGCGTCGTCGTGGATTGAGTTCGGTTAATTTTCACAATTTTCCCCACGGGACCGCTCGGATGGCGCACACCGTGGACCGAATTTTCCGATGACAGATAGTCGTTGCAATTTGTCAGTTTGTTTGTGTCTGACATGTTCCCCGCTCTTTCATTCCTTCTGTGAGACCTATATATCTTTCTCTATCTCTCCTTCTGCCTTTCTTGCAGGATCATCGCCTACTCAACTGGTTGCTGGGCGAAATCGTTCCCAGCCCGCTTAACAGGGTCGGTCGCGTTGTTAAGAAAATTGTGCTCCGTCCTGCGAAGGACACAATTTCCACCGTGCGCCATTTACATATTTTTGCCGAACATTCCCTTGCTTCTTCGTCTCCGGTATGATATGACCCAGCGCGAAGGACATCGCAATCATGCTTAAAAGGAAACCCGTAACCGAGCCCTCGAGGCAGAGGAAAAATGAACCGACAAAAATCCCATCCATCTCTCGCGCCTCGCCCGGAAGCGACCGCTTCGTTCGCCTTGATCTTTTACCAACAGCCTCACCGGGCACGGTTGTCGGCAAAAGCTGTACAACCGAGGAGGTTCAATTATGTTGTAAAACAAGCCCCCTTCCAAACGAGGCGACGGCAAGGAAAACAAAAATCGCATCCACCGGGCTGTTCGACGAGAGGCGAATAGTTTTGGGATCAGTTGCCCTTTTTTTTGGACCGGTGTTACAGTGTCCCGTCCGAAAAGTTTCCTGTTTATTCAGGACCTCGGGTGCACTTCGAAAGCACCGATAAGGCACGGTACAGGGTTCTGGTACAGTTTTAGCATATTTTATGCTGCACCAAGGTGGGCCTCTTTTTCTCGAAATTTCCTTCCGACGGTCGAAAGGTGGACACAGCAAAAATAAAGCGATATCAGTTTTATCGGCCCTATACGAGCGATATCGGCACAGTTAAGGCTTGCAGTAGTTGGAGCCTCTACATGGTATTAGCTTTCATTTCATCCATCCGATGCCGATCGACAAGGGATCGCAAACGCGTGATTGATGGCTTCCCAGCGCCTGATCCTTGCTGTCAAATAACTCCAGCCCTGTGAAGTCAGATAGGAAGAGTGTGAACGGGTGCGAGAAAGAGAAAAGATAATTTTTGGCCCACCGAAGGGATGGGGGGATTCGAAAAATCGATTAATCAAACCACCCTGTCATGCGTGATAACGCGGTGAACCGTTTGACGCCGGGGTTCCGTGCCCGTTTCAGCAGAACACCGATCGATTCCGGCCATCGAGGCTATCGGCGCTGGCGGTGCCACGGAAGCCCATAATGACGACAGCCAAAAACCAGACGAGAGATCATGGTCTATCAACGGGCGAAAGATAAGCTCGGCGGACTGTCCGAGATGCAACGTGAAAATGCGAACGGTCCGAGTCCGATTGTTCGTCGACTCGTGACGTGAAGCGAAAAGTGAAAAAACAAAATGGCTGCGCTCCCCTTCAACCGTGTGCGCGTGTGGAGCCGTACCGTTTGATCGATTATTGCGCAGCACGCCAGGCACGCCACATCGCATTCACCGCGAGGGCGATTAGAAAAGGGTCCGCTGATTTGCCGATTTAATCGCTGCCGTTGCGTAAGTGCGCCTGCCCAAGGTGCACCGAGGTGTGGTTTTTGTTTCTTTTTTTTGTTTTAGGGACTCATTTTGGGGCAGATTTTCCACACTTTGTTTTGCGAATCGGGGAATTCCCAGCAAGTGAGCGTAGGTTGCATTTCTCGCACGATAAGATTGCGAACGATTCGGGAGCCACCAGAGCTCGTGTTTTTGGGGGCGCCAATTTGCAAACGTTGTAGTCGATTGGGCTTTGGAATTTCGCAAGGTTGCCAATTTGGCGATCCAAAGAAAGAGGGTGCATTAAAAATTGCGTCCACCTCTTGGCGCTCTCTGGAGGCTTCATTTAACGAAAAAAAGGTGAAGCTGAGAGCGCGTGGATGCGAAAAAACAGTGAAGAAAAAAAAAACCACCCAGCCTGAAATGATTTATTGTACCCATTCCTCGGCGTAAGCTGTTGGCAAATTTTGTGAGGCATGTTTGTGGTTGGCTTTCTCGTCGTCTCCCATCTCTCTCAACTCCCAAACCCGTTGGTGCGTTTGCATTCCCCGGGGAGTATTATCGATTCATCAGGGGGTGAACAAAAAAAACCAACGCGCGTTTGTGGTCGTACAAAAATAACCACCCAAACAACCCCAAACTGTAGGGCGTAAGTAGAGCACGAAAGGAAAAATGGAAAACCAACGGTAGTGTTGAAACCACACGGCACAGAGAGAGAGAGAGAGAGAGAGAGAGAGAGAGAGAGAGAATACGAGAGCCAGTTGAATAAACCAACAGGGAATGGAGTCAGAAATGAAACTAAAATAGCGATAGTAAGAAAGGAACGGAAAAGCAAGAAGAATTTATATTGCAAGCGTTACCTGTGGAAACTCGGTATCAAACGCTGGTTTTCTGTGTGTTTTGTTTTCGTTTTTGTTTCGTACTTTTTTTTTTCTTTTGGTTCAAGGATTGAAAGGCAAGAACCCCAACGGAAGAGGGGGCAAAAGGGCGCACAAGAAGTGTACGGCGGGGCCTGTCCAACGCTCTGACCGATACTTACATTTTCCTGCAAAAATGCAAATGGTCGGAAAAGAAAACATCATTAGCAGGCTTTCGAGGGGTTGGTTGTGTTTTTTTTCATTTTTTGGTTGATTAGGTTTTATCGGTTGGTGAGATCGTGTGAGGTATTTTAGCAACAGTGTGGAGCATTACGCGAGCGCGTGTGTGTGTGTCTGTGATTGCTTGGAAGGGCAGCAGAACACGAAAGAAAAATGCAATAAGGAGCGTGAGTATTTGCTTATATACAGGAAAATAAAGTACTGTAATTTACAACGCAACGTGAGTGTAAGGCGAGAATCAAATGGTGCAGCAACCATAAAGAAGTGGGAAAAGTGGGGTTGGGAGGAAAAACGATGGTGAGTTAATGTTGTTTTTTTTTGTACAAAATGAAGCCTCAGGCGCATCGTTTTAATCAGTATCAGTAATAAATTAATTCAACAACCCCATACACATACAGCTCATTAAATTGCGGTTAATTTACGCCACACATCTGCAGGCTCGACCAAAGGCAATGAATAAGTAAGCATAAAAAAGCGTCACCGGCAGCTTTAAGTAACACATCTATACAATTTCCATTAGCACCACCACAAAATGCCAAAACCGAAGATGGTTATACATTTTTTCTGGCGACACTTTGTTTTTCTCGTAACATAACAATCTATTGGCGATCCCACAAGCGTACAAGCCAACCACTTCGGGGTCTGCTGTGTCTTATGTTTACAAATTAATCCCACAAAACGGTACCAGGGGCACCCCATCGCGAATGGCTCCATCCGAGGCCATTGTGATTGGCGGGTCAGAAAAGCTTACTCATTGTGATTCACTTCACGAGATCCCGTCTAAAATGCTTCCCTCCATTGAAACGCTCGTACACAGCCACAACGCACCCCCATTGCTGTTTCCCACTCACACACACCCACACACTGCCGCCGGAAAGCGTAGGAAAATCTCGCCCCACGCTCTTCCCCATCTCGTGAAGCAGATCGCGTCTAAGGGCGGTTTAATGGGTTGCTTTGATTTGATTTGGGAGGAGGATTTTCTTGGCATTTTTGGGTGGGTTCTCTCTCGCCCGCGCGCTTGATTTTCTACTTCACTTCGAAAAGGCTCGAAGACGTGGCCCGCACTCGCGCCGGCCATAAATATTAAACGCCATAAAAATATACATAAAGCGAATAAATTAATAACGCTACGCTACGGTTTTCGAGGCAGCTTAGGCTACAATCTCCCTCCCTGTTGCTGGAGATAGAAGAATTAGAGAGAGAAAGAGAGAGAGAGACATAGACAGGAGTTTTTACTTCTGGAGACTGAGCTAGTAGCTTCGGCAACAAACAGCTCCGTTCAGGGTTGCCTTTGGCAGTAGCGACGATTGAATTCCTAATTAATATTCAAACATGCACATGCCCCACAAGGCAGTCACTGAACCGAGGAGCAAAACGGGGGCATGTGGAGGTGAGTTTTGGTCGGAAAAGACAAAAAAACAGTTGCCCTCGCTGGCCTCCCCCGTTATTGTTTTTTTGGGGTGGTTTCCATTTTAAGTGCCCAGTTTGGCCGGAACCGGTGCACACAAAATGGAGGTCGGTTCTATCGGTGGAGTTGAACGGAATGTTGGCGAATGGGGAAATCGTAATAAAAGCCGTGATCGGATTTGCAGCTGGGGGTGTTTGGGTTGTACGGGAACCGGAACTGGCGCTAGAAGCGGGTTGGTGTCTTTGGTTGAGGTTGGAATCAAGTTTTGAGCAAAAATCAAGAACACGAAATCTTCGTGACTAAAACCGAAGCCCGGTGCTGGTGAATGCAGCACAAAAGAACGAAAGAGTTGAAATAGTTATGCGATGCGTAGTGCAGAATTGAGTGAAGGGTTTTTTTTGTAGTTCATACCGCCAGATTCCACCGGAGCGAAGTCTTGCAGGGATGGTGCCGAGCAGATGTTGATAAGGCCTCCTGGTTGGTGAAGGATTTGGTAGTTTTGGGTATTTTTTTTAGTTTGTTTGTCGTGTTCGTTTCGTTCCACGACAGTGCCGATAGTTTATCGAGCGGCGGGAAGAGAAATAGAGATGGAGAAAACAAAGCGCAATGTGTAATTAGACGTAATGTAGGCACAGACGGATTCATCCTGATGAGGATAAATTCGGATTGTATGTTGTGGCACTAAGGATAAACATTATACAAAATGATAATTTAAGAACCAAGTGGAGCCAATTTTTAGCAAGCAGTAACTTTTTTCTCCTCTCTCATTCCCAAAATAAAATGCTACGTGGCTCGTGAAAAAAGTCACATGCTAAAATGTACCAAAGGAACTACGGGGACACATAAATCAAACATCGGCTTGGCAACTAGAGCATGCTTTGATCAATATTCCTCAAGCGAATAGATCAACCCTCCCAAAAAAAAACAATAGAAATGAGAATAGAAACAAAATCGAAAGGAATCCCAAGCAAGTGGCGATCGAAAATTGGACGCTAATTGGCAGAAAAAACATGGCTACTGGCGGTTACGTTTCGCGCGGGCCTAATGGACCTAGCTTACGCACCGAAATGAAAATGGACCCATTTCCGAGCGGTGCTAATGGAAAGCGCAAGCCGGCGTTGCTTTGGCTTTTTTTTTCGTTCTTAAGTGCCCGAACGGAACAAGGAACCAGTTCCTGGAAGCGAAAAGAAACCCGTGGAAGTGCGTGATCCCTTCCTAGGATAGAACCTTCGCTGCAGCTGTCATCAGAGCAGCGGTAAAAACAGCATACGAGGCGATGACGATCGCCATGGCAACCCGGAAAAAGGATCCGCTGTTATTGCGTCCCGTCCAAAAGGGAGCGCCCTTTTGCGTTTCATTCGATGTCCTTTCAACCATTTTGTTATGGTTGCGTGCAGGACGCACCACAATCCGAGCACTCGAGGGGCCCACAGCTATGCAAGCGAACAACACACACCCTGGCGGAAATAATTTTCCATCGATAGGAGAGATAAAAAGTCACACCGTGAGCCGTGGCAAACGTTCAGCCTCTCAGAGGCTTACTTGGTTGGAAGGATTCCGGCGTTTATATGCGATCCCAAAGTTTGGAAACAACGCATAAAACAACCCTCAGGGACTCGCACGCACGCGGGAATGTCAGTAACGAACCCGACGTAAAACCGTGCCGGGAACAAGATAACCTAAAACGGGAATGAGAACCACTAGGAAAGGGCTCCGGAACGAGATCATTGCACGCGGACGTAAATCAATCCATCTGTGCTGTGAAGTTCAGTTTCTCAAGTTCTTTTAATGGCCCCTGTTTTCTGAGCTCCGTCGGGGTGCTGCCATGGCAACCTGGGAGCTCGTAGAACAGCGGGTCTTTTATGAGATGTTTTGGGTAATAAATCGTCATCTCGTCAGCGCTTGAGGCTTTGGCGCTGACGAAGGATCGTTTCAGGGATGGCACGATATTTGGGAGGCAACGCAATCTGATGGATTTGCAGAAAAATATGGGCCGTAAAAAATCGCAAGAACATGCGTAAAGTGTGAGGCTTGCGAGAAGACCCTTGATTTCGCTCATCGGCCAGTGGGGGGGATGTACAGCTACATGACAACTTTCCCCAATAAAAGGTACAAACTTTGCGTGAAAAGAAAACTAAAATGTACAACAGCACAAACACACACACACAAAGAGCAGAAGAGGAAGAAAACATACGCGCCATGCAAAAACAAACAAACAGCCAACAAAACTGTGTGACTGGCGACTGGAGCAAAACAGAAAGGATGCAAACTAACCTGGATTCGGCTGGCTCTGGTAGGATTGTTTCTTCATCCACTCGAACGGACTCTTAACCGGGGTGGGCCGAGGGGTAATCTGTGGTGAAGCGGAACCCGTCGGTGCCCCCGGGCTGGACATGTCACTACCGGACACCGTAATCGGCGGTGAAGGTATGCTGTGAAGCCCGTCGGCCAAATGATCGTGCGTACTTCCGCCGGTTCCGGTTCCACCGCCATTGCCACTGTGATGATGATGATGATGATGCGGGTGGTGATGATGGTGGTGTGGGTGTAGAGCCGGATTCTGCCCAAGATGAAGCCCACCATGAAGCAATCCAGCACCGGAACCCGATCCACCACCACCCGTCGATGATCCCCCACCGGAACCACCAGCTCCGGGACTAGGTCCGTGGGAAAGCCCTAGCGCGGTTTGTGGTGGCGTGGAAAAGTTCTCGTGGCCACTCCAGTCCGGACTGGACTGTGGGTGGAAGACGTGCGGGTGTGGGTAGTACATGGCGGGCTGTGGCGAGGACTCGCCATCCCCGATGAACTGCGGATGTGGCGGCTGGTGTTGGTAGTTGCTCGGATACCAACCGGAAGTGGCCGAATACGGCAGGTTGCCGCTGTGGTTCTTCGGGTACATCGCGAAGTGGTTGTAGTAGGACACCATCTTGATCACGCACCACGGTCCACACGGAGTTCAGTTTATCTGGTTTTTTCAATGCACGAAACGCGTCGTGGGCCCTTTGAAGGGCGATGTCTAAACCGATCCACGCACAAACTACACCCTCACTGACACTGGCACAGGCGCCATCGTGTTCAAGCTTCCTTTTCTTCGCACTTCTTCAAGCGCACACTTTCACCCACACTTTGTCGCCCTTTTCTGTGTCTTTCGGTCACTTTCCGTTCACTGCCGCAGGTCGGACGCGAAAATGCCGTCGTGAAAAACGCACTCTTTCACTGCACCCTTTCTCACTCGCGATCGTAAACAAACGCTGGCTGACAGCTGGCGCTTGACAGCAGCATGCCATGAAGTGTACTCGTTTCACCGGCGATGGCGCCGACGGCAAACAGGACACACGTGATCCTCGTTTCCCCGTGGGCTCTGAAACACAACTCAGCACTCGGCCTGTTCTGCTGGGAGTTCAACAGTCGAAAAAACAAAAAAACAACACCAACTCAACACCGGATGGTCAACCTCTGCTATCAGCTCACGACAAACGACTGATGTGGCTGCGTGTGTCAACTGTCACTGGTGGCGTGTCGTGTGTTGGGTTGTTTTGCTTCGCGTGTACTACCCTAAACCGCCTGCCAGGCTAAGCCACCCTTAACGCATCGGAAGGGCACGAAAAAAGAAGGCGTTCCCAACGCGCGCCAATGGTGAGCACGTGGTAAGGGTTGCGCTCGCGGACATGTTTTCCCATCACTAAGGGTGCCTTTTTCCAGCGTTAGGTATGCGCACGCGCGAGAACGAGACAACGCAAGCACCCCTCACGAATGCCATCTTGCTGCGTGTTCTTTTTGCGGTACATTTTGGGTCACAAACAAAGGCCCGTCGGTAGTGCCGTCTCGCAGTGACGTTCTCTCTCTTTTACACACCGCACTAGCGGGCTTAAAAAAAGGCTGCGGCTAGGATCTCGAGCGCTAGGGAAAACGGCGAAAACAAAGCCCATTGTAGCGTGGAGCCTGCTGTCGATGAGCGAAAAGGCGATGTGGGCTTTAGGGTGGTGTGAGCGAGACAGAAAGCAGCGAATTCAACCGAACTCGCGCACACGGAGCCTACGGGGAAGCTGCACCAGCCTCTCCTGGTTTCGCAGCAATGATAATGATGTTTGATTAATACCCTCGTAATAACCCGTATTTATCCGCATCGAGGGGAATAGAAAATATAGCGAGCACTCGCGTGCACACACACCATGGACGATGGCACGCATCCACCTTCTGCGCGGCGGCCATTGCGCACAGCTACGGTAGGTGGGTGGGTGGGTGGTTTTCCAGCTCCATTTTCGCGCTAATGAAGCCTCGAGAGTTGGGCCGATGATGTGGCAGACTCCCCTCAGGACTCCCGCGCGAGGACCGCAGGAGCGCAGAATTAACAGATGAACGACATTCTAATGCTCTTTGCATTAGTCGAAATGGATGAAGGTTTTATGGTGCGGTACTAAAATGTCGGAAGGTACTTTGAATATAGCGTCCGAGCGCCCTGGATTGGATCTGCAGACCGTGGTGGATTTTTATGCATGCATATTTTATGATACCTTCGACTGTTTGGTGTAGGGTAGTGTTTTTCCGAATGCCGTTTTCGTTCGTCTAAAGACGAGTCCGTAGAAATCAATCAGGAGTCTCGCTGGGTAACGGAATCCGTGAGCAATCTCGAATTTTCCAATCAAACCGGGCAGTGTGCTTTTTTGTGTCTCGGTTTTATCGGGAGTATTATAATTCATCTGCACGTTTTTTTGCTGATTTACACGCGTCCGGAGAATTTTTATACACTTTGCACCTTGTGTAAAATTACTTATTCATACACGATTGACGCACGGGGACTTTAATTTATGATCTGCCCATCGTGGATTGATTTATAATTGCGTGGCATTCAGGTTGGCTGGATGCGCGTCCTAATTAGATATACGTTTTTGCTGAAGAAGCACTTGATTCGCTTACTTTATGATCATTTATATGGTTTTTAAGCTCATGATATCTGCTTTTTTGTGCTGCCCAGAAAAAAAAACCCTCGTAAAATCCCCGTCCTGCAAAAGGGAGCTGCTATCATAATCGTGTTCTTTCATCTGCCTTTTTTTTCCCTGTTTGGGTTTCGTTCTAATGGCGGAAATTACGACACCATGAATCACGACCTTAATGCGGCCACATAACCCTCCAACTCGACAGCACCGCCGAGCCACACGGTTCTTTATTTTATGTGTGCGTGTGCTCTTTTTTTTTGCACTCCCACCAAAGGGGCCCCGATTTATGGGGTGTCCTTCGGCGGGGTGACGAGATTGCTACCCTGGCAAGCGACATACCAGAGCCCGGTTGCCTTGGCGAAAGGTACACGGAACGCTGGTACCGCCCTTTGAAGTGCTCCCGGAGGCTTATGCGAGGGTCCACATCGGGCGCGGTAATAAAGCATATTTTTGGCTGAAAAATGAAAATAAAACTCCCTTTTTACCGAGCTCTGTGGGGCAGGGTAGCGAAAAAAAGGACAAAGTACAAGAAATGCGGAATATGGAATAAGGAAAAAAATACGCACTGTTTAGCCACCAAGCACATTAAGGTAACCCTTCTGGCCTCGGGAAATGGTGGAGTTTTTGCTCGAGATACCGTACGGGATGAAATTTGCATTTGCTACCGGAGCATCACACTTTTTTAAAACACAGAATCGAAACGGATAAATCGATTTTATGTTGGATATAAAACCTCTCTTTCCGGATTCCGGTCTCGTTTCCTAACAACTCGAATGAGTCGTTGCAAATAAATAATTCCTTTCGGATGGTAATGAAGATAGAGTGTGAAAATAGAAAAATATTTCATTTACAAGGATCGATAAAAGAAGGTCGATTAAACATGTGTATATGATTAGTTATTTACTGCTAACCAACATTTTTCTTTCATAGAAATTAAATATTTTATGGGCACATTTTCAACATAGCTTCTCAAAAATCATTTACAAATTCAATAGATCAAGCAAAAACGAGGTAAAGTGAGTGTTTTCCAATAAAGTTTGATTGAAAAGATATGTAGACAACGGAGCGAATCTTCCCGTTAAATGCCTATTTACGAATACACTCCCTAAACAAATCTTTTTCATCACGCTCATATTCCTAATTTTCCGAGTCGAATGAAACCATAAACTAGCTAAATATAAATGCAATAAATAATGCCAATTGCGGTGGGGAAAATCGAAATGCATACAGCCCGATGGAAAGGAATACAAATTGGAAAGGTGCACAACGAACGGGAACCTTTTCAATACATTATGGGGGGACTGCATCGGGCTACATGTGCAATAAAATGCATTGGTTGGGTGAAAGCTTGAAATTTAAATGATAAGAGTACAGCTTTGTCGTTCATCAATGCCTCAGTAGTGCAGAATCGAATTAAGCTGTAATGATGAATATTAATTTAAAATATAGAACAGAATACGTACGCTGTTCTTTTTCTTTATCAAACAGCTGATCAAAACCCTACTTTTACAGAAAGAAATTAGTTAGAAAGCTTTTCGATCCACCGTCAATTTATCCCCTATTAGTGAAGCATAACTAATAATAACTTAATAACTTAAGGTAAGCTTTTAAAGAGTGTTTATATCCATTTAAACTTCAAGTATGCCAGATTTTAAAGTGGATTTCTTCACTACGCATTACAATGGAGAGAAAACAACCCTCGGCTCCAGTTCAACCGTGCCAGAACGCTCTCGTTTGCCAAACTGGCCCGAAAAATGATAGGAGAACGTCGGCGTGTCGACGTGCGTATAAAATATTGCCCTGGCCGCGGCTATAAAGACCGCGATTCTTTTGATGGCCCTAATCAAACTGTTTAATTTTTACAGGTGCCGTTAAGCGTTAATTGCCATGACTATTGACGATACTAATCATGTGTGCAGCACATTCGCGTTGTCGGAACCGTGGCTCTGGGTTTGTGGCCATACGAGTACACCGTGGACGCTGCATTCCTTCAGGCTGACGAGTGGGAAACGGTCTACGCGAATAGCGCAGATAGCGCGGACATTTGCGTTGGAGAATGACGCGTTCGATTGTCCACCGGATTTAACATTTTTCTGGACTAAGATTTAGCACCGTGTTTCAAAACCTGCGGATATTGCGTTGTTTAAGCATGGTTTTTGAAAAATTTATCATCTGCTCTGGCCCACAAAAATATATCAAACTTTCTCAATAAGAGCCCGGTAACATGAATGATTACGATAAACGATAAAAACACCTAATTCACATCTGCATTTGACCTTTGATAGAATAATTCTACCAAAATGTCTTGTTATACGTTTCCTTCGTACAAGATGAGAGTTTAATGAGTAGCATTTTTTCTCGTATAAATCAGTGTATGAGAAATTCGATAACTGAAAAGGATGTCAAACTATCAGGTTGAAAAGTGAAACATATGTTTACAAAATGAATAATGCGTATACTTCATACACTTTTACACTTTTTTTTTTGCTCGTTGAACAGGAAATGGTGTTGCCCACCATTCTTTTCTATTGATAAATTGAATTTTTCCCTGGTTTACAGATTATTCCTATATGCTTTCGGGATAATTTTATTAGCCATTGTCCTTCACCAATCTGTTTCATGTTCTTATTCTTTGAAGCCTAATATTTCCTTGAATCCGCTGCATAAACGTACTTCAAGCATATCTTTTTAGAGCGAAATAAAACATCCCCATTTGGATTGCGAACGTTTCGTGAGTTCGTTTGATCCTTCGCCACCGCCGGCAAAAGGACCCCGTTAGGTACCCAAATGGTTTTGCGATTTTCAGGGACACATGTGCATCTCCGCCCCCGGGTACCCATCTGGCAACGTATCGGCAGGATCCTCACCGACTGGGTGGCTTGGAAGGGATAACATGCACACACAACCGAACACTCAAGGGACACGGCGGGGTCGGGTTGCCCAAATGAGCTGCAATAAAATTTAATTGAAAAACAATGGAGACCCCAGGCTCCGGTAGGGATGCGCCCGGGTGGAAACAATGCACAGCGAAGATTGTCGCACTAAAATAACAAATGGCCCACAAAACTGAGAGCCGAACTGCACCAAAAAGGGACCGGTGTGTATCCGTTTTGCGAGATCAAAGCCAACAGCCCATACAGTGATCATACGTCGGAGGGACAAAAGGGTGGGCTGGATTCACGCCGGTCTACCCGTACAAGGACCCAGCGCGAACGAGCAGAATGCCTGCCATCGTACCCGTAGATATCCCCTTTTTCACCTTTTTTTTGGTTATTTGTTGCTCCTTCGAACCAAACCGTCGCTAGGACGCCAACGTTGACTACCCCACTGTGAATGTTCTACCCGTCGTGCGGGAGAATCTTTGGCAGAAATGAAACGAAAAACCCCTCACGTGACAAAAGGATAACGATTGTGCCTCCGCGTGGCACCGACGAACCGGTGGGCTCCCTTTTTTCTTGCCCTAACCGCCCATGGGACGGGTGTGACAATCGGCCTCCGTCGACACTATTTGCAAACTTAGGTAATACTATTTGTTTTTCTTGCTAATTGCGGTGCTCGGGACGCGTTGTGATCGCGTCCTTTTGTTCGCTTTCAGGCGGTGGGCGTTTGCGATGCGAATTTGCCGCCTGTCTGAAGGGTCACTTTGGACCGTTCCGGAGGTAGCTGTTGAAGCGAAAAACCGGTGGAAATGAGCCAGTTTTCATCGCGCCCCGCGGGGGTTGCTTGTACAATGCGCGATCCTTTTTAACTCGTGTGCTTGATTTCTGGTGCACGATCACACAGATTCCTCGTGGAATGGAATGGGTTTGATGTTTGTTTTATTTTTCACTCTCAATGCACACACACACACGCAGTGGTGGGTTTGGGTGACCTTTCACGCACCCCCTGCTATGGAGCGTAAATTATCGAGCATAAGCACACAAGCACGCACAAAGGCAAATGTGCTCAACGCGAGCAAAAGCGTTCCACGCCAGCCAACATACACCTTGGAAGGCAAAAAGGGCATCAAACAGATGCGTACTGCTGAGACGTTGAGACGCCCTAGGCTCGAAGGTTCCATACAGGGCACTCGGTACATATTTACGCCTTGGGGTCTGTTTGGTTTGGAGCCATTTTTCCAGGGGGTTTTCATGTGCTCGCGTCCCAAGCGTTGTTCTAATCATCTCGGTTACGTCGGCGGGCAGACTTTGTTCGAAACCGCCTGCTGAGATCGATTACCGAAGAGCTTTAGCTCGCTCGCGGTACACGTGGATCCCGGGTGTAGTTGCTTAACGACGCAGTAGGCGAATTTGTACTTTTGCTCGACTCAAAACACCACCTCCGTGGGCTCAACAGGCGCTATCCGCATCTTCATGCGGTATTTTTGCTCTCCCCCACTCTTATGGGGGATGATTTTTTTCCTTCTGCTGGCAATATTTGCGGTGCCTCTTTTCGGCACCAGTTCTTTTTCCCTGCCTCGCTCTGTGCATGCATGTGTTTTCTTCAGCCTCATCAGGCGCGGACGTGTAGACCGACGCATCGCGGTATCTGAAAATTCGTTGCTAAGCAAACACCAGGGTTGTGCCCTGGAGCGAGCGCAAGGGAAAACAAACGCTAACCACACAAGCAATTAACCTGTGTTTGCACGCATTAGGTCAGGGTGATAAGACTATAAATTTAGATTCTGCGTCTCTCTCGCCGTTCTCTCGACACTTCGTTTGCGTTGGCAGCACACGGGCTGGGTGCTGGGCTGCGTCAACTTGTTCAGGGAAACCGAGCCGCGGGCTCGAAGATGCAAACCTACTGACGAGCAAGATGCTGGTGAACCAGCGAAACATGGGGAAAATCACATATGCAACGATCTAAGAGCGATCGCGTCATGGGGTTGCTTAAAAATATGACTATATATGGACTCGAAACGATTCGCTATTTCTTTGGCGATTGATGAGCTCAGCAAGGATAGTGAACTTTTTCGAAAAGAATGAATATGGATGGATCTGAAGCGTAGTTTTCCTACAGTACTTAGAAATGAGCATATCAAACAAAATGATTCCCATAAATAAGGAACTGAAACTGATTCTCAAAGTACACCGGAGAGCTAATAAACATATCAGCAAAAAAGTAAGCAATTCTACCTTGAGCGACTTTCTAAATACGGCCTGGGCGTCCCTTAATAAATAATAATAACTTAAGCGACTAACAACAATTTTAATTTGTAAAAGTTTTTGTTTTATTTATCAAAGACGACAAATCAAACTAACAAAAACTTCAGCTGATCATAGTTGTATTCTGATATTGATCCATCAGTAGCGTAAGCCACAATTTAGTGCCGCATCATCTAAATTGTTATTGTTATTTATTTAAGGGCGGCCTGATCGTATTTAGATTTGTATTATTATTTGTGAGCTAAAAGGCATTTCCTCCCAACAGCCGCTGAGAACCTTATCCCGGGCTAACTCAGTGAACACTTCATCTTAATATACACGAAAGAAAAAACATATCACGTGTCAATCGAAAATTGAGTTCAATCAAGCAATTGTAATCATTTTGATGTATACACAGTTTATTAAATAACAATGTAATTTACAGCATTAAACATTCAGCAATAAAGCTAAATCTATATCGAAAAAAAGGAATGACAGGATGAAGGCAGTTTCTCTTAAAGGATGGCTCACTATTCACAAAGGATAAAATAATGAGGAACAGTTTTTTAACTAATTCTGACAAAACTCAACTCAGTGAACTCGCAGCCATTGGGCGCGTCGCTATGCCAACCAAAGCAAAGCCTACTTGCTTACGCGCTCGGAAAATGCTTTTTCACCGTTTTTCCAACGGTCACAGCCACAAACGGCCCCCAGCTGCCCATTACGCTGGAAAGGCTGTGCCATTACGTCGCCTCAACCAAGGCTCCTGGACCGCAAACCCACGGTCCAGTGAAAGGCACTACCCACCCTCACCTTTCGGAACCCCCTCCCCCCATCACTTTTCCACCCACCCACCTTTCGAGGTGAACCGCGCGCACAAAACGAACAAAAGCCCACACCACACCGGTGTGGAGTACGGTGGGGAAAGCGCCACGGTAACACCTTGCGTGATTGCTCGTGTGCAAAAGCATTTCCGACCGATGGTGAAGCCCGCCACGCATAGGCTGGCCGCCATCGCCGCCAGGGCGACAATAAAATGTAAATGGCTCAACCAAGCCGCCGGAATCCTTCACCAGCCGGCAGCTACACAAACGCAACCACCGTGGCCGTCCAAGCACACCGGGTCCAATAATGGCAGCTGAAAAGGCTCGGTCCAGCTGGCTTTTCCTCCCTCCATTTTCGATCCGCACGGTCCAGTCGGCAGTTTCGGTGGAAACTCTCGAGGCCGCGAGGCCTCGTGGCACGCAAACGGTGAAAACGTCCACCCTGGGCCGGAGTGGAATGGAAGCGTCGTGGAAGCGATTTTTCCCTGAGCTCCCTGCTTCTTCCTCACGCTCGACTCTGCCCGACCTTCTGCCGAGTGAGGGTTGGCTTTTTTTTGGGACCACGGCCGACCCGATCATAACTCATCCGCGGCTTCGTTCGCCACTTTATTGCACCTTTTCGACCCGTCCATCGTGGCTCCATATAAATTATGAGCGTAATTTTTATTTTCTGAAAATTTTAATTTAATTAACTTAATTAGCGCGGTGTGGCCAGTGATCGTATTTCTTTTCCACCGGTCTCAGTCGTGGGGTCATGGGGGGGACGGCGAGTTGTGCGCGGGAAAAGTGATTCCGCGGGTCGAATTCGAGGACCATTCCACGGAGGTGTAGGTGTTGGGGCCAGTTATCGGCAACACCGGAACCGGACCCGTAATCCGGAAGCGTCCACAAGCGTCCAGTTCACGGTTCGCTTGCCAATGATCGGACGGGCATGATCGCAAAATGGCGAACGTTTTCGCGCCCTTTCGTGTCCTGTTGCCGTCGCGTAAGGGTGGGAGCAACAACAGATAAAAAAATTGAAAAGAAAAATCGACTTCATAAAACCTTTACCGGACCTGAAATATGGCCCCCACAGCCGAACCGTTCCTTTGCAGGAGTGCCCATTTGGACGCGCTTTTCTTTCGCCTAAACGCCATTTGCGCTGGCCAGCCTCGGTTCGGGATAATGGTGATCGTAAATACTCGCTCTAACTGGCACACTACGCGGTCAAGACTGGCGTTCCCAAATGGGGCCATGATTTGTGACGTCCAGCCAGGGAACACGCTCTCGCTGACCGGGTGCGTTACGGGTTTGCGTGGAAAAGCGGCCTCGCCCATTGAGACACAGGGCACGTTTTCCACCAGTGAAAGCCCTTTCCCTGGGAGCTGCCTTCACCGAGGCAATGGTGGAATACGGCTTATGGCGTGAATTATGACGAGGCCGCGTGTCCTTTGGCCGGTGTGGCGTTAAACATATCAACAAAATCACATTTCGTGATCACAGACCCGGCACAAGCTCGATGGGAATAATTCACGATCGTCACACCCTCATCAAGCGAAGAAAATGACAACGATCATCGGTGGCTGGGTTGAAAGGAAAAAAAAGGACAATTGTTACGGTGTGTTTGCAACCAAACCGAAGCCCTGCTCAGCCGTTAAATTGTTGTGAATGATTTCCAGCTTTCTTTATTGATATTATTTTACACACGTCGGGATTTTTATGACTCGCTTTCCCACCCTGCCCGAACGGTAAGGCTCTAGAAAGGAAACATTTCAATAAGCAAAGGGAAGCTGGAGAAATTGCCTGTACTTAGGGAACAAAGCGCAAGCAAAATGGGACTTCTTTAAGGGTTCATTTCGGTTGTTGTTTTAAAACGCATCATGGACGGTTCGATCGCTGCTGGTTTGGTTTTACGTTAAATGGCCCACAATAAAGTGGTATTGTGCTGATTTGTGACACAGCTCGTTTTCCGTTTTGACCGATGCTGTGCTACTGCAATGGAAATTGTAGGAAAATTAGGCACGGTAATAAAGCGAGTGCATTTTCCCGATCGTACAGGTACCGTGAGAAGATGATGGGTGCTATACCCAACGAGCTATCCGTAAATATTTGTCCTTTTTATTTGTGACGACAGCAGTTATAGCTGGCTTTTGTTTTGCTTTGTTGTTGGTTGTACAGGATATTACACAAAATTAAGTTTTCCACCGTATAATTCTTACACGGAGATGAAGCTAAGTGATTTAAAATTAGACATTAGGCAAATAGCTATTAGGTTTTGAAAATAGTGTGAATATCATTGTGTAAATTCTCAATATTGTGTTGATTAATTTAACTTGAGATTTACTCGTCATTTAATTATTGCAGCTCTTCCAATTAGTATTTCAGTAATATTTCACATGTCTGAAAAAAAACGAAAGGAATGCGGTACCATGCTTGAGAATATTTAAATGCTTGCAGTCACATATCAACGTTACGGTGTCCATTTCATAGATTCCAGTGTTCAAGAGGTGTTTGGTACTATTTTCCTAACAAGCACACATTTAGGAAGAAACAACTTCTCCCGTTTCTAGAATTAAACCTGTATATTTGTACAAAACATTCTCACAGACTCGTCATGTAAATACGGGTCTCAAGCGATGCCCATTGATTGATGTGCACGAAAAAAAAAGCTCGTAGTAAATAAATGATTATAAATCTCGCCATTCGAGCAATACTTCAAAATGTCAATACGAACCCATTCGGGGGCTAGCCAAAGCTAATAAAAATATAGTTCAAGAGGTGCACAGCGGAGTGAGAGTAAAAAAGATGCTTCCATTCGAGGCAACATTTTGTAAACACGCTGTATCCAGCGTCGGGAATACACTATTCGGTTATCGAAATAAAAAAAAACAGACACCCATAAGGCACCCGGGATTTCGTTCTCCAGGCCGGTGCACATAACCATATTTAATGTTTTATGATCAACCAATAACTCCGGTCCGTTGTTTCGTCGGACGGCCCTAGGAGCTCGTTTTCCTCGCTCGAGCTTTATGACGTAATAAACCGTCGTGCTAAAACAAAGCATCATTTGATGAGGTAGCCCACTTGCCTGGGTTCACGAAACAAATACACAAAATTTCGAACGTCTGCGACTGCCGCCACCCAAAAGGAAGCCTTGGCTATGCAAACGCAACGGAAAACGATCGCATTTTCCATCCATGCTGCCTCGTGAAAACCGCCAGAACTCGCGCCCATCGATGGGTTGCTATGAATGGGAAAGTTTTTCAATTACCATATTGCAACTGGGGTCTGTGGCCGAAGGCATTTGGTGGGTGTACTTTTACTCGATCCAACCACCGGGTGGATTGCAGGGTGAGAAAACTGCAACGTCCATCAAACACGCGCTCGTGAAAAAGAAAGCGAATCAAACTGCAGAAAGCTGCCCTGGGAGCTCGTTGTGGGGGCGTGAGCTTGTTTTTATTTTCCGCTTTAGTGAAAGGCTCTTTACATTGGAGCCTCGCCTACTTGAGTTTGAGGCGTGCGTGGAAAAATCCACCCAGCTAAACCCTTGCAATTGCCTCACATCGCAGCAGGCGCCTCGCTCGAAACGCTCTCATGATGGCGGCTTTCGAGTGGCTTCTCTCGACGAAGGTCCAACTCATCGAGCCCCATTGAGAGGGGTGTCCATGATTGAGGGACGGCCCGACAGCACGATCCGTGGGAGTGTGGTCCCCGGCGATGGAGAGGGGCACAAAAATGGCCGACCTGAGGACGTTTATGGCCCTTGCAATTGATTACATGTGCGCCGCATCAAGGCGGCGGCAAGTTAAAGACGATTACCAGCGCCCAGCGCGTGAGTGCTTTTCGCGTGCGTTTTCGCTTCCCTCTGGCCACGTTTTCCTGGGGTTTAAATTGCGATATCTCTGACGGGTGTCCCCCCTTAGTGACTGGAGCGTTTGGCGGCCAACGTTGTTGGCCCACCCGCTGGTGGGACCATTAATCGCGACTGGAACTGGAAAACGGCTGTGAATTTATTCTCCCCTAATTGGACAGCCAGCAGCCTGAAATGGAATCGGAGCAATTGTGGTGGTTGGGAGTTGTTCACCAATTTGGGGTGAAGTTTCCGGCAAAGAAATGGCCAGCAATTGTAGGCCTAAAAAGGGATGAAGCTGGTATTACTTCAAAACCAATTAAACAGCTAACTGCCATATCCAGTTTGGCAGTCCGTCTCTGAGGTCGCGAAACGTTGGTTTATGCCAACGCTTGTAGCGGTCATGTGGGGACATTTGTGATTATTGAAAGTTGGAGAAATCTCCTACTTATTATGTACTCATGACATATTATTCCACCGTAGTTTGTGCGATAAAACCGATGAAATATTTAATAATATGCGATACAAATTATTGTTTGCATTGCACCTGCAAAATTGGATTAAAATTGAGAATTTCAACAGTACTTTTTAGGAAGAATGCATTTTTATGAAGAAGAATACATTTTTAGGGAAGAAAAGAGGTAGACAAAAATGCTACATTTGAATATAAAGAAGCTCAAAAACACCACCGAACATTGATCTTGCTGATGGTAACTTATCTTGTTGAATTCAATTCTCTTCCACCTATTGTAATATTCAAGCTTCCAAATCACACAAGCCACAAAGACACAGTAAATATCATTTCAAAGATAGATGAAAAACCTAAATTTCCATTCCGATTCGCTTGTAGGGAGACGAAACAGTTATCCGAACTGTTAATTTGCCAGCTGAAAAGGGTAGCTTTCACAGGTTGATTGGTTTCCGAATCCATTAAGCAAACAGTCGTCGAGGCTCCTTTCCAGTTGGGTAAAGCGGAAAATAGGAAAAAAACGCGTGTGCTGATGTGTCAACAAAAAAGTGCTATATTCTGGGTCCGTTCCCACTCCGTGCTTAGGTCAGCAAACAATCAATCAATACGTGTTGGAGCGCGCTCGGAACCGATGATTGATTTTATAGCACCGTGGAGTAAACCTCCGTCGGTACCGAAGCCTTCTCTCCTTAAGCCTTAAGCGGTCCGGTTCGGTGGGTCCGCGGTACGCAAAATATGAAGAAAAAATAACACGACCCCCAAGCGGTTCGCTGGAATTGGTCGGCGAAAACAAACAAACACGCTCGTGGCGGCATTTCGCGGCACCGTAAAGGACATCGGAAACCGCGGTGCGTCCAGCGCGGACACGTCCAGGGCCACGTCAGTGCAATGGCTGAAAAATGCCCTTTCAAGTGTACCGAAGCCTGGGGTCCGAACCAATCGAAAAACCCGGCGCGAAGGTCACGAAACCGGGCGCAAAAAGTGCAGAAGCTCGCCGTTAGTGAGCTGTCAAATTTAGGCCCACTCTAGTAGGCCATGGCGAGAGAGTATGGCGTCGGTAAGGAGCAACACACACGGGTAGAAGAAGTTGCAAAGAAAAAAAAAGGTCACACAGATGAATACATTTTCCGAAATGGTTTTCATTTTGTTTTCCTTCCCGTTTTATGGGCCCGGGCGGCTCACTCTGTTCTGTGTTATTCTTTTTTTCCTCTTCTTCTTTGTTTCAACTGCTTCACCTCCATTTGGACCATTTAGAGCTAGCTGATGCGCACGTTTTTTCCCCCGGCGAGTGCAAGAAGCCTTTCGCTGCACATTTCGACACGACCGGGAACTGGCGCGCGATTGACCGCTTTGGCTCGATCACGGCCGGTCACGGGTAGCCGGGTTTGGCCGTAAACAGAGGGCGGCTGGCTGACCGGGCCCGGTGGAATTGCCCCCGCCATAAAAGTGGACTTTTAGTGTCCTTTTTTTCGGCTTTCTAAAAATTTGTTTTTAAATTCGGCAGCCTATTTTTTTCCTGTTCGGTTCTTTCGTGCGAGGATTGTTTCTACTAGGAACAAAAAAGGCGAAACTTTTAGCTTGAAACTGCCGCCAGCTGGTCCCGGAGGTTCGCTGGAGGTTGATTTAAATGCATTTTTTTTGCGCCGCTCGAAATAAAAGATCCTGAAATTTATCATTTCGGCGATATAAGGAGAAACTATATAAGACTATATATATAAGGATATATAAGGAGAAACTTATCGTTTTTCAAACGCAAAGCAACCGATTTTGTTGGTTCAAATGGCGTTTTACTAAAGAGTGAACTTAATGGAGTCTGATGACCAATAGCGTAATGTTTTAATTGTGCTTTATAGCCATTATCTCTTTAATTTACCAATAAACTTAATGAGTTGGTAATATTTTATGTAACATGTGTTGAACATGACTAAATATTATTCTTCCTACACGGAGAGTCATACACATTTAGTCTAATCTATATGAGCTGCGCTGAAGATAATTCTCATAACCATAAAGCTAAAATTCCTCGAAAACCCCGTACCATAAAACATCCTTTTTTCCTTAGTTTGCAGCAAAAAACAGTTGCAGTAGTACCCTTTTTTTCGCTTCCCTGCATTTATGATGAAAAAAACTATTCCTGGAAGGTTACAGCCTCGCCGGTTTTGCAGTTTTGTCTTTTCCTCCTCCAATCATTCAGTTTTCATTCATTTCCGTCAATCTTTCCCCTGCCAGCCTGTTTTTTTTAATGAGCAACTCAAAAGCCAGGCAAAATAACCACCCATCAATAACGTAACTCCTTCTCAAAACAAGGTGCATGAGGTCGTCTTCACCCTCTTTCCAGCAGCGAAAAATACCCGCGGCACTGATCTGCCTGTTCCGCTGAAAGTGAAACCGAATACACGAGAGTATAAAAAAATAATCATATAACAATTAGTTCCTAAGCTTTCGGTGTGAGTATTACCACTTTTACTCCCCTAGTTTATCCACCCCCTGGCAGCCGCAGTACACCGAAGCGCAGGTTGGTGGGTGCCTCTAAATGGCCCACCAATATTCATCCACAACCAGCATGCATATTATAAACAATCCGATCGCCTCGTCTCACCAACCGCGATCCTACCCTATCAAACCGATGGATGGGTGCTATGGGGGTGCTATTTTCTCTTTCGATGTGTTATTTAGTGCCAAGCGCCAGCAAACGGCAGCGCAAGGATGCCGTTTAGTGAATTTATGCCCGGTTTATAATTTTAGTTTTGTTGCTCCACAATGGCACACTTGCGCCCGGGGGGGATTTTTGTGGAAGGGGATCTGTTTTTAAAACCCTTGCCTCACTCTCACGTGTCCCCTCTCGCTAGCTTGCCGTTTTTTTTACTATTTATACGCCCTAACACCCTTTTTTTCTCTCGCACACGAGAGTCCATAAATGCTGGCGTAAATTGAGCTACTACACTCCATTCGAATGGCTTCCGGAGAACGAATCTATTGCACGATGGAAAACCCGCCACATGGGGATGTGACGTGTGGAGGCGCATCCCTCTTGTGGGCAGATCCCTCCCCCATCCCCCTCCCAACACCCTGGGTGCCGGATTTCCACAAGACGAGAACAATCCGCGGTGAAGCGTTAAGCGCCACCGGCGGTTGACAAATGTAATGTGATGCTGTAAATTGGCGCTCTAAGCACTGAGCACGGATTGGAGCCCGTTTTCGGTGATGGATGTGGCTTGGCGGGAAAGAATGTTCATAAAAACTGGGGGGAAAGAGAGCTCCCGGGGACGGAATCGGCCCGGTCAATTGGCCAATAGCAGGTGTGATTGATTCTTTTATGAGTATGATACAGTCATATAATCATTTGTGTAGTACCATCAGGGTGGAACGACGGGCATTTAAAACACCACCAGGTCGGTGGTGCAGCGGAAGAGAATGCGGCTGTAGCTCCATTTGAGCTGGAATATGGCGTGATGCTGGAGACGTTCGGGAAATAATTAGAATGTTGTATGTCGGTTTCATAGCGCACAATCGTTCGATTTAGATTGAGCCTAATTGAGTGAAGAGATCCACCCTGTTTGATCCAAGTCGGCGTAGTTCGTTACCGTGGAAACACTCTTTCAGGATAATGCATTTATTCCAGCATTGTTGGATGTTATAATCGAACGTAGCCAATTTCATTGGAGTATTTTGATTGCTTAAGCTCTCATCTACGGTCATCATCAACAGTCAATCTGTTTTTTAAATTTTCATTGCATATGAGTAGATAATTTTCATAAATTTTCATCGCATACGAGTAGAATTTGAATACAATTATTTTTAAAGAAATTTATTCATGGCCGCACTAAATTTAAAGAAAATCCTGCTATAAAATGCAAAAATGTAGAAGCTGAAACTATTATTACATAGAGGGTTTTATGACTTTATCATATGCATATCCCATTTAGAATATCCGTTTAGAACATCAACTAGCGATCCTCCCTCAAAAGAACGCCATCTTAGCAGAATTCGGTCCCACTCGAAAACACTCTTTAGAAAACATGCAAAGCAACTTACCCTCCCAGATCTCCCAGATCACAAACCAATGGGGCCGCCTAATTCCAAATCCCTCTCGTCCTTCCCTATCGCATCCCGTTTCGATCTCCCGCCAAAAGCGGCCTGCGAGCGAACGACGATCCGAAAACGGGAATCGAGCTAATTAAGAAACGATCCGATCGCACATTCAGAAATCCGCACTCTAGCGAACGGAACCATGCCTGGCGTTGGGTTTGGCGTCGTGGCCTTTTGGGTCAACCCTCGGTCCAGCGATTGAACTGAAGTGACGCGGTTCCGAAGCGCCGGAATTGAACCCACAGCGGGACACCCGGGATTGGCGGACCGGATCTCCAGCCACACCGAGCAAATGAAGACATTAAAAAAGGGAGAAAAAGCGTCTCGCGTGTTTCGTATTTTTTTTGTTGCTTGTTTCTGGTCGTCCCTCCTCCGATGCTGGCTTATTTTTTCCTTTTACTTCACTCCATTTTCGGTCGCTTCCATTCCCATGCCTTGCTAAAGGTGGCTGGTGCGAGCTGAAAACGTCCGTTTTATGGCACATACACACACGCCCGGTTCACTTTTCATGTTGCCATCCACCACGGGTGAAGAATGCGAAGGCAGAAGAAAAACGAACCGGTCCTGTCCGCGCTTTCTGACCATCGCTCGTTTCATTAATTTCTGATCAGCAACCGAGATCGGGATGCGGCCCATTGATCCTTAAATTGGTCGAAACGAAACTGACCGAAAACATGCGCCCTGTCGATCGCTACCGGGGGCTGGCGGATGGTGGAGTGGGTGGTTTGGGGGGGTGGGTTGGAAAGACGATCTGAAGGAATAAAACGTTCCGTAATTTACAACTTCTTCACGTCACGATCCCGATTCTCGGAACGCCACGAACCGTCCGGAGACGATGGAGCTGATCTTCACCTGCCACATCCACCTAGAGGTGTTTTTTTATTAGCAACTCTTGCCCGCTTGTGTCGATTAAACGTCGGGCGACATAATGCCCACGAGCGTTTGATGGTTTCGTGGTGGAATTATTCAAATTTTCTGTTGGTATATATTATATTTTAATGGTTTTTTTGTGACTTATAACACAGCTCAGAAGGGGACGAAAGCGCAAGAGAACCTCTTACAAAAAGAACCATGGATGGATGTCCGGGAAAATGCCACGAACTCCCTTGGCGTCTTCGGTAAAATTAGAGAGTTAGAGAAGCACCCTGGGGTTGGGGATGAAAATAAAACAAAAAAAACCACACACACATGTACATATGCCCCGGAATTTATGATACACGTTCCGTCTCGATACACGTGAAACGGTGCGCGCCGATAATTGAGCCTGCTGTAGCAAAACACGCCTGGACGGAAGCTGGTGTTTCAGACCGAGAATCGGCTTTTCCCAAGAACGGTCCGTCCAGCTCCGGTGTTCTGAGCCACGGGCCCGAGTCCGAGTCCGTGGATCCGATCCACCGGTCCAATTAACGAGAGATTTCCTGCCCGCGAACACTGGAACTCGTTTCGCTCCGATGTCGGGTATCTTTAAACAGTTTATGGCCAATCGGGTTTGCCTGCCGGGACGGCAGGGAATCTCTGGGAAGATGCCATGGCCGATTAAAAACACCTTTCGAACACTGTCCCTTTGCCGAAGGAAAGGACAGAGGCAAGTGCTCGGGTCATGGGAAGGATCCCACTGAAGATCGCCAACAACCTGCCGCTTATTCGTCGCCCGGTGTCTCGCTTTCTGCTTATCACCGTCTCTTTCCATGATCGTGCTGACCGCCATCTTTGATCCCGTGCACTCGAGCGAACGTGCGGCGCAAAATGGCGTACAGGATTCGAATTCCGTCGCAGAAACGCAGCTCAGCTCCAGGTTGATGTCTTTATTTGTTTTAGCTTCGCAATTTTGCTCGGCTGGACAAACAAATACACACACGTCTGGGGTTTGAAGCAGAAAACCATCGGAATGGAAAATCCCAGTCGCCATTGGCGCGATTGGCTTGCGTTTGATTAGCTATCTCATGAGTTAGTTTTGTCTTAGCTGAAGTGGAATCTTAATGAATCGAAGCGTATATTGCATCTAAAAAACGGGCTCCATTCAAGTAGTTTCGAGATTATGGCTCATTCAATCATTATGACTCGGATTAAAAAAGTAACAAATTCAGATAACTAGACTTGAATTCCTAAAAGCCTAGTTAAGTGATTGGAAATAAGCAAAGAGAGCGAAGGTGTTTATTCTCTTTGAATGATCAGGAAAAGATTTAGGCTAAACATAAGTATGAGAAAAACAATATAATAAATATTAACATAGCCTACAGTCGTAAAGAATATAATTGAATTAGAATAAGAAGATAAGTGGTCGATTTTGGGCTATAGATCCATTTGCCATGGATGCTATCTAGTAACCTGTGCTTCTAGAAACCCAATTACGAATGCATTTCCAGCGGCCGTTCAGCGGTTCTGATAAGACAATTTATCGCCTTAGAACCTCCTCGCGCTGCTGCCAGCTAGCCTAGGTCAATGTGCCAAGGATTGAACACCGCCGCCATCGGTATCCATGCGGCCATATTTTTCGTTATCGTTTCGCGTATTAGCTTTAAATCATGCAGCTTGATATATGCCGCCCTCTTGCAAGTGATAGCTGCTAGACACCTAGTTCGCCTTCGGTGCGGCAACGGCGGTTCTATTTGCACCCCGTTTTGTGTGCCAAGGGCCCTAGGGGTTTTCTGTTTGCGTAGAATGCAATAAGAAGAAGAAAAAGAAGCCCACAGGGAAAAGAACACCCCGCGGAACCAAGCGCATTTGAGACATCGACAGCGAGCTGATACTCCGGTTGGGACGGTTGACAAACATGTTCCAAGCTCGATTGGGTCAGCTCGTGCAAGCGTGACGGATCCACCACCACCGACGGGCGCCCGCACCAGGGGAAAGGATCATAAATTTTTCCGACCCAGCTTAAACTGACAATCTCCGCGTGCGCGCTAGGCTTAAAACCCTAAAGGGGACGCGCTGGAGCCGTGCAACAGTTTGCGCTGCAATTGACGATGGTGTTTTGATTTTGATCGTTTTACGGTCACCTGTCGCGACGACGCGCTTTGCACCCTTTTTTTCTGCACACCCTCTTAGCGCCCTTAACAAACACACACACACGCACTTGGGGGCGCACGCGCTTTAAATGTACGATCGATAATCGTAGTTTCGAGCGGAGGTAGTTTCGAGTGTCCATCGTAAGCATCCCACTGTACAATGTATGGAGTGGGTGTCGAGTTTTCCACCCAGGGAAAGGATCTCAACGTCATTCGGCTACGGATTCGCCGTCATGCTCGTTTCGAGATCGATGGAAAGCGAAAACGGGTCCTCGCACCCCCACACTTCTCCGAACGGTGGAGTGTAAAAATCAAATTAATCAACAAATACGCGCAATAACCATCGGCCATTATTCTAATGATTATTGTTTTGATGAGCCCGGCAAATGGCCGAAAACCGGTGCTAATAGCGCGATAATATCGAATTGTGTGGGGTGTGTGTGTGTGTGTATGAGAGAGCATTTCTTCCTCGCACCCTGACCGCCACGTGCACTCGAGTGGGACGTGTGGGCGCGGCGATCCCGTAGTGACCGTTTTCCCGTGTGCCCGCTCGATGGACAGTAAATTAATATAGGAATAAAAATAAAGGCATAAAATTTTCGTCCACTTTTTATGGGCAAGCAGGAAGGAGCAGCTAGCACTAGAGTGCCACTAGAGTGTGGTTGGTGTGCCGCACTAAGATGGGAAAAGCACTAAGCAGTACCGCGCACGGTACTGCAAACAGTGGAAGAAAAACTACTGGTCTCAGTCCGGGAAATGAGAGATGAGAAAGAAAGAAAGCAGCCAGTGGGGAGAGTTTAATGTTGCGCTTTTTTTTTTGTTCGCCCCACTCCAGGATCCAGAGGTTCGAAATGAAAGCTTCGATAAGAAAGCCATCGACGGTTTGATAAGGTAAATCCGTATTTAAATGAAAACGGGAAAGGAAAGTTGCGACTCTTAATCGTTTCACACATTTCACTAGCGCATGGAGTTATTTTGTTTATGTAATATACGTGGGCAATAAGGTACAGTTAATTAACATTCAGCCACTTCATCAAATGCTGATTTGGTATTCTAACAACATTCACCGATAAAAGCGTGTTCCTTACAGAAAATCCATGTATCCTCATTCAGTTAAAACTATTCTCTTGATACTCGCTCAAATGCTATTTTATAAAGGAAAATCCATGAATATCATATTGCGACAAATTTAAGAATTCCCCTTGGGGAAATGTATCTTGAGTGTTTCATTATTCTTTAAAAAATTTCAACTGAAAAGTTTAATATTTGCTTCAACGTATTTTCATAAAATCTTTCGATTGCTATACACAATGTAAAATTCCTGTAAAAAAAATATCAGGAGTTAAAAAATATACTATTTCTTTAATTAATACTGATATGGCTATATTTTCATATACTTTTCAGAATTAAAAAATCTTTAGAAAGTTAAGCTAAATAGCTTTTGAATTCGGTAATAGTTTGGGACTGGATAATATGACCCAAATGGACAGCACAGGCTGTCTAAATGCATCTTTATTGACAGTAAAGAACGGGTAGCTGTCAAGTTGGTTAGGCAGTGTTTACACAAACTGATATCGTGCGAGATCTATCTCGCTAAAAGTGCTAAAATCTGGTTTCTGATCTTATATGTAAGGAATTTAACAAATCGACCAATTCTTCATTTAATTGGATGATTTATTTTTTTTTTTCAGTGCTGGTAAAGCACATAACAAATTCTGATCTGCAAATACGCTACAAGCCAGAAGAGGGGTCTCGCCATTCGGCGTCTCGGCATCCGTCATCTCGCTCCATGTATCACTGAATGTAGAAGTAACTTCAAAAGCAAAAAGTTGGTGTCTCACAATTGTCTGCGCGTTTTACTGAGTTTTTTCAGTACAACATACAAATTATAAAAGCCGCACAAACTAGGTTGAAGTAATCCGCTTCCTGGCTAAACGAAGAGATGGCCAACACGGGTGATCGAATAGAAAAACTGTATAAAAACTACGAAATCCTTAGCGACGCTAAGGAGAAAATCGGCGAGGTACGTGCTTAGGCGGCACGAAAACGTTTCCGACAATGTTGTTTACGTTAGTGAGGTTTTTTTTCTGTTCAATTGTATCTCCAGCATGAAGCGGAATATAAGGAAATTCTGGATGCCGTCAAGGGCTCGGCCAAGGAAAAGCGTCTCGCGTCCCAGTTCATAGGAAAGTTCTTCAAGCATTTCCCCGGCTTGGCGGAGGTCGCCATCGAAAGTCAGCTGGACTTGTGTGAGGATGAAGACACTCAGGTAAGCAACGTCGGTGAACGCTCGCGTCTCGTGGAACGTTGTTTTATCAATAAACCGTATCACGTCACAGATACGGCGACAAGCCATCAAGGACTTGCCACAGCTGTGCCGAGATTCGACCGAACACACGCCAAGAATAGGAGACATTTTGGCCCAGATCCTGATAACCGAGGATGCGGCGGAATTGCTGCAAGTGCATCAATCCTTGCTCACATTGGCAAAGGTACGTGTCCTAAAAAGCAAACGGCATGTTCTAGAAAGTAACATATATTTTATCTACCTACCCACAGTACGATGCGGTTGGGACGCTGACTGGAATTTTCAGCCAGATAGTTGGCGGTGACGAGACTACCCGGTTCCGATGCTTCCAGTTCATTAATAACAAAATCATGAAGTTAGAACCGGAGATCCTGACGAAAGTGCTGGAAGACTTCATCATAGCTGAAGTGAAGAAAATAACACTGGTAAGAGGCCACGATAACGTGAAGTGGTTAGACCAATCTTGTTTACTCCTTCCGTTAATGATATGTTTTTGTTCCGTAGGACGTAAGCTCGGAAGAATTCCATTTGTGCATGTCGATTCTAAACCAGACGAAACTGAGCAAAACTCTACCCGGTCACGTGGAGTTGGTAACGCTCGCTGCTGAGCAGGCCGATTTGGAAAGCGATCCCGGAGCACTCGCATCCGACGACGAAACCGTTGAGCGATTCATACAATGCTCCACCGAGGCTATGCCCTATTTCTCGGTAAATGCGATAGTCCCCAAGAAAAAGCATAGGCTAGCAAAGCTAACAACCATTTCGTACAATCCTATCCCTAGTCTCAGGTAGAATCGACGCTGTTCGTAAAGTTTATGTGCGAAAAGTTCCTTCGCTCGAACGTATGGAGTTTGATTGGAGTCGCCGATGAACAGCACCAAACCCAGCTGCGCCTGCTGAAAGTGTTTGCGGAGATGTCTTCGTACTGTGGGGCACTCGAAAAGGCCGCCGAAAAGGTGGAAGCAATCTACGAGGTTTTACTGGTACGGAACCCCCCCCCCCCCCCCTGAATACTCGCAAAAGGGCGTTGTGAATTAACGTTAATCTCCCTCTTGCAGGAGTACATGCCATTACCACCGTTGGATGCGGACCTGAACGAAACGCCCTCGTTCCAGTTTTCGCACGCCGAATGTTTGCTATACTCGCTGCACACACTTGGCAAGCAGGCCGCCGATGTTCTCACATTCCCGAACGATCCCGCCAAGCTGAAGGACTTCCGCTCCCGACTGCAGTATCTGGCTAGAGGCACACAGGGGTAAGTGATGATGGCTAGCCACCACGCAACGGGTTTGCATTAAAATGACATCCTTCCTCTCTTTAGATACATCAAGAAACTGCAGGAAGCCGTCAAGGGTAAAACCACTGAGGAGATGAAGTCGGAGGAAAATCAAATTAAAGTTACGGCACTAAAGACCACCTCCAACATCAGCACGTTGATACGTGATCTGTTCCATTCGCCGCCAAGCTTCAAATCGGTTGTACAGCTGTCCTGGGTTGTACCGAAGGGCAAGAAAGCGGTAAGCTTAAGCAACTTCTCCCTTGACAAGCGACAATTGAACTAAACGTTTTGTTTTTCGTTGCAATTTGCAATTCAGCAGCACCAACAGAAACAGGATGACGCCAAGACCGGCAACAAGCGTCACGCAACGATCACGTACGATGGCAATGGCAAAGCGGCAGGAGACACAAAAGGTCCCAAGCAAGGAAAGCCTAGCCCGACTTCACAGAAGATGTACACCCCACCGTCCGGCAAGTACTCCGGCAAGCTGCAACACAGCTACCAATCGAAAAATGGTAATGCCCGTCGAGTACCCGGCGGTGGTGGAGGAGGCGGTGGTGGCGGTAACTACCGTCGCGGCAGCTTCAGCGGTAATGGAGGCGGCGGTAGTGGTGGCCGCAATAATGGAGGAAAAAGGAAGTATTAAATTGTGGTTCCGGACATGGTTTACGAAAGGATGCGAAAACGTGCAGCACGTCCCCATTTCCCATCTTCTCGGTCACTTTCTTGCCCTTTTCTTTCTCGTTTGATTGGTCCCATTCCCTATTTCAGCTTCCCTGTTATCACATCAGAAGCATCACTCGGTACTAACGTAAAAAGTATCATGTCTCAAATCTATCCGTAATTCCGGATAAGAATGCATGAATTTTGAATAAGCTCTCAATTTAGGTCTTTAGAAAATTTGCTTGGTTACACTTTTGGAATTGGCGTGGCGACATTTGGTCTGCAAAATCTGCAAGGCAATACATGTACCTAGTCGGAATATTATTTTTAGGAATGCAATACATATACTTAGTCGTATATGTTGCGAATTCGCTAACATAATTTGTAACGAACCCAAGATGTGACCGTATCATTGTTACCATTTTAAATTTATCACTTTTCATTCTCTTACTTAACAACATTTTTCACTTTTTGGTCAATACTCGATACTGTACATAATACAAGACTCGACGTTTCATTACAAAAAATCGGCGGACGACATCACTGCATACGAAACGAAGATAAGGTTGGATCGGCTCTAACAGCGTTCTGTTCATCAACCTACTGTCTGACATAGAATCTGATTCTCTTCTAGTGTTTTTAATCTGCACTTATCCATTCTTTTCTATGTATCGCTTTCCTACCACCTCCCAACGATCTTGGAATGCTTCGATTCTATCATTCTTTCCTAAAATTCTGACGTGCTCACGTTTTCGCTTCCTTTACCACCAAAACCAGTCAAAAGTCATGCCTGTGCACAATTTCAACGCGCCTACCGGATCTGCTCGCCATCGAACTTCCCATTCTCTTCCAGCCTGTAAGTTTATCCGATCGCAGTGGAGATGATCGTATTGTGGGAGATGACCGGAAAGATCCTATATTTTTTTGGGGTTTCGTTCGCGTTCTCTTCCTGATTCCTTTTCCTATTATAATTTTATGAATTTCTCTGTCATGTGGTACGGAATTTTGAAGCGACATAAGCCATACTAAATGGCTAATAATAATAGTAATGTTCAACTACAGTGGTATTTATCATCTATGCAAAACCCAGTGGATGATCTTTTTCACTATTAGCTGGTTGTTTTGCTGTGAATACGGTTTTTTTTTCTTTCAACTGTTCTTTGATAACATTCAATCAAACAAAACGTTTAGTGCGGCAAAGATTGGCCTTTGATTCACACAAGAATGATTGGTTTTTGTTGCACTAATCTTTGAAAATGAATTTAATTTTTACTTTTAAAGTAAACTCGTTGAGATGTGTTTCCATGATTTTTGGATAATCCTTCCAATGATCTTTTTGGGATTTATCCTTACAATACAGAGAAGCGTGAAATTACAGTCATCAAACTGTTCTTTGCGTTAAATTTGTCGTTGTCGAAGCTACGAAATTTCAACAGTTATATTTCGAAACAACATTTCAAGTAAATGCATCGCCCTTACACTTAACTACAAACGATCTTCTCAGCAGTTGGTTCAATTTTTCATAAATAAATACTTCATGGTATAGTACCCTCTTGAGTGATTGATTCAGTCCGAAACTTATGTATCTTGGGGTCATATTTATCAACCGATATATTTCCTGTAACATAATCATATAATACGGACACATGGCTTAATATTTACAGCTTTTTCTTCATTTTTTGTGGATAGCTACTTGGACAAATATCTATTTACGCTGCATCCTGATGCAATGCCACCGCAGCCTCAAAGGTTTCTATCGTATGGTCGCACACGCGTTCCAGATCTTCCAGCCCCCGGCGCAGGACATCGATTGCGCGCACGTTCCTGGCAGCCTGTATGCGGAAGTGCATTTTATTTTCTGCCGGATGCGGCACAGTGTAACCGCAAAAGTTAACCTCAGGGCTGGAAAAAAACGAAGAATATAATGGCTGATAACCACATCTTATTTCGGGAGATCTGGCAAGCGCATACTATTTGCAGATGATGCTTTTAAGGGCATTTCCAAGCGTGTGTCCTTCGTCTTCGAAAACGAATGTGCGTGAGCTCTCACTGGAATTTTCATCGCCCGATAGCTGCGCGAAAGAAAATACGTTAATGAAGGATAGAGAAGACCTATTTAGTTTTGAAAAAATGCAATACTTCTGCTAATTTTGGCATGCTGTGCGTAAAATATCAACACACGGTTAAAATAAATACGCCGGTGTTCGGTAGCACGTTGGTTTGTTGTTTGTTATGATAATGTGACCCAAACAACTGTCGATGACAGCCGTACCAGGCAGGGCTGCCAGGATGTACATCGTTGTCATTTTCAAATAACCGCTATTGTTTGCCTAACTGTTCTCAGTAAGTATATCTAAATCAAACCGAAACAAAAATGGAATCTTTGCGGAAAATCGTCGTAAACAAATACTTAACAAGCTTTGAGAACGTAAAGAAAGCTGATCTTCTCACTGAGAAGGAGTACAATACTGTCCAGTACGTCTTAAACAAGAGTACCCTCTCTACGGCGGCCCATTGATTGTTACCGAGTTTTTCCATCTACAACAATATTCTTTACAGCGAATGCGGCTTAAATGAATTGCTTAAGGTCGAAAATAATCCGCAAGTGTTGGAGCAAATTTGCGAAGGAGAAAAACTGCAAACGGCTGAGTTTTACGATAGGCAAGAAAGTAAACGCTACCGTTGCCATTCCTACCTTTACATAAACCATGTAACGGTCTTTTGTATTGTTCGTTCGCAGAAAAGTACCATCAGAATGTGGCGAAGGTTTACCGCAAAGATAGGTTGATTCCTCCGAGACCTCGCGTGGCCGTGGTGCCTCCTGAAGCCGTTTCTGAACAGGAACTGCCCATACCGGCCAACAACGTGCCAGCTGGGGAAAGTGACTTGATAAGAAATGTACCGGAAACAACAGGATCCGGTGGAGAAAATCAACCACAAGCCGATCCGTACCAGCTTTGCGAGGAAGAAGCCCCTATCATGCCACGCTTGATGCCGCTTGCCTTACCAGTTGAGGATGAAAACTTTGGCAGTAATGAAGCAGATGGAGCCCGTGACTTTCTGGAACTATGTACCGGACTTCAGCTGCCAGCAATGTCGATGAGACAAACAATGACTCGGGACATGTTGGTTGCGCAATTTCCTACGATCCCGTCGAGAGAACCGATTGTAGATAATTTTCAGGATATCGATTTGCCGACAATAGACACTCCGTTATTCATGAGACCGCCGGGCACCACCAGCACACCCGCTGTTTTACCGAGTTCCCAACTTGCTCCCGTACCGTTACCCCATCTTACAATGCCACCGATAGGGGACCATGCGGTTCATGATCCTCCGGTTGTAGCCGAACCTATCGTGACAGAAGAAAGACAGCTTCGATCCAGAATTATTCAATTGCAACAACAGCAGCACCCACAGAATGGGCCCGTGGATCAACCCGTTATCGCTCAGGATGTTCAGGCGGTTCAAGCAGAGAGCAGCACTTCAGCGGAAACACCGGAGGAGATTCCACGACCCAGGCAACGCTCTCGTAGGATGGTGCGCTTTACCGAGTGTCTGGAACCGCTCGATAGCACTATTCATTCGCCCCGGCCTCGAAGAGCGTTCGATATTTTTAGCTTCCCGTATCACACATGCTGGAATCAAATGATACAGGATGTGCAGAATCAGTTCCAACTGGAGCTCCAAATAGCGCAATTACACGAGGTTCCTGTTATGCGAGGAGAGCCATCGGTTCGCCAGGAACTACCACAATTGCAGAGTACGGACGGAACTTTAAAAAATCCGATGGCGAATGTGGAATTCGAGACTCCAAATCTGACAAGAGACAACCCCCAACTTCCCGTTGAGCATCCGACGGCCCTTAACATTGTCAGTGGGCTTGATAGCGGACCGGTACCGCAGGAACTTACCTTGAGCCTGCCGATGGGCCCACCAATTAGCATGGATCCGTTGCCATCGTTGGACGGACAACTGTCCGAGGTCTGTTGGCGCTTTTCTAACGTCATTTAGGTTCGGTGAAATATTGCATTTGTTGAATGTGTTTTATTTCTCGTAGGTTACTGGTACTACACTTCCAGGGCGTCCCGTAGCTTCAACGGGAACGACGCAAGAAATTGGTGTCCTTCAACCGCTGAGGGAAATCGATAATATTGTTCAAATAAATCCGCCAACCCAGCCTGAAAGCCGTGAAAAACGTCCTCGATTGAAGGCGCAAGAGAAAACCACGTTATTAGTTGAGTCAAACGCGGCCTACCTAACAGCTTACTAGATACTAAATCTCTATTTGTACTTTTTTTTGTTTGCTACACATTCAGGTTCATAAAACCAACAGACCAATTGCAGACATGAGTTCGGTGTTGTACAACCAAGCAAAAGATCTCGAAACCATTTACGAAGAGGGACCCGCTGAAGAAGAGGTCGTTGCAATAGATACAATGGTGAGTTTGCATCGTACGTGCAAACAAGCAGGTCAAGTATTTTGGCTCCCATCCACTAATTAATTGTTCTTTTTGCAGCTCATTGACATAATAATCGTGGTGCAAAGCGAAATGGCCACCCAGAGGCAAAAAGATGAGTTCATTTCGATAAATCGCGTGCAGGAGCAGCTTCGCATAACCAGTCCAATGGCACTATCTAAGATGATAAAAAACATAATCCTTTTAAAGCAAGCCGGACTGCTCATCACTAAGTGCTCCGAGGATCGCCAAGTGCAGGGTGTTGTTTTGAAGCTTCCTCCTGCTGATATCCTAGCACTTGCATAACCTTTTGCTTCGAGTTTGGCTTTCGACTCTATAGGTCTGTTCATATTTATTACCCACTATATCCACATTACAGTTAATGTTGAAATAAACTTCATTTTTTCGTACACATACAGCACAAACTTGTTCCAATTCATTCAACCTCCTTCGTACGCCGTCAAACCAAGAAGCATGTCGATGTTTTGTAAAACAACTTGAAAGAAACGAAAACTCGAAAAAAAATTGCACCTATTCACATGTTTTTTTTTCTAAAGAAAGGTGGTTTTATTTTTTCTTAACAAAATTACATCTGTACACTTACGCTACCGGCTAAAAAAGAGCAAAAAATATAATTGTATAGCAACATAACTACGGAGTCACCTAAAAAGAAAAACGTCGTAAAAATTTGTCACTTCATCATCCGTTTTGCGTGCGTGGTGTATGCGTATCCATAACATGTATGCGTTTTTATAACAATTGTATAGCAAAAATATAATTTTGCCTTATCTTAATGTCATTCGTTCCATCAGTTAGGGGAGTTTTCCGGTGCATGGGGTGCATCGGATGCCTCGATTTTCACTCCGCACACACGCACATGCATTTACAGGGGTTTGATTTTATAAATCTCCACCATGTTTTTGCTGGCCTGCTTTGTGTCGTTTAGCAAACAGTTCCTGCCCTAGGGTCGCGACGCCCAACTACTATCAAAAGGTTATTACAACTTATTACAATCCATTTGCTTCACTTGTGGGTGGCATTTCACCGCTCTACTTGCGCCTATGGCGAGAGGAGAGGCCAGGTAGGACGAGCGCGAGCATTTCGCGGCACAATCAAACGTCCTACGCTAGCCCTAGAGTCCTTAAGCTAATTGCTGGCAACTGGTGCGTGATCGCGATCGTGCAGTATTGTGCGTCGGTGTATTCATTATCACGTTCCTTTGAATTGTTGTTCATTAAGGCGCTTAGTGGTAGTAGTCTTTCATGATCGTAATGTTCCGTTTGGCATGTTGCACTCTAAAAACCATTTACTCAACTATTGAATCATTCGCCCTTTCCGTGGCACTACGCTTCAGAATCTCACGAGCGATTGGTTTGCTGCCTAAACGCGCTTTACTGACTGATATGTCGTATCTGTGGTTTGGGTCATTTCCGTTTTCTGATACCGATAGTAGAAGCTGTGATTTATCACCCATTGTATATATATATTGCCGCTTAGCTCAACAGACAAAACATAAAGCTTCCAGAAGCCGCATACAGCTTCATATTGTAATAAGTGAGGTCCAAAAATTCGTCCTCAACGCATGATCGCGCCTCATATCGACCGGTGAAACAAAAAGAAATACTGATTTTCCATCGATTGCGACCTCGATCCAATGTGATCCTGGCTCTCCTAGGCATGATGGGCGCCTGCCTGCCTGCCTGTGACTTAGTCTTAATCGAGCGACACTAAAAGTGATAAGTCCCCATCACAGATGTGAGGTACAAAACGACACTACGCCGGTCCGAGCAGTTCCGACAGCATTTCCCGGCTGGAGAACGCATTGGCCGTGATGCCCGTTCGCGATCGGCTCCGGTTGAGCTGTGCGCGCCGTTCAGCACCGGCCGGTCGAGGTCCTCGACGTCTACGCTGTTCACGGTTACCAAACGCCGAGCCTGTCTGCAGCGCCTCGAGCAGACTGTCCATCACACCTTCCTGCGTTTGCACGGCATCAATGTTGACCAGCTCCACCTTGCGCTGCTGCCGCTCGTGCAGTTCACGCTGGGCGCGCTCCTTCGCCTCCTGTGCGCGGAGTTTCTTTTCCTCTTCCTCGCGCAACCGCACGTTGTCGGCGTGCGCCTGCACAAACGCATCCTTAAACGTCTTGATGTCGGTGAAGAACTCCTCCATCGTGTACTTGGCCGGATCAAAGCAATAGTACTCGGACAGGCTGGTGAACAGGGACTCCATCTGCGTCAGCATCCGTCCCAGCAGTTCCACCTGCGCTCGGCACTCGACCGCGAACTGGCCCATCACCTCAAGGAAGCGATCGTCCTCGCTCTGGGGCACCTTGTTGTTGTTCAGGTCCGACTCGAGGTTCTTCAGTGAGTTGGTCATCTGGCGCATTGTCTTCTGGATGGTGTCGAGACTGACCCGAGACGCTTTGTCCACTTGCGACAGGTCCTCGTAGAAGTTAAGCACCTCCGGGAACTTCGTCTCGATCACCTCTGCAAGGTAGTGCAACAACGTTTGCTTGTTCTCGTAGTCCTTCGTGTTGGACAGTTTGGGCAGGAAGCTCATCTCGAATCCAAATGCGGGGTCCTTCTTCGAGCCCGAGTTCATGTAGTTCCCGAGCAGCAGTATCAGCTCGAGCACCTTGGCGAACTTCTTGCTCGTCTTCACCTCCTCGCAGGCCGCCGTACCGGCTACGATATCCGGCTTGCAGTCTTGCATCATATCGGGTAGATCGATCTTGAAGCTGAGGCTCTGCAACCGCGCTCCTAGCCGCTTTATGTCACCGATCGTGGCCGCAAACCGTTCCGCTCCTGCTAGGTCCTCACCGCGCGCACGAATCTCTTGCAGCCGTTTCAACTGGTCGGGAGGTGGTAGATACTGGATGAGCTGATGCAGCACGCTCGGACTCAACACGGACGTGTCACATCGCAACAGGCAGGTGCGGATCTGTTCATGAGACAAGTGCTTCAGCGAACCGCCCAACAGGATGGACAGGTTCTGCGCAGCCTTCGCATCCAGCACACGCAGGTCGTAGTTCTTCTTGGACGATTGTGGCCGATCTTGTGCGTCCTTGTCGATGGGTTTAACGGGCCGGGAGGAGAATTTAAGCGCAAGCCGCGCAAACATATCGTTATCCGCAAGCTTCTCCTCTTGCACTTGCACCCAGAACGAGTTCTCCGAAAGGTTTTTCGCGTCCAACGCGTTCCAGTTAGCGCGCTTCATCGGACCATCCGTGTCCCACTTCTTCTTCGGTTTCAAACCATATGGCAGAGGTTTTGCGACAGCGTTCGGGAACGGTGGTGGCATTCCGGGTGGCCGAGGAATGCCTCCCATCATCATCATCGGCGGTGGAGGCGGAGGTCCCATTCCAGGCATCGGAGGTGGTGGTGGCGCTCCACCCGGGAAGGGTGGTGGAGGTGGCGGTGGTGGACCTCCGGTCACCATGACCGGAATGGCACCCGGGCAGGGCGGTGGAGGTGGGATACCACCTCCGGACATAAGTCCAGGTGGTGGCGGTGGAATGTTAATTTGAGGTAGTTTACTTTTGCCCTTTGGCGACACGACACCGGACGCTTCGATCTCCTTCAGACGGTCCTCGAGGGCGGCCGCCCGAGCTTCCGCTTCCTGCCGAGCAGTCTGCAGCTCGGTCATCCGCTTCTCAAAGTCCTCCGACTTCTTGCTCTCCATCTGCTTCGTCTTCTCCGCCATATCGTCCAGCAGCGTGCTGGTGTCGATGTGAAAATCGCGACTCTCAAAATTCGGATCGTACCCGCTCTTGTGCAGCACAATCTGCGAAACGCACTCCTCGATCAGCTTAAAGTACGCCGGCCGATGCAGGTGATCATCCCGGATGAACAGCAGGTGCTGCAGGATCGACAGGAAGTACGGTTCACAGCTCGTGTCCGCAACCAGATTCTTCAGCAAATCAAAGCAATCGTTCATGTCGTCGAGCTCGAGCCGCACGTTGTCGAACCGGTTGCTGAACTCCTCGAAGTCATCTTCCCGGTAGCAGTTGAAGATTTTAAAGTGATTCGCCAGATGCTCGTACCCGCTCTTCTCCGACATCTCCGACAGCTGGTCGAGCTTGTCGTACAACCCGGCGCGCATCATCTCACTTCGCAGGTGCAACCGGAAGTTGAGTTCCTGCGGCGTGTTGATCACGCAGTTGATGAAGATCAACGTGCCGCACGTCAACTCGAGGTTGCGGTCCTTCTCCGCGAACAACCCGTCCACAATCGGCCGGAATCGCTCCGTACCGGGTCGCATCATTGAGGTTACATTTGTGATCGCTCGCAGAACCTTCTCGTAGCCATTGCGTTCCTTGATCAAACACAACACCGACAGTTGTTTAAGTGCTTCACACATCACCTGCGGATTGCTGGCGTCTATGCATTGCGCCAACAGCAGGACAGCCGCATGTTGATCCGGTGACAGGATCACATTCAATCCCCAGGAGTTGTTCATGATCGCTTTCAGGCACCTCAGGCACTCGTACTCGATCTTCGGAAGACGCCGAGGCACGGATTTGCAGTACCGCAGCAATGTGACGATTTCGTTGACACCATCCTCACCGAAGTCCTTGATCCAGCTGATGGGATTACTGGTCAGTGCCACCCGGAGACTTTCCAGACAAGCTAGCATCTTGGACGATCGGTTCAAATAGTCACCCTCGTGCAGGTACTGCACATAATCGGAGGGTTTTTCAAACCGTGAGTTGGCCCGTTCCGAAGAGGATTTACCTGTACGGCGAGAGAAAGAAAAAGGGAAATGTAACGTTAGAACAGATGGGAGTGATTTTTCGAAAAATAAAACAACACAAAGTATTCATTATCTGCTTGTTGCATGAAACGAAAATCCCTCCAAAATCAATAGCAAAAGATGTGCACGGAATTCGGCAATCCATCTGCATATGGAAAATAAAATATGAAGTAAATTTTGGAAGCTCTATTTTCGTATGCACGATAAAGCAAAAATTTACTATCGCACTGATTTAAGAACCAAATAACAGCATGAACACACCGCACAAATGTTTACGCAAACCAGCACGGAGGCCGTGTTTGTATCACGACACTGTGAAAAAAAAGAACTTCACGGACGGTTCTTTCACCGCAAAAAAAGCGATTACATTTCATTTCCGCACTACATTAATCTTTGACCCACATACGTTGGGGTGGAGATCGGTTTGTTTGTTGAAAACCCCCCCAAGCAGTCGATCAAGAACGGCGATCTCGCGAAGAAGCTCCTATTTTTGGGCAGCTCTGGTTCAAGCATAATTTTCCCTTGACTTCCGAACCAAGATCAATTGCAAGAACCGTGTACCAGAGACCGAAAGGGAGGTTGTTTCTCCTAGTTCATATTTGGGAAGCATGAAAACCCCCAGAGCGATCGTACGGTACCCGGTTCCGAAAGCAAGAAAACCGATGATCTTACGCTTCCGCTCAATGGCAATTGAATAAACAGACGGATATTTTGAGAAACCATTAGTGGAGCGTTAATTATAGCACGATGGTGTCATCGTCATGGGGTAAAAGATGCATTTCAACAACATCACCGAGGTTGTAAGACGCCATCGAACACTTCTACCCCCGATGAAGGAGAATCGCTCAAAAACACAGACACTCGCATGCAAACGACGACGTCAGCACATTGGACAAAGCACACGTGAAGGATCATAAGGCGGGAAAACGTCAGTGAAAACAGGATTATAGGGACGAGCTCGCGCTACGGCTTGTTCATGATGATGTAATGCAAACCGAGAGAAAAATGATAATGACGGTGAGAGCATTCCAGAAGTGGGTCCTCTTTCGTTCGACTTTGACAGGCGGAAGACGAACTCGACCTTGAACTTGTAGCTCGAGCGAAACGGCGGCACTCCTGAGCTGGAATGATGGAAAGTATCCCTAACACGAAGCCATAGTTTTCCAGCTGGAACGACTAGACGCTGGCGCTGACGGGGTTTTGATTAAACCGTGCAGAAGCCCCACAGGCCGCGAAGTAGAGTGGTAGGTATCGCAACAATGAACAGCTGATGCTGGGGATTGCCAGGGTTTCCATAAACGATGATAATAATGAAAGAAACGAAGCGAACCCTTCGATACAGACGAGTGCTGGCGCGGGACGTGCAGAAATAGTAATAGATAGGACGGCGGCAGGCATGCAGGCAGTGTTGGGGGTGGCATCGAAGGTACGAAGGTTGCGAGCACGTCGAGGAGATGGTGAGGAGCCAGGAACATCGAAGGCAAGACGTTTGTTTGCGATGCGAGCTGCCGTGGATGTCGTTCCGTTGGTACGAAAGGGCTTGACGTAATGTGAGGCATGTGGCGGGCTGCGAGAATGATGCGATGGAGAGCACGTGGCACACTTAGATAAACGCGACCACGGCACGCATCGGAGAGGAAGGGGGGAGGGGGAAGAGAGAGGGGAAGAAGGGATGCAGGCACGGCCAGAACCACACGGTTGGCGATCATCTTTCGTGTCTTTGGAGCACGTTATACAGGCGGAGTTCGTACAGGAGCGCGCGCGATGTTTATTTATTAGCTTTACAACTAATTAACCTTGAACGCGAAACGAAACGCCTAATTCGCAATCAATTTAAAGTCGAATCGTTTTTAGTAGTATCATGGGGTTTAAATTGGTTCTTTGGCAAGGGAGAAAAATGCACCTCGCTTTTAAGTTGAAAGAAGATCATCTAAGTGCTGGATGATAAGTCTTCCTAGTTTCGATTACCTCATATGTAGAAAATGATTTGTCCTCAGACAAACTGCAGGTTGTAATGTGTGTGTGTGTGTTAGAGAGTTAGAATATATCCAACGCGTCATCGCCCTAAAAGCGGACTTGACGGCTTCAGAAATGAAGACAGGTTTCTCATTGACTCAACGATCAACAAAAGCAGAATGTTAAGAGTCACATTTCTTCCCCGTAACAACTCTAACAGGTTTCTTAGAGGCCTTATCCGGCAGGTTTTGTAAACCCCGCACGTTAGGATCTTATCTCAACGTTCGTTCTCGCAAAAACGATTGTGCGTTCGTTTTGCAAAACAGTTCAACCGACGAGGGGAAAATTCGCCCCAAGAATTCACCATTTAACCACGCATATATCGTTTCTTAAGCTTCCTTTCTGGCTTTGTTTCTCATCCACTAACAAGCCCAGATTGCCTGCTTGTCGGAGCGTTCATTTATCACATTAAGCGGTTACCGTAAATTCTTCAATAAAATTGCTGATCACTTTGCAAACTAGCCAACCTTCCGGTGCTCGTCTCGATGCGCCAAAGGAGAAATCTCCCGCCCTGTGCCGACCAATGCCGGTTGTCATTTCCCATTAAATTATGGCCCACCCTCTCTGGTCAAACAAAGATGACATCCAACCCCCCCACTAATATACCTTGGAGGGATCGGAATACGCACAAGATTCGATCATCCTGACCCGTGTGCCGAGGCCAAAGAGGTGCGCAAGCGGAACAGTGATGACGAGGCTTTAGCAAGGCAGTTTCTTTCTGTTTTTTTTTTAGCCAGTTTCGCAAAGCAAAAAAGAAAGGCAAGAATACGCCAGGTCCGAAAAGGCGCGACGCGATGTGTGCGCTTATAAGGAACGTGGCCATGAGTCAGCCCGATACCGTAGCAAACCGTGTGTGAGTGTGTGGTTTGGACTGGTGTCTCATCTTCTCACCCCTGTTCGGTCACCCTGTTCGAACCTTATCGAACCGGGGACACCCTGTGTGTTTTGTGACCGCGAGTGACAGGAAACTCAGCGGTAATTATCGATTGGTGCCTTTCTCGACGACGTAGCGGACACTCAGGAACTAATTTCAAGCCGCTTGAGCTCGAAGTCGTCTGTAAAATGCGCGGTGGCCTACTATCTCTGCGGGCATGGTCTGCGGGACACTCTGGTGGAGCCGGGAAACGGTTCAGAGACACCGGAGGGCCTATTATGGAGATGGAACGTTGTGGCATGGCTCTAGAATCGGACCCACGGAACTCCCGTAAAGATACGGGAGTTTTAATGCCATGAGAGCGTTCGCTTTTTATGCCGTCACGGATCATCATGGTCTGAACGGGTTGAGCCACAATAGCAAGGTCGACCAAATGGCCAAGCGAGAGAAAGAGAAAGAGCGAACGATAAAAAGGGGTGCGGACTTCCCTAAATCTGTTGGATAGGATTTAACGCATTTACCCCCTTGATAAGACGAAGATAATTTACCACGCATTCTGGAAAGAGTGTCCGTTTTTTGATTCCTTCACCAGCTAGTGCATTCTGGTCGGGTTTTTCGCCACAGCCGGCGTTACCTCATAAGCATTGATTGTGCTCCTTTTTTTTGTTTGCTGCCACTCTTCTGGGGCAATAAATCAACAAGAAGGTGCATTCGTTTTTTTACGAACTCCACCAACCTGCGCGGATCGCGTTTGAAACAACCACGTGGAGCAGACGAGCATTCGAGCGCAACAGCTCATGGCGGTTTTTGTTTCAAAACGCACTCAAAAAAAAAAAACGCGCGTTAAACGCGATCTAAAAGTAAACACTTATTGTTGTGTTCCCCCCTGCCTAGACTTCGTCTCTTCTCCTTCTCCTCCTTCTCCCACGCTACGACGATCGCTCTCGCGCTGCGTGGCGTATGACACCTGTTGCGTTCACCGAAAATCGATCGTTCGTAACTATGGCAACGGTTCTGCGGCGTGCGGTTCTTGTTGATGTTTTTGCGATTAATTGAACTCCTTCGCGTTGTTTTTTTTCGCGGTACCGTTTGCACGCGATGCTAGCGTAGACAATGCAAACTAGTATCAACACTGATGGGCGATGGCATTCGGGGTGGAATACAGTGCGATAACAAGCGTTCAGATAAGACAATTTTAATTGTGAGCTCATACGGGTGCCCACAGAGCTGGAAGCATTCTATGTTGGTGTTTGCTTGTGTTGCCGGCTTATCACCCGCGCACGGGATTGGCGATTTGAGTTAGCGCTTTGTATACGGTTGTAAAATGAAATGTTTTCGCGTCTAATTGCCCTGTTTGCATCTGCTGGATCTCGTTAGATTGGCCCCACCAGAAAAAAGGCTAAGCACAACATTTGAACGCAACGGCTTGGAATACCACGAAGATGACGTGGGCAAAAGTGTGTGCATGATTCTGCTGACGTTGCACACTTCTGATAAGCACGATTCGTGTACAAGCGACGGAAAGCAGGACACTGTGACACGGATAAGTACGTACTGGTATCGGACTTTTTTGTGTCGTCGCAGACATCAGAATAACGAGGATGTTACCGTTGCAGATGCCAACAAAACTGTCGTTCGTAGCGTGTTGCAGAAATGATATTTTTGGAATATTCCAAGAGCGCACCAAGTATCTCTGTCGGTTTGCACGATGGAGACAATTTCAAATGATAAATTAAGTCGCTCTAAAAATACATCTTCGGTGTCTTCGCGAAGGAAAAGACACATCCTTGGCACTGCATCTCGTACACGTTTATCCATTCCGATCGGACACAACAACGAAGGCCGGAAGAGCGAGACAGCTGGGCTTCAATCCCAACCAAAACCAACACCCCCAACCAGACTCCACCGAAACGATGCATTTTGGCGAGGTTTTTCGTGCTGATTTCTTCGCGTCGTTTTGTTTTCTTTCACAATCGAGAGTTGTGGGGTGGAATTGTAAGGTCACCTACGACACTGCGCTTACTATCGGGTACGGCTTAAACCAGCGCTTGTTGTACCACCGCGGTTGATTTCACGCTTCACCTCACACCCTCGCGCCACCAACGGACACACATTGAGGATGTGTTTTTGTGGGTCACGACGATTGCGAGCGCGCGTAATGCACTTCAAGGCCCTTTGGCCATTTTGTTCACTGAATATTGGTACGAATCTCACGGAGTCAAGGAGGCGATGTTGGTTTTTTTGAAATTTTCGAGGCTACCGAAGCCCGACCGGGCGATAGTAGGCTCTGACGTATCCTTTCCATTAGCCAAAGATGGTAAACAAACACCCAACTCTGCCATGGAATGTACGCGGTTCTGACGTGTTGTCTCGCTCTCACGACCGAAGGTTGACCCGCGACAACGGTGCACGTCTTTGTTGACTTGTCCAAGGCGCTTGGAGTCGGCTGTGGCTGGGTTTGTGTTGGTATGCGCTCCTGTCCCACCATTGCGTGCCTCTCTCCTTGTGGACTCTTTCGACAAGGTGCGCGACATTTAACGTACCTTTCATGTGCATGTCGATCATCTTGCGTTTCTCCTCGAGCGGTTTGCTTAACAGCGGATCGCGCTTCTCCTTGGGAATGTTCATGTCCTCGAGGATTTCGAGGAACAGCTTGTTGACTTCGGGCTCGCTGAGACGGTGCGTGTCGCTTTGCTCGATCATCGACACCAGATCGGCCTCGGGTCCGGAAAGCGGACGGCCACCGTTGAAGCTGCCGTAACCGCTCCCGTGCCCACCAACGCCTCCGCTGCTGGAACCACTCGTGCCATTCCCGTACACGCTGCCACTCCCTCCGTGCCGACCGACCTTCTTGTGTGGTCGGCCGAGCAACGTATCCAAAAAGCCACCCGATTTCACTCGGTCGTGTTTCGACATTTTTCACGCACTCGCGATCCGCGGCACGGACGGCAAACACCACCAACGGTTACAATTTGATTTTATGTAGCGATTCTAGCCTACACTAAACACAAACAACAACGCGTTACAAATGAGAGGGTATAAATTAGGTCTCGAACGAAAGAGTTGCGACGCTCTTCGTCTGACATCATTTCAATTTTCGGTTTGACATTCCAGCAACATGCCTCGCCAGTTGCGACCGTTGATATTTCGCTGTCCCGCTGAGCCTCGTGCAAGGTGCAGCCAGTGACGATTGCTTGACGTTTGTCGGAGGGTTTATGCCAAAGTGAATGTAAATTAAGTAAAACATGCATATAACGTATTTTGCAGAGAGTAAGTGCAAATGATATCCTACTTATTTTTAGCATTAATGTGCATTGTAAAAAAGCTAATTTTTGCGAAACATTTTCAATATTCTAGGATGTCCTGATGATCTTCACCTTGGATATAGCTACCTCGTTCAGTTAAGCTGTCAAACTGACAAATTTGTTTTAGGGAAATCTTCAGCCGAAAGGTATGTATTTTCCTAGTGATAAAAATTGATCGGGATAATTCGGTCCGTTTTCCCGTGTTTTTACAGTTTTAATAACGCGTTCTAAAATAGCTCTTCTACCACAACAGTTTCTACGAAGTTTAGTTTCCTAAAATACGGCATTTTGCTCAGTTATTCTTTTGTAGATAAAATATCAATACACGATGGCGCAGAGTAAGCTGAATGATTTGGCCGGAAAATTCGGCAAAGGAGGTCCTCCTGGACTAACGACGGGTCTAAAGGTGCTCGCTGCCGTCGGGGCCGTGGCCTATGGCGTTAAAAACTCAATGTACACGGGTAAGTAGCAGGAGAATATTGTGAAATATTCTAGCAACACAGCATGTGTACAAAAGTGATGCAACCTAACCTCTATTTGTGAACACGGTGCACCGGTTCGCTGTGCAAAGTAAAATTTTGTGGATTTTTTTCCTATTTTTTGACCGATTTTTTACTCAATGCATGATGAATAGTCAATTGAAAGGCTGGAAATGGTAAACATAATTTAACTCCTCAAAGAACCTTCAAAAATCCTGTTGTCACGTAGCGTTGGTGGCATTACATAACATTCGATGCTCAGCTATTGCGGCATCATGTGTAAGGTGGCGTGTATGTTTATGATGATTGTATTCATGTTGTATGTTTTTCTTTCCTTTCGAACCCACAGTTGAGGGTGGTCACCGTGCAATCATATTCAACCGTATCGGTGGAGTCGGAGACGATGTATTCGCAGAAGGATTGCACTTCCGTATGCCCTGGTTCCAGTATCCAATCATCTACGATATTCGCTCTCGACCACGTAAAATTTCATCACCTACCGGCTCGAAAGATCTGCAAATGGTTAACATTTCGCTGCGGGTACTGTCCCGTCCTGATGCTCGTAAGCTTCCCGTCATGTACCGTCAGCTAGGTCAGGATTACGACGAAAAGGTTCTTCCCTCGATTTGTAACGAAGTGCTGAAAAGCGTGGTGGCAAAATTCAACGCCTCACAGCTTATTACCCAGCGACAGCAGGTGTCACTGCTCATTCGCCGGGAGCTCGTTGAACGGGCGGCCGATTTCAACATCATTCTTGACGATGTGTCGCTAACAGAACTGAGCTTCGGGCGGGAGTACACGGCGGCAGTCGAAAGCAAACAGGTGGCGCAGCAGGAAGCTCAACAGGCCGCTTTCCTGGTGGAACGTGCGAAACAGGAACGACAGCAGAAGATCGTTCAGGCTGAGGGTGAAGCGGAAGCTGCAAAAATGTTGGGTCTCGCTGTGGCCGAAAATCCCGGTTACCTGAAGCTACGAAAGATTCGTGCTGCACAAAACATCGCCAGGACGGTATGTAGATGGAGATGTAGTTTTCAGCCTTTCTAGCGATTCATTTTATAATGCTGGGGTTTTTTTTCACAGATCGCTAACTCCCAGAACCGAGTCTACCTCTCCGCCAACAGTCTGATGCTGAACATCCAGGACGATACCTTCGACGATATGTCGAAGAAAGTTTCAAGTAAGAAATGAGAATTACTAAACCCTCCGGTTACGGAGGCTGATCAACCGAGCGCTACTAACACCATCGCTAACGAAAGTTTAACGTTTGGCGTAGAATTTCATGCCCCACCATCTGGATTAGGTTTTCCATACGCACAGGAAGGTCCTTTTTAATGCAAGTAACAAAAAAACTTAAAATACGAATGTAAAATGTGCTTATCCTTGTGAAGCACTTATTTGCTTTGAGCTATATTGAGCTTGTGATACGAAGATTTAGTCGATATTAGGTTGTTTTCTTCAGTTGGTTACACAGCATAAAGAAAACAGTAAAATACTCTAGCTAATGCGCCCAAGTATGGGATTTCGTCTACGGTAGCTTGAATCTAGGCATTCCATATGTAAGCCCCGATGTAGGAATAGAGTCGTAATAAAATATGCATGAATTAATGGATTTTACTCATACTAAACCGCCTGGGTGTGGTCTCCTGGGCAGAGTGTGGCATGGAACAGCAATACATTCGCGATTTTGTGTTGCACAGATTTGAAATTGAAGTGTCGCCAATGGAAAGGTAAACTATATCAACTAATCGTTTGCTTTTTATCTGTTTCGTTTCTTCAGGAAAATAAGCACGTTCGCCAAGTGCATTAAGAACCTTTTGCCTAAAACTGTTAAGAACATATACCCCCCCAGACAGAACAATAGTAGTAAATCATTAAGAACGTTAATGCCATTGCTAAAGTGAAACAAACAAAACATTGCAAAGTGGCGAATCGAATCAGGAAAATATGCGAGTCGGCTCTTCCTCCTCCTCCAGCGACGTTCGGTGATCGGGCCCCGGCCGGTTAAACAAATCGCTAGATGGATTATGTGCGGCGATTTCGTTGGGATCTTGATTGCAACACGGCGGCGAGTACTGGCGACGAGTTTGAGTTTCCGGCGAGTTTCTTTCTCACTGCCACTGTGTCACTGTCGTTTTGTTCTCGGTTTCCATCCCTCTGGTGCGATATTGCGTCAAACGCTGGTCGATACTATTCCAAAGTGAAATCGCGTCATGGAATTGTGGGAGGAAACTCGTAATGTGGCCAGTTCGATTCGGGATTCGTCGGTACACAATGGTAAACCGAACCGAGTGAATGAAGAAAATCAACTTTACACGGGGGTCTTCGAAATGGTTTACGATCAAAAGTAGCGTTTCGCACGCAGTTTGCATTTTTGTTTAGCTTAGTCATTAAGATGCATTTTGTGAGCCAATAAAGTAGCGAGGATCGCGCATAGGGAGATCCATTCGCCCTCACGGTGGTAGTGTATAGGAATCGGTGCGTTCGTTGTGTGCATTTCTGAAAGAATTCCATCGGCTTGCTTAGCGAACGAACCGGCTGGATCGATCATGGAATGCCTCGCTGGATTGGAGGAAATGGCCTTTTGATTGAAAATCGTTTGCTTCATTTTTACACTTTTATTTTGCTTTATTTTTGTTTTCTTTCATTACGTTCCCGCGCGGTCTCCTGTGAAAACGATCCTGCAGATATACAACAGGGTAGTGGATGGTTTTCCCCATCAACACCGACACCGATTGGAGCAGCGCAAGTGAAACCCAAACCTGCCCTTTCCAAACGAGCTGAGGAAGCGCAGCACGACGAGAGCTTGATAAAAATCATTGCCGAAGAAACGGTCGAACGGTTGAAAGGCAATCAACTGTAACAGGATACCCAGAGCACAAGGATTTCTTTCACAATCGAACATGCATTTGTACGAGCGTTAGTTGTTTCGTTGTACGGCTCATAATTTGTATGATTTGTTTTGTTTTTAATGATGTTATGTTTGTATTTTTGATCATAGCTATTCTTCCTTAGCACACTCTAATTGTGACGATTGTGAATTCAAATATGAAGAACAAGAAGCAATATGGTCAGTAACCGGAAAGACCCCTAACCCGGGATACTGCTTGTAATAAAGGATGGTAAAAACACTGGAAGTGTCGTTATTTTCTTCAATTCGGGTGCGATTTATGTCCCTGATGTGGTCTTCCACCGAACAACAGCTGATACGATTAGTCCAGTTCACGCTTTGAGAGTGTTGAATGCGGCACCAGGCGCACGCTTCACGTTCTATAACTACTTCTTCTGAGAGGGTTTGAAAATGGCAGTGTTCTATCCTGAGCACATCTTGCACGGCTCGTTTCCTGAAGGTTTTCCTTGTATAGTCATGTAGTTAGTTCTGTATGAAAGTCGCTACTGTTGTAAGCTATCGGAATTACGTTCACATTAGACTACTTGTATGCAGTTGCAGGCAGAAGCTTTCTAGGTTTACAATGACACGTGGGATTATTTCTTTTTCCAAATATTTGTTCGAGCGTTGAATAATTGGACCTCATTGTCGTTTTGGGTTGTATTAACTAGCTGTATCACTATACGGCAATCTATCGCAAAAAAAAACTACACCGAATATATTTTACGAAAAACAAAAAAATAACAATAAAAAACTGGAAATCTCAAAAAGTGCGTACTGGTTGGAATATAAATGTCTAACGGATTTGTTTCGTGATCGGTTAAGGACAAAGAGAGCGCAGAGACACTTGAAAGATAGCCAGAAAGGTACAAACAACGTAGATATACGTCGTTTCGATAGCCCGCACCATGCGCATTACTGATCCTTCGGCATGGTGCGGACCACCCCGGAGGGATGCAGCTGATTGCATTCTTAATCGTAGGGTTTATCACAGTGTTTTTTTCAGTTGAAGAAAGCAGCCAGTTGGTAGCAAGGACCGCATATGGCGAAAGAAAAAAAAAGATAAAGGGTTTGTAGAAATAGGACGTGAATATAGCTTGAGTTTGAAAAGGATGTAAAAAATGGGCGTCATAATTGCGAGGATAACGGAAATAGGGCTCATCTGAGGCACACATCGACATGGAAACCATTCTAAACAACATTCATACATGGACATCCTTAAAAATACATAACAAAGAAAGGTACAGACTGTGGAGACCGAAATCAATGGCTGTGGGCCAGAAAAAAAAATGAATATACATCCTTCCTAAACGGTAACTCCAGCCAGCGAGATTACGTACAAATGGTAAACTAAGTGGAACGAATATCGAATAAGGATAACAGGTCCAATACTGCACCGTAAGAACTCAAAACGTTACACCAAGTTACGCTTGCACACGTTACACACGCTAATTCAATCCGCGTTTTTCATTAAACTCTACTTAAACTCCTGTTCGGAGACCGATTTGATAACGGAGACGGGCGAAACCGATTCTAGTCTGCCAATGTGGATAAGCTAATCTAACCGGCATCTATATATATATAGCTAAATGCGCATCTTACAAGTAAGCGATCGGTTCCTCCATCGAGTTCAACATAACCCACAGAACCACAACGGGACAGGACGACGACGGTGTCGAATCGATCCCCCTAAACATGGCTCGTGGTGGGCAGAACACGCACCAAGACCCGGAAGTCACCGACGTTCAATCTGTCATCTTCTTTTTTGGCTAGCTAGCTGTTTAAATTTGTTATCTAGATAATGACTGGCTCTTTTTTTGTGTTTTTTGCATGTTGCAGGATATTTTTGCTACTGTCCGTGATGTTGCTGCTGCTGCTGCTGCTAAACGATGGGAACGATGGGTAATGTACGCCGTAGTGGCCAAAAACTGTTGATAACGAGATACGGTGGATGCTGCCGATGGTGATCCGCTTTATGGGACTTCCGATCGCTTCGCTTATTGAGCCGGCGGTGTACCACCGCTCGAGGTGTCCGCTGTACCGTTGACTGTAACCGAGGTGGTCATCGCGATGGAAGCGGCTGAGGTGACAGTATGTGGTCAAATGCTGGTTTGCAGGAGGCCACGCTCGAGATTGAAGCACTCCAGCACTGAGGCACCGATCGAGCTGCGTCGTGTCAACATTGACGTGACGATGGTCCATTTGTTCACCTTCGGTTCGTACCGCTCGACGGAATTCAGTGAAGACGAGCCATCGTTACCGCCAAGAGCGTACAGGAATCCATTCGCTTCCACGACTTCGTGGGTTGACCTGAAATATGAAGTGATGGAGGCGCATGGTCAGTTTCAGAGAGCAAGGATATACGGAGAAAAAAAATCAAAAATGCCTTATTTTTACCTTCTCGAATGCATCGCACTGATCGCTTCCCAGGCGTTTGTCCGTAGGTTAAATCGTTCACCGGTTTGCATGCACATTGTGCCATCGCTACCACCGATGCAGTAGAGATACCCATCGAGAGCGGCCACACCACAACTGCTCCTCCTGGAGGTCATGCTCGGTACGGAGGACCAACTGCCGACCCGTGGATCAAACCGCTCAACCGACGATTGATAGTTGCTCGAATCGAAACCTCCCAGCGAGTAGATGCAGTTGTCCAGTACGGCCACTCGGCAGTACCGGCGTCGAGTGCTCATCGCCGGGCAGGATGTCCACACTCCGGTCAACGGATCATACCGCTCGACACTGCTCAAACACGACGCTCCGTCATATCCTCCGCACACGTACAATAACCCATCGAAGGCGCACGTGCCAAGACAGGAGCGTTTCGTGCCCATCGGGGTAATGTTGGTCCACTCGTTCGTCAACGGGTTGTAACATTCGGCCGTGGCCAGATCGTTCTCCCCGTCATATCCACCGACGACGTACAGCAGTTTCCGGAGAGAGGTGACACCGGCACGTGATCGACGCGATATCATCGGCGAGATCGTCATCCACGCGTTCGTCTTCGGGTTGTAGCACTCGCACTCGTTGTGGATCGCAAAAAGGCTACCTCCACCGACGGCGAAGATGTACGATCGCATGCCTTCAGGACGACGTTCGAGTGTCCGTTGGCTTACCAGTGAGCTGCGTTGTTCTGGCAGCAGGTGATACTTCATCGCTTCGAGCAGCAGCTCCTTGCAGTGGGATTCCTCACGGACGAGCGCTTCCGTTTCGACGCAGTTCATCAGGAACTCGCGGCTAACCAGCGGCAACCGGACGTGCGACATCAACTCCGATATGTGCTTCTTGCGTTCGCTCAGATCGTGCTTGATCCAGTTCAGCACGGCCACAAACACCTTCTCTTCGGAGCAGATATTCAGCTGGCTGTTGGAAATCAAATCCTGCACCTAAAGGAAATCAACGGATGATGGACAGTAAGTGTGTTAAAGTTTGCAACTCTCGTATAATTCATACGAAGTAAGGGCGGGGAAAATGTGAACGATCGTTCGTTCCTGTGAGGGTACATTTTCACGCATTAATCACTTGCACGTCTAATGTTCCACTACATATTTTAAGCTTATTAGCCTCTCCAAAGCCCCTCAAGGATCGGCGTTTTTCTTCATCGTTAAGCGGATTACACTTCCATTTCATTCCATATGGTTAATGACCAAAAGTAATCACTAGTTTCATTGTACTCAGTCCAAAGTAGCAGTTTTTCCGTATATTTTCTCGAAATTGCCATACAACTGTTCTAAGAAGATGCGTCAAAAACCATATACAGGAGAGAATGATTTCATGAAATTCTTATTTATTATATGCATGATTCCATTTCTTCTCGCCATCAAATTTTATCGTGTTCTCCCAGTCCTCTTACTTTACGGCACGATTTAATTCAAATTTTGGCGTTGTTGAGAAAGACGATCAGCTTATTTATGGGTCTTATGGGAAAGATAACTTTCGCAGGCGCTGACAGCTGTGAAATCCAATTCCAACGATTAATGCTTCATTCAGGATTCAAATGCAATAACCATGGTGAATTCCTCTGGGCCAGCACATCGAGCAGAGACGTTTATGCAACATCCTTTTTGTATTGCTCCGTCAATCCTCAACCTATCGGCTGGCCATCGGCAATCGCGGCGGAGATTAATTCATTTCCATCCCCCCTTATACGAAAACCCAATCGTCCTGCCGGTTGATGGGTTTGTTGGTATTCGCACTTCGACCACTTCATGGAAGGATGCCAACGATTGGTGAAAATACCTGCCGGCCAGGTGCTGCTGGAGGCCGGCATTTCCGGCGAACCGGTGTGCCTCGATTCGTGGAACGAACGTGCAAAGTTGTTTCTGTTTTGCTGGCACGTTTGAACCATGCCGTGGCCCCGCACGCATTCGTTAGCAGGTTAGTTTATGTGCGGCCTCTATGCGGCGGTTGTTGTTGAAGCGCTCGAACGCGACGCTGACATAATTGCCCCCGAGTACGCTCACGCGACAGTTTTCCGGGAAGTTTTCCCTCACCATCGTCACCGCCGGGTGGAAGCCAACGACACAGGGCTCATAAAACTCGTAAACCTATTTTCCTGATCGGTTCCTACGCATCAAACACGCCTCCCGTTTGGCTCACGGATGGACTCATGGAAAGGACCTCGACAGCGTTATGGCACGGGACGAAAAGGACCACCATCGTCCCCCAAACACACGCTCACTTCAAGATGACCCGCTTTTCCCTCGGGTCGGGTTGCTTTTTCCAGGTTTAAGGGCATTATTTAATGCTCAGCGATTCGCATCGACGACGGCGACAACCGTAATCGTTTCGGGATGACTTGTTTCGTTCCCCCCAAAAAGCTGCGTGTTATGTAATACATGTATACGTTTGCCCCGCACACACACACACAAACACCGAAGGGGACGGGTTTTCACCCGGGATAAGTGAATGTTTATTTACCTCATTAAATCCTAGCAATAAAAACTCCTCGGTGCCGACGACTTGCTGGAAGTTCTGCAGGGCGTAGCGGTGGGATCGGGAGTGCAGCTCCTTGCACGAGTGGGCATCTGTAGGTGGGAGTGGGTGGAAAAACCGGAAAGAGTCCAATGAAAATGAGCAAAATACACGCGCCGGTGTGTGTGTTTGTGTGTTTGTGTAAAAGGATTCACGCATGGTGGATCCGCCGAATGGGGTTCGCGTCCGCGTGTCCGTCGATTATGGAAATGAAATTGTGCTTTCATTCAATTGACCACTTTGTCGGTGGTGGCATGTGTGGAAGGAATTTCAATTGCATTGACCGAGTGTCCGACGGAAGTGGTCGAAAAGGGATACGTTTCGTTCGTTCCCTATTTTTGCTATGTTTCTGCAAAAATGTCACGTTCACGTGGGGCTGCACTTAAATACTCTCGCTGATCTATTTTTAAGCGATCGTTTGCGTTTTAACGAACGTTGTGAGTCACGAATTTAAACACAAGTTAATGATGATTGCCTAACTGCTTGAGTGTGAAGGGGTTTAAGAAGGGTTTACGATGAAAGTAGTTTTAGAAACAGTTTTTACACGGAATTGAAATACTATGAATAAAACATAAAACAACAAAATCAAACCTATGGCTTATGAAAAAAATGTCAAAACATCATACACTCGTTAGTAATACCCGATGGTACTTCAAACGGAATCGATGAGGTGGAAAACCTCCACATTTAGCCACCGGCTACTGGCGCCCGATTATTGCGCCAATGTGCAGATGCAATCAACGCGAATTGCAATTGCAACCGGCCGGTCCCAGGTCGCTGCAACCGCTGCCATGCCATGAACTCCAATTATGATGCATAACAAATGCCCGGAAGCCACAAATGCCGATCGATTGCATCGATACGGAGGGAAAAAAACGCCACAGCCACAGTGACGTGGTTTCAGGGGATGGTTGAACTGCCGCCAACTGGTTACAGCATGGTGCATCGCCCCCGGGAACACGTGTTACGGGAGTAGTAATGCCGTCGTCCAAATGTCTGCCCCGAGACAGCCAATTACCGGGGAGAGCGGACAAGCCGGATGCCAGCGGAGGGACAGAGGTGTAACGTCGCGGCAATTAGGCGCCATCACACGGTCAACGGCTCTGGGCTGTAGGCGAATGGATCAGCGATGAACCTCGCGGCCACAACCAATCGGACACTCGTTCACACGGAACCGTCTGAGCGGTTGTCCGGTTCCAGGACTTTGCAGACGTCCGGTTTCGGCGATCCAACGTGGGATTGCGACGTCACCGTGAGTGGTACTAACCTGCGAAGCTTCTAATTCCCAGACAGTTCGAGGGATGCAGCTGGCGGAGCAAAAACTTGCAGCACGCTTCACGTACCGATTGGATCTGCAACAGGCTCGACGCGGGTAGAAGCACCTGCGAAGAAAGAAGGAAAGTGTAATGACCGAAATGCGACAGAATATCCTTTTTTTTATTGTTGAAATGTAAACGAAAAACGAATTTATTACACGACAAATCAGATATATTTCTTCAGATATTTACAACTGTTATTTGTTTGAAAGGAAATAAACTTGAATATATGAAACTATTTTCTAAACCTGTTCTAACTTGATGTGTTTCTTTGGTTGAGAAATCGTCTCCTAATAAGCTACTACCAGGCTGAAAAACACTGCGTTACATGAGCATCGCACCTCTGCTCGAAAACCCCATTGGAAGGGATTAATCCATATTGATTAAATTTCGAGCATGAACCATTTATGGAAGGAAAATTAATTTTCCAGCAGAGCCTACTTGATTGCCTTCTAGTACCAAGGCGTTATTGTTGCACCTAACAAAACACTCCCTAGTACCCTTACCGGGCGAAAACAATGGCACCGAAAGGCCCCCGAAAGGCCACCGGATCGATGACAAAGTACACTTAAGCCTTTCGATGACCTCCACCCACGAGCAGAGAATTCGAGTGGATTAGAAAAGGCAAAAACCGGCTCACCTGCACGTTATCCTCGGTGATGGTGATCTCGCCACTGTACGCGTACTCGATGAGCTGCTTCAGCGAGGACGGGTCGATATCGTGCAGCGTGACCACGTCGCAGTTCCGCTCGAGCATATCATCTGCGAAAATGCAATATTCCCGTATGCCGGGTGAGGTGGTTATGGTTTACGGTTCCCGATAATTGAATTCACTCGCAGCGCCCGTTACTTACCGTTGAACATGGCGTAGAAGTACGGCGAAACCGACGCCAGTATGACTTTGTGGGCGTTGATCGTTTCGCCTCCGACCTCGAGCGTGACGTCGCAAAGCTACCAAAGGAACGCGGAAATGAAAAAAAGAGAGAAATGGAAGCTTTTGAGTAGGGGGTGTTTAGCCTTTCACCCTGACGGAACATGGTTGTCTAATGTAAAATGCACCGTCTAATGCACCGTCGAACGCATCGCACGCCGGGGCGCATCAAATTGCACCACACGAAAATCCTGCCGAGTCAGAGCGGGGCAAGTGGGCTCTGTTCCGTTCACGCGACCCCAAACGATCGTTAAGTTTCACAAGTGTTGGTGGGACAAGGCGGTGCATTTAACACACCGGAAAGGGTGCGAAAGGTCGGGTGCAAATTTGATTGTCATAATTTGACTGGTGAACCTGTTGGTACCACCGTGTGTGGGTGGATTTTCACCACCCTCGTACCGTTTCCCGGTTGTTGGCCGAATCTCTGAGAACTGTTGGTTCGGATACGGGGCCCACCCAGGAAAAAAAAGCCCACCCAGGAAGCCGGACTCAAACCTCGTACCTGTGCATTCTGGCGCATGCGGTTGATGGCGGAAAAGGACGCTATGCAGTGGCCAGGGTTCTGGTGGTGGGCCTGCGGTAGTATGTCGTCGTTCGACATGTTCGGTGGGCTGAGATCGCTCGGTGTCTGCGTGGAGTTGCATGTTACAGTGGTGACATCTTCGCCACCGTTCGCCGTGTCGTTGCCTACCGGGGAGCTGCAAAAAAAAAACGGGGAAAATGGACAGAAGGAAAAACAAGAGAAAATTAATAATTAATGCCTCCCATTGGGCAGCTGCAGGATGATGTAGATGCAGAAGGGCCGATTGAAAAAAAAACAGTCATTTTAGAGAGCGAATTATAGTGATGAATGTTTCTTCTTCTTCTTAATTGGCTCCACTACCGGTGTATGGTCAAGGCCTGCCTTGCAAAGCTAAGCGAAGGCTTTCATGACTTGGAATTTTTCACGCAGCTGGATAGTCAGTCCTGCGTACGAAGGAGGCGAGATTCAGAGTGATGAATGTTTAGAAGGAAAAAATCTAATAATACGATTGAAAAATTGAATCAAAAGAACAGAAATGCCTTTAAAACATAGTCCTATTCCTTTATGAGGTTGTTTTTCCAATCACTAATGCTTTAAAGGACTTCGTTATTGCTTCGATTTCGTATATACCAAAGAGACTAGGCGTTTGTATCTTATCGAAATTAGAATAACCAACATTAATGGCTGCTTTTAAAGCACCAATATCTAGATAAGGCAGCCCTCAAGCAAACATCAGCACCCAATATAAAATTGCAATTAGAAGAAAACGTTCACGGAATCGCTTAATCGTCCCGCCTGTCAGCACAACCGGATGAAGCACACCCACAAACGCAGCCGAGTTTGCGTACATTTGCCCCTTATTTGGGTTGTTTCCAAGCGTTCTAATTTCATTCCGCTTCGGTTTGCATTTAATTGCATTTGCAGACGTTGTACGCGCGGTGCCAAGGAAAGCACTCCAAGGCCGCTCCGGGAGTCGGTCCTCCTTCTTATCTGATACATATTTTACGCGACTATCTTAATCTGTCTGTTTTCTGTCTCCCGATTCGAGCTGGAGGGTGGAGGAATTTCCTTATCTCACGGGGACCGCAAGTTTTTCGCTTCCATTAGCACATGTTCCGCTTTGCGGGAGCCTTCGAGCGGCATTTGCAGGACCGATGAAGCGCGCGCGAGGACGCCACCGGCTGCGACAGTTGTAAAATGGATCCCACCCTGCGGAATACTTTTACGTTTGTTGGAAAAGGATGCTAGAAAAAAAGGGCGGAAAAGCGAGAAAAAAAATACGCCTCTCGACAAGGATCTATCCTGCCTCGAATCGATGGCGTATTTCCTGTGCCGGCGAACTCAATACGTCCTGCGGAATTGACGACGGTGAGCAGAGAGTAAAGGAGAGAGAGGGATCGAATTGAAGAAAAAAAAAACAAGCTGTACGGGCCAGCGACGTGTGCGGTTTTTTTACATCGTGTTTTCCTTCCCAGGGTTGGAATGTGTATTTATTTTTCCCTTTCGCCATCGTTGCGGAACCAAACATAACCGGGTGCTTGTGAACTCTCTTTCGTCCTGTCGAAACCCGCTTGCGGAGTGTGACGCAAGGACGAGTGCGAATGCATGAAAAACCGAAAAATAAGAGCTGCACCAAACGACGAACAAAGTTGGCCGGAAAATTGGGGGTTTCCGCTTGCTTTTACACCGGCGGGCGGATTGGGCGTTTCAGTGAAATTATGGAAAAGCATCAGCATTCACGTTGGTGTGGGTGTTGGCGAAGTTTGCTGACTCAGCGAGGACCTCGAACGCGGATGCTGAGCTTTTGCGTGGAATTAAAGTAAATCGCCGAAAGGTTTCAAATTCAATTACGGCCAGCTTCGCAAATAAGCATGGTTCGGGAGAACTGATGGAAAGAATTTCGTTTGCCTTGATCCAGCTTGCTTGAGCTTTTTCCAAAACTCAATTTCCAACTTTCCAATGGCAAAGTTTCTAATCAAACCATAGAAAAGTATGCTTTAAATCACAGCCTTGATCGGTTATTTTTAAACTAACAAACTAGCGCTGAAACTCTAATTGCAGAGCAAGACCTGGCAAAGTGGTCTTACAAAGTTTTGAACAATTTTATTGCTCGTTAGTAGTAAAATATAGACCACCACAGTACCGTCCCATTAGCCTAACGAGTACTTCCTCAGTGCTGGCCGGGTGTGTGATCCAGGATCGGCTTGGATTGGAAGCGAACCCGAGGCGCGATTTAATTGAAAGCATGAAACGAAAACTTTAATAATACATTTACCGTATCCCTTCGAGGTGAGTATAAAATGTGACCGACAAGCATACCGGAAGCAGAATGGTACCGCCAGCATAGCAAGTAAGACTTTCGTAACGGAATGTGGTTGAACAAGCTGAGTCCTCGGTGGGATGCGTACGATCGGCGGGATTCGTTCCGATTGCAGCTCACTTGTCTGAAGTATTTGGGACTTTGGCCTCCGGAACACTCGGATATGGTCACCCGGAAGCGTTACATCGCGTACGGTTGGACGCTGCGAGTCGTGTTTATGCATCTATACACGGTGACCCAGGCGTTGTACTTCAAGGATGTGAAGGACATCAATGTGAGCACGTGTGAGCAAAATGGCAGTGCTTTTGCTAATTGGTTCCGGTGGTGCAATTTTAGGACATCGCAAACGCACTGTTTGTGCTGATGACGCAGGTGTCGTTGATCTACAAGCTAGAGAAGTTTCACCACAACATTGACCGCATTCAGGCTTGTCTGCGAAAGCTGAACTGCACGCTGTATCACCCGAAACAGCGCGATGAATACGAGTGAGCATGTGAACAAAGATTGGTTATGATTTTCACGCCAAAAAGGCACGTTTCTCTTCTAGACCCGTGCTTTGGTCAATGAGTGGTGTTTTTTGGCTGATGATATTGTTGATGTTCATCGCCATCATAACAATCATCATGTGGGTTGTCTCACCGTTCTTCGACATCGAGCGTAGGTTACCCGTTCCGGCCTGGTTCCCGGTGGACTATCGACGTTCGACGGTGGCTTATGTGGTTCTGTTCCTGTACCAGACGATCGGGATCGTCATGAGCGCTACGTACAACTTCTCCACCGACACCATGTTCTCTGGTCTGATGCTGCACGTGAACGGTCAAATTGTGCGTCTGGGCAGCATGGTCAAGAGGGTGAATACTCAGATCACTCGTACGGAACGCATGTACCAACGTTTTTACTCCACTCTTTTGAACATCAGATTGGACACGAATCACCAGGAAAGTCACTATTGGCTGCGAGTCCTTTTCTGTGCGATGATGAATGGATGGCGATGCGAACGCAACTCGATCGACACCGTCGGGAGAAAGGCAAACTGTACGCCGAGGTGACCGAATGTGTGCTATTCCACAAGGACATCCTCAGGTACAGATCCCAGCTACCATCCAGCTACCATCGTCTGCTTATGATGTTGTCGATTATTTTTTCTTGCAGGTTAAGCAACGAAGTCCAGGACATCTTTCAGGGTTCCATCTTTGCACAGGTGTGCGCCTCCGTCATCATCATCTGTATGACGTTGCTGCAGTTCACCGGAAACGACATGACAGCGGCCGATCTGATCGGGTGCACCTTTTACCTATGGGTGATGACTTTTCAGGTCTTCGTCTTTTGCTACGTCGGGAACGAAATTTCCTACACGGTAATAGAAGGCGGTGAGGAGGATAAAAGTCTCCAAAAACAAAATTCTGTTGGCTTGTTTTACCCCTTTCCAGACAGATAAGTTCACGGAATTCGTCGGGTTTTCGAACTACTTCAAGTTTGATAAGCCCACCAGCCAGGCAGTAATATTCTTCATGCAGATGTAAGCTCATGCCAGATGGTGTTTGTCTCAATGTTGTGTTGAACTATAACTATATTTTCTTGACAGGACATTGAAGGATGTTCACATCAAAGTTGGAAACGTCATGAAAGTCACACTAAACCTGCACACTTTCCTGCAGGTACTTAAGAAAACCGCCTGCTACGTTCGGCAACAATTGATCGCTAATGAATGAGTTTTGATTTCAGATCATGAAGCTTTCTTACTCTTATCTTGCAGTGCTGCAGAGTATGGAATCTGATTAATTTGTACATTAAGGCGTACACAGATGCACAGTTTTGTTTGTTAGCAGTTTCCTGCAAAGTTCATCATTACACAAAATAATCTCTTATGCTTGTATCATTTCTCAACATCATGTGAGAAAAAGAAAATATAATAGATGTTTAGTTGATGTTGCTGCTCTCATTACACTCGAATCTCGAGCACATTCGTGATGTTGAATTGTTTTCGAGCACGATTTATGGCCCTAGCACCATCATACACCGCAAGAAGGTCAAGCTTAATCGACGTGAATAGCCGCCCTGTCGAACGGTGGTCCGTGACTCAAGAGGCCCCTTACATCGAAACGCAAACCCGGCCACTTCACACCGTCTAGACATTCAGCCTGTAGCCTCCCCGCCCTGGTCAGCCGATCCCAACTTACGTGTTCGACTTGACGGGCAGAAACATCTTCTTGTTGCACGCTACCAGCTTAGAAAGATGCTTGATGAGGAAGATCTTCACCTTCAAGGTGCATATCCGGCGCGGTGCCGCTGCAACTGCCGTCGAGGTGGAGGGCACCGGTGAGTCAACCTCGGTGCTCCTTTGCCGCGCCGGACCAGGTTCCTTGGACTCTTCGACGTCACTTCCGGTGGTGGGTTGTTGTTGCTGTTGCTGCTGTAGCTGTTGCTCCTGTTGCGGTGGTTGCTGAGTGCTGGATTCACCTGCTGCGATGTCAGTAACGGCGGTGGTCACGACCTGCTGATGCGGACCGGTGGCAAGCGAAGCGAGCTGAGCTAAGGCAAGTTTAGGCGTCTGCCGGTGGCCAACCGGTTGCAGGTGCTCGCGGTCTACTAGCTCTACGGTGACTGTGTCCGGCTCGACCGAGGTGGTGGCTCTCGAGCATCGGACCAACTTGGCGCAGCTGTGCAGAGAAGCGGTCGGTGGACCCGTCGCGGAGGGCGCTGACGCGCAGGGTCGATCCACTTTTACCGGTTTGCAACGCACACGCGCCGATTCCGGGACGAAACGTGCCGCTTCTTCTGCAACCCGGTTGAGGTCGATGTGGTCGGGGTTTCGCTGTGCGCCTTTCGACGCCTCCACTTCAAGATGCTGACGTCAAACGGGTTCGGAAGTCGCGCTAGAGGATGGTTTCTATTTCTGGGGAGGAGAATCAGAAACGAATAAAAAGTACATTGAAAACCGATAATAAAACAGAGTCGCTATATGACGGAGTAGAAACGCTAGAAGCGCTGAATGATATACTGGCTGATTGCACGAGACATGGTGCATGTGCTCGAGGGAGCTCATCCAAAATTTCGCCCCGAGATACCATAGCCAGAGAGTGGACTGCGTGAAAATGGAACGGCGATAAGGATGATAAATTATGCAGCACCCATTCCATTCGCCGGTATGGAACATGGACGTCGCGAGCATCCAATGGCTGAGGGCTTTTTGGGGCGGAGTGACAAAAGCGAAAGCACAGAAAGGCACAACTGGCTGCCGATTCGGGTGTATCTTTATCACGTCTGGCGAAACTGATTAAATGGTTCTAGTGCCGTGTTCGGTAGATCATACATTTTAATGAGACGAAGCGGAGATTGTTGCCATTGTAGCTACCAGTCTGATGAATTTATGTTCATACCTATGGGACAAGACGTTTGAGCTGATATGGAATCCCCCGGTTATTTGAACAAGGATCATAATGGTCGCAATATCTACCGGTTTTATAACACATAACACAAGGTTCTTGCTAAACAAGAACCAATGAAAACTAGATCAATGTAAGTGAACTGGTTTTGAGCTAAAAATCACTGCCTACTCAATTACGAGCCAGTTGTTCATTACAACACCGGGACATGGTGGTGTAATACAAAACCACGAACCTCTAGCCTTCACCTGAATGCCTTCAACCCTTTGGCAAAAGGATGCACTCGATGGCTTCGTCACAAATACGCACTGACGGTCTCGCAAACGTAACCGCACATGCAGTGCGTGAACTTGTTGCAACCGATGGAGTGAAAAATAATCGTCCTCCACCATATAGCTCCAACTGGACCATACAGACAGCTTCCCTTCTCCAGCCGGACCACACCCGGCATATATGCATGCACGAAAAGCACCCACAAATGGGATTACGGGCTAATGAGCGTAGGTGCACTGCCCCGGAACTACCCATTGATGAGTTTCGGGCCGGTGACACAATGGCCTACATACGGTGTGCACACCAGCAGAACAACTGCCACACCCAGCAGGGGGTGCGCTTGTATTGGCGTGGGAACTTCACCCCAATGTGCCGGAATGTGTTCTCGTTGTGCGGCACTGCTCCAATGCAACGCCGGATGTGAACGGGAAAGCTCAAAAGCTGCCAACAACACTTGTTGCCCACTCCCCGTTGCAACACGAACGAAGCACGGTCACGTAACGACCGATAGGGTAGATGTATTTCCTTTAATGCGTTTATAATACACTTGATGAAAATTTCACAGCTCCAACTGCCAAATGCCTCCCCTTTCGTACATAGCGCTTTGTCATATCTTAAACCACATCATCCTGTTCTTCATCATCCACGGTTGCGAGGTCCGTGTCCTCTACTTCGGTGTCCTCTGAGTTTGGTAGCACCGTACAGTTGGCCAGATCGTCCAGACACGAGATGTACAGACACCGATCGCAGCTGCAGGTGTGGTTGTTCTCGCGCTCGCTTGGGTTCTCCCCCAGGAACAGGAACACGGCACGTGGGATGATCGTCTCCTTGATGTAATACCCGTACTGGAAGTCACACTCCATGATCGCTACATTGTACTCCTCGTCCAGATCCTGGTTCGTGGATTTCTCGGGTGCAAAGAAATCGAAGAATGAACTCTTCTGCGGGTCCTGTGTCAGGTTGTGGTCCTGCTTCCAGTCGATCGTGCACCCGGTACATCGGTAGATCTCGAACCCGTTAAATTTGGACGGCGTGTCCGGATTGGGAGAGCACCGTAGGAAGTACTGCTTTGTGAGCACCTCGTTCGTGAAGTAGTCATTCGTGGCGAATTGAAACTGCAGCTCAAAACCCGGCTCTGGTTCGTTCACCAACACGCACCGAATGTCCTGGAGTTGTTTTAGCGCAGGTTCATCCGTTTCCTGGATGATGGAATCCAGGAAACTCGTATTCAGCACAGTCAACCAGAAGTCGGGCACTCCTGCACGCTGGTCGGCGACATCCTCGCCGCCAGTAGCTTCCGGCTCCAGTAGTTCCGGTACGTCCACTCCGTTTACGATGCGAGAAATCGCACCGTGACACTCGTTGAACTCGCCCTGGAACTCAACCTCTAGTGCGTGGGCTTTCAGGTGAAACTTTACCTCGCGCTGAATGATGTCCAGCTGGATTTTTCGCAGAGCTTCCAGCTTAGCCCGAATGCCAGGTGGCAACGGAGTTGCGGAAGTTTCGGCCGTCTCGATTTCCTTGATGCGCTTTTCGATGACTGTTATTTGCTCGAGCAGAGACGCTTCCGTTTCGTACTGCGAGCAATCGTGCGCTGTTTCTGACTTAGAGGCCATGCTTTAGGTAGTTTTGGAGGGTTATATTAACTGATGCTTTTTTATTTGCAGTTTCAACGCTGCTTGCTAAATCACCTTCACGCACTACGGTCTTTGCAAGTACTATCTCTTGTAGCTGGACCACAAGCCTACTGTGATGTAATCGCTTAATGGCGCATAGATGTTGATGCCATTTCTCAAGACATCTTTCATGGCAACCGTCTTGATTGGTTTTACATACATGCTTCTTGGATGTGGTTTTGCACATATATGGAAATGTTTCGATGTAACCCTGTACCATACTCCTTTGAGATCCTTTTATCTCCTCAAATATTAAAATACCACACAACATTTCTCACGTAAATAAGGTATAAAAGCCTCCTTGCTCAGCAACACGAGTCTCCCAAGACAAGTATTCCAGTCAGGCCCATCGCAAAAAGAAACAATATATCTCACTCCCTTTTCCTGCGCCATCAAACGGAATTAGCAAGATTACGGAGGGTTTTGTGCCTTTTGCTACGCAACATGTCGCTTTTAAGTCATGCACGAAACCAACCACGAGCCTTGCATAGCAATGAGCAGGAAAACCCTCACGAACGGAATGCGTATGGTGGCCGCTTTTGCGTGGCAGCATCGATCCGTGGTTCCCGCAGGATAACGCACGAATCCTTCCCCAGCCGTCGTGTGAATCAACCCCAAAAGTATATAAGCGCCCAGCGTCAAGCGCACAGCCGTGTAGTCCTTCAGAAAGTAGGTCAATGTTGCCGAATTTTCCGACCCCAGCCAAGGAAAGGCGCTGGTATAATTTTACGACCCTTCCCAAAACCATATGATATCTGTTCGCAGGGCGGATAGGGCCGTTTTTCCGGTGGGTTTTTATCTTCTTTGTTCGAACCCCCGTGAAGATTCCGCCCCGCGTTAGGGAAAGCAAAGCATTTCGCCACCAGACCGGTGGGTGGAAAGTTTCACCCCTGAATGGAAACCGCACCCCGATAATGGCGCGACCGCGACGGACGAAAAGAATTCGAGCATCCCGCCACCACGAAACCGAGGTCATCCGCTAGACGGTCTAGCAGACGGTCGCAGATTCGTGAAGGTTACAGTGTCGCCCGAAGGATTGCAAACTCGCAGCCTTATCTGTGAGCCTGTGTCTTTCGAGCCCAACCACGGATCGGTTAAGTCCACGCCCGTGGGTCGATTTTCCGGCCCATTCCGGCCCAGGTCCGTCGGTGTGGAGTAACAATTTTCACCTTGTTTTTCACTTTCGCTTTTCACAGCCCAGGGTTCGCTCCGGCTCGGCCCAGGACCTATCCGTTGCCGGTATGTGTGTGCATTGTGGCGTAATGCTTTGCGCTGGGTTATGTAACACGCCGGTACACGCTGGGTAAATCGGTGGCACCGGAACGCACGAACGGTTGGTGTGGGCATGCGTCCCAGTGCCCCTATCGATTCCTTCTGGCCCACCGGGCCCAACACTCTCGGCCTACGGAACCTGGGCTGGGCTGGGAACAGGGACAGTATTTACAACGCTCATAGTGTAATGAGCACCGCGTCCTAATATGCCTTCGTACCATGATCCCGGGACGTTGGGAACCCTAGCCGTTCGATAGCGGGCTGGCACAGGGACAGGCTGGTAATATTCGGTTAGCAACAAAAAACCCCATCTGGGGTCGGCTTTGGCCCACACGGAAAGGACACGTATTCGGGCCGTGGTTGGGACGCTTTTCGGGAAAAGCAAAGAAACTTTTATTTATGGAGTCCCCGGGTGGGAGGCTCTTTTCTCCATTTGCTTCCTTCCCAACCAAACAAGGGGGTCAATTTGGTATCGATTTCTGTTTGGTAGCAAACCTACGCACACCCCTATCCCATGGCGGAAGTGCGCGTGGGAGCATAGTTCATGGTTTTATGCCGAATCTAAGGATTAGGGCTGAGAAAGGTTGCTATGAATAAAAGGCCGAATATGGTGCTTTTCGGTAGAATAAAAAGGACTTTGGGGTATTATCACGATTCTACAAAGCGAATTATTGAACGCATTAAATTCGAAATACTTTAAACCCCTCGATTCCCTAACGATTCGAAGCCCCGATTATCTGAAAATGGCAAGCTTTCGCTGAAACAAATCGTGACGGACTAATGCTCGGCCGCAACCCATGCAACCATGTAAAGCGATACCTTCCCGTGTTGGGCCGCTGAGAATCGAGTGAATTTTAATTAACGTCACTTTCCCGTGCAACAGGCATTCGCATGACTGAATGCAGTAAAAAGGCTGCATCAACATGCAGCGTGTGCAGCGAACATGGCTTACTGGAAGCGTTAAGTTGGGCAGCTACTCATAATTCGCATCGGAACGCGGCGTCGTGAATTGTGCGAGTTTTTCGTAGCAAATTAAACACTAAGTACCCGAGGGCCCTTTAAGGTCCGCAAGAATGTACTCCTCCCGCTCGACTTTGTAGAGAAATTTTCTCTCCCTCTCGATATCGTCGGGCTTTTGCGAACTCTTTTGCGGCAAAGTGTTGTACTTTTAACTTCCCATTCGGTTCGTTCATACTTTTTGCCGTACAACTTTTCGAGCCGCATTTGTGCAAGGGCGGCTGCTGGTGCAATAAAAAAGCTTGCCTTACGAGAGTTGGGTTATCATTTTGCAGGCGCCTGGGTTTTTATTAATATTTATAACACTTTTTCGCACTACGAAACAATGTTTGTTAATTATGGTTGCAATAAACTGATCCCACTGGCTTGTGGTTTTGTGGAACGGCATCTTGCACGTCTTTCGCTGCCACTAATGCAAGGAAAGATCATATCAGCCCGCGTTGTTGATAAACGCACGCTTGACATTGTTCATTTTGTGTTCTTATACGCCTGCGGCACGCAGAGACGGTACCCTGTGCATCAAGCAGCCCATAGAAAACGTTGGAAAATATCGCCCAAGCTCGGACCCGACGGTCCGACTATTTATCACAAAACTTTCGCCACTGCGGCTGGCGAAAAACTTGCCCACCCTCGGCTAAAGATAGGTTAGCCGGATCGGCCAAAGGTTACGGCCGCATCGATCCCCGTGTCCGTGTGTCCCTTGCTGGTTCGCAAGAAACAAAAAACCAACCACCATTCGGTGATGGTTTTTTACCTCGCCAAAAAAAGGCCTATAGTGCCGACCGGCACGTACTAATAGCCGGTGTAATGGAATCAATTTGAAACAAACCGTGCGTTGTGTAACGAAATCGAGCAAAGATGGGCATCGACGTTAACCGAAATTGCCACCGGAACATGGCCACCGATCACCGTTGGCGAGCAAACGCGTCCCGAAAGCTCGCCACCTCGGTGGGTTGTTAATTGAATTAACGCACTCATTTATCACGGTTCCATCGCTGCCGGACCGTCACACGCTGCCGGTGGTATCTGGCTGTGCCTATTGGCCTCTTTTTTGTGCTCTTGGTGCAGAATTCAACGCCGGACGTGTCCGGACGTGTAAAGAAATTCGCTTTCGCTCCTTTTTTCGCCCTTACAAAAACCCACCCCACATAGGAGTTGGTTGTGAATGGGAGCGTTTCGCGTAAGATTCGATTTTTCATTCGAGATAAATCTTCCTACTTTCCATCAGCTCTCCTTCCTACGCTAAATCCCTACAGGAATCGTGATCAGAATCGTGGTCATTTTGTCGCCCGGAAACCCGGAAAGGTGTTTCACGGACAGCGTTACCGCAAATCATTAACCGACGGAAGGTTATTCAACTCGGAAGCCATTAGTGTGGGGGAGTTTGTGTGTGAACACTTACGAGCATTAGCCGTGGCATCCCGTGGTTCCCCTGGGCCTTTTTGGGGGGATGTTTTTTTTGTGTTTTTTTTTGTGTGTTACATTATTCACTTCTCGATGGCCGAACACGAATTTCAGGCACGCAAATCGGCGGACAAATCACCAAACCGGTCGCGAGGTGTTTTCTTTCACCGTTACAAAGTGCGGGATGGGCCAGGAAACGAGACGCTCTAGTTGCAGGGGGTGGAAGGGCCAAAGCTAGACTCATTAAATCGCACGACAAAAATGCGCCACCTACACCATCATTAACGTACACGAGCACCGAAACGGCACGATTTGCACACGCCCGACCCCGACTTTATCGGATCGTGTCCAATGCGCTTTTCCACCCACCAACCCACCCACGATTGATACTTTTTTTCTCTCTCAAACCGTCTCCCGGGCACGGTGCCTTCACTTCACTGCAGCGATTTTTCCTCGTTCGCCCTATTCAACCCACTGAAGGAATTTTTGGGCCACCCTTTTGCCGTTGCCGGAACTGGCCTCGGGTTCGCAGTTTTGCGTCCTGCTCGGTGGAAGCTTTCCCGTCGACTGAGCCGCCATCAAACGCCGGCCGTCGCATAAATGGGCACCCGGGCAGCCACGTTGGGCGTTTGCGGGTGGTGGTGGCCCTTTTCCGTGTGGGTGGGAAGGTGGGTGGGCCTTATTTACTATGCAAGCAGGCGCTTCGGGCGAGCAGCCGAGCCACGGCGGGTTCGTCGCCATCGGTGTGCTGTCGCGCGTGGTCGAAATGCGCCCCCCAAACCTTCGGGCCCTTGAGGAACAGGGGGGTTGGGTGGGTGGCTCGCGGTCTAAAGAATCGGTTCTATGACGTGGAGCACATGACAAAAAAAAAGAAAAGCCAGCCTGCCGTTGCCGCAAACGCAGTGAGGGAGGAGATGAATTGGGTGAGAATTGGATTCGTTGCTTTTTTTTTTGGTTTTCAGGCGGCCACGTTGGAAAAAGGATGTTTCAGTGCTCAAGACATCAGTTCCGTGTGGTGGAGGGCGAGACATGAGCACGAACCGGCGAATGGAGACTCTTTAGGAAGTATTTAGTTCGTTTTTAATGGCGCAAATTGTTTACGGGGGAATTAAAATGACGAGAACTATAACGAGCTACGTTGCGTGCTTGGTACTCGAATCATGGCTCTCGAAGGATAGCTAAACAGGAGCTAGAAGCAGCAAGTCTTGTAGATAGCACGATTTTTAACAAAGACCTGGCGGTAATATGGTTTGCATAAAAGATATGCTCGATTGAAGCATTCATTCAATAAAAGTTGTGCTCAATGCAATTCGTGCAATACACAAAAGTTATGCTTCAATCTGCAACATATTACATAATGCTATTCTTTTCATTTTTTTGCAAATGGTAGCATAAACTGCAAGATGCTTCCACACCACCTGAAGTCCTATCTTGGAGAAATATGTTCAACTCAAAAGGCATTCGAAAAACAAATCTGCAAAGTAAAAAACACTCACACAAAAAAACCCATCAAATCATATGCACTCGACCTAATGGTGTTTCGGGTGGAAAGCAATAAAGAAGGTACGGCAGAACACACACACAAAAAAAACCGTAACCCAATTTTAGGTCAATATTTGAACAGATCGCTCACTGAACCGCCCGGCCCGAAACAGACCGGTCGCTGAAAGGCACAATCAATTATTACGTGCCGAAAGAAAAAGCATCCCATCCAAGCAACATCTGCACCTTTTCGAACGCGCGTCCTTGACGACCCCACCGGGCGGTCACGGCCCCCCTGATTTTCGCATGTGCGTAAAACCCGCGCACGCACGTCACCGGTTGGAAGAAAGTTATAAAAATGCTATTAACCGTGCGGGCCGCGCGGAAGCCGCTTGCTGTTGCCTCATCAATTTCTGATCCATCGCCAGCGAATGAAAACAAATTAAGAACCAGCCGGGTGGAGTCGGCAGAGAAAACCAACCCCTGGAAAGCTGTAGGGGGGCGTGAAAAAAGGACAACAATGGGGGAAAAAAGACGGTAATCCAACAACCCAAGAACGGCCAGCTGGTGGTGACGGAAGCGATGGATAAACTCGCGCATGATGCGCCTTAATGTAGAGGCAGGTCGACGTGCGATTATCTCATCTCTGTCCCGGATTCTGTCCATGTTAGTGTGTGTGCGTGTGTGTGTGACGATGTGTGAACACCACCCCGCAACTGTTTGCATTGGCTTCAGTCGGCTGGGTCCGGCGGTAAAATAAATATTGCCTCCTCTTGAACCCGAGCAATTCGAGGTCATTGTACCGTTGCGATGCTCGTGGGGAAGGTGCGGCACGCTGGAACGGTGGCACAGGCAGGGCAGCCGCTTCTGCAGTGCCAGTGGGGTCGGTGAAAATTTGATACGATAAGCATTTCCCCGTGAGCGAAAGCAAAAAAACAACCTCCCGTTTCGACGTTAGGTTTCGTTTTCCGATAAAAAGGAAACACCATAATCCAGCGCAGCGCAACACAAAGAGCTTCCGGTTCCTGGGCCGGGAGTTCGTTCATCCCTTCGCAGCAAGGAAGTGGCAACGCAAAACGTCATCTTTTCCCTGCGCCCCGCTCACGATTGGGTTGGGGAAATGAGGTCCGGGTCCGGGTCGGGGTTGAATAAAACGGCGTGCTTCTCAAACGTCAATCCGCTAGACCAAGACGTTCAAAGGAAACCTTAGCGAAGTGCAACTGTACGATGTAAGGAAGGTGGAAAAATCAGTGGGTTAAGGGGGTGGTTGGGCCATATACTACACGCACAAACAAACACACACACAGCCAAGGGTACAAACCACCCCCAGTCGGGGGAAAATTTACTGAGCGGATACTTACGCGAAGGCGTTAGTAGCACCACCACACACTCGCCTGTTGACGTTTCAACACACGCACACACATACGAGCCGTTCGGGACACGCGAAAGTAAACACTTCTAGGCATCCTCTTCGCAGCGTGCTGCTGCTCCGCTTCTTCACCAGAAACTGGGCGTCTCCATGTGCGCGCCGAAGGGCGATGGCGGCAGCAGGTGGTGACGGTTTGGTCAGAAACCAGGACCACGGATGGTGATGCACCCGTACGAGATCCTGCACGCTGGGTTAGGTCGTTTTCCACTGAAATACCGAAACACACACAGGCTCCACCTGAATCGCACGTGGATCACGCTGTTGCTAGGTTCACGCACTCGGTTGGGATAGTCGTGCACTCGCGGGGTGCGAAAGAAAAAAAAACAGCACACACACACACGCACACACGCACACGCGTACTCAAACCGATCACACGCGTACCACCTGCGTGTGCTGTTGGCGCTACGAACGGATTGCTACTGTGCGTGCGTGCTGCGAAGAGGGCATCCGTTCGCACAGAGATTCGCAAGGTGCGTAGGGTTGGTGCAGATGAAGGATGAGAACCGTCAACGCGCGAAGTTGTCGAACGTTGGTTTCGGAGCGTTGCGGGAGTGTGCGCACTACTACTACCGGTGACGCACCCGCCCCCGGGTGTAGTGGTGGTTGCGCTTTAGGGGTGGTTTTATGCTAGTGTGTCAATACCGCCGTCGCCGTCGAATAGGGGTAGATACTCCGTAACGTCGAGGGGAGCTAAAGCGAAGTAGCTGCCACAGTGAGCGAAAAGCGTTCAATTCCATGGACAAAATTGATCATGGTTTGTAGCGTTTTTCATGCTCCTGAAAATTTTTCCACCCTTTCAGTGGAAATGAAAAGGATCCGCCTACTAAGAGTGATGAGCTCACGTGACGTATCAAATGTCAAACCATATAGAGATGAATAACAAAACATAATGGTCTTCTTTATATACTACATTTATGTGTTTTTTAAAGAAACTAGATCTTCCGTGACCAAATCTGCAGCAAAAACACACTGTGAAGGAAACTTATCAATCCACGCTTATGTACAAAATGGCACTCCGACGACAGCGACCGATGAGAGCACATATTTCCACCCTGTACGGGCACATGGCGAGTCCGTCGCTCTCGGCGTTCCAGTTGATGGAGGCGAAACGACGACGACGACGACGACGACTTGTTGTCGCGCCAAACGCTACGTCATTGTTGGCGGCATGGTACAAACGTCCCGACTCCACTGTCTGCGGAAGAGAAGGCGCCACCGAGGGGTCGCTTTTACCGTCTGGAAATGCATTTTCCCGGGCGTGACATGTCATGTGCTTGTGCGCTCGGTACCGTGGGGGCTTGTTTGCAGGCACCCGGAGCGCAGCAATCCGTTGGGGACGTGAATGCACTTGTTGTCGTTACGGTTCGGCGAGCGGGAAAATCGGTACGGTACGGGCTGGGAAAACAATGTACACGATACGAATCTCGGTTTCGAATTATTATGTCAGAACGCACACGCGCTTGGGGGTGATTCGCAAGGGAGTGTCCTATTGGAATGGAAAATCGCACCGCTGGTAATGTGACGCAAATTTGTAGCTCGTTTTGAGTGTGCACTTTCTTTCAATGTCACGAGATGCAGAAAAAGGCGTTACACGTTTTAATTTTTTTTAACAATTTTATTTAATAAAAAAGCATAAGCTATCATGTCGTTGCCAAGGCACGCAGTATGTTGGGTAGAATAATGTGGATTATGATGCGCTACGTACGCGCAAGGTGATTAGTCTTTTGTTTCATACGCCTGTATACGGGGTAATTCGTTGTCGTATGAGTCGTTGATAAAATACACTTAGATACTAGAATAATAATGCAGTCGGCACAGCAGCACCCGTCCTTTTCGCCTGCAAAATTGCTGGTTGAATCACCGGTCCAAAGATGAGCGCAATCAAATGGGCTGCTGCTTTCTTCTCCGATGCTTATTTCTTCTCCCGCACGTAGTACGTGTGCTGGTTGGTCACCTTTGACACCTTCAGATTGTCGTGAACGGCCGCCGGACAACGGCCCTCGTGCTGCTGGATGTACTGCACCTTGTACGAGCTGTTACCGTGGAACTTGTCATCCCCAAACGAGATGCTTGAAGCGTTCGCCTTGGTCGAGCTGCGTGTCACGTTCATAGCCGAGTGGTAGTCCCGGAGCGACTTCTGGTTCATGGCTGTCGAACTGCTAGTGGTAGTCGACATTGCTCCACCACTGGAAAGTCCTGTCCCGACGAGGGTTGGCGGAGGACAAGGCTGTCCGCGCACGGTTCGCCCAGTGATGGTACCGGTTTCGAGTGTCCTGACGTAATCCTGCATTTTTGCTTCGGGCGTTTCCTTCGCGCGTCTGTGCAGCGAGCTGTAGCTGGTACGGTTCGTAGTCGAGTACATCGAGCTGTCGTTCAGGTTGGAAATGCTCTTGCGCTGAATCGAACCGGAAACACTCATACCTCCGGTGCCGTTTGCGGTCGTTTGTGAAGTCGAAACCGACGAAGATGTCTGTGCTGGCCGGCAGAGGATGGAGTTGTTCACGTTTTCGGACGACGCGAACGTGTTCTTGCGGTTGTACTGCTGCGATGACGATTGCTGGCCGTGATTCGAGCTGTTTGCTGTGGCCACGTGGCTACTGCTCGATTCAGTTCTGCTCGACTTCGCCACGTTTGACGTCGAGGTCGACGAAGCCGTTTGGGATGATGATTGTTCCATCGTGGAGGAGTGCGCGTTCGACGATTTGCCAGTCGTTGTGGAAATATTGTTACTTCCTTCGTTCGATGCGGCCACGTGAACGAGCTTACCTCCAATCAACCTGGTAGTGGTGCTCGATTGCTGGCGTTTAGAGGAGCCACTGTCGACCGTTGATTCACCAAGGACAATGCTCGAGCTTCCACGTGCTCCGGCACGTCCTGAGGGTGATCCGGCAGACACCGTTGCTTCGTTTGTCGACCGAATTCCCCGTTGTACCACGTTATCGCTCACGACTGTACTGCTCGATTGTGACTTCATGATCGAAGAGCTTGAGGAGCTGGTGTGTGAATGCATTTCCGAAACCGATGTCTTGCCATGGTGCTGCTGACGCTGATCGGATGCCACCGTCTTGGAAGTCACACCATCCCGGAGGCGTTGTGTTGCTCCAGTTTGATCCACTGCTTGTCGGTGGTCATTGGATGCGGATGATTTGCTCTCCGTAGTGATTGTTTTCGTAACCCATTTGCCACCGATCAGCTTCTTCACTTGCGTCTCCGTTACCTGGCCAGTAGATGCCACTGTCCCGTTGCGTTGTCCGGAATGACCGTTTACGGATTCCCCGTGGATGACGCTGTGTGATGAGCGCGTTTGATTCTGCGACTTAGCCGTTGAATGACTTCCGATGGAGCTCATGGTCTTGCCATGTACGCTGCTGCTCACAGAACCATGACCGGTCTGTTCCGCTGATGTTTGAGCACTAGAAATGCTTTCCATGCCATCAAAACCAGACTTGAGCCTCTCGACGGAGCTCTTATCGGACACGAGAACTCCGTCGACAGCTAGTTTTTCAGTAGCTTCCTTGCTCGAGGCCGACTTGTCCGTCACAACCTTGCCATCGATGACGACCTTGCTGCTGGTAGAAGAAGTCTGCGAGGCTGTGACCTGCTCACGCGAGTGACGTTGAACATCCCCGTCCATCGATGGTCCATCGACGATCGACGTAAGCTTACCGTTCGTATGAGAGTGATGAATTACTCCGTGCTGTTGCTGCTGCTGATGATGGGTACTGCTGCTGTGCGAGGAATGTTGCTGCATTGAGGAACTCGTCTGGTGGATCTTCGAGCTGGAGGACGACGTTTTAATGGTTTGACCGTGGCTTTGCTGCTCGAACAAACCACCTACCACCGTTTTTCCATTGACCATTGTGTGCTGTTGGTTTCTGTTCGTGATCGATTCGGTAACATTTCGTCCTGAAACGTCTTGAATCGATTGCGAGTGTTTCATGGTGGATCGTTGCGAAGTGGAATGATCGCGTTCGTTGGTGCTAGCTTCAGTGCGCTGCGTTCGATTGACGGCAGTAGAGCTAGAGACCTGCTCACTGGCATGGTGCTGTTGTTGGTTCAGCTTCTGGGTCTGGCTGTGGCTGTGCGTGATTAGTTCCGACTCCGAGCGAGTCGCGTGGTCGTGCATTTCGCTAGTGGTTACTTTTCTACCGGTCGGTTGCTTCTTATCACCCTTCAGAATGGTGGTGACAGTTTGTGTGGTCACCAGCACGGTTCCATCGGCAATACCAGGCTCGTGCACTTCTTTTATTACCGCTTCCTTGTGCTGTTTCATTTCGTTGTACTCCTTGAAAGAATTATAGTTGCCCTCAATGTGCAGGTTATCCTGCGGTTTTACCTGTTTCGGACGCTCAGCCGGTTGGAAATGCGGCTTTTCGGGCTTTTCAAAGTCTCCTTCGGTGCGCAGGTTGTCCTCGGGACGTATTTGTTTGGGTCGCTCAGCCGGTTTGAAGGTGGACTTCTCTGGTCTCTCAAATGTTCCTTCTGGTCGAAGATTATCATCATGTTTTATTGGTTTCGGGCGTTCTCCCGGTCCGACTGGAGACTTCTGTGGTCGCTCAAATTCTCCCTCTGGACGCAGATTATCTTGCGGCTTGACTTGTTTTGGCCTTTCAGCAGGTCGGTATTGCTGTTTTTCTGGGGTCATAAAAGTACCCTCTGGGCGTAAATTATCATCCGGCTTGATAGGTTTGGGACGTTCTCCAGCAATAAACACAGATTTCTGGACTTTTTCAAACGTGCCTTCTACACGTAAATTATCTTCATGCTTGACAATTTGAGCGCGTTCAGCTTTACCTACGACAGACGGCTTTGGACGATCGAAATCTCCTTCCGGCTTCAAATTATCTTGCGGTTTGACTTGCTTCGGACGCTCAGCGGGTCTAAATTGTGGCTTTTCCGGGGACATGAAATTTCCTTCCGTCTTAAGATTATCCTCAGGACGCACTTGTTTGGGGCGTTCAGCAGGTCTGAACGGAGACTTCTCTGGACGCTCGAAGTCTCCCTCTGGTCGAAGATTATCGTCATGGCGTACCGGCTTCGGACGCTCTCCAGGACGATACTCAGGACGCTCCGGAGCCTGGAAGTCTCCTTCAGTACGCAGATTGTCCTCAGGCTTTATCTGTTTCGGTCGTTCAGCAGGACGATACTGTGGTTTCTCCGGAGAAGAGAAATCTCCTTCAGGACGAAGGTTATCCTCAGGACGCACTTGTTTTGGACGTTCAGCAGGTCTGAACGGAGACTTCTCTGGACGCTCGAAGTCTCCCTCTGGCCGAAGATTATCATCATGGCGTACCGGCTTCGGACGCTCTCCAGGACGATACTCAGGACGCTCCGGAGCTTGGAAGTTTCCTTCAGTACGCAGATTGTCCTCAGGCTTTATCTGTTTCGGTCGTTCAGCAGGACGATACTGAGGCTTCTCCGGAGTAGAGAAATCTCCCTCAGGACGAAGGTTATCCTCAGGACGCACTTGTTTCGGGCGTTCAGCAGGTCTGAACGGAGACTTCTCTGGACGCTCGAAGTCTCCCTCTGGCCGAAGATTATCGTCATGGCGTACCGGCTTCGGACGCTCTCCAGGACGATACTCAGGACGCTCCGGAGCCTGGAAGTCTCCTTCAGTACGCAGATTGTCCTCAGGCTTTATCTGTTTCGGTCGTTCAGCAGGACGATACTGAGGCTTCTCCGGAGTAGCGAAATCTCCCTCAGGACGAAGGTTATCCTCAGGGCGCACTTGTTTCGGGCGTTCAGCAGGTCTGAACGGAGACTTCTCTGGACGCTCGAAGTCTCCCTCTGGCCGTAGATTATCGTCATGACGAATCGGCTTTGGACGCTCTCCAGGACGATACTCAGGACGCTCCGGAGCCTGAAAGTCTCCTTCAGTGCGCAGATTGTCCTCAGGCTTTATCTGTTTCGGTCGTTCAGCAGGACGATACTGAGGCTTCTCCGGAGTAGCGAAATCTCCCTCAGGACGAAGGTTATCCTCAGGACGCACTTGTTTCGGGCGTTCAGCAGGTCTGAACGGAGACTTCTCTGGACGCTCGAAGTCTCCCTCTGGCCGAAGATTATCGTCATGACGTATGGGCTTCGAACGTTCACCTGAAATGTATACCGTTTTCTCTGTTCTCTCAAAGTTTCCTTCCATATAGAGGTTGTCCTCATGACGAACGATTTGAGCCCTTTCGGCTTTGCCCACTACCGTAGGCTGAGGTCTTTCGAAGTCTCCTTCTGGTTTGAGGTTGTCTTGCGGGCGTACTTGTTTTGGACGCTCAGCAGCTCTGTACTGAGGCTTCTCTGGTTTCTCGAAGTCTCCTTCAGGACGAAGATTGTCCTCAGGACGAACCTGTTTCGGTCGTTCAGCAGGACGATACTGAAGCTTCTCCGGAGTAGAGAAATCTCCCTCAGGACGAAGGTTATCCTCAGGACGCACTTGTTTCGGGCGTTCAGCAGGTCTGAACGGAGACTTCTCTGGACGTTCGAAGTCTCCCTCTGGCCGTAGATTATCGTCGTGACGAATCGGCTTTGGACGCTCTCCAGGGCGATACTCAAGACGCTCTGGAGCTTGGAAGTTTCCTTCAGTACGCAGATTGTCCTCAGGCTTTATCTGTTTCGGTCGTTCAGCAGGACGATACTGAGGCTTCTCCGGAGTAGAGAAATCTCCCTCAGGACGAAGGTTATCCTCAGGACGCACTTGTTTCGGGCGTTCAGCAGGTCTGAACGGAGACTTCTCTGGACGCTCGAAGTCTCCCTCTGGCCGTAGATTATCGTCATGACGAATCGGCTTTGGACGCTCTCCAGGACGATACTCAGGACGCTCCGGAGCCTGGAAGTCTCCTTCAGTGCGCAGATTGTCCTCAGGCTTTATCTGTTTCGGTCGTTCAGCAGGACGATACTGAGGCTTCTCCGGAGTAGCGAAATCTCCCTCAGGACGAAGGTTATCCTCAGGACGCACTTGTTTCGGGCGTTCAGCAGGTCTGAACGGAGACTTCTCTGGACGCTCGAAGTCTCCCTCTGGCCGAAGATTATCGTCATGACGTATGGGCTTCGAACGTTCACCTGAAATGTATACCGTTTTCTCTGTTCTCTCAAAGTTTCCTTCCATATAGAGGTTGTCCTCATGACGAACGATTTGAGCCCTTTCGGCTTTGCCCACTACCGTAGGCTGAGGTCTTTCGAAGTCTCCTTCTGGTTTGAGGTTGTCTTGCGGGCGTACTTGTTTTGGACGCTCAGCAGCTCTGTACTGAGGCTTGTCTGGTTTTTCGAAGTCTCCCTCAGGACGAAGGTTGTCCTCAGGACGAACCTGTTTCGGTCGTTCAGCAGGACGATACTGAAGCTTCTCCGGAGTAGCGAAATCTCCCTCAGGACGAAGGTTATCCTCAGGACGCACTTGTTTCGGGCGTTCAGCAGGTCTGAACGGAGACTTCTCTGGACGTTCGAAGTCTCCCTCTGGCCGTAGATTATCGTCATGACGAATCGGCTTTGGACGCTCTCCAGGGCGATACTCAGGACGCTCCGGAGCTTGGAAGTTTCCTTCAGTACGCAGATTGTCCTCAGGCTTTATCTGTTTCGGTCGTTCAGCAGGACGATACTGAGGCTTCTCCGGAGTAGAGAAATCTCCCTCAGGACGAAGGTTATCCTCAGGACGCACTTGTTTCGGGCGTTCAGCAGGTCTGAACGGAGACTTCTCTGGACGCTCGAAGTCTCCCTCTGGCCGTAGATTATCGTCATGACGAATCGGCTTTGGACGCTCTCCAGGACGATACTCAGGACGCTCCGGAGCCTGGAAGTCTCCTTCAGTGCGCAGATTGTCCTCAGGCTTTATCTGTTTCGGTCGTTCAGCAGGACGATATTGAGGCTTCTCCGGAGTAGAGAAGTCTCCTTCAGGACGAAGGTTATCCTCAGGACGCACTTGTTTCGGGCGTTCAGCAGGTCTGAACGGAGACTTCTCTGGACGCTCGAAGTCTCCCTCTGGCCGAAGATTATCGTCATGACGTATGGGCTTCGAACGTTCACCTGAAATGTATACCGTTTTCTCTGTTCTCTCAAAGTTTCCTTCCATATAGAGGTTGTCCTCATGACGAACGATTTGAGCCCTTTCGGCTTTGCCCACTACCGTAGGCTGAGGTCTTTCGAAGTCTCCTTCTGGTTTGAGGTTGTCTTGCGGGCGTACTTGTTTTGGACGCTCAGCAGCTCTGTACTGAGGCTTCTCTGGTTTTTCGAAGTCTCCCTCAGGACGAAGGTTGTCTTCAGGACGAACCTGTTTCGGTCGCTCAGCGGGTCGGTACTGTTGCTTCTCCGGAGTAGAGAAATCTCCCTCAGGACGAAGATTATCCTCAGGACGCACTTGTTTCGGACGTTCAGCAGGTCTGAAAGGAGACTTCTCTGGTCGCTCAAAATCTCCCTCTGGCCGAAGATTATCGTCGTGACGAATCGGCTTTGGACGCTCTCCAGGACGGTACTCAGGACGATCCGGAGCCTGGAAGTCTCCTTCAGTACGCAGATTGTCCTCAGGCTTTATCTGTTTCGGTCGTTCAGCAGGACGATACTGAGGCTTCTCCGGAGTAGAGAAGTCTCCTTCAGGACGAAGATTATCCTCAGGACGCACTTGTTTCGGGCGTTCAGCAGGTCTGAACGGAGACTTCTCTGGACGCTCGAAGTCTCCCTCTGGCCGAAGATTATCGTCATGACGTATGGGCTTCGAACGTTCACCTGAAATGTATACCGTTTTCTCTGTTCTCTCAAAGTTTCCTTCCATATAGAGGTTGTCCTCATGACGAACGATTTGAGCCCTTTCGGCTTTGCCCACTACCGTAGGCTGAGGTCTTTCGAAGTCTCCTTCTGGTTTGAGGTTGTCTTGCGGGCGTACTTGTTTTGGACGCTCAGCAGCTCTGTACTGAGGCTTCTCTGGTTTTTCGAAGTCTCCCTCAGGACGAAGGTTGTCTTCAGGACGAACCTGTTTCGGTCGCTCAGCGGGTCGGTACTGTTGCTTCTCCGGAGTAGAGAAATCTCCCTCAGGACGAAGATTATCCTCAGGACGCACTTGTTTCGGACGTTCAGCAGGTCTGAAAGGAGACTTCTCTGGTCGCTCAAAATCTCCCTCTGGCCGAAGATTATCGTCGTGACGAATCGGCTTTGGACGCTCTCCAGGACGGTACTCAGGACGCTCCGGAGCCTGGAAGTCTCCTTCAGTACGCAGATTGTCCTCAGGCTTTATCTGTTTCGGTCGTTCAGCAGGACGATACTGAGGCTTCTCCGGAGTAGAGAAGTCTCCTTCAGGACGAAGATTATCCTCAGGACGCACTTGTTTCGGGCGTTCAGCAGGTCTGAACGGAGACTTCTCTGGACGCTCGAAGTCTCCCTCTGGCCGAAGATTATCGTCATGACGTATGGGCTTCGAACGTTCACCTGAAATGTATACCGTTTTCTCTGTTCTCTCAAAGTTTCCTTCCATATAGAGGTTGTCCTCATGACGAACGATTTGAGCCCTTTCGGCTTTGCCCACTACCGTAGGCTGAGGTCTTTCGAAGTCTCCTTCTGGTTTGAGGTTGTCTTGCGGGCGTACTTGTTTTGGACGCTCAGCAGCTCTGTACTGAGGCTTGTCTGGTTTTTCGAAGTCTCCTTCAGGACGAAGATTGTCCTCTGGACGAACCTGTTTCGGTCTCTCAGCGGGTCGGTACTGTTGCTTCTCCGGAGTAGAGAAATCTCCCTCAGGACGAAGGTTATCCTCAGGACGCACTTGTTTCGGGCGTTCAGCAGGTCTGAACGGAGACTTCTCTGGACGCTCGAAGTCTCCCTCTGGCCGTAGATTATCGTCATGACGAATCGGCTTTGGACGCTCTCCAGGACGATACTCAGGACGCTCCGGAGCCTGGAAGTCTCCTTCAGTACGCAGATTGTCCTCAGGCTTTATCTGTTTCGGTCGTTCAGCAGGACGATACTGAGGCTTCTCCGGAGTAGAGAAGTCTCCTTCAGGACGAAGATTATCCTCATGACGCACTTGTTTCGGGCGTTCAGCAGGTCTGAACGGAGACTTCTCTGGACGCTCGAAGTCTCCCTCTGGCCGAAGATTATCGTCATGACGTATGGGCTTCGAACGTTCACCTGAAATGTATACCGTTTTCTCTGTTCTCTCAAAGTTTCCTTCCATATAGAGGTTGTCCTCATGACGAACGATTTGAGCCCTTTCGGCTTTGCCCACTACCGTAGGCTGAGGTCTTTCGAAGTCTCCTTCTGGTTTGAGGTTGTCTTGCGGGCGTACTTGTTTTGGACGCTCAGCAGCTCTGTACTGAGGCTTGTCTGGTTTTTCGAAGTCTCCCTCAGGACGAAGGTTGTCCTCAGGACGAACCTGTTTCGGTCGCTCAGCGGGTCGGTACTGTTGCTTCTCCGGAGTAGAGAAATCTCCTTCAGGACGAAGGTTATCCTCAGGACGCACTTGTTTTGGACGTTCAGCAGGTCTGAACGGAGACTTCTCTGGACGCTCGAAGTCTCCCTCTGGTCGAAGATTATCGTCATGGCGTACCGGCTTCGGACGCTCTCCAGGACGATACTCAGCACGCTCCGGAGCCTGGAAGTCTCCTTCAGTACGCAGATTGTCCTCAGGTTTTATCTGCTTCGGTCGTTCAGCAGGACGATACTGAGGCTTCTCCGGAGTAGAGAAGTCTCCCTCAGGACGAAGGTTATCCTCAGGACGCACTTGTTTTGGACGTTCAGCAGGTCTGAACGGAGACTTCTCTGGACGCTCGAAGTCTCCCTCTGGCCGAAGATTATCATCATGGCGTACCGGCTTCGGACGCTCTCCAGGACGATACTCAGGACGCTCCGGAGCCTGGAAGTCTCCTTCAGTACGCAGATTGTCCTCAGGCTTTATCTGTTTCGGTCGTTCAGCAGGACGATACTGAGGCTTCTCTGGAGTAGAGAAATCTCCTTCAGGACGAAGGTTATCCTCAGGACGCACTTGTTTTGGACGTTCAGCAGGTCTGAACGGAGACTTCTCTGGACGCTCGAAGTCTCCCTCTGGCCGAAGATTATCGTCGTGACGAATCGGCTTTGGACGCTCTCCAGGGCGATACTCAGGACGCTCCGGAGCCTGGAAGTCTCCTTCAGTACGCAGATTGTCCTCAGGCTTTATCTGTTTCGGTCGTTCAGCAGGACGATACTGAGGCTTCTCCGGAGTAGCGAAATCTCCTTCAGGACGAAGGTTATCCTCAGGACGCACTTGTTTTGGACGTTCAGCAGGTCTGAACGGAGACTTCTCTGGACGCTCGAAGTCTCCCTCTGGTCGAAGATTATCGTCATGGCGTACCGGCTTCGGACGCTCTCCAGGACGATACTCAGGACGCTCCGGAGCCTGGAAGTCTCCTTCAGTACGCAGATTGTCCTCAGGTTTTATCTGCTTCGGTCGTTCAGCAGGACGATACTGAGGCTTCTCCGGAGTAGAGAAGTCTCCCTCAGGACGAAGGTTGTCCTCAGGACGCACTTGTTTTGGACGTTCAGCAGGTCTGAACGGAGACTTCTCTGGACGCTCAAAGCCGCCTTCAGGTCGAAGATTATCGTCATGACGAATAGGTTTAGCACGTTCACCTGGTGTAAATGCCGTCTTTTCGGGGATTAAAAATTCGCCTTCTGGCTTAAGGTTATCCGAATGACGGATTGGTTTTGGACGTTCGTAATCTCCTTGTAGATGTGTTACATCAACCTTTCCAAAGTCATCCTTTGTCCAAGTGAGTCTTCTTCCTGATACTTCCTGCTCGGTACTGCTGCGTTCAATGGTATAGGATTCTCTGCGATTGAGATGTTCTTCTACATCCTCTTTTGTCCAGGTTCCTCTCCGCACACTGGTTGATTGTTCGTTGAGCTCTGATGATAGATTTTCTAAAATGAGAAATAAACTTTTATACAATTTGTATGGTATAAATTAGTTTGAAATATTACCTTGATGATAAAAATTCTCGCTATTGCTCACTGTAGTGTACTTAGAAGATTTTGTTCGACTTGTGCTTGTACCTGTGCCACAATTATAACAATTATGACGGCTGGAATAAATAAAATACATTTCACATTAAAACAACTTGTCTAGCAACTATTTTTTTCTGATACGTCTTAAGATGTAAATCGTATGGTATACAAATACAACCGTTTCACATGACAGGAAAGGTTCCTTAAGGATTGCTCTCAATTTGTCCTAATTATAGTAAGCCTGTGGATTCATGCATTAGTAAATTTGAAAGATTGCAAAATTGTAACATTTTACTAATTTAAAGTAATTTACTGAATAATTATCCTGATTTGAAAAAAATCGTAGTTATTGAACGTTCAAATTTATTTGCCCAAATATTTGAGTGCTTTGAATATATTCAAACAATAGCGGTAAGTTTCATGCCACAAAAAAAACAATCGTCATTATTCCGCTTCAGTATGCGATGGGCACACAGCAAAGCATAAAAACGAAAACGATCGAGGGTGGGAAAACAAAAGTGAATTAATGGCATTAACAACAACTCGATTCCCTTCCACTCCCCATCCCCCCCTGCCCCCCACTATTCCCGTCATGGAAAAGAGAATCCAAAACAAACCAAATAAATAACACCCAGTTGCTGGACTGCGGGCTTCACGATGAAGATCGCACCAACACAACGAACGCCCCATGCGATCGTGCTGACGATCGCACCGGTGATGTCATCGGGTGACCGCGTAGGCTGATTGTAAATGAGCATAAATTGAAACGATGGTGACCAAACGAACCGCGAACTCTCGCTCGACTCGGCAATCTCGCCAATTGACCATTTAAGGTCTACACATGGTCGTCAGCAACTGGGGTGGACCAGCGAGAACGAGGAAACCAGAGAAAACAGCAACAACACCACCTTCGACGCGAGTACGTGTTGGCGCAGATTGAAGGTATACCATTTATGTCGGATCAGTCCATCGAAGCTGCCGACAGTCACGACTTCCAATAGTTGTACACTTGAAGGACACGGAACGTACGCGAGTAGGCGTTTTGGTGGGTTGTTCCAGACACCACAATTTAGGAACCGCCAACACGAGCCGGTGTGTAGGCACTATGAATAAAATGGTTCCACTTACCCACAGGTACAAATTTCGCAGATGCATTGTTCCTGCACATTTTGCTCGTCCTTGCGTTTGCTAGTTTTGCTGAGATGAGTGCGCCTATCGTCGCTTGAGTCGCTGATTTCTCTGATCGTCACTCGATCCTGTGAAAGCGCACACGTGAATAATTCACAAAGTAAATAAGGCGAATGCATGTTCGTGACTGCGCCCACATCAACTTACCACCGTATCCATTGACTTTAGGTTTTTAGTTCGCTCTGATTCGTCCAGCTCCGAGCGACCGGAGTTTTCCTCAAGGAAGGTTATCTTTTCCAACACATCGATGTGCTTCTTGTGATCGATCGTTTTCCACTGTTTGGTCTTTGCGTCATAGACCTGCGAAATAGAAAGGAGGAGTTCATTTTTGCTCATTTTTCGAATTCCTTCAGTAAGCTAGCACTAGAATTCACCTGCGCCGTCTGGATCGTCGTGGTGATGTTGGCCAACTCTGGCCGTTCCACCTCGAGCTCCTTCACTATCTCCACCGGTATGTCAGTGGTAATGTCCTTCTCGAGGATCGTCTTCTGATCAACCAGCTCCCATCGGTTGAGCTTCGGGTTGAACATTTTCGCCTCGTACGACGTTTTCGTCACGGTCGTGACATCGTCCTGTAGATCTTTCGTTACGAAGTCTTTCGGTACGATTTTCTCGTCGATCAGATTCAACCGTCGGCCATGCTCATCGTAGATTTTACGCTTCATGATGGCGGTATTTGACTCCCGCTGTTCACGGAATTCGGAGGTTTTACGCCTCGAGCGACTTTCCTCATCCATCTGCGTGTAATGTGAGGAAGATTCAAGCGTTTTCGTCGACTCGGAGTGTTGCTGCCGTTGTTCTGCGGTACTGGCCATTTCCGTCACTAGCTGCGTGCTTTGAATCGTGCTGGCTAGTGAGTCATGTGCCGAAGATAGGCTGGCCACCGTGTGTGCAGATTCCGTTTTCATGAGCATATTGCTGGCATGCTGCCCAGCGCTACTATCCAGCTGATTTGCGTAGTTTTCCAACGTCGTCGAATCAATGACGGTGTCTTTCGTTGTGGAAGAGGACAAATTTGAGGATCGCATTGTGGAGGTGTCAGTCGATAGCTTGGAATCTTTTGCTGATTTCACTTCTTCCGTGCTGTGGAGCGACGAAGAACTACGATCTTGGGTCGCTTTGTACGAAGAAGATCCACTCGTAGTATGTTTGTCGGTCACTTCTGAGTGTGATTTCGAGGACATTGTCGATGTTCTATTGGTGTCTTTTGAAGACTTCATATCGACTCCCCCCGTGGTTTTAAACGACGAAGTGCTGTAACCCTGAGCCGCTTGGTACGATGAGGACGTGCTGGTTATTTGATTGCCTGCCGCATCGTACAGGACCTTCGTTGTCGGTGCCTGATTCTGAGCCATCGAGTAGCTCTGGGTGTCCACATGCTGGCGCGTTTTACCGTTCGCATCGACCAACTGGAATGATTTCTGATCGAACGTGGAATGATCGGGCATGGGATGTCCTGTGGAGGACAACTGCCCACCGGTGAATAGCGCACCGTTTTGTTGTCCGGAAGAGGCCAGATGTACACCGTTCTGGCGTTCAGTGCCAGTAGAAAGCATTGTCGTTTGCATATCGCTACCACCCTTCGATGACGTGTGGAATGTTTCCGACGCCTTGCTGTGAGCCGTCGACGAGGAGGACGACTTCGTTGACGCCATTTGGACGTTCTTGCTCGATTGTGACTCGCTTCGCTGGGTGCTGGAGGATGCACTGGTTTCGGACACAAGCTTCTCACTACGTTCAGACGTGCTCTGTGATGATTGTTGATGCTGTTCCTGCTTAGATATGGCACTGCTACTACTCTGTACGACTTTGCTGCTGCTGCTACTACTGCTCGTAACACTACTGAGCGCGCTGCTGTCGAGCGCCATCTTAGAAATTTCGATTTTACTTGGACCGATGGCCGTTATCACTTCCTGACTAGTGTCACCGGATACACCGGATACGGTGGAACGAACCGCACTGTCACTAACGAAGGATTCCTTTCGACCTCCTTCTCTGCCGCCCACTAGCACCGTTTTCTGTGTCACCTTGGTGGAACCATGAAGCGCACCGGAAGCCGACCCACCCGGACCACCACCCATCTCGCCCACCCGGATCGTGTCACTCGCGATGTGATGTATCTCCTCGATAATGTTATCGATCTGTTTCGACTTGCTGGCCGCATCACGCATGCTACTGACGGTGGTGAACTTCTGCTGACCGTCCGACTTAGAGCCGAATTCACGCACTTCACTCACATTGCCTTTCGACGTGTGCTGGTGCACCTTCGACGATGTGGAAGACGATTGCTGGAACGTGGAGCTGCTGTTGCTCGTCGAGCTGGCGACCAGCGTTTCCAGCGGTACAGCAATAGTGCCATGGTCCACCGAAACCGTCGTCACCGTCTGCTGGCCGGAACGCTCGGAGTCAAGCAGGCTCTGACTTTTCAGTTTCGCCTGCTTATCGCGATTATTCAACCCCATTTTTTCCCCCAGTGAACTTTGATTCTCTTCCACTTGGCACTGTCCGATGTATCACTGCACCACGCCGTGTGTGTGTATACGCTTGCCGGTGAGATTGTTGGAAACCTTTTTTGTTGGTTTTTTATTTTCACTCGTCACCCAAAAACTACCAAATATTCGAGCCTTTCTTCACTCGCGGTGGGTATTTTTCACCTCACTGATCGACTGGTGACACCACTTTGCCACCGGTTGTGGCCACTTACTGCGCTAGAACCACTTCTAAAACCATCTGCACACACGCTGTACGGTCTCCTGTGGTGTTGACACACTTTGTGATGAGGTAATTCGAGGCAGTTGTACTCTCACGCACAGGGTCACTAGATCGTGGGGGGCTCACTTGGGACCGGGTTGCGCGAACGGACTGAACGGCCGCGAGATGCACGGCGCCGCTTTTGAGCGTTCAAAACGTACCCCACTCACACACACACGCACACAGATTCCACGGCCGTCGAGTTTGGGGCGACTTGTCCCCCCCCTCTTTTTACACCTACTCTCCCTATCTCTCTGGTGGCTCCCCACTGAGAGTTTACCGTGGAAACGTCACGCGAGAACGAGAGAGAGAGCACGAACTTACGCCTGCGCGAGAGTCTGGTTCGCGGGTCGACGCGTTCAAATGGGGTGGGTTTTTCTTTTTTTTGCTTTTCTTTCTGCGCTTTCCTTCTTCGCCGGGAATTGGCGGGAGATCTCACCTCTCTGGTGTTGCGGTTCGTCGGACGGACAAGATCGAACTGAGCGTTGGGCCGGTCGGTCGCGTGAATTAAATATTATGAAAAGCCGTTCCTCCCCCGGATCCGGTACGCGACGACACCCACATGCGTGCCCCCGGCGGCTGTGTCGGTGTGGAATCGAACCCACGATGGCGCGGGCGCCACTTAAAGCCACCGCGTGTGTGTCGTGTCTGTTGCGCGAAAGTCTCGCACTAGACGACGGTGCGGTTTTACGCGATCAAAGGGCATCCTGGGGTCGGTGAGGATAGAACTTCCTCCCAGCGAAGGGTACAGCATCCCTTGAACGAACTGTGACTGCAGAACAATGGGTCTATTTTTAAATCGCTGATGCAGTAAACTTCTACACCCAGCATCCACCGGATGGTGCCACTCCAAGTGAAGGCATCCGCTCTAGCATCGATCGATTTCCCAGTTCCGCAAGAGCAACACCAAATTTAGACACAACACTCTCGGGCGTGAGTCACTGTGCGTCGTGTGCGTGATTGAATCGCGTGCATCGTCACACAAAACTCACCCCAAAGGCCGCTCGAATCTGCCACCTTCGCAGCTGCAATGCTTGCCCAGTTCAACACGCCCTCGTCCTACGCGATCAAGCCAGCAAACACTTTTGCCCACGCGCCCTCGGGTGGAAACCGCACCGGACGGAAAGGTGGCTTGGTCCATTTTGGCGTTGAGATTTCGGTCGAGTTTCGGTCCGGGAAAGGAATCGGAACCGGGTGATTCCTAAAATCGGGCAGCACGATATCGGTCACTTCTTTTTCTCACCGCTTGCTTGCTTTCGAGGAATGGATTTTATTTTACCCGAAACGACCACAACACATCCTGTCGTAGTGGCCACTTTTGGTGTGGTGACACTTCGATGTGCCGTGTTGGGTGTTTGGCCCGGAAAGGGAGATGATATTTCTATGAGATCATGTGCTAGGAAGGAAGGCGACTCGTCATCGAGCTGGCGGAAATCGACGGTGAGGGTGATCGGCCATTAAAGAAGTAAAAACCAGGGCAAGAAACCGTGATGTCTTTTTCGATCCGTCTCACAATGGGCTCTAGGAGATAGGTGGTGATTTTGACGATTTTACTGAGTGGGCACTCGAAAATGGAGCTGTGGAATAAAATCTCAGCTCTCGCAAAACCTGCTACGAGGTTCCGTTCACGGTTTCTGATTGCATTTTTAACATTTTCCCACACTAAACGAGCACTCCATCGTTTGCGTTAGCTTATCTCCTGCCACTCATCGGCAGTGATTGGCCCCCAAGCGCATGATTGCGGTGTTTAAATCGACCGGTAGCCCCTGATCAACCCCCGCTAATTGATAGTTCCACCTCACTCAAGTGGAAAACACAACTACGATGGTGGTGATGAACCGTAAAGTGGCTCTCGACGCGTGCTAACGACCGCCGGTGGGTTGTGAGTTTTGTTGTCATAGCTGGTTTGCTATCCGTATTCGCAGATTCGCAGGATAACTCGAGCGTTGCATTATATTTTTAAACATGTTTAGGCGCGGTTTGTGTGTTTTGTTTTCCCCCACACCCGATCGGCACCCGATTCCGTTACCAAGAAATGCCTACTATCGCTGGTGCATAGCTTAGATAACGTGAGGGGCATTTTGTTTTATCTATCGGCTCGTATTTATAACCTCGTGTGGTGTGGCGGGACAGTAAACGCTTTATCAAATTGATAAAACACGCAATTTTAAACGAATTTCCTACACGAAGGCCTGCCCCGGGTGACATGTGGAAGGAAAACATGCTACCCAAGACGATCGAAATGCTATCGTGTTGGGTGGTTTCAGTACTTTATGACCTACTCCTTCTTGTAAGGTGCGTCGAATGCGTCCCCACTCAAAGTTTGGGGCGCATAAATTTACCTCAAAGTTCGGCAAAGGCACACCGAGTGACGAGTTGTTGTAGACCCGTTCGCTGGTGTTCGATGTTGATAAAAACCTTGACTCTTGGCCGGTACTTACGAGCAGAAGCAACAGCAGTAGTAGTGGCAACAACACACACCGCACGGCACCTCATAGATAAACAAGAGCTATGGTGGAATTTCAGCTCACAAAATTTGACGTCCGAGACCGGAACTTGCAGTGGCACCACCTGTAGCTTCCTTTTCCGAGCGAGAAGCAGTCTACTGAGTGCACCACAGTCTCAGGTGTCGCAACTTATCACCCAGTGCTGCAGGAGCAGTTGGTTGACTGGGAACTGGAACGGCCGGAGGCAATCCAGCGCAAATCCATGACTAAAATTACCACCCATCTAGGACGCGAATGGAGAAAACCTGCATTCTATCGTAATGTGCTACACGCGAGATTATCATTACCGTGTGCGCTAGATTACTGCCAGGAATCAGATAGGAAAGAGAATGTGTGTGTGTGTGTGTGCGCGAGAAAACACTTTTTTGCGACGAACTTCGTGGGAGTGAACGTTTGCCTGAGGCGATCAAAGGAGTGTTCATTGTAGCTGACCTGTCCGCTGGCTTATCAGTGCAACCGCATCAATCCTCTACGGCACGGCATAGTTAACCTTGGAACGCTGTACTACTGATGAGCGCAGCTAAATGCACGTAGAAAATTAACACATTAGCGTTTTTTTTGCATAAGTTTTAAAGAAGGTGTACTAGTTGCATGAAAGCATCAAATTTGAATCACGATTTGAAAATAGGGCAATGAGGCAATGTCTTTAAAATATCTAGGGGTTTTTATTTCAACTCTGACGGGATCGTTATGAAAGCTCCCTAGCCTACTGTGTTTGGTGTTGCTCTAGGCAAATTTGTCTCAAAAAAAACGATGATGATATCACACGGTTTATATTGCCGTTTTAAACAAGATACAGCTACTTTGTTATTTTTGCTACCCTCGCTGTAGATGTTAAAAAGCAATTTATGTGAAAAAGTAGGCCCATAATAATGAAACTTTGTCTCGTACCAGCCGGTAAAGCGGGCCTCCTTCGACTGTCATCCATTTTTTTTCCATCCCAGGCGCGCTGCGGTTGAAACAGAGGACGTAGACACTAGCCCAAGCACTAGTAGTGGTAGTAACACCGGTCCTAGCCATGAAACCTTTCACGAATCTCATCCAAAACGGCTCGAGAAGCGACCCTGAGACGTACCCACCAATGCCCGGCACCAATGTGTCGTCTTTGGGGGGCTAAAACGCTCCAAGGCAAAATCCCGGCTGCTTGGTTTATGGACACGAAGCTCCGTAAGCTTGCGAGATGCGTAACGTTGGGATGAAGTGCGCTTGTCTGTTGCGAAAGAAGAGACTCCTTCCTCTCAGGGGAGACCATTTTTGCCTTATTTTTTCTTCTCACCGACCGAACCCCGCCCTGCCAAACACCGTTCTCGGCGACTTTTATTGCAGCGAAACCAGTTTCTTTTGAAGCATTTCTCTTTCTGTTTTTGGGCTCGCAGATATTACGTGGCCGCGGGATGTGTTTTTGGTCCGGAATTCTCCTCAGATGGGTTCGATCACGAGACACGCATCTGCAGGAACGTCTACGTGGCGTCGAACGAAACGGACGTTGAACACCACCACCGGACGGTTCGTCGTCCGCAGCGTAATTGTTTCTCAATGCTCAAACCCCAAACGAAAGCGAAACACGCGACTCGAGCACGTCCAACTTGTACGTCAATCTAACTAATGGCTGGTGTATTTGAGCAAGCATGATTGGTACGAACAAAAACGAATGAAGGAACGACAATCCTAACGCGCCGTCAATAATAAGTAGCAGCAATCGGTTTAATTCCTCCCGAAGTACTGATGGTCTGTTAGACGTGCTCCATGGAGTCCGCTATGAAGTCATCCTGGCGCACGATCACGTAGGTTGTGTTTTATTGGAAGTGCCCGCGGGAGGTTTGTGGCGAACGAACGGAACATGCCGAGAGAGACGCTGATTTATTCGCTCCATTCACGCTGAACGACGCGTAGGACGATGACTCCGACTAGGCGTAGGCGATGTGTCGCAGTCCAGAAAGTCGTAGTCCTTTCCTTATTTGAGACCCAAACCGACTGATGATGGGATTTTGAAAATCCGAATTCATCGTAGTGTAGGCCTAAAATGGTACTCACTTTCCAGATATCGATGTCGATCGTTCCGTCGATAAATGATCTTGATCGAGCTGCATTTTATCGTGCGAGTGAGAACCCCCACCGTCCATCGGTTGCAGTTTGGTCGCGCGGATGACGGGTGTCCCAAGTCCAATTGATTCAATTAGCGTTTGTTAGCGAGTGGCGTCCTATGTCTGCCCCCTTTATCTCTACATTTCGCCCATCTCGATGATTTTCAGCACCGCGTCGATGTTGTTCGTCTTAAGCGCTTCCTTGAACCTACCGATCATGGCCGTCGCGAATGTACCGGCTGGTGTAAAGAGATTTGCAAGTGCGGGTGAAATAAATAGGCGGAATGGTTTACACGATCGCACGCCCACCGTCCAGATGAATGGAGACACGATCGTAAAGCGTTGGCCTGAGAATGCAACGCGGGGGTTTTAGTAGCCAGATAGGGGTAGTTTTTTCTAGCCACCCTCTCTACCGGATTACTGATGGTTGTGAAGGCCCACATTGACTGCATCCGGTGCGCGTGCTAATGAACGTGGTCAGGGGAACTAAGCTTCGACGTCTATCTGAGCTTGGGACGGCTTGGTCGTACCTTTCACCTTCACAGTTTGGTTCGAGTTTCATTCAAAAGACATCCGAACTCCGAGCTGCAACCACGCGTAGACGAAAGCCCTCATTATAAGACGATCTGATTTCGTTTTAACTCACCGAAACGATGCTCCAAAACCAACAATAGCCAGACATGCTAACTAAAGGGGGGTGAAATTTCACCCGTCAATGATAATTGCTTGATGACCTGCATAATTAAGATCTACCGCAGATCCACCTAAATGAATCTCATCTGACCGGTACGAGCTAAATCGCGATCATTTTAGAGCGCACGTTTCTGAAGCACCGTCATTTCGTCGGGTATTTCACGGGCTTGGGTAATTCCCGGTACTGTCGAAGCCCTGACAGACGTTACAGTGATTGGTCAAGCTGGTCAAGTAGCAGCTAACGGTAGCTGTTGCTTTTACCATCCACAGGACCCGAACCACAAACGATCGTTTGTTTCGTTGGTGGAATACCGACGAGCTGAATAATTCATGTCCATAAACTCATTTGGCCAATGTCTTCTGACCATCATGAGACGCTATTTTCGGTTTCAGCGTTCATTCACGCCACGGTGGATGGAGAAAGAGACCTTCTTGGGACGCTTCCCACTAGGCACGCGAGACGCGGTAACACCTCATTGCGCCCCATTCCGACGAGGGTATGTTTTTAGACCCCAGGTGGACGTGCAAATGACAATTCGACGTTCGGATCTGATACCTACCTCGCAATCTCGACGCGTTGTACAGGATGCCGTGGATGCGCCTCAGTGCCAGCTGGATTTCATTCGTGTTGACCAGCCGTATTTTGTAGCTCTTCACCATGTCTTCGTTTGTGGCCATCATTTCATTGTGATACTTGATGACGTCTTCGCTGCAATTGTTTGAGGCGTTAATGTAACGATCGCGTTTATGATCATGTGAGAGAGAAAGAGAGAGAGAGAGAGTGTGTGCGAGAAACAAAATGTAATCAGCGAAAAGGTTCGAAACGCACGGTTTACGGTGAAACATCGCCATGACCGAGGGGCGATTAGTGAGAGTCTTTTTTCAGGATCATGACATCATCCCCGAGGTTGTGTTGCCATGACGGCGAGATAACTTGTCGCCGGTTGACTGTACTCTGCAGCACCGCAGACAGAGAAGATCGCGATGTTTCGCACAACAACCGAAAGGTGACACGAACGATCAACTAGAAGTCGCAGGTGGAGAGATGAACGCATGTGCTTTTCGCTACAAGACTTTGGTGAGTCAATTCGCACCTAGCGCACTTGATGGGAGGATGATGAAGGCGTGCTAAAATTACATCCTCGTTCGACATCCGACTCACCCATTGTAGTACCGGGCGTCCTCCGCCCGGATCAGGTGGCTCTTGATCTGGTTGATGTGTTCCACGATCTCCGAACCGATCTGCTTTTCCGTGTCCTGCAGTCCTTGGAGTTTCTGAAACAGCTCTCGCAACTCCTCATGCACAACCGGGAAGCACGCCGTGGACTGAAATGGCGGAACCACTCGCTGGTTTTAAGGTACGTCTTGGCAACCTCAATGCCAGTTATTCATCGTGCACTTACGTTCATGTTGTCTACGTTGAGAAACTGCACCAGCGATTGCACGAGGTCACCGGCCAGACCGATGTCCTCGGTGTAGAACCGGGTCGTGCCGTCGTAGCTGAAGTGCAGGCACACGCTTTTCGCCGTACGGAGGCTGATCAGGTTCAGCTTTAGCTCCGTTGCGTCAGCGTCTGATGTCACGTACTCGATGTCAGACGGTAGCAGGAAATTCTACAAAACGGCAAGAACGGACCTGTGCAGTGCTGTGGTTTGGTGGCATTGTTGGCTTTTTCCCGTCGCCGCCGCCCCCGACGTCTCTCCTTACCTGGTTGACCCAGATGCAGATTCGCTTGAGCCGTTCGGAGATTCGAAACTCGACGTAACAACTCCCCGGACTATCCTTCGCTGGGAGGGTGTTGATGTAGGCTGGTGTAGGCATTGGGAGTTTGGAAAAGAAAAAAACCCAATGTATGTCTGTGTATTATGTGTGTGTGTATGAGAGAGCAAAGGAGCTCAAACCGGCTCGTTCCTTATGTGGTGCATCGGTTTGGGTGGTGGGCGAACTTGTATGAGTGGGTTGTATTTAGCCATGTTTGAATGCACCACGGGCATCGGCCGCTCCAAAACGGGCTATGACGCGGTGTGATTGAAGATGAAGGCAAGCAAAAAAAAGAGTGGGATACAACCGACCGAAAACATAATGTGTAAAGAAGGGCCAAAACGAGAGAGCGAGAGAAGGAGTGTAAAACCTGTTTCTGTACTTATCGCTTTCGTTTGCCAACGCGAAGGGATATTTACAATGGCATTATTTCATGCGTTTGCATTTTTGAACGAAGCGTATTTTTTTTGACAAAGATTCATAAGATAATTGCAAACCATTGACGGTGCTTGGAGTGGTATCTTGGGGTGTGAACGGTGTCACTGGCACAATGAAGTGTCTGTTTGTGTATAAGCCCGAGCGATCAGCACGTGAAAAACATCGCCATCGATTAGGCCCAGTGGAATTCGGTCAGATAAATATGAGTGGCTCACGGACAGTAGCTCAATGTTGCACATTGATGCATTGAAGGACAGGATGCGAAGAAAATTCTTCGAAGTCAAAACAGGAAAATAAAACTTGTTGTTCTTAATTCCAGATTGTAGATAAATTAAAATAAATCAGCAAGACTCTTATAAGAGCAAACAACAGATTTTATCTTCTACTTTCCATAAATTTGCAAACCACAAAAAAGGATCACATGAAAATCAACAAGCTTCTCGTAACGCACAAAAGATAAGCACATAATTCCAAGGCTTGCTTTGGCGTTCATCAACTCAAAACATCTGTTGTCGATGATCTTTAAATAGGGCACTTTACCAGCGCATGATTAATGCTAACATACTACCGGCAACACTCTCCACTGTTGATGTAAAAACAACTTGAACAGAAATCATTCCTCCTCAATATCTGGGACGCATCTGGAACACATCAGCCAACCTCCTACTCACCAATGCTCTTCGGCGAACCGGTCAGATTGTGCGGTATCGTATACATCGCAAACTTCGGCAGCTGGCGTGTGAGTTCGAACACGTGAAACTGCACGCTACTCGGGTACCCCACGAACGCCTTGATGTGAATGTCCTGCGCATTATCCTTAAGCGTTTTCAACGGTATCAGGATGCGCGAGACGTCCTTCGTCAGGTGCGCGATCAGCGTCTCCTCCTTGAACAGCTGATCGGCGAAGATCAACACCGCCCGGATCGTTGTCGAGTTGTTCGTCGAAACGGTGATGTCGATGTTCATGTCATGGCTATCGTAGCTCGTCGAGATGCCGATTTGAAGCCGCGTGCTGGACGGTATGATCCCGACATTGTCCGGTACACTCTGCACTAGGTTACCCTCGTTCGAACCACTCAAAATCTCTCGATTGTACTTGATGTTGTTCTCGTAGTGCTTCAGCTCGAGCAGTAGCTTCTGTTTTTGTGTCAGCAGCGCGCTCATCTCCTCGTCGGCCACGTTGTGCAGCGTCAGCATGTTTACCGTTGGGGTCGTGTAACCGCGTACTGGGGAAAAACGCGGAAAAATCAGCATGACAGCGCATCTCCTCTTCCACGCATCCTACTCACTTTCACCATCCGCCGTCACGACGACGAGATCGAGCATTCCGATACCACGGTAGTCATTGCAGGCGATCCCACACACAAAATCGTTCGTTCGCATACGAAACCAAACATCACCCGTGCGTGGATCTCGAACATCGATCTTGCCGCTTTTCCAACCGACGATCATCTGGCGTGACTCACAACCAAGGATATCGTACGTGGCCAGAGCGGTAGCACGTGCCTTTGACTTGATGCGCCACACGCGGACGTTCTCCTCGAACACGCCGATCGTACCGTTCTTTACGCTGTACATGAATTGACCGGGTCGCAAAGCGGCCAGGTTCTGGATCTCGTTCCCTTCCGTGAACTCATGCAGCAGTGTTTCCTTTTTGAAGATCCGCATGCATCCATCATCCGTGCCGATAATGAGCTGAAATTGGACACACGTAATTAAGCATTTGTCAGCAGCGCGGAGATAGGTGGTGTATTTATTCTTTAAGGGCCTTTCCCGATGACGTCTCGTCTGAGATCAGTAACGACACGGTTTTTACCTCATTTTGGCCGTCCTTATCGATATCGATTAGCAGCAGGGCTATAACGCTGCCAGCCGTTATCAACCATAACACCTCGGTGCCGTCCTGATTGTACCCTCGCACGACGGCTGCAACATTTTGTTTATTATTACGTTATTTTTATCAAATCGCTACCTGAGGAATGTTTTGTGTCTTGTGCTAATACTAACTTGGGTGAGATAATGCGGTAATTCTAACTCAAAAGAACGATGTTTACATGTTGTGCATGTAGGAGTTTAGAAATCATAGTCCAACGTTTAGTTACGACAATAAAATTACAAATTAATATGGTAAATAAACACACCTTAGATTGATCTACAGTTACCTATCTAACGTGTAGTCGTTTCAAAAGCTACATCAAGATAGATAAATGATCGATATTGCCTACCATTGCCTCCGACGATCAGCGTATTACCCGGATGGCTACTATACGACCCGATCACGGCCGATCGTACACCCTCGTGGAAATCGCGCTGAAACAAATTGCAATTCTCATCCACGTGGTAAGCTGCAAAGCAACGGACACATTTCAAACACCTTTCAAACACGAGCTGTCCCTTACCCCACCCAAAATGGCAAGGCAAACCCACCCAGCACATGTGAAGGACTGCCAATCACGAGAATGTCACGCTCGTCGTCCTTCTTCAGCCGTCCTGCCACGATCGCCCGGATCGGAAAGTTCATGTTGAGCAGCGCGATGTCGTTTTTGATTTCCGAAATCGAGAGCTTTGAGTTTTGCAGCCCGTAGCGTTTGTGCGGCGTGTGGATAAGGATCTGCGTGGGAGGGGGTGTATGCGGGTGTGAGAATAGAAAACAAAACAACAACAAAACCTGACCCCGCACGGTCAATCAGCGCCGGAAGTGTGGTCACCTTCACGAGCCACGTTAGCACGACGAAATCAATGGCGATTGGCACGCAGTCGATGGTGAACGTGTTTGCACTTTTCACCATCTTCCATTGCGTCTTGGGCGCTCCATGTTTGAAGGGAAAACAAACCTGCACCTACCTTATCCGCCGTCGTGACCATGGTCAGACAGGAATGGATCCCGTCGTACTTCCCGCATGTTACCAGCTTCTCGAACACCTTGTAGTTGAGGGAGAAGGAAAACACGGGCTTCGTCGACATATCCATCGTTGGTGGCTCAAATTCAACTCGTTATCCAGTGTCGTGGCAAGAAAAATGGCTCCCCGTGGCCACTAGCTGATGGCGGTGGTGGATTGTTGTGAGCAGAGTTTCCGTTTCGATTTGTTTGCCCATTGATTCACGCCATGGCAACGCCTGAACGGTGATGAGCTCGCTCATGCGCGCCAACGCGTGTTGACATACCTGTTGACAATGAGGGCCTCGACGAAAGGAGGCGCACGGATGCAACAGGTTCCGGAAAGCGATGGTGAGAAATGGATTATTTATTGTTCGTATTTTAAGAAATGACATTTCCAATGCCACCGAGTGTACCAAAGACGTAATTTGAAAGCAAAAAATCGTTGGATTGTTTGAGCATACAGCAAAAGCTATTAAATCTGTTGTGTTCAATACATATTATTCTTGGGAGACCTTCTTGAGGAAAATGCGCTTCAATTTGAAGAAAATGTATGTTAAAATAAAAGAAATAAGTAGTGATATGAGCTTGTTTCCTCAAAGATACGTTGCATAAAGTTTAACATACTGGTTGACCACTTAAAACTTAACTAAACAACGATGAATCTTCAAAGCAAGCAAGATCTTTAGCAAACATGCAAACACGTGCAACGAACATGCTTTTAATGTGATGAACTCAAAATGAACTTAATGAATATCTCCCCCGAGGGGTGGAATGAACCAAATTGTTTTGGTTCATCATGGAGTTGTGAATTTCGAATTTCGAACATGCTGGATCAAGCTAAACGAGCAGGCTACCAGCGCTGAGCCTTGGAGAATCAATTTAAAATGATTGTGATCAATTTAAAATTACTATGATTTATGAAAAACTGTGCACATATTATATGATTTCAATAAAAGAAATATTATTTATTTTTCGAGCAAAAACATAGCGGTTTTATTTGAGTTTATACACTTTTGAAAAATCTCTAAATGATCACCTACTGATCTGTTAACCAAAAACGCAATATGTTTTATTTGAAAATGAACCAATATAGTTTTCTAACCAAGTGAACTTTTCATTCTTTTGTTAGTCATGGTATCAATTATAAACTTGTAACCCATGCAAGCGTGTCGGACTTATATTGGGTATACAAAATAATCTGTATAAATAAGTCAAATTATTATCTCACAAAGGTTTACAACACACTTGGGGTATGTTTGTATCCTTTTATTTTATAATAACTTGATGTTTATTAAATGAGGACTGATCTATAATTATATTAAGTATAGTTTCAACATCTCCCGAAACAACGATAAACACCAATTTAATATTAAATTAATGAAGTTTATTAATCCATAAAGCTTGTTTTCGAAAACAATTTACAGGCAAAAAAACGAGCGTATTTACAGCAACATTATCACAAACAAACATTCTCTCTCCGTTTATTCGAAAACGTCAAACTCATCCGATCAACACCGCAGGAGGAGCAAAGAAAGGCCTTCGTCGATGATAGTATCCGTTTCCGTATCCTCCGTAACCACCGTACCCGCCATAACCACCATAACCTCCATATCCACCGTATCCTCCATGTCCTCCATATCCTCCATATCCGCCATATCCACCGTATCCACCATATCCACCTCTAAATGGGCTTATCACACCGATTCCGAGACCGAACTGAGGCACAGGACTCGATTGCACTGAGACGATCGCGATCGTAAGCAATACTACCAGTGATCCTCCAATCAGCCAGCGTCTCATTTTCGCGATGATCGTTGTCAAAACAAAACGAAAAAGACGATACGATATGGTACACGGCGTGCAGGTCCGTCCGAAACACGTCCTTCCGATGGGCGAGTAGGGCTTCGAATGAGCTTCACGTAAACACCGGAACCGGATTTAAATATAAAAAAGCTAAGAAGCGTTAATTTTCACCCTACCGAATCGTCTTAACTGGCTTTACAAATACGAGGCTTGACTCGAGACCGGGTGATTCCCGGCGGGTAGCTCGCAATAGCTGGCGGGTGCTAATGATCCGTCTGACACGAGCCATGAGGTGAGACACGCCTGATGAGCAATAGCGAGTCAAAACGGCCGTTCCGGAAGACGCTAGAATACACTTTTTTTATTCCACTAGTCACTGAAATTGGCATATGCGTCTGGCAGACGACTTCCGGCGAAAGGTCCTTGGTATTTTTGAAGTGTAAATCCTGTAGATGAAAGAATCGACCTACATAGTCAAAGAAAATCACCTCGAAGCATGTAAACATCAATTACCAGGTATACTGCGGTAACGCGAATCGTCGTATCGAATTCCAACTCCGAATCCACCGCCCGGAAACGAAAGGAAAGCATGTCTAGCTAGTCTGGAATGGTTCTCGCCTTCGGATGATGCTTCTTGCTGAATGCTACTGATTAGAAGAAGCACCAGCACTAACCCGTAGCCAGAATACATTTCAATTGCTCGTTGATCGCTTCGTAACTCGAAGAACACTGACGGAGAACGTGCACCCGCACTAGCACCTTAGCTAGAACGTTTCGCGTAGGGAACGGTACACCTCAAGGCGGTTGAGACGTAAATTCTCAAAGCAAAAAGTAAACATGAAAGCAAATAAATGTGTTCAAAGCACATCTCAGCGACGGAGGCGAGCCCACTATTTATGGCCGGTTTGGTATAAGTTTTTGCGACAGAAATAAGTTCCACGATGCGTTAGCTGTCTCGCCAATGATAAACGAAATAAAGCAGACTATAAAGAAGAACAAACAGGTTTATGGGGGTAGAATCGGTAAGAATGCAACAAAGCATTTTGGTAAAACTCAGACTTTCGTTATCAGGAACTTGAAACAGCATTATTTAAATTATATTTAATTCTTTTTCATCAAAACGACCAGATTTTAGATTTCATCGGGCTGGAATTCGGTCTAAAATTATTTCCGATGAAATTTGCTTTGCAATTGCATAGGCAAAGGCGTTTTCCATTGACTGGTGTGATCATTCATTATGCGAAGCCATTTATCATCAAAACCAGGATACTGAAATCCGAAAAACCAACAATTTTCAAAACAAGACTCTCAGATGTTCACATTGACGTAATGTATGATAGGGTTTCTTAGTTCCTTAGCGTTACAGCAGGTTTTTTTGCTCGTGATTAATGGACGATGAAGCAAAATTGCGGTGTACAATTTCTGTCTTTTGTTTTCGGCTGAATTAAATTAACGAAAGTTAACCAATAGAAACTCATAGCGAAGGGCATATAGAATGATATTTGTGAGGTGGCAAGTTGTATATTTAGTGTGAGTAACATATACATTTCTTCGTGTGATATATTTCTTCCACCTCATCAACCATTTAAGCATTTTGCTGCGTCATCAACCTTGGTGGGTTCCACCCCAACAGCATGGTTTTTCGTTTGTTACAAATCTTCCAGTTTATTGCAGAAGCGTATATTAATAGTAAAATTTTCCAAATCATCACGCTTCAGCTCGCTTATCGGTGTCTCCGCCGTGCCTACAACTGCACGTAGACCCCAGCACGCTTAACCTAGCGAAACAGCTGTTTCTACATCGCCGTTGGGCAACGTAACGGTTGCGGGCCAGTTCAATTAGCGCCCGAGTCCGATTTGCTTGACCTTCGTCACCTCACGGTAGTGTCCCCCGAGCAATCCGTGTCCGTGCTTGATGTGTACCTTCCGCTCGAACGTATGCTTAAACGGTAACAACCCTCCAACGGTCTTTTCCTTGTAATGGTATTGATATTTGAGTCCTCGCTTCTCCCGGATGGTGCTGGTGTCCTGCGAGTTTGCCAGGATTCTCGCTCCTCGCTGCTGGCTTTCCTCTGCCAGCATATCGTCGGCGGAGTCAATCGGTGTCAGTCCCCAGCTGAAACACAGCAAAACTGACACCAGCACAAACACGACACACAGCAGCTTCATCGTTGCCTGATCTTTCGAGCGTTTTCTGCCTTTTCTGGAACGCCGGCGATGTCTTCGATTGAATTTCGCACTTAGCTGACCTGCCAGGTGGAGCTGCCAGAAGATGACTGTTAACGGTCACGTTCGTTTTTTGGCCACACTGGCCACTCTGGCGTGAGATGGGCTGGGCTGGTGTGTGCGTTTGTTGTCTCTTCTTTTTTTTTCGTAGATCAATTTACATAACTGGTCTGTGACGAGTGGGGAAAGTGTCTGTCCCTGGTGGGGGTGAACTTGAACTGCAACACACTGTCCACCGAAACATTGCTCGAAACGCACCAACCGAGACGTTGCTTGCGTGAAGATGAAACTATACCCCGTAAAAATACGTGGTTTACTTTTTCTGACATAGTTGGTTAATCGTTGTATAAAGAAGAACAAAGCAAATATATATAAACCTGTAATTCTCTTTCTGTTTCTTTTTCCTTCTCCCTAACACTCTCTCTGGCGAGAAGCTCATAATTTGCATAACCAGGAATAATCAGAATTTCAAAGAAAGAAAGTTCCAAAGATATCATGCTAACAAATATCCTTCAAATTGAACAGCTCAAATCACCAAACAAAAATTACTCTTAGCATTACGTGTATTTTGCATATGAATTTCGTTTGAAATATTGCTAAAAACGAAGTTGGTTTCATCACTCACCAAGCGACGACATCGTTACGGGCTGATTCATCCGAGCCCGGTCCAAAAAGATCAATCAGCCTGTTTGCACCGTCTATGTTGACATTGGCCCGTTTTCGGACCTTGACTGAGTCCGCCCCTCACACGTATCGTTTTGTGATGTAAACAAGGTGAAGATATTGGAAAATCCCCCTACGGGCCCTAAACCTGCGCGCTGCCCTACCAGCTGACGAAATTTCCAGCCGAACCAGACCTGGTGGTGGTAAATCATTCACAAAAATTCCCTCCCCGCTTGGAAGGCCAAACGCCGAACACGACAACAACACCGATCATGTGATCTTTTGTCTAAATTTGTGAGACACTTGGGCAAAAACCAAAAACCAAAACATGGAAGTAATCCAGTTTCGCCGGTATGATTAAAAACAATAATAACAGGTTCGTCGCCTAACGAATCGTTGATGTCTTTCGACTCGCAGCGCCGGTGCCCTTTTCACGCTAAAGACGGAAGACATGCATACGCGAACCACACACGCGTTCAGCCGGCTAATGACACCGGCAGCCGGGAGCTTTTCGATCGATCTCTAGCCAACCGACCCTTCGGCATCGACCATGAGAGCCGTGGGAGAGGAGGGGGAAAGCGAAAGCGGTGCCCTGTCCCCACCCGTCCGGCCACCAGGAAGATGGCGAACGAAAGCGTTGCAATTTGCGCCGTACCGCAGCGATGACGAACCCGGTGGCACGGTGTAAGGTTCTTGTTGCGAGTACGCTTGCCAACAAAAATCCCAGAATCCGGTCCGGCATCGCTGGAGGCGTCGCTAGGTGGTCGGTATAAATACGGCCCCGATACTCCCGGTACACTCCAAAGCTAGTTAGAACGTGCGTGGTTGAACATCGATAGCAGAACCCACAAGCAAGCAAGAACCAACGATGAAGGCGTACGTGTGTGGAGTGTTACTGCTGATGGCTGCCGTGGCCACCGTCGTAGTTGGTGCGGAGGAGGAACAGCAGGAGATGCTGATGGTGGTGGATCCTGCCCAGCAACAAGTGGCCGTTACTCTGGAGGACGTTGCGGCGCTTAATGAGCAACCGATGGAGGGTGAGGCAGTACGCGAGAAGCGACACCACCGGTATGGCGGCTATGGCGGGTAAGGATCGTGCAATTTGTTTATATGATGGCCAACGCGATCCCTGCGTTGGGCGTGAAGGGATGAATATTGAGCCTTTTTTTTTTGCTCCGTTGCAGCTACCGTGGGGGATATGGCGGGTATGGTGGATACGGTGGAGGATACGGACGTGGATTTGGAGGCTATGGACGTGGTTATGGCGGCTATGGTGGATACGGAGGATACGGTGGATACGGTGGATACGGAGGATACGGAGGATACCGTCGTTGGGGACTCTACTAAGAGAGATAGAGAGAGAGAGAGTTCGAGTGAACGATTGGAGCACAGGACTGTACAGATACAAAGAAGGTCAATAAAGATTTATTGTGATATGGCATGACAATGGCAGAAGTGAGCTTCAAATGAACAAAAGTTGTGGTTTGATAAATTTCTGAAACTATATCCGAAACCTTGTGGAAACTCGTTACTCGTTGTTCATCTTCATTTCCGGGGTATTTTATAAATGCTTCATTCATCTTATAAATAGTTTCATTTTATAAATGTAGATATATGCATTTGTGCAAGATAAAGGACCAGCATTGCAGATTTCAAGATAAAGGACCAGATGCAGTTGTGTAAATATTTGTCTTTTATTTCCGGAGTATCGATAATGATTTGATGTTAAAGATTCTTAACTTTCATATTTTTTTTCGTTCAAAAAATATTCATCCTGAAACAATCGTTAACAGTTTAAGAATAAAATATGTGAACTGCTTTGAAGTAACATTCTACTTCGTCCTTTAACCTTCTTCCACTATGCCAGAGCTAAAAATATCAATATTTCGCTTCATTTAACTTTCTCCAACAAACGAACCGGTTATCCGGGTTAGATGAAGTAGCGGAACGATTAGCGTTAAATCAAAATTAAATGCGTTCCAACTAAATGCGCGAGCCGGGAGGAAAATAAAAAAGATCTGTCGAGTCATCATGTCGCATCGTCAACGCCTCCATTGATGGGCACGTGAGAGGGTGAATCTTCATAGCCCTCTTCGATCAAGGCCGCCTCACGCCCCAGGGTGATTCCCCGTTCACTCGCACACGCCAAGAAGTGCAATGCACCGTGAGAAATGCACGGAAGTGCTCGCAAACGGCTAAATTATGCACCGATCGACAGCCTGCCAGTTGCCATGAGGTAGTTACGATAGATTTTCTCTCTCGTTCGTTTGTGTCACCGGTTTGTTCGGATTAGATTTTCTCACGCCATTATCGGGCTGAAATCGGGCCGAAACACGTGTCGTTTGGACGCGAAAGGTTATATCAGGGTGGATTGAGCATCGTTTTCACTTTCGACGCGAATTTGTAATAAAATTGCATTTCGCACCATTTCACGGTGTCGGAATGAGAGATTGTGTCATTGTTTAATGCTAATCTGGCGGGGTTCATAGTTGAACTGCTTGTAAATCGTCTTAATGGCAGCTGATTATCGTATTTTTATTATTTTCGCATCGGAGTCTGCCGCAGGCAGATCTTTATGCACCTTTACAAAATTTTAAATTAATTGCGAACAAACTGCATCAGCCATTTTTATAAAGGCCCTTAGCAAAATTACAGGGATGAATAGTTAATAGAAAAGCGGAAGTTTTTAGCAGTTATAAAAATTAAACATAACAGTTTTATGTTATAAAGCAAAAAATGGAACATTCTTGCAGTTTGTATAATTTTTTTGATAATTAATAACAACACACAAATCTGGTGAGTTGTTCAACCCTGCCAAACCGCATTATTGTGCAGCCTCTCAAATATTCACACGCGCCGGGCTATATTTAGGGAAAATTTCCCAAAATTGTTTATGTGGATATTTCCCATCGATTATGTTTCCAGCAAAAACCGGCTCTGCAATTTTTCATCGCAACTGCTCCTTTGGGTTGACCTTGCACCACTTTCACGGGGATGATTTGTAAAACGCCAGCCCCCAACGGTCACGCTTGAATTCCCACGAAGGCAACAACACTTGTAGAAAAAAAAGCCCACCGATTCGGATGCCGGTTGTGGTTACGAAACAGTCGCGAGTATTTTTGTATAAAATAAAATTAAGCTTTATTTTGTTTTTGGCTGTCATTTGAGGTCACTTCAAGGGGGTAAGGGGGTAGCTTAGAAGAAGTACGGATATCCCAAACCACCGCCATAACCGTATCCACCGTACCGGTAACCAAATCGTCGGTATCCTCCATATCCATAGCCGGGATAGAATCCACCGTAGCCGTATCCGGGGTAGCCTCCGTATCCGAATCCGGGATAACCTCCGAAACCACCTCCAACCAGCCCGACTCCAACACCGATGCCGACTCCACCGAATCCAAGGTGACGCTTTGAACGTTGTACGTCCTCGTTCGAGACGGACTCAGGACCTTCCGCAACTGGCACCAACTGGGTCACTTCCACAGGTCCTGCTGGCTGGGCGCTCACCTCCGACGGTTGCTGCTGCTCCTCTGGGGCAGGATATGCCGCCGCTAGGCCAACGATGACGAGGGCCAGGACAAGAACACTGTACAGCTGCTTCATTTTTGATAATTTCGTTTTCCTGTAAAACCGACAGAAGAGACGTCCAGAATAAGCACTCCTGAAATGCGGTGTTGCAGAATTTTTGCAAAATCATCCACACGATGAGCAATCCAGTCTGTAATCAACAACATCCACACGACAAATAAACTCGTGGCTTGTGCAACCTGCTAAACGTTGCCAGTTTCACACCCAGAACTTTCTTCACAACCCCCAAGACCAGCTTTGTTTGCTTGCCTTCTTTCGCGTATCACAACACCGTCAGCGTCCTGAGAACTGAAAAAATCCCCGTTCTACGGCTCGTCGGGAGCAATCGATTAGCACGCGTTACAGAACATGTACTTGCGCATCGGTTCTGTTTGTCACCGCCACGGGACTGGCTGGATTAGCACTCGCGTAACGCGTGGCGAGAAAGTGACTGCTTACCTACACACGGGGTAACTTGCAAAGCTGGAAGCCTCGAACCCTTGGCCGTTGTCGCTGGTCGCGTTTCTGCTCGCTGGCTGCCCGTCGTCGTTTGATCGTCTCCTGGGGATGATCGTTTCGTTTTTATATCAGCCCCACAAATGCAGACACCACGCCGACGACGACGACGACGACGACGATGACGATGACGACGACAACAGGGACAGCGTGGGAGAGTGGGAGGTCCGCTGGGTGAAGATCGTCCCGTGGCGTGACATACTTGAGTGCTGCGTGCGAATGGAACGCCACTATTCGCGCGTTTCCCATCGAAACAAAATAAAGCCACCCCAAAAGAATGGTCAACAACAAAGCAGGTGGAATTAGAAAAATCATCTCGTGTACCGCCGGTTCCTGTTCGGGGTCGTTATGTCGAGAAGTTTCCTTGCGTTTGGGCTGAATATGATCGTGGATGGGGTTTTGGTGCTTCTGCGCACGATCGTGTACCGTGTGTTGCATAGTTCACGGCGTCTTCTGAGGGCATCCGTGTCGTCTGCCCAGCATCCGTGATGCGCTTGTTTCACGTCCGGGTGATAGATGAATTCTAGCTGGTTGGAGTGGAAATACCCTTCGTGACTAATCGAAGCCACTTATCGCACGCGCTCACTTCCGTAAACAAAAAACACAAACCAGATCTGGGCGGTGATGCTAACTGCGAAAAAGGTAGCCTCAAAACAGCTTGTTTTATGGTGAAATCGAAGGAATTCCGTATACCACTTCGGGCGCCTACTTCCATGAAGACGCCCATTTAAATTGGACAGCTGAAATCAGTTTGAAATTCCCCACCGTTGACGGGAATGAGTCCGGGAAGTGGGCTTTGCGATAAGATGCGAGGATTTAAAACGTTTTCTGCACAACCTCTTAGGCAGCAACTTTGCTTTGGTTATTTTTTGTTCCTATTCGCTTCGTTCGTTCTTTTCCCTTTTATTCGCTGACCTTCTTCTTTAAGACTCATTTGTACCCTTTCGGTTTAATTTGGTTTTTTAATGTGTTTTTGATGTAAAAGTGTTAGAGCCCTCTTTTGGGGATACCAGAAAGGAGAGAAGGGTTTTGGTCTATTTTAGATGCAAACCACGTCACGAAGAATCACGCCTAGTCAAACATCTAGCATTTCGCTGTCCATTTTTTGATTTGCTAATCTATCAGTGTTCCTTTGTTGTGTGAGAAGACCGCATTGTGCTATGTTTTAGTTAATGTTAATGTATAGAATCCTTTTCTCATTGGAATTTCATCAAATCAAAGCCTTTTTCTCCTTCTCAAGGTGTACTCTAAAGCAGTAACAGTAATTTTGCAGGAAATGTAAGCTAGCGCTCATATTTATTGTCAGTCCGAATCATCAGTTTGCGTTCGCCATTGCTCCTTGTTCACTCAAACGTACAGCCCGCGACTGTAGTAGCCTCCGAGCTGGTTGCCATAGCCACCGTACGGGCTTTGAATCGCATTCCAACCGGCACCGTACGGATTGTACGCACCAGATCCCTGGCCAACAAACTGTCCGTGTCCGAACTGTCCATTAGGATACCCGCCATAACCGCCCAAGGTACCGACGCCACCGCCAAGATACGCGCCGCTGCCACCAAGTCCTCCGAATCCGTTGTATGCCGGATTACCGTACGCACTGTACAAACCCTGCTGGCTGTACGGCTGAGCGTACAGTGGATTGTAGTGACCAGGATACCCATTGTAGCCGTATCCGGTTCCTGTCGGGGTGAGTCCGCTCGTTAGCTTCCCGTGCAGACTCCTAAGGATTTTGGATTTCTTACCAAAATAGCTCAGCTCTCGCGAACGCCGCTCTGGAAGGCTCTGATCATCACGCAATCTCGCCTCCAGCGGTTGCAGGAACGTCGCCAACGAGGAGTCCTTCGATGCCGCGATGTCCTCTCGATCTGTCGTCGTCCCGTGACACGAAACGGCCAACAGGACGAACAGAAACGCCACCACGGATGCTCTCATGCTGGATGGTTGAAAAGGTGTGGCTAGCGATTTGGGAGTTTGAGGAGGTTATGTGTACTTTACCGACCGGCAGCAACCCTTAAATAGTGACCCATCCGCAGCACACGATGCGGCCATAACGCATGCACAATGTGGTGCATTGTTTTGGGCAAAAGAAGGACCATTACATCATCCGGTAGTACGATCAAATGAAAACAAAAATTAGCCATGGCTGGCCTGGCTTTCCTTTCAAGGGTACACATTGTTCCGAAATTTGCATGCCCTGTGCCGGGTCAGGACGCGCAGTCATAAAGCCTTGGAACAATACCACAGTGTCACGTGTCTCGAAGTGTACGTTTTGGGCGAGCATGCGTGGATGGTGACATTCCGGCGATATCAAACGGAAATCTCACGATCATGCGACCACCGAGGGCCACGATAGAGCCTGTCGTCTAGAAATAGACCACGTCCAGCGAGTGGGGCGGGCGCAATAACCTCCATGTACGCCGGGCCCTGTTGGGCCAAAGTTTGTTAAACTCGGAACCAGTTTTGTTGCTTCATTTTTGTTTTTTTTTTCATCCACCCATGAGGCGTCACACTTGACATTGGGACACTTGCGATCGCGCCTGCGGATCGGATGCTAACTGAAGCCGCTACCGTGAGTCATGCTGGGGCGGAATTAGCACGTTTCTTCGCTTGCAACCGTGATGGGGCAGATTTTGGGGCCGCAAATTAAATCAGCTCCACGTCAGTGTTGCTTATCGAATTACAAATCGCTTTTGCTTATCGAGAACGCATCGTCGGAGTAATTGAATGTTTTAGAAGCAAAAAAACCGTACACAATTTCCAAGGTATCACATCTCGAATGGACAGCGCCAACGCTGGGACAAAACGAACACAAAACAACATCATTAGAACGTAGTCAATTTAAACTCGCTCGTAAAATCCGATTGGGCTCTTAATTGGTCTGTGCAGGCTCGATAAAAGAACGGCCTGGAACGGCAGTGGGAGACAATTTGCTTGGTCCAGTCGGAAGGCCCTTTTGTAGAATGAGCTTCAAAACGATACCGGATGGAGCCAAATGTGCGCCCGCAAACACTCCAATTACTGGCTGGATGGAACATTAATGATTCTGGGCTCAATTCCGCCAAGAGTCAACCCATCATCTTAGATCCGATCGATGATCGTAGTACATATAACGTTAGAATTGCAAAGTAGCTTCACATAAAGGGTGTCTTAGAAAATCCGATCCATTACATGTTCGTCTAAGCTATTTTTTAGGAAACCGATGTTGTGTTTTTGAAGCAATAAACAGTTTAATACATTTATCCACTGTGTTTGTATTGCTTGTGAAAATATATTTTCTTTTGTATAATATAACACTAAATCTGAGCACTGGTGAGGAAATTACATCCGTTCAAGCGAACTCCATCATCGTTCTAATGGGAAGTCATTTTCCACCCTTTTATTGAGCCAAATTTTTATTCCACCTAGCCCGTGACATCATCGGGGCTTTTTCCAACCCCCAGGTCTCACTCAATGTTTACCGAAAAGCCCGGAATATTGGCGATCGTCACGATCGTAACAGTTGCACTTGCAAAACTTCCCCGATCGGCTCCTGTACCGGCAGCTATCCCGGTGCTGACCCCAATCGTCTCGATCATGGCTGTGCTCTTCGCTGGAACTTGAACTGTGGCTGGCCGAGTGTGAATGATCGTCCCGTCCAAGGGCGCGCCCAAAAATCTCCCGTACGTGATCGGCGGCCGTATGTTTGGCTGCTCCTGCCGGCTGCTTGCCGGTGCCAAGTAGCTCCACAGCAGATATCTGCTGCGGACAGATCGCGATGAACAGTAGTACAACTGTTGCTACAAGCAGAGACCAATTGGCCATCACCCGAATGATCGCCATTCCTTTACCCGAGTGATACACTTTGCCGCGAAATTTTAAATAAACTGCGACGATTGCGTTCGTTTTTATTGACAAGAGGGTTTTGGCCACCGGTGAATCCCCGGAATTATGCCGGCCATTATATGACAAAGTGCTACGCAAGATCAATGTTCCGATTGTGGATGATATATCCGCCAAACCGTGAAATCGTTGCAATGGTGGAAAAACAAAGGAAATTTCATCTAAATTGCTCATATCTCGTCGCTACTACCGCGATCCCCTAATACTACCTTGGCACGGTCACATGTGGTCTATTTGTTTGATTTAAGCCGAGAATCATACTTCCAAAAATTTCCCATTTAAATGCCTGCGGCTAAATATGGCTCGTGTGCATTAATTATTCCTACTCCAACTACCACTCGCGCTCCACTAGCTTACGAGTTTGGGCTTTGTGGGAATGAAATGTATGAAAAAAATACCATTATCGCTGCCATGGTATCCGTATTCAATCTCGAATTGAAGGCCGCTTCGTTGGTGGGATCATTCACAGTTCAAGGGCGCGTCTCGGAGCTGATGGACACAAGGGACATGCTGGACAACCTTACTAAATGAATATTGTAAACCTTCAACGATCCATCCTAAGCAAGAGCATAAATCTAGCCAGCAATAGCTAGCACTTATATCTCATTTCCGTCTAAGATTATACTACAATGGGTGGGATTTTCCCCAGATCAATTATGCGATCATTTCATTCCAAAGCGTATGTTCATTTCCCGGCAACTCCCCAACTTCAGTTGTATTGAATAAAAACTATTTTTTGGTTTAAGTTATGGACGATCACATAATGATGGTGCGAAAACTTACCTCTTGCTTTTATTTAACGTACGGCGGGTTTTGGGAAAATTGCTTTATATTACATGCTAACTTAAGAGAAATGATTTTTTAAGCTTTGGCTGGCTTGGACAAACATTCTTCTTCTTCTTTTTTGTGAAATGGGATGTAGTCTTCTATATTTGAATACTCCAAAGAGTCACTTCTAATATATCCAAAGGTTGGCCACTTCTTTATAAACTCGACTATCTGGAGTCATATGCCTTTCGTAAACAAGCCAATGTTATGTTGATCGAATATTTTTGTTTACTTTTAGATAACAGTACATGCCGTGAGTGTTATTATCCTCCGCGTATGTTTATTTTGGGGGTCCATTAAGTGACACGCATGTCAAGATGATGTATGCAGCTGTGAGAAGCACGTGCTATTAGAAACAACGTGTTATTAAAGTAGAGTGCGATTAAAGTGGTTGAAATAGTGAAAGAGGGAAGTGTGAATGAATAGTGATTAAATCCCACACCGATCGACGAACGATCAACCATTGACAAGGTATTGTGTGAACAACTTTTTAGTTTGATTCAAGACAATATACTCTAGCAATACTCTGAAATACTATGCTAGTACCACCGGATTTACAAATGTCACGATACACGTATTTAAACACTAGGTGTTTTGACCGATAACATTCGAGTCGGTGTTGTTTAGGAGAATTCCTTTTTCATTCTTTCGGACGGTCTTTGTGATTGTTAATTTTGCGAACAAGTATACAGTGCAAATTTGCATAACTTTTCCAATCATTTATGATTCAAGTGATTTGCATTTTTTCAAACACTTTATTATCGTAATGAAAATAATTTTGATATTCCGCTTTGGCTTCAATTTTCTACTGTAAACATTATGTTTTATCCATCACTTGCTTCCACTATTATTGGAGCTGTAGTTCCACCATTCGCTTCAAAATCTGCCTCATTGAGATTTAATTCATTAATCCAATTCAAACCAATTGAAATTTCCGATATAAAATGGCAGATCGTCTATCACTCGCTGGGCTTGGTTAACATGATAATGAGAAAAATTTGATTCGATCCATAATACAATCATTCAGTGGTGGAAACACACTTTATTTGCCTAATGATGCATACAATTACTCTACATATAAGATTATTTATGAGTTTAATGTTACAATATCATCGTATGTGCAATATTGGGGCATTCCCGTGGATTGATGAATTACAGGTACGGCTGCCAGCCGGCAAACAGTTGACACAGGTTGATCTCGTTAGTGGCGTTGAAGATCAGCATCTGCACCTGTCCCTCAACCGAGATGTACTTGTCGTCCTCTTTGCCCTGCAGCTTCTTCTCCACCTGCATCAGCGTCCGCTCGGCCGTGACGTTGATATTGGCTCCTACCGTCAGATCCACCTGTTCCTGGCTGTCCGATTCCTCGCCTGAGATGTGCATTGCAGCTTGCTGCTGCCGGCGGTTGGCCTTCTTATTGGACAGCACGTTCCACGAGTAGAGCGGATCGTACAGCAGTACCTCCAGGATGGTCAGAATCACAGTCTGGTTGTTACGCAACACCTCCAACGTTTTCTCACATGATCTGCAATGGGAAGAATAGAAAAAGCCACCCAACCGGTCGATGTTTTTGTAAATGTTCATCGTTACATGAGGACATTTTTGATGGTCTGTACGCACTTTTTGAAAACGCCTTCTACCCCATTGATACCCATGCCGTCCACTATGTCACGGGTCAGACGGAACGGCACGGTCTCCGGAGTAAAGAGATTTTTGCCCATCTCGAACGCTATTCCAAAATCGATGTGTATTACTTCCGCCGTGCACTTGTCGATCAGAATGTTCTGTACATGCCGATCGCCAATGCCCAGCACGTACCCGATCATGGAACTGGTCGCGACGCTTTTGATGTAGTTCTGCTGCCGTTCGAACCACACGCCCGGTTTCGGATAGTGCTCAAGAAAATAGTGTCGAAGCACGGGTTGCAGTTTGCGGCAGATATCCGCATAGTTTTGTAGTTTCTTATCCACCGTCATACCAGCTTGAGCGTTCTAAAATGAACCAAAAATGAACAAGAATCAAATGCATGCTAATCTACCGATCGTCGAAGAAAAGCTCCATTCATCGGTACTCACGTTGGTGAACTTTTTCCGTGCCGTGCTTGGATCAATATCCTGCGGGCGGTACTTTACGTGCCCCGCAAGCAACCAAGTCCCGATCGGCATCGTATTGTTGCACCATTCCAGAATACCGCTCTGTCTGGACAATGGCACCACTTTGTACGTGCGTACGGACAGCTTTCGACGAGCCGTTTCTCTATCGTGTCGCAGCAGTACGTTAAGTATGCCGAACACCTGTTGCATTACCGCGTCCTGTCGCATATCGTCCTTGCCCTTTAACAACTGCGTCTGTTTCGTACCGTTCAGACAAAGACAGGATAGCTTTTTCGGTGCATTGATTCCACCGACGCCGGTGATTCTCACATCCCAACGCCTAATACCCACGGTCCGGTTCTGATAGTTTCCACCCGGCACAACCGTCAACTGGACTGTGGGACAATGGACCAGATCCAGGTTCTCCAGCTGGCCCAGCTTATCCCGCTTGATCATGGTGTACTCGCGGAATGTGGCCTCGGTAGATATGGTTTTATTTGCCATCTCGATAAGCGCAAGGTTCATCCGCTCCATTTGATGTAAGATTTTTTGCAAAGTTGGTTCCTGCTTAAGCTTATTGTAAACCTCTCGCACACCCTGTAAACGCTTGTCGTCGGTAGGAACTCTGTGAATGGGACAAAAAAAGTAAACAGCTGGCCACAAATAGGTACCTTTACCACGTGCTGCATAACTTACTCGTGCTCAGGCTGATCCTGAAAGGCGTGTAGCTGCGCAAACACGTGCGGAAGCGTATGATGCGGATGATCTTTCGCGCACAGTATCAACGTTTTCTTTACCAGCATACCAACAGTACCCTCCGAGCTGACCCTCGGTGTTAGCTGTGGCAGCACGGCGATAAACTTGTACGACGGTATAGTATGCAGGGACTTCGTAACCAGTTCCTTTACATCCTTAGCGTCGTGGTTGTTCAGCCACAGCGAGATGATCCTAAATATTACCATGTCGCTCTCGACCGTGGTCTGTACTGCGTATGTCATGTAGTAGGCCAGCGCCAACGTGAGATACTTGGAGCGATTCTGTTCCACTTCTTCCGCCGCCTTTTGGTCACGCTTTAAATTTTTCTGCGTAAACTGTAGCGTGCGACCGATCTCCTTGCGACGCTTGTCCGTGGCTCGGGACGCTTCCGCATGCAGACGTTCCGTTTCCTGCTGCATACGGGTGAGATTCAGCCGTCGTGCTTCCCATTCTTGTGAGCTGAGAATTTTGCTTAGCTGAAATAACAAAAAGCATGTTATCATAACCCAACGTCTACGAATTGGATGAATTAGATACCCACTCGTACGAACTCTCGATCGGCATACTTGGCGACGGTGTGCTGCACGGTGAAGTTCCGGTCCACCTCAAAACATCGGTGATTGAGTGGAATTGCGGTGGAGCCCGTTTTGAGTACGGTGCTCTGCTTCGCCAACGCATGCTGGATGCACTTTTCCGCGCGCTGGAAGTAATCCGTGTACAACGAATGCACCTCTTGCAAGTGGCCTTCCGCCTGAAATTCTCCGTACACCCGACAAGCGACTGCATTCACCATCAGATCGTTGTACTGCTTGCTATCCATCACTTCCCGTGCCATTCCTCGAGCTAACTGCCTGTGGCCAGTGGTCCAGTTTAGTTGCGCATCCTCCAGAAGGATTAACGATCGTACATTGGCGGGCAGATCGAGCTTCTCCGTAAGTGCAATATTGCGCAGCGCACAGTCATTGTACCCTCTTAGGCGCGATTCATGGATCAAGCGAAGCAGCGTGCTATAGGTGGCCGCTGGGATCCACTGGCGCTTCGCACACACTCCTGCCGTTTTAAATATGGACAGCCGTTGCGACAAGAGTCGTTCCATTAGCGCAAAGTCGCTGCAGGGCAGCGCGTCCTGTTGATTCCACCTGTTGAGTAGATCCTGTTCACAATCGATCTGCCTCTTGAAATGAATCAAGCCAAAGTCCTCGATTTGTTGCAGTTGTCTGAGGCGACACAAGCCACCATAGACGTGCTTGGTTGATTCGATGCTAGTGAGCTTGAATATTTCGCTAACCGCCCGTCGACCCTCGTGGATGGCACTTTCCATTGCCAGTTCGTCCTGCAACACCAGACACTTGAGGGCTTTATAGTGAGCACGTTCAAAGAAGTGAGACTGCACTGAGAACTCTTGTCGATTCATCGATTCCGCTTGACCGTCAGATTTGTCACCATCGACCAGTACGTCCCAATCGGCCAAGCGCCAGGCACATTCATAATCCACTTCTTGCGGGTCAGGATGCAGCGAACGGGCCAAACCGTACAGGTTGCTATCTTTCAGTAAATTCATTAAAGGTTTGCTCTGGATGTGGCCACCGCAATTTCGGGATCCACGGTTAGTGTCGTGATAGATTAAGGATCCAGCGTAGTTTCGCTCCAGCCGGTAATACTCCGTTCGTTCCAAAATTGGATTCAAGAACGATTGCACGGCATCGTACACGCCGATGGCATGGTGGCAGGATTTCATTATTTCCCGTAGTTTTGGGTTCTTTTTTGTATCTTCCGCGTTATTTTCCACTTCCTCCCGATACCATAGCTCACCGTAGAGAATCGCTTTGAAATGCGCCTGACAGTACTGGGACGCTCGAGCGATCGGTAAGAAATTAATCGTGATTTTGAACTGTGGAAATCTGAAAGTATTGATGTTTGTAGAAATTGATTACGTAGTCAAAACAATATCGAAATACATACTGATGATTGTGAACTCGGACACACTCTACAATCGTAAGCATGAGCTGCAACGCTTTGGGATCATTGAAAAGATTTCCAGAATCTTCAGAAGTAGTAGAAAATTTTTCGAAAAAAAAATTAATCTGTAATACAAAATTTCTATTACTAGCAGTTGAATTGAAGAGGTTGCAGTTTCGGATTTACTTACAAAATTGCCAATTTCAATATTAACTCTGTCTACAAACAGCTTTAACGCTATCTGTATAAGCAACGGAATAATTTTTTCTGCAAACGCGCTATCCAACTCAACAAGCTTCTTCAGAATCGGATTCCCTAAAAAGGATAATAATGCGGAAGACAAATTTTGCACGAACTCGCGACAATTGATACACCCGTTTCCAAGCGTTGCTTTCAGTGATGGTACGCTGCCGGCGTTGTACGAAAATAGCTTTATCTCTTCAGTCGAATTGCCCATAAACGGATGGAGCATTGGGAACTTTGCTGTGGAATGTATACAGCGAAATGGGTATATGTGACATGAAAATACTGCCATGGGCTAGCAATATGAAGTTATAATACCAACCCGCGAGAGCATGCAAGGATTTTCCATACAATAAGTTGTAGCACACATGTGAAGCAATGTATGCCACGGAATGATTTTTGCTTGTTAAGAGCACATCGAGCTCGCTTAGCAAAACATCGGTACATCTTTCAATTGCCTCTTTCGAGTTGCTTATCTGTTGGCGAAAGTATCAAAAGTTTTTTGATTACACGTAACGTAACAGGTGTTTTCTTTAGCCACTCCACTCCACCTTGTCGTAGGCAATCATTTCAGTATCCGACTTAAGTAGCATGGTTCCCAGATCGATCGGTCCAATCTCGGCTAAGCATCGGAGCGCTTCTACCGAACGCTATGAGAAATGCGAAATGGATTCATAAGTTTTACATTGTTAGATCCAATGTACATTTCTTCACTTGATCTGGTTACCTTGTCAAAGGGTGCATTTCGAACAACTTCCAGAAGAATATTGATTAGTCGATGCAGTATATTCTCATTACCGTCTACTTCTACGGATCCGCCTTCAATTGACATTTCGTCACATATAGTCTTCAGGTCTATTTTGTTGTTGGATAGCTACCGATCAGAACACATGTACATTAGGAGTGTACTTCAACGAATAGTTTGTAGTACGTTTTTTTAGGTTAACTTACTATGATCCTTAACGCGGCTAGATCTTCGTACCGTAAATTTGGTAACTGCATGATGGAGGTGATTTCACCTCTCATGGAATGTTTCTCACGGTCGATCGTCGCTTTGTGTTGTGTGATCATCATTCGTAATTCTTCAAAACGATCGTCATTTGGGAGATAGTTGAGCTTCCCAATCGCGGTGGCGAATTTGCTGGAATGGTCTAAGATCAGGTGCCGCAACAACGAGAGTGACTTGTGCGATATCGCTGAGGATGGCTCTACATCTTCTATTTCCAACAGTGTCGATACAATGAAATGCAAATGTTCTGCTAGCAGTTCGGATGCATCCTCGGCCGGTAGCACGTGCTCCAAAAACCGCTCAAAGCTGTTGAGGGTGGCCAAACGCAATCCAGGGCAAACCGTAAGAAGATTGCACAGAAAATGAACCGTATCTCGTACGATGTAGGGCTTGAGCGATTTTTCCTTTTGCTGGATAATGTACTCCTTTAAATGATCCAACAGTACGGCGTACTGAAAAAGATGAATCATTTTTTGCTGCAGTTCCTCAGTGTCCCAGAGACGTCGTTTAACGTCCGTGAGAATATGCTCAACTGTTGCAGCATTTTTGAAGCATAAATTACTAAGCAGTTTATACTTTAGGTGCGGTGAATCGCAAATTGATTGTTTAAGATACTCCAAAGTTTTTGTGTAGTTTGTACTGTTAAGCGAGAGTTCATCCACAAAGCACTTTGGGAAACACTGATCCGACAGATTCCCTAGTTCTTCACTATCGCTCAACCGTTTGGTAAGATCTTTGATGATTTCAAACGTATGTGAGTTCAGATCCATTGCGTTTAAGTAGGAAGCAAGTCCCTCTTTCATTTGGTTCGCCATAGCGTTGTACTTCGGAGCCATATCTGTGCACTTGGCTAATTGAGGTAGAAGAAATGATACACATTTCGGTAATATGCTCTGGAAAAATGCAAGAGAAAATGCAAAAATGAAGAGAAAATGTTACATTACTCTTATCATGTCATTAGATGTTTCCGAACCACTAAACCAAGATACATACCTTCACCATTTCTGATTGCTGCAAACCAATTGTATCACAAAATTGTACAAATTGCTTCGGCTGCATCGCAAGTACTACGAAACCAATGCTTTTCTTCTGCAATTGGACGAATTCTTCCACCGAAGCGATGTTTCTTGCTAGCCGGTATGGAAAGTGCTTTAGTCTATAGCCTTTCGCCAGCCACAGCATCAGCACTTTGTCCATGTTTGCCCGAAGAAGCTTCCCAAAATCTACACCAATTGCAGCACTGGCCGAACGAATAGTAGTGGTAATTTTTCCTTTAAATAGTACAATTAAAAAAATCCGTTATCTAGTACGTTTTTTGATGAATGTTTGAAACATTGAACCTTACCGTCATTTACATTCGCCGAGTGAACTAACAACACAATATCATACAAGGCTTTCCTTCGCAAAGCATAACTCACACAAAACACGCCAATCAATAATTGCAGACAAGCACTTACGATGTTGCAATGTTCGTTCAGGTCCGTAGAAACTGTAGCTAATTCATCAAACGAGATTGTTTCGTACAGTTTCGATTGAAATTCATAAAACGTTCCTGGAACCGGTGTACCTTTGGCAAACGCCCACTCCGTTTGCATAATGTACAGAATGTTCCTAGCTGCTTCTAGCTTTATCTGATAGTTAGAGCTGCGCAAAAGGGGCACCAGGCCCAGGTAAATATTCTCGTGCATCGAACTTTCATACAGGAATGGGTACGCTTTCAGGAGATGCTTGATTTGGGCAATTATTTTTGCCTGTAATCCAATAGAGTATATACGTTTTGTGCACTGCTTGACATAAGAATTCAGAATTATCGTTGCGTTGCGTACCATTCCATCGTATGGGCTGATATATGTAGTGAAATCTAGAAACAAAACAAAATTCAGTAAGGTGCAACAGAGCCTTTCGCATTTTCCGAAGCCTACCGGCGTAAAGATCAATTATCATCTCCGAAATTTCGGCATTTGTGTAGTGGTTTTGGCACACTTCAACAAACTTCCTTATAGCCCAATTAGCCACCAGTTCTTGCGATGGTTGCCGTAGTAAAATACGACATATGTCGAAAAAGTAGAACAAATCCAAACTGCTGTGGACGTTTAACTCGAGCCTGTCCAGCAGGTCGTACACTTCGTTAAAGCATGCCCCATCGTATTGCACGTATTCCGCCAGGATATGGAGGAAACATCTTTTGAACGCTTGTTTCTCGGAGAGCTGATTCGGGCGTGGAATCGAAAAATGCGTTGAATTTTCACTGCCATCTGTAACGACCTGTTCCACGGTCCACCGTAGGACCATCGTGTGATCGGTTGTCTTTAACAGCTTCCCCACCAAGGGATGATAGGGTCCGCGGAAAATCGCCAACAACCGTTCGCCGATTGTTGTCACCTCGTGGACATTAAGCGACACATCCCTGTCGATAAGCCGCTCAAAGCCCAGGTTTAGTTGTTGAAACTTGAACAACGTCTTCTTGTCCAGCGGACACTTGGTGTATTGGGCTTCGTCGTACGCTTGATGCAGTACTAAAATATTGACCATCTCCAAATACAGTTCCACGTCGTAGCAAATGCGAACTAGTGCGTTGTAGAGGAAACTATCATCTTCTGGTAACGTGTGTTTGTCGAAGTTTATCACCTCACAGACCCGTTTTAAAAGTTGTTCATTGACGTTAAACTTCAAATTAGTCGTGTTGCTGAATTCGCTCCCATTCTGATGATGCTCTGGTCTAATGAACTGCACTAAGTCGTGTTGCAGAAATTGCTGTTCCAAAACTTGCAGCTGGACGTTTTCTTCTTGGTACAGATCTTTGCAATTATCGCCGTGTTTAACGGTTACGGACTCGTCCGATCCACCTGAAACGTGCCTTGTAACTACGCAGAGAACTAATATCCCTGCCAATACCTTCGAATGAATGCGTTCCTTTGAGTTTACTATATCCTTCGACACCAATGCGCGTGTCTGCGGAAACAGGTAGTTTAAAAGCTTCGTCAGCACCCCATCAACATCGCCCAGATGCTCGATACTGCCCAACGTCTCGAGAATGGCGAGAATCGTGCCAACGTTAACGTTCGTTTTTTCTATAGCATATGTGTAGAACGCTTCTAGTACTGTCGCATTCAAAAAGCTAACACTGGGATATTTGCGATGTCTTATGAGCAGCTGAAGCAGCAGATTGGATTCGACGGACGTTTTGGCACTCGTGGTAGTACATCCGCGCGATGCTGCCGTAAAAATTTTGCACCACAACGCCTCCGAATTGGTTGCTTCGTTCACCGGCCTAGTTGATAACGTTCGAAACGTTGGAGATGCCTCGAACTTCAGCAATACTGCACAGCACCGGTAGAATGCGTTTTGTTGTAAAGGCGTTTGCAACGACGCTTGAAAGTCACACAGCAACTGTAGCATTCTTGGGTAGTCTTCGTTTGTGAGTGCGGAGCTGTACCTGTTTAGTACAATCGATAGTATTTCGAACCTAGCAAAGAGACACATGACAGTGACCGAAGGCACTAGTTAGGTATGTGAGCGTTGGCAATCTTTAGTGAACCTTACCAACGCCAACTGAACTGATTGGGTTTCGGTGAAACCATTTCCATTATGCTTTGTAATTTGTTATACTGCTTGTTCCTCTTGGCGGATGATTCACTGCTCCCAGCGTCCCTCCAGTTGTCTTCGTTCCAGTAAAACTAGGGAATAAAACATAATCATATACCGTTTAAAAATCTAAGCGGTTTGCTAGGCAGAAAACAAGTACGACGAACGTTACCGTGTAACACAGTCTGGCAGCAAAATCTACAAAAACATCATCCTTCGGTCCTTCCTTGCCATTTTCTGACCCACGTAATGCCTCGATCTCACTCGTTACTATTGTATGGTAGCGTTGTAGCGTCTTTCTGCGCGTTGCATCGTCTCCCGGGGATTGATAGTCGTCTTTTGTAAGCCTTTCAGCGTCCGCTAGCGACTTTCCGCCCGGGTATAGTACAATCAGCGAAAGGTGCATCAGCCGGAACAGTGCATGTTTTTGCTCCTTAATTAGTCGTCCCTGGTAGGCATCAATTGCGAATGGTAGAAACGATTCCAAAAACTCGAGTACGCTCGTTTTACAATCAACTGCAATCTAAATCCGTTATTGGAGAGTTAGTCGTGGGCTTTCTAAAAAGTTTCAGGATGACATCATCACTAACTTACGGCCTGTACGATGTGGAAGGCGGTTACTACAAGCTCGTGGGAAACTATTTTCTTCTCGTTATCTTGCATATTTTTCGTCCTCCGCATATGATCGATCAGTACCGGTAGATAACATGCAAGCATCGTTCGCTCCGCGCAATTTTCCAGAAATTTGCTTACGGCTAATGATGCGCATCCCACCGTCGTTTTGATCGGGAGTTGTGATAAGTCCAGCATCGCAAAGCATCGGTCCAAAATGTCTATGGGCAATCGAAAGGCACTCGAAATAACTAGCTTGTAACAGAAAATGTACGGCTCATTTATATTAGTGCTAACGTACCACTCCACTCTTGGTGGGTCACCGCTGTTAGCGGCCACGCGGATGACAGGACATACTTTTGAAGAAGTTGCAGAATACAGGAGCCAAAGTTGTTCCGCATCGACTGATCAGACAGGGCCATAGTGAACGCTCTAATCATCTGGCTGTACGTAAGCTGAGGGATTTCCCGACCCATAGCTAGCTCGAGCAGTTTAGGCAGCGCCAGGATATAGTCATGATTTTTGCTCATCGTCTGCGCGGTGTTGTAGCTACTCTGCTTTACCATGCCCTCATAGATTGCATCGAAGACGGTACTCCATTCCGTTTCGAAGCTTTCTGAGTTTATGTATGTTAGAAAATCATCCTCCCGGTTGGACAAAATGGTCACCAGCTTGTTGAAAGCCTTTTGCCGTACGGTTACCTTTTCCGACTGTAACTCCGACAGCAACGAGCAAAAATCCCGATCCATAATGGAAAATCCGCCCCTGTTGCTGGAGGAAGACGACATGATGATTCGCGCTCCGGTGGTTAGCTATACCTTTGGAGAATATGAAGCAATTCAATTTAATATTACTTTGCAATTTTTGCCAATTTTATCCTTTCTTTAAATATATTTGAGCCAAATTTTTTAGTGATATTCTTTCACGGAGCTATAATATTAAAACACGAAAAATGCACCTAAAATTATTAAAATAAAATCAACTGCACACAGTTTTGTTTGTTTTTTATTTTTATTTTCTTCCGCTTTTTTGTACATAGAACCTTGCATATACGATTGAGGACATTTTGCACCATCGTCCATGGGTGATCGTTTCTACATGTTTTTATCAATGGGTAAAACCAACAGAGTTAAAAATTGAATCTGTTGAATCTGCATTCCTTGTCAAAATGAAACATCTAATGCTTTGAATTTAAAAATTCATAGACGCACTTAGGTTTCAACTGAATCTTTACACATGAGTTTATATTTACGATATGATAAGGAAGATCAAAATAAACCTACCATAATACGATTTCAATAATACAAAGGCGTTTACACATATTTTACAGCATACGTTTGTGTAAAATTCGATCACTTTTCGTAGAGAGGCTCTTTCGATAGGATGCATTATACCGCAGAAAACAAAGGCGTACAACAATGCCTTTTCTCATCTTTCATTAGAAGATCCAACACTGGATTTCGACAAACTAACATCAATTGATTTGCTGTGAGTATCCCAATTCGCGACGTCAATCCATATGGGAGACTGTACTTATGTATAGATACATCCATATATTCGAATTAACTGATTATCAGTTATTTAAACACTCATACGGGTCATAACTAAACATTTTTTGTCGAAATTTCTTACTTGTATGACACAACAAAGCATCGCTCAATATTTTATATCGTTTAGGCTATGCTCATAACAAACGTTCTGTTTTCTCCCTTTGATGCAGTCTTTTTTAAAGTCACAGCTCCGGCTTTAAATGAATTCCATTTGTGTAAAACAGAAGTATTTAATTTCTCCGGTTCATTCGTAATGGCAATGGATTTACTCAAACTTATAAAGAATGTTAATTATGATCATTAGATTTACTTTTAAATATCCGCAATGTACATGATTGTTTTATCATGAGTTGGTAGGATCAGTTTAACAATGACATAAATTAAAAAAAGCACAAATTTTTGATATTGCACAAAAATACATACACGCGGTTCAAAGTAATATTTATATTAATTCTAGAGAAAACAAATAATGCATATGGACGCTATTGGGCGCATTGAAAAGAGGAATATAAATCAATGATTCAAATGATTTAAATAATATTGGCCGTAGATTTTAGTTTCAGTTAGTCCTTAGCTTGGAATGATTGTTTTCTGGCAAACCCTGGCCGCAGATCGCTATTTCCATTGTCGGTTATAAAGTTCAACAGATCCGTCCCAACCACCTGACCTTTGAAGCGATCAAAGTGTACTCGAAGTGTACGGATAATGTTATTATCCTTAATCACATTGATGGAGATAGGTAGCGATCCGACACCGTGCGGGGAAATGCTATCCTTTACTGTTCGATTCACCTCTATCAGGAACGATATCCACCAGTCCTTTTGAGGGGTGCTGCTATTTTGCTTCTTTTCCAAGAGAGTTTTCGGATTTTTTCCACAAAATATTTCCATCTGGAAGATTATCGTTATGATGCAATATAGCAGGAACTTATTGGAAACGATGCACTGCATAACTTTGCTGTTACTACTGATGGTTTTGGCCATCTGCAGTAAATCGACCGACGTCCCGTAACGAAGCTGACGTGTGAGCTCATCAAACAGCGTCAGAAGGAGCCCATCGGCGTCTTCCCGATCCTTCTTTGGTAGACAGGGCACGGCGAAGAAAACCATTCTCCATATCGTCCAACGTCGAGGATCTTTATCAAGTACGGCAAGCGATCGTCGGAGAAGATTTTTTCCTTTACGCACGCCCATAATGGACGTGATTTTATCCTGGGACAGTTGTCCTATCAAAGAAGATGCAAGATCATCGAAAGATGTCGTTGCTTCCAGTGTGTCAGTCGTGGAACTTTTACCCGTACATTCCGGCGACGCTTCTGCTGTGATATCGCTTACTTCGCCAGCTATAGACATTTTTTCACGCTTCCTCTTTTCTCGCAGTTGGTTGGCAAATTGTATGGCAATTGGATTTAGCAGATCTTCCATGTCAAGCACTATTTTGTACAACTGTTCGATCACGATAAGCACGTGACGCGCTTTACGTTGCATCCCAGATACCTCAACAGTGGTAGTGGCATTTCCATTTGCGTGATCACTAGCCATCAAGGCCGTGTCTATCAGTATTCTAGGCGCCGACAACGTTCCAAAATTTCGCCTTCCTAGAGAGTTTTCAGGCAATGTAGAATTTTGTTCATCACTAGCGCACACGGACTTCGAATCGAAACATATCTGTTCCCGAATTTCGTTCAGCAGGGCAGAAATATCGTTGTTAGCAAGCAATGACATCATAAATACTGGTTGATCCTTCGGTTGCGCAAGTGGCTGGTTCTGTAGGATATCCTCCACCGTACGCTTCTTATTTTCATCCTTGTCGGCTGCTAGCCGCGTCTTGTATACGGTGAAGTAGTAATCACTAATATAGGGCGTATCGAAATTGAGCTGCTCCAGCTGTATACCGATCATCCATCGTTTTTCCCAGATGGTCATCATATTTGCATACTCATCCAGCACCTGCGAGCATCCGGCTCTCTGCAAACTATCGTCAATAAGCTGTTGAAGTGACTGTTGCTGCGGTTGGTGCTGTTGGTATTGTTGCTCATTCGAAATGTTGTGCATAGGATTATTTTGAGGGATATTATTGTTTACACGGTTGCTGAACGCATTATGCGTGTTTGCGAGCTGTCTATTGATAGCCAAAAGTGGGTGATTTTGTTGTATTTCCTGCATCAAACGTTGATTAAGTGGATTGGTTTGCAAAGGAGGGGCTGGATTCGGTTGCAACAAGAAAGGAACCGGTGATATTGGATGGCGTGGCAAAAACGGAGGACCCACAGGAACTGGTCCACCAAGTAAACCTTGCAACGGTGAACCGAATGGTTGTGGTGGAAATGCTGAATGCATTGAAAAATTGTTGATTGGGGTCGAAAGCGGTCGAGCTAATAAGTTGTACGGCTGAAAACCCGTCTGTGTCGGATTTGGGAAGCCCATCAATGGTAGGGATGGGGCTGGCACTAACCCTGGGGAAAACATGAGGTTTCTAGCCGTCATCAGAGGTGGTGGGGGCTTCATTAGAATGGGTGCAATCCGTAAAGGCTGTCCCGCCAGAGAAGAAACCATCAAAAGGGGTGGAGTCGGCGGTGGTATTAAAATGGGTAATGTTGGAGGCTGCTGCTGATGCGCGATGTGCTGTTGTACATGTGGAAGGTTTATCTCATTGCTTTGCCGCTGTGTTTGAATGAGGTTTTTCTCGATGTCTTGCAGAGAAAGCATGCTCACCGGGGGCCTGAATCCAGGGAGGGAGCTTAATTTCTTTTGCTCTATTGGTTGCTCGACGGCTACGGATCCGAATGTGGTGGGCTGTAACGGTTGGGACACATTCGGACTAACAACTGTTGAATATAGACGCTGTGGTTCGGATCTAATCTCCATAGGGTCACTCCAAATACTAGAACCGAGTCGTAATTTGTTCGCCAAGTCATCACCATTCTTTTGTGTTTCGGTACAGCTATATCCACTTTTATTGCTGCTGTCATAGAGGCTCGGCTTATTTGGTTTCCGTCCCGGCTCGTATTTCTCAAACGATTGATCGGTGCTGTCATCTTCGTCTTCTTGCGATAGGGAATCAGTGCGATCATTCTTACTACGTTCAAGGCGGACTAATTTTTCGTGAATGTCCTCCCAGTCGTCTTGATCCGCGGCTCCAAACGTTTCATCGTTTAATGCATTGTATGCATCCTCGCCCCAATCGAGGTATTTAACGTTCCGCTGGGAAGCCGAACGCATTCCGACAGTGAGACTCGCCTTTGTGACGGATCGGGCGCTTGCGGTATCATCGCCATTTTCTTCCGGACAGTTTTTTTTTAACCCGAAGAACGTATCCATTTTTCAATCAGTTGTCTCTCACTCGCCATGGACTGCTTTATCGATTTAAAACTATACTTTTTGCATTATCACAAACGAGTGCCAAAAGCGATTCATAATTGCGATCGCTAAAGTGGTCATTAAACTATCTGTAGCCGATGGCAATGGGGTTTTCTGCACCAATACACTAGGCAACGTTTTGGAAAATGTATCCGGGTCCACACGCGAGTCAGAAACAGACGTTCTTTTACGTAAATGTATCATTTACGTGAGCAAAACTTATGGCTGACGAAATACCCCGTCTTAGCAGCCATCGAACCAACATTTAAATGACAAGCATCCAAATGTTGTCAAAAATATAGCTCTCTTTCTTCTCATCCGACAAGAATTGAACTACGCATTGTAGAAGCGTTTGTTGTTGCTTTACCGGCATTTTTTTAGCAAGACGGCATTTTAATTAATCAAAACAAAACAATGGTGCTGTGTGCTGCGCACTACACTAATCAACACTATTTTCAACGGCCGATACGGCTTACAAATGTTGAACTAGATTCTAATATATTTGAAACATTCGATATGCAGTTTCAACAAATTCAGCCAATATTATGTTAAGATAGTAAACCATACTCGTCTACTTAATGAAGGATATTAACTTACAGTGAATTCTCTCACAGAAGATCGCTGGAAGGATACTGAAACTAATGCCTTCAAGAACCGCTTTTAACCATCAATTCCTACTCGATCAACAATTTCTTCGCGGATGCTAATGTAGAATAAACATAACAATAGCACTAGCTAACTCATTTGCTTCCGCAAAACATGAACTTAGCACATCTTCACACCTTTTAAGATTTTTTTTCTTAAAACAATTTTCTACAGACTCCCAAGCACACAATTGTATCTGTTTGACACAACACGCCGTTGACAACACAATCTGAACGTCAACCGACTTTCAAACTGAGAGCCGTTTATTGTTAGTTTTTTTATCCGAGCGATTGGCACAAGTCTCATAAAATTCAGTTCCTCTCCATGTAAATATATCATAGGTATATGATTAAAACCTCCTTCCTCGTATAGAACGGGGCTTAGGGATAATTTCTTTCAACCACTAAACAAGTTATCGTTGCGAACGCTTCTCTAGATCACATTTCACTTTGAATTTCGCTTTTTCTCTCCATTGTTGCATATTTGAATGTTTTATCGGAAATGAATTGTAAAACATAACATTAAAAAATATTATCAGAGTTTAATGCTTCAAACGCGTGATGACAGATAATATGATCCTAATATACTGATCACATTGAAATAAAAGCATGTTGGTCTTTTGAACCATTTAGCGTTATACGCTAAGCGGGGTCCAATGTGGAATGTTCTATTACTCAATGCTAAATGGACTACATATCAACCAAAAAAAGTGCATCATCTACAACCGGAGATAGGCTACAATAAAGAAAATGATGAAGAAAGATGATGAAAAGCCATGATCGCGATGAGAGTACTGCACGTTACCTTGCAAATAACTGTCGGTAGATTTTCACGGGTACCACACACAACGTAACCGAATCGCCACTGGCGTAAATGATTGCCTCTATGTCTTCATCGCTCATTCCGACTACTACCTCCTCATTCACTTCTACGATTTGTAGCTTTCGTTCCAGACCCTGCTGCTCGGCGGACGTATTCGGCCGAATAACCGTGATTTCGCCATTTACAAACCGAAATCCGTATCCTTTCTCTACATCCCGAGTAATCGTCACGTACCGTTCACCTGATCTACCATGCAACGGGTGCTCACATCAGGAAGGTAAAACTACGATTATCATACGCAATTACTCACTTGTCCTTCGTCTGTAGCTTCACGCAATTGCGAGAGTTGTGTTCGATCATTTTCCGCATCCTTTCCATCTCAATACCGGGCAGGGGCTCATCTTCATGGCACAATATTTCATCCCCATATCTTACACCCGCCAAATAGGCTGGACTCCTTCGCGCAACGGCACACACGATCATCTTTCCTTCCAGTACGCGTCGGATGGTGATTCCAATTTTTCCTCCATCGCCTTTCCGTATCAGCAGCTGGAATATAAACGTTGTCGTAGTTAGATCGGACTGGGCAAAGCAATTCCTATTGAAACTGCCACATTTTTTATACCTCCCGAATACCCTTGGCGGCCGGAAATCGTGCAACCCTGATCGGACATCGCTCAGCGATAATGGTACCACCGGAAGTGGCATGATCACGGCAAGCCGGCTCGTTCGTCGACGCAAACAAATCTTGCGCTTCCCAGCTGACCGACATCGATTGGACTTGTTTCAAAGGAAACCGTTGGTACACTGGTTTGACCGGTCTGCCAGCATTACGAGCTTGATAACACAAAAAAAATTTCTCTCTTTTATTTGATAAGCACACATCAAGAGCGAATTTTCGATGTTTTTTTTTGAGAGATGTATGTACATTTGAATTCGGTCTTAATCTGTCTTCAATTCTTGTTTTATTTTTCCCAGGCATTTCACGCTTCTCCTACAATTCAACTCGTAGCTTATGAATCGCTCCTACAGGAATGTGGGTCATCTTTAGAATGAAATTTATATCTACGGTTAGACCAAAACTCTCAGATAATTAAATCTTTCACACAATATATTAACTCCGGTGTTTCTTTCAGGAAAAAATATAACCCCGTTCCACGGTCCTAATCATCGTAATCATGGTGTAAAATTTGTCAAATTTTGTGTGATGTACACGCGAACACGAACGCCAGCATTTCCAGCAACTTCCATATGGAACCTTTTTCTTTCTCACTTCAGCAGGATGCACGCTTTGACACCGCAATGGAGGTAATTTTTTGGAGCAAAATCTAAAACATACGCAAGTGAAACAGTACAATAAGCGGAAGTCAAAGGCATCATAAGTCCACATGGTCGCTTACCTCATTTTCACCGGCGATCTTTCGTTGATGCTTTCGTCGATTGAGGGCCCCACTGGTCACGCGAGAATTATTCAAAGAGCTCTGCGAAGTAAAAGGATGTAGTAAGACATATCCCCTTTTTGTTAAATTCGGTCATCGCCTACTCACGTTGCTTTTCGCTGGCTTGCTCGGCTGGGTCCGTAGCGTTGGCTTCGTGGAAAGGATACGTTGGAGCAGAATATGGTTATTGCGTTCAATTTCCCGCACACGGTCGCGGCTGAATGACATGTTGTGTTGCTGCTGCGATGTTGCCGGGAGTTTCTTTCCGTGCGGTCGCCGTTGACTATGGTTCGGTCCGCGTCCGGGCAACTCAAATCTTTCCAGCTCGTCGGAGATGAAATCGATGTGCAGCAGATGGCTGTCGGATTCAAAGTCCTTCGGTCGACCTGCGGTTACCTTAATCTGTTTCCGGTGTTGGTCGTGCTCTCGAGGAGTGGTAGCCTCGTACCTGCGCGTGCCCTCATCCGATTCCGGTTCGTCTTCTTCTTGTTCCGTGTAGAATTCCGACTCTGAATAGTGCTGCTCATCGGTGTACTCATCATCTTCCTCACCGTCCGCTTCCGGGTGCAGTTCGGGTCCATTATACGGAGTAGCGGTGCGACGTGGTGATACTTTGAAACCATCACCGAAAGGTTCCAGGGAGTTTCTTCCGGCAGACTGTGCAAATTCTTCCCATTTCTTCATTCCACCAACCATCGTCTCCGGGGTGTTTCGGCCGATGTAGTAGTTGGAGCTCATTCTTTATGCGTTAATGAAAATGACTAAAAATATATCGCGAAAAAGACCTGCACTTCAGACACACGTACTTGGAAAAAAGCAGTCTACTTTCTAGCAATCGAAGCGGTTACTTACACGTCCTCATGGTAGATGAAGAAAAAAAACCATGCTTCGTAGTAATGTTTTCCCCGTTTACGTTACCATGGCAATAGTGAGGCAGGCGTCAAGTTCAACCTGCACCAACACGAAGGAAGCGCATTTCGTTTCGCATGATTTGGCATGAGTCACTTTCGATTTTATGTCGTTCTTCTCCTCACAGCTGGCATGGGTCCGATGGCCTGTGTTACCACTAACTAAAAGAAAATGAAAAGGCACTATTATTTTTCTAACAATTCGCAAAAACCAATTAGAGGTGAAATTGTAGCTTTTCAATATGTAACATTGCAAAATTTTTCATTTCTATATATTTTTATTAGTTTAGTTTATCTGAAGGATTCTGTCACAAGTTATTTTGCTTAAAACCCTCACTTGTATCTATGTTCTTATTTTTACCAATAACATGCTGATTCTTTTTTTTTACTTTAGTAACAAATCCAAACCCGTACATCAAATACGCGCACAAAATGCAACGATCGGTGGCACTATTAAATACCGACTATTCTCCCTGATCGAGCGATCATCCCACCAACGATCACCCTCAGATGAAACGAGGAAGTAGTGAAATGAGATGAGCAAGTACACCAGTGAACCACATCACAGGCAACCATCCCATAAAGAGCAGACATGCACGGCGTCATAAAAGATCTCATGAGGAGATCGCGCCAGCGAACAAGCGCCGGGCAAAGCCAACTCTGACCGAGCGCACGATCGGGACGGTGATCGTGAACCCCGGACAGAACGCGATCGTTGACTGGCCGTGGATCTAGTACCAGCTTCGGATCAAGTAAGCGGGTCGCATGCCACGCAGAGGTACCCGTTTGTCCGACCGGCTCAAAGCGAAACACCCGGAACGGAGAGTGGTGCGCATGAACGAGACACAAAGCGCGCGTATGCAGCGCAACTGGCGCGAAGAACCACATGCGGGCGGTGGTGCGTAACGCGCATGCGCCAATGACGTTAATTAAACGGTGCTCGAATGCGGGATTCCCTTTCAACCGCTTGGCCTCGCGTGTAAGCGTACGCCGTGGCGTCGGAGTTGTGCGTTCAATTTCACGGTTCAATGAGCACGCGAGATGAACGTGAACAGCGACCCATGACGTGAGAAGGGTTCCTTGGAGAAGAGGACCATCTTCTTTCGGGTGGGATCGGCAACGCAGCATCTTTTCTTCTCAACTGGTAGGTTTCCCCTCCACCATACGGGGTGGGGTTTTCATTTCGTTTATTTCTCACACTCTTTCTATTTCTATCTTACTCTAGTGACCTCACAACTCCACCACCATTGTTATGTTGCTGCGTTAAATCTATGCTGCTGCTGCTGCTGCAGTTGAGCGCCGTGTGCTAGCTGTTGTTTTCTGCTTGTTGCTTGCTGCTTTGTCTGCTATCCCGTTGCTTGATCGCGCGTGCTGCTCACGCGATCGGAAAATACGCCTAAGGAAACATAAACACCTCGCCATCGTACTCGGCGAGGCATTTCGTGGAATAGAACGTTTTGTCGCACGTGTCCTTGTATTGAGCCTCTGAAATGATTAAATTAGGGTAAGTGCATAGTTTCGGCAACCCAACTCTTTTACCCAGTGGGTCGGCTCCCCGTACTTACGAACATCGCGGCAGGCTTGAATCGCCTCTTTAGCTTTCTCCTTTATGTCCGGTGGCATCATAACGTCCATCTGGGTGAGCATCTTTGGAACGTTGATCTCGCCTTTTTTATTCAACTATGGGTGGAAACAGCATGCAATGGGAGGGATCGTTTAAATGTTTTTATTGATCACACTATCTTCTCTCGGTTCACTTACCGTCCCGATCATCTTCGCGATACACGCCGTGTAGCATTTGAGCTCGCGATCCTCCTCGAAAATGCCCTTCCGCAAATTGTCCAACATTTCTGGGAATGATGGAGCGAAGTGGAAAGAAGGAACCATAATCGTAAATTTATCGTTTTATTTGCAGTAACGTCCTTCCAGGCTTACCGGTTGTAACCTTGAACTTGGGCGCGCACCCCGACCGCATCATATCCATCGAGTTGATCATCTGTGCGCGAGTCATCTAACCAACAGGAAAAAGGGAAAAAATGACCTCAAGCGATCGCATGGAACATACTCAACGCATCGCACTTACCGCACCCTGGACGAAGGGAATTGCCGAGAATAAAACCACGGCCCACAGCAGGCCAGCTACCCACCAGCACCGCGATTTCACGTCCATTGCCACGCCGGAATAGTCAATCCCGTGTAGATCATCGCAACCGAACCGAAGCAGAAATGAAACGCGTCCCTTTATCTGGTTTCGCAGCGATCGACACTTGCCTTAATGGTTCGCTCGAACCGTACGTCGGTTCTACTTATGCCCCGTGAAGGAAAATTAACCCGCAATTAAAAGCATTTGACGAGTCCGCGCGAGCAACAATTAGCACGTCAACTCTTGCCAATTAAGGGGGCGTAAAGCAAAGAGCGGTGACAATCATTTCCTTTCGTTCTTCACCCATTCATCGGGCTGAATCACACCGTCAGCTAAAACGCTATGCTTTTCGAGAGTGAGAAATAAGTGTAAAAGGTTTGATGATTTATTCGCGATGATGTTAAACTGTACGTAAGCGGCTAATTGGAATTGAAAATAGTATTGTTTGTAAAACATCTCTTTTCACTCTCGTCTATTTTCAGGGCGACATATCATCAACATTGCACCAATTTCTTCACTGAAAAAGAGCCATTTTCATCGGGACGAGAATCTCGTTTGCCACGACCATCAGCCGCCTTATTGCGACGCATGCGACACCCAATCCACCGTGTCGCCAATCCCAAACAGTACGCGATGCAGTTCAGGAAGCAAACACCAGGAACGAAATTCACGTGGCCACAACGGCGTCGATTTTCCGATGATTTTCCCCTCTCTACGTGGAGGAAAGAAAACCCCCACCCAACGCGCCAGCACCGTTTCTTCCGTTCATCCTGCACGCCTGGTCCGCTGACGCGTCGCTTTCTTCCACGCAACACAACAAAAAGAAAACTTTTTGCGCAAGTCCACGCTTGCCCGTCGTCTTTCGCCACCGCTGGCGAAACGCGGCGGCATCGAACATTGTTGGCCGGCGTTCGTTCGTGTTGCACGAGTTCTGCGGGTTTGCGTCGAACGGGGCACATTTTTGAACCAATACAACCGGTCCTGCCAGGACAGCAGGGCCCTAGCAGGTCAGCCCACCAACGCGGTACGATGTTGCCGGTGGTTTTCGATGGAAAAACCTTCCAAGTGGTACGACGGCAATGACGACGTAAACGGTGTGTGGCGCGCTGTACGCTGCTGGCTGATGGGAGTGTTTTCGTACGAACGAAATTTGTTCGATTGAAAATTTCTTACGAAAAATTTCAACATTCACACCAAGAGCGCATGGGAATTGTAAACAGTGGTCGCGTGTGCGCGCTTGCGAGAACGAGATGGTACACGTAAGTGGGATAGCGAGTTCGTTCGTCGCGTTGAAGCACGACCGGTTTGGGAATTGTAAACAGTGGTGGCGTGTGCGCGCGTGCGAGAACGAGATGGTACACGTAAGTGGGATAGCGAGTTCGTTCGCCGCGTTGAAGCACGACCGGTTCGAGAAGGTAACAATACCAGCTGCGTTGAACGGTCAAAATCCCCTAGCGGCGTAACGCGCGTGCGATGGTAGAATATTTTATTTAGCGCGCATGTTGAAATAAAGAATTCGACACATTTCATGCTTGTAAAATGTCTACGACGTTGTAAATTGGTTCTAATTAATTTATGCATCATGTTTTGTACACCAATAAAGAAGTTTTTTGCCGAAATGAACAAATTAATTGATTATTTGTAAATTTTTTAATCTTATCGATTCGGATTTTGTTCCGAACGAACGCGCAACACTGCCGGTTACCACCCGAAGCGCAACTCGTCGGTTACCACCCGAAGTGCGTGTGTATGCGAAAGCGGCGTTCGGGTAACCATGGCAACCGCGTGCCGGCTTGTGTATAGGGTGCCGACTGGTATCGTATGGTGTTACCTCCTGCACGCATGCTCTCTTAGTAAAATAGAGGGAAGCAAAAACTCTCCGGCGGGTCTGCAAAATCGCGTCCGTCGAGGGCGTTCGACACAGCTCCGGGCATCATCGTTGTTGTTGGCTTTCCAGCTCTTCTCTACCTCACCGGGGGTGTCCACGAACGCGTGCGGATGCTTCTTCTACACACCCTTTGCCCACGTGCTGCCGTGGCCAGCACGCGTTCCGTGCCGCCAAAGGGTTAGCCGCGTGCTGTCACTGTGTCTTCTACGCGGACGGCACGGTGCACAATTTCTACCGAGAGCGCATGCTAAAAGGAGGTACCCTGAGATCAGCTGTTCGCCACGCGCAAACTGGTGCCGTCGGCTTCGTGCGCCACGAAGGCGTCACCACACTTCGTGTCGGTTTCGTTGTGTGTGTTACTCGAACGGGAAGTTGTTTATCGGAGGGGAAAAATACCAGGCGCGCAGCGTGCATCAAAAACCCCTAGCGGTGCGGACGTGGTTTTCATAAAATATTAAAATTTATTTCTCAATTAAAAAATAATTCTTTCTGGTGCGGGTTTCTTTCAGAAATAATTCAATTCGTTATAATACCTTTTATTTTATTATACATCCATAGTCTTTCGGATACTTTCATAAACCCAGCCATCGCTTACGCGTGGGCTGCATCGGGAGAAAAATAAAGATAACTCAAAACACGCACCGAATAATACTTTTTTCACATTTGCAGTTTTTAATCAACCTTTCATTCAGTTTCATTTCCACCTCCTCCTAAGCATATATATTAATCATTATGTATGTATGTTCAACATTTGCGTTCCGGTGTGTTTTTTTTTCGCTTCTAATTTCCGCTACGTAATTTATTTCCAAGCTTTTTTCCCCGTACCTAAAATGTTGAATTCCCTTCCCTACGTACGCGCTTGTTTCGAGTAATGTGTGGCGACCGACAGGGTTTGTGAGTGAATATTTCTTTGCGTGTGGATTTACACTTGAAAATTGTAGAATTTCGCTCCTTGAGGCTGCCACAACGCCTCTCTCGCTCGTCTATCTATCTTCGCGTTTTTTTTGTTGTTGCTGGAAAGAATGTAATCCCTCGTTCAAACAAGCCGTTGATGATACATGTGTAATATATGAAGAATATATATGCTCCTTATCAAATAATCCGCGATTGTGTCTTTTCTTCGAAAAAAAAAACCATTCCATCGCGCCCCCAGAGGATTGATTTACTTTTTTTTTTGAATTCCCACTCGAGATTCGACCGAGAAGGAGGGACCTAGCTTTAAGGAGGTTTTGTACAAATAGGTGGGGAAATCTTTAATGAAAACGCAACCCAAACGGACTAGCCAAGAATGCTAGCCTTAATCCATGATAGCCTATACACGACGTTCGCAACCTGCAAGCAACACTGAAGGTGCACGCTATTAATTTTATCAATTAACGAAGAGCAACATCAGTTAAGTATCGCCTTTTGCAATCATGTCCTTTCACATTTCGTTTTAGGACGCCCTTATTTCTTGCTCTCATTTGTTCGGATTGATACGAAGCAAGAGCGCACTCCATTATTACACACTCAAACCAGATGATCGCGAGTGACAGTTTGCAAATGAGTAGGCTATGGCGGATGCGCGTTGGATGGATTTGCATGCCGACGAGATGCACGCGCGGGTTTTCATAAACGAGTGTGTACACAAATAGTAACGAGATCATCAAAATCATAACGTAACAACGGCCTCTGCAATAATTCGTTATTCTGTATCACCTACTTTAAGACCGTACCCTTCCCTACTAACCATTTATTTCGGTACGTGTGTGTGTGCTGTTAAGCTACTGCGCGCGTGCCTAAACAAGAGAGCTTTATTTTCCGCGCAAATGAACACGTGCGCATTGTTGTCGGGTCCGTGCAACTCCTTAAAAGCAGCACGCTGCATCGCGCACATTCATCCGATTTCGATTGCACACGGCTCCCGAATCGGCAAGCTTCATTCGTCCTTCATATCTCACACATATATGCTGGGCTTATGTGTCCTTTTGTTCTTCCTGCTACTACTGTTTTCCCACTATAGCGCTATATCTAATCTTACATATTCGTTTGTACTCTAGAGTTTTAGTTTATGTGTGTGTGTTCTACTAATTCTACGACGAGCACGCCTTTTCTACTATTAATCTGCCTTCTCAGGCCAGCCGTGCGATCATCTATACTCGCGAACGATCGCCACTGGCCGAATGAGGACAGAATTCGGGAGGCAAGAACTACATTTAAGTTGCATCGTCCTTAGCTTACTTGTACAATAGTTTCTCTTCACGTTCGCTTGGGCGTGTTTTATTTTACTGACTACCTCTTGCAAGTGCAGGTGTGCGTGGGTGTGTCTCGCTTGCATAATCCAGATGTTAAAACGTTTCTCTTTCTTCAACTTCCCCTTGCTTTCGCACACACACACACACACACACACACACATCAAACACACCTGAATTCGCCACACAGGCTTTTGGTTCAGGTCAGGATATTTTGTGACTATATATCTACTACTACTTGTATTCTGCGCCCGTAAGCGAAGAACGTATGTGATGTTTCGTGCGTGATGGCTTGTGTTTGACTATTTCGCGGCATCCACCGGAAGTCCACAGATGTCTAAGGACCGGGGAAAAAAAAACAAATCAATACCCATCCCCCATCCGCCGCTCGGTTTACCAGCGCAGCGGAGATGGTGATTATGTAACAATCAATAGCACAACGACGGACAAGAGTCCTTTTTTTGCGACGTGAATGACTAATTCTGGGTACGGTTCATACGCATAAATCTATCATCGGTTGTTGTGTTGCTCCTCCAGCTAAACGCTATTCTCGACGAGAAATTAAGTTCTCACGACCAGAATCCAAAAGGGAAACAACGAAAGCGAATTGTGCTACTATTGCTCTGCACCCAGCAGTGATCCTGTGAACTGTTATGCCGCCTGTGGAACACTAATCAACGTTTAAAAAGTACTGCAAGACTTACACAATACATAAAAGATAAAACTTGTGATTTCTTTTTAACGATACCGCGCGCACAAACAAATGAAAAAGGAACACGGAAACGAATTAAAATAATACATCCTACGTAACGGAACCCATCGACAGTGTTGAGGCGAAAGAAAAAAAACTTTCTTACCTTACCTATCCTAACGCGTTTGGGCGGCATGCAACAACTAAAACCAGCGGCGTTATATGGTCCAAAACAGATCTCGTACTCTAACAGGGATGCTAAAATTGTGCCAATGCTTCAAAATTTGCAACATCCGCAACGTGGGGTGGGCGCTACACATTTAGATTACAAAAGTACCCTCCAGATGTAGAGTAATAAAAAACAAACGCACTAAGCAGAATGTCCTCTGCCTACGGTCCAACCTGCACAGCGTAGGTAGGGAGGGTTCTTGGGAGCAAAATGTTTTTACAACTGGAAAATTTAACTTATGTACCACAGCCATATAATTTTGTGTTGTGTGCTCTCCTTTCTCACTGCGTTCTCCTCGCTAGCATAGTATCCTGCCTCAACCTTGCCCTAGGGCTTAAGTGGCGCGCATGTCCTTGATCGGCGATCGGTCGCTCTGTTTTTTTTAAAGAAAAACTACCAACCCCCGAGTGCGCATGCATCCATGCAAACGGAATCGCTCTTACACGTCGTTACTAACAATATGGCCGTCGCGTTTCGCCGCTTTGACGAAGATGTGAAGTTTCTTCCTTAAGTTTATCTGCTCTCACTTGCCCGCTTAAAAACCATTCTCACTTTATCTCTCTTCGCCTCTCTATCTATCTTTCTTTACAGCCTCCAGATGGCATTTATCGGCTCCTGATCGCGATGGTGCATTTCGGATCGCACAGACGGTCGCTCGATGTAACATAACTCTGCAACAACCGTGATCGAGTGACACAAGTTGTGGGTTGGGTTGCCATCGAAATACGTCCGTTTTTGAGCACCGCACCGGCTTGGAAGTGCCGGTCCGCACGCTTAACACAGCAGTAGGTCTACTCACGACTCGAGAGACTTATTGTTATCACCATTGCGCCTTCAACTAAGTCTACAAAAAAAACGTAAGGATACGGAAACTACACTCTACACATTTACATTTACAAACGATTATACACAGTGTGCACACAAAAACCGGTACGCCTACGGTAGTAGTACATTTACATATATGTTGTATTTTTTTTTTACATTATCTATCGTCACAGAGAGCGCTCCATTCTCCCCCTTCCAACATAAGTTCCACAACATTCAACCACCGCACCCCAACGGTGCTCACGATCATGCGCTCTTCAATGGAGTTCCCCAAAATGGTACCAACGTGTGCACAAACTCTCGGACGCTCTGTGTGCATTTTCGCGATGCACTAGCGAGGTGGCTCTTATCGATAAGCAAGTAAATGATGTTACGTGTGAGAGAGAAAAATACAAAACGCTGTGCAGTAAGTGGTGTGTGGGTGGGGCTCTTTTATGGGGAGGGAAAGCGAAAGGAGGTGCGCGTGCGCTTTCAAAGATGCGTTGACTCACCTGGAAAAATAGGAACGTAAAGGAGTGGTTTTTTTATATCAATAACGTAACGGGTAAAGTTAATGTTTGTGAACGGTGCATCGCCGTACATGAGTGCACGTGTCAAAAGAAAAACAAAACAAAAGAAAAGATTTATAAAAAAGAATATCAAAACGAAGAATTGTGAAAAACGAAAAACTAGTACGTAGAATAATGAAAAGAAAACGTATAAAACAACATAAACAGAAATATAACACTTCACAGCAAAATCCAACAACAAGCCACTCAAACGAACAGATAACGAAAAGATTACGCAAATACAACAAATCCGTTAGGGTGATAATGAAAAAAAAAAAACAAGTTAAAAATACGCGAAGCGAAGCGAAGGAGTGGTTCGGGATATACGGGATACAAACAGCTTTCCTTCTATTACCTTAACCGCCGTAGAAAGCATCTATCAAAAAGAGCTTTATTTCTACAATGAGTTTGAGTTTATCATTCCTATTGTTAGTAGTTAGTGTCTACCTTGTTCCCAGTATTAGTTGGCGCAAACTGCTGCTACGTATTACGGATGCGGTTGTTGGAACGAACGTAGGTTACGGTACTGTTTGAACGGAGTCGCCCGCCGTAAAGACGCAATTTTCTTCATGACCCGCCCTTCGACGATAGTCGTAATTGAATTCGATTGACCGTTGCACGATCCGCGTTGTAATTTCATTTCTCCGGATCAACAGTTCCCTTTCCGGTGGACGGCTTTAACAACTCCTACAGTCTCTGGAGAAACGCGTAACACCAGTTTTGTACACAGTCATGCTTGATTTGGTGCCGGTTTTTAGAAACCAAACAAGGGCCTACAATTTGAGTATTTTGCTGGCGCCCTGCTTGAGTTTTTGTCGTGGGTTGCACCGGATGCTGCAAAAGTCCTACACCTCTACCATGTTCGCTTGGGTCGTAGTAGATGGGCGGTTGCTCCGGCTCATAGTTTCCACGGCCACACCAGTGGCGCTAGGTGCTGGAGGCGATTGGGTCGTCGCACCGGACGAGCTTGTAGAAGACGTCCCAGATACGGTGCTGCAACCGTTGTTCTCAACACCTGAGGGTGATCCGGATGCGGAACTACAACTGGCATCGAACGAATTGCCGGAGCATCGGTTCGGCGGTGGATGCTGCCCTGGCAACGGTTGCTCCTCCCGGTGTTCGCTTACTTCCGAGCCTCCGGACGGGGTCGACGAGAGCAGATTGACTATTTCCGGCTCCGAGAGCAGTCGGTAGCGCACGAGGCTTTCCGGTGATTCTGATAGAAAAGTGACGCATCGGCCAGATCACATGCAGCGCGGATGATTCGAATTTGTGTTACGGATGAAGAATGATACCCGATCGCACGAAGGATCAGTTGAAGCCGTTAGTATTAGCGATGTAGTGTTAGTGGCATTCATAAAGTGGTTAGTGGCGTGATGATGACGATGGCACGAACAAACCATGCGATAGTAGTTGGGGAACCATCCACACAAACCCCCAAAATCCAGAGTAAACAATCGAGCGATATAGACAGCATGGAAGTAACAAGAATAGATAATACAAACGTTAGTTCACAATCAGCAGTTATACATACAGAGAGGACATGGGACGTGAGCAACTTTTGACATTCAACAGTACAACAGTGTGTGTTGGGAACAGCGAGGCCAGAGGATGATTGAATGAATTGGAAAGAAGGGGATGTGTATTTTTGTGTGTGAGAGGAAAGGATATGCATGTTCATGTAAGATTAGAATGTTACTTTAAAAACGATTGCCACGACGAGTAACAAACATGGAATGAGAGATAAGTGTGGAAAATCGGAAAATATCAGCATCATCAATCGTTCGCTTTTACCCTCTCCAATAGCGAAGAATATTTTTGTTTGATGAAAAATCGTAGCAGTGTTGTTACACTTATACAGTTCCATCTCTACAGTAAATTAAAATTAAATTTAGTGCGATTTCATATACCTGTAATAGTCTTCGCCAGTGTGTGCGCTTAGAAAGTACGTTACAATCAACGTGCATAATGGTAGTCTGTCTTATCTCGAAAATGCACAAGAACAGTGCATTGCGTAGTGCAGTGTAACAATAGTTATATGTCTAGTTCAGATTTCCTTTGATAATGCAATATTGTTCTGTCCAATCTATAAACCGTACCAAATTTAATTTATAAAAAAAAAGTTATGCGAACGTTACTGTACATATGTACGGTCACAGCCATAGTTGGCATGAATTCGAATTGCGAAAAGATGCAGCTAACGGAAATGATACTGCTTTAATTACTGTGCTGCGGCCGCTTTTTGTGAATTCCATTTCTTTGCTACCTAACTATCAACTACTTTCTAGCGTGCAGCGTCATATGCGTTAACCACTAATAATAACGAAAGGGGATTATTAATGCTTATGCGAACGTAAAACAAATGCATAAACGCATAATATTGCTTACAAACGATGAAATGCCATCACCTCTATACCCGATAGATATATGATAGGATTTGTTTGAAACTAAAGAATAAAAAGTAGAATTCATATTGAGTAACGCATCGAGAGACTTGCAATTCGCAGAAACACATCCTTCGATTCAACCGAAAGGGAAACTGACTGTTGTGGAAAGCCCGACGAGGTCGTACGCTAACTAACATAAGCTTAATACGATCCCTGGTTTGTAATGGAGGCTTCAGCCTCCATTCTTAATTCTTAATCTTAAGCACACGTCACTAGCCCATAAATTGAACAACTATATCGGCATTTGGATGGATTCAGCACATTGCGAGACTCTTCTTCAAAACTCCTTGAACTTTTCCCCCAATTGAGTGATCAATTGATCGTGCTGCACTGCAGAATGTGCATGATTCTGGACGCGCTCAGTTGGTGTCTCATTTCCGCTATCCGGAACGACGGAGCGCTGTGACAGGGTGCTATCTAACTCATCTCCAAGCGTCCGCTGCAGCTGCTGCTCGTTCAAGGAAGATATCTTCGCCACCAGCTGCTGCTCATCGAAGGTCGCCTGGGATTCCTGTTCATTGTGGGATGGCGAGCTCGTTGTCAAAGCGCTGTCATATGTGTTCTCGGCTGTTCCACCGACGACACACGACTGCGGCAGCAGCATTTCCTCTGACGAAGTAATTTCTCCGATAGACTGCTGATCACGGCACACCGATTGCGATGATGCCGAGCTGACGCTCGACGTTTGAAAGTCGTACGAAGCCGAGGATGACTTGACAGACTGCAACTTCGACCGAATGCTGCCCGCAGTGCTGGACAGGGATCGGCGAAGAAAGGAACTGCACACTTGCATCATCGATTGCCGTCGTTGATCGTCCTGCAGGCCACTAGCCTGCAAGCCAGTTGCCATCGAGGTGGAAGCCATCAACTCCGGCCTGCCCGGGGTGAAGTTGGGAAAAATCTGCTTGATCTTCCTACACAGCTTTAGGTTGGTGAAGAAGGAAGTTGACCTCGACGAAGTGTTACCTGCCGGAGGGAGTGGTGTTGGTGGTAGGGTATGGGTAAGTTACACGTAAACTACACACGTGGATTTTCTGCACCATTGCTGTTCGATGAAGGGATGGCAATGCTGTAGATTTTTGAACACATACGCATCTGTCTTCTGGTGTAATAATGGAAAGGATAAATGGATCTTATGACGGCAGAACAACATGATATAGGACAGTGTGTTAAGGGAGGTTCACATGATCTACCATGACCAGTTTTTACATGCGCCCTCTTTCCCATTAGCAGGAGTATGATAGCTTTTGTGTGAAAATGATTCCTTCCCCGTTGCTGAGTATTGCCATAACCGGAGGAGTATATTGCTTCTCTATCCCGTGTATCACAGGCTAAGGATTATACCACGACGAAAAATGAAATTGAACGTTTGCACTATATTGCATGCTTAATCACAACAGTGCATCATCGAGGAGCAACAAATCAAAGGATTTAAATTTAATTGTATTACTTAAGCGAAACAGAGCCAACATGAAAGGCATGAATTTAAAGAAGCGAATAGTGCACAGCGTTATTGGACGAAAAGTGCTGTCGTTACTTATCCGTACCTCAAGCAACATTGTTTAATAATACCTTTTATAGCTTTACTCACTCCACCTTTGAAGAATGGTTTGATTGTGAAATTTTTGTTACACACCAGTACAATACAAAACTTGACCTCTTCCGCAACAAATAAATGAGGTTGAGGCAAATATTATTAATCATGACAATAAATAGTAACAAACGCACAGGAAACATATACATACAAGAGCATTTTGTACATTTAATTGTGATTCCGGTGCGTTGTTGTTCTCTGGTTTTGTTTTTCCTATTATTTTTCCTGAAGATTTAATGATTTGTGATAGCAATGTAGTAAAAGATTTAGAGTTATATATAGATGAAACGCAAAGGGTGTAGATATGAGATTGTAGAATGGAATTTCTTAGTTTTTCATTTAAAAATAAGCGTGCCTGTGTATGCTAGTAGTGTACGTTTGTTTGTGTCTGTTTACAACATTAGTGGATGATTTTTGTGCCCATGCCTCTGTACATTTGTTCGCGATGTTTTCTCATAGACTTTCCATCTGGCTTGTGAATATCTATTATGAAGCTAATTTTTGCGATTACGTGCTGGTGCAGATGAATAGCAATGTACATAGAATCTGACATTCTCAGCATGGTGTTATTGATCAATTTCTGAATCGTGGGTAAAACAAAAACGATCATATAGAGCATAGAATTGCATTTACTCAAGCCTTGAAGCCAATTACCACGTTATTACATAGTTTGGATGGTGTTATAACAGTGACGTGTGTACAAAAATAAGGTGAAGAAAATATACACATCCATGATATAATCGAGAATTGTTGCTTTTCTGAAATTTCTCAACTGTCTACGGGGGCTCGAATAGAGAGAGATGATTTGAATGCATCTTCCAGTAGAATAGAATTGATTTCAAACATATCGATTATAAATTTAATTAAATTTTGACAGATATCCATACGCAGAATATTCTCCCCTATTCGAGCTTCCAAATGTGGGAAATAAGAGCAAGAAAGAAAGTTTACACTCAGCGAGTTTGAAAACGCTCAAAGGATCGTTTCATTTTATCCATCGATCAATCGCAATACTTATATTTTTATAGGATCAACTAGAGACTGTACGCCCTAAAGATTCAAAGTATGCTAAAAGATAACAGGGAAATATTTGTAGTAAAAGAAAACAAACGAAACTAAACTAAGATAAAGTGTACGTCCAAGCGAAGCTAACAATAAAACAGTAGTATCGGTGATAATTGGATAGATGTTCGATCTGAAGAAGACGATCTGCCTACGCACTTTAGGGGATACATGTTATATCCTATTTACCTTTCTCAAATATCGTGCAAATAATTCTATTTGGGTACTCTAACTAACGTCTACCTAAGCTAAGCTTCGTTTGTTTCCTTCTCATCTGCTAAGAGTTTAGGCTGTATCGATTGTTCTTTTAATTGTATCCTATACCTATTTGGTGCTACAACTAAAATATCGTGCTATCGCACTTAACATCACTATGCAACAGCTATACACCGACCGAATTAAAATCAACAACGAAACAAAACCAGAGCACTAATTCATCTTTTTTGTAGCGTTCCATTTGTTTAAGTAATCGCATAAATCCATTCTCCTAAATAACCAATTGCACAACCTCCCCCGTTTTTCTACCTCTATCTAATCATCTACCCTCGCTCGATTATCGCACATAATGAGCGATTTTCGAATCACAGCGATGCTTGCCAAGTTTTTAGTATATGTATGTATGGGATTCTATCTTGAAATGGTGTGCATGTTTCTGTGTTTCAAACCCTTTTGCCAATCATAGCAGTGTTCCTATTTCTGCACGTACTTTGCTGATGTGTCATTTAAACGATAGCTACCTTCCCGCATCACTTGATGCAAATATTGCTCAATGTCAACCGTTCCAAATTTGACGGGGACTAAATTTAAAAAAGCTTCCAGTTAATCTCATATTAATCCGTAGCTCAGCGAATGAAACGTTGCGAATATGATCATTGCGATCGTTTCATGTGTATTATGTCTGTATACTGTGTGATAAAATTACTGTATTTGTGTGTGCACTAGAAGGGAAGGGAAGAGAAGGACATTCTACTGGGAACATGCAATTCAAAATAAAGCAGATAAGAAACAAGATCAGGGTCACGAGGCCGATTGTCGAGCAGATCGGTCATCACCGATGATTTGCTGATCAGAAAACGATCGATTAAGTAGCCTGGAAGTACCAGCAGAAGGAGTCGCTGCATTGACAACGTTGGTGGTACTTGTGGTGGTGGTACAGGGAGCGCTGGTAAGGCTAGGGCTGATATTTTCGTTTCCGGTGACACCGGAAGCGAGTGTTTGTACTGCAACAGGCGCGCTCAGAGTGCGTTCAATTGATCGCAAAGTGGTAGCGACGGCTCCACCTCCAATGATATTTGACGACGAAGACGAACTAGAGGATGATGATCCTGCAGTCCCTTGAGTACGCTGGTGGTGTTGGTACTTCGGTATTTTCATGGCGGCCCGCAACTCTGCTCTAAGCTCGCGAAAAGAGAACGGTGCACAACGGTTGTTGCGCGTAAGAATAGGGCTTCCTCCGATGTTTGGCGCAGACTGGCGAGATGTTAAAGGATGAGTTGTCATCACCATCGCCGATGATGCTGAGGGACACGAGCGACGAACCTCGGTAGGTTGGTGAGGCTGTCTGTCTACATCCTTCACGGGTGACTCAAGCGGAGTCAGCGTCTCTGTCTTTAGCCCACTGCTCACCGAAGTAACAAGGTGTTGCAACAGTTTGTTGCAAAATCGTTGCCCACCGCTACTGGTTTCTCCAGTGTTACCGGCTATGGGAGGACTACTTCCGACCGACGGTACCATCAGAGCGTCATTTTTGTCGATAATTTCAAAAGAGCTTTCAATCGAACTCGTTAGATCTTCGGCAGCTTCCGGTGCTGGCGAGAGTGGCGCTGGACTGACGTTGAAGCCAATCTTCACGTTCGACGCCTTTGGTTTGACCACGCTGCAGGTGTCGGTGCTAGAGACGGCGATCGCTACCGGCGAGCTTGGGGGAGGCGATGATGACCCAGAAGGATTCAGCAGGACCTCCTCGATCGTGGACGGGCGGCGGGCGAGCGCCAACTCCAACCGCATCAAATGGCCCGGACTTTTGCTGGGTGATTCGTAACTGAGCTGGTTATCACAGATAAATGAGTAGTAATCGGTAGGAATATTACCACAGGCGGCTACCTTATCCCTGTCGAGAACAGCATCCTCGCTGTTAGGGATGGGTACCTTCACCGACACCGTGGGGCTTCGTGGAATCGCCACACTGCTGGAAGATGCGGCACCTTTAGTGTCCTCAGCACTAACAGTCACTGGAGTTGTCGCCATTGGTACAGCATTCGTTGGTCGTAATTGTACGCTTTTCGCTAGTGTTTCCTTGAGGTGGGGATCGCTACGCATATTGAGTAGCCAGCGGAATTTCAGCTTCATCCGACTGTTATTTCCGGTTGAAGCCGCTCCTGCAACACCACCGACACCTTTCACTGAGCCATTGCCAATGGAAACACCAGAGAGATTACTTGCGCAAGATCCATACAGCGCGTTGCCTCCAATGCCACCATTACTGCCGGAAGTGGCGTGCTTCAGCTTTAGTGAACGCTTCTTCTTCCGCTTCATTGCCATACCAAACCGCCGGAATGGGGACGTTGATGCCAGCTTGCTCTTACCATCTCCACTACCACCGCCACTGCCAGTATCAACATCACAGATACCTATTCTCTCAGTATCCGTTGTAGCATTCGCGACCCCTTCTGCGGTACTATCTTTCGCACGACAATAAGCAACACCCTCAGTAGGTTCGTCACTTTTCCCAAACCCTGGCACATGTGTCCCCGCCCTGGACTTCGTCACCACTTTCGACGATGTTGGTAGTGGCATTACACCAGCATCACGCAACGATTGAGATTCTTGCAACCTGTGGTCCAAGAAACCACTAGCACCGCCATACCCGAAAGGTAGTGATCGTTCATCGTACAACATGACTGCAAGCGAGTCCCCCCCCTGCAATGCAGGGACATCGTTAGAATCTTGGCGAGGTTGCCATTGTTGTTGCTCCTGCCCCTGGTTTTGACTTACGCCCGGCGGTAAGTTACAGGAAGTTAGGTTAAGAGCCTGATTACTGATCGGGGGATTATGTTTGCTACTCAGCTGATCGTGCTCAAAGGCGAGCGGCGGATCTGTACTACTTATACTACTTTTACTGATGAGAGCAGAAGCACTACTATACAACCATAAGAGGTAGTTTTCGTCGTCGCTAATGCAACGTCGATTGGAAGGGGAAGGAGAGATGCAGGTTTTGGTGGCTTCGGCTACTGATGTTGCGCGTATTGTTGCCGCAACTGACTCTGGCGCTGCTGGGGGTGGTGAACGAGCAACGCAATTATTACTACTGGTTTGGTTAGGTTGGGTGGTATGAGGTTTTGTTGTACTGGGGGTTGCTGTCGTTTCAGTGGGGCCGATAGACGTAGCTGTTGCTGTATTCGCGGTTGTTGCTGAGGTTGTAGCTGTTGTTTTTGATTTACACATGGTTTGCGACACTACTGTTTGACACTCACCGGATTCCCATCCTTCTTCGTCTCCGACGGAATCGGTGCCGGAGTTTTCCTCTGATGAGCCTGCGGAATGGTACCTTAGCTGTGGCTGCTGTTGCGATGAGGCTGCTGCAGCTCCGTGTTGCTGCTGCTGCTGCTGCTGCTGGATCGCATCCCCCAGGCCCGTGGGGTTGAGGTTGATGTTGCAGTAAATGCCACTGTTCTGCTGGCTATTACCTAAGGACGTACGGTTGTTGTTCGCAGTGCGATGGTGTTGTTGCCCTTCGCTGTAGTTGGCGTTGGGAATCAGCGATTGGTTGTGATTGGTTGATTTCATCAAACCCATGTGATGTTTCTGCTGTTGCTGCTGCTGGTAATCTAGATGCGCGATGTTGTTGGGTGTTGCATATGTCGGATTACTATCGATCATTGGTTGTTGGGGCAACGCAGGCAGCATACGGTTGGCTTCCAAGTTTTCAGAATATCTACCGCTCGGTGGTACAGGTTTCAGAAAAACTTGCACCTTAAATGAACCAGAATCAAACGATTGAGTGATAATAGAGAAAACTTAAGTGACGGGCGAAGGAAATCGTTCCGACCACGTTCATCCAATGCAGTTGCACCGTCACAACTTACCTGTTCGGGGCACTTTTTGGTGTTACCTTTGTGGGCATCGTCAATCTCCATTCGATCCAGCGTCAAAACCAACCGTTCTTGGGAATCATCTGATACATTAGATTCGTGGAAGATGATTAGTTAAACCATGTTAAAAATTATGTAACTCGAACTCATGCAATTGCATAAAAAGACGGAATTGCGACAGGGAGCAACCCTTATCAGCTGTGTATACTCACAAATGGCAGCTCGCATAACAAAAAATGTGTTGAACCAAAAGTGCATGCGCTTCTCTTGCAGCTTTGAGCGACAAAGCTCGACCTTCACGTCCCCGGTAAGCGGCATACAGCGATCGAGCACTACGGTCGAGTAGTCTCCAGTACGCTGGAACTCTTGCAACGGAACCGATTCTGTGGCACCCTTCATCTTGATCGAACCCGACCTGATCGACACATCGACAGGGCTGATGCGCACTTCGAGAATCTGTCAAATGAACACACAACGATGAAAAATATGGCTTGCGGAGGAACATTGTACATGAAGAAACTTACGTAGAGGGTAACGTCGTGGTACGTTAACCTGTTGCGCAGCAGCTGCTCATAGTACTCCACATACCGGCGTTGCGAAGGGATAGTAACCCCTTTCTTGTCCTTTGTGCGTTTCTCCGCATAGTACGTCAGTGCTTCGTTGGCCGTCTGGAAAGCGTTACTGTACAGCAGATAGCAACAAATCATAGTTCCTAAAACGAAATACGACGAAAAAACATGTGAAAAATCCATCTATCGAAATAAGCGACACACAAAAAATGATTCTTCATGCACAAATGCTAATCAAACTTGTTTAGTATCTATTTCAATAACAGTAGTATGTTTGCAACAGATAGCAAAACATGAGACACAAGCCAAAAACATTGGCAAATAAATAGTATGTACGCCAAAATGTCAATAAATGTCTCATGATGCGCACGATGATTTAATCAACAGACGATTATGCATTTAACCGCTGGAGTGAGCCTCTCTGGCGTACATAAAAAATGCGATATTACAACGCGACACCGTGCAATTCTACACCTTTGTTACTAGTATTCATGTCCATAACGGTAAATAATTAAAAGCCAAGGATTCTCTTCGTTTACCGAGCTTATTTCAATATCGAGGAACACGACAAATGAAATATTAACATTATTCGCTCTCTGAAATATTCGTTTCTTCGGATTAGTCATAGCAAAATAAATATCGAATCGTAAATTTTCTGGCACATCCCACAAATTTTTTCAAATGATCGCAAGAAAAATTCATAATAGTAAAAACGATGATTGCTATATATAGTATGTATCATAAGAGCTTACCCGTGCGACCTTTGCCAGCCTTGCAGTGGATCGCCACTACATGTGAACTGTCGGCACACAGATAATTGTGCACGTCTTCGCAGAACTTTATGATTAGCTCGATGTCGGGCGGATTGTGATCCTTGAACGGATATTCGGCATAGTGCTGAAAGAAGGAAAATTAAATTGATTATCGATGCGTACTTTACGTGATTATACAAAACTAAATACAAATATTGAATTCACTTGCCATAAATCGTTTGTTTTAATCATACGAGTCTTTAATAATAATAATCTATGAGCATTGGACTATATTTTACTAAACCCACGCCCCAAATAACCCGACAAAGGGGATGTATCCAAAGTTGGCGTTTTTTTATCAATTACAAAATTCTCATTGAAATCGATCCACATTCCGCTGCTGCTCATCAGATTGCACAGCGCAATGCATAATTTTAAAACAATTGCTCATCCTGAGGTACTTTTTGTTCCTCATTTTCATTTGATCCACCGTACCCGCGAACAATTCCTGTCAATCACGTTCCGACCAGCAGTCCACACGCGTAACCTTCACAACCACCACAGCCAAACCCCACAATCATCTGTTCCGGCAAGTAGTTGCAGTAACATCTGCGCCCTTTCCCGCCACCACCGAGCACAGCAAAATTCGTGTAGGCGTACGAGGGCGCAAGATGTGCGACGGGTGTGGTGGGAGACAAGAGGTGTTTAAAGGAACAGCATGTTATAATCGCATCAGCCGAGCAAGCAACCCGGCAGCAGCAACAGCCGCAGCAGCTAGAGAGCAATCAACTAAACGTCAACCTTCTCGCCTGCCTGTTCACGCTGACCATCCTTCTCTTGTCGTTCATGTGCGCTGGGATACGGTGGGGGAGTAACAAGCGACTCGCGGTGGAGGTGAAGTATACAACATCTTATTTGATTGCAATGGACGCGAACCGAATGCCCACACATGTGTGCAACCATCACAGCTGGGGCTTCCTCACAAAGCGTGCAGTGGGCCGGTTTTGGCGCCGTGACAGCCACAACCGCGCGCGATCCTGGCACGGAGTAAGGGTAAATGAACGATCCCATCCCCCTTTTGACGTCGGCGGCGACGCTAAAGGAGGCAAAGATGGCGCACACACGCTTTGGATAAGCTAGCGCCTGCCGGCGGCACTCTAAAGCGGCCAGTTCTTGGCGTTGTTTCATTTTTTTTGTCTCGCGGTATTTTTTGCTGCCCGCAACCGAGGGGCAAGATCGGGGTAAATTTGCATGTTTGAGCACATTGTGATCGCTTGCACAATTCACGCCACCGATCGCAGGTTTGGGTGGGTGAATGGGCGTGTATGTGTATGCGAACGTGCATAAGCAAGGGGAAGGTAGTACATGAGCTTGGCGGTTGTATAAAGGCTGCAGGTGTTTCTTGACGGGGTAGGCAGATTTCCGGCTATCCTTGACGATAGTTAGGAGGTTAGATGTTAACGTTAGCGTACTTACGTAAGAACTGGAGAGCAAATTCATGAGCGAGCGGTCAAAATCAAGTACAAAAAATCAAAATTGATCCTGTAAATTGGATTTGTGTTGATAAAGTTGCTATCGATGTGAATCATTTTTATTCGGATTTCATTTCATTCGAATCCTTATCAAAACTTTGGTTGCTATATTATAAGCATTTTAAAAATAACCCTCAAAAATCATAAACAGCCACATTGAATCTGCTTGAAAAATCTGTAAAAAATGAAGTTAAACCCTGCAACAAGCACGAGCGATAGACTACAAAAAAAATGTTCATTTTCCCAAATGACATAGCAATAACAAAGAGAAGCTTTACGTTGTTGGGGATACTATCAGCAGAAAAATAAGCCTAACCCTGTTAATATTGACATCCACCTACACACTTGCTGTCAAGGAAATATTTTTATCCTTGCTTTTTTTTTTAAGAAAAGCTTCACCCCTGAATGAAGGATTAAATATGGAAAGCAAAATCAGCACTTTGGCCCTTGGAAACAGCGCAGTAAAAGCGAATCCTGCACATGGTTAGGAAGAAATCCATGTCACCTTCCGCGTTAAAACACCACCCCAAGAAAAGGGATTCGCGGAATTCGCGACAATTTTAACCATCAAATCCCGCCATAGCAACAACGACGATGATACCCCGACACGACGCCAACTACAGGCGCGACCGCCAGTAAGGCATCGATTAGCGACGTTTAGCGTGCAATCAACGGGCCGTAAATCTCACATCCAGGGCAACCAAACGGCGTGTGCATTCGCGACGGAACAATGCATTTGCAATAACTGCAACCCCACAGCACGCGCTGCATCGACGCGGCGGCTGCTGAATAATGGGTGAACAAAAGAAGAAGAAAAAAACACCGCCCCCACTCCCTTGGGACAGTAAAAATGAGCCTCACACATCACTTCGCCATCATTGGCGGGGTGCAAAGATCACCATCAACAAGCAATCATCTTCATCATCATCATCATCATCATCATCACCATTAAACTCCAGGAGCTGGCTGTCGAGCGTGAAAATGAAACGATGATCGTTATCGGGACAGACAGTCGAGCAGCAGCGCGCTCCAACCTTCTTCCTCTCCCATTATTAGAAAGATGAGTAAACTATTGGATTGTTAAATCATCGTTTTCGCGATAATTGATTGAGTTTCCTCCCCCCAAGCCACCAAGCGAAACAAAATGCATCTCCCGGGGACCGGAGAACTCGGCTGCGGTCGTGAAAGGTAAATTGCATCTAGGACGATATTTCGCACATTTGCAGTGCATGTGCCTTTCCTCCTTTTTTCCGTTAGACACGATGTAACGAATGATCGCACCCCGTTCTAATGCACTCTCTCTCAAGGTGGGAGGTTTTTGACCTGTTGCGTCGCGGCATAAGGGCGCCAATCAGTACGAGAAGGCTAGACGATTATGCCGTAATGATCCTTTCGATTCACCAATCAATGCACTGTGCCGAATAGCAGTTACAATTGATTTTAATCCCTTCACAGTTTTACCCGAGCAGATTTGGTTTTAATTCATTCTTCCTCATTTGCCTTGCGCGCTGTTATATCTTCACTTTTTATGAGTATGTATAGATTCTTCATAAAAATATAACCAAAAAAGTACAAAAGATTTAATCAAAAAAGGAAAAAAATTTACTTTTTTGGTTAAATTGTAGGAATTTTATTAATTAATTTAATTTTTTGATGTAAGGAAATGCCCACCAGCCATGGGTTATGTGAAATTATAGATTAAGAGTAAATGAATTATGTATTTATGAACCAACCATTTAGTTTTGCGAACAATACGGTCGTCAGTAAAATAAAAAAAATTAGTCTTTTTGACTCAAGTGACGAGGGTGCATAGTTTGTGCAAACCCGTTCTCAAAAAAACTAGATATTATTTTGAAACTATGAATAGAATTCTCTGCTTTAGGCAAAAAAAAACAATGATGAAATTTGAATTATGTAATCATTAAAAATTCATTAATATTGAATACAACCAATTAGTTTTTAAGTAATATTTCGAAACACTGAGCCATTTTTTTTAGTTTTTGCATTAAATCTTAACCAAAAGCAATACAAACTTTTTATTTTATGAATTTTAGAGCACGTTTTTTCGAAAACAGAAATTGCCAATTGCCAAACAGGGTGCCAATTTTTTTACCCTTTTTTTCAAAATCTAAAGACTGTGAAAGGGTTAAACGGCAAAATAAACTCGCATTCAAGTGGGCGTACGCAATTTTATATTCACTTACCGGGAAGAGTGTCGCTCCGTAGGTGCGCTCCGAGCACAAATTGTACACCTTGTACTTGTTTCCGTGCTTCTCGGTGAGCAGCTTCAGCACGTCCTCGCGATTGTTGCGGTAGATGGCCTCCACGTTTTCAGCCGGGAAGCCCATGGCAATGATGTTGTCCTTAATATCTGCGCGGATGCGAGAGGGAAAGAAGAGCAACAATGTAATAAAACATTATATTAGTACGTATCGAACCCCAATTATTGTGGAGCTTCCTTCACGTTGAACGGATTCACTATCTAGTGTGGGGTATTATTCAGTGGCCGTTAGCGGTTTGTGGTAGAACGAAAAGCCGGTAAATGCTTCCATGTGCAATGGCCGGTGAATGAAAAAAACGAATTTCGAGTAATAATTGTGTACAAACCGATGGGTCCTTCTCTCACGACGTTGTGGTAAAACGCAACGAATACAAGCGGCGAATCGGAAGCGGAAACGAGAACAAACGTTCGACACAGCAGGGCTGCCAATTTCAAACGCAATTCCTGATAGCAAAAGCGTGTATTAAACAGAACAAAAATGGCATACAGACCACCCACACTTCCGCGTTGAGCATGTGTGATAATGGAGTACAAAAATGACCCACCACCCCTGTTCTGAATGGAAGCAGAAAGCATGCAATGCAATACCATTTCAGATGCACCGCTCACTTGCCAATGCTCCACCCACAGGTTTCTGGGTTCCATAACCTTGCCAGCAAGCCGATTCAGGGATTCAGTTTCAGCCGAGCCAAAGTGGGCCCTTTTTTATGTTTTACATTCCTTTTCACCCGTTTCACAATGCTTCATCATGTACGGTAGCACAGTGGTGAAGATATAATTTGCATATTTAATTGCCGCTGATTAGCACATAAATACATCGGGACACAGACACACACGCGCGCGCTCTGGTGAATTATGGAGTGCAAAGAATGAAGGCCCGGCCGGTGGGTGGTTGGTGGAAATTTCAAAGCCAAGAATTAAGTAGGTACTAAGTGCACAAGGGGGGCCTGTTTCATCTCACCGATGTACCCTCAAAAATGCCCTTCTATCTGTGCTTTGTGCGTTTCGCATAACGTCCGCGTAGAACGTGACCGGCACACTGGTTACGACCCGCTCGTATACGCCGAGATTTGAGTGTGAGTGAGTGCAGATTGATTGATGATCATATGCTGCACTCTCGATCCAGCGATTGCATTTTTAATATTAGGAGCTATTGAGTAGACTACCCCTACCTTCTGTTGTTTTTTTTTTCTTCGTATGTTTCACAAGTACAGGGATGAAAACACTAATTTGCTTAACTCGTGGCAGCGTGGCGTGTCTCACTTTCGACCGGTAAGCCTGTGTGTGCGAGTGGGTATCTGTGAATGCCTGCACAACTCGACGCCCGGCTGCATGACCAGATGCAATTTCATTATGCGATTACCCGAGAAGAAATGCATAGCATTTGAAATGCAGATTTTATCCCCACACCACGCCTGTGTTCCTGTCCTGTGTTCCCTCCACCCTCTCCGTCTATTTTTCCCCCTTTGATGGGATCGTTCTCGAGAATATGACGCGATCATTTGAACCGATAGTGATCGTTGGTTTATATATACAAAAAACTTAACATCACAGAACAGAGAATATTTACACTAATTAAACGAAGCTTCCACAAACTAGAAACACATTATTACTCCTTTCAAAGCCATGCTCATAATTATGCGCGTATTAATGTCTATCCTACTTTTGACAAAAAAAGGCTCATTTGAAACAAGTGCATTAAGAACAAAGCAAATTTCTTGCTTGCAATTCGACGTAGTTGCGTGAAATATTATTGACAAAATTTCACCTTGATTCACTCACTAATGAACATGTCTGCAAATAAAACTTAATGATGCCTTCTCGTTGGTTTAATAAAAGCCTCCCTCTGTAAGTATTATATTTGATTAGAATATGCTATATGATTACAGAGAAGCTGTTACTGATGGAGATCATGAATCCGGCGTGATGGAGGGCAAGGTTATGTGTGTTTCTTGAGCCGCCTCCGATCCATCTCCCTTCATCTTCCCTCCTCCGCCTACTCTTCACCGATCAATCATCTGTGCGTCACAGTCGGACACGGCATACAGCCCCCCTCAATTAGCACTAATTAGAAGAAGGCGCCTCCTTTTCCTCTTATGTGACATTTCCCGCCACCATCTAATCAATCTCACCCTGCCTTTCTTTTCGCCCAACGTCACGCTATGTGCTGTTCTCTTTCTTTCGCTCTCACCTGCACACGCTAAAACCTGCTCCGGAGAGCCGCCTTCGGATAGCAAAACGAGAACCGGTTCCATAGACCTGGCCGGGTCCGGCCTCCCTCCCTATTTCGTGGGCTTGGCCTCGGTTAGAGTTTTCTCGCTCAGCTGCTAAAGCCACAACATTGTCCATGACCGAAACACGATCGCGTTAACCCCTCGGAATAGCCCCCTGTCTCTGACCCAACAACGGCCGCTCTCTATCGGTTGGTCGCAATAAACGGAGACCCAACATATATGAAACAGCAGCAGCAAACAACAGTAGCAGGGAGGAGCTGTTTGGGTGTGTTGTGTCAGGTTTAACACCACACGACACACCAGCGACTCCTGCTGGCGCTTCCCCAGGAGCCGTGTGTTCGAGAACCGTTTAAAATGCGAAAAAGGCAAGGAATCGAACGGAGTTAAGGACCACCCTCTGGTTGTCAACCTCCGCCGCCGCTGTACGATCGTTTGTAGCGAAATTGCGATCGATGATTCGAGAATTATGAAGCTACAGCTAAACGATGGGGTGGTGGGAGGGATATGATGAGAAACAGACAGGTGTGCGGATGTGGAGACAAGATAAAAGGGCCGCTACACAGGGTGACACGGCGTTTGGTCCCCGTTTTTCACTGCAAGGATGACGCAGAGCACGGGAAGCTCCTGCGTGTAATAGCACTAAGTGCAATATTTTTTTTTGTCTTATATTAAGGCAGTTTTTTTTTCAAACTAGATATCATTAGATATAGATTTGCCCGTGAACACATTAAAAATGATATACTTTACGACTTTGCAAACAGCATTGCCTGACGAATGGAGCCTTTTAGGATATTTGACCGACATTTGGTGGAGAAAAAAAAACACAACGTCGTTGAAATCGAACGTTCAGTGAAGTTTCCCTCTCTACCACAATTCCAGCCTGTTACCCTCCTCAAAGAGCAGCGCAGCAGAAGCAGCATTATGTGCACGGTGATACTGAAATGATCGATCGAGCGCGTGGCGATCGAGTTTTCCCATCGATTGCTGCCCTTGTGAGCATAAACGTGGGCGCTGAGAAGTGGAGGAACCAGAAACCAGACACAGAGAGGTGGTGGTCGTGAGAGAGATGAAGAGAGATAGTAGATTCCGCATAGGAGTCCGAGGTTTCGCCTGGGTGAAACGGTGGCAGGTCTATGACCGGGGCCTACCTTTGGCATTGGGCAGTGGTTCTGTTGGAGGGCATTAGGTTGAAAGCCGTCATCAAACGCGATGCACAGTGGTGGGATTTGAAGTGGTGAGGGAAAGGGGAGGGTGCGAAGAGTCAAAGGCATGAACTGACTTGTAATAGAACACAATCTCGATGGGCACTAAAACAAGAGAGCTGTGTCACAGTGTCGATTTAAGATGACGGTTTATGATAAGTCAACGAACGCATAAGAAAATCGTTAAATATTTTGAAACTAGCCAATGCAACTGCGGTGGGATAAGGGTAACATGATAAACGAAGTATGGATAATGAATTTTCAATTATTAGGAGAGTACTGATACAAAGAAACACTGCGTAACGAACACTCGATCGATAGCACGACAATAATATAATTACTTATTTAAATTATAGTACATCAAAATTTTATTTAATATAGCATGAACTGTTTTATGAATTAGGCTGGTTTTGATTACTACTTATCCTAATCTAACACCTTCTTACGAGAGGTGAAAAGATCATGAATCATTTTCTACAAACCCGCCATCTTCGCCTATCAACACGTGGCAAAACCGTATCAGCTGGTGTTCAAAAAAGTTGCCGATTCATTTACCCAAGCCCCCTGCTTTTTCAATACATCACACATCGGCCGCACTTCCGGTATGTTTGCTTTCGCCAACCCAGGCCCGGAATAAACGTAACCGTAAGCGCGATGGTCGTACGCCAGACCTGGCACGTACCACAAGGCGTTGGTCCTGCCCGGGGGGCTGAAATATTGTTGCGGACGTAATCAGCCGTAGCAAGCATTCTTCATAATGTGCTGGTGTGCAAATCGCAGAAGGTGATACGAGCACTGAGTGCAACAAAAAAATCTCATAGGTTCAACCTTTAATCGATGGAGGGTGGGTTGGGAGCTGGGGGGGAGGGGGTGGAGGTAACGATTTGTAGTCTATCAGCGAAAACGCTAGTTCTAAATGAAACGATCGGGGATGGTTGCTTTTAAAAGAGTCTACACGCCGATTGTATAGCACAAAATAAAACATACAACATATTTTAACACATAGAATGCTCCAGTTATAGTATATACTCTTTATATGCACTTATTCTACTATTAAAGTAGTATAAAAGTATACAATGTATAAGTACGCTATTTAAAGATTTTGATGCCTTCTTTACAAACCTTTATTATTTTCTTTAAAGCATACAATAAAACAATTTCAAAAATAGTAAAATTAATGTCAATTTTTTCTTCTTATTGCAAATTTCCAAACATTTGTGTCAATTTTAAACAATTTTTTGTTCGCAATAGCAATCATCCAAGACGATGACGACACGATGATCAAAAGAGAAAGATAATCCAACCCAAAGAGGAGGAATTTTTTATACTGATCCATCGAGTAGACCCGGGGTAAGGTAAGAAATGGTAGGAAATGAAAATGTTCATCGTTTTTCCAACTCACGAGGAGCAGATGATACGGTCTAGGTCATAATTTAAAATAAAAAAACTCAGATGACGTAAGCTTTTCCTAGAATCCTCAGAAATCCCTCACCGTCTACCTCAAGGTGCTGTAAGTAAGTAAGGAAGGAAGCAGTAGATAGTGGAACGCCTCAGCGCATCGGGCAATGCATTATCGCACGTTGGTAGTTAGTGATAAGCGCAATTTAGCGTGCCGCTAGCAAAAACGAAGCGCAGCGGGTATGTAGAGCAACGGTAGAGCACCTAAAATGGAAGGATTTACTTGTCAACGAATGGCGGTTCACGAAATTACGCGTGCCCTCTCTAAGAAGCTGGTGAGTGTGAATACATCCGCGAGTTGAATTATCAAAGAGCGGTGCGAAATATGCTACAAAATGCTATCAAAATAATTGCGTCATCATCGCGTCAACAATCAAGGGGCACAGGAACGAAGAATTATCACCAAAATCGCATAAGCCGACAGAAAAGCAGAACAAAAGGAATGAAAAACGGACAATATTTTATCTACCTCGACCGTAATTGCGATCGAGTTCCTATCAGTTTAAACTCAGGGAAAGTTTGAGCTTACTACGATGGAAAAAATACACTATATGGAACCGCTAGACTAGACTATTTTAGGTAGATTTTTGCTTTTTCTATAAACAAAGAAAGCATATAAATTTTAGTGACTTATTTATGCCTGCAAAAGGGAATGAAATAAAGCAGGACGACTAGTCGAACATTTCCAGTAGAGATATCAGGAAATATTATATCAACTGCATCACGGTAAACTAATTGTTCGAGTTTTCTCTTCAATTTTCAAAGTATGCATTGCTTGTGCTGCAAATTTTCGAGGCAAAAATAGGCAAAGTATTCATAACCATGGATGTAGTCATTCGGTACAAGATTATTTTCAATACCACTCCAAATGCGGTTGAAATAAATCTTAGGTTATAATCGATGAAGCTTCAAAAAAATTCATGGAATATAACTGTTGAAAACGTTCAATAGCAGCACAATGGCACTGATACGACTATGCTGGATACTGCCAGTTTTTCCAGTTATTTTTGTACGAACGGAACTGAAATTTGCAATGCGCGATAAAACAAAATAAATCTAGAACCTGCCAATAAATGCAATAAAGAAAGCAAAATAAGCAGAAACATAAAACAAACCAAAAAGTACACCGCCTTCCGGTCTCTTTCACACATTTTAATTAATCAATCACGCGAAACAACGCAGCGTGAGCGTCTCGTCGGAGTTCAGTATGTTGCGAATTTAGCAGCTCCGCACGATTCAGAAGCAATCTTTTCCTACCAAACGTTGCAGTTGGCCCGAAGCTGCAGCGGCTTCTCCACAATGCAGATCGGTTAAATATAGCACAGCACGCGGTATCAGCCATTCGCAAGCAATGGACACACACACACACACACACACACGACAATTAAGTGAAGGTCATTTGTCGCATACTCGCGCTCAAACGTACAGCAAAATGCGATTTTGTTCCCATATCGACAGAGGGGCTCATCCGATATGACGTCATATTCAAGGCGAACAGAGTTATGCGAGCTAAGTGGGAGCAAGATGGGAGAACACACAATCTATGCTCTGCGCTCCCTACGCGACTAACAGCACCATGACGTTTTTTGACATTTCTTCCAATCGAACACTTAAATCGGCTGAGGCAGGCAAAGCAAAAAATAAGCCAAACGTGGACCGTAGTGCGTGTTGCAGCCTTCGAGCATGTGCTAAAATGCATACACGCGCATTCGTCAACGAGCGTGAGCGAGTTTAGGGGCGGCAGTAGAGAGCAGAGCAGGCTAGAGAAGCCATTGACCTCGGAACCGATGCCGGTAGGGGAGCAGAGAGGGTGAATAATTGTGCAGAAAGATAGCCAGATTTTACGACTCTCGGATGCAAGAGATATATCGAAGGAAATATCGATACAAAAAAAAAAGAGCGAGACACATTTTATGGAAAACAAATCGCACACAATCGAGAAATTGTAATACTTACAGGAAAGATCCAGATTGAAGCCATCCTCTTTGTACCGCTTCCGCTGACCGCTGACTATTCCCCGAAATTTGTTTGGTAGGTTAGCCATGGCGTGTTCGTTGCACCAACTTGCAACGACAGCGTTGGTAGAGAGATAGAGAGAGAGAGAGAGTGTGTGTGTGCGTCCGGAAATGGAGCACACTCTTTCGGTGTACTTTTATGTTCGGCACAAAGCTCCCCACCACACGGTGTAAAAGGGTTGGTTAACTTTAAGGGTTAAGGGTTGATAGATGATGCACGGCCACCAGGTAGTGGGACGGAAGGCAAAATGAGTCGTGGGCCACGTCACTACTGCACGCTATTTAGCCGTCTAGGCACAAGGGGGTCATAGAATTCGGCGCCACGGATACACTTATGGACGCGATATTCGCAAGTGAGCGAAAAATGGCGACGCTTGTGATTAGTGAATATCATCAAAACACAAATACAAACAATTAACACGACACGAGATAACACACAAATTCACTCTATTCTACTTCCTTGCGGTATTGCACATTGTGTTTTTTTTTTGCACGTTTCATGCTAGCCGTAACCGGCCGGTACTCTAATGTACACAAGTCGCACTGCCCTACTTAGCGGAGGCTTGGAGCCCGCCCTTCACTAACTTTACTACGTTTATTCGCTTGTGCCGCACGCTTAGAATCCCACCTTCACCCGCCAGCGCCTCTCAGACGCCACGGGTTGGCAAGCCAGATAGACGAGGCACATCACACGCACTACTGTGGGCTGCGCGAAAAAGCCCTGCTGTCTGCGAGTTGCGATAAAATGCGCCATTCACCTTGGAAGCCGGCCTGCTGGTGGAAAGAGGCGATGATAAGGCGTAAACCGGGACACACAAGAATGTGCAAATACGAAAGAAAAACACTTCGATGGCGCACACATTGGGGGGTTTTCAACCGCACGCGTTGGGGCTCGGGGGCTGATAGCACGCGGCCTGCAAACAGACGTGGGGGGGGGGGGGTGTGCGGGACGATGAAAGAAGCGTGGATCTTTTTCCCGATCTCGCAGACGAAAAAACAACGAATATAGTGCCACCACTGTAACCGTTCTAACAACGTCTTACGATCCGAGACTTGTTGGGCTAATAAATGAATTACACTTTCAATTTTTCAACACCAAGAAAAATCAACTTTGAGGGTTTGTTCCGGGAAATCCGATCCTAGTATCTAGGCTGCTGCTTCACGAATGGTGACCTGCGGGCTTTGTCTCCTGGCTTTATGCGAATCCATGCTATGCAAAAAATCCCGACTTGGCCCACCAACACACACGAACGTCGACTGTTCTCGATCGCATGATCCCATCGATAAAGCACGATCATGTCGCCATCTTGTACAACTCTCTCTCTCTTTCTCGTTCTTTCTCTCTCTCTCTCTCTCGGAAGCTTTATCTCTTTCGATGTATCAATCATACGCATACACGCGTAAGCACATCAGGTGACATTTTCTTATCCTTAGCTTCCGGTGGTGCCACGTTGCATTTTTCCGCTTGCGGATCTCACGAGAGAGAATTTACCAGATGCGCTCAGAAACGCTCGCAGGAGTGATCGTGGAAAGGATGAACGCGTGGTTTCGCACTGGCTACACGTGGTTTGCGTCTCCACCAATGGCTAAGTGATTGCATAGGGCGCACGGTAGTACTGACACTGTCTGCGTACATTAACCGTGGCGCCATTAGGAGGAAATTGGAAAACGGCCGGAGGTTGGTAGCGTCATTGATCTCATTTCTTGTTCGACCAATTACGAGGCAACGAGTGTCCTCATGCGTTCAAACGGGAACAAACCGTAGGCTATCGGCGGTATTGCGTGGGTTTGTGCAGCGTAAATAACCGTCGGAATGTCTCTTCACCGGGGAATGGGCAAGACGCTCAGAGAATACTTTTGAAGCTGGGTCTCTCGGGCAGCTCACTCATTATACAAACACGTACAACCTTTCTGGAAGGGTTCTAGTTTCGACCTCCACAAATTCACTCGCTGAGACCGCGGATATGCATCTTCACACGCATACACACATTCAATCAAAAATCATTCGCTAGTAGCATACATAAAATTGCACTTTTCGTTTCACTTGATTGCACTGTTTTAAGTACTTCCGGATACTGCAGGAGAAAGATGAAAAAAATGTAGATTAGAAATGGTATTATTGTAAATATTAGTAAATATTAGTAAATATAAATATACTGTGATAAAAAAGTAGTTTCCCTGATGCATTTCCCAAAATTTTACTTGTATAACATATTGCGCACACAGCAATAAAAGGCTACATCATGCGGTTTTGATCTACGAATAGGGCTGCACAATCGTCTTTACTTGATCGTACGACAAAGGATTGCACACCTACATACAGATTAATTCTCCATATGCAATTATACATGCTTTCATATTCACTCTCTTTTTCTCTCCCTATGCACTGTGCTAAAACATACGCAAACAAACAAAATTACATCAGGTGATATATTTTGTTTCCTAGCATGGAAGTGTTTCCCGTTTGGTGATTGGATGCCAGATGATACGAGAGAATTTTGCAGACTCGCTGCCTTGCCCTTAACCACAAAACGGAAACATGAGGTGGCTTCATTCGAAGATGGCGGACACTGCAGCTGCTCAGTTTTAATGTCTGCGAAAATGTTGGAAATGGTATTATTCAAGTATTCTTCGAAACAACCCTATTAGCTGAGGATGATCCTGTGCTCGTTCGACGGGTTTTTACTTATAAACCGTGGCATACCACGGTCATGGAAGTCATTTTGTTTCGTGTCTCATGACACGTTATTTTCACAATCAAAATTCTGCCCATTTATATAGCACAGATGGGTGCTTCTTTTCCGAGAAGGGTCAAATTTATTGGCTTCTCAGTCGTGTGTCAAGAGGCACATTGCTTGAAGACGTGTAACCATCATATCGATAGGGCTTGTTCTATACTCTGCTTTTAAAAATCACTGAAGATTCCTCTCACGATTGGCCCATTGCCTTCGACAGACATTGTGAAAATTGTGTTGTCGCTCAAAAGCTATACTTCGAGTGCTGTTGAAATGTCCGTTACCATATCAACAAGCTTCATCTGACTCATATTGAGCTATACGTTGAACTAGGCTAGATACTTCAGAGTCTAATCGACTTACGTACGTCAATGATATCCAAAAGAATCTTTTCTATTTGCTGATCGTCGGGTATAACATAGTCGATAGATTAGCAAATAGTGCTGCGTTGAAAAGTTGACAACTTGGAAGAAAACCTAAATTATATGCTGTTTACAACTAACATTTCCCTGTAATAATTCTCGGACTTTGCTCTTTAATAATTCTCATAATAAATTCTCGACATGGACATACTTTCGTTGATCAGCAGTCTTTCCGATCTCCAATGAATTTCCTCCTTATTTGACGGCAATCAGGGAAGAAATAAGAGACCTACAGAACGATGAGCCGTAATACCAATCATACATTCGAACTCGTGTTTGGTATGATTGGATCTGTTCGGTAGGGCGATTTGGTTACCCCTTGATGCCTTTATATGTGATAAACCTGCTGGTACAAATATGTTGAGCGTATCTATCCTTACACCAAAATTGCTCACCATAGTTTATTGTTTTTCCTGACCTATATAATGAGTTCGTCGTTACGAACTCGTTGAGAAGTTGAATTGAGCTCACTAGCCACTTTACATCACACATGCACACATTGAGTTCTTCTGGATGTTGGAACATGTGAAATCTTCAGTCAAATAATTGAAGTACAACAATAGTGATTTAGTGTAAACTATACAACCACGAAAAACTACATTAGCTTTAGAATCGTTTAACAAAAACGGGTCCAATATTTACTTATATGCTCGCACAGCTTCCAATCGAGAAAACAAATTTTAAGTCGCGTATCCAACCATGTTGCACGGTCAATGTAAGCATACGGTGGGTAGCCTCCATCCATTTATGCTCGGGTGCAAACTCAACGAGCAGGACTACTTCGGTCAAAGGTCTGCGCGCGGCTCCATTCTACCACAACAGCAGGAAACGGCGGAAGAACTGGTCATGCGTTCTCTTTCTTTCACCCCTCGTAACAACGGGAAACGGATGGTAAATTGAATTAACCAGTCCCGAAATAGCTCCAGACGGGGACCCAACTCGAAATGACCTTGACATTGAGGAAGTCTGGATGGATGGATGTTTAATTAGCCGCTAGGCTATGCGTGTGGTGCGCGAGGGGTGCTTCTTTCGGTTTCGTAATGATCGCCTTCCTTTCCGATACAACATACAAAAGCGAAGCCGGGACTTCTGCTTCTCCTGCTGAGCACGGATGGGCGATCGTTTTCGAGCAAACGCGTGCTGATGTTGGCGTATGCGCAAACGCACAACCAATCACTGTCGAGAGATCAACACGTACGACTATGTTAATACAGATTCTCGAGCGTGTGGAAAGAAGCAGGGAGAGGAGGCTGGAGAGAATAATCCCTTTAAAAATTCGATCAGAAGCGCGAAACATTTGAATGGAAAGCTGAAAGAAAATCTTTGGATCATGGTAGCAAAAACAGCATGATGGTGCTGCTGGGAGCAATCAGATATTTTTCGTGTTATTTCATTGACAGTGAATCGTTCAAAACTCACAAGGAAATGTCCTAATGGATTCGATAATAGCTTAAACATATATAATTATTTGAAGCTGTTCCGATAGCACTTGATATGTTAAGCACCGATCAATAAACATACTTTTTGGACAGCAATTATCTTACCACTCAATATTATATTATATTACGACAATTTTCCGTAAGGTATACAATAGCTCTTAAGTAGGAAGATACTTTTCCAACAGATTATTATTTGACCAAGCAACTAATTTTGCTATAGAACACTTTTGCATTGATCTGATATGATTTTCTTTTTTTTAATAGTTCTTTTCCTATAATTCATTCCAAACAACAAACATACTAACGCGATTTTTTGTTATATTTTCTGCTCCTTTAGCTGTTGGCAGTCACGTCATTTGCGACCAGCAATAAGCATGCTGGCAGGATAGAGATTTTCCATTTGATCATTGCAGAACGTGACGTTTTCCCGAGCAAGCAACAGTAAAAATGCAGTTAAAACACATTAGAGGCCATTATCGATCAAAACGAGCGTTCGCCACGAGCTGCCGGAACCCATGAATGAATTGGTAACATAAGTCGAGACGATAAAATCGTTTATAACCTCAACGGATATCTGCCACACTGGAGCATTACTCAACCACCCGCTTGTCAGTGGCGCCTCGAACGACACACCAAATAAACCGCACCGCAAGCTAACCAAACACGCAGGATGACACCATACGCGACATTTGCATTTGCATACGACCGTTGGAACGGCACACCATGCGCACGACTTGGCTTTGCTGCTCCCACAAAACCCTCCTAGGCGTCCCCACCAACCTGCGCCCCGGGAACGAGAACCCTTTCGAGGGGCAAAATGACGGTGACGAAGAAACCGCGTGGAAGTAGTGCATACGAGCAAACTCCGTCATGCGCACGCGAGCAGACACACGGTTCCCGGTTTGCGATCAGCTGGCATGATTAATGTTTTTTTGTTTGTTTGTAAGCGCGCGACGATCCACACGTTTCCCGCATGCTTTGCGCGAGTTAACGAAACTGCTCATGAATGACGTCGCGATTAGCAAATACTCGAAGAGCGATCGGCCGGGATATGGCTGGTCAGTAAAAACTGCGGGAAGCTGAACAGTACAACCGGCTTTGAATTGGACTATTTGCTGAGAGCAATATGAGTTTGTGTCGCGTTTCCTATTAATTAATAAATATTAATATGATTGAAAAGTATGCTAAATCAAATAGCAATTGATTTGCATGGTATATGGTGGGTAGCTCATAGATTACCTCCCCCATTTGCAATGAGTAGATTAGTTATTTGCGAGGAGTTCAAAAGTCGAAGCTGAGTCAAACCGCAGTTCCAACTCCTTGAGTAAGTAATACAGATTAGATTAACATAAATAATAGATCTGTTATTAATTGTAGAGGAAGTAAGAAATTGAAACAGAGAGTGAGAAAGAGATAATTAAAACGAAACAGAAGAGTGTGGGGTGGAATAGTGGTAAGAAATCAGCCAGGGACGAATAAATTTGCTGATAACTGTGATTTAGTTGTGTATAGCAGATTAAGATATGAGAGAAGAAGTGACATACAAGCATAGCATGGTGTGGAGAGCAGTGCAGAAACATGAAAAATAGCAAGGTTATTGAAAAGTGTATCGTCCTTAGAGAATATAAACCTAAGAAATCTAAGGGTATAGGAAATTACGAGCAAATAGCAAAGCATCATTGGGTTACATCAAAATGACGAGGACTGATAAAAAATTAAAGAGCTAAATAGCCTAAGCTAGAAATATATAAATTAAGATCGAGGGAGGAAGAATTTGATAAACGGGCATAACAGATACATGTTTTTGATAATGTTTTTTTCGCATTGCATGTTGTTCTGCAAAGTAATGATCACATAATCATAATGTAAAGTAATGATCAAAAAAGAATTTTCCCCAATGCAACAATGCCCCGATGGAAAGCTGTTAAATCACCTTATAGTCTATAAATGTTGTTTAGAGTATACTGGATTTACTAAGATGGATTTTTTAGCAGTCGAGAATTCGGCAAATTTAAATCAGAATTAAACGCAAGAAAAGTACAGCAAAGGCAACACACGCATAGCAACATAGATACAGGTACAAAAATTGGTTTAGCTCATAATCTCCATTTATTGCGACAAACGACAGGAGAGCAATTCGTAAAAGAAACAGAATGTAATGTTAGCATATTCCAAAGGCAATTCTTACACGAGCGAGCCAGATTCCAATGCCCTTCAAACATCGTTCAAGCAAATAAAGAAGGAAAGTGACCAAGCAGGAGAGCAGAGAACACACTTTGCCGGCTAAGCATCTGAAGCAAGTGGGAAATACACACAGTCAATGGGACCGGAGCGGCAGCAGCATCAGCAGAAAGGGTGGGAGGCACGCTGAAGTGGCAGTTAAAACAACGAACAACCTGAAGATCGAGACGATCTCGAACGCGCCATGCCACACAACCCGGAGGAGACCCTTCATCTTTCGTGGGTCGTAGGCAAAAAGGATCGAGTCAAAATAAGGAACAACAAAAAGAAAGAAAGGGAACCCACCCTACACCAAATGCAACGAGAGTTTTATTGAATGAGTGAAAGGCGAGAAAAAGGGTGAGAGATGATGAGAACAGTTTTACGATTCTTACGCTTTCGGCATCTTTTCGAGAGACCATTTTCGTTCTATGCCCTTTCGCTAGGGGCTTAGCCTTGGCTGCAGGGATTTAATACGGCGGTTGTGTGGCTTTCCTGTGAGGTCTCCTTTTTGTGAACGCAGGATGTTGGATCTATTTTTTTTTCTTTTCCCCAAGTGCCGGCACTTGCAGCCAAGTCACCGAGTGAAACAACCGCACAGGATGTAAAGGTAGGGTTACGAAGGCAAACGAGGTATGGCGCTCTTCTTCTTCTCTGTATCCTTTCTCGTCTGTTGGTGTGTTGTGGTAAATCATTAGCCATTTCGGGGTGTTTAGAGACTAGCCAACACCGCCAACCGGGAAAGGTGAGATACAAACTTCAAGGTTTTTATGGTACTTCCTTGTGTCAAGGATTTCTAGAGACTGTCCAGTCTGAAGGACAAAGAAATGTCTTGCCGTAACAAGAGGAAAAGGCTTGGTTTGCATACTCTAAATATTCTTGAGCATGATGTAAACACCTACCGAGTGTGATGTGTAGCATAAAAGCATAAGTATTAAATGTCAACTTACAGCGTGATTTACACACTGCCGCTTACAAATGCGAACAATTCGCAACATCATCACCAACGACAGATGATTAAGCATCGGTTGGAATCGATTTTTGAAGGGTTTCCCTTTCCCGTTGGCCAACGCAAGTGACAAAACGTGAAAGCGCACTACTTCAACACCGCCGCCAATGCTTTCTTCCATCGTTTTCCCAACCGTGGGGGCTATTACCGGAGAAGCACTTAATCGTTTACGGGACCCGGGCCATCTGAGATGGACCGATGCGCGCGCTGATTTATGAGTCCTTCAGCCACCCCCAAGAGACGACGAAACGACCCACTCCGGGTCTCGGTTTGACACTTTGCGCGACCTGACCCCGGCTGTGTTTAGCCACTTTGCAATGCCACATACACATACACCCACACACGCGCGTTGGTCGTGTTCGCTCTGCGATCTGCCAAACACATGGAAAACGCCAAAAACAAACACGCTCGATGCCATCTCGCGTGCCGCAAGGCGCAAATACGCGCATGCTTCAGCGTCGAATTGTTTCGACAGCACCCGCGCACCGGCCTCCAGCTGGCAGCTTTTGCCTACTCATTACAGTTGAGGTTATGAGAAGGTGGCGATGGGGGATGGCCACCGTGGGAGGGGAGTGGGGAATCGCCGCGTCGTTACTAACAGCGTGCGCTTTTTTTTTGGTGGCCCTCGCGATGGCAGGCCCCATCCTGCGGCACGCAAGGGAGCTGGCATACTCACACACACTCAGGCACACACAGTGAAGCATGGAACCAGCTGGTCGTCCGTTTAACGGTTAGTGAGAGCTCTTTGTTTCGAAATCGACTACTACTTTCGCACCGTAGTAACCGCCGCTCCGTGCTTTTCTCGGGGGCACGCTTGCTTTCCTTTTCTTTCGCCCCCTCGCTCGCACTCTCTCATTTCGCCTGTCACACACGCACGCTATTTTCTCCTTCATTACTACTGCGATTCGGTGGTGGTGGTCCAGAAAACATTCTAACTGCGCTTCGTATTCGCTCTCTCGCCACGAGATCCATTTTCGAGCGAAAAGCCGGCAAAATATATGTGTATTGCTTGCATTCATTGCCGTTCATCGGCGTTTAGTGGGCACGATGAAGCCAAAGCAAGGGGAGGAACACGGGAAGGGACCATTTAGGGCACGGATGGGGGAAGGGGGAACGAATTTTCTCCTCCCATTTGGTCACTGACTTTCCGCTTCACAAGCTACACATAGACCCGCGGCGCGCAGGGCACATGCTCGCGAACGAAACGGAAGCGAGTGGGAAAGGAGAAAGAGAGAGCGAGTGAGTGAGAGAGAGAGAGAGAGAAAAGGGTGCCGCCACCAAGGGGAGGCAATATTTTGGCAAACGTCAAAACTGGAGAAAATGTTACTGTGAGGGCAAACAAAGAGACCAAACGGTAGGCGGAAAACCACCGATTCTCGCGGGGAAGTGTTCAGCGTTATCATATCCTTGATGCTGTTTCTGAATTGTTAGAATTCGTATAAAACAAAAATTGACACAATTTGCACATCTAACAATCATCAATTGTTCGGGTTGTTCGAAAGAGCCAGCTTTTTAAAAGCTTATCATTTTCCGACATTCTTGCTCGCAGTATCGATGCGAAGATTATGGGGTACGGAGCGCATCAGCGCGAAATTCAACGCTGGTCGACCCATGGTGGAAGAGGGGAAGGGGGAGAAAGAGAGAGGCGAAGAGCACTACGAGTGGCTTTCACTTTTTTCTTGCCATGCAGATTGTTGAACTCTTCGATCCGCGCGTTGCACATCGCACCGTCATGACGTCGTCGTCGTTGTCGTCGGTTTGTGTTATCCGCTCTTTTTGTGTAATCACAAACGTTTACCGGCTTTGGGGTTTTGATAAAACAGCTTACATTTACATATTTTGCACTTCTTTTTCCCCCTATCAATTAAGTGTCACAAAACAAGAGACGCTCACACAGCAATGTATTGAACGTTCATGCGTTCCGGCAGGAAAACAAAAAGGAAAGGCAACATCTACTCTCCGGATAGAAGACGCTATGGTGGTTCACAGGGAACAGGAGGGGGAGGATAGTAACAAAAAGGGACACATTTTATTTTCACCTACCGTTGTTTACCACCGTATCATTTTGTTCGGGAAGCAGTCGATTGGACGAATGTCGTTTACACTGCCGGTTCCGTTGGTCGGCTTGCTGCGGGATGGATCGACGCTGCCGACTGAGGGGGGACACTGTGCTATGCTAAACGAAGAAGAAAGAAGAAAACAAGAAAACGAACACACGAAATAACAATTTGGTCAATTCCGGGCACACCACTCGCACTAGAAGGCAACCGATTTCGAACGCCACTAGTTCCACTTCTTGTTCCTTTCCATTGCACAGTCGCGCGTCCCTGCCGATTGGTGCCCTTTGCGAACATAAAAAAGGGCTAAGCGTGCCAACCTTGGGAACAAGTCGTGTTCTTTCACTTCGATAGCCCCAGCGGGGGGATAGGTTCACTTTTAACACTAACTGTCACAATGTCCATTGCGTATTGTTTGCGGCACACATATCTGCCACTCTACGGCGGAGCGCGATGAAACCCCGACTGCTTAGATGGAGCCTTTTGATGTCAGGCAGGCGCTGGGCATCACGCTCGAATTTCAGTGAAACCGCAACAGTGTAGAAACGCAATTTCTTCATCGTACGCACGTCATCTTCGAACTTCGCCGGAGCGATGCTTTTCGGGGGGACTTAACACAAGCAGTCTTTAACGCTACGAAATGAATTCCCTCAACTCAATTGGAGCTTTAAGCATCGCCACGAATTGCTTGGGATACGAAAAACGAGCATTGTTCTCTTCGAAGGGTAAAGGATGCACGATGAAATTGTCCGTAAGAAATCAATCGCACGAGGGGTCGTAAAACCGGGGGTGAAGGTTGTGAAAAGAAAAGAGCTGCTGATTTAAGGATGCTGTGATTTCGCTAGCAAACTCGTGTCGCTACGCACCGGTTTGGCGTATGAAAAGCAACCGCTAGGAGCAGCTGCGACAAGGAAATCACAGAAACGCATTGCGCACACCGAATGATAATTTACCCTTGACCATTAAGCAATAGTTAAACTACAGCAGCAACAGCAAGCGGCCAACAGTAGCAGCGGGGAACTAACCAACACACGCAGGGGTATCGCGAGCTGTCACAGTTTCTTTTCTCACAAGGCAACCACGCACTACGGGGCCGAAGCAGGGAATTAAAAATCACACCTAGAACATCTCGTTTGACGATAGAGCGCTAGACGCAAGAGTAAAGCATTTGCTGGCTTGTACGGCGTCGTTGTCGCTAAGGCGGCGCGCGATGGAAATAGTTAATTGGCCGAGATGTCGGATTACGGGTCCAATTACGGTACGGCGATGAAGCACGGAGAAGCACGATGATGCAGATCGGACCCGCGGCGCAATGGTTCTGGCAACACGGTAGGCGGAAGTCAGAACTCTGATAGGTGCGACACTAGGGCGCTAGCTGTTCACGCGGTCCCGTACTGTGTTCGGCGTGCAGGGCTTACGATTATTGGAAAATTTCGAACCCGATTCGTCGCGGCAGGAGAGCTTCGCGTGCTGATTCGCTGGCTTTTTCCTCTTTTTCACACAAAAAAGTCTGGCTGTTCGCTTTTGACAACTTGCGTTTGACAATTGCGAGTCGTTTGACAGCAAAGTGGAACGTCAAGCAGGCAGTAGGCTAGGGCCGTATTACACGAGACCACAGAATTTAGTTATTTTTCCAAATGGGCACTAACATTAATATTGTTGTTACCTGTGTCGTCTTGCAGTCATTATTTAAAAATAATTATGTAATTAAAATGTTTAAAATTGATTTAGTCGTGATATTTTTGAAGCCTTCACCAAGCGTTTAGCTATGTTATGTAAACACAACGAAACGGTACGTCTTTTAAATAAACCGTTGAACTAAATCATCCATATTAGTAGAACAGGAAAAAGTTATTTAATATTAAATGCAAACCTACATTACAGCGAATATCTTCAAAAATAGAGTTATTCCCTACTCCAATAGCAGCTGAAGTGCTGTGGTTCTGTAAGCAATAGTTTTGTATAAGGGACGCTTTATTTCATGATATATTGAAGTACAGTTTTCATATTACAAACATCGAAACAACTGAAATGGATCATCAATAGATATATATTAGGATTCATGTTTTGCAGATTTTCTTTCCATGTGGCTGTGTATTTGTGTAGGTAAAGTTTTCTGACTTGCAGTGTTGTTGCACATGATACAACTATCGGCTACGTTACACTGAATAATAATGGTGTTATTCTTTGAACTTCCATCAGACAACATTAATTTTGGGAACATTCAGACATTCAAAATGTAGGATTTAATATTTTTCTTCCGTTGTGAATCTGGCTTAACCTACGCACACGTATGTAGATGAGTGTGTATCCATAAGAACTGTTCTTCCTACGTGTCCTGGCGGGTGTATGGTAGGATTTTTATTTTATTGAATAAATAACAGCATTCCTCTCGACTGGATAATTTAATTGTATCATTCGTTTTCCTGTAAACTCGGTACTATCACTACCTCCCCATTCCGTGCCACCGTGCCACGCAGCTTAATGCTCTTCCTTAGGAAAAGCTTCAACAAAGGGTTTGAAAAACATTACACTGCCATTGACTGCCCCACGTGGACGGGGATCTGGCGGGTGAAACAGGGAACAATAGTTTTGCAAACAAAAACCTAGCCGATAAAAAATTCCCTCAAGCACATATGTTTCTCTTACTCTTTTAAAACGAGAGCACAATAACAATGTACGAAGGTGTACGGACGACATCACAAATAACAGAGCCGCACGGAAGCGCCCCAATAACGCGCCATTTCCGCACGGAAAGCCCGCTTCCAGAAACGAAATCGTCTTCGAAGCCCGCGGACAGCTGCTAAAACAGTCAACCACAACATCGAGTTAGTCTAGGTTTCGTAACGTTATCTCAAAAAAGTAGTAGGAATTATTATCAACCGTTTAGTTTAAAGAGAGGAAACAACGGAACGATTAACGAGGTTCTTCTTGTTTTCGTGCGCAAACGTGCCGTGCTTACGTTCACGTTGTAGGTTTTATATAATTTGTATATAGGTAAGAATTACAGTAACGTGGAAGAGTTAGATATGGAACAACAATGGTCGCACCGGGTACGTTCCGGAATTTGTAGTGTAGTCAAAGACCAACTGGATTTAAAATGAGATATAATTCTAGACTGGGAGCCTGTAGAGATAGGCGCATTTGAGCAAGTTAATGCTGCGTTTTAACTTTTCCTCACTTATAAGCACACACACACAGACATGTTACGCTGGTTTGTTGGTTAAGACTTTATAAGTTGTACTCGTTTGTTTGCCTTGATTTAGTGCGCTATATTGAACCCTACTGGTGTTATAGGATAGGCCTAAGAATGCCCTAGAAGTTGATTGATTTTCCATTTTTTTGAACAGCACGTAAGGAAAGGATTTAAGGAGCCATATTTCAACAAATACATCTCTCTACTTCACGTAACAGATCTACCTGTCTATCGGCCAGATGTGCTCGATGCGATGCAGCAAGTAGCAACAGTTATAATAGATGTAATAGTAGTAATAGTAGTAGCAACAGGATTAGTAGTAGCAAGTATTATAGTTTTACAACAGCAATATCACGTTTCAATTAAATAAAGAGGGAGTTTGCCTCATTTCATTTGTAGGAGATGCAAAATTGATTTACTCTTCCGGCACATTTAGCTAAACTACAAAATTTTTAGTGCTGTTTTTGACTTGGATGAGAGATATTAGTGTTTCTTCTGAATTGGATAACACCTCCTATGGGAGAGAGTGAACTTGTAAAGCGAATGGAAGCTATCATCTTACTCGAAACATCCCAGCTTCCTAACGAATAAAAACAATGTAATGAGACGTAGAATGTGGCAAAGGTACAACACGAAACACTCCGCCCCAAGATATTTCCGACAGACAAGGGTAAGGATGTACACCGTCCCAACACCGACCAACGTTTTCCACCACCGTAAAAATTACAAGTTCGCACCTGCCATCATGCCTTTCGGCTGTTCCATGCATTCAAAACCGGATGCGGATGCATCCCTCCGGCTGGGTACGTGCGGTACAAGCAGCAAACTACTTTCATCGAGTAGCAATATTCGTTGTGGGTGCACGCGCGTTAAGCCAGCTCAAAGTAGCTGCTAAAAATCGGTTGCAATTCTGGTCGCTTCGTGCATCAGCTCGGCATGGTGCCGCCCACGGGCAGCTTTCCCGTGGGTAAACATGCTACTAGGTATGAAGGGACGGTGTCGGAAAAAGGACGCCAGCTTAGAAGATGGTGTCGAACACGGCTATCGATCTGCGGATGCTTTCGTCCTTCGTGCAGCATTCGATGAACTCGTCGAGCGTAATTTTACCATCGCAGTTGCGATCCATTTTCTGCACGATGGAGGAGAAAAAAGAGGGAAAGATGATGAAAACAACCGGCTCCAGGCGGTTTGCCTCTTTGGCAGGACGATTTCGGATTTGGTGTGAGCCCTACCTCGAACAGCCGCTCGACCTTATCCTTGATGGCTTGCTCCTCCTCGCAGCCCTCCGGCACCTTGCCCATCAGCTCGTAGATCGCGGTCACGATTTCCTTCATCTCCTCCTTCGTGATGCAACCGTCCCCGTTGATGTCGTACAGCGAGAAGGTCCACTGGAGCTTCTCGTCGACGGTGCCCCGCAGCAGGATCGACAGGTTGGCGACGAATTCCTGGGCAGCAAATAAAGAACGCACATACGTGTGAGAGGAGACCGAGGGAGACGCTCTGAATACGCTACCTCGAAGCTTAATGAGCCATTCCGGTCCAGATCGATGGAATTGAAGACGTAGTGTGCGTACTGGCCGCTGCTAGCTGCGTTTTCCGACGGCGAAAGGAGAAGGCATCGGGCCGGACATCGGAGCGGGTGGTTTATATTTCACGTGGCGCAAGCATGAAAGAGAGAAAAAATAACCCAACCGTTAGCTGTCTGGCAGGAAGGACGAACTTGAAGCACACAAATAGACGCACACAAATAACGCGCCGGATTGGCAAGCCGTGCCGCAGGGACGGTGATGTGTTAAATGAAACGAGATCCGGTCACAAGGCAGATTAGGATGTGGTTTGATATGTTCGTGGACGCGGATTGCGCGAATTTTCGTGGAATTTCATCTGAAGTCATAATGAATGATAGTGAATTGGTATAGCACAAGCGATACGGAATCACCTTTTTTGTTCTGTCACATCCGATGGCTTTCAATTTGGTAGTAATCGTGCCGATAAGCATCCTAAATCAAGCTTACCGCACTCTTTGTCTTCCATTTGCCATCAAAGCATAAATATCAAGTCGTTAACATGCTGACAGCTCTGTGCCATTAGCCAAAGGGATGGAGGAAAAAATCCCCTAATTATGCTTGTAAATGTGTTAATTTAGGCACTGATGGCATATAAAGCCGGCTCACATGCGGGTTTTCGTAACCAGAACTCTAAGATCATCTGATCCCCGTCAGGCCATTCCCTCGGATTCATCAAACACCGAGGGACCCGAATGTGCTAATGAAACCACCACTAGGCATTAGGACCCAACTCGAAGGGTGTGGGAAAATACGCCAGACATCCAGACAAATGATGCCATTAAACTGCATCCAAACATCCAACCAATGATGCCTGTTCCCTTCTGTCCCCGAAAAGGAAACGATATGAAATTTTAACATTTAAATGAAGCAATTTGTAACCGCTTATGCTCCGTCCGGTCGGGGGTCGAGTTGCAGTAGGTACCTCCTACGAGCGGCCGCAATGCTACCCTACCCCGAAATGCTAATGAGCCATTTTCGTCGGTCCAACCGGAACGTGACGATCGAAAAGTTGGTGAATGTTTAGCACCCGGAATCATGGGAAGCCCGAGAAACCCGCTAGTTGCAGGATTAAGCTTGCGATTTGTTATGGTTTTTACTCCCACGCGAATCAGATTGTGGCCTATTTGGTAACGTAGGGCTTCTACCAGTTCGGCAGCTGTGCGAAGAAGTTTTATGGACAATAAAATAGAAAAAAAAACCAATCACACTACCAGGCGCCTCCATTGAGCTAACCATTCTACCCGCGACCAGGCGCCTCCATCGTCATTTATTTAATTTCCATGCGGTTTGAGTTTGAAACCGATACCTCTATACCAACGCGATGGTTTCCTGTGAGAACGTACTTTGAACTGCGGTGGTTTTGCTGAAAATCTAAACCGATGTGGCAAAGATATATGAGCCCGAGAAGATTTACGTTGAAACCGACCAAGCTCGACCAGGTTCGTCCCCGTTACCAAATCGCTTTGCGGTGTGGCCTAGCACACAAAAAAGCAGCATTTGGGAAGCCATAGCTACAGTTGCGGCGAAACAAAACAAACGAAAGAAAAGGAATACACCGTGACATATCCATCTCTCCCGGAGAGTTCGTCGGATCGGCAACAAACGCACGGGGAATGTGTTGGGTGTGCCAACGAAACCTTCGCGCGCGTCTGGGCTTAATTTATGCACCAAGATTAGCGACGTATTTTTTTTTCTCTCCTCCGGGGTCCTGCCGTTCCGAGATTTCCACTAGGAGAGGGCGCAATTGATGGCGCAAAATGGTTCCTCTCGGTGGAGCTGGAGACCAACGAACCGCAACCAATGTAACCGTTAGTGGCGCGGTTCTGAGGAGAGAAAGAGACATTCACAGACATACGCATACAAACGCCAGCCCTTCAGAGAAGTAAAACCGAGGCGTCCGCTATTTATGGTATGTTTATTTATGCTTTGGAATATATTCCCACATTTTCCGCGCAACCGACTGGATGTTACGGGTTTTTTCATTACCACAATCGGTCAACCATTGGCACGCTGGGAGCTGGTTTTATTTTCCCCCTAATGCGCCATTAACTTTCTTTTCGTTTACCCATTCGCATTCCCGGGCAAGTTTCTTACTTCTTTTCACCTATGAGACTATCTAAAAGCCTTTCAATCGTTATTTTTCCCCGTTCTTCTAACCGATGTCCTCCGGAAGAAATGATTTAGCTTTTATGACCGGACACCGGACCGAACCGATAAGAAAGCCACTACGCAACGGCGAATGTGTGTCGTGAGAGTTTTCATCGAGCTTTGATTTTACGAGCCGCGTCGCACGTCGATAGACGCAGGGCCCAGGAGCACGTCGACCTCTTGTGCCTGACAAATGGAGGCAAAAAAAAAACACACACACACACACGCTAAAAGCCAACGGGCCTTCGTCCTCAAGCTGGAAAGGTCAAATTTATGGTAATTTCGTACCATAACCTGCGCCACTGGCCGGTTGAGTGGACCTGGCCGAAACACCTTTGCGTGTGATGCGTTAAACACACACACACAGCCACAGACACACACACACATTAGGTGGGATCCCCAAAGGAACGTTGCGTGGTCAAGCGTCGTTTACCATCGCCGACGAGGGGGCCTCGTAAAAATTCCTTTCGCTCGAGATTTGATCCCAATGTCCAACCCGCGGCTAATGTTGGTTTCGTTTCGTTAAAGGAAATCCCACACACAAACACACATACACGGGCGCACACACGCTGCGGCATTGCTGCCCATCCGAAGCCCTCGGCTGGTACGGTTAATGATGGAATTATTGAGTGAAATTCCGTGTACCCGTGCGCCCTGCCTGCCGAGTTCTGCCCTTCTATTTCGACCCCGAAAGCGGTGTAAAATGGCTACCGGTGGCGTTTGCGTATGGAGCGCGGCCGATGGACGGTTAATGTTGCGATCGGTGCGAATTTGGCGCCCTGATGGACACATTACCTCATTTCGAGAGCAAGGGAGTGTCCAACCAATGGGGCTGTTATAACGTTTTATGCTGTTACGCCTTATAAGCGTCGAGAGGGAGCGTTGAAGAAGAAACAACACGATATAATGAACGATGTTACCAGCCCAAAAGCGAGCCCGAAAGCCACAGATCGAAGGTGTGGCTGATGGGGTCGGAGAAGGTCAATAGGGAAATTTCGTATTATTTTGGCGTCTGGTGGCGTTTGGTGAGCTGTTTTGCAATGAGTTTATCCGCAACAATTCAAGGACAGCGGCAGCTACATTCAAGTGTCAGTTTCAACAAGAAACTTTTGTAATTAAAGCTGCTTAAAGTATGCGACACGAAAAACAAATTAATCCAAATAGCAAATGTTTTACGATAAAATAAGCACAGTATGTTTTACGATAAAACTTTATAAAAACTTGCATTAAGTAAATAAACATAATAAAATTGATTAATCTACGACACTCTATTAAACGACTGTGAATGATAGTTATGATAGTTTGATTGAAATGGTATAATCTGTATTGTTGCATTCAATATGGTCAATAGTTACGTAATGTACATACATTTATTAGCTCATGGGAATCATCCGTATCAACTATGAATAGTTGTATTCCTCAATGTCGCCAAACCCACCGCTTATTCCATAAACGAATTCCAACCAAGTGAATATAAATTAGCATATGTTGCTCGCTCTATACAATTACGCATATAGCTATGTATACAGTCAGCAAACATTTTAATTAACCCACTAAGCATTTGCGCAATTGCCGTGCAAATGGTGTGTCGAAAATGACCACTAACTGCGGGGAAAACGGCGAATGGAAATCCAACCAACATTACCATCGGAATCGGGCCCGACGAAGGCTTTCGATTCGATAAATCATGGTTTATGAAAATCGCAGTCTGACCCGTGGCCATGGCCGTGCTCGCAAAGTGCTCGAATTTTCCCTCCAACCAAACGGGCGGAAGCGTAATTAGGCGCCACATCGCTAAACAATAACATGTTGCATCGCATAATCTGAAATGCAAAACCAAAAACCCAGACGCTCGTGGGGCCGACGCCGACGAGGACCATGACGACAAGATTAACAGATGTTTCATCTCTTGCCGTACCGTGAGTTTTGCTTCCGTCCGGTGGGGATTCCGCCGGGTGACGGTTTGGTTTTGAATAATCATAATTTACATAATTATGTTTCCGCGTGTACGAACCGAGTGGCCAGCGTTTATCAGGCGCACCCAGCCCTTCAAGGACCGACCCCACGGGTGTGCCATCGTGTGGTGTTGCGACTCGGACATTTGCGGCTCACCGACCATCCATCAGCGAGATGAAACATTTGGTACAAATTCCGTTGGACACAGAAAAACAAAAATGAACCACCCCTAGATGATCCGCTTCTGTGGGAGACAATTGAGCATGCTCACTGATACAAACACGCAAACCCACAGATCACATCCGCAGGATTCGTCGTGAATTCGCCCGCTAAGCAAAAAATTCCCTCGGATGAGAATTTGGCAATTCATTTCGACGACAGTCTCTTATGAATATTTATCGAATGATTTAATTCGCTTCCACCGTCTTTTCCGCTTGGTGGTGGATCATCATTTGTTTTTTTTTTTGGTTGGTATTTCACTCGTCGGTGGTGAGCGTGTGTAAGTGGTTGGACTGGTGTAGATTTCCACCACCGGGTACTCTCGGTAACAGTGGTAGAGATTTGAATTTTGGACGGTGAAAAAAAACCCCACCACGATGTACAAAAACCCACTCCAACCGGCAGGCAGAACAGATTCGGGAATAATCAAATTTATCATCCCACGAGCGGGTACGGATAGAATTTATGCGCCACTTTATATTATGATTCCTGCTACTTCGTACTCGATTTCGTTTGCATTAATATGGTGTTACCACGAATGAAATCCACTATTGATAATTTAACGTTTTTTTGTTATCAAATATAAACCAACTAGATGAGTAAAATATTAACATCTTACATCTTACGTTAATATGAAGAATTGCTTTAAATAAAACTTATTATGCACACAGTATCAGCCATTTTTGAAGGCCATGTTGCTTTAATCAATCATTAAAGATATTTACACATTGAAAAATGTTCAATTTAAAAACTGAAGTTTTATTGAACATAATAGAAGTTTTTCGAATCGAAACAAAAAACCAAGTGTAATAAAAGATAAACAAAATATTGTGGGGATGCTTGAATGAACAGACAAGTAAGTATTTAAAAGGTCTTTTAGAAAAAAATCTTCTTTATAAAAAACAGTTCAACTTCAAGATGGTCAAACACGATCAATTCAAAAATTTAACAATGAAACACTAACAAAATAATACCCTCCTGTTATAGCATAAAAAATGCCTCAATTTACAGTCTATAAAAAAGAACAAGACCATTAAAATAAACATTCCATAACGGACAGGAAATAGTTGCATAGCGTTGCAGCGATTCAAGCTTCATGAAACATTTCATCAAACACTCGTTTGCATGATACATGATGCAATGTGCCATGAAAATTTAGCATACCAAGCCTAAAAAGTATCTCAGTATTCTGCGAACCCATCTCGTATAATCCCATAAGCCCCATCCATTCGAGTGGACCGGCTTGGGCACAGAGCCGCCGCTCTCAAAAAACGGCTATTCCATCCCACATTGACAAGGAAAAGATATTAATTTTAATTGCACAACCATTGCAATACACTCCATGCCACGGTACATGGCTTCGGGCGCAAAAGCAAGCCCCGGTGCGGGTTTAACCAATCTGCCGAACCGTTCCCAGCCACATCACTAGCAAAAACATTCAATCTCCTGCCGATCCTCACTCAACGTTGGGTTTATTTTACATTCCACGTCCGAACGAACGGCAGGACTACGGTTCAGACTCCAACGTTTTTCCGTCCAACTATTTTGCCCCAAGTCTCAACCAGCGACGCTGCTCCAGGGGGGAGAGTAGCGCAAAAAATGGCTTCTCGTTTCCCGCTTCCGAAACTAAATAAATTTGCCCACATCGGCAGCAAAAACGGGCTTCCACTTCAGCTATCGAGATGGACGAGCGTAGAGTGAACGCTCGAAGAAACCAAGCAAGGTAAAAAAAAAGCGGAAATACATGGAAACATGTTAACTGACAGCATCGTATTACTTGTGCGAAACGTAAAACACTTCGACCGCCCGGAATGGGTCGGAAAAAGTTTAACCTGAGCCAAAAGTGAACGCAAGGGAAGAAGGAGATGGTGTTCAAAAATATCACAGCAAATAGGAGCAAAAAAAAAGGCCAAACCCCACCTAGATGGAATGCGAAACGAAGCTTGGCAGTAGGTCGATGGGTTTAGACTTTTCCTTACCCTAACGGCTACATCGAGCGAAACGAAAGCTTCGCCACTTTCGCACTTCCTACGAAGCACACGAGAGTGTTGCGGCCGGGCGGGTGCTGGGAAAAACTGATTCTCAGAGACGGAGATGAAACACACACTTTTTCAGCCGCCTTCCGATGCGGCACCATTCCTCATTACATCTCGTCGTCCCACGCTCGCATCTATCCGTTTCCGGTTCGTTATTGATTTTAACGCCACAGACGAGGTGAAGTTTATGTAAATATATCTACCACCGAGCGGTGGGAGTGCGTTTAACGCCGGTGGTTCGCTTCTGGAAGGCGGAGTGTCGGCGTGCGAATGAATATTTATGATAACTGTGAGCTTGTCGGGCTGCGTCTTTTTTTTCATTTTCCTTTCCCATGGCACCGCACGCCACGGTTTTACCGTAAATTCAAAGATCGATGGTTTTGCATTTACGCAGCGCGCGCTCTCGCACATACGACGACGGGCGTTGTGATGGGCTGTCCATCTGTTTTCACCCCGCATTCCTTTTTGGACGTTTTATTTCTTGTTTTCGTTCATTTATTTCATATTGTGGTTAGTTTCATAGCATCAATTGTTTACCCGTCTGTCCGATCGCGGGCGGGATTTTATTGAATGCGGGAAGCCAAAACATAGCCCACTCTGTCGGGACGAATGTTTGTAGGTTATCCATCAATTTGTGGTAAAGGTTTTATGAAGTAGAGTGCAGGTATTAAAAAATGCTTGGTTTTTGAATTGAAGTTCGATTAAAACCACTCAAATTGCCATTGTGCTGTATTCAGCATGATGGAAATCTTTTTTCTATTCATCGTTATTTCTTTGATTTTCAATAGGCGCTTTGTTGTTTTATGTACATTGAAAATAGTCAAATGAAGCTTAATTGACATTTTTTTCGCTACAAAGACAATTGTACTAAACATGTACACTATTTTTATATTAGTTAGTAAAATATATCTTATATACGTTTGTCTTTTATTTTGATGAATGATTAAAAGCATTTATATCAACATTCGAGCTTTTAGTCTATACGTTTCTCAAAACATAACAATTTTACGAACGGAACCAATGGATGTAGCTTTACAGTACATCTGCTGACCGCAACAGGCGACCTGTTGCCAGCTTCACTTCAATGGCGTACGTTTTACAGCACCAGCACCGTACCTTGGCGAAATATGGAAGCCCATACACGCGATAAATGTGCCATAAAGTTCTGCCACGGTGCGAAACGACTCGAATCATGCCGGTCTCACCAACCAGCGAAGAGCAAAACTACTTCTGCCTCAACGCGAAACGTTCAAAAGTGCGAGTAAAACCAACCTGCCCAAAAACCACCGTCAAGAAGATGGCACCGAATGGTGGGAAAAAATTTACTTCGCCAATCATTTCACCCCAAGAGCGCGGCCCGTTTCACGGGTGATGGCCCCAATTTGTGTGATTTAATGTTGCAGCCATCAAGCGTTATGTATGTGTGCGCCGAGGACCAATTACGAGGGCTAGCAGGAGGCCAAAAATGTGCCGCTTTGGGGGCGGTTTGGCAGAGAGAGATCATATGGGATGCATTCAACGCTTATCGTACTGGACGTTGATGTAGCTGAAGACCAATCGAACTGACACCGAACGATTTCCAACGGCCCACGGACCTTCGTAAGCGATATCAATCCTGCGCTCCTACGACGAGGGAAACGTTTCTCGTCGAATTATCGCCGATCAATGACCACTTACGGGCTTATCGACGCACTTTTGCCTGCCATTCGCGTTCGGTGACGAATTAACGATCGTTCTCTGGTGGAGAAATCAGAGAACGAAGAAAATGATGGCAAAAGAGCATGCAAAAAAACATCTACACAATATAATTCTGCTAGGCAGGACTTTATCGTTGCCTTCTTTGTATCTGGAGGTTTTTTTTAGCCAGCGAAAAAAAAAATAGCGTATAACATAAACGCGAGTTAGGAGGGTTCTTTTTTCTTCCTTTTTCAACGAAAGCGGAATATTATGCATGAAAGCGCGTATAATTCAATTACATGCATCATTTTCCCCAAATGCGACACAGCCAAGCCCACTTTGAGCGCAAATTCATCTGAGCTGCCGATTGTTACCGGTGCTGCTGGTGGAAAAGTTTTCGCATTCAACTTTCTCTGGTTTGTTTGCTAACTAACTTTGGCTTTGTAGACACACTCCCACACACACCAGCACACACAAAAGAAACTTCAGTATCACTGGACGCCGCAGCCGGTTTCCGCAAGAAAGAGGAAATCATTTTGTGCAATTTTTTCCGTTCCCTTTTTTTTACCCACACACGACAACACATGTCTCATTATTCTTGGAGCCGTAGCGAAATGAAATACGTATCCTAAACCTGCAACCTTTCTAGCAACGGCTACGGGGAAAGTTTCCGAACATGCCCACAGTTAAGTAGGTGTTCTCCCAACGTGGGTTCGTTGGAATTTTGCGCAAAAATTGTTTCAGTTACCCGGTCGGGGTATGTTTGATGATTAGATGAAGTCTTTATTCGCTTCCCTTGTACGGAGAATCAATTGCTCTTGTTTTGTGAAAATCATACAACATACTGATTTTAAAATTGTTTTTTTTCTAGCAAAATTGCTATGCTCTTGCACACGTAAAATTGTGCCTAAATCAAGAACTCTCCTCGATGATATTTTTATGTTAAATAAAATATCAATATTACAAAGTATGACTACGGGGACGATAAGATGATAAAAGTTTTCCTAAAGTGAAAAAAAACAACCTTACCCCAGCATATGCTTACACATTAAATCTGATTAAAATGCAAGCACCAAGTTGCTTGTTTTCGGACGAATTTTTAAACTGTTGTTGTTTTGTAGTCCTTCCGTATGAAAAAAAGCATCTTGAAACTTAATCGCCATTCCATCCCCCACCAAGATTGGGCAATTTCAACGGAATTCCATCGGGCAAAGCGTTACCCAAAACTGCAACACTTTGTCTTGCGGCGGCTCAACATCAAACGATCGAGCGATCGGAAGACCCCCGAAAGCGATTCGATTAATTGGAATCGGAAAACACAACACCATCGAGAAACGCTCGTTTTACGAGCCCCTGCGGGGATGAGCGAAGAACAAAACAACGGTACGCAAACTTGAACCAATTTGCGGCGCTCGTGTTGGAAACATGGAAATTGGTTGGTTAAAAATATCGCCACTCCACCCGTGCGCTTTCCACTGACGCGATGTTTGACGGAGCCAACAGTTTGGCCCTCATAATCACACGCCGGCCCAAAACCGCGTGTTCTGTAGCAGCTGCAGCGGGCAAAGAAGTTTTCCTTCATTTTCCCGCGCGCCACCACGGCGCGATTGTTTCAAGCAAGAAAAGGACAAGCAAATACTCGCTCCCGAACGGTGCACTAGTCGCGGTTGGGCACGTTTTTCTAAAAACGGCCCCCGTAATTAGTTCCACTGCGCCGCCGGTGTCGACTTGTTGTTTGGTTAGTTAAATAAACAGCAGCCCGGGTTTGCGGGAAGTAAACTGGCAACTTCCAGTCTGGCGCGTGGTGTATTGGCAAAGAAACGCAAAGTTTCATTTTTCAACCATGGCCGGCGAGGGCATGTGTTGTGCTAAATAAAATAAAACTCCCGTAATTGAGCTCGAGCCAAAGGCGACCGGGCGATGTGTAACGCAACCACTTTGGCATTGATCTTTCGCGTGCACGAGAAAACAAACGCCATTTGGTTTTACACAGCGTATTGCGTGGGTCGTAAAGTTTTCACTTATCATAAAACGCTTCACTTTGCACTCCACCCGAACGCACATGATTCGTGGCAGCCCTTAAAGCGGTTCCTTGAAATTGGAAGATATCCTTTTTCCCCGCCGACATTGCGAGACGGGAACAGGACATAAACCGCACACACATATGTTATTATATGTGGGTGATTTTCTTAGAACGAATCTGCTCGTCTCAAGGATCCTGCAACCGTGCATCAATGAGCTTCAAAAAAACCACTGGCAGTTTTATTACCGCCCGGAACAAAGCACAACCGCAGGGTAACGAGATTTATCGTTTGATAATATTAAAACTTAGCGTTATGCATGGGCACTATCCACGACGATCGTGACGAGCGGTCGTGATGTTTACCGACAGCGAAAGGAGGGAAACCCCGTTTCGAGCCGGCCAAAAAGCAATATCAATGATGCAGGATATTCCGAGCGTGATGAAGAAAAAGCTTAACGAAAAATGCAACCGACATGAAAGAGCGATCTGGGCCATCCATAAATGATGCACAGTCCTGCCACCATCGGTTCGCCAAGCGGTCTGGCCGTCGTGTGGAAAATTCTCTAACGAAACGAGCTCCACCCAGTCGTCCCTTGGGTGGGGGTTGGAATCGTTCCGACGAGCGTGAAGACGCGCGAAATACGACCCAGACGGGCGCAGATGGTTGGGCAGGCAACATCACCCAGGATGGCATGATTCACTTGGTATCCTTACCACCGAGCGGGAAGAACTGCGAGTAGATGCCCTTGAACGTTTCCTCCTTCACGATGCCGGTCGGACATTCGGCCTTAAAGCCGCGGTATATTCGTTTGATTTCCTCCTCGGTGAAGCGGGCCGTCCGTGTCAGTTCGACGAGCGAGTCCGGGTAGTAGCGGGCCGGCACGGGCAGATCCTCGGCTTCCGGTTCTTTGTGGTGGAGAGATGAAAAGAAAAAAACAGCGATGAGTAAAGAATGGGTTAAAAAATTCCGAAGCGCAGACAGTTAGCAAGATGAAGGCCAATGGACACTGCGTGAAGGTTGGCAAACAAATGCTCATGAAGCGGGCTCTGTCCTCGCTTCGGGTGGGCGTGGGTGAATGTTGCCGGAACGGGGTGGAGATCCCAGCAAAGGCCCTCGAATAATCAAGCGCAACGGAATGTTCTGACGGGAGCTCTACTCACTCATTAGTGAATACTATTTGCATGGTAATGGATTTTTAAATTTGCATGAAACCGGGTCCGAAACCGGGCCAAATGGATCGTTCCGTTTCTTTTCCATCATAATCACTTTCTCCGGTTCTATTTCCACTTCGTTTGAGTTGTTGAGTTGTGGGTGTTTAGAATAAATTGACTCGGCATGTGTGACAAATCCTAGCATAGGGTTATTTTTGCAATTTAAATTAAACACAAACAAAATTCCATTGCATACAAAATACAATTTCAAATAAAAACAACTTTTTTTTTAAATTAAATAACATTCAAAAGGTATTGGATAAAGCTTAGAATTCATATTGCTACGAAATTTCATAAATTTAATATAAACCATAATCGTTTGAAAAAAAAAGATCTTATGAGCGACATTTTCAACATAAATTAAATTCAAATCATCACTTAGCCAAGTTCAAACAAATCATATTCTACTGTTTTATAAAAATTTTCTTTGTCCTTTGCGAATAAACTTCATTTGAATCAAATAGTGCTTAATTACTTAGATTTTTGCACAGACTGTTACTGATAAAGTTTAAACTAACAAAGCTTATCAAAACGTAATCTTTTCAACGCTAACTTCTTCTATTTTAAGACAAACATATTCACTCTGTAACAAACTTTCAACCCATTTTGGAAGCGAAAACACTTACCGTAAAATTGCCGAATATTTAAAATACCCATCGCTACCAAATCTGCCTGGGTTGCACCAAACCAAACCCAAACGATGCCCACTTCAGCAGGGCTGAAAGTTTGATTGATTTTCCAGTTTTAATTAGCCCGACAAAGTCTATTGTTGAACAAAGTACTGGGCGCCTCCACCACCAGAGCGCATTCACATTCCAGTCAACCGAGAAATGAGTTAAAGTTGCAGCGTTTGCTGGTGAAAGGAAACACTCCGGCTTTTGCTAGGACGAATCGGCCCTCTATGATGGTGAATTATCGGACGGGAAGTGTGGCAATAATGTGCACTTTTTGCGCTCTGCAACATTGCACGCGCTGGAGCGAGTAATTGTTCCTTTCGCGCACTCGTTTTACACTAAAATGAGCAAAATTTGCTGCGTAACTTGTGGTGAATTTGCATTTTCATCACAATCCTCCTACGCGATCAGTCGACACTTCGCAATCGCAAACGTATGCCTACCCGAAAGGTATCAATCACGATGTGCAAGCGAGTTGTACCTTGCCAACAAAAGCCGTACCAGAAATACACCCTCACTCGACACGTTCAGTCACAATATTTGGATAAACAAAATGGGCATCCGTCCTACGCGTGTGCGCTGCCACAGGGTCGAAACATTAAACAGAACCCTGGTGTTCCATTAGAAGGTAAAGATGAACGAGTCAGGTCTGGCTGTATGGGATGGATTTATTTTTTCGTTCCCAAATCAACCAACGATCACCGCTAGAGTCGGGCAAGCGATCAATACCGATGATCGATTCGGGGAATAAATCAAAAAGTCGAACAAATGTGCTGACGTTGCTGTGACGCTGACACGTGATTAATATAATTTTTGGCTCGCACGAATTCCACAACCCTGAACACACACACACACACACACAGCAGCAGCAGCCCGCACACTGAATGGGAAGCCTTTTGTTTCCTGCAAACACCCCCGAAAATCTCCGTCCCCTAAAACAGCGATCGATTACCGTCCGATGATGGCAACGATCGAACTGCGACTAGTGAACGGGTTAGACGATCGGACGAGTGATCGCTGCGATTCGGCCTTCACGATATGTGTGGGCGCGTGCGTAAGCGCGTGTGTGTGTCCGTGTGCGTGCACTTCAGCATCGTTCCCGCTAGACTACCTTTGCCAGCGAGCAGCTCGAGTGCGATCGCGTTCCGGCGGCGCCGATTGGTGCGCTGGCGGTTGCTTCCGTCGTTGCCGGTACCGTCCGTTTCCGAACCCGGCACGATGATGGTGGCCGTCCCGTCTGGCTGCCGCTGTTGTTCTTGTTGTTGTTGTTGTTGCTGGTGCTGGTGCTGGTGCTGAAGCTGGACCGAGTCAGTCGGTGGTCGATCGTCGGTGCCGGGCCGAAAGAGTAGCCGCACGATCGCGCGGTAACACCGGTCCAGTACGGTCGAACCGGGTCGACCACGTCCACACATTCGGACCGCGAGCGTCCGCTGGCTCGTTTCGACTGTGCCGGGTGCTTTGTCGGCGATCGGTCGCTGGCGTTGGGCCAACTGCCGGCACCCGGGTCGGCGGCCATTTGTGGACGTGCTGCGTTTTGGGGCCCGGCCGTACGCACACCTGCGAACCTGACGCGCACCGACCGGCCGGCTATTTCGTCCTGCGCCGGGAACGCCCGCCATTGACAAGTTCCCGGGTTTTGTGCATCAAAACGCGAGGCGAGTGTAAAAGCTCCTCCAGCGCCCCGGTTCGTGTTCGTCTACCCTCGCACCCTGGCGTGTGCCAGATGGTGTTATATTTATCCACGACCAGGAAATGGGGGTTGAATGAAGGCGAACAAAAAAAAGGGGTGCCTTGTCATCATCCGACGTGCAGTCGTCAGCATCAGCATCAGCCGCTCTGGGGATGGGATGAGCCTGAGGGTGGATGTGACAACTTGACACCAGATTCAAGCGGTGCCATTATGGTGCATTCGAGCCGGTTGTCAACACTCGAACAAAAGAGCGATTTAATGGAGAACCATTCGAACATGAACGAGTGCGCTTTTTGTAATACGTGCTTTCGAATGTTCGAATGAAGGTTTTCGAATCATTTTTACATATTGGAGAATGCTTCAATTTCCAGGCTGTTAATTCATCAACAGCTCTATGTAATGGTACGTGATATTTCGAGAGAGCTTTACTTTTTTTCAGTCTGATAACGGCAAGAAAGAAAACAAATATTAATTACTGAACCGTATTTGTACCATACGTTTCAATTATTTAAAAAAATGCAGCAAATCCGATTATTTTTCCTTGCTAAAATATGATTCATACGTAAGCACGTTGAATGTACGTACTTCAGATCCACTTCAAACGAGCATTCAATTCGAGCGCCATGACAAATGGATATTTGGAATAAGGATGCCCCCGCTCCTACAAACACTTCCACTTCACTCAAACGTCGCGATTCATCAATCAAACAATCGTCTCTCGTTCGTGCGAAAAACCACCCCAAATTCGAGGCACAATATTTTCCGCTTACATCACATCTTGCGGAACGGGTCCTCGTTTTCTGCGAACACTAATTCGCTCGTGATAAGAAAATCGCATCATCGAACAGGCGGTGGAAGTGTACTTGGGTGGCAAGAGCGCTTATACAACGGCGCCCAAACTGGAGAGAAAAATGAAAAAGGACACTTCGCTGGAAGCAAGACAAGACCACGTTCCAGTGGGTTGTATTTTTGCATGCCGAAATTGCACTGGCTCTCGTGGCGCGGGAAAAACATTGAAAAGCCCTAAAACGCCTTTAGCAATTCGCTCGATCTGAGCTTCGCTTCCCTGCACGAGAGGAATCTTTTTTCTTTTCTTTTCATACCTTCTTTCCATTATTCTCATAGCTCTCCGCTACTACGACGTTTCGATTCTCAATGATTAGCTGCCGAGGTTTGGCTGTCAGCCCGAGAATGTCATCATTAATCAATCGGTTTGTTATTGAGCCGTTTTGTCAGCCAATCGTTTCAGCACGCACACACCCTCAAACAGACCAGAGGATGGGAGAAAAAGAGAACAACACGATTTTCTCAACAACTACCGGAACAACAACAACAAAAAAACAGTAAAATGGCGAAACCATCGCCCCTTGCCTTGGGCAGCACTCGATCGGTTGCCAAAGGAAAATATGTATTTTAAGACCCCCGGAACCGAGTCCAGACGTTTCGGGAGCGAGTTAAAGCGCCTTCTCGACACGACACCCTGTCCTTTTGCTTTTGCCACCCCCGTACAACCTTCAAACCGCCGCTGCCGCCTCCGGGGGGTAATGTTTATGGAGCGTTATTTATATGGATGTTTGTCGATTTGTAGATAAACAGTGGCGAAACGGTCTGTGTCGGCAAAAGTGAGCGGTCCGTCGGCGGACGACCCCAAGTGCCTGCGCCCACGCTTTTCTAACCACTCCCACCCTGGCTGTCTCGACCCCCAGAAGGGTGTGTGTTTGTTTATATTTTGTCGGAAAATGGATTAGATAGTTAGACAAATTTGCTCGCGTATCCTGTCAGGGATGAGGGTTCATTCGCGAATCGATCGGACTGAATAATTGAGTGGCAAGCCGTACACAAGTGGGGCCTTTTTGTTTGGTGCCCTGGTGGTGATCGTAACTCGTGTACCCGGCCCCAACACGGGTTGACCTTTGGGGGGCGCGAAAGGAACGTGCGTAAAATTGGCAACATGATACGCGAAAATGGGCGCTTGCAGCACAGCATTGGGTGGGCGGGGAGAAAGAAAAAAAAGAAAAGAAAAACGCCTGCACGAATCATATCCGAGCTCGTTACTGGTGGGGATCGGGCAAGAGATCGGGTTACGGAAGATTGGCCGTAGAAACATCGAATAAAACGCCACAAAGCGACGATAAACAGCCTGTTTTATGGCTATTAATATGTGCCGTAAATAAATGGGAAGCCTCAATTATTACCGTTCCTGAGTCTGAGATAAGAATACACGGGCACACACGTGCAATCGTGTTCCACCTTGCTGATGGCTCAATTGAAAGGAAAACATTCCCATTGTTGAGGGCATTGGGCGTTACGTGGATTTGTCTCGTTTGGAAGCAAGCGATTAAACACCGATGTAACTGAATCCGCTTCAAGGGCCATACCGAATGGCGAGGCAGAATTTACCATTGTCTCCCTGGGGCCATTATACCGGGTAGCTGTCAACAGTCAGCATTACGCTCCAATTACAGTTGCCTGATTTTCCGTCACCCAGGGAATCACCGGGACTCACGCTTTTGCATCGCCTTTCGAGCGATTGCTTTAACTCTTTATTCCGTCCCGAACAATTGATTGCACACTTCAGTCGCTGGGTGACCGCCCGTACTCGCCACTGTACCAAGTGCCGTAACGTTCCCGCGACCAATGAAGTGTGTCATCGTCGAACCCTTCAATGGCACCGACGGTAATAAATGGCCGGAGGGACGCGAGAGAGAGAGAGAGAGAAAACGGTTGGCCGAAGAAACCGAACACAAAGGGCCACGCCGCGTGCGCCACTGAATATGATGTAACGGTTTCGCCGATGGAAGTGAATAAATGGGAGCTCCGCCTTCGCTCCGGTGGTGGAAAGGAAAATAAACAATCCACCCGGTGCTACGGTGGAACACGGTTCGAATAAGTGCACGGAAACTAGTGAAGCACCGGGCGCCTCCATCGGAAGCGTGACTCGTGCAAGTTGCGTAAGTTCGGGTGATTGATGGAGCTAGTTTTGGGAGAATGATTTGTTGCGAGAAAGAGAAAGGTAGAGAGAGAGAACGAACGAACGAACGGACCAATTCTGTTTTACGGTACGACTAACACTACTGGCAAGCAATTTTGAATAGCGAAATTAATATAGCCATCCAAGAGCTGTCAAAATGAGCCGGGGGTTTTTGTTGCAAAATAACCCGTTTGGTTAGTTTATGGGGTTGTCCGTGCATAATAAATTAATGACGTGTTCCCTTGGCGGTGGTAATCCACACAAACAATTCACTGAGCCCAAGCACCACCGGGGGATTCATTATTATTGATTGCATATTAAAACTCTACGCCAAATTCCCCGACCAAAGGCGCATCAATTCGGAGCGCAATCAAAATAAATATCCTCATAAATTGCGTTTCAATACGCGAAGTTATTACCACCACCCGAGCGGGTGTGTGCATTATCGTGTGAGGGGGGAGGCAAAAATGACACGCGATTCGATTACCAAGCGCCATTTTGGTTCGACATCAATCAGGAAGCAATAAGAATTGACGAGTTGGCAAGCCCTTTTCCACAGTTATCACGCATGCATCAGCAAACGAAATCCCAATCAACGTCCCCAATTGCACGGTGGTAACCATTTTTGCATCCCCAATTTGTAATTTGCTCAGCGCGTTTGATTTGTGCAGTTGGACCTCGTCCAAACAAATAAGGGACTTGAAACAAACGAAATCAATAGAAGGAGCAAAACTTACTGCTACTCGCCGCCGGGTCTGCCCCGTCCAGGATGGTTTTGATGCGCTTGAAAAACTTCCGGTACACCGATTTGCCTTCGCCCTTCTGGTTATCCTTGGAGCTCTTGTGGCCCGATCCCTTGTTGCCGTCGGCGGTCGAAGGTTTTTTCCGGCTGACTAAGTTCCCGCGAGTGGACTCCCGCAGTACGATGTCCACGTTTGGTTGCGAAACTCCTGATTGCTGCTGCTGTTGCTGTTGTTGCTGGCATTGCTGCAGCAGCGCGTGTGCCTGCAGCTCCTGGTGTTGGTGTTGCTGATGCTGGTGTGGTTGCTGCTGGTGTTGCTGATGGTGCTGGGCGATCGGAGATTCACTGATGATTTCGATCGCTATCTGCTGCTGGGTCGGGACCGGTGCCACCTGCTGCGAGCGGGTGGATGAAGGTTTCGCCACCGCCTCCATTGTTGACCGACTCGGAAAGAACTGTTTGTCGCACGCCCTCGAGAGTGAGGGTGGAAAATGGAACGGCTCGAAAGAGCAAACTGGTGCTTCTTCTATCGGAAACGGTACACTGTCAGTGCGTTACGCTTGGGTGATTTCCCAGCAGCTACGACACTCAATGTTTCAATGTCCAACTGTTCACGTTTCTGGTGTTATATTCGGTTTTGTTTTTGTTCACTTTTCTACCGCGTCGCGTAAGGTAAATCGAACCGGGAGAGGTCCCGGTAGCACCTGAAGGTGAAGATTTCACGCCTCACTGGCGGCTGTGATTGGGAAGCGATGCGAATTAAATATTGAACCAGGGCTCCCGTGTTGTTTATACCACGGCTGGCGCTGGAGGATGGAAAAGTTTGCCAGCTGTTGATCGGTTTTCAGGCCGGCAATCTGGAGAAGAAAAGCACAAACAAACGAGAAGCGGTTAGGATATTATATATTTACACAAAAGCAGAGGTTTCTATTTGCTTACACTTAACTCACTTAAGGGAATTTTGTATTAGAAAAAAAACGGAGGCTAAAACAGAGGGAAAAAAATCCATCCATCTTTCAATGCGATTAGGAAATTTTCACATCTTTCACATTCACTAAAGTGTCACATTTTGTTTATTACACCGACGAGGCAAGAAAGAAAAACGCCAAACCAAAAGCACCACCCAAAACGGCACAACATCATTCGACTTATTCGCAAAGCAAAAAATAACTGCCCCTTAGAATCATTTTTTATAGAGGGATAAAAAAAAACGTTACATCCTTCAACGGACACTTTTCATTGTGCCGACGTCCCTTCGACAGTTCGGTACGATATTTGGGGAAGTGGCTGATGTTTTTTTCTTTTCACTCTCCCAACAGCTTCACTCCGGATAGACAAAGTTTCATCGTTCCCCGTCCCGGAGATGAGACCACGCCGATGACAATGAATACCAAAACAGGCCACTTAAGGATGACCGGACGGCGCTGGGTTTCATCTCCTCAGTTTGGATGGGGCTTTTTTTCTTCTTCTTGCCGCTACCACCACCATTTCCTGTGCTCTGATTGTTTTGCCAAATTCTCATGGCAAAGGGCATTTTTGGAAGCGGTCATGAATCAAGCTGGCGATGGCGATAAAGTGCGGCTGATTATAGTTTTGCCAAGCTAAAGCCCACTTTTTGCCGCCTAGCTGCCCCGATGCTGTGTGGGGGCATTGGCGTGGAACGACACAAAAAAAGAAGAAACTACAATCAGCAAAAAGCACATGTTCAAGGATGAAGTTGCCCGTCTATTCCGTTTCGAAAAACATACACGACCCAACCACCGGAGCGGAGACACGTGACAGAACAGGGTGTCTATTTGTTACTGTACCCCGACGCTCGGTCGGGCTCGTTTTTCTTCATTGGGATTGGCGAAATTTGCAGTATAAAATTCCCGACCGAAAGCAAATGAAAAACGATCGTCCAGGACTCGGCCCAGTCCCCTTCTTTCCACCCACTTCATTCGGCAGCTCCCCAGGGCTAGATGTCACGGCGGAAATGGCAACCGGGACCGAGTTGCAGCCGTTTTGTGGAGTGAATTTACTTCTCGCTGGGTTGTGCTGTTTGTCCAGTGCGGTTGAGGGGTTCGTCCTTGTTTGTCCTGTCTGTGCGGTGCAACGGTGGAACGAATGTCGGCCCCGACCCGGTTGGTGGTGCATATTTTGCAGTCGGTATGTTAGCTTTTCGATGGGCATGTCGCTTTACCCGGAATGCCGCCTTCGTGGAGAGTGACTCGGTGGTTGGTGAAAATAAATATAAACAGTGGATTATTGGCTCTATGAAATTCTAGCTTCAGTTGGGTCGTACGAAAACAATTTCGCCATAGCCGTTTCACTCCCGTGGTTCTCGTTAGGGGGTATTTACTTTCCATCTGGTTTGTGTTTTTATTTGGCCGGCTCTTTAAATATGCAAACATGACGAAAATATGAGAAAAATATGAACAAACAGAATGGCAGCCACGGAATGGAATCCGCTTTTAATCACAAACATAAATCCTTCCGCATCGGTGTCTGATTAAAAGTAAAATGGCACAACAACAACAACGAAAAAAAACGAGCAACACAAATCTAACTGCCGCGTGGCAAACCTTCGATCAAAAGCATTGCGTAACAAAGGAAAGCCTAGCCCTAGCCTACTGTGGTTCGACAATGGGCATAATCCATCATCGAATTCCCGTTGGCGCAACGAGCTCGAGGCGAACGATACGCGGCGCGTGGCATGGATGGAGCAGTACGCTTCGCATTCGACAGCTTTTTCACACGCACATCAAAGGCTTCGGTCATGATAAATGACACCTTTGCAGTGCGGGGAAAACGATTGTGATCGACGCGCACCTTTGCGCTAGAGGAAGCCGCAAAATTTCCCACCTCGCAATGGCGCTGCCAAGGCGCACGATGGGAGATTCCGATAGGAAAAGTCGGCATGCGGGATCCTATTTCCCTGATTGGATGGGTCGTTTTTGTTTGTCATTTGTTTGATAGATTTGTATAAAGGGTTGCAAAACGTGATTCGAAGCTTACTTTCTACAGGCGTTTTCAAATCTTCAAACGTATGCTTCAAACAACATTTTTTGAGGCGATTTTATTTGATTTAGAACACCTGCATGATGGTGATACCTGTTTAGTTACAAAAATCCCCTCGGTTTTTCTCATCGATTGCTTTTAATTTTTAAAGGATGGCGTGAAAATAAAAATTATTTCAGAAGTTAAAAGTTATTAACAGAACAATTTTCAGCAAATCAATTTATGAGAAAAAAGTTAAATAAAAATACTCTCCGCTCGTTCTAAGACTTGTGAGAAATGAATGAATACAATATACGATTATGTAATTATGTATAATTTCCTGAATTACCGCATCTACAGTGGATTAAATAGCAAACATTAGCATGAGACGCGACCCTTTCAACGAGAATGGGTTTATTAAAAAAAACTTTTCCCATTTAATCAACATTAAATGACAAAATTGATCAAAAGACAAAACATTAGTATAAAGGACTACAGCGAACAGCGGCAAGCAAAAAAAACACCCGTGGTCCCACAGGTGCTCCAAAAAGGGTACCTTTTGACGGCCCGGTAATAGCTTCGTTAATTGCTTGGTAAGAAAATGGAATGAAACACCGGGCGCCTCCTCGGTGGCACGATGTTTCCTCATCAGCCAGAGTTCATTACTACCCCACGGTGAGCGCGACACGGGAAGCAAAGAGTTGCGTAACGGAATTGAGGGAAATCCCGGTAAACAAAGCGACCATTTACTCACCGAAACGACATCTAATAACATCGTGGCGGGTGACACCCGGTGTACGGGACAGGGGAATATTGCATTACAAGTCCTGTTGCCATTAACGTCTAAATAACTGGACTAATTGCAGCGACTGTTAAGAACAATCGTAGAAGTCTTCCTGGGCGGCGGTGGCGAGCAGCAAACCGGTGCCCTTGCGCCTTATCGTGTTTTTTTTTCATCCCCTTAACTATCCTTCCGATGAGTGATGTCATCCCGCGATGGTGTATCGGTGCTTGTGCGTGTGTGTGTGTGTGTGTGTGTGTGTGTGTGTGGACTCGAGAAAAGAGCAGGAGCACCACCCATTAAATCGCAATTATTTTAACGATGAACTCGAAGCACAGAGTACCATACGAAGGCAGCCGCGTACCATGGATCATTTACGTTGGCGGTGGCGTCGTTAACGCACGTACGAAACCACCAACCACCGTCATAATGTTTGTCCTTTCGCCGTATTACGCTACGGCCCGATGGCCTTTCCGTACTCCAGGAAAAACGTCATTCCGCGGGCTCTCATCGTCCGTCGGGATAACGCCACGTGCGAGCGGCGTCTTGATTAGCGTTTCGTACCGCGTGCTTGCCTGAGACTGCTCCTGTCGGTGTTGGTCGTTTGCTCGAACCCCCGGGAAATGTGCGAAAATGTGCCGACCAAGAGCAAAGAGGAAAAGAAAATCGCACTACAAAGTGCGGACACTTGCATGACCGGTCGTTGGGGTGATTGGGATTTATGGTACGGATTTGCTAAATGGTGGATCGGAGGATTTTTCCAAACGCCACCCGATGAGCCTCAAATCTCGTTTCTGTAAATTGCGTAGCCGTCAATCGAATAAAAAGGGCTTACGGTATTTGATGTTTACCGGGCTTGATCAACGTATTACGCTGTATTAGCGTTCGGCGACAGGCACTGGCTTAAATTTTCATCAAGACCGATTGCAGTAATAATCACAAAGCTGCTGGAAGCTGTTGATATTGTTAAGGGAATTGAAAAAAAACCATGTCTTATTTAATTCCATAACAAATATTTACATTTAATTTAACTCCCTGATGCATCGTGTTTGGTCAATACTCTTTTATACCTAATTTTAGTGAACTCTATATTATGCGTTACCGGTTGTAAAATATAAAGACCAATTGTATCACGTTAAATTGCTCCAAAATGTACTTTAAAATGTTGTATGCGATTTTTTTACTATGAAAGATAACGGCGACCGGTTCGTTGTCTCCAGTTTCCGTAATTTTCTGGCTCACTGTTGCGAAACGCTCAATTATTTATCTCATCAAGCTATCGTTTCTGACAACTTTACGATTTCCGCTGGTGCCGTGCCGTGCTGGTGATTCTTTCCAGATACCAGAGATAAATCAACGTCCTTCTTCGTCTATTCAACCCGGTATTCAAAAGGGTTCCCGGCCCTAGTTCAGACCGCTTCTGGTGGCCCTGAACTGCGATGACATTTGCTGCTAAAAATGTGACATCTTCCAACGCAAACATCGGCCCACCACCGGCCACCGGCGCCATTCGACGTACTCATTTATGGTCTTTCCTTTTACGATTTTCCGATGGCGAAACATGCACACACAGCCATTGGCTGCCGGTCGACCCTGGCACACACTTACACGAAAGCGCAAACATCACCAAACGGGAAGGCTGAGAGCCTGCTCGAGCAGCCGCTTGCCTCCCGATCCCTAATTTTATAGGTCATGCAAGGGAAAGATTCAATTTACTTCCAATTTGCAATTTTATCCACATTAAAGTGTGTCCACACGGGCTCTCCTGGCCGTGCACGGCACACGTACACGCCGGGCGGCCGGGTGGCACACGTACACCCATTTATTGGTCACCCCCTCGCACGAGGAAAGGCTTCATTGGTCGGCCCTCGTGGGAAACCCCCGGCGGAACAGGAAGCGAAAGCAAATTTTAACGGTTTTCATTAGCCCACACGACCGGTATATGAATAAAAGATGGACCTCCGTTAGGCAGCGGTGCTACGTTCGCCTCCCGGTGAGCGAACATCCTTACCGTGACGACCAACCGTGACCGGCCAACACCAGGCACCTTACACCGGGCGAGCCCAATTTAGCAAGATTTAGTTGCAATGTTGCACACGCTAGCCGCTTGCTTCGTTCGAGCGGCCGTATGCAGTTGCATTCTTCGAAGAAAATAGCAGCGGCAATACTCCCTTCACCGAGATGGATCCGGGAGATAGGACGTTTAGGAGTTGTAGCAGCGAAAGGAGCACCGGCCGGTCGGTAATAAATTACATCCCGAATCGACACTCTGTTGCATCTCACTAGCGGAGCCAGTAAGAAAAAAAAAGGCTAAGGTGCAAACGTATTTACCCGTCGAAGGATGCGTCCGCGATTCGGTTGCGGTGGAATCACTGCATCACACGTCGAAGCATGCCGGTACGGAGGAGTTCACTTTAAGCCCGACCGTGGTGGGAAGATTTATGTGGCCCTCGATTTTCCGACCGCTCACCGCCCACAGATTATCTCGATGAGGAAATCCGGGAAAAGCGCGCTCCCGCGTGGGGGTTCGAGCGATAAAGTGATTTCGACGCTCGGGAGTTGGGCTTTCCCCTTTCTGGCTGACTGCCGATTTGAGGTGGATGGGATAATGGCGGGAATTATAAATTATTCCTGCGCACGCCAGACAGATGGATTCGCGGAACCGTGCGTCCGTATCCGGTATTTTTAGATAGCGTAATACCTTTAATTTATTGCCCGTGAGTCGGTTTGGATGTGAGTGTTTCTTTTTTTTTGCGGAAAGCGGTTATGCGTTTGATTAAGGGTTTGACGCAGAGAAAGAGAGAGAGAGCTTTTAAGCTATCAGATTACGGGAATCGGTGAAGTCATTGGTGTGGTTCAATTTGTTAGAAGTTCATGCGGACGTGATGATATGTTTGATTGTATGAGCCAACTTTCCCGGATCAGATCAGCGCCTGTAAATGCCCAAAGAAGCTTTTTTATTGCAAAAAAGGTACAATTCCAAATAGAATTTAAGATAGTAAATTCAGGATTCAGAAAAAAATAGTACGTCATTGATCAGATTGCGTTAGAAGAATATGGAATGTTGGCTGCCTTAGACAAGAAACTAATTTAGCATTTTTCAATACACTCGATTTGATGAACAATATCAAAAGAAAACTAGAGTTTCAAATCCTTTCCCTATGAGATTTTAGATCCGTAAAGTATGTATAAGTCAAGCCACACAAAATCCCTCTCAAATCAAGACTTACATCAGATCTTTCGTCACGGTATTCTTCCCATAGAACACATATTTCTTGCACGTCTTGCCCCACAAAAATCTCCACTCAGCAAAATTCGTTCTTCCATTCATCTCCAAACATCGACTCCATTAGCGTGATGACTCTATCCCTCCACGATCGCCACCAAATGGCATTGTTTTACCACGAATTATTGGCCTGCTTACAGCTTGTGATCCATCCTGCAGCCAGACGGCTCGTGCAACGTCTGCTTTTATTCTTCAATTCGCCCCATCACATCCCCTTTTATTTCCAACTGGTCCTACGATCGGGGTATCGGTCACCCGAACCGAGCCGGCGTATCGTGTTCGGTGTAAACAACCGTTCGCCAAAAAAAAGCAGAAATAAATCAGCACATATAAAAGAGAGGACGGCACTTCAACGATAACGACAGGACAACGAGCAAACTATCACGATTACCAGCCAGCGAGGTACCAGTTGCCGAGTTGGAGCGAGCAAACGCGTTGGTTGGTAACTTTAAACGTTTCCATTCTCCTAACTACGTTGTACACGTCCGACCGATGCGGGTCGATACTCCAACATCACCCCACACCCAGGCTGGCCAGTTGGGTGTTGTTGAATGATGTTTTGTACGGGATACGCTCGGTACGAAGCACATTGTTTTCCTCTCATTCAGCAGCGCAAAAGCAAAGCGTTGCCACTTTGGCGAAACTCGAACCGAACCACGGGTAAAAGCACACTTGAATGGGTAGCCGATTCGCCGGGCCGGATTGTTTGCCAAAAAAGCTGTCGAGAGTGTTTTCGTTTCGTTGCCGGAGAGAGTGTAGGTGAAAGTGAGTTCGTCCCGTGCTGGTGTTGTGTATTTTCGTACACTTCTTCACTACCAAATGTAGGCTTTTTTTTTGCTCTTCTTTGGGGAGGAAATGTTGTCCTTCATTTTGTCGAACGTATAATATCAACTCTAAAGACAGGCTCGCAGACAAAGATCCCCAAGGCACTACAATCGATGGCAATTGTTTGCCTCCGGAACGATCTTTTGTACATAGAGCATATTGTGGGTGTGTTATCTAGCCACTGGACACAACAAAAGTGCACTCGATTGCACCAAGCCGAGTGCGTGCCAGTTGCAGTCCAAATAAACTAGCCACCAGTGTGCCGTTGTCGAGTGATGATGCCGTTCGAGTGTCAGGATCGAGTATCCACAACCCACGGGGGAGAATCTCACCTTTTTCCCCCATTCCTGTCCGTTCGTAACTGGCTTACGGTCGTTTTAGAGCTGTTGCCATTTTACCCAAGCGAGTACCCGGTTGGAGATTGCAGCGTAATCCTGGCGACGATGTTCCACATGGGATAAGGCCGATAAGGGCGAAGGTCCCCAGCAAAAGGGACATTGGCCGCCATTAAAACGGTCGCTCAGTCCGGACGCCATGCTGAAAGGTTTCAACCCTAGGAAGCGTCCAGCGATGGGGATTTATTTTTCCAGCTTTTCACGTCACTCTGCGCCACCTTCATATGGGCATAGGGATCCATTAGCGAGCTGGAGATCGGAAATGGTTGTCGGGTGGCGAAGGGAGGATCGATTATGGACAAATATCAATTCATCATCCCACCCCGGTGAAAGCAGTGAATCATTCTGAATCAGCCCAGTTGGAGCTGGATGTCGAACGATATTAGTTGAGATCGAAGTAATGGAGCGGGAGTCCTTGAAGAAAACTGGGTAAATATGGTGTGAAGTGGCCGATTCGTTTGTTTAAAAGATATGAGAAAAGAATTTATTTCTCCAGAAATAGACAAGCAAAACCGTTGAAACTATGAAATATCTGACGTAGTCACGATGCCAAATGGAATTGCGGCAGCCCAACGTGCGCTTTTCCACGAAGACCCGCAAGGCAAACGGAAGAAAAGAAAGAATAATATTGATCTCGTTATAATTTGGGAAATCCCCACTAATACCGAGTGCGACTCGTTCTCCGTCATTTCTACGCTCCAAGCAGGACATAACATCGGGGCGGAGATGACCGGCACCGGAACCGTGACAATGTGATTCTGCTCTCCGGTTACCGCCTCCCGAGAAACGTATATCCTTGCATAAATGTTTGCACTACGCCTCATCTATTAATAAACCCGCCGCCATCGACGCCATCACACATGCGATCTGCGGACACATCCTGCGAGTGTCAAGGATGGAACCGGAACTGAACAGTCACACCACCCACCCCGTGGGGTGGAACAGCCTGCGCATTGCTACATCCGAACGAGCCAGCGAGCCCCGATATATCGATCCCGTGGCTCCAGCCGCAAGGATATTGAGTAATGTCTCGTCGCGCGCCTTCCCACGGTTCTCCCGGTTCCCCTTGCAACTCAAAACCTCAGCGAGGACGACAAAAATTCGACCTCTTTCTGACGCCGAACGCCATCGAACAATGGCCGGCGCCGATGTTTGGGCATAAAATAACGCATAAAAGCAGCGTCCAGCACGCCGCATGGCCATCCGAACACCATCGGCACTGTTCAGAGGGAAGGCTTTCCATCGAGGATTCGGTGATGTCCTCGGGTGTCACGTGAGACACACGTGGCCATTGGCTACGCGGCTTCCCACCCGTGGAATGTATCCACCGACGGCTCGTGATTGATTGCCGGACTGATGTCGAGACCGTCCGAACACAAAAGCGAGTCGAACCATGGACGACGAGCCGCATCCTTTCCCGGCGATGGTGCATGGGTAAGTTATGATGTTGGGTCATTGTTGCACGCGAACAATGACCAACTGGACGGCCGGGCGTGGATGATCACGTGCTGCACACGGATAGGATAATCGGTGGAATCGAAGCTCTAGGCTCTCATTGTGGGTGCATTCACTGTCCCTGGGACACTGGGAATCCTGAACGGAATGATGGTTTCTTCGATGGGATTGTGCACAAGATAAATTAATTTAGTTCGTTTCGCTCAAGAGAGTGGTCTTGTGCGGTGGCGTATGTAACGACCGACAGTTTGTTGGCGTGGCATGTTGTAATTACAAACTTAATTATCTTTCAAGCCACGGGCAGAAGGAACCCGAGCAGCCCAGCCGGTACTGCGGGCTTAGGTAATGCATTGCGGTGGAAAATCTCCTATAAATGTTAGGTGATTGTTTGGATTGGACGATACGTAGGTCAACAAGCGTGAGTGTCACATTAAGATAATATACTTTACAGACCTTACCCAAGGCAGACCTTTACAACCGTGTAACCTTGCAAAGGTGCTATATTTACGATGCAATTTATTAAACGTCGCAAATTTAATTTGCTCTTATAATTTATACGATACCGATTTAAAATCTATGTTGTGTATTGTACTAAACACTAATTTAACTTTTCTATAAAACATTGAAGCTCATATAATTTAAAAAAAAAGTTGATAACTTATATATTATTATTGACGTTATCAAATATTATTCGCATGTCAAATATTACTCGATATATACTTATATATCTTATAGATCTTTTCCACACCCAATCGAATCATTTCAGTACAGATTTTCTGTAAAAAGAATAGTTTTTTCTCTCAATCCACTCGCTACAACTCCATTTCTCTGCATTAACCTCTGCGAAAGCTCACTAAAACGGCTCAATAATTCATCTGCCTGAAAACCCCTTCAACTCTCAGGCCACGCTGAAATTATACAAGAGATTAAATAATTTGTGCCCCAGTCTCAAGACCGACAATAGCCGTAATTTAAAATTCCCTAAAAAACTACTGTCGACTCTTAAAGTACCGGAGCAATGCCCTTCTTGCGGACGGTCAAACTCCGAACTCGTAACGGCTGGCTCGTTTCGGTTGGCTTAAAATATTTTATAAAAAAAGGAAGCACACACACACACACACAAAATACTCTCGGAACCGACCGGAAGGATGCCGGCCGTTCGAGAAATCGGATGAACGAACCCATTCGCCACCGTTACCGGACAAGACCGGAACTCACCGGCGTGCCGAATACACAAGCGTATTTGCTCAGTCCACCATTCTCGAGAAGCGATCAAGATTCGGAGATCCATAATGGGTGTAGAATGAGTGGCTTTTGCGAGCCAGATCCCGAGCCGGTTGGAAACACGGATCGAGATAGTGTCGGTGCAGTTTCGCACATGAATTATGGGCCGTAGCCTTTTTCCGGCTAATTCACTTGCTGGCACCGCCGGAGCTCAGATAAACCGACCGCCCTGTGCTGCAACCGTCACGGGGCTTTTGTTCTTGGAAGGAGGAAAAAAGAAATCACCGATTCCGTTGAATCCGTTTACCCGTTAGCTTTAACCCCGGCTTAATCGCATATCGGCTGTGCCGGTTGGTGATGCGCTAGGTCCCATCAATTTCGGACCTCAAACCGCTGCACGAGGCATGAGGGTGGCGCGTATCAGCGAGTGTCCTGTTGCTTAACGTAGTTGAAATTTATCCATCCGATACGAGCCGGCGCTTAATTGGCTTTATCCGTTAAGTTTAATCGATTTTGGCTTCAAAAGGGCTCCGGCGGGATAATCCCGCGCCAGATTTGTCCGCCGAAACCGGGCCGATGTGGGTGAAGAGGACTCCGCATGGCGTAAGGACGAAGACCGGCTACACGTGCAATAAACCGTAACCGAACATTCAACTCCACGCGACCACGAGGGGGTTGAAAGTTTTCGGCCAGCCCCCACAATTGGGCTTATCACCGGCGGATGTGGTTGGGCTCTTTTAGCTATCCTCTTTGCTGGCAAGCGCTTTTGAAATTCCTTCCCTCCTTTGACGGACGATTTTTATGCATTCCGATCCGGTGGAAGCGATTGTGGAGCGCGTTTGTGGTTGTGCTACGTGCGCGGAACGAACGGGGAGAGCAACGACCACCCAGGACGTCGTAAAAGTTCTGGCGTATGGTTGTGGCATGAGCATAAATCGTACGGTGATACAGTGTAATGGCTGATAAATGTCGACACATGCGAATTTATGTGTTGCAGTGAAGTTTTTTTTAACAATTTCAATGGGTTCGACTTTTGTATTGAGTGTTTTAATCAGAAACTACGTGAAAATAATAATACAATTTATAATAAACCAACTAATGAAGCGCATGAAGAGCACAAGAGGATCCGATCTAATTTAAATTAGAATAAATGATGTTTCAGTCTTAGAAAAGAGTTTATAAGACTTTTCAACGGTTCCGTTTATAGAACACCAACAACATCAACACCATTATTTAAGTGGCTTACAACAAATTATTCACTAAAGCTGATCTATTAGGTAAATCTGTTGGCTAAATCCATTTTCCCGTTCAGCGTGTTGCCTATCTCAAGGCGTCAAAAGACAACCGGAACAATTTCCACCAAACGATGTGACGAGGAATTGTTCCCAAATTGCATTTTCATCGTAAAGCCTTTCCGAAAGTTTCTAGCTACCCTGTAGCTTACCGACACTACACCGAAAAATAGAAAACAAAACATGACGGAATAAATCAGCCCAACTTTATTCATTACACGCCGAGTGGCCGGGCGTTAGCAAGTGTCCAACACATACCCACGTGTGTCCTGCCCCACACGATGGCACCCAGCATCAGAGAGAACCTCAATCATGAGCGGACAAATGCCGGCAAATAGTTTCACCGGAAGTCATTCCGCACGTTCACGCGGGGCGCATAGAGGACCGCATTTGTTTTTGGACATAAATTTTCAACCTTCAACCCCAACCGGCGGCACCCGTGCCGTCGCTCACGGCAGATAGGTGTTAAACTAGTTTAGCAAAACTTTTCCGCCCTACCATCCGCGAAGACAATGACGGAACGCCAGAAAGCAACCCGCTCGATCGACACGAAGGGGCGCAAACGGAAATGCATCGCGCGCAGAGCGAGACGCGAAACGGAGCAGTTAAATCGAGCTTCGAATGAAGGATAACGGGCTCGGGCCAAAAGTTCCGTAGGACAACTGGGCAACAAACTACCCCCACTTGGCGTTGTGTGAGGCCGGCGCAAAAGTTGGCGGAAAGTTTCGCCCGCGTGGAAAAAGGCAGTAAACCATGACCAAAAAGCTCGCGCGTCTGCAACGGACCAAGCGTCGCGGAGAGCCGGAAAAGGACGTTCGCCCCGACCGTCGTTAGGAATATGGAAAATGGCCACCGAGACAGGCGCCACCCGAATGGGCGGCGTGCCTTCAGCCGATTGTCGTGAGTGAATTATTTTCCTCAATTTATGGCACATCGACAATGGCCCGAAACGACAAGGCGAAGGTTCGCTGAAGTCGAGCGAACGGAAGCTTTCTCATACTTTAGCATCAATTTGGGCGGCTCAATGCCGAAAGGCCACTATCCGGTGGCTAATCTAGCCTAGTGGAGGGATCCGGTGCCAGCAACATTGACAACGCTCCCGCTAGCTTTGGCTCGTTGCAAGTTAACCCAACCGAACGATGGAGCTGTTTATTTGTGCTTGCAAAAATCCACCCCAAAGCGAAAAGAACGAGAGAGAGAGAGAGAGAGAGAGAGAGAGATAGAGAGAGAGAGATAGAGTGAACCCCTGTTGGGGCTGGACTTTACTGCAGTAAAGCGGCACCGTGTTGCATAAGGCTGCAGTGAAAGGTGGCACAATGGTGAGACCGGATGAATGCCAAGGAAAGAATGCCGAGGAGGAATAAGTTCCCCAATTTGCGCCCCGTTGCACGAAGGAGAGCCTACTCTGTCCTGTCGGCGACATGCACCAGTAGAGAGTGCAGCCACTTGCGATGCGGCTTGTGTTCCGGTTTTGGTGGCCCTTCACAGCGAACAGCGAACGTGCATAAAATAAACTACGACGCTATCGCCGCCAGAGGCTACTGCCGGGTAGTTGCATTCCGCGTGGTGCAGTTCGTATGATGCACGGAGCGATGCATTATTCGGTGGGTGGAATGCAACCGCCGGAAGCATTGCTGAAATTGAAATGTACTTGCGCTCACGCGAAAGGGCATCATCGTGAAGCGAATGAGGGAAATGCTCCCCAGGAGGGATGGGTCGTCCTCGGGGGAGAATGGGAAAATTTCGGGAAGTACTCTTTCTTTCGCCCTTCCGTTTGATCCGTGAACGGGTTTCGTAAGCTGCATCCTTTTTGCCAATCGGCGAGTGCTTTCGGAAGTAAATTTATGAAAATTCGAATGCTGAAGCATTTTTTGCCCTAAGGGGGAATTTGCTTTTTTTTCCCATCCCATATGTAGCTCACTTAGTTGGGAACGGTGGTGGGATTTGCGTTTTACACGGATTGTGGGCATTTGGATCGGGTTTTATCCTTTTCCAGCGAAACCCCACCCGTTCGTCCGGCTATTCAACATGGAGCGGTGAATAAGAATATACTTACAGCTGTAACGAAGCCGGACCCATTGAGTCGTTCGCCTCGAGGCTGGCTTTAAAGAGTGACATCCAGAGTAAGCGGAAACGAGTAGAGAGTAGCGAAAAAAACAGGAAGAAGAATCCTTCCTTCACCCCACTCGGCGATAGTGCAACCCGGGCGCCATTTTATGATGATTGATATGCAAAGGCCGACCGCAAAAGGGCGGTTGACATTGGACATTACGCAATGCACGAGCGTGAAAGAGTGAAGTGGGCGGCAGGTCGTATAATTTTTCCCGGGTTTCCATCGTACGGCGAAAGGTTATTGTGGCCATTTATCATTCGCTTAAGTGCCGGTTCGTGGTTCGGTTCGGGATGGAAAGCGATCGTGCCAGCGTTGATAAGTGCGGCTGGGAAAAGGGATCAGGCGGTTTTGTGCTTCGTTTAACTTTATGCAAAAAAAGCGGTGGCTCCTCTTGAACGTGCATATGATTTCCAGCTGGGTGGGGCATAAAAAATTACCCTCGGGATGTATGGTCAAGGATGCGCAAGGATGCTATTTAATCAATAGTTATTACGAAGTTAAACTGCAAGCTGATGGATGGTCATTTGTTTGAGTGAGCCTCGAAAGACATTTAATATGTGTTCGAATGGAATGAAAAAAAAAGATATCATGTTTAGCAATGCTTTAAAAATTAATGCATAAGGTTTGCCACAGAATCCACATCAAATGTTACGAATATTCTTTCTAAAAACGTACGCAAAAAAAAATAAACTCAATCTTATGTACACCTTTCCACGTTGGATCGTTTCAACGAATGAAGCCGGCCATTTCCATTCCCCATCGGCAGTTCAAAGAACCGGTTGGATCTAATTTGCAAAAAATACACATAAACATATTCTTTACAATCATTTCCCTTATATGCCGCCTCACCCACGGGCTGGCTGTAGACAGAACACGAAGCCTTTTCCGTTCACTTTTCCATCCGATGCCGATCGATTTATGTGCGCAGCCGATGGGGCACAATCGCAGGACCAAATACGCATTAGGCAAATGAGTCCTTTATATTTTCGGTCGGTTCATTATTTCGTTTCCCATTATATCGAGAGGAAGGATTTTTCTTTTTTGCTTTCCCGCGTATTCGTCCTACGTATCCTTCGCATGCTACCAACAAACCGTGTAACGTGTCAGACGACATTGGAATCGATAGCAATCGGCCCGCCCGGGAGCTTAATGTGGGGAGGAAACAGAACGGAAAAGCGACCCAACGATGAAAGCTACGGAGTGAGCATTTACCTTGTGCGTTTGCCGAGTTGTGGTACACGTCGGCCAGTACATGTGCCAATGCTGAGCCAGCACGGAAAGCTCCAAAATTCGGTGGCGACTCGAGAGAACGGGCGTTCGTGTCTCGCACGCTGGCTAATAAGGAAACATTATTTACACGCACTGAATACCCACACCCGATCCCTTGAGGGTCGAGGAACGGCGGCAATCGATTTTTATCCACTCCCGCTGTAAACAACGTGTCTCGAATGAGCGTGAAGGTTCGCTGGGTCGAGAATGAAATGACATGCTAATCTCATTAATATTTAAAGTACCGCTGACACGGCTAGATTCTGTGAAAATAACGCACCGATATGCGTTTTCTTTTACACTTGAATCGTATATCGTGAACGTTTCCAAATGCTTCGTTCCATCGAAGGACGATAAGAGAGCGATTTTTAAACGTTCTAGAAGCATCTAAGGATTTTTAAAATCCATTCCTCAGCAGCCAGTTCAATAAAACTAGCGTAATGCATTTAAGAATTAAAAAAATAAGCACTTTTTCCCATGTGATGTTTTCCCACTATCATGTAATGCAAAATGATACCCAAGGGATTAGCTAAGAGCCCATCCCTATTCAAGCGCCCAGAGTGATGACATCGTTAGTCCGGTCAATATTAGCCCCTTTGATTAAAGCCCTGTGACGCCCCGCTACAATGATGGGCCCGTGTGTGCCAGCCACGGACGAGAAGCGTGATAACTCGACGGCTCGCAGGCTGGCGAACGAAATCCCAATGCTCCGGCACGGAAACTTGTTGAGTGCCACCAGGCGCCTCCATCGACGGGCGCACGCTCCGGCTGCCGGGACCAAGCAGGAGAAAGATTCCTAAAGCCTACACGACGAAGTGCTAATATTTAGCAGCACTTGCTGTGCAATCCTTCAACCAGAGCCCTTGGAGTTCCAGCCCGGCTATGGGTTGGCGTGATGCACGCTATCGCAATCAGTGCCTAATGTTGGGCAGCCCCCGAACAACCCGACCATCGATTGCACGTTCACATGCCACGTGAAAAATGCACGAACTCGATCACAAACACACACACACACACACACACACGCCCGCCAGTGGGAAAAGGATCAAGCGAGGTTTGTTATCAAACGATTGCTAATCGTCTACAGTAAGTGCTAATGTCGGCCAGAAAGGCTAGAACGCCATTAAACCAATCCTGCTGATTATGGCAGCGAAAGGTGCTTGAAACGGAACTTTGCGGGAGCTATTTTTCCCGGCAAACAAAACGGCTTTGCTGATAAGAAATAAAAATGGCATTTCACTTAATCTGCTCACTCGTGCCGTTTGTCACAACAATTTACAATCAAGTGCAAATGAAGCTCAGTTACGAAAAAAAACTGCTACTTATTCGTGCCATTTCTTTCCTCGGCGAGTCGCATTAAGCCAGCAATGATGTGCTGAAAGTAATGAGCTGTTAATAATGGGAAATCGAAATTGAAACCTATCCCACTCGAGCCAATAAAGCTCGGTTTGGCGTGAAAATGAGTTTTAAAACGATCAACTGCTGGCGCTGGTAAAGTGAGCGCAAAAAAAAAGAAACCCCATTGCCCGGATTTGGAACCCCCCCGGGGGGCGAAATTCGAATTCCAATCGGTGGTAGTAAAAGCAACGCGGCAAGTGGAATGTGTTTGTGTTTCATTAGCACCGTATCTGTCCATGGCCGGAAGGGGTTGCCATAGGAAATTCAACCCAAACCGTGTGTGGGCAAACATTTTAACTTTATACGCCTGCATGCAGCGTTGGGATCGGAAGCATGGCTAATTTAACGGGCCGGAAGCTTTAATGCGATCAACGTACGCTTTGCTATCGGTTGGGTTTAGCTGTTAGCGACATTTGACTTTAAATGTGTGCGACTAAATATTGGATGATAGCATTAACATGTTGAGGGGATTTGAAATGGAATCCCAGAAAATTTCAACTAGCCCTATGCCATGAAACTAGAAACAACGGCCATTGATTTTAAGCATGTGTTAGCTCTGAGAGGCGTACCATCTCACCTTTTAATATTATAAATTACTAAAGTTTCTACAGTCTGCTATCAAATGTTTAATAAATATAAATAATGAGAAAGTTCACTAAAATAAATAATTGACACGAAAGATCTACGGTGTAAGCATAATGTCTGTTGTTTTAACAGTAACATAAATGATTTAAATTCCGAGTTTATTTCAGTAGATTTATATACATTTTATAATTGATGCATTTAATTAACAACTAATATATATTTGAATTAAAATATTTCAAAATACTACACCTCACAATTGGACTAGTATCGTTTACTCAAAAACATTATTGAACAAGTTTACTACGGCATACTACGAATACTGCTCTAGTTCAAAGCGTTTCGAATATAAAACGACCTATAAACACCCTATAAAAGACGCAGTAAACTTAGTGTCTAAAATGCGTTCGATAAGTTTTCAACTAAAAGCCACCACCAGGTAAAGAGAGTATATTGCACACACGGTTCCGTCTGCAAATAGTTCCCAATTCCCTTTGATGTTTCACGCAAAATGCTCGTTCCGGCAAGGACCATCGGTGTGCCGCCTCGATACGGCACGGAGCATGCATTTTACAAGTAAATGAGCGCCCGTACGGTAAGGATCTCGCCGCAATGGCTCGCAAAACGACGGTAACCGTGGGGAATTATGCACATACAAGGGAAAAAGGGCAGTAGAAGCGTTTCCGAAAATTTTCAATTACGACCAATGAACGGACGCATTTCGGAAAAGCGTTTTGCGCCGTGGCAAGTGTCCGCATGGTCCTCAAGAAGAGGGCTTTATGTTTTAGCATATTCCAACACATTCACCCTTGAACGGTGACCACACACTGCAGGTTTGCTCCGTTTCGTTTTGGAATCGTTTCATCTAACCACCATCATCGGGTGTGGTATTCCATCGAGAGATCGAACCCGCATCATAACGTCATTAAAAAGGTGAACTTTCCACTTTAAGCTCCGTTGTGAACGTGTCCTTTTTGCTTGCAAGCACCACTTGGTGGCGACCAATGGCACACCACCGCCAAAAACCACGCTCCGGAACGCTGTGTTATAATTCAATAAACCTCGCAAAGTGCAGCTGCATTCGCGTGCTGGTCCCACTAGTTTCGGTCTAAATCATAATTAAATCTAACGATAGCTATTAGTACGGTTTTAAGCGCCGAGCGCGGTGTTGCGTTGCTGCGCGAAACAACGCGACATTTTTGGCTTCAAAAATCTCCCTACGTGAAATCATTTTCACAGCCACAGCGTGGCTCGGATGACCGATGCACCGGTAATTGAATGCATTTAATTGCTAGCATTAAATTGAATATTCTACACGCGTCGGTGGTGATGATTTTTCTACACGATCAGTTTGCTGGCGCTTATCGCATTCATCATCCGGACCGAAGGCGATACAGTGTTGCTGTCTCGCACCGATCGGACCCCTTTTGTATCGGTCCATTATTGCTGGTGCAGCGTGAAATGCCGCTGCGGGAAATGCCCGGGGCCAATAAATTATCCATCATAAAGCACCCACCGGATGAAGCGTGGGTGAGTGGGTGTATGTGTGGGTGACCGGTGGGTCGACCGTAATGTTTGACGATGTCACGATTATGCGCTAGTGTGTGCTGATCGGAAAATTTGCTACGCATCGCATACGGCAAAAAGGACACGTTGCCGGGATTGTCCCTCGTGTGGTAAAGGCACGTGTTAACCCTTACGTGAGGAGCAATACCACACGTTACACTGGCATGGAGCTTTTAAGGCTTTCAATTCACTGCTTGAGCGCTTTCCCTTAGAGAGAATTGACGTAAAAAAGAGTGTTTTTTATAAAACGGATTTTTTCCATTATTCTTAAACATTGTCAACTAGTACAAAAGCACATTTTAAACAGATGCACCTCGTTTATCGGTCTTCAACAGGGATTTCAGTACGTCCATCAAACACCACGGAAGGTTAACGCTCACCCTCAATGTCACCGGCATAGATGGTCCGGAAAAGTGAGACGAAGTAAACCAAAAAAAGAAAAAAGAACAAACCCCGGGACGATAAAATCTGCTGATGATATCACCGTGTCATCGGTGGAGACCACCACTCTCGCGCCTCGGCACTGTCGACAGCGATGATGATGCATCTCGTTGCACCGCACCGGGTTGCATGTTTTGTGCATGCTGAAAATTTAATCAACGTCATTTAGAGCGTCCTGGTACACCCAACCCCACCATCGTTTGGTGTCTTCGCATAAAACCACACCACCGAATCCTGGCTAAACGAAGGCGAATGGCGCACTCCGGCCAAACTGCTGGCAGATGTCACCTGCATCCGTGTGCCGGCGTGGGCGAATTTTGTGCCACTCACTTTCTCCGGTTGCGAGCGCGAGATCGTGCACGCGCGGAAAGTGCGATCGTAAGTCAATAAATTAGTGCAGCTCGGCGTGAAATACGGCTAGCCGGGGGCTTTCGAGCTGAGAGCAGAGACGTGTTTTGTCGCGATGCACCTTTACCGCGTGGGGAAGGAAATGTATCATTCATAAGCTTCAATTACCTTCCAGGAGCAGGTGCGGATTCCGTTACCTATCGGTATGTCTCTTATGCGTCTCGTCTCAGAGACATACATTGTACTTTGGCGCAGGCAGAAAACGCTCTCTAAGTGCCTGTATTGTTTCACGGGGAGAAAAATATGCTTTTCTTTCTGTGATACTTAAGCACCAGCTGGTATCAACGAAAAGTGGAGAAGGGATTTGTACCTGACGTAGGTTGAGCAAACTTTTCCAAAAGAAAAATTTGAGTAGAATAATAGATTCCCCCCAAAAAATAATACAGATAATGAAGTAAATATTTTTCCACAATAAACCGTAATAATTATCATAACATCAATCATAGAAAAATAAAAATAAATTGAATACGGTACATGTAGAAATATATACTTAGATAAAAATATCAACTTGCTATTTTTAAAGAGTAGCCTAAGTAGAAAAATGTTAACCTCACACAAAGATCTTCTGGAAACTTACAACCTATTTAAATATTTTGTCGCCACACTGTTGTATTTAATTAATACTTACAAAAAAAAAGACGCAAAAGAATGTTTGAAACTGATTAAAATTCCGCTCCCACAGTGTTTAAGTTATCTCTCCGGCGCTCTATCAACCTGCAACCTGATGTCTCTCCACGGCCAGCATAAATATGCGCTGCCATTTCCCCACGACGCAATATGCTTCCCGGGCAGAGACGACAATCTGCCACAAAACCATGACCGGCTCGCCGTTTACCGTACACCAAATGAACACCTAGCGCTCACCGTCAGCACGGGTAAATTATTCATTTAAAACTTTGATCAACTCGAACTATCGCGGCATCATCTCGGGGCAGTGCGAATTTACTCAACGAAGCAACTTGCTCTAATGGAAATCGTTTCGGTACACACGCCATTTCGGGTGGCACAAATTAACTAAACTTTGCGACGATTCCCCGTCCCCGTTTTCGTTGCCAACGGAACTATAAACCTACCCGGGCGCTTGACTCAGCTCGAGGTTGCAGCGAGATTTCGGGGTCAAAACGTTTGCCGTCCATTACTCGGGAGCGCCAGATGTGGCGGACAAGGTAGAGTTGCGAAAGAACGAAAGCAGAGGCACACAAAGAAGAAAAAAAAGTCCCAACAAGCTGAGCCTCCCATGATTTGCAACGGGCTTCCCGGTGCAGTTGCAATCTGCAATCAACGTTACTTACAGCGTAAGGCAGCATGAGCGGAGGTCACATTTGGGCTTTAGCGTGTGCCTTGTTTGCGCCAGGCTGGGCGCATAAAACCCCGGTGCATAATGCCCGGAAACCGGAAGAGCTCTGGTCTACGTTTAAATAAACGTGCTTGCTTCCCTTTTGGAAGAAGTAAAGAAAAAAAAATCTCCGTCCAGGAAATGAACAACAATTTAACGGGGGGACTCCAGATCTTACAGCGCCAAGGGTTTAGACGGTGTTTCGAAAAGGAAGAAAAGGAAGAAAAAGAAAGAAAAAAGGGAAACTTTTTCCATCTGCTGTTAACTTACTTACCGTGCGCTCCCGTTTGCCGGTGTGCTATTAGCGCCGTGTATTTGGTGAGAAATCTGAACCGCTCCACCGGAGAAAAAGGGCTAAAAAACCCCCCAACACACACACACACAGTTACGACACCGGAACCCGGGGACGTGTTTTCCCCGGTACGCTTTTCCAATCAACGACCCGTTCGTGCACACCTGCTGACAGTTCTCGTAGACATTCCACGTAGGGAAATAAAACGTGTGCTAAGGTTGAGCTGATCGATGCTGGGAAGCGGAGTAAAAGAGCGCAAATGCAACCAGAATCGTTATTGTAATTTCCCCATCTCGTGCTTAACAAAAGTTCATTTCGATTTATAAACCTTGCCCGCCCCCGCAAACGGCTGATCCCGTTGCCTGTCGTCGTCCTGCGAAGGAAACTCGTCCGATCCTGCCGCGGACGGCTCGAATCACGAACGAGTGGGGATATAAATTTTCAATTTCCAACTCCCCTCCCCCAGTGGGCTGGAGCAGAGCGAAACCCTTTTTCGTTGCCATTTTCGTTGGCTCCGAATGAAGCGAAATCTAATGAAACGGCGAACGGAGGAAGGAACAAACGCAACCCATAACTTATTCTCCATTGGCTTTTAAGCTTGCAACCCCGGAGGGAATTTGGAGCGGTGTGGAGAAATTTACTCCGACGGTGATTTGACGCTTTTTGGGGTTCCATTTCCCAGTGGACCCAACGATGAGGAAGCTGAGAGAAAAATCGTAGCAGCAAAAAAAAAGGGAAACAATCTCTGGGAAACCCAATGGCGCACCCAGTAACGCTTCTAAAAGTGCTCCTAAAAGCGAAAGCGATGGTGGACGCACTAAAATAGGAAAGTGAGGTTTCTTTGGCAGCAAGCCCGAAATGGGGCACTCAAAATTTCATCCCAAAAATTCTGACCGAAGCTGTCGGGGCGACCTTGACGACGGATCGGTGACCGCGGACCGTGCGTTCTGCCTGCGCTTTTGAGCTGACAAACGGTCAGTGTTACCCGGGTTGCGCAAGGACGAGCGTGGTTTTTCCACCGCGTGGCGTAAGAAAAAAAAACCCCGGGAAGCAACCCACCAAAACGCAGACGAGCCCACCCCACGTCGAGAGGCGGTGTTTTGTCGAGAAAGGTTTTGGCCGAGATTTGGTGGCACAATAAACATTGTTTTGATTTTACTACACGCCACTACAGACCTGGAAATGGCTTGCGAAAGTGCGGTTAGGCTTGCGCGCGGTGCGATATCACGTCCGCACAATGGGAAAGGATGGACGTAAAAGAGGAACCAGCGCGAGCGAGAGAAAGCACAACGGTGCGGTTTTGGTTGTGAAGTCGTACATCTTCTGGTGTTGGCGCGTACGTGAACCTCGCCATTTGGGATGCGAGCCGAGGCTGCACGGACGGACTGCAGCATACGAAATGCGGCACCAAATGCTAGACTTTCTCCATGTGACGGAGGGTGGTTTTTCCTCCAGCTCGAAGGAACTGATTAAACAAAAGGCTTGCTGTCTGCACTGGGGACGAAATTGATTTAGCAAGCCTGAACAACACAAAAAGGATAATCGTGGAAAAATACGCAAAAACATTTTTATCAGAAATAAACGAGCCGTAAAAGCCAATTTTAAACCGTGTGCTTTTTTTCCCTTCGCACCTCACCTAATAAAAGCTTTCCCTGCCGGCAAATTAAGCCGTTATTTTAATATTCAATTTTAATTCAAACCAGGCCAACGGTTGAGAAAAAAAAACAGAGCACGCGCGAAAATTACCCCAAAGCGACGAACGGTTAAATGAGGCAGAATAATGAAAGGAGCTCCCACAGAACCGGCCCCCCCGTGTTGGCTCCTGTGGCAAAATAAGTTTATTTTAATTAACTCCACCCCGACCACACGCTCTCCGGTTGGGGCTGGTCGCAAAACGCCCAATATGGCCCCGGTCAATCCCTCCATCTGCTGGCAGTGAACGCCACGAGTTACGAGGACCGGGAGGTGCTTTGGATGGAATTTCATTTCGAGCGAAATGCGCCGCAGGACGATAAGCGATCACACCGACACCGAGTGGATGTCAATGAGCCGCTCGTCAAGATATGCCCCCAGATCCTTTCGGGAGTCCCGCAGGACACTCCAAACCGTTAGTTCCCGCTCCTTAGCAGCGTGTGTTCCGTTGCCAATACACACGCTAACACCGCGCAACGGCACAACACAACATTTTTCTGAGGCGCCAAAAGCACGCGCACACACACACGCACGCACACTGCGACACTGTACACATACACCCGCAAAAAAAACGTACACACGCGGTGGAGCCGGAAAGCGATGGAGCCCCCAGCTAAGTCGTCCCCAGATTCGGTGCAAAATGACTGCAAAACGGGCACGAAACACGAGCGCCTCCCCGCGGTAATGTATTGGTTTGCACGTAATACTTTTTTTGTTTGTGTGCTGGTCTTCTCGCGAGTGTTTGTCACTTTGAGTGTGTGTTTTTTTTGGAGCACCACAATAGGACGCGCGATTGTACTACGGTGGCGTTTTGTCGGCATTGGGCAGCACACCATCGTACGGCTCCAGAAATACAAACACACGGTTGCGTGGCAGTAAAGCGAAGTAGAGAGAGAGAGAGAGAGAGAGAGAGAGAAAGAGAAAAAAGCCTAGCAAACCACGAGGACACGACGCGGGAACGTGAAAGCTCAAGAGGAGACAGCGTAAGGATGCTGAAGTACACGCGCGCTTCGCCCCAACAGACAGCTTCTTTTTTGACAGCAATCATCTCGTAGCAGGCCTGGGACGTGGAAAATGGCGCGCACGTTGCCCGCACTCACACACAAAAAAGCACAGTACCGTGAGTACCGAAGGGAACAGGGGGGCAGGCAGCGTAAATGATACAATTTATGGTAAACGCTATGCTGGGAATAGCGTCACCGCCGTTTCGTCCTGTTGGCGTGTCCAACCCACTTGACGTTGCGCCTTCCTTTACCTTGACTGCTGGAGAGCCCGCGTTGCGAACCCCAAAACACACTCAGTGTATGCCCACAAACGCGCGCACACAAACACAAACACTCGAACCAAAAAAAGGGCTGCCAAGCTCGCCTAAAAAGAGGCTTTTCCGTATTTTCGGGCGCTGGAAGTATGTCCGCACGGTTGCGCTGCCGAACGTGTTCTACCGTTCACGGAAGGATCGGGAAGGTCCTTTTATCTCGGTACATCCGTTCGTGGAGCGTTCGGGTTCGCTCGTGGCCCGTTAGCAGCCATCCGAGCTGAAGCTTGAATGTTTTGCATCGCCGTGCGGTGCACTGTTGTTTCCAGGAGCTTTCCTGTCGGCCTGGTGCTGCTTCCGGAGGATACTCTTCAGCCGTACCACATGTGACGAAGTGTCATCGTGAGAGTTCATTTGACCTCTACCGAAGGCAATGCTGGCTTGCGTTTTTTGCTTTCTTTCTCTTTCGTTAAGCTTTCGACGAAAGAGAAAGCTCTCCAGTGTTTCGCTCCAGGCAAGTGGCGATAGGAAATAGACCTGAAACATTGCTTCATCCTTTTTAATGGAATCGCACTAATGTATAACTAACGATTACGTTTTATTTAAATAAGTATAAATCCATCAAAAATAGAAAAAATTGACATATTTACACTCAACGATCGCATCTAATGGAGGCGCATGGTGTTTCATGAAAATCACTTTTTCTTATGAAATTCATTAAATAACAAACTCATTATAACCTTCCACTTTATAACAATAATAACAAATTTTATAACATCCACTTTAAAACAATAAATTTTTGAGCACACAAATTAATTTGATTTGATTTATTCAATATTTAAACAATGTTTTCCTTTGTGTATTCTGTCTAATTACGGCCACCTTAAACACAAAATATCTACATTAACGCTTTCATTTACAATTTACGATAACCTACTTCTTTTTTAAGATGCCACCAAACGGAATTGCTGCACGAGAAAAAGGGACCATAAAATGGATGCAAAAGAAGGGACAAACAACTGGGTATTAAAAAAAAGCAACTTCTAAAATAGACGATTTCTATCGAACTACCATATATCTACACGTAAAGAAGATTTGATTCAGCGGTCGATTTTTATAAGCATTATGGTTCTTTTAATATGACTATTTCTGTTACTTCTGCTTGCACTACTAGGTGATGTCGCTCGATAGAATTGCATAGTGTTCAATACGATAAATTTCACATCCAATATCTGACCATCAATCATCCCAAATTTAACACGTCCATTTAAGGATAAATACAAGATCTAGCATCGACCACGTCCTACTGACTGGTTTATAAACTGTTTCTGTGAATATCCGCGGCAAGAAAAATTTCTCTGCTTGCACATTATTCGATTGTTGCGCTGCTTTACGTTTCAGGACAATTTGGGACACGACAGTGTCGTGTAATATAGCGTCAGACGTACAGAAGCACATGGATCGGATGTATTGTAAACAACCGCTGTGTCTTTTCACTGTTCTGTTCGTGATTAGCAATAAGCTATATAACGTATTCGTACGATCTTTTTTCTGTAAGATCACTGGGAAGATTTTTGAGCAGCGTTCATCGAATGACGATCTTACTGAATAGGGACAATGCAACATAAAGCTACAACGCTTGCGCTCTCGCATCCGAAATAGTTTAATCCAAATCGATCCGCGCATCGCTCATCACTCCCGTGGTGTACTTAGAATGTTTCATACTGCGTAGCGCTTCCGTAAGATCGTCCATTGTGATCGCCGGCGTCCCTAAGTCAAGTAACGAACTCGTCCCGCCGTTCTGGGTGCTTCCATTACACGCACTGCCATTCGGCAGGGCTCCATTCTCGTGTGCCTTGGTAACTGCCGCCTGTACCGCCACCATCATCTCTTTGTTTTTCATCACCTTACGAACGCGATGCACCGAGGCATTACGGCAAATTTCTTTCAGATCCGAACCGGAGTACCCATTTGTGACCCGCGCAAGCTGCACATAATCGATCTCGGGGGCAACCTTTTCATTCTGCAGGATCAGCCGTAGAATTTTCAAACGCTGCTCCTCGCTCGGCAAGCCGATGTGGAACTGGGCTGGCATTCGGCGCAGAATAGCTTTGTCGAGATCTTGCGGCCGGTTGGTGGCACCCATCACAATGATGGTCGAATCGGACTCCGTGTTCAACCCGTCCCAGAGCATCATGAATTGGGTTTTCATCATGGCCGTCGCCTCGTGATCGGACGAGTTGCGAGCGCGCAGGAACGAGTCAATCTCATCGATGAAGATGATGCACGGTTGTATCTTGACCGCCAGCGAGAATACGGCTGAGGCAAGCTTTTGCGATTCGCCGTACCACTTGTCAGTGAGCATGGCCACGTCGAGATTGATGAACCTCATGCCAGCCTCTTTAGCCGTTGCCTTTGCAATCAAAGTTTTACCGCAACCTTCATGAAGAATAAATGGAAGCGATTCAGTTAGGGAGGATTTAAAATAGAGCGTCAGTGGGTTATCCTACCAGGTGGACCATAAAGCAGCACTCCTTTCGGAGGCTGGTAGAGGGCCGAACCCGCGAACATGTCCCGATGGCACACTGGGAAAACGAGACTTTCCTTAATCTCCTGGCATACATCGTCTAACCCAGCGATGCTCTCCCAGCTCTCAGCAATATTTTCTGGTACCACCAGGTGCGATGCAATGACCATTTCATACTCGTTCAGGTTTTGAACGGCGGATTTTTTCATGGTTGGACTCAACCTAAAAAAAGCTTAATAATTAAAACATCCTACGCTCTAACGTAGCACTACTGCCAGAATGCATTGGAATTCGTGGACTGTTTGCACTCTGCCCCTAAGCTCCCGTGATTATATAACGGTGCAAGGCTGCGCCAACGCTAGCGCAACCCATGTAAAAATAACCGTCGCGACGTCTGCCACGCGAGGCATTTCATTCACCGAAACACGGACGACATACAGGGACAGGGCGCCACAACAGCGTGACTCGACTTCCGTAGCGCCTTGCGGACTTTGGACCACTTACTTCCGTAGAATTTCTTCCGCATGCTCGATGGCTTTCTTTTTGCTTTTGTTGGAAGGATCCAGGTTTCGAATGAGCCATTTCGCCGAGTAGTAGGTGACGATTGATAGCAGCGAGATACGCAGCACAAACTGCACCACTTCGCTTCGCGTTACGTTCACTCCGGACATTCTTGTTGTGGCGCAGGTTAGCGGAGTGACGGTACGTTAACCCGTGTCTCTGCACGGTCTGCAGCACAGCGACTCGATTTCTCCGGGCCTGGCAGCACGAGCAAAATCTTGTGATGACGAAATACTTTTCCCTTTCGTTCCGCCTGCTTCGATTTTTACAATATGCCTTAGATTCTTTTGTGTATTTTTCTTAATTTGGTGCTCTCAATGGCAAAACCCATGTGACAGACAGCTGCATAGTTGCTGTCAGAATGAACCATGCAATGGAGGACAAGCGTTTAAAGCCCTCGTTTCAAACTTTGAGTGAGGATTCACTGAAAATCGTGGATATTCGACTTGAATCAGGATTTTCTATCTTAAGTTGCGATCTGGTCTTCTCGAACTCAATAAATGCTAGAAAAAGTCATACCCTGCACTGTTCCATCATCTCATTCTACATAGGTCGTAAGGAAACCCGAACCTACTATCAACGGATGAAAATGTACATAATTGATACTGAACACGACAGTGTGCAGACTACCATTCCGTTTGACATTCATTTTTGTCCTATAACGGATGAACACCGTTGAGTGCAGTATGAACTGAAAAGCCTGCAACACTAATTCCAATGTCCATTTTCAAACTAATGACCATAGCAAATATTAAGTTAAAAACCTATAATTCAAATAACAATTATGCCTCATACGTTTGAAACTCTTCTATTGGCCTAGGTTTCTTTTGTTGTATAAACAAACGGTTATGAACGGCCATTCTTACCCACACAAATGCGCGTCAACACGTGACAGCTCCGCACAGCTGTCAGTCCGAAAGTTCACCGCGTGTTGGCTTCGAATTCCGTCGTAAAATATTTTCCTAATCCAAAACGTGCAAAAAGTATACAGTTTTCATTAAAAGCGCATGGTGTGGCGCTGCTTTACCGATAAGCGAAAAAGGTCTGCAAACCACTCATATCGAGTTGTTGTGAAGGACGGCTCCGCTATCCTGTTCCAGTGAGCACATTTTCTGTTCTAACGCAGGGTCACTTCCTTCGCGTGCTTGGTTCGTTACCGGCAAAGGGAAACTGGTGGTTCCGGCGGTGCCGCTTGCGTTGGCGCATTGTTTACAAACAATTAACTCCGTAAGTGGAAACTGATCGAAAACACGGGGACGCGTGTAGATGAAGATTCGGTACTTGAGTGACTAGAACTAAAACGAGCTTTGATTTAAACCGAAGGCCATTTGATAACATTTTCCGCCGCACGAGCGAGTCTGTGAACCGTTCCTCTGCTATCGAAGATGTGCCAAACAATATTGTACACCATTCAGACGTTCCGTGCTTAACCATACATTATCAACCTTTTAGTTCGTGCGGGATATCCGGCAGAGAGAACGGTATAGTATCAGCCAAGACGCCAGCAGACTAGGACAACGCAGCATCGCGAAACGACGCAGAATACCATGAAGTACATACTCGTAACGGGTGGTGTGATCAGTGGCGTCGGCAAAGGCGTTATTGCCAGCTCGTTCGGAACGCTACTGAACGCGTGCGGAATCGAGATTACCTCGATCAAAATTGATCCGTACCTCAATATTGATGCAGGGACATTTTCGCCGTTCGAGCACGGTAAGCAATCGCCTCGAATGCATAAGAGATATGTTCGAGAAAACAGCTGCATATTGTTATTGTACACAAAGGGAGAAAAAAGAAAATTATCCCGAGGAACATCGTAACGAGTGCCGAAATGACAAGAGGCACATTTTATTTTTAAAACACTACGTAAACGTAAACCCTTGCGACATCAGTTCGGTTTTATACCACATGCATAGGGCGGTACAAACGTAGACGTATAAGTAATATCAGCTATCATCCGAATTTATCTTTTTCAGAAGAACGTTTAGACAGAATTTAGAAGCGTTTCGCAGTTATTACATTTGGCCAGAATTTTAATATTAATCACTTAGCCACTCATCCACTTTTCATACCCCGGCAGGTGAGGTGTATGTGCTCGATGACGGCGGCGAGGTTGATTTGGACCTGGGAAATTACGAACGCTTCTTGAACATAGTGTTACACAAGGACAACAACATTACGACGGGCAAAATCTACAAAAGCGTCATCGACCGAGAACGTGTTGGGGACTACCTTGGAAAGACAGTCCAGGGTATGCAGAAAATCATGTCATGTGCTACGTATTGAGGTTAAGCTTTCATGTTTGTATACTTCCGTACAGTGGTGCCGCACATTACAGATGCCATAAAGGAATGGATCGAGCGAGTGGCCAAAACACCGGTGAAGGGAGACATCCAGCCGGAGGTGTGCATCATCGAAATGGGCGGCACAATCGGCGATATCGAGGGTATGCCATTCGTGGAAGCTTTGCGGCAATTTCAATTCCGCGAGAAAAGGGAAGATTTTTGCGTAGCGCACGTATCTCTCGTGCCGCTTCCACGTGCGACAGGTGAACCGAAGACGAAGCCTACGCAAGCAAGCGTTCGCGAGTTGCGTGCCCTTGGCCTTAGCCCAGACCTGATCGTGTGCCGCTCGGAGAATCCACTCGGTGACGAGGTGAAGGACAAAATTAGCAACTTCTGCCATGTCCTGCCGGAGCGCGTCATCTGTATACACGATCTCTCTTCGGTTTACCACGTGCCACTGCTGATGGAGCAGGCTGGTGTCATTGAAATCCTTCGGGAGCGACTGCAACTCAATATACCAATACCGCGGCCACCGGATTTCATGCAATCATGGCGTGATCTGGCCGAGCGGTTGGACAACGTGTATAAAAAAGTGAACATTGCGCTTGTCGGCAAATATACCCGGCTGGAGGACGCGTATGCGTCCGTGTCGAAGGCGCTTCTACATTCGGCCATCAAGGTCGGTTACAAGTTGAACCTAACGTTCATCGAAGCGTGCAATCTCGAACGTAGCACGAAATTTAACACCCCCCATCTGTACTACGAAGCGTGGCATATGCTTACCAACAGCAAGTATGAATCGACATGGTAATAAGGCCGTCTAGGAGTTGTTGCTTATGCGAAATTTGCTTTTTTTTCCAGCGGTGTCATCGTTCCCGGAGGGTTCGGTTCACGCGGAATCGAAGGCAAGATCCGTGCGTGTCAATGGGCTCGTGAAAATTCAAAGCCGTTGCTCGGCATATGCCTCGGATTGCAGGCAGCCGTCATAGAGTATGCGCGCAATAAGCTAGATTTAGAGGTAAGCGTTGTATAGAAGATTGACCTAAAACCAACACACCAGAGGAAACGACGATTCATTGCATCGTGCACTTTACACCTACAGTGGAACGGTGCGGTACTGAGTTCTTATCATATTTACTTCCCGTAGTTTACTTTTCTTGGAGCACTGATAGAAAACATTTAGAGATTGTTGACTTTATATTGAGAAGAAAATTCCATTCCATCTGCGGAACGAGACAATAATTCTCTTACATTGTGATGCGATAAACAATCAGAATATTTTACATTTTTGAGTATTATATCAATTAATAAGCTGAAATCATTTTTTTACCCTACAGAACGCCAACACAACCGAAGTGGATGAAAACACGCCCCATCCGCTCGTTATAGATATGCCCGAACATCATACGGGAGTGTATGGTGGAACCATGCGACTGGGAAAGAGAACAACCATATTCCAGGGCCAGAGTAAAATACGTAAGTTTGTAGCAAACCGTCAAGCCTAAGCGATTTTGACCCTCTAACGAGCACTGTTCGCCCCCATGCAGGTCAGCTGTACGGAAACCAAACGCAAATCGAAGAACGCCACCGGCATCGATATGAGGTAAATCCGAAATATATCGATCAGTTGACCGCTCATGGAATGCGCTTCGTTGGCACGGACTCAGAGAAGGAGCGAATGGAAATCATGGAGCTGGATGGCCATCCGTACTACGTTGCGACCCAATTCCATCCCGAGTATCTTTCCCGACCTCTCAATCCGTCGCCTCCCTTCCTCGGACTGATCCTCGCCTCGGTGGGCAAACTAGACAGCTATCTAGCAAATGGACAAAAGGTGCTGCAGCAAAGTAACTCCAACTTCGGGCTGTCCATGGAAAGCTCGAGCGACGACGATGTCTGCAACGGACGTCACCAGGGGCATAAACCAGATGCAGGGGTTAGCAAGTCGCTAACGGGCGGTAATGCCTGCAAACCGGCAGTGGCCAAGAAACCGGACGCATCGGTTGCGGTGGTAGGGCAAACAAACGGTACCGAACTTGTGCCTGCATTGGCTGCTATCAAATTAAACTCGCCTGTAAAAATGAACGGTAGCGTTACGGAAAACGGAACAAACTAAATGGAATGGGTTCCTCACAGAGTTTCAAGACAGTAGAAAGTGTGGCGATTCACGCATAAAAAGCTAGGATATAAGTTACAAGTGATAGATTTTTTGTTTCGACAAAGGTTCGCCATTGGCTAAAAAATTCTTCCATTTCAAAGGTGACATTGAGCATCGAATGTGACATTGATACGAACTAAAAACAAACACATTAGGCGACTGAAAGTACGTGGAAATCTGTTCTAGCATTGATGAATGCGGTCAAAAATGAGAATAACGTTCAATCATTAGGCTAAGGTTGAAAAGTGGCAAAACAAATTTCTTCCGATTTGGTAGGTTAAACCAAGGAGAGACTGTAACGCTTGCGGAATGTAAAATGTTATTTTCATGGCAATATCCGGACATAGAGCAGCATGATTGTACGAAACATCCACTATAACATTCGTTTCGAATGGAATTTAATTCAACAAGAAATATTACTACTATTATCGAATGTTCAAGGACGTTAGGAGTGAGTTGAGTCTATTATTTTAAATCTTACTCCATTTCTACGAATACATATAATTATGCTGCATCAAATCATGCAGCTGTATGATTGATTAGTGTGAAAAACAAATCTTTATTGTTGCTGGCGATTCACTAGCAAGCAGCTAACGAACCGTTTTGCCTATGATGCTTTATCTATTATACAATGAACTTTTCGCACAGGTCGATACGATACCAATTCGAAAAAGATGTTGATGAATTCGTGTGATGCAATTCACGAAGGCTACCTAAGCGAATCAATACATTTACTTAGCACTTATGGCCTTGCCTAAGTGATACGCAGAAGAATTGAAAAAAAAATGAATACATCTTGATAACAGTTGCGATAAAGTGAATGTTGTTAATTGAGGCTCTAATCTTTAAACACCTCCAAGCGTCAGGGTGAGACGAACCTTATGGACGATTGATGTTGCAAACTGTACTACCGTAAAGTCATCTCTCTGTTTAAGAGATTCTCCTTTCTTCCATTTTTCACAAGGATATGCTGTCACGAAAAGAGCGAAATTCTGATGCATCAAAGACAATTATCTGCAAGCTAACTTTCATATCGTTGTACGTTGGGGATAGTGATCATTCAATCACTTCAAGGTCCCTCGCTACACATAATGCTAACTTTACAGTTTTCAATATAATCCCATTGGCTCCAGTCAAGAGCATAGAGTTTGCAATACGTAATCCGAAACGTAGTTAATTTCTTTAAATTTGTACTCCTTCCCTCCTTAAGAGTTATGTTTAATTTTTTTTTCGGATCTCCCACTAAAATGAGACTTCACACGTTTTGTGTGTGGTTCTAGTAACGCTTTAGCAGTTAAATTTATTGTTTTTTTATATCATTAATCCTTACCAACTAAACAGAACATTGGATTTCTGCATGTAAAATGTGGGCGTGTATGTGTGTTTACTGTCAGTGTGTTATGTGGCTTGTTTGTCTGTACGTTTGTGTAGTTAATTTTGTTCATTACATGCAACAAATATGTATAACGACGAGGCGATCTTTGAATCGTTTTCATTACGTTCGACCTACGACTATAATAATTTACGCCAGCGGAGATAGCGTGTTGCGGGCGTGCGTGTGTGTTCTGGTGAGTCCTTATTCCATTCAATCCTCACGCGAAAGTCACCCAGAAGGATTCTCTCCCAACCGGTGGGGATGCAAACTCACAAAGGATGACGATCGGCAGCAATAGAAGGAAACAAAGATCACTATACGATGTGGAGGCGCTACACGGGACATTTGATGTTTGACTAATTATTCGCCGGCAGCTTTCTACGCTCGATGATATGGGGAGTAGGGTGTGACACGTGCCAAAATGACTTTAGAATTCCCGCTTTTGATTAATCCTATTTTCCATTCCTATCAAACGGTGCCATGTTGGTCCTGCTGGCTACCACAGAAAGGATAGCAAGAGGATAACAGACGCATCCGGTGAGAAAAGAATGGAACGGAAAAGATTCTCTACGCCCCGATGGATGGACACACGACCTGCTCCGTGTTTAATTATCAACGATCGTGGTGTGGCCGCCGGGAATGATTTCGTCCTGGCGTAACCCCCTCACACCAGCACACACCCACACTCGCGCAGCGCTGTATTATAGCACGCAGGGACTCTCTTTCTTGCTGCGCTCCCAGGAAGATGTTTAATCCTTGGTCTGCATGTACTTGATCAGATCGACGACACGGTTCGAGTAACCGTACTCGTTGTCGTACCAGGAGATCAGCTTGACGAACGTGTCGCTCAGCTGGATGCCAGCCTTGGCGTCAAAGATGGACGAGTGGCAGTCACCAACGAAGTCGGTCGATACGACCTCCTCCTCGGTGTAGTCGAGGATGCCCTTCATCGGACCGTTGGCAGCCTCCTTCACCTTCTGCTTGATCTGGTCGTACGTGGCCGGCTTGGACAGGCGCACGGTCAGATCGACGACGGACACGTTCGGGGTCGGGACGCGGAACGCCATACCGGTCAGCTTGCCGTTCAGCGCCGGGATGACCTTACCGACAGCCTTCGCGGCACCAGTCGCAGCCGGGATGATGTTCTGAGCAGCACCACGGCCATCGCGCCACAGCTTGCCGGACGGACCGTCGACGGTCTTCTGGGTGGCGGTGGTGGCATGGACCGTCGTCATCAGACCCTCCAGGATGCCGAAGTTGTCGTCGATGACCTTAGCCAGCGGAGCAAGGCAGTTGGTCGTGCAGGACGCGTTCGAGACGACCTTCATCGATGGGTTGTACGCCTCCAGGTTGACACCGACAACGAACATCGGTGCGTCGGCGGACGGGGCCGAGATGATGACCTTCTTGGCGCCACCCTCCAAATGGGCCGATGCCTTATCGATCGTGGTGAACACACCGGTCGACTCGACGACGTACTCAGCGCCGGCCTTACCCCACGGGATGGCTTTCGGGTCGCGCTCCTGGAAGACGGCGATCTTCTGGCCGTTCACGACCAGCATACCGTCCTGGGCGGACACCTCACCCTTGAAGCGACCGTGCGTCGAGTCGTACTTGAACAGGTAGACCATGTAGTCGACACCGATGAAGGGATCGTTGACGGCCACGACCTGAGCGCCCTTGGCGATCGAGGCACGGAGCACCAGGCGACCGATGCGGCCGAATCCGTTGATTCCGATCTTCGACATGTTGCTTTTAAAGGATGCTTTTTTGTGGTTTTAGAGCACGAAACGAACGGCAAATTCTGCGTTCGCGGTGGGGAGCAAAAATCGAAAACAACGAGGTTAAAAATAAAAACGCATTCTTATCTTGCGGTCAAGTTCAAGGCGAATGGTTTCTGGGAAAAATAAGGACGATGATGAGGATAGGAGGATGTAGCGTTTCTTGCGGTTGATTATTAAGCGGTACTTTATCACAAAATGCCTACAGCCAAATGCCTGCTGTGTTAGCGTAAAGAAAAAGCATAAACATATTTAAACTGAAGGTTTTAACAACTCTATGCTTTTGAATTTTTTCCTGTTTCAATCAGGAAGCTCCCTTCGAAGGTTGATAATGTTTCATTCTATTGGCACTGGTGTACGGGATTACACAACAGCTAAAGAAAAAGGAACCGCCAACAAGCCACGATCGACTAAAAATAGGATCAGACAAGGCACACTACGGTTGCCGGTCGCGAGCAAACCATTTTCCGACCATCAAAGCCATCACTGCTCTGCTCGACCGATGCTATGGAGACGGATGGTGATATGTTTTGAGCGATTTCAATTTTAAAATACATGATCCAAGCAAAGGTCGCTAACGAACATTACACAAAAGCGTGAATTAATTACGTCAGGCAATAAAATTTTTAAAAACATTCCGCACCATTACAATACCATTGATAATCTCGTTAGTTCATAAAAAAAGTGTTTCCCTTTCGACGGTAATCGCGATGGAGAACACAGGGCGCAATGGCCCCCGGAAACTTTCCATCTCCGGCTGGGGGGAGTAAAAAAAGACCCTTTTCCCATTCCCGATCAGACGCTCCGGGGGATGACGGCACCAACATCATCTTACAATCTTCCCAGCGTTTCGAGCGAGTTGGGAACAGAAGCCGGTAGAAACAAACGGGACGTTGCCACGCACACGCGCGTACGCTGCACATTTTGCGTCCGCGAAAAGGTCATTTGGAGGACAGATTGGAAAATAAGGTACGCTCTTCCCGTAACCTTTGGCGGGCGTTTCATGCCGGCAACTGCACTCTGACGGTTCTCTTCGTGAGGTGCAATTAAAGGGCAACATTATCAGGTGATAAGATGACCTCAGTTTCATTGGCCGTTGTTATGTTAGCCGCTTAGCTGACGAGATAGCAGCAACGAGAGCTACGTTTTATGTTTCGTCGTACGATTGTGTAATACTTGCGCCGATCGATACACGAGTCATTTCTTGCCGTTAAGTAGTTCAAGTAGTAGCAAATAGTAGATGGAAAATGCACTCTTTTCATCGTAACCTATCCTACTACCCGTCACCCGGCAACGCCAAAAAGGGTGCCATTTTGCACATTCCTCACTCAATCATTTCGTCATCCAGAAGATGGGATGAAGGAGAGAAATGTAAAACGCAAAACGCAAATGCTTCCCGCTCTCCAGTGTGGGTGTTGCAGTTTCCGGACACTTTAGAGCACTTGATTTGCACTATCTGGTGTTCGTTTTCGGCAAACAAAAAAGGATTCATTCAACTGCCGGGAAAACTTGTAAGCAAAGTCATCCGTTCCAAAAGGGCCCTAGCAACACACACTCCTGATGACGGCGGCAGCAGCAGTTTCACTTTTTTTCGATGCTCACCAATCGGATCGATCGAAGATGGCCTCGGTTTCACTAACTCGTGATGGAAAACGGGATGGATGGGGTGGCTGGATGATGGAAGGATGGGTCCCTGGCCCTTGTGATTACTCACCCGTTGAGGCAGGCTAGCTCCCGGTAGTGAGGTGCGCGTGTTCACACTTCGGTTTCTGAAAGCTGAGTGAGTTCGCGGTCCGGATCCGCCGAGGAGTGGTCTAGGCTTCCGACGCAAGGTCCAATCAAGGGCAAATTCAGCCGTGCTCGTGATTAGTTCCCGCCGCGATGCTTGTGGTGGTGTCGCATCTCGTGGCAAACGGCGAACGCCCAGCCATGCGCATCTCGCCGGTTTGCCTCCTGCCCCCCTCTTTCGCTCCCCTTTTCCTTCAACCAACGTACCAGCAGGAAGGGCTATTGCATGCGAGAGGAATGCTGGGGTGAGGTCTGAAAACTCGTTATCGACCCTGCCGTGTTCGTACGACCGGCAAACTCACACATCCAAGTTGACGAGTGTTTTTTTTTGCTACCGCTGTCAGAAATGCATCCGCCAAGCGATCGTTACGATTCGGCTTTTTATTGTTATTATTTTGGCAAGCATATTTCTTGGCTTCACTTTTCGTGTTTTGTTTAGGGTGTTTAGGGTCGAGAGAAGGTCTTTTTTTGCATGAAGCGAAGGCCGCTCGACACCCGCATGCATGGGTCAGCTGCACCATCGGCGATCGATTGCATCGGTTGCATTCTCGTTGCAAACAAAAGAGGAACTGCATTGCATATCCGAGGGCAGCACGTGGAATGGGCAAGCTTATTTTAAAGTGACACGCGTTCACGGCACAGACGGCTCGTGAACGGTTCCGAATCGTGGTTAATGATGGAATTGAAATTTTAAATCATTACGCAACATTCACCATTCTGGTGTGCGCCTGGTGGAATCAGATTCGTGTAAAGGTTTTGTAATTGCTAAATGTGCAATAACTGAGCACGCTGTCATCATGATTCGATGAGCAAAGGAATTTTTTTCGTCATAGATGACGTCGATTACCGATTCACAAGCAGGCCATAGTGCTAATGTTGTTCAAAAATCACGTTTTAGTAACCGTTGCTAATGTTTTTTTCTGACAGCAATTTTCTCGCTGTTCTTTTTCTCAAATTTAAGAGCAAAGAAACCTATCACTTTTAAACTAAAATGTAATAAAAAAAATATAATTACAATATTCTCAACTAACCTTAAAATATCGTCTTCTTATTTTATACATGTTATTAAAATATAATATTGTTTGAAATTACGATACACATTAGTTGCACTAACATAAACGCAAAACGCCGAAAGATTGGTGAGCATGAAAACAGGGACAAAGCACTAACATAGCGAGCGGTCGGTGTTTTTAACCCTTATGCTCGTACGGTGCTACATTCGTTTTTTATCTTATTGCGAGTAGATATTAATCACTGATTATAATTTCTTTAACAAACCAGTTGTGGATTAAAGAAAATCAATTCTTTATTCTTTATCCATGCTGTTTTTTTCTTCTTTGAATTGTGATCCTATTATTTTCGGTTTCTCTTGAAACAAAAGAATAATAAAACAACTTTCCTTGACACCCAATACCACACCCAAAACAACACGCAAAGTGCGTTTTCCATTGCATTTGACATTGGACAAGGGTATCCCAAACGTCTAGAAGAGAGAAAATCCATCATTCTTCGCATGGGCGGAATGGAAATAGATTTCCGCTCGAAAGTGAGAATTCGAATGCATATGTCCCGCAAGTAACGACAGCGTGGCATGCAACCATGCTTGAACCGTTATCAGCGGATGACATGCGTTTCCGCGAGTCGATTATAACGCCCCGCTGTCGTCGATGGGTCCCGATGGCTGCGTTTAACAATTTTGGACTCGAGTGACAACAACAAAATAAATAAAACAACCGATAAGGGGAGCGTATAATCGAGTCCGGTTGTTGTTGATCCTTCCCAACAACGACAACGGGGGCACGACTCGGTGGTTTAGACGGATTGATAATTGGAACGCGCCACTTTCGATTTCGTTCCATGTTACCAACAGCCAATGCACTGGACACTCCCATACCCGGTGACCTTCGGTTCACATCTGATATGCTGGGGAGTGACCTTTCCAATGGGGCTGCCATCCTCCCAGAGTGTTTCGCTGGTGGCGCAAAGTTCCGTTCTTGAGGACGTCCGTAACCGAATGACCTTCCGTATGGTCAAAAGGAAAAGCGAACACCAACAGTTCGGGGCGTATGTGCGCAAGCTCACGAATCGGCATCTTGCGTTTTTTGTGAGATTACGATGAAAATTCCTTCGTGTGCGTCACGATGTGATAATGATTTGAAGTAGCATCATCAAACAAGTACGGACGTCACCGATGTTTGTGCTTCCTCGTGGGAAGTGGGAAACAACCAAACGATGTACGCTCGTGGGTTTGAAATAATCAACCAAACGACATTGTTTACAAACCTTGTGTAGAAATAGAACTTACTTCATTAAATCAGTAAATCATGCCATATGCCTACATTCCACGGTATGACGGCTGATAAAAGCTGACGGTGTACTGCAAATGATCTTACCTTTTTTTAAAAAATGCATTTCATTGAATGATAAGCAAACCATTACTTGCTTGATACAGCAGCCTATCTGAAATGTTCAATTCCTCCCGAAGTTCAGATTCCCTCTAAAACTATAATGCTAGCAAGCGTTTATTTTAACCTGGCTTGTTGTATATTTTTTTCATGCACGAAAATAACACGATCATGCTTTGAACCCTCCCAATTCTTCCCAAAAAAGCGATCCCATGAACAATGCAGTTGGACTTTGCCTCTAAGACACGAAGACGAATTCACTTCCTTCGGGAGTTTACGATAATGGTTCGTTCTAATTATAAAGTAGCTAACGATCGACGATTTCCGGGTTCGGTATTCGGAAAAAAAGCAAAAAAAAAAACTTAGCAAGACGATAGTACCAAGCCTGATTTTCTTCTATTTGTTTACTTTATTCTCTTATTCTTGTTATATGTGTATATTTAAAACGATAGGTTTCTTATTTTAAAAATAAACTTTCACTACCCAACTAGAATCTAACATTTTATGCCGTATTTGTGTGATTTAATCAACCGTGCCATCCCCGTCAATGTGTCCCTCTTTTTGCAATGTCACATGTGCTGTGGCTCCATCCAAATCATGGCGCATACCCAAATCAACCCCGCCCTTGTTTTTTGCTTAGCAAATTGATCCTGATATCTAACGAGGTATTGCTGCAATTCGACTCACTCTTTTTCCCTCTATGCAGTGTCCTCATGTGATTGTTTTAAATACGCGTTTGCGCTTTAACCATTCCCCCAATAAACCACAAATGCACACGATAATGGGTTCACATCAAATTTGTGGACGCTGAGCTGAACTTCGTTCGACCACCTGTAGTACCGTGTCCTGACATGCTGTTGCAACGTGCTAAAGAAGCAAGACATCGGTCCTAGCCACCCCCGAAAAAAACCCGTTGGGTAGTGGAGCCTTGTTTTTTTTGTGTGTGTCAGTACAATAAAATGCATCTCTAAGGCGCGTGTCCCGTGTTTCCCTCCCGCACGGAATTATAATTGCGATGTTCGATTTTGCGATTTGCTCACTAACGATTTGTACATAAAACTGTGGAAGAACTGTTGCATCGCGGGCGTTGCAAATATAGTTGAGCGTTTGCAGGCGTTCTGTTTCGTACCCGTCTACGTCAAGCAAGTGTGTTAATTGAGGTGTGAGTGCGTTTTACGGAGTACAAGATGTTTCTTCTTTTTTTTGTAGAATTTCAGGACTTCAGACACCACGTTGTTTTTTTTTTGCGCGAGCCCTGCAGGACGTTTATGCTGTTGTAAGGTTGAGCATGTGCCGTTTAAAAAGGTAGTTGAGGATGGAGACTGCTTTTAGCTGATCGTAGACATTTGTTGCGTAAGGGGCGCATCAAAGTGAGCCGGCACAGTTGTCAGGGCATCGGCCGTGGTGCGGCTTGTAGAGCAATTCTACAGGGGGGTGGTGGAATAAGCGAGAGATAGAGAGTGATAAAGAAAGAGAAAGAGAGAGTTGATTTTAAGAAGAACAAACAAAAACTAACTGTTTTTAGCATTATGAGACGAAAAAGCAACAATCAGTCATCAGAAATACGCAAAGATGGAGGAATTTAAAAACAAAACTTTCGAATTTCGAGATATTGTTCATTCTGATCACTGATGAGTTAAATATTACTAATGGCATGTTTATGTTTATGATATTCAAATCAACGATTCGTTAATATGACCAACAATGTTCACCATTGGCACAATACAATTTAAGAGAAAAAAAAAACAAATTATAAATACAGGTCAGATAATTTTGGATAGACCAATCCAATGCGAGCGGAAAAGTTAGCCCGGTCGATTGAATAGTTCTATATGCAGAAAAATTCATTTGAAAAGTCTCTTAAAATCATTTTTTAATTGTGCAACATGTATTTTTAAATACAAAGATATACACAATACAAAATGTTATCATATCAATAGAGGTATAAATCAGATAAAAAATATATGAAGTAGTCGAACCATATTTTTGTAAATGGTCCTAATCGCTCTTAACGATAATTTAGACCAAGTTATGTAGTTTCACTTGGACTAAATTTTGACACAGTTTAAAATTTCCTTTTATCCACCAATTTTATGTTAGTTATTATTGTTCTAGGGCATCTACATGTAAGATAAATGCCGGTTACTTTTGCAACCTCCAAAAAGGGCGATCAATACAACAAAACATTCGTGAAGAACAGTAATAAAAAATTGTAAATGGACTAATACAACACACAGTTCGTAAAGGGCAACCATAAAACATAAAAAAAATAACTTCATTTGACATATAGTAACAACATATAGTCAAGCATAGGACTTCATTTGAGCCGATAAAAAAATATGAGTGATAAAAAGTGAATGGGAATAATTTTCCAAGTGTGAATACTTCTAACAAAATTCTGACTTACCTTCGGCTGGATGCGATAAGTATCTACACACTCGACCTTAAGTGGAACTGTTTCAACGACGAAATCGTACCCGTACGATCGCACCATCAGTAGCGTATGCAACGGCACGTTTATGTACGGCACGTCATCTAAAATAGAAATTGAAAGTATAGAAACTGTTCAGCTGCGCGAGGAACCGTCGTGGTTTACCACCATACGCACCTGGTTTTACGCCCTTAAAGTACGCCATGATGCAGCGCAGCACAGCCTGGTGAGAAACGACCAGCACGTCGGTGTTGGTCAGAAGCGCCTGTACAACGCTGTCCACGCGCTGCAGCAGATCGAGATAGGACTCGCCGTGCGGGTAACGATACTTGAACTTGTCCTGATCGCGCCAGGCAAACTCCTGCGGGAATCGCTCCTGGATTTCCTCGTACGTCAGCCCCTCGCAGATGCCGGCATTGATCTCGTTCAAGTCCTTGATAGCCGCCCGCGGCCCCGGGATGTTCTGAACGGTGTGGATCGTACGCTGCAGCTCAGACGTCCAAATCTGCAAACGCAAAAACCAGTAGTGGATGAGTGAAAATTCAATCGTTTGTACCATGGCACTGTTTTTTCAGCTAACCAATTTAGGCCGGGGACAATCAGGTGCCGATCCAGGGCCTCCCAGCTGCCGGGCTAGCCTATCGGCGTATTTCATGCCCCGCGGGGACAGATCTGCGTCTCCACCAATACGTCCCAAAACGTTGTACTCTGACTCTCCGTGCTGCAGAAGGATAAACGGAACAAGTAAGCCACGTGTGTTTTTGGATTATTCCTATGTCCACTTACCCGACTGAAGTAGAACGTCTGCTGACGAATGACCGGGCTGGCCAGCACACCTAGAATGTCGGTCTGGATGGCACCCCGAACACCTCGTGCCGTCACGGAGTGGTACATCGGGTCCTCGGAGTTGTTGACCGATATGAGCGGACCCTCGAGGGCGGAACAGGGCTCGAATTGAGGCGTATGATGCCCATTGCTCTCCCGGAAGCGACGCTCCCAGTCTGTGTTTTGATCGAGCTTCCGATAAAAACGCACCGTGTCAGCCACGTTCTCCAGCAGACACTTCTCATTGCACGTGAACTCGATCAACAGATGGTGGAAGACGGCGTCACAGCAGAAGTTAGCCACCGCCTGGCGGGAAGCCCGCGACAAATGCATTCCATCGATGATCTGAAGCGGTAAAAAGGAGAAATTTAAATATTGTATCTTTTCATGGGTAACCAGCGCTGCATGCTTACCGCCACATTATTTCCTTCCTTGAAGAATAGACTAATCTCCAGCAAAGTTTCGTCGGTAGCATTTTCTTCCACGGTAAATACTACAAAGAGACAAGAATGGAGCTTTCAATCATATGGTACGATACCGGTTTCATTCAATGGATGATAATTAGCGTTTAATGGAAGGTTTCAGAAACGCGAGAAAGCGACCAAATAATGAGACCTCCCCAGGGCCCTTTTCACAAGTGCAGTAACTCAATTCGGTCAGTAAAGAAATTAGCATCAACAATCGATTTCATTCTAACCGGCCTTCGAACAAGGCGCCGGTACGCATACAAAAATTGACTTTTAAATGCCAGTGAACGGCGAACAGTTGCGGGTTGAGAGATGCAACTGAAACAACAAATTACAACCGAAAAAAAAATACCAACACGAAGCGATTTGTAACGTTTCCGTGCAAAACCATAACAAAAACACACGAAACGACATGGGCACGATGGTCACGTAAACAAAAACACACGTCCTATCTGACCTTGGCGCGTGACATTGAGCGTCATCGGAGTTTTCACTTTCCACCGCGCGGGAGCAAAAGAAAAAACAACACGGATGTTGATTTCGGCACACGATTTCGCACTTCCGATTGATCACATGGCGGGGGTGGATATTGCATGAATTGATCACCCCGGCGGTTTTCTTCCCGGGTTTTCTTACCTTTGGCGCTCTCGCCCCGCCAGCTCAGATGCCGGGCGACTTTGTGTGCAGCCAGTGATTTCCCCCGACAGGGCAACCCGACGACGGTGACGACAAGGGGTGCCCTCAAAGGGCAGGGCTGAACCGTGTTCCCGGAGGCCGTCGCTAGTGTTGTGGCCTGACTCGCCGCCATCGCTGCTCCATCACGCGGACCTGTCAAGAAACAGCACCGGAAACAGAAAGAAACACGTTAGTGCACGGAAATCACACGAAGGAAGGCTGAAAGTATGGGATTTTCGGTGTCCAATTGCAGACTTTTGAAGCGCAAACACGTAAACAAGCCACACACCACACTTCTAATAAATTTTACCCGCGGAAAGAAATGTATTTTCCGGGGTTTTTCCACAGTTCTACATTGAGCTAACAAAACTCTCGAGCTTTTTCGAATCTAGACATGTTTCTTCGAACCAATGCAACCCTTTGAATTCTTTGCCTCTTCCCAGCCCAGATCACGCACGGTCACGGTCCAAACGGAAGATAACACAAGCACACACGACGGCCTGTCGGTTCACAACAAAACCCCGAAAACCGGCAGGGTTGACAGATGGCCGTGGGTCCCCACACCGAGAAAAAAAAACGCGCTATTTACTTGCAATGGTAACAGCGGCACACTTATCATCGCCCTTATCGCCGTTCTCTTCGTTGTTGTCGTCGCCGTCGTCGGTATCAGGCGCAGCATCAGCGACGGCTGCAGCAGTGGCCACAACAGCAACGCAGTTCATGTGTGGTTATCTCTCGAGCGGTGGTGCCGGTGGTGGGAAAACTGGTGTGCGTCGGGAAAAGTTGAAAACAAAAGTGAAATTTCTACCGCCAGGCGCGCGCACTCGCGCCTGTATACGGGGTTTCCCGGCAGGGCTGCGGAACCACGTTTCCCTTTCGTTTCGTGTGCGCGGATCTACTACGACTACCGACGGCGTGGAGCTGTACCAGAGCTACTAGAGACACACGCCGCCTTGTGGCAAGACCACGCAAGACCCCCAGACTTGCGAAGGGTTTCCCCTCCGCCGAAAAAAAGCAAAAGGTGCGTTCTGGCCGCGTTTGTGTGGGTGCGCTAGTGTGTGGGCTTGGTCCGGGCGCCATGGTTCCCCGTTTGGACAGGAAGCTTGTGTGCGTCGCCGTCAAAAGAGATGCGCTTATACGAACGACGGTGTATCCGCCGGGACGAGCGTCGATGGGAAGGAGGTTCCGTTTGGGGATACGCTTTTGCTTCTCGCACACGAAATGAAGGCAATGAACTGGGACATATACCCCGTCTCGGATTGCTGGTCCTCTTCCCCTATCTGGCCACCGCGATACGGGACCAGGACAGACCAAACAAACACGAATCCAAACGGAACGTACCATCAGAAAACGACCGATCGCCGGAGGTTGTTCCGAGAGTAGCTGACCCGGTTCGTTAGAATTTGGTTAATATTTATCTTTTAAAGAAAAAATGCTCTTAAATAATGCATTACATGCATTGCATTACATTACCTGGTCTAAATGGTCGTGCATAGCGTAATTACGACGACTATTAAATTAAACAGTTTTTATAAATTATTTTTTAATAAAACAGTTTTTGAATAATTATACATAAACTATTTTGCAACAGAATATAATAGCTGCTACATTCATACATACAGCATGAGGCCTCTGAGGTCTCTATTAGCTTGATAATTAATAATTATATTTCTTTTTGGATCGAATTAAAATTAAATCAAATTTTTATGCTATTTTGTACCCAATGCGTACATCTTTCGCATCTTATGTTTCAGCAAGAAAGTCAATTTCTTTAAACAACCTGTTCAGAAATCTAACAGTATACTAATTATTTATTGTTAAGTCAGGCAGTACTAGAATATTGAGTATAATATTTTATATTTGTAAAATTAAGGTTTTACAAAATATACCATTCGCGGGCATGGATCCAAGTCGACAACTTTCAGTGTAACCCATTTACGCTGCCGAGAACGCGAATGCCATGCGTGCACCCCGGACGGAGAGTGCGTGCGTATTGTGGTTCGTCGCTGAACCGCAGGCTATGGGTGTGTGTGCTCGTTGGTTCTCGTCGTCACAGTCAAGTGATAGAGGAAAGAAACCATATACCACCCCCTCCCCACTCCTCCTCCCTTCACCCACCCAAACATACCCATTCGAGCATTCGAAATATATCGGAAAATGTAATGCAACCCCTCAGCGCCGGCAGGCAGCGCAGTAACCTTTGCCCGAGGTTACTTCGATTGCTGCCGATCGGAAAATTGCAACCCCTCGGTGGTCGGGGGGGACACATGGCGATGGCGAAATGTGTGTTTTTACACTTGACTACGATTTTGCAACGTTTAATTCCATCTCCCGGACACCCCCAGGTCTCTCGTCATACCGGACGCTTTCACTCGTGTCAAAATTCGACCGTAGAAGAATCCTTTTCAAAATATTAACACCCCAACGGGCCAGCAACAGGTATTGATTGGTAGCACTAAAAATAGGCATGAGTCGCACGAAAAGTCGCTCGTTGCACCACCGAGGGCACGACCGCCAGTGGAACCTTCTTGTTTTAAATCCTGCACCAGGCCAAGTAGCTCTCTCTGGTCAGTTTAAACAAAACGAATTCAACACAGCATGAAAACAGCGCGCGCCTTTTTCCTTACCGTTGTATGGATTGAACCTTTTCTCGACCTTCATTGCCCTTCATGGAGTGCGTCAGAACAAAGTCCGATGCCGTTACTCAATCCGAAATGAAATACTAATGAAGGACTATTTCTAATCGCAGCAAAAGCCAACAAGCCAAGGATATCGTCTGAAGTCCGATATGTTTAATCGGGTCGCTTGTGTTTGTGTCGCGAAAACCGAGTGCCGGCAGACAAGCTGTCGCTAGCTGACGATTTTCTGTCCCATTTTCCCAGTGGTTGTTTCTCCTTCAGGATTTTGGCTATTGCGCATGTCGATAAGAAATAGACCACGATTCTCTCTGTCCCGGTCTTGGGTGGACGTTTTGTCGTGTTACTACAATGACGACGCGCCAAGACGGGCCCCCAATTTCGAATGGGGATGTTTACTTTTCTGACAGGGTTTCTACTATTTTTATTCGAACTTTTCGCACATTGTGTGCGTTTCGGATTTGATCTTCAAGGATGACAATGTCACAAAAATAGATTAGCCACATATTTTTTAAAGAAATAAATTGTTGCAATAGCAAAAAAGCAAAGACTCTATGAGATTGATTATAAATTTTCATAAGAGATTTTTGTATAATTTAATTTTTAATCACAAGAGATTTTTTTTAATTAAAGTTAAATTTAATTTCAGATCTTGATTTGCGATTTAACCTTAAACAGGCTAGACGTTGATAAATAAATAAGAAATGGTAGGACGAGAGCTACTCAAAAATCTTCACTATAATACTGACACAAATATGAGGGTTTTTTTTTTTCATTTATGTAACAAAATGCTTCGGCATGGAATTGCAAACAACTCGTTAAGAAAGATACATCGGCTGCTTTGAGCTGGTTGTAGCGCACCTGAATGGTGATATCTGTAGCTCAGCGCAAATCTCGCCTTTGACCATCCAATAAGCAAACTTTTTAAGCCGCATGCGTATCGCGAACCCTGACGCTTTGAGATCAAGCTGATCATCACGCGTACTTTCCCGACCGAACGGGTTTGATTGGTGATCGCAAAGAAACTGAAAAGAAAGGTCGACGAAAAGTGGTGCAACAGGAGGTTCGGAGAGAGAAAGAGAGAAAAAAAGTCGTCTAATCAGGAACACGCCATTCCAACCCGGCTGGCTAGCCTTTTCCCTTCGTTTTCCCTTTTTTGCACGAGCCGTCTGGCGGGTTACAGATCTACGAGCAGATCACTTGCACTACTGCCTCCCTAACCGGAATACATTTTAACCAAAGTGCTATAGTCGAAAAAATAAATAAATGGGAAAATTGCAGAGTAGCACAATCCTTCCAACAAACCTGCACAAGAGCAGGTACGACGAGAGACAGTCATCTTCAGAATTCATTGCATAGTGAATTGAAACAAAAGTAATGTAGCAATACCTCGTTTTACTGTAAATATGGCGAAGTGCTCGTACAAGCAAATAAATGTAATTGTATTGACCTATCTATGCGAAATACTTTGAGCTCGTTATTGTTGCAGCTCTCACTGGAGTAGAGTAATTGGCTTGTCCCACATCCTATGATCCTTGGGTTCGTATTTAAGCAAGAGCTCAGTGAATGTGACAAAACGAAAAGACACATATTTTACCATCCCATGGGCATGGAGAAGGGATTCAAGAGCGATAAAATATTCGACGCAATCGAGCATGAGCGGACTAGAGTAAACGTTCATTTGGGTCATTTTTTCACCAGCCAGTTCGGGCACTAGATGGGGTGAGGGAAAACAGTATCAAACCTTCGTACAAAACCGTGCACTGGGCACGACGAGAAAATGTGTTCGATAACTTCCTGATGGTGAAAAAAAAAAAGAGTGAAAAACGTTCCGGTTAATCGGAGGAAAGACGGTGATGTGGAAAGGCACTACATATTCATGCATGCATTTATGTGCGTACGACAGGAGACCGATGTCGATCAAGTACATGGCTTACGCAACTGTCTAACACGTGCCGGGCTGTTTCTAAGGGTTCCCGGGTGCAAAAAATCCTTATAATGCTTCCAGCTTTTAAGTTGTTGATAATAAATGCAATGGAAATAAATAATAGCAATCTAAAATCTATTCAGGCTTATGTACAACCTTGAATTGCTTAATTATTATGATAACCTTTTAAGTGAAATTATCTTCAGGTATTTGCTCTTAATTTCATATTTCATTTTTATTTTTTTTTATTTTTTTTTTTTCATCCCTTTATGGTACAAAAAATAGGTGAGGTATTCAAAAATACGGCAAAAAACATTTTAATAGCATCAACCCAGCATATTGATCAGCTGTCATGCAAAATTACTGTGTCAACGAACCAAAGCATTCATGTCGAACTAAAGACCCCGAAAGCAGACAGCAACCCAAACAAATGAGTCGTTGTCGCGAAACGATCGTATTCCCCGCTCATTCCCAGACCGCATTAGCATATCTCCATTCGACAGAATTATTACCATCGTCCTCCCCGTTAGAAACCCGTTAGTTCTATGCGGAAAAAAGCAAGATCATCCAGTGCGAGGAGAAATCTGTTGACCTTTTTTATTGCTCGTCTTTCCCCAGCCTCCACGCACATCTGTCGGTGGATCCTTCGTGCCTATCATCGCCGGCACTGCTGCCTCTGAACTGATTTCTCCCGCCGCACGACTGACCGAGAGTCGGGCTCGAACTACGGCTAGCTGAGGAAGCTTCAGCTGTTTTCTTTGCTACTATAACTTAACGATAAAGCAGCGTGCGTCCGGCGGGATAATTTCCGGCTCGACGGTAGAAACGCAGGACATAGGACCGAAGACTGGCGCGGGTTGAGATAGGCGCGTTTGTAGGTTAAGATAAGAATACATTATCGGTCCGACCACCGGGAGCCAATCAATCGCGGGCTCACTTTCTCGCATGGCGAGATGTCATTGAAAGTGCGAGCTGGGAACATGTGGTTCGCAAAACGCCCGACGGGGTTGGGCCATTCGCGACTGGGCCGGTTTGTGAGCTAATGAGCTGCAGCCCGCGGTTAAGGGCTGGTTAAGGGCGATTTGCGTGCCCAGCAGCGTAGGCATGCGGTTTGCCACTATAATCCGGTTGAGTAAATCATCGATGGGTGGAAAGGGTGAACATTTTCTAGGCCCGTGTATTAAAACAATCTAATTTTACTCGTTGGGTGCAATTTAAGCCTTTTTTCCCTCACCTCGTAAACACGCACCGTAAATGTCAAACTTATCAACCTTACAAATGTACTGAGTCCTTTTAAGCTGCACAAAAAGATGATAAGTGAAGTGAAAAATAAAAATAAAAGCTTGACATTGGGTTATCTGTACCGTTTAGTCATCTTCCTTTTACTTTCACGTTCACCCTTTCGGGTACGCGTGGTACTGATATGAAGCAAATAAACATGGGATTTATTTTTAAAATTCTGCTCCAGATATTTCCAACCAGCCTGGTACGTCAAATTACGTACCCACAAGCGAGGGCAATGAACCGGTTTTTCGTTTTGTGATTACTCGCGAATCAAAACCACAGGCAAAAAGAAGGTTCGTTCCATCGAAGAAAATTTCCCATCAAAATAAAGATGGTTTTTTGATAAAGTATATTAAGGCTAGCATTCTATGTGTTAAAAGCTTGACGCAAAGTGCTAGATTGGCCTAGTTAATTTTCTTTTCGAAACAGGATACAGTGAAAATGAACGGAGATATTCCTATAAGCCGCTCAGGATTAGATGCAAATATGCATGCTCTTTCTGTAGACGATCGATGATGCAGCTGGTCAGAGATCCACTGATCAACATGTAATCGATTTACCGAAACTCGGCATGGTTTATTTTTTCTGCTCACGCGTTAAGTTGCGAACTTTTTGGCCCCCTTTGCCCGGACCGTCCGTACATGGACGCTGCACCATTTCGTGGGGTGATAATTTACTCGGCCTTGCCCTAAAGAAGTCCGTTTCTGTTCTCCGATTGCTCTCTGCGGTCATGTGAAATGCCGCTTCACTGTCGTAAGCGCAGAGATGTTGTCCGAAAGTGGCCAATGCTGCGATGCACAACGAGAGTGTTTAATAAAACTCGAATCGAGGATCGAAGAGTGGCGGTAGGGATAATGAGGTGCCACCGAGATCCCCCTTTTCCCCTGGCTCAATTTGGCTGATCAATTAAGTTCAAATCATCTCCATGCACGATCGACCAGTTCTCGTTCGTGGTACACTTCGGCGTACGGGAATGCAACAGCGCTTTTGTTGCAGGGTAAATGTTGCACGTACATGCGGTCCAAGACGTTGCACGACTAGCATTTAGGGCTGTGGCGACGTTAAATATCGTCGGCTCGACCGTCGAGCCGACGTTTCGTATCGTCGCCTCGACCGTCGCGTCGACGTCGAGATGCAGTAAAAAGTCGACGTTTCATGAGGATGTTGCCTAGCATGTGTTGCAAATCAATGGCGCTCGCGTAAAATTGAGTGATCATGAAATAAAAAAAATCCATGTGGAAGGAAGCTCAGGCCCGCCCGTACACTCTTGCTCTCGTTATTTTCGCTTCAAGCTCTTCTTGACCGTGTGGCCGCGAGTGCATGTCGGAGTGGAACATTAGCTCTGAGTGTTCTAAGTGTCGAAACGATTCTCCCCCCCTATGCTCTTATTCGTTCTGTTTAGGGTTTTTGTTGTGCTTGGCTGCCTTGCTTTTTCTGCCTCTCTTCCTTTTCTTTGCAAATTTGAATTATTTCGGGTCGAATTAGAGAGGGGAGAAGTTGGAACTGATGAGATGAAGTTTTGTCTTGAAATGATTGAGCGTCGAAAATTTACCGATTCAGCCGTCGAGTCTCATATTATGTGCCCCGTTGCTAACGGTTGACTTTCTTTCTTTTAAGGCCAAATTATGACGCCGATTAAAATATATTTTGAGATCGCTGAGAACCCCATATTACCCATAACGTGAAACTGACTTGAATTTGCCTAGCAAAATACCGTCTCGCAAGTTTGTTTCTGATCTGCACCATTATTTCACGTTCATGGTCGGCACATCACAATCAAAAAGACAGATATTTTTAGTGGATTTAAAAAAATGATTAGGGTATTTGGCGCTAAGTGTGCTTGGATTAAACTTCTTACACACTAAATTATATCTTTCGAGCAAATGAGTAGGAACCATCAAGAGATATGAGCGTAAATATTTCAGTCAAAATCATATGTTTTTGACAATATAAAAAACTAATCTTTCAACAGTCGATATTATTTATATGAAAGTAGAAAAAAACATTGAACATAATTACGGACTTTAACTCAACCTTACAAAAGCGTTATCCATATCTGGCTGGTTTGCAGGGAAGGACTTCCGTTTCCCATGTTTAGGTGATGGAGCTCGGTAGGTAATATATCGATCGGTAATAAATACGTTGGTAATATCCATCGATCCCCCGATATCGTGATTCCCATCGTCAACCAATCATTCATTCCTTATCATTCCGCATACTTTGAATTGTACTGGATTTGCTTCTTCGGTGTTTATCATAAACAGAATTCCTTCGCTTAGGGTAAAACCAATCCAATAGCTTTCTGATCGAAGCGATTGGCTAATTGTACGAATTGCTGTATCTTTTACCAGAAAGCCTACCCTTGGTTATGAGTAAATTCAATACCATATTTTGTTAATATAAACAAGCACCTGAATCGTTATGAAAATGTGCTTTGCAAACCAATCGTAGAAACAATTGCCGGTCTATGCTTTAAATTGAAGTCAATGAATTTCGCATGCATGGCATCTTATGAATGCATCTCTCCTATAGGAAAAGCTATCGTAAACGTAATTTAGACAATTTCGCGACGATTACAAAATTGATAACATAAATTGTCCCATACGGTTTTCCCTCCGATTTTCTTCTACTGTGTGATTTGCTTAAATGGTTGAACCATTTTGTTGAGGCATCGGAAAGGGTTAAACTTATTTTGAAATTATTAATTTATTAAGAATGGGAAACCCCTAATTGAAATTCGCTAAATATAAGCGATCGCTACAAACTTCTAGTCGTTGTTCCACGGACATTCCGTTCTGATAATAACATTGAGTGATTGAGCTACGTTAGGGCCGCTCAGTACGGGTTTGAAGCTCAAGACGAGTGCGGAGATAGTTTTGGTACAGACAGAACGGAACAAAAACTCGTGACGACCCCGGCCGATACGAGTGACAAGAAAAATGAGCTAGTTTGTGGGAGCTGTGTGGAGCGGGGTGTTGAGCGGTACGCGCGATGCTCACGACGATAGCAAACACACCCATGCACAACGCTACGGATTGGAAATTTGTATGGATCGAAGAGGTGACAAGCTCATGAAACGTCGAGACGAACGATACATCCCAAATTTTGCTTGTAGTGTGATCTCGAAAGTTATTGAATATAATCACCAATAACGTATATTATATTGCCACTTATTGACAGAAAGTATTCAGCTTAATAAGATTTAGTTTGAAGTAGGTTCTATCGTTTAAGAAAATAATAGCTTTACAACTAGGAAAACTTGCATAAAATCGTTGTTTCGCAGCAGGAGTGTCAAACTCCGCTGAGTTAAAGCTCAAAATATTATTCCATAACGATATGATGTGCTCTCAATTATTACTGACAAACGTTAACTGAATCATTAATCTTGTTGAAACTTAACAAAAAATAAAAACTTTTAATTTTATTTTCTTTGTTAAACATCTCAAGTTTCTTAAATCTAACCCTTCAAATGTTTTGAGGATATTTTACTGTTGGAATAAATTTGATTTTAACTAACCCAAATCCCAATGAATTTAAAATTGATATTTTATATACATTTAAAAGATCACCCCAAAACTAATGCATCACACAATGCTTCTCAACAACAGCCACTCATGTAGCAGATCGCCCCGGAAAATGGTGGGGAGGATCGTCTCTCGCGAGTGTTTCTCGTTCCTCGCGGCCACAAACATGCACTGGTGTGCCGGTTCGACACTCACCACTTCTCTCACTTTTCGAACAACCTCTGGATCGTACGGACGCGCGTCGGTCAGTTTGTTTTCATCCGTCCCGCAAACACCCGTCAACGCAGTGTAGCTCCAACGTTCACAGAGCAGTACGATCGTTTAGGGCAGTTAAATTCACTCGATTGGACCCTTGTCCCATCATTAGCTTAGCTCCCTCGATCGTGACGATCGCGTTTTTGGTTAGGACGAGCGATCGACTTTCCCAGGCGTACACGTGGGTGATAGCGTTTTTCCATTTCCTCCCTTAAGAGGGAAAACCCATTCGGGAAAAGTATAACGTGCCACGGACAACGCCACGTACGCGATCGGTCACGGTTTCGCGTTCTGATCGCTACCTACGTGAAAGGGCACACTTCGCTTGCTCTCTCGCTTTCTCTCAGCGCAAACAAAACAAACAGTCAGTTCCAGCGCTCCGGGAGCAGATCGTGACTTATCGCGGGTTCTTTCTACGACGCGGCTTTTCTCCCATTCGCCCTCTTATCAAGCTGCCCTTGCCGAGGGTTTACTCGAGTGATAAATTTTCCGTTCGGTAGTGTGCGTACAGCGTGGTTTTAAGTGCATCCATCTCTCTGTCCCGGTGCCTTTCTTATCACAAAACTTGCCCCACCCCGTTTGCGCGGCGCTATCAGTGAGTGCGGGAAAGAAATTCGCGACAAAACCCGACAGAAACACAAGCAAAAAAAGGGGAAAATAAATCCCTTTGAACGAGAGGCGTAAAAAAGTCGGATAAAGAAAAAAAAACAACCCCCACACGTTCAAGTGCCGTCAGTTACGCGCCAGCGCAGTTTGCGAGTGTCGAAGCTAAAACTCGTTTCGTTTCCGTCGAGGAGGCTGCCAGAGTCGGTTTTCACAGGGCTCCCCCTAGGATACGTTCGGCACAGCTTCCTCCACCAGACACACCGAGAGTGTGCAGATTTCCGTCAGCGAGCGATAAAATAAGAGAAAAACAAGGTTTGTAGTGCATATTTCCTCGGACTGGTTCGGCAACGCGGCAAGTTTCCGGGAATGCTCCGGACCCCGAAAGGACCTCTCCAAAGTTCAATCAACTCGTGAACTCTCTTTCTCTGGTGTGCTGCGGGCCATTCGCGCGTTCGTGATTGCTACGTCCGGAGGCGGTTTTATTTGATTCCAATCCCGCCGGAGCTCGATAGAACCTCAGACACGCTCTGGGTCAATCTTGGCGTTCTTTTTCTCGGCCTTCGCCGTGGTCCGACCGGCTCAAACCGTGTCGTGTTGAGTTCGCTAGGTTGGGCTTGTTCTTGGCTCCGTCTGCATAACGGATCCCCCCTCCCAACCCACGGGACCTTCTCCCCTAGCCCACCCAAAGCAATACACACACACATGGCGTTGACGTAACGTCGATAGGGCCGTGATGCTGAAAAAGGGGGACCGAAAACCTGTTTTTGCTCTCTCTCCATTTCTTTCATTATTACGATCACTCGTTATTTTCCGCACGGAATCATCGACACAGGGGCCAAGCTAGCAGAAGGGCCCGGTGAAAGACTCTTACGATCCCTCAGGGCCCTGCAGGGAGAGAATCCACTGTCGCCAGATTTTATCCCCCTGGAATCGATCTGGACGTGGCTGGGGTGGTTTGTGAAGTGGAACCTGCCCGCTCACCTAGTTCTGGTTCGGAAGCGGGAACCCGCTTTGAGCCTGTTCCCGACCTGCCTCCTTTTTTCATTTAGAGTGGACTTTGACTCACCCCGTGTTGGACCGCTGAGACAAAGTTTAAGGTCTTCGGTGTTGAGGCGCACGGAGTTTGTCGGTTGAGTTTCAGAACCGATCGACGGGTAAGTGCAGAATGCGTTCGAGAGCCGGCCTTGATGCCGGTTCTAGAGGCGGGTTCTACATTCTCTTTAGGTTAAAAGTATCAGACGTAAGAATGCTCGATATGGTTTCAGGCGACGTAAGGCGTTGTTTGACCCTGAAAGCCAATCCCCAGGCGGGCTTAAGGTTGAGGCTGCACTTTTACACGCAGCTATGTGTGGGCTAGAAAGGATACTCGTGTTGTATTAATTAAAGCAATTGGCTAAATTAATAAATAGCCAATTTTTGAATGTTATTTTAGACTTAAATAAATTTTAACCATTAAGCGAAAAAAAAATCACAAAAGAGAGTTAATACAAAACTAAAACCGTTCGTTCAAATTTCATTTTTTTTTAAATTACGCTGCAGCAATTAATCTGTCACGACTTAATTCTGACTTAAGCTCACACAAATGTGTTTTCCCTTCATTCTAATTACAATACAAATGTTCACTTTCGAGCGATAATGTCATGCCGCTTACGCAAACAGAACCAAATCTAGCGACGTGCATTTAAATACCCCCATTTGCATTTCACACTTTCGCGGTTGCATTTTCGCAACCACGGGGGCAGCGAAAAAAAAACAACCCCCCACATTTGATGCGCATTCCAAATTCGAGTGTCAAATTAAAGCCTAAAAGCGCGCAGCTCACTATTGCGGTGGGACAGACACAAAAAAAAAGAAGCAACCGCACCGAACCGAATGGTGTCAAAAAACTGCACACGATCGCGTTCTAATTAGCATACAGATCGGTGCGCCCAAAAACAATGCCAATACTGGAAAGGGTGAGCAACGGAAAAGCCCAACGAAAACAAACAAAAAAAAAAAAATAACCTTCACACGGTACCGAGAGTGGCCCGAGAGAATGGGGAACGTGTTTGCTAACGGGCTGCGTTAGGGGTACTTCCAAAAACTAGAACAAAAATCCGCCCTAGAACGGACGCGCGTTGTGTAATGCAATTAGTGTGGCGAAACCATTCTGTTGTGTTGTGGGTGCAAATTAGAACCGAACCGGTACCACCCACCTCTCCCGAAAAGCATAATGCTCACACACGAGACCGGGATGCACACGATCGTAATGAAATAATTACTAGCCCAACGAGGGGTGGCCGCGTTTTTTTTTTCTTCTCATCGCTGGGAAATGGCGGAACGGTTCGCATAATTTTTTTGTGTGTGTTTCCGAATTGCATAAGCGCGCCTAAATAAATAGCAGTAGCAGGGGAGAGAAGAAGCAAAAAAAACAGCACGAACCCACAAAAACACCCCATTGCAACCGCCTGCACGAGCGTGAGGGTGGCAAATTTAAATTACTCATTCAAACGCATGTTTGCCTGGGGGCGCTTTTCGTGCGCTCGACGTGATTTTGGAGGTGTTTTTCCCATGACAAAATGGGCGCCACCCCGGTCGGCCTTTGCGGCCATGGCGAGAGCCACACACACACACACGCCGGATGAAGAGAAAGAAAAAAAAACACCCAAAAAAGCCCCACCCGTCACAGTGTGCTTCTTTTTCCCGATCCGAGGTTTTCTTTCGCTGTCGCGGTGTTTTTTTTTTATTTCCTTCAACTCTTCTCACTTTCAACGTGACGTTTTAAAAGCACCGTGTGCTTAAACAGAGGCTTGTTTTTGCTTCTTCAACGCATGGCGCATTAACGGCACCGCATATTTATGGTCCGCGCAATTCATCAACAGAACTGTCCCGCTTCCTCAAGCCTCCAGACGGTTGCACCACTCGGTGGACCGTGCTCCGCGGTGCGATGGTGCCGCATTAGCATTCTAATTGAAAGTTTATGCCGTCCACAGTTGGGCGTGCACGCGTGGGGCGTCGTTTCGTTTCGTGTCGCCGTAGAGAGAGATTTTTCCGAGACCCGGCTTTGGGGCCCCTCATTTTTGTGTGCGGAGAAACCCGCGGCAGGGAAATTATGGTAGCTCATTTGGCAAATCACTGTTATGACGAGCGTGTCGTATTTAGACCGATGAGATAAGTGGTGTAAAAACCGGGCGTTCAACAGACGAGACGAGACAGCGATAACCCACCCGAACCCACCCGACGGTGGGGGCGTTGGAAAACTCGAAACACGGGTGGGGGGAGAGCGTTTAATTTTTGATTAATTTTTATGAAAATATTGCACTTTTCCAGAGGACATAATGCAACAGAAGTGAGTTTTGTGGACGAAACACGCTAACGAGCGTGAAACGAAAGTCATGCCCCATATGCTTCCCGCCGTGATTGAAATGGCTTTTACTGGTTCGAATATTTTATTTTACACTTTCGAATGCAGCTGCGATGGTGCATTTTTATGGCAGTTTTTGTTTCCTGAAATAACACGTTTCGCACTTGCTGCAGTTTGTGCATAACGCGCGCAAGGTTTCGTTTCGTGCCGGAGTAGCCTCGAAGCTCGTCATCGCTGGATTCGAGCCACGGGAGACCCCGACCAAGGGGAGCGCTACTTTCGGCTTCAATTGAGCTGGTTAAACTCGCAACGGACGGATAAAAAACCGGAAGAGGCCGCTAACCGATCCTATAAGTGATTGCGTACACTCGGCGTGCGGTGATGATAACGATGGTCGATGGTACGAGAAGGAAGAAAACACGACCCACATGTCGCGGAGCTAAAGGAAGTGAATGTTTGCGCCAACCGGGGGCATTTATTTTGTCGTTTGAATCGAACCTCGTGGTATGAAGTGCGAGACAGTCATGACCAACATGCTCTAAAAATAGGTTAATTTGTTTTGAAAGAGAATGTATATATAAGTGCGTATTCAAAATGTTAAATGAAATTTATGACCATTCGAGATTTGCTTTATATCTGTTTAAATTGCATATGAGCATAACCTCCCGCTTGACATCCTGTTTTACGACTCAAAGCCTCCTTATTAAACGGACACGGAACTAGCTGTAACGCAATACACCCTAATAAAAGGTTAGCTCCACTCAAGTGTGCTCACCTCACCTGGGAATCATTTTCTTACGTCGCTCGTGATCACGAACGGTGAAAAATGAACCGAACAGCGAGTGTCAATCATGGCAGGGCAGCGAAAAGAGCGCCATCAAAGGCACTTTTCTCACCGTTCCACCTGGGGGCTGGCTCTGCTGCCTGCTGCCAAACCGTGATGAAGGAGCGATGTGTGAATCGACGTGTGGCCAAACCGAACCCGGTCGCCCAGTTCGATCGATTTGATAAACGATCGATTTGTGTTGCCCTCCGAACGGTCACTTCCCGTTTCGAAAAGCCTCCGGTGGCAGGTTTTTTTTTCCATCACCAACACCATCACACCACCGCCTACTATGGCTATGGATGGGAGGCATATTTCGATTTCGAATCAATTTCGTCCATCGACCATCAGTTTGTGCGCCAATTGGTAGCCATCGGCGCCGAGAGGAAAGTTCGCTCGAAACCGGCGTGTTTGGGGGGAGTTCCGAACGATTGAACGTGTGCAGGAAAAGCTGACCCGCGCGAAAGGCACATGGGTGGTTCGTTCGTTTTTCCCTTAAACACGCGAGTCCGATTGGTTTTGGGCACATTCGGTTCCGTTTCCTCTTTCGCGCTGAGCCCTTTCGACCTGCATTCCCCGTTGGGCGTGTTTTATTTGCTTTACACTTTTCAACGCGACAACCGCTGGATCGATCCGGTGGGATGTTGCTTTTTCCGCTACACGATGTCGCTTATCTCGCTCTTTTGCTCCCTTTCGTGGATCGGACCGGACCCGCCGCACGGCGAGTTTCCGTTCGCGCGGTACCACGGTGCACTTTGCAAATTGATAAAACCGAGCGAAACGAGAGCATCGAAAAGGAAACCGACCGTCGGGGAACGCGGGCGCATAAAACAGACGTGAAAGTGCTCTTCTTTCCGTGCGTAGCGATCATGCGTTAATTCATTTAATTTAAAGAGAGGGCATTCGGAGCATGTAGAAAAAAAATATGAATAAATAAATCGTCTGCTACCGGTATGTGGACGTGGTAGAGGGTGAAAAAAATCACCTGCAACTGATACGCCAACCGGCAGGTTGTTCTTCATCATACACCCGGGGGCTGCGTAATTCACGGAGCGAAGAAAAATGATTCCAAAACTTAACGCAAAAGCGCCAACGAGTGGTACTTTCGGAGGAACCGCGGAAAAAGGGCCACGATTTGGAGCAAGCATATTTACCTTTTATCACACACCACCATCAACGGCGGCAATGCAAACGGTATTCGTGGGTGGAAAAAGTTTCACTTTCTTCTTCGTACCGATGGGAAGGGGGCGCAAAAAGCACTCCGAGAGTGCAGCACGATCTCGGTGGTGCAGCGAAACCGAAACCCCGACAGGTGCATTATGATGCACTTTCGGGCGAGCAGAGGCCCAAAGTAATTGGTTATCCATAGGTGGGTTCGTTGTTGGGCGAACTCCGAGAGCAGATAATGCATATGCCGGCTCTTAACTGGGTTACGCATGACGAGACCGGGGCCAATCGCGTTGAACCGAATTGAATAACCAAAACCAAACCAATAAGCTACACAAGGGGGCAATGGTTATGATTTGTGTTGGAATATTTACATTTTGATTTGATTGTTACCACGATTCGTGACGGTGATGGATGTATTTTGGCTCCATGAAATGTGAAAAATACCATAAATTACATGGAAATGGAAATTAAAACATTTATAAAGTTATTCAGTTGGAAGATATCACCTAAGTAAGCAACTTATTAATAACCTATTAATATTTCTTTGAGCTCAAACCATACGGTGCTTGCTTAATATGTGTTGAATTCGATTAATTAAGTCTTCTATAGCGTTATTATTGGGCATGATGCCCTACAATAGCCCTACAAACACGGGGAATAAGGTCAGGGGTTTTGCTTTTTGTGGCCAGCTTTATTGACACCATTTTCACATACAGCTTCGATTCTCCTGTCCCGAGCATTGTAACCCCTTTAAATGCATCGTTTCTGAAAGTAGGGGAACCAATTTGAAAAAAAAAATCCCAGCCGTGCGCACGATCACGTGAAGAGAAATAAAAAACCTAATTTTGCACCGACAAACAAAGACAACGCGGCGGCACACAAAGGCGAACATCATATCGAACGTCTGCATAAAATCGATCACGAACCACAACCCTCAACAGGGAAAACTGCCGCGGGTGGCAGCCGCCTTCGAAGAAGCTAATACCAGTGGCAAAATCCAATCCAGTCCAGGGGTCTGGTCGTCGCTAAGAACCTCGCGAACGGAATTAAATCATTAACCGGAGCGCGTCGAACGCATGGTGACCCCATTCAACCCCCAAGGAGGCGCTCGCTATGCCCAGTGGCCCATCACAAAGTGATGGAAAACTGGTGTCTTTCTACGCAAACAACGGGCGACCAATAAACACATAAAGCGGCAGCGCGACAGAAGAGAAGGTTGGGGACAGAAGATCAGAGAGAAAAAAAAACAGCTAGACACAAATCCTTCATCCGACACTAATCCCCCTGAAGAACAGCTGCTCGATCGGATGAGCCCTTCCTTCGGTGCGCCATTCGGAGTACTTACTTAAGTTTATGCCATGATTATGGGCCCAGTGTAGCCCGTGTGGGAACCGATCCCGCGAGCGAGACGAACGAATTATGTTTGCATAATAGGTTTGCCGACGTTCCCGAACGTCGTAATGTGAACTAGGGGGTGACTTCGTGAAGGGTTTGTACGCGGCGTGCGGGTGTCAGACCATCGGTGGTTGTGGTTCATTAATTATTGGATGCTGCCGTGAACGGTGGCCTGACGGTAGCGTTCGCTAAGTATTTTCACTCACCGCTCGGAGCGTGCTTTAGTGCAGCTCGATCTCGTATGCAATTTGGTACCGAACGCGATTTGTTTCGGTGCGCTTTCTAAGCAAACTCGGCGATGGATTTATGCCGGCGTCTTTAAAATGTAGGTGATCGATTTGAAAAATAATACATCTTGCATCTGATGAGTACCGGGAGGTTGTTCAAGTGATTATGTAGTATTTTTGCTGTGCTGTTCATGTTCATTTTAAGGTAACATTTCAAAGAGGTTATTAGTTTGATTTTTGATTGTTACGTATATTTAAGTGAGCTAAAGCTGAAGCAAACACGGAACATATCTATTAACATATTGAAATGAGTACAAGAATCAACTTTATGATTGTAAAAAAAAATATTACAATTCATTATGTACAAAAACTAATCATACAGCAAAATGGTCCATACTAAAAACCATTTCATAACTGTTCAAAACCTCTTTTCTATGCATTTCATACACCTCGGAATGCAATCATGTCAACTGGCCGGTAGTGCATGGAGGAAGAAATTAATCTTTCTTTATTTAGCTTTTTGCGTGTTTTTTTTCCTGCCACCATTTTCTGTTCTGCTGGCCAACGTCCATGCATTCAAAGCGATGCAATTTTCTTTTGCCTCCCCGTTGGAATCGATTTGTCCTTCGGTGCTGTGCGCCTACGACACCGCGCGCTGCAATTGCACCCTAATTGCACCCGGGGTTTCCAGGGCCGAGCTCCAGGATTGGAAGTTGGACACACAGAAAAATCAGCACCCGGTTGTAATGGCCACCAATCGAGCCGGTGTGGAGGATGGACAAAGGAAAACTCGAAACTAACCAAACGGTTAGAAAGGACGCCGTGGGGGGTTGTTGGTTGCCGTTTGCAACATCGATTGCAACTGGGATGTAAATTTGCATGCCCACCGGAGCGAAAGTAAAAGTGCCCTCCTATTGCCCTCACTTCGAGGCGCAATTTTCCATCCCCGGGAAAGAATCTCCAGAGAGAGAGAGCAACCCAGCGTGGTTGAAGAAAGACCACGAAATCCTCGATTAGATCACCGGTTGTTTGTTTGCTTGTCCAAATTTTATGCCCTCACACGCTAGGGCACAGATTACGCGCTGGGCCCTCGGACGGAGGTTATCGTAACCGTCAATTACCGGTCGGAGGTCCGAATCGTAAAGCCGGACGGAAACGGTAACGGTTGGGTCACTAAAACAAACGGTTGCGTCTCGCTAATGGAGGTGGGCCGGAAAAATCCCCAGCGCTCATCTTCTTTGCAGGGCGGGTTTTATAAATCATAATAAATTTCAGCCTCACGCACATAAGAACGTCCCACTTGGTGCACGAACATAAGTACCGGAACGAAGGTATTGTGTGGGAAAATGGCAAGATTTTCCGGTGTGCATATATATGCTTCGCCGAAACGAATCTCATATTAAAGTTAAAATTTGTGGAATATTCCTTTTTTTTCTCTTGAGCCTCTTTCGAGTTATTTTAGCTAACGAGCCATTCAAAGCATGTGATAGACTCGACTGAAACGCGATTTTAATGACAGATTCGTTCAAATGATCCATCAATGCTCGGGGGGGTTTGAATTAATACAACAAAAGGCCACCAGCTTTTGTATGCGATAAAGACCATTGACCACTTCTCAGCTAGACTGTTTCTTAGCTGCCCTTTTTTGCGATTGCTACACATCAGTTTTACAGAAAATCTCATTAAGAAGCGCTGCTCCTTAACGCAACCAGTGTGGCAATGATTAGCGAAATGAGCAGCACCCCGTTGTGCGCCTCCGGCACACATGCAAGAAAAAAAAATGTGCCAAAAATATCCGCTAATAGGAAAATTCTCTCCTCCTGCCAAACAAAAAAAAACGATCTGCCCTTTTCGATCCGATACGGTCGGTGACCAAAACGGGCATGAGATCCACTTTGAAGGTTGCCCATTAGGAGAAGCTCTCCAAATAGCGCGCATGGTTCACAATTGCGCCCCAATGAGGCAGACAAAGAGTGGCCAGCTCCCTGAAGCCGCGGAGATTCCCTTCACCGGGCAAACGTGAAAAAAGGCACATCAAAAAACCCAGCCAAGAACTGTTCGAGGCGGATTATTTTCTGGCCGATTTTTTTCCAACTCGCCTGCTTCAACGCGCTCGAAGACAACGATCATCCAATCAATTTAACATCACCCATTCACACGGCGTTCGACCACTGGTCGGGGGTTGGTAGAAAATGCCCTGCAAACCCTCTACAACATCCCAGCAATTTAATGCAGGGAGGCCATCCAAACAGAAGGGATAATGAAAAGGAAAAAAAAAACGGTTCGGTCGATGTCGCCCACTTCAGAGCTAATAAACGACGACGCTCTGACCGTTCACTTTCGGGTGGCATTTGCGATCGCACGCACGCCAGCAGGATGGACGAGCAGTTTCCATATCTCAAGATATGCCGCCGTTCGTTTCATTTGGGGAGCATTTTTTCCTTTTCATCTTTCGATTAACCCTCTCACAAGGGTGCGTAATACACGTCCAGCTAGCCGAAAAAGGGGGGTGCGATTTTGAGCGATGTTCACATAGTTCGTGAATGCGTACCCGTTGGCGCCGGTGGCGATGTTGCGGCCCGGATCGCTTCCCTCAAGGTCAGGTGGAGTCTTTCTACCTTTTCCCTAACGAGCGCATTACCCTTCGGCGTGTATGATGGAGACTAGCGTTCACGTTGCTTTATCCACCCCTTAAGCGCAAGATCATGCCCGATAGGGGATCGAATTTGGCCCCATGTGCCCTCGGGGGAGTAGTTCATCTCTTGCGTCTATATGCCCTTGTGCCATGCATCCGGTGCATAGGTGTGCAAGCAAGCGCGCTGAAGAAGCACCAATTAAAAACGGGTGGCATTTGATCAGACTCCAGATCGATTGATTTGACACGATACACCGATCATTCGTGCGATCGACGAGACCGGCTTAATTTGAGAGCGGAATCGATTCGGTGAGCTTTCGCGGCCCAAACCGAACCGTGAACCAACGCGCAAGTGCAGCTGCATCAAATTTGATGAACCAGGTCGAACGGTGAACCACCTTTTCTTGCAGGCGGCGATCATCGCGAGAGGGAATTTATTCGACAAGCAAACAATATTATGCGGCGGCAGCTCGCACCGAGCGGAAATCAATTACACCGTGACGTTCCACTTGCGGGCTCTGCGCTGTTCCGTTACAGCGGCGTGCTGATTAATGGCTTCATCTTGGCGCAGAAAGGTTTTGTTTCGGATCGATTACGATCCGTGGTGTGGAAAAAAAATTCAAATTGAATATGAAAAAATGCACACAGTTGCTTTTATGGGAATCATTTCAATCCGTTTTTATATGGCATTTCATTATAAAAAAAAACAAACAGGATCTTCATCTTGGAAAGCGTTCTTCCCGTAATGTGTTCTCTCCCCAAATAAGGTCTTTACAAAATTGCAAAATAATTGTATCCTATTCACCCGTCACGGTCGAGCAAGCCGTTTCCGTAACCAAACAAAACGTCTCGCGCCATTTTACGTGTGCGAAAAGCACATTTGGCTTTTTTATTACTCCATCCCATCCCAAAAAAATTGCACACAATACCCGAAAGGGTTATACCCTCGGGGGAGGCGATGTGGCGCAAGGCGTAATTCGAAAGGATGTCCGAAGATGCGTACGCCCGCGGCCAACGAGAACGATCCATCAAATCAGCACCATTCGCCCGTGTGGTGATTTATGTCGCCCCCGAGGCGAGGTCCAGCATCCTGTTTTGAGGTTCGGTTTTTTTGCAACCCATTAGAATGACCTAATGGCCTTGTTTCGCCACGGAACCGTTTCGACTCCCGGATGCACTGGGCCCAGGCGATCGCGGTATCATGCTGGTTCGATCGATCGATCGATCAAACTGCCTCCCATCGGGTATCGAGGTTCGATTGGAACTGCTACACGTGCCCGCGTGTGGCACGGACCGACGAATCCTTGACATTAAGCCCGACAGATGCCGCCGTGTTGCTACACGCTGCGTTTTTATCTTCTCAGGTCGTTCTCCCCTCACAATTCCTCCTCTCCGGTGGATTCTCCCCAACCGGGACGCTCACTAATCGTGTCGACAGGCCTCCCTGTTTCGTGCGGGTTCGTCGCTTCCCGCCGGCGGAATCTTTCGATGGGAACGGCTTTAAAATCGTCACTTTAAGAGCCCCAGCCGCTAGTTTATGATCTATCGAGGTTTTGTTTGTTTGCTGGTGCCTGCTGCTCATTTTCTACATTAGCGTGGTGCAAGATCGCACGAAAAGGGCCGGAAGTGATCATGGCTAACGCTTCTAGACGTGGCGCCGCGGACAGTGATTCCTGTCCGTTGGTTCATAAATCGCAACGGGTTGCAACACCGACGCTCGCGTCTACAAAACGTGTTAAAGGGCTATTTTTAGCGTCACTTTTTCTTGTAAACTCACAGGAAAAACAACGCGTTATGAGAGATTTTTTTTATTGCTATAAATGTTATGCCTTCCCACAAATTGCATTCAAGCTATAAACTTTTTCAGTCATTAGATGGAAATTGAATTTGTTGTATCGTAACTGTCGAATTGTACCGTCTTTAACTAGAGGATAACAACCTGCTCCTATTTGCAGTGTGCAATTTTAAAGCAAATTGCTAATAAATCTGCTTACATAAAGGCAGTCCAATTTCATTATTGTTGAGTATTACATGCGCTCCTTTTGAAAGTAAGAACGAATGCTCTTCAGTCGTAATTGTTAGGCATTATTGGAGGTTTAAATTATAATTAAAAAAATCAGAAGCTAGATAAAATATGACAATATTGCTTTATAACACATGCAAGGAGTAAGAAACATTCCCACATTGAGGAATGCTGTAACTTCAAGAAAAAAATTTGAATCTTTTTAGCAACTTGTGGAATATTGCACTCAAACAATTCTCCACAAAAACGACTTCCTTAAACAATATCGCGATCGTAGATAGTGTAAAGTGATTTTTTAGTTCCGCGCAAACGATGTCTCGTTCATGCCAGCTGCAATCTCATACCAATCTTAAATGGCTGCCACTTCCATTGTCATTTGTTTCCGGCGCAACAAACGGTGTAAATTACAAACAATGATATGCTTTCAGAAGGGTATGCACAACGAGCAGTAATCGTATGCTCCCTTGCGTCCTATCACATCGCTGGAACATATTTTACTATATAAAGAAATAAAATTATGCCAACGAGCGTATCGCTCGTATGGTTGAGCAGCATCGGTGCGCTTTATGCTCGTGATCATTTCTCGTGCATGAATGGCCCATCTGTCATACTAAAATAGTAAAGCTAGCATCTGAAGCACCAAAAATCTACACAATAGTGCAATAAAAGGTGTGATAATGTCCATGCGACATGGATACTCGCCGTTTTATCATCACTTTCCCGCCGGACCAGCGTGCAGATGGGTGCAGAATTATTAATATATTTCACAAACATGCGTCTGAGAGCTCTGTAGCTTAGAAATTGACCGTACGCTAAATTTCTATTTTGGCCAAGCCGCAAAACTCCTTCCATTTCGCTTAAAACCCATCCTCACGACGTGTCTATAGCTTTTTTTTTGGCCTTCCTGCACAAAACTTTGCACGTTCCGGTAGTAAAAATATAGCAAAAAGCAAATACCAAAAAACCCTCTTTTCGGTCACTATCCGTGTCACCATTGTCTGGGTGTTAATAAAGGTGGAATAAGGCGCGTCCTCACCCCTCTTTCACCCTTTTGTTTTGCGTTCGAATTGAAAAAAAAAAAACGAAAACATGCTCCAAAAATCCTGCGCCGTTTTGCGGTTCGTGCTTCGGTGAGTTAAAACGCGGGAGGAAAAATGAACGGACAAACGGACAGACCGGACGGACGGAAAGCGAACTGCGAACATCGCGCCATTGCCCCGTCGGTGATGGCTGTTGATTGTTCCGCGATTGATTGTTTGTCCGCCTCTGCACACACCCTCCTCCCCACCACACGTTCGGTCCTTCCACCGCGGGGCGGGAACTTTCGCTTTCACGCATGAATTTTCGGTCGAAAAAGATAAAGTAAATGAGTGCGAGCTCCAGCGAGCGCAAACTATTTGGATTTTTTTTTGTTTTTTGGGAAAGTTTGAACCGATCGATGCTCGGTAGGTAACTGGCTACCCACCGAGTGCATCGTGCTGGCTACACACGAGAGCCCAACCGGACGGATGGATATATGGGGCGTGGGAGCAAAGGACGATCGCCCCGCGGTGCGATCGGGTCATTTTTCGTGGCGGGAAATTGTGCTTCCTCTGTGTCAGAAAGCATACGTTGCGAGAGATGAAATATATTTTGTTTCGTGGCCGGCCCTGAACGAGCCCGCTTTATTTTTCTACTTTCGAGGTTTCTACTCTGCGTCAGAAGTCAGGTGCGGCCACTTGTTCCTGATGGGTGTCGTAAAATCCACGCCCAATGGGTGGTGGTGGAAAAAAAAGAAAGACGGGGAAAGTACATACAAGAGACATTTCACTTGATAATGGTATTGATCAATACCGATGAAAAGCGGATATGATAATTTATTGACGTAACTATTCAGAAAAATATCAACCATTCTCTATCATGCTCCAAAGATATGCAAAAAACAACGCAGCAAGTTTGTCCTTATAAAATGAAACAAATTTACAATACAAAGTTTTTAAATATTTTTTGTAACTGATTTTTTATGAATTTGAGACTAATGACGCATGACACTTCAGTGGTAATTCTGCAGTTTTTATTAAGATGTCAAAGACCATTCTATCATGTTTTGAATTGTTGAAAATGATACTAGAAGTATTTAAATCTTCAAATGCTTCAACATACATAGTGCACTTTAAATTGGCTCCATAAGTATGCACCCTCTCCAAACTGGTCTTGATTTTGTTGCACACTATAGATCTTGCACGATCCGTGGAAGTTCATACCAAACCCACAACATCACAGACTCAGACTACCAAGATCGTCCACCTTGTCACGGAGTCGCGATTGGTTTGGTGCAAAACGCAACAGTATTCCCATCACCGTTGTACCATGTCCAGATGGGTATCGTGGCAGCGGACACCTTTAGCCTTTCGTTGCCGGCAGCAGATGCACCTGAGAGCGTCCTGGACGAAGAGAATGCCGACATCGAGCTCACTTGTTAGAGGTGTGGCTCGCTGAGAACGGTGCAAGTGTTGCTCGGTGGAATGTTAATCGGTTGCATTTTAGTTCCAACAAATGATCGACGAAGCAGATAAGCATGTACAGATTTCGATGGATTCCCTTCTCGATGGATGAAATTTCAATGCACTCAGATAAAGGGAGCGAGTTTCACGATGATATTTACAACATACTTTTCTTCTTTCTCTTTTTCTACAGGTAAGATCTCTTGAGAGGGCAAAAAAACTGCATTCTGCGATGGTCTCACGTAAGTTGCATCAAAGCGACACTGTTAATATGGTTTCCAAAAATAGTAACGTGAACATTGTTTATCGTCTGCTCGCAAATTGAACACAGCATGGTGTGGCTTAAATAAGCTGAAATATTCTAATTAAGAATTGACTCGAAGAGGAACCGCCAAAACAGGGCATAACTTCACTTTATAACGAAAATTTAATCGGTTCCAAAATTGTCTTGCTTTTCTTTTTCCCCAACCAAAGACAGATATACGAGCGCACTAATGCAGCCTTGCATTCTGATGCGGCCAGGGTCGTTGCACCACCACCTGTGGGACCGGTCATTTTAGAGGCCACGCGGTTATCAGCAGCTTGAAACTGCCCCAAGAACAGGTCGAGGAGCATCGAAATTCCAATATTTCGCGATGTTCGTACAGGCGCCAGGCTTTTCACCCTCCGTAATCCCGGAGAGCGTTGCAGACGCGACACGCCATCTTGGGTCTTGAAATTGACCAAAAAATAATTCTCAAACCACCGAAATATCGCCTCATTAAAGATTCAACGTTCAAGCGACCGGTTTGAGGAATCGCTGGAAACCAGACTAATTTCTGGCTCGGCCAGGGATTTGAATACATTACCCACGGGGTTGTTATTCTTAGAACAAGGTGATAAAATTTAAAGCATCTCCAAGGAAACTCGAGCATGTCGGTTTTCTTTCTTTTTCGCGAGTCCCTCTTCATGCGAGTTCTAACCGCATGGAGTTTTGACGAAAATAAAGTCAAAGCGTGCGCGACAGAATCCGCGACGCGTACCGGATTATGTTTTTCTTGACCCCGACCGATTCCGATGCAACATTTTTAATGACGTGCTGGGGAAATAAAAATGTTACCTCGTGGACATACCAGCCTCCAAGAGAGAGAGAGAGAAAGACACGGCTTGGATGATTAATCGCCTGCAAAAAGGTGTTTGCACCAACCGCCGAATTTGAATACCAGCGCCGTCGTTTTGTGGGTGAGAATGTTGTGTACTTTGCGTTTCACCATCGCACCTTTATTTGGCCTTCTCTTTTCTTCCTTCAGCTCACGGTTTAGGGGTGGCTTTTGCCTCCTCTATTACAAACCTACAACACAAACCACTTTATTGTGTGTACGGTAACGGTCGACCTGCCGAGCGGAATTGTGACCGAGCGCCCAGTGCGAGCCCATTTTTCTTTTTCTTTCGGTGAACTGAGGCGAACTTTCTCACAGTAATTTGCTGGCCCGGTTCGGGAGCCGATTGCATTATTGGTTCATACCCCCGTGGCTGCTGGGTTCGGTATGCAAAAGAAGCCCACGCCACCAGCAACACCCACCCACACAAACGGGCTTAGGAGGGCGGCATTGAAATAAAAAAAGGGACCGACCGAAAAAGGCCGCCAAAGGTGGCCAATTGTTAGCGTAGTAAGCGGGTTGGATACAAATAGAGCTGTCTCTCGCTGGTGTTACTCGCAACGGCTTGTTGCCGAAACGCCAACCGTGTTTCTGTGACTGAACGAATTGTAATGGACCACGATCGCTATCGGCTGACACATGCGTCTCTCGTTGTTGGACAGTTCTCAGCCTGCAATCCTCAGACCTGGGGCAAACCCCCACGGGTCACCGTTTCCGAGCGGCGGGTTTTTATGAGCCGACTTGCAAATTGGACAGTGAAAATGCAAATCGGCTCAAAAACGAGACGCTCTTTGTCGGACTGGGTGTACGATTGAGCGATATTTCGACACGTTTAGCGCCTTTTGGTTGAGGCGGGTATGGAGAAAAAGACAGAAAGGAGTTAAAGTTGCATTGGTCAATGTGTTGCATTGATCATTCGTTTAAGGCAAGATAAGTTCGAAGCGTAGATCTCACTTTTGAATAACGAAAAAAAAAACTGTTAACATCACAAAATATGCCATAAAGAATTGCAAGTCTCATTTGAAAGCCATCGTTGTAAAGCTATAACGTAAATGAATTATCTGGAAAGACACCCTTTACCCATTCTTAAAGATACAGTTTGAAAGTTCACTTGGAATAATCGTTAGCGATAAAATTTATGCTATGCTTTGTTTTTCCTCTCCAAACTAAAGTCCGTTAAATGACTCACTTTGCATCAATGCGATACGGTTAGAAGCAAACAGCAGCATTCCGGCACACCGTTAGAGCGCCGTCGGTAACCTTTGGGGCTAACCTTTACCTGGTGTTTGAGAATCAAATTTAAAATCAACCCAACTTCTGCCGCTTTTTTCCGAACACGCCCTTCCCCATGCTAAACGAGAGCAACAAAGCCGACCGATCGGAGAACGATCAACCAACCCCATCTCTCCTTTTTCGGTCGGTAGTGGCATTTTCACAGACTACCAACACATGGCAGATGCACTCCAGCTCTCCGACTGGAGCCAGTCAAAGAACCGAAAAGTGCAGCTGCAACTGCACATGCTGCTGGCGACGGCGGCCCATCGATTTGGTGTGGGTGGGTGTACGTAAAAAAAAACCTCCCTCCCAGCATCTCACCCCACACGGAGGCACCCACCACCAAAAGCCCATCAAAACTGGCACACAATCTGGCCCGGTTTTTCCTGCACTTCTGCTGTGTGTTCGTTTTGATTTTAGTGTTGCCCTTCCCGCTAGACACCACCTTGGAGTGCTGGAGCCCAGATCCGTCGAGGTGTATGTGAGCTTCAATTAGTTCACACGGCACGGTTGTGCTGGGATGGGGCCACCCAACGGTTGCACAATAGATCGTGCCGGGTCGCGTGTGCATCGTGAAGGAGGGAAAATAAATACAGAAAACCACCCTTTACGCGATCGGGCGCGCATTACTGCGCGGTCGTTTAACATATACCTTGCCGTAGAAGCGGGCAGAGCGGGATGTTGGCAAAAGGGAGCCGAAAACGGTAAAATCAATCACCATCGGCATGTGGGAGTGGATGAGGATGTGGCTCGGCGCAATCGAGCCATCAACAACCGTAGACGGCGAGCTTTGGTGACAGATGGGAACGAATCGGGAGGCGATCATTTCGTGGTCATAAATCTCGCCTGCTTGTATGGTACGTGGGAGAGGCTAGGCCTATTAGCGATCCCGTTTGAATGTGTAACCCGGAGAGAGGAAATGGGAAAATACTGGATTGTGCATTTTGACATAATGCTCATTCATTTCAAATTTAAGACTTTTTGAAAAACAATTATAGACCTGTATTAGATCCTTCATTTTTCATGCGACTTTAATTTGAAATCAGTTTCGATTGAATAATTCATATTTTTAAACTCGTTTTCACTCTACAATTGTTCAAAATATGTAATCTATCTTCCTGATTCATATTTGAGTAGCTGAAAAATTATCTCAACCGAATTATACATCTTAAGAATACAAGCTTTCAAGATTGTTAAGCATCATTATTAATAGTTTGCATTTGTTGCAAACATAATGAAGCACTTTACGAACGACACAAATTGTTCAATTATTTCAAAATGCCGGATCACCAAATCGTTCACACGTGTGAATATCGGCAAATTGCACGAATCGGAAGAAAGTCTACCGGAAACACGTTGGGTGATGAACATGAGAAAAATTAGCAGCAACGAAACGATCCCCAAAAACTGTCCTCTTCCCAAGCTACCGCACGCCGATCGCCAATCGATCGGAACGCAAAGGAAACCGAAATAAACCCGTAACCACACAGGAAACAATGGTACCAAATCGGCAACACTCAGCGTGAAGGGCCACGACGACGGCGTTGCGTTCGTCAATCCGCAACACGTTCCGGAAAAATCAATCAACTTTTCTCCCCGGTGGCTACCGATCGGAACACCGGATGCCGTCGGCACCATCAACCCGCCAAAGGGTGCCTCATTTATGCCATTCGGGATAAAGTCTGTCTGATCGGGCATGATCGTTTCCTTTTTTTTCCTTTTCAGCGTCTGCGGAAACAACTCTCTGCTTCTTCTTTCACCCTCGAAATGGGCGAATTTTATTTTCCCTTCCAAAAACGGTAGCCCGCCAATCGCTCAGTGCCAACCGTGCGATGATGCGCCATCATTAATCGATCGATTGGCGATCGAGCGGGTAATTTCCCGTGTGAAACAATTTTACCGAAAATCGCACCGCCGATTGTCGCGAAAACGACACCAAAGCGTGTAACAGGTGAAGCTGTGGTTGGTGTATTTTCCGTGTGCTTATTTTTTGTTTTGTTTTTGTTTTGTGGGCTTTGTTTCGTTTCCGACCAGCTCGAAGGGGGTGCGCTCGCGTGAGATGTGGTGAATCGCAAGCCATCCCAGCTTCGAAGAAACGCATTTAACCGTGGAGCGGACGAGAGGAAACAACCCTTTTGCACGCTACCGATTAGCGCGCGCAAATTTACGCCTCACTGCCCTTGCGTGGTTGTATAATTGTGCCTTCAAGTAAGCCCCACGTAAGGGTGATGGCCTCCAACGCCGATTCTTGACGCGGCCGCTAGACGACGACGAGGTGCAAAATTGTGCGAAATTGTGCTGTCACAAAATAATCACAGTTCGTTGGGATTGAATTATAGAAAAATTGAAGGAAAAAACCGCCTAATGCCACCCAGCTTCCCAGCATCATCAACTCAGGGCCGTTCTCAGGCGGGTAGAATGCGAACAAAAAGGCTGCCGTGACAAAATAGTGGCCATCCTCGACGAGACATCCCTCCACGTGGGTCGTTTGCTTCGGTTGGAGTGTTTGGATTTCTTGTTTCCCATGCGCAACCACTTCATGGGAGAGCAACATTTGCATACACACTTCAGACGGGTGGCGAATAAACTTGCATCTTTAGCGTCCGGATACGCATGATTTACATCGGCCCTCGCTCCGGGAGTCAGCAATGGTAGTACTTCATCCGAACACGCCGTTGATTTACACAAACGCATCATACGGCTCTCGCATGGAGATTGGCTGTAAATTATTAATATTTCCCAGCCGCAAGCAAATCACCACTTGATGAGGGGGTCGTTGCTTTGAGGAGAGACCCATTGGGAGTCATGAGATGAGGCATTTTTTTTCTAATTATTCTGCACAAATAATCTACGATATGAGGTGCAAAGTAGCCAAGTCAATAATCGCCGCGATTCACAAGTAGCAGTAAAAAATAACGAATGTTTGTCTCCCAATATTTGAGAGGTTTTTGATTTCAGGAAAAAAAATTGTGATAATTATAATGAATGTGAAGTCTTGTTGGGTAATATTAGAATATTAGCACAAAAAGATAGATATGAAAAACAAAGAAGCATTGCGATTATTCACATCAAATTAGGAATTTGAGGCAATTAAGTGCTCCCACCTACGATCTCAAAATTTTATGGTCAGTTTTGGATTAATGTTCGAGCCGTCCTATCCAGAATCTGAACCGGAACAAACTATACGAACGAAGCCTGCAATAAAATGGTACGATCACGCGAAATACGGTCTATAAGCAGCCGATATGCCTCCGGATGTCACTGCCGTAAGTCATGTGCCTCGATTCCAACACTCCAATATGGACACCTTCGATTGTTATGAGCGCTCCTTTAAAGAAACTTGAAGAATAAAATCCCCCAAACAGTGTTCAATAAAATGATGCTCGCTTTTTGGGGCGGGAATAGCACCCACCTTCGCGTGCAATCCAGCAGCAAAAGCACACCACACCAGGTATAATTGGGCTGTGGATCACCTTCAGACATGGCGCCCACCCACACCCACCTGGAACTACTCCTCTCACGATGCCTATCGGTCTCGCGAGACTCACGCGCAACTAATCAACTCGTTCTCCCGCCCAACGGTCCAGCCGATATGTGCCGTGGCCTCCAGCTGCATTGCTAAAAAGGTCGAAGATGAACGCTAAACACGTCTCGGCAGCTTGCTTTTAAAATAGGGGCTTCGAGAACGGAATCGTCACCGCACCCGCGCGATCGAAGGCCAGATTAAATTAGCATTGCAATCAATTTCTTTCCCAGTTTTCGCAGGTCCGGGTCGGCACGAACGATCCGACGTATTGCATCTTCTACCGCATGGAGGTGTGCAATTGACGATGACCGAAATGGTGAAAACTGTGTTTGACCCGCGCACATGTGCCCCGGTTGACTGAAATTGAAAGCGAAACACCAGTGTGCACCTGGGGCCGGAGATTGTGAAACGATGAAAATGAGATTTTAATTGTCCTAACAAGCGTCAGCGCGATCCTTCGGTGGCGTGTGCCATTCGAGCAGAGATTCGGGCTTACTTTGCAATTGCACTGGATTGCTTCATTTTGTGCCAGTTTGCATTGCATCCATCGTGGTGGGTAATGCGCAAAAAGGCAGCATTTGAATCTAATTATTCGTCCGCTGGTGGCTGCTGTAGCGCTTGTGAGTAGGCTTTTTTCCAGCATGCTCAATGCATGATGGGAGACATGCGCATGATAGTTGAACGCTTTTCCATTCGTCACGTAACACCGAGGCCAAATATCACATTTCCCGATTGGTGAGACAAATTGGCTACATTTTCTATTTCATTTTCAAAATCCACTGGCCTTCTCCACGATGATTGACTTATTTTCTTTGTTCTTGTAAAAAAACCATCACACGCTTTCTAAGCCCTTGTCTGTGCTTGTTCAAGTTTCAAACGGATAAATATTAGTTATGAGGGGTTTTTTTCTGCGTCTTTGTTATCATCGAATGTCTGGTTTGAGAAGAAAAAATACCTTCGCATGTGATAACAAAGTGCAGTTTGTTTAAACGCATGATTCAACAACACAAAGATTCTCAAAGGCAGTTGTTTTTTCATCCTCAAAAGATCCGTCGAACAGATGATTAACTGCTTTGTAGACGATCGTCCGGTAAACGATACATTTTAAACAACTTTATCATCTGCGCAGTTTAGTACAAACCGCAGCCAAGTGTATGAATCATGTCGGAAACGGCGTTCCTAGTTTTTGTACGGAAATTCATAACCCCAATTCATAACGCCAAATTCCAACGCCTTGCTTCGAATTGCACCGGCTAGTTTTCCCTTTCGGTATCCGACATCAACAGAAACACCTGTTAAACACGCTCGTGCCACTCCGCAGGCAACTTGCTTGCTGACCGTTGTAAAACCAAAACCATTGCAAGCTTTCCACCCACCCCGTCTCGGTTACGGTGCATTTTTCCTTCAACAAACCGCCACCGGGGATTTTTTTTCCTCGACCGCCGTCCGAACGTGCGATTAGCGCTGTTTTTCGTCGGAAATGCCCGTTAACAAACACAAACACAGAATTCCATCCCCAGCGGATGGGCACACGTTCACGCACGGCCTCCTTTGTGAGTCACGACCAAGGAAAAACTACAGTTTGGATACCGTATTTCCGGCCTTGCCTCTCGAACACGCCCGAAACGCCCCCTAAAACCGGTGGTCAAATTCGTGCCATTCCGAGAGAGAGAGAGAGAGACCTTTTCCTTCCGGCGCAAGAGAAGCGCGCCCACTTAAGAAACATTATAGCCCATCATCATCATCATCATCATCATCATCATGAACGTCATGATGGTACATCAATCGGCTGCAACAGCTCCATCCAACAGCTCTGGTGGTGCTCCACACGATGTGCACCACTGCATGGTAATTTAATAATATAATCTGTATAAAACGGCTGAGTGGCCACATTTGCGCCGAGGATTGCATCCGTGGCCGGGTTTTCGTTGCAACAAAGGAACCTGTCTTTCTTCGCGCGCGCGCGCTAGTAGAAAAGTCCTCACATAAATCACGCGTGCCCCACAGCCCTTCGACAGGAGAAAAAGGGCACCCTCCTCGAGCGGTCCCTAAATCGTGAGGCATTTGAGATTATTAAATTTAATGCCGCCACTATTTTACCATCGCCGGCGCCGCCACCATCGATGGAACACCCTCGTTAGGGAGCCAAGAATGGTTTACCACCACCGTTGGGTCTTTAATTCCGAGTGGGAAAGAGAAAGAAAGTGAGAGGAAAAACAGCATAAAGAAAAGCAAGAGTAATGAAAAGCGAAAACCGGGGCTACACGCCGACGACGAGGAAAAGGATGCACCAAAGCATAACAACGTAACGACGCAACGTGCTGCAATTGCGCTGCTGGCCGTTGGTTGCTGCTGGAACGGAAACTCGTACCGGTGTGCGGAAAATGAGTCGGAAAAGTGGTGCACAGGGAGTGCGGTGCGCGTGCACCGTTCGATCGAGCTCGGTCATCGATGAAATGGCACCGGTAAATACGAGCAACAAAAAATAAAAGGGCTGCATGTATTTATTTGATTTTTTTTCTACATTTTCACCCACCATGGTTTGGACTGCCCCCGTCATCGAACACGCGAAAACATAAGTCGTGAAATTATGAGCTTTGATGTGCGGGGTCCGATTAGGGCATTCCTCGAGCCCCTGCGATGTGTAAAACAAACGGATCTTTTTTTAAGCCCTCTTCGAACCCTTTCAAGGAAGTTGATTCGATTATGTAACACGGTTGGTTGACTGCTCCAATTACTCGATCGCTCGGCTCGATCTAATAGCCAGCTGTGGTCAAGTTGATGAGGAGTTGAGAATAGCGTACCGGTGAAAGGAAGATGATGGGGCTTTACGATCACTTTCGCTTTTCCAGTTAAGAACGCTTTTCAATTGCTCTTTGTTTAAATAATCATAACAAAAAACGTGCTCGCGAATCGACCAGCAGCTCGCAATTATGGCTCGATTCTTGACTAGCATTGTTCTAATAAGCCGGATTTGGAGACGGATTTAAACGACCAATGCAGTAACGAACTCTCCTCGAAGATCGGGCGCTGAAATCAGATACAGCACCGGTTTAAAACGATCCGTTCACATGATGATCGGTGCAATCCCGGTATGATCGTAAACCATTTAACCGGCCGTCGCCACGGTCAAGCAATGATAAATCTTTCCTCCCGAAGCGACGACGATTTGCTTGAAGGTTTCAATAGCTGCAACACGCGCTGGCATTATGATTTATTGAACAACCGACCACCGGACGTGATCGGAAACAATCGCGCGGAGATCGAACACGCGGGGCGTCGAGCAAATGGACAGCGCTTTCCGATGGGGGAGACACACAAAAAAATGACCCAAGCTCCTTCTGGGAGGCTGTATTCAATTTTGTTCCGCGATCAATAATCCCCGGAACGGCACACGGACGACGCTTTGATACGAGACCTCGCGAGGGTTGCAATAAAAACTAACTCACATAACGCTCTCAACCGCTCCAAAGTCAACGGCGAAGGGTCGATCGATGATAAAAGCAAGGTGCCGTTCAGTTTTGCCTTTCACATTTTATTTAATTCGATTTCCAGGCTCCTTTTCCCGCTCTGCTAGGGTTCGGGAGGGATGCGAGCACTTACATCGATCTGGCCAAACCGACCAGCATCATAATGGTGTTCTTTTATTCATGCACAAAAGGAAACGCCTCACCGCAACAATGCGAAATTGTGCGGAGCAAAAACACACACAAACACTGCGAAATAAAAGAAGCGAACCCTGATCTAACAAAGAACGGGAGCGAGATGGTTTTGTGTGGTGCGGAAAATGCGCAAACAAATGTTTGGCGGTTTGGTGTTCGGTGCTCCCGAGGCGGGGACACGGTGATGATCCCTCTCCTATTGTCCATGCAAAAAGGTCAATTTGTTGCGAATGTTTAGCGGCCACTGCAGAAGCTGTACACTTCTTTTCGAATGAATAAAACATGTGACTTTGCGCTTTTTGTTGTTGTTGGGCGCGTCTTCCACCATTTCACGGTTGTTTGTTGGGTGTATAATAGAATGATTTAATTTGCGAGCACAGATCGCTCACGAAAGCTCGTTCGGCCTTATGTAAACACGCTCAATTAAATGCGCTCCACAAGTAATTCTCCACCCAATCGATGAAAGCGAACCTCAACGAAACCGGCTATCGAGCGAAAAGCGAAAAATAAAATGAGCAATGAAAAGGCTACGATCGGAAAAACGTTGTTGGTCAATTCGCTATGATAGTTTCCATTAGCGAGGCCGATGGGTGTTTCCAATCGAGTCGAAAAGACGCTCGAGTGCTTCTTTTTGGTGCCCACGGTGCTGCCCAAGTGCTAAAAGGTAAGCCGGTTCCGCGCTGAAATTATGCGCTCGCTTAGATGGGATAGAATCGACCGGAATTAAGGTGATGCAGATAAGCGGGTGTGTATAAATGCCAACCCCTTGGCGAACCGCAGCACCGATTATCGCAAGCTCGAGCTGTGGATTAATCGAAACAACTTTTTCGCAGCTCCGGGACGGCAGACAATATGAAGTCAACCTTCGTCGGGTTTTCTCGGTCAACATTTGGGGTGTTGCTGTTTTTTTAACGCTCTTTTCTAACGTTTCACCCCATCACACTTGCCCTGCCCAATTTGATCGCGTTTCGATCGCGATTGTATCCTTTGGTGCGATTTGGTTTTAAATTACTATGTTCCCGTCTGTTTTTTTTTTCGTTGCTACAGTCCTTGTTCAACGCTTGATTGACTGCCTGTCGACACTTTTATTGTTGTAGGGTTCGGGTTGAGTGAAAGATAAAATATAATGGTAGTCACGTCGTGGACATGTAATTTATGGGGTGAAACATTAAAAAAAACTTTCAGCTGCTTAACAACCAGTGGATGAATAGATATGTAAAAGGCGGCTCGGTTTTTTTCATTCAGTTGCTCCTGATATTACTATTAGATGTACATAAGTATTACTACATAAAATAATTTTTATTGAAATCAAATTAAATATATTCAATTCACTTGGTAAATCGGCTTGTAAAATTAAATCAATTTAAAAAAACATCACGGTCAATTTCACAAAAAAACTGCTATCTTTTGTAAATGACGCCACCGGCGTAATGCTACCTCCTTTAAAGCATAAAGAGAAAGTCACCACAATCCAACCAGATCTGCGATACCGACTGCAGCCGCCCGCTTGAAAGGAAGCAGCGTTCTAAATCCGAGAGACAGAAAAATGAAAATCACTTTATCTCCGATAGTCGATCGATACGTGAATTAGCAACCGATCCGGGAGATCGCTATCGTGCATATTCCGCTGGGAAAAAAGGGCTGGATAGAATAAACACGCCCGCGTTTGTAATTAACTCGCATTTCCCAAATGCCTTACGTAACCGAGTAACGCCACTGACGTTTGGTGGTGAAAGATCGCGCGAGCTATCCCTGATAACGGTTGGAGAAAATCGAACCGATCTACTGTTGTCGGGAACTGAAATGATTCGCCCATCACAACCGTAGTTCATCCGACCGAACGGTTGCGCTGTTGCACAATCCCTCATGACGGTGTTTGGCTTTAATGTGAGCAACTCAGCGGAAACCGAGAGTCGGTGGGTGGGAAAAGCGAACGTGTCTCAATGATGGAACACAAATCGAAGTAGACAGGGGAAAAACAAAGCCTCCACGTGACGTGCGATTCGGGCGGATTACGTCCAATGTGACACTAAAGTGGCATTGCGCAGCCAAGTATGTTGTCAATTAAAATTTTAGGCTGTTAATTTGTCCCATTTCTCCTACCAAAGGAATGGTTCGACCCACCGAGAATGGCCTCGCTCATGTCTCGTGCCGTTGCAAAATGGGCTTGTCTTAACGCGGCTCTACAGTAGTGGGTCGTGGGTTCGACAGGTGAGCATGCACACAATTTCTCACCGCCGCATTGCATTTTCACGATTGCAATCTGCAGAAAACAGATAAGCAATCTGCGAACGCACGCCGGACGGCCAGAATTGGGGACGGGAAATTGTCCGTGCTCGTTTGGTCCGTTTTGATCGTTTCGATTGCGAATACGCACCGCGATTGTAACCGTTTCCCGGTAACATGGTAACGTGTAGCGTCGTGGGCACGGGAAATGGGTTTCAACAACGCACGCTGGCAATCTGAAAAGCACGAGAAGGATCTGCAGCACACCGATCTCCGAGAGAATTGCCACAAATAGACGGAAAGTAGGACAACAATTATTGGAATGTTTCAAGCGAACAATATGAAATCCTATTGGTGAAAAGTACACATTGAATGATCGATCGATGACCGAAACATTATGTATGCACAGGACGACCCTCGGTACCAGGCATCCATACGAAATCTGAACCATTTTCTATCGACACTCAAATACCTACGCCGGGCATCCAGTTTGATTGATGGTTTTTTTTTTCGTTTTCTTCCTCCTTCTTTTTCGCTTTGTTTGTTTTTCCGACCGCGAAATGCGAATTTCTTCGCGCCATTCCGACACGACTGGCCGCCCGGAAGCTCGGATCTCGGTATTCCTTGCACGGGGTGTTGCAAACCAAGAAACGAAAAGAAAGAAAAACGTAACGCCAACATACACGACACGCGCGCGCGCCCGCCGCCCTTAGCTTCGATCGCAACTTTCAATTTCGTAATGACTTTCCACAACACCACCGTCACACGATCGCACGATCGTGTATGAGTGTGCGCGATCGCACTTCCTCGCTCCGATAAATGCGCGCTAAATGGCCACCGATTGGGTTGACAAATGGCGGTTGAACTGAAGCCGGTTGTGCACGTGCGCCACGAGAGACGTTACAAGGACCGCCCGGTTTCGCTCGTAAGGCTCTCATCCGGCTCGATCCGTTTCGTGGAAGGACAATTAAAGCTCGATCGTATAAACCCATCCACCGATGAGGCATTGCAGGTGAACACACGCGTGCTTCCGTCTCACCGGATAAGCTGGTGGCCGCTTCTCCATCATTTCGCTTTATCACCTTTTCCTGCTTTGTAAAGCATGATGGATGTTTGTTTCTTTCACCTTCTTTCTCCTGCTTCCATGTAACCTCAGCCCCCATTAACCTGGCCGTGGTCAACTAACGAAACCATCGTCTTGTCCGGGGCGCTTTCCGTCTCGTTTTTTCGCTCCCCATTGCGGCAAGAAGACCACTTAGATGGTGAGCAAAACGTCATCGTTTGTTGCGCTCCCCCAACCCGTTTGACACATTGTTGTCTCGACAAAATAGAAGCCAAGCGGAAAGCGGACACACGAAAACCGCGGTAGCACAATTGCCTCGACCCCAGGGACTCCCTTTCCAAGTGGTTCCAAGCGGGGTTGCCGCATAAATTATCATACTAATCGAAGCGGTTACATCGGTGACGTGACCAACGCGGCTGCTGGTGAATGAACCGTCGATTTCGATCGCTTGGCGGTGTGTCGATCGATATTTACCGATCAGTGCGCGGTTTTCACCCACCGTTTGGTAATCGAAATCGGCCACTTATTGGCACGATCGGGTGCTGGATGAGGCACTGTCGACTGAACAACTGGCTGGTGGCTTAGGTCGCAGGAGACGCGTGCGAAGGAGACCTTATGGGAAGTCGTTATCATAAACCATCACCAACGTTGTGAGTAACTTTCGGAAAGTTATGATAATGATATCGATCGTTTCACACATTGCCCAGGGACCGGCTGGCGCGAGTTCGACACGTGCCGACTACGCTAGAGCCCGTGTTGGTGGTGAAATTTAACACACCGAGTGAAGATTCGCAGATAAAATAAACCCATCATGAAGGGAAGGCAAAGTTTATCAGCACGAGAAAAAGTTGCTAGCATACCAGCGGAAGATAATCAGCGTTCATCTTGATGGTTGGTTTCGGCTTACCTAAAAAATCATCAAAAAGCAATGTCTAACGGATGATAGCTCGTAATGGCGAAAAACGAAATGCGAAAATGGATGGCTTGGTGAGAGCAAATTGACCACTAGTCGCACCGTGCGGCCTTCAACACGCCCGTTAATAATGGTATCACTGCGCGTTTGTGTCTTCCAAACAGCCGCGGAGTAATTTTTGTTTCCTTCAATTAAATCTACAGCTCATTGCGGGAATGTTTGCAGAGGATACCCGCTTTCCCACGCCCATCACTTAATGCGGCACAAGCAAGACGTGTCCGGAGCCTTCAATTCATGGCTGAATGTTAATTGTCGGACGGCACAATCCTGCCACGGCATTTGTGGCATCAACACCTCGCGAGGTCTAATTAAATTAAAGCAAAACGGCCATAGAAACGGTCAACAATCCAAAGCCGAACTCGGCGCAAAAAGGTCGTTTCCTTACGGTCTCCGCGTGCCAGCGTTTGTGGGGTGCGATTTTATACGTTCGCTTCGAGGATGAAGAGTTCTCACAGGAACTAGCCTCCGGCGGCTGTGTCCGTCTTCGGAAAGGTCGGCAAAACGGTGCGACATAAAATGAAACATATTCTTCGCAGCTTCAGCGAGGTTCGGATGTGTCCGGTTTGAATGTCAACTGTCCTGTTGCAGAGTTCGCTACCGAAGAGGACTCACATGAAATAAGCAAAAATAAGCTCTTATGCACGATCGATAGAAGGAACGATCTGAACGACGTTTGAGTGTCCTTGCCAATGAAGCGATGGAAAAGCGTTTCTAAGACCAGCTGCGGCCTAACGATCGCTTCTGAAGCGCTGACCTATGTGTGTCACTGGTGACACCGGCCGTCGAGACAGCAACCAAAAGCGCCAACAAACGAACATCCCTCGCAAAGAGGAAAGATGCTGAACTTGAGCCAAAATCGAAAAATCGTAACGCTATCGTGACGGCGGAAAACAAAACCCCCATTGAAGTGCCGTTTCCACGATGAAAGCCTGAGTAACCCCTAAACCCGGAGGGCCGGTGGATCTGGGTACGGCTGTGCTCGCACACGGTTGCGCAATGGCTCGTGCGAACTGGAAGCAGAAAGGAAACTGCGCACCGTGTACGGGAAAATCGTTAAAAGCGCTACGCGTATGGTGTTTGCGCGAGCACGGTTTTACGATTTTTCCCGTTGTTTGAGATAAAACTATTGATCAGCCTGAAGGCAAATTAACGTAAGAATTTGTTTGCCCTAAAACCAGTGCATGTTGTTGTTGAGTAATAGTGCTTTTATGTATTAAAGCCTCTTTTTAAGCCTTTATAATTTTAATACATACTCTTCAAAATCTACTCACAATCTGCTTGCATTGACACTAAGTATTCATGTGAGTGTAATAAAAACGCGAAATACTAAAATTACTTAACTTCAAGATCGCCCGTTGCAAAATCAGTTTCCATCGGAAAAACGATGCCAGATGCCCCCAGTTTGTTAGTGTTCACCACGGCGCAAGTGGGAACAATGCTAATTACATGTTTTTGCCAATCGAACTCGTCCACCGGACAGCCATTTATTAGGATAATTACTGTGTGGCCATTACCTACGCGCCACCATTACCCGGCGGCGTGCGGTAATCGTGTTAAAATATTGCTCACATTTTAACCATTTGCACCACGTGCTCGCCGTGTGCGATGCCAGCAATTGCCCATTTATCGCAGCACCAAATGAAGCGCCGGGCAGTTTTACAACTATTTTTATTACACTCGTTTCTTTTTTGGTGTGTGACTCGCAATTTGTTGACTCTGGAATTGCGGCCTCGGCCGGAAGCGACCGGAGAAGGTTTAACCCTACCCTGGCCCATTACTCCATCCGCTATTACCACGCATCCATCCTTCCTTCTCGGGTGACTCCTCTCGTAATCGCCAACACTATCGTGTCGTTTTAAAAGCGACCCAAGCCCCGTAATTTCCCTTTTCGGCGGATTGAACCCAAATTATTTGCACATGCGCGCAGATGCCATTCCACCACACAACCGGGCTCGTGTTCGCCTTGCCCATCATCCCGCCTTGCCGTCGGTTGCGGCCGGTTTACATGGCCGATGCAACACGCCACCACACCATTTCCTGTGCGTATTTAACGGAGAACCCTCGCACCCTGCGGCTGTTGGTGGGCAAATTGGTGCACTTTACCTTCGCTTACTCAACCCCGAAAGGCGGGCGCCACCCTCTTTCGCCACTCGAAGGGAACCGGGTGTGTGTGTATGTGCGGTGCCTCGCGGTGGTGGTGATAATCAGCAACAATGGCTTTATTTTGAGCCCACCACCTTCGAAGAGGTGGAGAAAATACAACCCCCAACGAGGTTGGGCCGCAAAAGGGTGGCGCACCTCGGTATGCTTTCTGTCTACGCCCCAAAGGGCTGGAAGGGAAGTTATGCGCACTCTGTGGTAGTGTGTGGGAGTTGGTTCCTTCCTGGGCAGCTAAGCGCCATGTGCGAACACGTGGGATAACGATCGCAACCAGCAGCTGCCGTAGTTTGTGGTCCATACGCATAATTCCTTGAAAAATCTCAACATATTTTGACATGGTGTAACCACTCGATTGCTCCAGTTGTTCTAACTCGATCAGGCCACAAATCGGTACTCTCGGTGTGCTCGTACGCATTGTTAATTGTGAACAATTCGGTGTCGTAAAATGGCGTTTTCAGCTGGAAAGAATTGTGACAATGCACAGTGTCCGGGAAAGCCAAGAATGACATTGGGCATGAGAACTCGAAGATGCAATAGCGCACAGAGCAGAAGGTACAATTAACATGCCTTACTGCAATCAGCATCAGTACTTTCAATAGACGGCGTGCCTTATGGTGATGAAAGCGGTGATGAAAGCCTTAGTGACTATTTGACCTGTAATGGGCAAGCTTTACAAGCTGGGCGTGCTTTACGTTTATAGTATCTTTGTGAAAGATCATTCAATGGTTAGAGTTGATGGTACTATCATTTCCACAACGATCCATGAGAACACTCCATCCAAAAGATTGCCTGTATGTCACTATTGGTACCGAAATCATGATCCATATAGGCAAAAGCACTGCTTAGTGTCTTTCGTTTAAAAAACACCAAAGAATCCCTCTACTTCCGGTTGACCCACCATTAATTGATTGAATTGAACTAAACCAGTTCAATTCAGAACCCATTTTTTACTGTTGGCTTCGGGCACCTTCGCTACATAAGAGACGTTAATTCCCACGCAACATAGCAGCAACATATTTCCCATGGTGGTGATTAACCCGTTTTTACCTTACCAGTACAGTTCTCCCTAAGCAGCTAGCCACCATACATCGGACGCATGGACGACCAGCGTCGTGGTGAAAAAAAAATTGGAGCACATAAAAAAAAGCAATAAAAACACAGCTATGCGCGCTTGGTTTTCCGATCAAATCTACGGCCCAATCTAGCGAACAAATCGCTCACTCGCCGTTTAAGAGCGTGCGCCACTTTGTTGCAATCGAACATAGGGCCAAAGACGCCCCCCCAGGGGGCCCTTAACGCCTAAATCTCACCCCACCGCGAGTGCACCATCGCGATTTCACGCGATCGACATCGCATCTTAATTGCACCGCGGATTCGAACACCGTGCGTACTTCCTTTTACGAGCAGCCGCCGCCCGTGGACGATGATTTATGTGCGACTCGCTGGGCAACCCTGCCCAACACCGAGCTCAAATGTCTCAGCGCGAACCCTTCTGCTGCCGGTCCTTCCTTTATGCTGCGCTTTTGCTTCGACCGATTGATCCAAATGTCACAATCGAGTCTCACCTCAAGCACCAGCGATGACGATACTCTGCGCAGTTCGCGATTGCGCATAGACTCGAAAGTGAGGCGTGCCATCGCCGTGAGCAACTACAATCGATGGGCACCGGTGGATGTACGGACAATTTGCTGCTCAAAGCGGCGTTTCAGGGCCGGGCGTGCTTTTGCCAAGATGCTGCCGGGGCGTGAGAGTGTTATAATTTCAGGTTATTAGGCCCTCATAAAGCAGTCCGGTTGGCATCTAACCGTTTCGTAACCGCCGGACCCGGTCGATGTAGCTCCGGGATCCACCAGAAGCTCCATTCCCGCGGGTGGCGTGACCACGAAATCGAGTAACTACGGAAAAGTTCAAGGTACACTGCCCGATTGGGCCGGTATCGGTGTCCGGCATCAGTGCCACTCGCTAATCATTGCCATCCTCACGCAAGGGAATAACCACCCTGATGGAGGCTCGCTGCTGCTGCTGCTGCTGCTGCTGCTGGGCTGACCTTCGGTTTGGAACACCGCTATTCAGCGCTTAGAGAGGGCAAACGAATGGTGTACTTGCAACCACGCACGGCATCATTTGCTAATGCGATCTCGAAATCTAAAGCCGCCACAACGGTTTCGATGGGGGGATATTTCGCTTCGGGCGCTCGTAAAAATCGAGACCCACTCCTCTCGAGATCTGGAGATTGATCTTAAGTCGGAACTCGGCGGATGGGTCAAGAATTGGGCCACTTGGGTGTGGGTACGTGGGGTCCATCTGGACGATCAGCGGGTGACTCACCTTCATTGATGCCATTTTTGCCTGGAAAAGAGAGAAGATAGAGATAGAGAGCGTTACAGATGTGCCATTAGTGTTGGCGTTCGCGATGGAGTGGACGTTGGCAAAGTTTAAGGGCAAAGTGATAAAGTGCAAGGAGACTCCGAGAAGGTGGTGAAGCTAAGCTGCTGACCTAACGAGCCGCTCGGTTCCAGGTGCTGCAGTTAACGAACGAAGTTGATGAAAGGCGGCAAGTACGGCATTACAAATCTGCCGAAATGCTTCAATCCGCGACCGTGAAGATGCTCGTATGGAAGGAGATCGAGATGGGTCATCGGAGAATCGGACCCAAATTTAAGGGCTTTTTTTACGGTATTTCGAAAGTCTCGTTAAGGACTGGCGAAGAACTTCTTCGCTTTGAGGCACGCTCATATGTCAAGGCCTGTCATTTCCATTCTGTTCCATTCCAAATGTAATCCTTGCTATAGACTTCAACTCGAGATCCTAAACGCGTGAAATGAATTTGTTTCTATTTTAATTAATTTAAAATAATAAATTCAGCATTCCACGAAATAAACCATCAATTTGTGAAGCTAAAACACTGTGCATTACCACAAAAGTGACTGCTCCAAAACAACCCCTACTGCGGTCCTAAACATCGGTTTCAACGCCACTTTAGCGCCTTGTTAGCTCGTAACACGAGTACCACCGATACTTCCAGCTCTAACAATTGGCTTCATACATCAAATTATGAGCCACCCTGTGTACTTTCGTGACAGCCGCTGGCCAAAGATTGCCACTGGCGAGTGGTGATCGATTTCCTCTTCCAACCAGCTGTTTAACAACGGATCAGCAGACACCGTACCGGGAAGCTACATGCGATCGTGTGAGACTGAGCCTTCATTCTTTTTTTCGCTGTTACCGTTTTCGTGTGGTTTGGTTCGTAAAATAAATCCCAAAGCTACTCCCGCCCGATGGCTCGACCGCGGGTGATTGATGGCGACGTGAGATGTGGCCGTTCGGGAACTACTTTATTTTTGCATTGTATTCAAATTATAACCCAACCGGTGGCCGCGCCAAAAGCTAATCATGTCCCGGGTTAGGGTTCGGGGGCGTATCGGTTGCACTCGAGCGAACGATTTATGATGGACCCGATCGGCCGAGAAATGTTTATTGCACCGTCATTATTTTTCCACTCCAACCATCGATGAGGTGCTGCTATGTTCAGCGAGCTGCTCTTTGAAGTGTCCGTCGATACGTACGTGGGTGCGATGGGTGTTGCCTGTTCCGTCGCCAAATTGTAGACATTTCGCCCATCTATTGGACTCGCCAGGCCAAGACTCTCTCACGCTTCCTTCGCGGTTGTCTCGCATGAGCATAAGCCGGGAATGTAACATCGTATGGCCAGCCTCTCGGGTCTCGTGTGGCCAAAGTCGCGAGATCACACATGCACGGTTACATAAAGTGTAATGAAGCATAATCAGGTAGTGTTAATAGCCGACACCTACTACAACGGTGGGGTCTCCACATGCGCACAAGGATCTCAGCACGTCAGTAGGTTGTTCGACGTCGGCTGGCATTTGATTCCAGCGTGTCGGCGAGCTGTTTATCATTTCACCCAGCCATGCTCATTACGACTCTTGCAGCTCGACCGATCTCGGACTTCCACGCCTATGCACCACAACCATCGGTGTGGAGCATTTTCCTGGGGGGTGGGGGGTGCCGTTGCCGATGGAAATGTAATTAACGTAAATTGAAATGAATTTCGATCCAATCATATCCCGTAATTGGATTTATTTTCGCAGACATAATTAAAGGCATGTGCCGGTCACGCCCCGTGTTACGGCGAATCCGGGTGGGTTCGTTTTGAAAGTCTCTAATACAAACAAACGTCCGAATGAGACCGTTTGCCTTATTATAATGTTGTGTCCATTCGAGTAACGTGGTTCATTCTATTCGCTACAATAAGGCGCGCAATTTTGTTTTTTTGCTTTTAAACTATCATATAAAAAACCTTCTGAAACACGGGAAAGGTTTGTCCATGGATTATGCAAAGACGCGATTTTGGTTGCGTCGTCGTAAATTGAGGTTGTTAAAGATTTACTACCATTTCGCGTAAGCAACCACCGAATGCGAGAGAGGAAAAAAAACAAATCAATTTGAATTATAGCACATGCTTAGAAATTTTAAGGAACCTTCAACATTAAGAGCTAGATCACATTTACTGCTGCGTAAAAAGACACCCGTGGGGGTAAGGTTTTCAAGATTTACTACTGCATAAATGATCGGCAGGTACAGTTTTAGAAGGATTTTACGAAAGCCCGAGTCTAATTTCGTAAATCACAACATGTATCCCGTGCTGCTCATTTGCATAATCTAATGTGATACCGTTTTCATCAAGCCTCTTTCGGTCTGTATCAGACGTAATCTTGCAATGGCGAACCAATTTCGTGCTCCAGAATTTCGCCTGCCATTGGCGCCATCCTGAAAAAAATCTTAATCGTTCTCCACACCTTTTTTAATCGTTTCAGAGTAACCTTCATCCTTTCCGGTGAGCAGCTTAGCTAAACAACACCCCAACAACGCACACAATGACACCACGCAAAAGTAGAGGAGGGACATCGGCGGTGCGAGCCACGCTCCTGTTGGCCACCGTCCTTCTGTCCATCGCCCTTCTACCCGTTTGCATCTACAGCCTCGAGAACGGGCTCGCCCGGACACCTCCGATGGGATGGCTGTCGTGGGAGCGCTTCCGTTGCAACACGGACTGCGAAGGTGATCCGGAAAATTGCATCAGGTAAGATGTGCCACATTTGCTGAGTGTGACGTTTGTTCAAAAGAAGCACACACTTGCTGAGGGTCACGTTTGCTGAAAGAGACCACATTTACGAATGATTCTACTTGCCTGTACGTGTCGATCAGCTGAAGAGCACAAATGCTAATGTACCTTTTTTCAATACTTTCGTTTGAGTCTCTTTAAACCTCAAGAAGCTTTTTATGACGATACCCAGTCAGATACCCAGTCAGAAAAAGCTTGTAAAAAAAAATACCAAAACACCCCAACGGCACGTGCCTGCAATTCGAAAGGAAACCGCGGATAAAACGAATGTTGTGCGAGCAACACGCGAGCTTTTTCCTTTACAAGCCTAACCCGAATCAAATAGTGGTAAAAAAGGGGCCCAAACGGGGAAAAACCACACCAACCGCTAATTCGACCAAGCTTTCGGTTCCTCGCTACAAATTAGCGCATCACGAACGAAGGAACAAAATAGAGGCGAACACCGACACTGACCACCTGCGATCTTCACCAGTGAAATGGTGCACCTTGAGGAGGGAGCCTCGTTTGTTGCATTCACTGGATCTAATACGAACGGGTCGAATTTCTATGCACCACCGCCAAGTGTCGTCGTACCCCGGGGCGGGGTTCCTAGCATCAATTATTTTCCAACACGCAACTGTGCCGTATTTTCACGTTTCGGGCGAGGAAATACAGATTGGTGGCTTGAGCTGCTCTACCTTCTCTTGATCGGGAGCACAATAGATCCCTCACGAAAGGCGAAGCAGCAAAGGCCGCGTTGGGTTTGATATTGCTGGAAAATATGCTCCCACTTTGCGGTGGGCCCTGCCCCTCGTTCGGGTGGATTTTGGCGGTGCACTTCACCGTTGCGTAATTGCCCCTCGTCCGTGGCCATGAATTTCAGTTGGTCAGTTGGATCCGTTGATTTATGGTGCCGGTGTGCTCTCGTTTTAAAAAGCCGCACCAATGCTTCACCACAGGGTGGGTCGGTGTGCTTTAAGGATGAAAGTGAAAGTGATTTACGCTAACGTGTAAATAGCCTGCGCTCAGTTTTGAGCTCTAACGAATGGATATGAGACACGATTCCGCGCAATGGGACGTGTGTGTGTGTCGTTTAAGAGTGGGTTGTGAATTATTGAACGTGTGCTGGAACAATTGGAACAATTTTAAGTCAAATTTGATAATAAATCATGACATTTTTCGGGTCAATTGTATTCCGCAACTTCTGATAACGGTTTCGCTAAATACATTGTTAAAGTTAACTGTCCGTTATAAGATAAAGATAAGAAACACATTTCATGCCCAAGATACTTAGTAAGCGTATCTGACAATCTTAAACAGCAAGCACCTGCAACAGGATAAAGCACTTTTTAATGACCAACTATCAATGAATAATTTGCAACATTTTACGATGCATTATTTGTTTTCCATCATCGCGCAAAAACGCCAAGCCATAGCTACGATCATAAAACCACACTCGGCTGTCCGCAATGAATTCCGGCGTGATTTATGCAACGGCCATTAGGCGAGCTCATCTTCGCTGGAAAAACAAAACACCCCTCCTTATACACGTGCACATTTAATCGATAGTTTGCATGACACCGAGAGGCTTTGGCTTGGCTTTGGAGAAGCTTTATTGGCAGGTGCAGTGCTTCGGAATGAGATTAAAAACAAATCGCCACTGTTTGGAGAGGGCAAAGCATTTTCACAGCCTCCCAGGGAGGGCTGGGAAAAAATGATGAACGCCACCTTTCGCCGACGTGATTACCTACATCCATTCGCTACATCCATCCATCACAGCCGACCCAGGGGTGGATTATTTATGATAAAAGTGGGAAACAAATCACTCAACTGCTGTTCGATAGCTCAACGCTACCTCACGGGAAAAAGTGGGGTTAAAAAGGTCAGCCCAGTCTCGGGAAGGAAACGATGGTATGCCTACCGGATTTACCATCGAGTTCCGTCGTCACGATCACCCGATCGCTTCATATTTTGCATTTCTTTACGAGCCACTTATTACCCGTGGCATAAAATTCCGTCCCTGTGTCTCGGAAGCTTCTCAAAAGCACTGCCTTCACTCATGAGACACGTGGCGCTGCAGATGTGAAGGAAAAAGAAAAACAACCAAACCGGCGTACTAAGTGCGCCCGAGGGCACACCGAAGACTTATTACATTTTATTTTATTTAGATCGATTGTTGCATAAGCGATGAAAAAACGGAGTACCGGGAACGTGCCGAGCCGAGATGTTGCCAGGCCGCTTAATACCGCCGGCACGATTCGGGTAATGTAAGTCCCGAAAAAAATCACTTTTAACCATTGTTGGGCAGCATCTTTCACCTCTCAAAAAGGATAGGGGGTTAGCAGGCGAGCCTCCCCCCCCGAACGGGATTGCCGACAGTTCGTGTGCATGCAGCAGAAAAGGTCTAGCTTGACCTTTCGCGAGTCCGTTACGTAACCGACTTCTTGCGCATACGCGTTCCGGTTGCGTTTCCAATCGCACGCAAACAAGCGCTGGCGATCGCGTTCTTCCCGCTTGCTTCATGGCAGGACACCAACCTGTGGGTATGTGTGTTTGTGCCACACAGAATCGTGTCCATCGTGCAGGAAAAAGAATAGCTTTCGAAAGGGACCCCCGGAGATGGGGTGATTTTCCATAGCGGTATGGAGAGACCAATAAATCAGATCAACCATGCGCCGGACGCCAGCAGTAACCGAGTAACAATTCCCACCACGTGTCTCGAAACCCGGATCCGCGTGTCACCCGAAGTTGCGAAACCATCGACACTATTATTCTGACTATTTTTTGAGCGCCACTCGCACATCGGCTCATCGAGTTTGCATTACAAAAAGACGTGCCTGCCAGCTGAGCAGCTCATCGTCACACAAGGATGCCAAATAACTGTGACCAAACGAGATCACGGCTAGCCAAAGGTGTCCATAAAAGTCACTGAACTGTTCCTGCAGTCTCCGCCACGGGATCCGACACGCAAAACAAAGCCAAACAAAATTGATTTACGTTGCGACACCTCGAGTAGCGCTGTGTTTTTCTCGTGCAATGAGAGCGATTTTTTTTTGCTGGCCTACGAAGACGTGCCATCGACCATCGCTTCAAATGCGTCTCCTTATATGACACGCGGTGTGCTCCAATTCCGGCGACCAGAAGCAGACGGCCATCCCGGAGCTCGTGACCGCAACGAGCTTATGTAAAAATATGCACACTCCATAATCCATGTGGTCAGAGCCGCCGCGTGGTGCCACTTTCGCGCCAAACGCGGGTGGCGCCCTCTCGCGGCAAATGCGGTGAAACAACGGTGGCGTTTCGCAATCGTCACCCGTAATTACCGATCGCACCCAGCTCATCCGCCCGCCAGGAGCGTGCGAGCGTGTTGCGGAGCGGCATTTGTTAGCCAACAAGCTAATTATTACCATACCAATGTGGCGGGTGGTCGAGCTATATGTACACACACACACACACACACAAAAATCCCTCCGTGACGGTTAATGATGCCTGTGAGAATCCGTGCCGGGTGACCCGAAAACAATCGCGCGCGATGGTTTGATTTGTGACGCGCGCGCGAGCACATTCTATGCCGGATCGTGAGCGGTAGCAACAAATCGATCACAAGCGTGGTCACGTTTCCTCCGGATTTGCCGCTCACTCGCGGGGACCAAACTTCCCATCGCGTTCGGTTGCGCATTACGGGCACGAATTCTGGACGCGCAAACCGGCGGTTGACGAATCCCTTTCCAATTTCCTTCGCCCCGGAAAGGAGAGGACATCGATTTCGCAAGCAGCCACGCGGTAATTGAATTCATCGAACAGACATTGGAGGTCCGGAGATTCTGGCCGCACGATGGAAGCGATTGCAATGCCCTCCACCAATGGCCAATGTCCGGCCAGTTTGATTGAAGTCCGCGTGGCTTCCTCGGGAGGATAATTGCCCTTCGGACGTTCACCGATGGGGACAAATGGTGAACGGGCGAAAAAGACACTCTCCTAATTCCATCTGGGGCCCCCGGAATTAACAGCCTCATAGGGGAAATGGTCACTCATTTGCATAATGGGCATAATTATCTACCCAGCATGCCACCCTCGCATACATCGAAACATCGTGTTGCTGCCCGCTGAGGCACCGCGTCAATTAAATCTAACAATTTTTGATCACCAAAACGGTCACCTTCCAGCAGCTCGGTCTCTCAATCCATGACCGGGCGTGTGAGCTAACAATCTCCTGGGCAATCTTCACGCGACCGCATCAACGCAACCACGGAACCAACTGCGAGACCACCGTACGATCGAAGTGATCCGCTAGTGGTCGAGAGAGCAACATTAGCGGAAACTTTCCACACGCGATCGAACGGTTCGGGTTCAGAGCTACTGCTGGCCATGGGTGTTATTGAGCGGACGAGCAAACACTAGACGCTAAGTACGCCGACTTTCCGCCGAGGAGGATCGCTTCAAAAAGGCTTCGGACGATTCGATGAGTGGGCGGTTGAGATCACTTGAGTCAACAGGCGTTTAAATTGGATCAAGATCGACCTCAAAGCCAGCAAGGAAACACGCTCTGATCGTGCGTTTTGCAAATGCCCGATCGACCTGCATGTAGGAACTTCTCGTAAGGGCCTCAGTTGGGTGGGCTGACATAAGACATTATCTCGATGAAGCCGAACACCGTTTCGCTGGTGCAGCAGATACATCGAAGGGCGTGTTTTGCTTATAACGTGCTCTTCAAATTAAATTAAAGCCCATGCACATGGAAGGCTGCTTTGAGATAGTATCTCTACCGGGTCTGATCGTAAATAATACTGCCGTAGTCAACCCATTTTTAACGTCATATCGTAACTTACGCAGACCTTGGCCTTGGCGAGTGGTGAAATACATCATTTTCCTTTCTGATTGGACAATAAAAAATAGCCCAGGCTTACGGAAAAATTACGAAATTACCACTCAGAAACCCCTAAAATGCAATTCATTCACCACACGACTCGATCACTAAATCACCTATCGCCCTAAGGGGGCTGGGAAACGAAACTCAAACGTCATCCATAAACCACGATCAATGTTCATATTTTAATTCTCCCCTTTCTCTAAAGGGGAGGACAATCACACACAAAAAAGAGATATCTACTATATGTCATCGTCGGCGACAAGGACGTTTAAAGGCGCACCTTCCTGTCGTGCTTCATCTCATCTCGAGTGGCTATTATTAAAACGCGATATCTGCACGAGGACACCATTCCAAAACGCACCAAACATGATCTCGGTGACCCTTCGATTGTTTCGAACGTCGATCGGGCCAATCCCAAAGCGAAGCAAAAAAAAGGTCCCCATTGCGATAATCAACCTGCCGCTGAAGGGATGGGAAATCAATGGAAGGTGCCGAAGATGTAAATTGAATTTAACAATAGCGTCTTTCCCAACAGATCATCTCGAGCGGGCTCTTGAGGACGCTCTAAAGCGTGAGCAAGACGAGCCACAAAGACATGAAGTATTATCGGCTCGATCGATCGATCTCTTGTAGATGAGATCTTCGATTCATCTGCCGCAGCGCTTCTGCTTAATCCGACACGCTCGTCGTATCATGTCCCTCCTGACGACAGTGAGAGGGTGATGTCAATGCCATTGCTAGGAACGAGACGTGGAAGCAATCTCACGCGACTTAAGCTCCGAAGAACTGGGTCAGGCTGATCGCCACGCGTGGTCACCTTGTTCAGGGTGAGCTGTCCATACGCCGACCCGGTCACACGGCATCGGAACCCACGACAGAAGGGTCACTGGAGCATCGAGCGTGCAAAGAAACCGCTGATTTGACCTATAGCGCAACATTTGCCCTGAAGGTTCAACACGAGAGCAGCAGGCGCGAATTCAGGAAATCACGAAAGCACCCCGTTCTGTACAGACCACGCAAAGCCGTAGGCCAGGAAACGTTCCTTCGATGGGCATTTATCTTCTCGAGTCTCGGGAGGCTTGAATGTACCTCTCACCTGAGCCCGCGCAATGATGCGAAGCTTAAAAAGGACCCGGAACGCGCATCAGTAGGCTGTGGTGAGGTCCACATTAGCATGCAGCGGGCATCTCTTTGCTTTGCGTGACTCGTAGGTAACGCTATACAATGTCACCATCTCAAAGGGTTGCCTCCCGAGAAGGCGGAAATACTCGAATACTCCACACGGGCGGTTCTAATGCAGCCCTCGTGCACGTGGGGTGGCTGGGAGTTTGCCTGAAGCGATGAAACGCTGATCTTTTGCGAAGGGAAGGGCTCGGTGGGTCGTTGCTGTTGATGTCGAGCTTTGGCGATTGTCTGCTAGGGTGGAAATGGTTTACGGCACTTTCCGTTACAGTAGATGGAGTGGGTTAACCAATACATGATTTGCTAGCGGCATTCATGAGTAAATCCAGTATTGAAGTTTTGTCTGAACATACTACAGAGCTTAACTTAACTTTAACATGTTTTTCATTCAAGATCATGATCTGATGTGAATAATTACTAAATTCTGAGCGGAAAACATTATGATCGGGGTGCTTTGTAAATTGAAAAAAACCTAGTTTTAGAAAAATGGGTGCTTATACAACATAAATCTAAGGCTTTTTAAGACTCAACTCTATTGTTTACATTTGCTTTACTCGTTTTTGTATTCATGAGCTGTCAAATTGATTGTTTTAGTAACTGGTTTTTATCTTACAAATTAGAGAAGGGACTTTTTTTCCAGTTGTTAAATATCCCTAAGCAGAGAAAGCTATATGCTCGATGAATGTGATTTTAATCGTGCCAAACTCGTTCCTTAACCGCTCCGATACAATTCCCGTTTGCAGTGAGCACCTTTTCCGTTCGATGGCTGACCTGGTCGTGAGCGAAGGCTACGCCGCCGTCGGCTACGAGTACATCAACGTCGACGATTGCTGGCTGGAGAAGTCCCGTGGGCTGCGTGGTGAGCTGGTGGCCGATCGGCGCCGTTTCCCGAGTGGCATGAAGGCGCTGGCCAACTACGTGCATGCGAAGGGTCTGAAATTCGGTATCTATGAGGATTACGGTAACTACACGTGCGCTGGATACCCGGGCATCCTGGGTTTCTCGGCCAACGATGCGGCTCAGTTCGCCTCGTGGGACGTCGACTATGTCAAGCTGGATGGTTGCTACTCGCTGCCGATCGATATGGACCATGGTTATCCGGAGTTTGGACGCCATTTGAACTCCACCGGCCGACCGATGATCTACTCTTGCAGCTGGCCGGTGTACCAGATCTATGCGGGCATGAACGTGAGTGCTTGAGGACGTGTATCCGACAAGATCGATGCAATCTAAATGAATTATTTTTATTTCTTTCTTTCAGCCGAACTACTCATCGATCATCCAACACTGCAACCTGTGGCGTAACTACGACGACATCCAAGACTCGTGGGCCTCGCTGGAGAGCATCATCGATTACTACGGCAACAATCAGGATGCGATCATCCCCAACGCCGGCCCAGGACACTGGAACGATCCAGACATGGTAGGTAGTGCATTCGACTACTGGCGCTGCGTCATTCCTCACGATCATCTTCCTGTTTGTCCCCTCACACCAGCTCATTATCGGCAACTTCGGCCTCAGTTACGAGCAGTCCAAGACGCAGATGGCGCTCTGGGCGATAATGGCCGCTCCGCTCATGATGTCGGTCGATCTGCGCACGATCCGACCCGAGTTTAAGGCGATCCTGCAGAACCGCAAGATCATCGCTGTGGATCAGGACCCGCTCGGTATTCAGGGACGGCGGATTTACAAGGTAACTTGGTGGAAAAAAAATTCAACCACGGCGTAATTGTGACGTTTGACTAACGATTGTTTCGTTTCTACCCACCAGCACAAAGGCATCGAGATCTGGTCCCGACCGATTACCCCGATCTACCAGACGTACTACTCGTACGCGATCGCCTTCGTAAACCGGCGAACGGACGGTACACCGTCGGATGTGGCCGTGACCCTCCGTGAGCTGGGTTTGATTTCTCCCACGGGCTATAGGGTTGAGGTACGGTGCAACTACGCGCCAAAACCTACCAGCAGCTGTTGTTAACGCGTTCCTTCGCTTTTCTCGCTTCTGCAGGACCTGTACGAGGAGGTCGACTATGGAGTGCTGAGCCCCCAGACCAAGATAAAGGTGAAGGTGAACCCATCCGGGGTGGTGATTCTGCGGGCTGACGTCCAACCGGAGCGCTTCTCGAAGAGACCGTACAATCCGATCTTCTATCGCTATCCCAACTAAAGAACACCGTGCGCGTGCGAACAGGTGGGGGATTCGAGAATTCCAAACGATCCGGTACGGTGCGGAACCATTCCGGCGCAATAGCCACATCCAACACAAATCCCTGCCCTTCTTAAACAGTCGGTGACATTTCAGAGCACGATTCGTCGGTGCATTCGGAATCAACTTTTGCTAGACACGTAAGAGAGCGCGAGGAAAGAGGACGTGATGACGGATAGAGGAAAGAGCGGCCACGGAGGAAAAGAAGGTGGAATGATTATCATGTGCCAGTTTTTGATGGAAGATAACAAAAAGAAAACACACTTAATAGCAAGCCCAAGCAAAGTCCTTCATATTCACATGTTTAAAACTTCGTCACACGAAGAAACACGCTCCTTGAGTCGATCAAGGAAACGGCTCGGGAAGATTTTAGCAATAGATCGCGATCGAGAATTCGCTGCGCTGCGGAAGCAGGAGAAAACCCCCTAAAAAAGGATCTCCATCCGTCGTTTCGAAACCAAAATGGTGCTCCAAACACACAGACACACACAGACAAACATCCCCATAAACACACTCTCAAAAGCGTGGTTTTCCTTGCAAATGGACACGTTCCGGTGCTCCTTTTTTATCCCGCGAGGAGTTAGAGCACCATCAGTGATATGATTACGTAACGTTGCGATTTTGTTTTTATTCCTCCCACGCTTCCCGTTCGATAGACGGCCGGGAAAACTCAGCCTCACCCCAAAGCGGGTGGCTTGGAGCCTAGCCCATCGGCGGACGCCTTCCATCAGAATCCGTGGTGTATGATCTTGGTACGTGCATAAGGTTAGCGTTGTACATTGTATAATTTATGATACGAGACCATCCCGAGGCAGTGAGCGCGTGTGATGTCCTTGTTTTTTTTTTATTATTTCTTTTATAGTTCCCAAAACCAATTATTAACTAAATCGAATTGAGATAAATAAATAAATGAATAAAAAAATCGATACGAAAACCAACGGTTGCGTGTAGCTTTTAACACATGGAGCTTTCCTATAGCATTGAGAAGGAATTGAGGAAGGAAAATAATATTAAAAAGAGAGCTGGTAATAATCAAATTATATTTTTCCAAATTTCTAGAGGCGGAAGCGATCAAACATTGTGATATCGCTGCAACTAAATATTAAAAAAGGATAATTCAAATAGGTTAACCATATGGACAATGAAAGCTATTGAGGAGAGCGGATTTCAATTAAGCTTATTTAATAGCGCACTCGATAAGGCCCAGAGCCTAGATGTAAATTATCTCTCGCGCACATGATATTACGTCCGAGCCCTCCAGAGCTAAAGCAAATCGCAGCATCCACGACCAGGCGTGCCAAAGTCCATCTATTGAACTTCCCTACGCAAAACGTAAACACACACCCTCCGATCGAGAAGGCGATCGGACCGTCACAACCAGGCGAATGCATATTTAATCAGCTTTAACCCCGTCACCAGCACAAGGGCCGGCAGCAGCTCGCGAAGGTTCTCGCTCCGGTCCAAAGTTCATCACCGGTTCAATGCTGGATGGCGCAACTTCCACGCCAACTGGAGGCTCGTGGCGTTTGACGTACAGCCAGCTCCTGCGTTAGAAGCGATGATTTATCAAGCGTGCCTTGATAGCTTTATCCCGGTATTTTCCCCGCGGATGTGCTGATATGCTTTCACGATTATCGCCACATCCGGGACCAATGGGAGCAAGGAATGTGCCAACGATGGAAAATGTGCATTCCCTTCGCACACGAGGTCGCTTATCTCTAGTGAATCTACTAGCCCTGTACGATGCGAGAGGTGGAACATATGCAGCTACAACGTGTCCTGAACGGCTCTTTACAATAGAGCCAATCATAAATGTCAACCGTGAGCCACTTGTTGAATTAAAAACAGAATACCCCAGTGCCCTGGGAGCAAAACAAAAAGTAAAATTTTCCAAAAGTAAAAAACCAATTTCAGTGATAATGATGAGTAGAGTTACGTGATCTACTTCACTTTGAAAAAAAACCACTTTCCGGTACTTTCAACTGAAATATTAATACACGTATAAATCTACAATCAATATCAATGCCGTAAATTATATTTTTCGTTATTTTTCTCATTAATTCTCTGCTATTAATTGGTCTGTTGCTAGGTCGGTTATCTCTTCAATCTATATTATTGAAACATTCCACTCTAATCTATTGCTGCTCTAATCATGCATTTGAACAGTCATTAATTTGATTCGGATTGGTATTTTAAATATTTCTTTTTTTATAGATTCTTTCCTTCTTTAGTTCAATTTTGCTCATCTATTTAATATATGGTATATATTCGACAAGTATTGCAAATGTGGTTTTGCTTTTCTTACTGATCTTTAAATATCTTTCGTTCAATCCTATAAAATGTTCTACATACGAGAATATAACATGTTCGAGCATCTTTTTTGATGAATAACAATCTCCTTCTCTTTCATTTGAACTCCTCTATGTAAAAATAACTAGCTTAATACATTTTTTGTACCGTTGTTATGATGACCTCGAACCTTGTAATGTTAGAACTTTATTTTTAGCATATTTATAATATCCTATATTGTAGCAATTATCACTTTAATGTTTATGTGATTTCCGTGAACTGAATGCCTAAGGAACACGAAAGCGGAACAAACTTACCAGCGTTAACCAGCAAGGTAAACCTGGCTGGTTATTATGCAAAAAACCTTTTGCCAATTGCGAACCCTCGATCGGTGTTTACCATGCTACAGGTGTTTTCAGCTACCGTCGTGGAGCTGCATTAAGCGACTAGAGATAAACATTTATTCTCGTCCCTTCCAGCAGAGCTGCAGTTTCAAACGACAACCAACAACGGCATTGTTGCCAAGGTTCGCAGTTTACCCAGCATCTACCGAATGCTCCCAGCAACTCCAAGGTGCGACATTACTGCAAGTTACGAGGACGAATCAAACGCGCGTTGTTGATCGACGATGTACTTAATCGTCGGAGCAAGGGCATTAGCATTTGATATCTCCATAAACGTGATACGTGCATCTTGTTTGTTAGGATGCATTCAGTGGCTTTACATCCGACTAATGTTAACGACCGATTAAGTGGATCACATTAATTGCGTAAAGCAATTAGAAACTGATCGTTTATATCAACGGCGCCATCGGAAACCAGGTAATGGATATCATTTTAACCAGCTGCGATTAAGCTACACACTCCGAATGGCTTTCTAACGAAAGCTGCAACATGAGTAGTAGCAGGGTATATTTAACCCATGCTTATTTGTCCCCATTTCGACACTGTCTTCGAAAAACCCACAGCAGGCCGTGCCGAACAACGCAATTAAATGTAGCATTTTTTTACTGATTGTTGCCGCACCCCCAAATTCGTCATTGTCAACACTTTACATAGCGTGATATCAGAAGATATATTTGCCGCTGGTGGGGAAGTTTTCTTTTGCGTACGGCGTTAACAAACGAAATTAATTTATATTTAGCGAACGTTGCACGACCGTTGGGTGGGTGTGGAGCATAAATGATACCCTTTTGGTCTCTGGCGCACGTAAGTATGTTTTTGCATGGTTTTATTTGTTGCTAAGTATTGTTAAAAATAAATTTCTGAACACTGATTGTGATCGGGTCATCCTGACGTAAGCGTTCTTTGATTTTGCACGTGATTTAAAATTGAAAACAGCTTTAAAACCTTATCGTATGATTTTGTTTTGAATATAAAGGATCAAGGCTATCAAATTTGCAACTCTATAAATAAATTAAAAATTCACACAAATCAAGGAAAAAACCATGAATCAATCATAACAGCTCATACTTCCAATCGAACCTACGAGCAATTAAATATGGTTCCACCGCTATCGCCAGCAAGACGTGACCTCGAACGAACAGCACGGTTTGTTTGATTAAAATGACCTCGTTGGATGAGTTTCAATTTTTGTCATTCGGCTCGATATACTTGACAAAATAAGCTCATAAATAAGACCGCCAGCGAGACGTTGCGTGATATGGCGATGGTAATGATTTCAATCGATAACCACTGATAAGAGAATTTTACATCCTTTTATGGCCAAGCCATTTATTGACTAGGCAATATGCCAGCCAAAAGCGGGTAACTTATCGAATGATTAATTTATTGCTACTCAAATAAAGCCTGTCTCATTTAAAATAAATCGTCGTGAGTATTGTCGCGATCTGGCTACTAGACCTCTAGCCTTTTGTCTTTTGACTCTAATGGTGTTAACTTAACCTTAGAACGCAAAACCGGGAAACTACATCAACTGCTCAACGTGCTGCTAATGTGCAATGTGCTCGCAGCAGCAGGTAATTCCACGTTTAATTGAACGGACAACTCTTAGAACCGGCACAGGAACGCTTGATTGTCGTTGATGGCTTTACGAGATTACATTAAATGTGGGAAATACTCCAACAACGTCACCAAGTTGGGTTTTCGGAGACATTACCGGTGCGCAACAAAATGTTTTGAGTCAATAAATTTCAGTCCCAAACAAGACCTCTGAATAATCTTCTAAAATTAGAAGCTACCAAAAAGTAACCTTCTAACATTCTTAGCGTTAAGCCAAATAACCAAATGGCATAAGGTCTTCAAAAAAATTATTCTAAAAAAGAACAACTTTTTTTTTAAATGATCTGGCACCCGATATTTATTTCCAGAGTGTGTGTAATATACATGTAATATTAAAAATTCTTCATTTAAATGGACAGTTTTAAATCGTTCCCAAACACCCCTTGTTCTCGAGGGTTTATGATGCAACGTTGCAGCCAACGTGCGTCAGGGTATCGGAACAATCTAATCTCCGAGCGAAATTGATAGTAAATAATTTAAATAAACAAAAAACTATTTCACAAGAGCTAGCGATCTAAACAACACCAGCTGGCTATCGTGAAACAAAAAATCCCATCGCTCTCGTTTCAGCATCATAGCGCGCTTTGTAGCCTTTTTTCCCAGAAAATAGAAGGTGTAACTAGGTCAAATCTAAGGATTTATCCCCGCCACGTCCTTGTAGCGTAATCTCGCTCATTATGGCCCTCAAAAACGATCAGAACCGTGACACTTACGGTTAGTGGCCGGGTAGTAGTGCTGCTTTGCATCCGCGTGGCGCGTGAGAGTTTCCTCGCCAGCGTGCGCCATTTTCGGCTCGTTCGTCGTGGCGATCGGTGCCATGCTGGTGGCTGACGGCTCGTTTCCAGCTCACGTGTCGCTAGGGGTGTGTGCCAGGCTCTTATCAATCTCGCTACAGTCAACAAACAGCTGCCGGGCGACACTACACTTCGCGTTAGCTTCCAACTCAGGTACTCTCGGGCACCCAATTACTTCCCGTTCCGGGACTTTTGAAGGCTGGGGGTTAGGAAGCTTTTTGTCTGTTCGCTTATGACACGCACTTACACACACACACACGACACAATGACGGGCCTCTCCAAGGACGAGAGCGAACGCGAGCGCACAACGAGAAGCTTTCCTTTATTCTAGCTCACCGAAAAGGCGCGTTTGAAAGACGGAAGTTTACACGATATAACACTTGACTGCACTGTACCGAAGTAGAAATGCAACCTGAGGTTTTCCCTGCTTTTTCACGACCAGCTGATGTGGAATTGCTTTTTCGTGTCCGCCAAAATCCGAAGAAATTGAGAACCAAAACAAACAGCTTTGACGTTCGATAACAAAAATCAGACCAAGGAATTGTACCACCGAACGTGACCAGCAGCTGGATGTGGGGTTGAGAAAGCGCTTCGGGAACTATTTTCTCCGAATAGAGGAAAAACAAATCCACAAAACTGCACAGCTCTCGATTATCACGTTCGCGTTGCACTTGCACTGCTGCACTTGTGAGCGATTTGCGCGGGCTTGCGTTGCTTGCTTGTTTGTTCTCGCGTTCTCTCTCACTGTCTCTCTCTCTCTCACTGTCTCTCTCTATCTCTGCTCACTTCGTGTTTCGAGCGGCCAGACACGCGCACTATTCACGGTTGCACTTCTTAGTGCCAGTGGCAAGGCAGAGGAAAAGTATGACAAGAACCTGTGCTAGTCTCTACCGGACCAGGCGCCTCCGTTGCAGTCGATGGCTTACCGTCTCGCTCACTCGTACGCTTGTGTCCTTTTCTCGCTACTTCAACACACACGGCAAGAACACGGGATTGAACTAGCAGTATCAATCAATTGCACATAGTATCACCAGTACGAAGTGTTGCGATTTCACTCTCCCTCTCTCTCTCTCTGTCTTTCACTCTTTATCTCAGCTCACAGATTGTCGTTGACCGTCGGCGAAGGTTATTAAACTGTTTTTGTTTTCGCTTCGCCCGATGGTGGCATGAAAACGGGTCCGCAAGGATCGCAGCTTCCTCTTGCAGAGCGGAACGAGTTTTGATTATTGCCGATTCGAACAATCACAGCAACGCAACGCGACACACGCGGCCGCCAACGAAATCTGCCCCACACGTCATAACACAGCAGACCGCACACTACCGGCAAGGGCTCGATCGGGTGGATCCCGTTTATTATCGCACAAGGGCAAATAAGGTACTGATAAACGCAACAAGATGGAAGCTTCTCCGTTTAATAAAACCTTTTTTTCGGCGCCTCGAGGTCGAGGACACGTGCGGACTAATCTGGTGGCGATGGCGAAGCCACAGAAACGCGCGAACAACTGACGTTTTTGCTAACGTCAACTTCCTCGAGCCGGCTGCTGAACCCCGGGTAGTAGTTTTTATTCGAATCGAATTCGACCGATGCCGGATTAGGCGCGACCTTAACCTCTCTCTTGCGTTTGGTTCGCGCTCTTTCACGCACACGCGGCGTTCGTTTGGGGACAGGTTAACGGTGCGTCGCTTCCTCCAGCTGCGCACGCCACTCGCTAAAGTGATCGGAAGAGGTGTTTTTGATCAGCTTCCTAAGGTCAAAGCTACCATGACCGTCAGTACGATGGAACTGCGGGATTGCTGGTACTTCCGGGCCAGCGCATCGAGGTGTTACAGCCAGCTTAGAGACGGACGAGTATTTTGGGCAATCGAAAACGGTAAATCGATCACTCACCAGCCGGCGTAGTTTGACAGGTATGAATGTGGATAGTACTTCCGGCGGCAGAAAACCCACACGAGTCTCACGCTAATGCAGGTAAAATCTCTATTGCAGAAATCGTCGTTAATCAGGTTGCAAACGCAACAACCGAAAACGCAAACACACTTCACCAGCACTGTCACTGCGCGAACGTCCACTCAGTGGAGAAGGATGGTTAAAAATAATTCACGACCGTCACGTACCGAGCGCTCTAATCAAATACCACGATGCGAGAGATGTTCGACTTTGTCCCAAAACGACGGGTGCGACAATGGCGACATGAAGAAGATGGCGACTGTTCGGTTGCCCCCAGCGAGGGTGGGCTGCTTGACCAACACAGACCCGCTACGATGAGCAACGGGACAGAGCATTGTTGATAGTTTAGATTGTGACTGCGCATACGCCATGCGTGTGTACCTTGCGCGAACAGAACGAGGTCGGTCGAAGCGCACAATCAATGCGTGCATTCGTTGCGCTGACACCGTGGTATTTCCGTGCGATACTAGCGATGACCGGCCCGTTCAATGTACCGGCCGGTTCAATTCAGCACGCGCGTGCAAGGACGAGCAGCTTATACGTACAAAGGGGCGGTTTTTTCACGAATAATGCCAACTTTACCAGGAGAAATTTCCTTTCCAGTGCATGGTGATCAACAATGGAAACAAACCTTTCGGCATACATTAACAGGAAACGAACAATCAAAGCTTCCTTTGGCAACTCTGTTTATGACTTAAAGCAATTTAAAGTATATCTGATAAGCATTAACTCGCAATTATGAAAATATGAGTATCAATTAATTCGCATAACAATCCGATAAGGTTTAAGTAGACGTACAAGAATTATCCTTATTGAATGGTAGCTCAAAGGGATCCCTATTATTCTGATCAGTTCTTCATAGATGGCGCTGTACAAAATCATTCTCAGTTTGCTATTCCATAAACTTTTATGGGATCTGTTTTTCTACAACATTTTCGAAACAGTAGGTAACCAGGAATGACGAGATAATGAAAAGAGAGATCATTTGTCATTCAAAGATGTTTGTTCTTCTTCTACTTGAGCAAAACACACATGGCCTTCTAGAAGATTAAAACACCAGGTTCACTGCACTGCGATCAGAAGCTTATCCTCTCTGTTTTCGACGTTCAACTGTAAAAGTTTTCCAGCCTCTTTTATTCTTATAATGCTTTTATGCTAATAAACGACACGAAACACGTTTTTTTTTGTGAATACAAGCAACCTAGAGTGAGGATTTTAATATCAAAACCTTTAGGTACTGATGCCAGAAAGAGAATGAAAGATGACATTTGAGTACTATTAATTTTACCGCGTATTTTTGCCTCAAAAATGAAGTTTCGTGTGTCAAAGATCGGTGTACGCGTTTGTTTTGCATGGTTTTTGTGGCTGCTGGTTTGTTGCAATAACAATAACCATTCACTTAGTGTTATTAGAGATTTCTATTAGAAAACAAAATTTTATCGCACAAAAAGGTTGGTATCAATCGCAAATGTAATTTGTTATTGAGCCACGTGAAGGTGTTTAATTGAGATTGTATGTTTTGTACATTTTTGCATCAGAACTTCAAGCGCAGTTCTACTTGCTATTGCAGTATTCTTTATATAGGTATCCTTAACTAGACTATCGAAATGGGGAAAAACAAACACGGAAAGCGAAAGCAATACCTCAACAACGTAGATGTCCCGCTTTCCAAAACGGATGCGAATGTGATAAAACCATCTATCACCGGCACCGTCCTACCAGCCCCTCCGAAATCGATTCTTAAGCCAACAGTAGTAACGAATGGCCCACAACAACCACAAATATCATCTTCGGGTGCATCATCCTCGGGAACGAAAAAATACAAACAACCCGAATTGCACACAACTCTTGGTCTCAGTAAAAAGATAGAGGAGCTGAGATTAAAGCACCCAGCCGCACCAATTATCGGCCTAAACCAACTCACCCCAAGTAGCAAAAAACGTGTGAACACTCGAGTAAGTATGACTGAACGAAATACATAACGTAAATGCTAATATTTCTAATTCTATTCGTCCTCATGACTCTATAGATCTCTAAAAAGCTAAACCATCGACATGATCATGCCGTGTTTAAGAAGCTGGCACCAGTCAACGTAAATGACACGGTGTTGCTTCCCTCTGGCGGGACACTAGCCGAAGGAAATGCGAAATCGAAATTTCTGTTCAAAGAGAAGAAGGATCCAGAACCAACGCTGAGTGACTATCTGCGTCCGATCCAACCATTCACATTCGACCCCCAACCTATTCGCCCATCGCCCCTTCCGAGTTGTGGGTTATCCGAAAACTCGTGGAACAACTACGAAAACATCCAGTACGTGCTGGGAATCATAGAAGAACACTGAACTCGTGATACACCCTATTGCACGTAATATGTTGCATTTGAGCATTTATTTTTTATAGATCATAATTAAACAGTTAAAGTAATACAACTTTTGCACCCGTCACTTATGCAAGATGACAAAAGCGGTACTGCCATTTTACCATGAAGAATAGATAGTATTATTTGCTGTTTTGTTAGTTGCAAGAAGTTACAAAGTTTACTCACTGCCTAATCCTGTTCGTTCTTTTTCACCATCACCATCACAGCAATACTATGTTCCTTAAGTTTCTTTCGCGGCTCTCCATGGTATTAGAATAAGAAATTTAATCCACTATTACATGCCAGTTTGCCAGCTACGTTAACATCGAGCGGATTGTTGGCTGACGATCAATCACTAATAGCCACCTATTTTTTCACGAGCACGAAACCACCAGCTAAAGTGTACTGCTTTATAATACCATCGTTCACCATTTGGCCGCAACCACTCACTGCAGTTTTACACAATACCCTGCTTGAAGGAAGAAAGATGGAATAAAATCGACTACGCTAGCTCTACGTAGCACTCGGCTGATGCTCCTTCGTCTGATTCACTCTCATACTTTTCATTATCCTAAACTTGAGTTAGATCACATGCAATTGCCATTAATTCATCACTAGATTCATTTGTTAAGTGGTACTTGTAACATGCTATTTCTTCAGTTTCGATTCGTCGCATTCACTACCAATTGAATTTAGCACAACTATCGAGTCTTTCGGTTATTCTATTCTCACGCATCTTGATAAGGGTCCATAGTGGGAGACATACTGAATCGTTTCTATCATGAATACACAAATTTTTCTTTCCCTCCGCAGTGTGATCTTCTCTTACGTCCATTGGTAAAACATTGCTTATGGAGCTTTTCGCATTGGGTGCGTTCGTGTGATCTAAGAGCAATTAAAAATAAATTAATAAAAATTAAGCGGCAAATACACAAAGCATACGAATGAAACAATATTACCAAACTAAACCATTTATTGAAATATGTTCCATAGAAAAATAAGGAAAATAATAAGTAATACGAAAATTTCACAATTAAAAGAAGAATTTTTTCACAATTAAAAGACAAATTAAAAATTGTTGATCTATAAACTTAAGGTAACAAAAGTAAAAATATATGAAACCTATCAAAACACCATTTTAAAACATTGAAATATTCTTTAAAAATAATGAAATTAACTTTTTAATATAGTTATTTCAACAAATTATACCTTTTTGTTTTTGCTTCTACACGTCGCGTTGAAATAGCTCTTGAATGTAAATCGTTCCTCACGAACTTTAGCATAAAACCACTATCCCTAGCTTCTTTTAGCATTTTAATTTTTTTTTGTTACTGTGTGTTTGACACATATGATTTTTGTCTTTTTATAATATTTTTTTACTCTTCCATTATTCTTTAAGATTCATTATAATGCTTTTCAAAGTTGCAATAATTTGAAATCTGTAACTTCTGTGTGTTATATCTTGTAATTTCATTTGAATGATTCATGTTAAACTTATGCAAACTAGGTTTTGCTCTTCTATAAGATCTATCAATTTTTATAGAATATTCATTTATATATTTTTGTATGTGGATCTTCTTTTCTAGATCCAAATGTAATGAACGATGGATGGAAGAAAATGCTAAAAGCAGAAAACCTTCTATCAATCGTTACCATCATCCCGGCAGGGGACTTGGGAGGGAAAGGAAACAGAGCACATGTGGATTGATTGTAAGGAATGAAAGAAAAAAAAGCCATCCTCTCCCATTAGAAATTCCCCAAATAGGAATGCATAGAGAGCAAAAGACTCTCGTATTTCGCTTGTGCTTTGAAGATGGTGCTTCATTGTTTGAGCAGCGAAGAATTCCCGCCGATACACGGTTGCATTAAACACTGCAATTAAATCGATTTGCGGGATAAAATTAAATGCTACCTAGTTGCTATCAGCCACGCGCCTTGGCGGTATCGAGAGCAAAAGGTCGTCAATCGCTGCTAAGAGTAGAGATCGAGCGAGATTAAAAAGGCAAAAATAACTCGGTGGACCGTTGGAAACAAGCGTGCGATGCTGGTGCACCCCACGTTAAAACTTGATACCGAAGCATGTGCAATAGGGCAGCTTTTGTGCTGTTCCGGATTAACGCGGCGAGTTCCGCAGACCGCACGGATGCGACAAGAATTTGTAGTAAGTGCATCTAGCCGAAGTGCTGCTACCGGTAGAGAAACTGACGCCTCTTTTTCTAAAACTAAGGTGCTTTTGGTGGTGGTTTGCTGTGACGCAACGCCAGTAACATTTTGCAATCCGTAGTCCCATTTTCTTAGCCTGGTGTGGCGCGTTCTAAATTCGTGTCGTCCTCGGAGAGGTGAACGTCGTACTTGTTGCTTCCGTTTATGACTTCCTGTCGGATTTGCGGATTGCATAAGCGTTACACAGCTAAAATGTTGCTCGATTAAGCTTAAATTCCTACACCAATAACGTTGTCCCCCAGCCCCTCCGTGATCTTTCATTTTAATCGTCCCCTCAAAATGGCAATGCTTAACGGAAGCACGAAAGAAACTAGGGTCTAGCAACGAAAGCAAACAGACATGGCTGCAGGAAAACGCTGGTAACGAGGACGACAACTTTGGCGGGACTTCTTGTGCGTTTTCGCGATAACGACACGCGCCACAGACGGCTCCCCACCAGAAACCGACACGCATCGTACATTCTCGCCGCGACAGCTGCAGTTGCTGACGGCGTCCGTTGCATCCGGATCTAGTTGTTGTTGCTGCTGCTACGGCTGCACCTGCTATTGCAGCCGTATTATTATTCGAGAAATAATAATATTCAACAAAACAAACGAATCGAAAAGATGTCGATGATCCTGACGCAAATGGTGGTGGTGGCGGTTGTAATCAGAACTGAAGGCTGCGGCGAGCGATGACGGCTAGTCAATTTCAGGATATCTTGTTGCGCCACCAGGAAAATAGAACCAGTGGGGAGCATTCCTCGATGTTAAGCACGAGCACGAAGGATATCAGCTGGACGAAGCAGATTGCAAATAGCACCGGGAGGTCGAGCAATTTCTTCAGCTGGCCATAAAACTGCAGCTCGTCGTAATCCGACGGTGGGGTGGCATCATCAGCCACATGATGATGGTAGTGCTGATGTTGTTGCGGTTCCATAATCCCATGCGGTATACGAATCGATGCCAAATCCAAGGCACTCATCATGAGCTGCGGTTGGGCTTTAGTGTGTCCGAACGAGCGATATGGGTGCAGGTACGAAAGGTGGCGATTCACTTTAGATTGCAATTTATCATTAGCAGCGGGTACAGCAGCAGTCTCGGGAGTGTTCAGCTGGCGCTTGAAACTCTTCCCGTCGTTACTACCAGCTTGGCCAATCGGACGATGGTTACGGTCAGTTCCACTGCCAGTTCCGAAGCTCGTCAGTGCTGGGAAGATGCTAAAGAACAGTCGCGCAAATGCCATGGACAGCGGAAGCACCGTGCTGGGTGTGCCGGACTTGGGATGCAATTGCTTCTTTTGTTCGGGAGGAATCGCTGAAGAGGGCACGGTGAAAGGACGGGAGGGGATAGTGACAGGACGACCGTCGCCAGAGAACGCATCAGGCGACAGTGGTACGGGATGGGAAACGGGAGAAGGAATGTTAGCCCCTGCCGGTGGAGCTAGGCACGGTAAACCTCAGCTTGGGTATTTGCAGTATTGGGCGTAGGTAAGGTCGTAGCTGGCAAAACGCGAGTACTGGATGTCACGTCGTTTCCACTGATCAATAGTGCCCAAATGTTCGATCTCGCGGTTTGCATTTGCAGCGATCGATGTCTGTGAGAAGAGATATAACCAATGAAGATGGAACGTACAAATTAGTAAAGAAACGAATAGCATGTTATACGATGCTCGATGCGGGCGAATACCTTATTAGCAAATACGGTCACGATAAATTTGCCTGGCTGGAACGTACGGATCACGCGTGTGATAAGCTCTCCGTAGTCCGACGAGGCGACATTGCTCTCGAAACTGACGTACGAGAACTCGCGTTCCGGTGTAATGTGGATGGTCATGTAGCATCCCTGGAAAAAGCAGGAAAAATTCAAATATTAATGAAAATGAGCGTACAATCAAACAATTCAACAAATAGGCATACGAAATCGCATTTAAAAAGTTTCCTACTTATATGAGTAACTAAAGTATTTTTTCTTCAACACTACAAACCCATGCTTTAATTGTTCAATGAAACCGAAGTGCACAATCAAATCAGACACATGAACAACCTATAGCACGCAATATTCCAGTACAAGGATTTTTACTATCAAATGCTTATTTTAAACAGATTGAAAAAACATCGGAAATAATAAACCCAAATAAATAACATGCAAGTGAACTAATGAAACTTTGTATACTACATCTAACTAATTTAAGCTCAATTACCTCTTTGTATTTCTTCCCGCACTAATGGTACGCATGGAGCATATAAGTGTCCGAAGAAATAAGAGGCAGCACAAAAATAAAAATAGAGAGAGCCACCGTTAAGTACACGATACGAAACGAATACAAAATGATGCCGCTGATAACTTACATGCTTGGAAATGCCGTTCATAGAGTAGCCGCATGGATCGAAGAGATAGTCATCAATGATCATTCCCGGCAAGAGACGATGAATACCCGATTTCTACGGAGGATACGATAGAACAGTAGAATGAAAAGTTGCTTTGCGAAAGTGTTCTCTACACGCGTTGATCACGACACAAACCTGGGTTGCCTCCTTTGCCGTGGTGCAAACATCCTTAGTGAAAATAGCCATCACCTTCGGGTCGAGATCCGTCATCAGTATCTCGATTGTCTGGTCCGGGTCCGGCTGCATGGCCGTCTCGATGAGTTGTGCATCGAGCTGATCCTCCTGCTGTTGCTGGTGATAGCCGTGGTGCGAAAGCTGCTGTTGCTCCATCAGCTGGTGGATGTGGTTGTTGCGTTTCAGAACTTTGGAGCCTCCTCCCCCGCGGCTCAGTGTGTAAAGATGCCAACAGTCGCGGTTAATTGCACCGAGACTATATGCGCGCCCATCATCGAAGAACGAATCCAAGAAGGCAACCTCCTCGTCAAAGCCCCGGTGTGGCGAAACCTGCAACTCTGGGCGCTTGTAGTTCTTGCGCGAGTAGAACAGATCCTCGATTTCGCTGTAACCAGCGATTTCGGAGGCCAGACGCAACAGCGGTTCGAAACACTGCAATGGCGTCGTTGTGCCGCATGTTTTAAGGATCCAGCGACGTTTGGACACAAACATACTGCTCTCACTGCAATGAGAAAAAGAAAAATTCACTTCAGTGAAACTCAAACACTAACTATGTTATAAAATGTTTATGTTGATGAAAATCAAGATTTTTTTTAAAGCAAACAAATGAAATAAAATGGTTTTTTCGTCGGATACTAGTAAGGTTTTGATAAGCGAGATACATGTATCACATCAGTGCAATTTTGTTTTAATTCATAGGTATAAAAGATATAAGTTCATAAACGAATATTACAACAATGCCTAATGAAAAGAGTGCTTAATGCTAACTGCTGATATAGAACATTTAAATAAGTTCGATGCGAAAGTAATCATGTAAATCCACTCAGCAGCAAATACGCTACTAATCGCAAAATTGCATAATACATTACGCGAGCGAAGCTAGGATCGTACAAGGCCCCCGGAGATCGAACCTTCCCGTATCTGGCACAGGAGTTGAAGAACAGTTCACGACCCGACGAGTTTCTTCATCATTGAGGCGTTTCTCAACAGTTCCCATCGTCTAGTAGCTTCTAATCAAACGCATAACTTCAAACATATGGCAGTGTAAATCGCTCCAGTCAGCCACTGATAGCTGATCAACGCAAGCGAAAAAGATTATGTGTACATTGAACGGCACACGATCGTCCATTATCACACAAATCCTTGACATTTGAAGCGAAGTCATCACTAAATGACTGATAACGCGCAGATTCCATTCCGCCGTGTCTAAGCCGGAAACCTTTTGTCTTAGAGCCTTTTGACGTGAGCTCGATTTGATACCAAAAGAAAGATGCAGAAGTCACATTCTTCTTGATCCCCAGCTGTGAGGTCATACTTTCAAACAACGATAGACCTGAGAGCGTGTGAAATTGAGGCCACCCAAGGATGTTGCTCTTCGGTACTCTAATGAGATAAGGATGTTGAGGGTTATACAAAATAAAAAGCCAAACTTGCCCACTAACCATTTAGATTAATATAAACAGAGTGGTGCCCATTGAACGATAATTTGGTTATTAATGCCGAACATTTACGACGGTCTGGTTATCAGTTCAAGGGAGGAAGACTGCTAAAAATCATGAAATAATTCGCAAACGTAACCCTAAAATTGTGGGTCGTTGGCCGAAACATCGCATTTTACTTCCTCGCGCGGTAAGGTCAAGAACACAACCCCCCGGACGCTTATGCTCGTTCGGAGAATTCGTTTGCTAATGGCGAGCGTCATGCCACATCGCGAATACTACTCAACTTCCTTCACCGGCTCGCGGCGTGTGTCATTGAAATATTTCGCGTAACCTCCGAGTTCGTATACAAAAATTGCTATTTATTTTTCATATCTCTTTCTACCGCCCGCTAAGATCCCCGTTGGTGTCTCCGTAAGAGGCGTGACGCTGATTCTGTTGTCCGCAAGCAAAGAAAAAATCGTTAGCGATCACTAGCTTCACTTTTCAATAAAAATAGCCATGAGTGGATATAAATAATTTTTCCTAGTGAGCATCAAACTGCTGGCTCGGTCCTGCGGCGGCAGGAAGCCATGCGCAGGAACAGCGGATAATGTAGCAAAAATTAAACAAAAACACAGCTGACGGGGAAGCCAACCGCCTAGGGAAATCGGGATACCAAACCCCGAAAATGTTTTCATCACCACCGGCGGCATCGTCACTGTCGGCTAGGTGCAGGGATATTTTTGTTTAGCTAATTAGCAACACTCGCCGACACAACAAGATCATCGTAACCGCTACGAATACGTATCTATACTCTAGTGCGAGGGATACTGGGAATATTGGTCGACTTTGAATACTGTGAGTTTACAATTATTTTTTTTCAAAATCATCGTGATCGTGATTGAAAACAAAAATTAAAAAAAAAACAATGTAACTGGTTCCACAAATAAAGTAGAAATCAGCCGTTTATTGTGTCAAACATAAACAACAATAAAAATTTACTCTAACACTATTTGAAAATTTGTTCCATTGTATTGTATAAAAAGTTATTATACTACACCTCGAGTAGGGGATGATTGATTTATTTAATTCGAATTGAACAAACAGTCGAAATCATTATCTGAATACCTTGAAAAAGGTTTCCAATTGATTGAGTCTGCTCAAAAGGCATAAGTCATTGGAGTGGAGAACATACGCAAAATATTCACCATCTAATTTTGTTTTTGAACCACATTCGTCTCTAACTTACCTCAGCACGTAGGCATCGATCTGGTCGTTCCTGGTGAAGCTGATGATTTCACATCGCACCGTTTTCAGCAGTGCATCCCACATCGGTCTGTAATGGTGCAAAAGTAAACGAAAAATAAATGAATAAAAAAGGGTATAACATCCCGGCACCATATGAACGCAAAGGCGTGGTGGTACAGGACGTAGAAAAAGCTCGCGCGATTCCTCGAAAGCCGCTAGCTCGCAGAAAATCGATTATGTAAGCCCAGAGTGCCGGAGTGGTCCTCTACCAAACAGTGTTTATATCATGGCTCAAGGTCACAACGTGGGTTCGTACGGACGCGCGAATGAAGGGTTCTATTTGCGGCGTATGGGTGGTGCAAGCGGCAAAATTAAATGAAATAAAACATCACCCTGAAAGCGAACCACCGATGGTAGCAAGTTTGTGCTTATGGTAACAGTTACGCTTCATATACCAATGGATAGCAAAAATGCAGCATAATCGGATTCCCTGCATGAGCAATCGATTAAACACAAGCTGCTGATTTTGTCAAAAACGTCTCATCGTATAAGCCCATGCATTTTACTTGACACAATTAAAGCCTTCAACAATGAAGGATTGAAACCACAAGACTTTTATGTTTCAACACATTGCTGGCGGTTGAAAAAAATGAAATAGTCTTTTTTTTTCATTTCAAACACGTTAAAGTGTATGGCTTGAATATCTGCTAGGCTTGTGCAATTGAATACAGCTGTCTGTCAGCTATTGCGCAAAACATATGCCTGTCTTCTTTTGCCTATAAAACTCACACACAATCTCTCCTTCGTGTACTGATGGCATTGCTCGGCACTACACGGCGGGTCCTGTTCTGCTCAAAAAACTGGAAAAACGTCGAGGACCAACTTACAAGCCTTAAACCTTAGAGGCAATTTTAAGAACACAACGAGCTTTCTTTTAGCGAACAAAGAAGTAGTGATGGCGAAAGAAAACGGAGAAAGGGCGCAGAAAGTGATGGATAAGTTGCGTACACGCACCGTTATTTCGTGAAGATAATAATTTGCTTAATTTACTACAAGCTAGGCGATTGTTTCGGGAAACTTCTTGTCCATTACACTTAGTTGGAAGAACATAGGATGTATTGTACAAAATGTTGATCACAAAAGCATTCAATGAAAAGCGGAATTCAATTGTATTACAAAACTGGTTATTCATGCCACTAGATAAAGTTATCCTATATGTTGTGCAAGTTGCTTAATTTAATGCTAATATTTTTGCAATCAAACATTATTATCATTTATGTTTGCCAGGAATACAACATATCATACCTACAATATGATAATACTTTAAAGCCTACACCTATATTCGAAATCGTAATGATCTAAAAATAACACCCAATAACTATTTATCAAAAAACTGCAAAATAAAATTTAATCAAATTTTTAACAAATATATTTTGACGACTTTTCTCTTGCTAATTTTTGATCATCCTCACTGGTAGGTACGTCAGCTGTCTGCGTCGCAATTTAGCTATTAATTGGCGACGTATATCGATCGTTTATAATTGACCGTCCTGTCACGTTGTCAGGCACCTGGCGGCGGGAGATCATGACGACGAAGTCCCCAAAGTATGCTTTCGAAACGGCGGCAGGTGCTGTGGACAATTCAGCACAAACTTGCCGGCTGCTGGGCGGAGTAAAGCGCGTGCTGCGCACGAATGGAAGCTACCCGGCCAGATATACCGGCAAAACAAACGCTGGAAATCACACATCTACAGGCGCAACGTGAAGCATTCACTTCGCCACGTGGTCGACTTGATCGTCGCGCACCGCGATCTTCTCAGCGCACATGATGTTCTACCAGCCGAGGGTTATCTCGGTGAGCCGGCCGACTCCCGGGGACCCATGCAAATTGATGCCCTTTCGACCGCGGCGAGTTATGGCAGCAGTTTAATAGTTACACCGCATCGGATCCTTGAAGCAATTGGGATTACCAAGGAACAGTCTAGACGAAGCTGCTTCGACGTCAGCTTACAGAGAGGTCATCGCTTATCGGTAAAATGGGTGGCGAAAGCCACAGCATGCCTGTTTCCAGCCGTTGAATCATAGCGCGTAAACGGACACGAGCAAACCGAACGCATCAATTACTCATTCCGAAACCGCGGGTACCCTTATCATGTGCGCGAAGCGAGTTTGAGAACCGCCCCACCAAAGGGGCAGCAAAGTCAACCCTTTCAGCCCGCGGAAAAAGCGTATCCAAAATTTAACTGCACAAGCGTGTCTGTGTGTAGCACATGGGCTGGATGACGAACGCTAGACGGCAGTGTGTGTGATTTGTTTTAAAAATTCCTTCTCGAAGGTTCGGTGAAAGATTTTTGCCAATCATACGGAAACCGACCCGGTGGTTAACCTTCAGGCGTAAATTGAAGTAGCTGTCCCTGCCGGCAGAATGGGGAGGGATTGAATCTCAAGCAAACATGTTATTTTGGCATTGTTTCCGAAATAAACCGCTTCCAGCTGGACTTTATATTAGCAGCCACACTTGATAAGCCAATCGAAACTGGCTCCAAACGGGTGGGCAGCTACGTCACCGAACGGATTCCCGTAATGAGTTGGACTTGCTATTATTGAACTTGAAAATAATTATCGCATGATAAACCGGTAAATGAATTACTGCAATCGGTGCACATACACTCGACACGTGCTTTGGTTTACGCGCAAGCGACTTACCCTTTTTCGTTATCTAGTTCTCTGCCAAAAAAAAAGAAGCTTGCCATGAAAATGGACTGCTAGATCACAGCAAAAGGTGTGAAACCAGCTGCGCAAAGCCACGATGTTTACGCACACAATAAAACAAGATGCAGCACGTGTTCGCACACAAAGGTTGCTGCATTGACGTGCAATCATAAGAAAGTGGTGCATTTGAGGTATTGAAAACGATCAAACTTTGTACTGGCCGCTGTACAACGCAAAATAAGGTAGTATATTTACGGCCAAAATCCCATTCATCACGGTAGCATGTTACGATCGTCATATGGCCCTGTACTTGTCCGCGAAGTACGTTTCTCGCGGTATATATCGAAACCTTGACTGTGAACCGTTGATCCATGTGTGTTTGTCCATCGATCCAAGAAAACCGCGCTGCACTTCTACTGCATCCCAAAAACACACCAAGTGCAACTGCACATTTGGGGGTTTTCGTGAGCGTTGGGCACGAGCTGGTTTCACAGCATCCAGCATGTGTGTACGTGTTGGTGTGTAGCATTTTATTTCCTCTCTCATGCCACCATTAGAACCGGCAAAATTTTCAAGGCAACCGTGATAACCTTCTACCTGTTGTGCAGGCCAAATGCACCTGCACTACACCAGAGATAGGTGAAAAGGACCAACCCTTTGGATGGGTAGGGCTTTCAGATGATCGGTGTGTAAGAGATCGTACCCCCTGCGTGGCTGGCGAGGAAACTGCAGCTATTACAAATAATTCCCGTCCATGGGACCAAGTTACATAATTCTTCTCTTTCTCTCCCTTTCATTTGCTCTCCGGTTTGGCAGTGCGCGCGTTATCTCTTCACAGACCAGCTGAGAGCTGTCAGTTTGTAAATCGCGTAGAACTTTCTGTAATGACGCGCTGCAAGATGCAGCTAACGGGGAGGGCCATACGGCATGGTGCACAGGGTATCGAGATTTTTATATTACAGCCAAACTGCCGCAACCATTACCAAACTGTCGCACGATCGATATGCAAGGGGGAAAACCCTCCACGGGACGGCACACGCATACGTACACGAGCCGGCGGCTCGTTGGTGTGCAAAGAAAAGCGAAATGCGACCCGGGGATCGGACGACAAAGGGAACCATCTTCGCCGACAGCGCTCGATAATGCATCAACACGGCGGTCGACACACACACGAGTGGTTAAAAAATTTCCACTCACAAGGAAAATGTTGGTAAAGGGGTGGCGCGATGGAGGAGAAAGTTGGTGGGTGGGAAAGGGACGCGAATTTTCGCACACCTTTGGATGGCAAAGCGCATTGGAAAACGGGCCCTCACACGCATACGGTCACAGGGTTTGGCGCGTAGGAAAACTGCACGGTTTAGCACATACGCACGTACACAGTGACGTTCACGCGCGCGCGCGCGCGCCATCGGAGCCCATCGAGTTCAGCTGATTTTGAAAGTGTGGCCTCCAAAGGAAAGGGAAAACCGGGAAAGCGGCAGACGACAGCGGGAGGCAGCCAGGTACAGGGAAATTGAACTCACTGGCTGCTGCGAGGAGAGTGAGAGAAAAGGGACACACGCTGCCCACGTTTTGTTCGTCGTCGCACACCTACCTGGGGATTTTCCGGAGATCGGCATTCTTGTTCGCAGGATTCGGCTCGAACCAGATCTCCAGCAGCTTCTCGACACCTTCGAAAAAGTGCATGTCTTCTCTGCTACTACTATTGCTGCTACTATTACTACTTATGTCTTCCGACTCCGCCATGCTGCCAAGTTGGTGCTTCTTCTCCTCTTGGTGCTTCTTGTATGTACGGTATCGCTCTCGAAGTCGTTCACCTGCCGCTCCCGCCGGGCGTGTGTGTGTGTTCCGCGAAGGATGATGTCCTGCAGGTGGAACTACGGTGAGCACTTGCCTTTCATCGGGTGCGGAACAGAACCGGGTTCACGCGACACACGCTATGGCACACGCGTCCACTTTGGCTTACCGTTGCTCTGCACGGAATGAACCTGGCAACAAAGATTACTTGCACTAGCCCGAGTCCATTGAAGGCTAGCCGGCTAGCTGTGGTTTAAACTGATTCGCAGCAAATCCCTTCTTTTTGAACTAGGAACCAACGCAATCTGGACGGACCGGATCCCGAACGAAAGCACGAGGGTAACGGGGTAATTAAAAACGTGGTAAAAACAAACGCACTTTTGAAAAATGTGAGGAAGGAAAACAGAAAGCACGGTGCTTTATTTGTTCCCCGGGGGCTTAATGTATGATGCTTGCACTTGTATATTTCGTTCTAATAAGAAAAATCGATCTCAGCCGCGAGAGAGGACCTTTGGGGCGAGTCTTTCCGAACGCACGAAACGCACACAACAAAAGGACGGACCTTTGGGCAGCCTGCTTTTGACAGTTCGAGATTTGCTTCCCGCCTGGTTCTTCCACTATTCCGCAATGTTCCCCTCACGTACTTTTCGCAACTGAGCAACGTCCCAACAAACAAGTGTCACAAATCTCTTATTGGGATCTACGGACACACGTTTGAAAACATTATTCGTTTGTCTTCAATGTAGCTTTCTACCATCCAAGAGGCGACTGCATTTGAATAGACCTTGAAAATTTGAAAAAAATTAGCTTACATATAATCCATATAAACTATTAAATATCCGATTTCTTTGATTTTTATTTATTTATACACAGTTATTTAAATTTAAACAAAGCAATATAATGGGTTACACTTTTTTTTTTTCAAAATATCTAGTTTAGTGTAAGTGCTTCACAATATCCTTGATTATCATCACATTAGCAAACAAAATTTCGTGTAAGCAATTCAATTCACTCTAAAAGAGTTATTTATGTTTATGAAATGAGAAGATATTAACAGGTTTCTGTACGAATTGGAAATTTTTTTTCTTTTAAAACCCTATCATATTAGATATTCTGTTTTAAATAGTTTTAACACCGCCTTTGCAGGGCTGTTGCAAACGGCACGTGGGGGGCTTTCATAAAATGTGACAGTTTCCAGACTGTTTTGCGAAATATCTGTCGTCAATGAGAGCATACAAAATGTCACAAGAAAATCAAAACAAATACACAGCTCTACTACTTATTCGATCACTAAATTATTGACCATGTAATCGTTTAGTGATAATTAGTCCTAAGAATCTTGAAGCGTGCTCTATCATGGATGCTGAATGCTTTCTCTAGTCAAAGGTTCAAAATACAGAGTGTGTAGTTTGCCATACAGGTGTTGTTTTTTGTTTTGTTTTAAGAAAACGAATTTTAGTGGCTAGGAAAAATGGACGAACAAGGTCCAAGCAGAAGAAATCCATTCACCGTAACGGGCCAACATGGTGACGATCGTCCAGACGCAGGAGAAGACTCCGAAGGCCATGAGAACGAAGTAGAAATGCTGGGTGAGGAGTTGCCATCGGCGATGACGGAATCGTACAGCGAAATCGCGTACACGCACAACCTCTTCCCGGGTGCGGCAGCTGAAGAGACAGATGGTGGCACCAGCAACGGCAACCAGCCAGACGGATCGTCCTCATCTTCCTCTTCGTCACAAACGAGAAAACGACCCGATTCTTTAGTGTGCGATGGACGCAAAGGTAAGTAGAGAGCACCTATAGTTACACCTACAAGCACCTATAGTTGAATCTTGAGATATTGCAATGAACATCTTCACACCATTGACAGCCTCGTTCCCGTACAATCTTGAGGGCACGGTACGAGTAGACGGTAACATGACACATTTCGTGGCGGAAAACCTGGAGTACAAAATTAAGCTTGCTAGTCCGGTGACGGTGACGCGTAAGGATTCGTGTAATCTTTCCAGCTCGCGCCAGAGCACTCCATCCGCGGCCACCGGTGGGCTTAGTGTAGCACCCGGAACAAGCGGTGCAAGTCTTGCTCTACCCGGAAGCAGTGGCGGTACTTATGGTCGGGGAGCCTTGGGGTATGGAGGTGCGATGGCAGGCCACCATACGACCTCCTCGTCATCCGTCGATCCTAACGTGTTAAATGAAATTGAACGCGAAGCACAGGCACTGGCAGCGTCCGTTGATAATCTGTCGGAAAGCTTATGCAGCGTCCTGCACTCGATCTCCTCGATCACCGCGGATAACGTGGAAATTTACAAAAACTCCGTCACCAAGCTGACGGACTGTATGGACGGAAATATTAAGTGCATGTACACGATAATGGCCAAAGCAGAAGAGATTTCCAAAACGATCAAACCGGCGGAAGCGCTTGCCGTAAGGATGTGAGTATGGTTGCGCAATCATTCTATTGACAATGTATTCACTAATGCACGATGTCGTGCTTTTGTATTACAGACGTGAAATTAAAAGGCTAGTTGACATGCTCGAAAGCAACCTGTGAGTAAGTCGTCCAAACATTCACACGATTTCCGCGAAACTAAACGCAGGAATTAGGACCATTCCGATGGCGATTGCTGACGCTCGTGAGAATATTCCAATGGCTTTAAAAGGTGCAAACAAATGTGTTGAATGTGCACTAGAGATTTATCGTACCGACACGGTCACCATTGCCACGCAACGTAAAAATCCCTCCGTGCTATTATTTTAATCCACCAACCGTTACGCTCGCTTGAGGCGAATAAGTATTTAGTTAGTTTACGTTTAGCCTTTTAGTTATTGAGACCTAGTTGTTGCCCTCTTGTGTGGAAACATATTCCTAACAACTTCGAAAAAGGTAGCGAAACTAGACTTTTCTCCCCCGTAATGCCATGATCAACAGATTGTATGAAAGGAGCTCCGCTCTTAAATTTATTTTTAACTAGATGACGATAAACGAGAAGTAAGCGACAGTTGCATAAATTATTGAATAAATATAACCGATTACCCAAAACATAACAGCACGAGACCAAAAGGGGTGGTAAAAAAGAGACATCTCCGGGAGATAAACCTTACCTTTAATCGACGATGAACGGTGCGATGCGGCCATTAAACATTCGCTCGATTTCTTCCGCAACCGCCAGACAGTGACGGTCCCGATTACGGCTGGCTACGACTTGAATCCCGAGCGGCAATCCGTCCCCGTCCAGTCCAAGCGGAACTTGTGTGGCCGGCACGTGCAATACGTTGAACAGACACCAATAGCTAAAGTTGTACACGTTGACGAAGGCCGCGTAGTGATACGGTGCGGTATGCGTCGTGCTGTGGTAAAACAACACACCATCGTCCCCGAGCAGTTCGGTCAGCTCCTGGTCACAACGGCGCGTCATCTCCTTGATTACATCCTCTTTCTCCTGCGGTAGCAGCGAATCCATGAGCGAATAGATCGACGCCATCGTGTATTCGCTGCGGCCAGTTAGTTTTTTGGCCAGCTCGACCAACGGACTGAGTGGTTTCCCATTGCCCAACAGTGTACCAAAGTTGGCCGGTTCCTGCGTCATCCAGTAACGCCACATGTTGGTGGTTTTCTCCGTACCACTGAGCGTGACCTTCTGCACGCCGCCTGGTACAAGTTTCGAAAAGTGCTGTACAACGCGATCCATCGCCTGCTGCAGTTGCGGCTGCACCGCGCTGCACTTGATGTCACCCGATTCGGGAATGTAGAAGTAACGCAGCTTTCGCACGTCCGTCTGCTCATCTAGACGAAGGGTGGCCGATTTTTCCGGTCCCACCAACACCTTCATCAGCGGAAGCAAATCCGTCGCGTAACGCGTCATTGGTCCAGCTACGACCATTGTCGATGGTTCTCGTCCGGTACGTAGAGAGCACCCCCGGGTGTTGATTACGCCCGTCGTTGGTTTGTGGCCGTACACACCGCAGTAGAAGGCCGGCATCCGGATCGATCCACCGATATCGGTTCCTGCAGGGCACAAGCGAAACGAGTGAGAACTTTGATCTATGTATAAACACGATAAACGGACCTCTCGTACTTACCTAACCCAATTGCCGTTCCGCAGGTGGCTAGAAGGGCTCCCTCGCCACCGCTCGATCCGCCCACCGTACGCCGCACGTCAAATGGGTTGTTTGTCTGGCCGATGATGTTGTTACGCGTTTCTTGCCTGCACAAAAAAAAATATCGCACATCCGGTGAGTAAAAACACGACGCAATCCGCAGCATAACTGGAACTGTAATTATCGCGTTACCATCGGTTGATTTCCGGTATGCTGGTGGTCGCGATGATAATTGCGCCGGCCTCCTTCATCAGCCGCACACACTCGGCGTCGTTGTTTGCCTTAACGCCCCTGCGCGCCGTGATACCGAGCGTGTGTAGTCGGTCCTTGACCGCCGTGCTGTCTTTCGTCGTAAACGGTACGCCGAGGAACGGTTTCGAGGCAAACTCGGCGTCACCGATCGCGCCCTGCGCCAACTGTTCGTCGATGTGCCGCGCCTCATCAAGTGCTTCAATGAACGGACCGTCAAGCACGGCGTTAACGAGCGGGTTGACCTCGTTCAGCCGGTCGATAAAGGCACTGATGACGTCGTAGCAGGACACCTCCCGGGTGCGGATCATCCGGGCTAGCTCGACCGCACTATACGTTACAATCATCCGCTTGCGTTGCAGGGTCGCGCAGCGTTGTCGGCTCGGACCCCAGTACCACTTAAGGCAGATATACAACAGCTTGTCGATCACCAGATGCAGTACGGCGAAAAAGTGCACCAGCAAACGGTTCGCCATGGTTCCTTCGTTTCGATGCCCGATTGCACCTTTACACAGTTATTGGAAAGAAAAATAACTTAAGAAGGTTAACACATAGTCGCCATTCCGTTGACAGAGTGAAAGTTTTAATTTATGCACGCTCTACGGCAAGACCCCGACATTGGAGGTGACGTTTCACTCGCCCAACGGGAAACCTTATCTTAGGGAATATTTTCGTTTACCTGTTGCTTATCGGTGACCACCGAGAGGGCGAGTAAAACGTCCTATCGATCGATCTGGCTGATACGATGAGAAACGTTTTATCAGTTCCGATAGGAAACGGAGCCCTTTGCTACTTTCTCTCGCTCCCGTCGTCGTCGGAGCTTCCTATGCTATTATGACAGTAGACAGTCGTTTCACAGGTTGCTGGATCAACAGGTTGCTGGAGTTGCGCATACACCACCACCACCGGAAAGCGCAGATGACTCGGCAAAGTAGGGGGAAACTTTGCCGTTGGATTGAAGTTAGTAATTTTAATGAATTTTGTGTTTCCGAATCGTCGCCTATTTGACGGTAGTGTCAGTTGGAGGCGCTTCCGTCACGGATGTAAACAAACACTATTGGTTAATTTTTTACTTAAAACTATTTGATCTAGATCAATTATCCAGCTGCACATGCTATTCGCACGTTGGATGAGTAAATGCATCTCCAAAATAGTTTTCAGTGATATTTGCCTTCCATTATATACCTTCCATTTCAAGCAATGGCTTAAAATATAAACGAAAGTACTCTATCGACAATATCCTTGCAAAGTTCTTTCATAAAATAGTTTCACACAAACAAAACTCAAACGAATGATGTGCTATATGACATGAGTTCAACTTAATACAATAGTTTTTTTTAATTTCATATAACTAAGCACAGTATATCTTAGGCACGTCGTTCAAATAAATAATAATTGCTATGTGTTTAATCTTCGGTAAGTAAAGTAACTCGGAGGTGGCATTGCGAAAGAAAAAAATTAAATTTTGGCAAGCCACAGGTCGATGCCACTATTTGAATAATACTATCTGGATTGCTATGGCTCATTTTTAGCAAATGATTGCACGTTTGGATCACTTCAGAGCATCGCGAAACTAGGCTCCTTCGCCCTCACACGTAGTATACGAAGGTCCAGTAGAAAATGTTGAAGATCACGAAAGCGATCGGGAAAACAAAACGGGACCGCTTGTCGATCCAGATGGCCACCTCCTGCGGTGTCATCGTCGTCCAGCCATTCCCATTGGCGTTGTTACCATCCGCCGGGGTATCGATCTGGATTGCGATGTTTCCATTGTGCTGGCTATCCGCCGGAGGCCGATCGGCGTCCGTCGTCGTGATAATAGGCAGTGTGGCGCTACTGGGGCTTTTCTGGGGGAAAGACTGCAACACAAGGGAAGGGATGATTAGGTACGTCCTATATGATTTACGGAGATAGCGAAGATATGCTTACATGTACGGTAAGGTAGTTGTTGAACGAATTAGCCGATACAGTCGTAGTCGAGTCGGCAAGCGAAGTGCACGAATGCGACTTGTGGAGACCGCTCATATCTTTACGGGCTGGTCGGGGAGTAATGGCCTGCTTCAACACGTGCTTGCTGTTGACCTTTTTAACCTCGACATTGCGCTTCCGGCGCCAGATCGTATTTACAAACGCGAACTCTACCAGGCTGCCGAAGATGAACCCCGTGCAGCCAAGGAACCAAATCTCCGATGCCTTGATGTAGCTTACTTTTGGCAACGTCTTGCCTTGGGCAGAAGCAAGTGTAATAAACGTAAGCATGGTGCTGGTGCCGAGCGTGATGCGGGGTGCAGACTGGTCTGCCTGCAACCAAAATGTCACCCACGAGATGGCGACCAACATGATGGACGGGATGAAGTAGTCCATCATGTAGAAACCCATTTCGCGCGCCAGATGAACGGTGAAGCTCAACGAACTGTAGTTACCGGCTGGAGGGAAGAAATTGAACGGTTAGGTTTTTGAAAATTTGAAATTTTTACGACGTCCAACTTACCGAATGCACCGTGTCGTAGATCGCTCAGGTCCGCGTTGATGATCGACTCGTTGGTGAACATCTCCAGCAGGACATATTCGGTCAGGTGGAGCTCCGGCGCCAAGGTCACGGGGGATCTGTGCTCCCAACGCAATTCCAAGTCCTCTAAGTTGTACATCCCTGGCGGAATAAGGTTCAAGCAATCATTAATTTCAATAGTTCCTGTGCAGTTGCTCTGGATTCAACTACTTACAGCTTTCAAGCATAGTCGAGCAGTGCTGTTCATCAAACGGGAACTTCTGTAAGTTCATCCAGCAGTACAGGGTAGCGCTGATGCGCGTTGACACGATAACCGTACCGTCAGGGGATATCGAAGTAAGGATGTCCTTCTCAGCCGTGCCCAAAATGTCAGAACTACGCTCATTAGCCAGGAAAACGTGCGGCACCCACAACAGATCGCGCAGTGACTGCTCGCCCATTATGGGCTTTGTTCGGTTCGGTGCAACTTCCTTGAATACCAATCGTGGATCGACGTAGCGAAACTGAAGCAGGGCATGAATTTTAAATTGCTGGAGAAAGAAGAGTGGAAGAAAGAAGAGAGAGAGAGAGTGGAGAAAGAAGGATCATCAGTGAAGTGGCTACATTTCTAAGGATCCTTTTCGATGGCATACCAAATCGTGGGCTTCTAGATTCTGCATAAAGTAGATGTAGGCGCGGGCGTACACCTTCACAGCTCGGTTGGTGCCATTGACGGATTCTAAAAAAAGAATGTAAATGGTTCGTTAAAAAATAGTTCTCATTCGACGATAATCACAGGGCATCTAAGACTTACCTCGTTTTGGCCGTTCCAGCCGGTCGTATCGGCAAACATGTGTTAATCTCGTAAGAAGTTGGGTTTGTGAGAGATGATCCGCTCCTTCCAGCGTTGGACAGTCTGATTCTCTAAAATATAAAAGATGTTGCAAATGTTAATCGTCACTTTAAAGCTTAATCAACTATCCAAAAAAGAAAACCCCGCCTAGCAGATAATATGCAGGGCAAAAATATATGACATATGTTCATTTATAAAACCTTTCCACAAAAAGGATGTTAATGGTAGTAATATGAGTTTATATATTATGAAAAATTATAGTAATGTACATGGCAATAACAATTACATCCGGAAGTCTTCTGGCGTGTCTACAAAAGAGACGTTTTGTAATTATAATCATTTACTCTCCACACGGTGGATTATTCCTGCCATCGTCAGATGCGTTTTATAGACCGGGTTGGGCTGCCCAAACGATTCTCAATGGATCCGCGTTCACAAGGCCACAGTGAAGTCGATACAAAAAAAAACAATCAAAACATTGCACCGCGAGTGCAAGTGCAATCTGTGCAGTCTCCATTTACACCTGAGAAGCACCACTGCATTCGGATGTAATGGTGTACATTGTACAAGCCAAATCATCATCACCCTGCGGCTTATGAAGGAACAAAAATAGTACCGGCTTCATTGCTCACCACCGGCGTGACCTTCCTCATTTCCTTCGCTAATGGGTTAATAAAGTTGGCCATCGGTCTACAGTGCCACGGGCGAGGACGAGGGTAGCTGAGATGATAAATGGAGTTGTTGGGCGAGGTAACAAAACCAAACAAAACCGATGCTCACCGGCCGATTCCATGAAACGGCTAGAACACGAGATGCTTGAGTGTAGAGAGGCTCCACCGAGCGGGAGATTTGGGTGCGCCTTTCGAAGAGACGATGCGTAATCCATCGTCATTACGTATCTAGGCATGGTATGCTGTGGTTTTGTTTGAGATTATTTTTTTGCCTCCCTAACGATCACAAACAACCAGGTGTTGTTTGGTACGCTAACAGAAGGAAATAATACCACCTAATTTGGCAGTCCAATGTCCTTAAACTTCTGCTCGCTAGCGGTTCGATTTTGCGGGTGAAGGCTGGATGGTGAGATTGCCATAAAATCCACCATAAATGTTAGAGCCTTAAACGGCAGAACGGGATAGATTATTTGAAGGGCACCGAATTTGGATTATATCTTCGTATATTAGTGTCGTGTGTAGCGATGAAATGAAACTGTTATTCCAAATTGAATTGTGAAATAACTTGGGGTTCGTCGCTTGAAATGTTGCGTTGAAGTCTATTGATTTGAAAGCTATTTATTTGGGAGCTGTTTGATTTCGTGATTTTTTTTAGTAGATGTTTTTAATTTTACGAGTCTTGTGACTTACATTCTCGAAGATTTAATCACTACTGTTTATAATAAATTATAGGAAATTGATTATAAATATCCTCTCTCAATTTATTTTTTCTAGACAGTGCACAACGTGTCGTTAACGCACACAAAGTATATAACACATGTCGCTTCCAAAAAGCACCTTGTAGTGCAGGTGAGCCCTCGAACACTTCCTATCCTTCAAACCATACCCAACAGTCTACTGCTACCGCTCTTACGCACCATCGGGCGCACCAATCACAAAGATTTACGATTAGACTCGTCCATGGTTTAATTGCATCATGTGTTGTAATTTGATTTACGAGCGATGCTTGCTACGCATCAGCATGGACGGCCTGCACATTTATGTCACCACACCGTAGTAAAATCCTTCCCTTCACCCAGCCGAGCACGATAAGGACACAATCGTGCCAGGTGAGGTAAAATTTAAATTACTTTGCTTAATCGATCAAACAATAAGCTTAATGACACCGCAGCTTCATTGCACCGTCCGATTGTAATCGCTTTTAAAACAACTCAATTTCAAGGCCTCACGGTGATCTTTGACTGGAATGTTGGGCACGTTGAGGTAGGTAGATTTGTTAGACTTTGGGGCGACTGCAGGCGATGCATTTAATATGCACCGCCGAAGAGTACGTTTCGATAAAGGTGGCAAGGTTCCCGATCGTTAACCGTTTAAGCTGTCATACCAGTGCCGTGGATCTGCTGGCCATGATGCTACAGTTTGGTTCCGTTAAAGTGTTCCCGGGGTGGACATGAACGTGTGTGTACGAAAACGTGCCTGACACGTTTTCATAAATTTGGTCCATTTGTATGCAACGCGAAAGCAAACCCGCCTCGAACGAACGCCCCGATGTAATAGGGAAGTAATTGGAAGCTGTCGATGGCGATTTACTGTTTTCCTTCCTCCCTTCTCTTTATCCTTCTGAGCTGCCCCTCGTCCGTATGTCCTTCCGTCTGTGTCAATGTGCCGTACAGGCAGCAAGCGGTCTTAATAAAGCCATCGACGCTTTGCATGCGTATAATAACTGGCTGCGACATCTAATAGTGCTGCAGTTAGTTAAATAAATAGATTTTTAAGCGTACGTATAAGGGGTCAAAGTTCTATTGATATCTATTTTGTAATCTGATATTTGACGACAATTATTTTCAGACAGTTATATCTATGAGGCATATGAGTAAAATACTATAATCCTTCAATGATAATTGAAATAACATTAATGTATGTTATGAGAATAAAAATACAATAAAATAAATATTTTTCTCAAGCTAATGATTGCCTCTGTTAGGTTTATTAGCTTCGTGTTGTACGGTAGAGCGGTGAACTTAATTATAAATACGCATAAATTCATTCATAAATTTGTGTATTTTTTTTTATTCTTCTTAACACACGGCAACCTTCTAGCAGCTCTCGTTTACCACTGAGTGATTTCAGACAATTAAATGTCTAGGACAGAAGAGCCTGAGAGGGGCTTTGTGTAGGTATCAGGTTCTGCTAATTACCGCTGAAGATATTTGCACTTTACAAGTGCTTTGGAGCGGTTACTCGGGGTCGAAAAAGGACAAACACGAGCGAACACGTGATTTCCCGACCATATGCTCCGAAAGCGCGCTCAAACTATCGATCGCGCGTTCTCTGATCAAGGCCGCTGCTCGGTATTAGAGGGATAATAAAGGCGGAATTTAAGAGCAGATAACAGTCGAAGATCTTTTTCACCGAATGGCTTTTGAAAGGATGATGTTTTTTTAAACTTCATTTCAAGAAGCAACTTTTAACCGTCTCTTCGGGTTGCAGCATCCGCTAGAACCTGTTATTGTTTCGAAGGAAGCAATAAAGTGCTCTTAGCTTCTTGAGACATCGCAAGGGGTTTGGAATGTTCAACGTAAGCCGATTCCCACGGTTGGGCATTCGCATGAGAGGATTTGAATTCAGTGGGAAAAACAGAATTTGCAAATGATATTTTTTGGGCTCGTTTGAACTTTGCCTTTTCGATTGGTTTTTCGTTTGATCATTTTTTCCTTACTTTCCTGGACAGCTGGTTTATTAGCTGAATCCAATATTTCACGAGATATCATTTTTTTATTTACTTTAAATTATTACGATGAGATTAAATTTCACGTATAAAATACGTTGAAAACTACGCTTTCAACATAATTTTCCATGAGTAATAAACACAAAAGTAATGTCGATTTTTCAACTAATTTCGCTGGCGTTTTCCACGTGCTCCATATATTCTCAGGTGTATAATGACTTAAACTGGAACAGCTTCGCAACAGTCACAACGTAATCATGTCCACCATTTCAAGCGTTTCTAAATAATCCGATAGTTGTTAGCGAATATGTTTTTTTTTTCACGAAACCACGTCTTCTTTCCAGCTAAAACTAGAGTTGATGGCCCTAATTGACGGCACGATTTGTCAATTATTTAGCGTCACATGTTACCAAAGCTGACGAAATTAGTAAGAAAATAAATGACTGAATGAAGAACTCACACTCAATTGCACGAAGCAGATCTCTAGGAAGATAATAATTGCTTGGAACAAGAGTCAAAAGTAACGTGATTTTTTTTTCAAACGAGAACGGCATGTAGCGAACGAGAAGAATTCTTTTTCCCAAACGGTTTTTGATATTTTTATCTAGTGTTGAGTGTATCACCAACACTAAATGAAATCTTGTCGAAGATGTTCCGTACTTAATTAAAAAGTAGCAATGATGTCAGTAAGTAGTTGTGTTTTCATAGATTTCCAGTGAACCGAAATGAGATATAAATATACCACGCTGATGATATGTTGAACAGCACAAAAAAAACTACAAAGCAATCATTTATGTTCAAACAGCAACAAAAATTAACAGAAAATGTATTTGAACAGCTGCGCAGTAACTGCAGCCGATCGACAAAATGCGCCCTTTCATTCATGTAGAAGTCGGACAAAATGAAGTAAAACCCAAAACAAGATAAGCGCAGGTGTGTAACATGATCGCGATCGCGATACCTGCACCAGAAAAGCGCAACACCACCGCCTCCTTTGCGTTAATGGAGTTTCTGTGTTCAGTACGGCTCACTGCGATAAAAATCGAACCCAATAATGCACACAATTTAATAGCAATGAGTGCGCGAGTGGAACAACAAAAGAGCATGGAGAGCAAGGAATCTAATGAAAAACTACCCCTAAAGACCCCCACCACAAGGGAACGCGCGTTCCCTTCCGCGCATATTGGCGAGGTTGGTCTTGAAGCCTGGCAAAATGCACCCAACGTCGAGCTGCGGCATTGAACTTGTCATGTCCGCGCGACGTCATCCGGTCGCACGAAGCGGCTTTCGGTCGCCCCCTCCCCCTTTCGTGGTAGGAAGTCATGATGTAGGTGCGTGTGCGTAGAGTGCACCGGTATACGGCTGCACTTGCAACTCGAACCGGTTTCACTTTCCTTCGAGTGGTTTCGCGGCGTTTGCGTTTGCTGAAGAGGGACCCCCGGTTCGTTGATGGAAGCCTGTCCACCTGTGTGAAGTATGTTATCGATCCGCAAAATCACAACATTCTGATAAACTCAAGGTTTCGTGCAGAAAAAACACCATCTTCCGGCTAAGTAATTGCCATTCCGTATCGCATTTGTCAAATTCGCAAGCAAAACGTCATCCAACAGTCACGCACTTAACCTTCTTCGTTTAGTAGCTGTGTGTACTAAAGCATGCTGAATGGCTGCTAACGAGCGACCCTCTTCCACCATTTCACATGGCAGCTTCGGGTGTTCAAATGTAGTGCGTTGCAGGGCACGATTGCAACGCACACAATGCCGCTACCGTTTGGCTAGCTGCACCACTCACGGCGCGTACAGTAGCCGTGTTTCAATAGCGTTTGTTGACATCGACGTCGATTGTTCAGTGTGCCGCCGGTCGACTCGAACCGGCAGTGCTTGCTCAGCACACCTATTGGTCAAGCCAGCAGTCGAAACGCGAGCTCTGGTGGTATTCTGCATCGCAGATAAAACGAGCGCGAAACGTGCCCAGGGGACCGTTTTTGGCGCACTACTAGCGGCAGTGCGCGAAGGCGCCTGCCTTATCGCATGCGCAGAAAAGTGAATCATTTTTTTTGTCGCACCTCCCACGAGAGTGGGATGTGTGCGGTGCCTTGTGTTGGCACTTGCTGCTGTTTACCCGCAGTTGCATCTGTAGCGAGATAAAGAAGCGTTCCCATATCAGTGCCCCTCGCAAGAAACGCAAACTACGCTCGCCGCGATGATCGTCACTGGATGGATGAATGGGCAAAGATGCACAGATTTTGCCCCCGAATCTGGTCTCCGAAGTGTTGGTTTGCATTGCGTAATAGTGGTATTAATCATCATTATTTACTGTTACTCAGGTGAAACATTAATGGTAATTTATTTATCTTGGTATATGATAGGGGTATTAGCACAAACTATGTGTAATCAGATTATTACCGAGGTGCATTTGAATCATCTTCCATTACCAGGATTGAGTAATTAACACAAAGAGTTGTTGGTACTGATGGCCGACTTTACACATCATAGCTTGAGTTCGCGAAAACATCATCTTGCACAGCTAAAGTAAAAATGCACCAAGGAACGACAAAGCTCACGTTTGATGAAAAAAGTCGAGCAGTTTTTCGAGCAATTTGATTTCAAATCCGCTTGAGACTTTTATGCACGTTGTCTTCGAGCAACTACCTTCCAGAGACCTCCGAGAACATAGTCATGTATCTAGATACTAAAAAGCACCACAAAGGATCTGCGCAATCCTTTCATCCCACAATCACGCCCATGTACTCACTTGTCGCTCGATTTAGCGTGAGGTCTGCCATCACCACTGATGTTAACGTGCAGAATGTCCGCCTCAACCGTGGCTGGCGGCAGCAGTAATTTCTGGATCTCTTCCGGTGACATTGTCCTGTTGTCGGACGGTTGGGAACTCGCCGCGTCAGCTGGCCGCGGGCTCGAAGGACTCTCCGTCGTTGGAGCATCTGTTGACGGAACGATTGCCACCGTGCTGGGGGGTTGGTTCAGCTCCACCAGTTCCGTCTCGTTGAGTGGCAAGGGTGACGTCACGGGGAGTGTTGGTATCGGTGCCGTCACCACATCACTGGTCGCATTTTGCGCCCTCACGGCAGGCGACGCGAACGCGTGCAAGCACATCAGAAACACGTACACCGCCGTGGCACCACACGGGGAAGGCATTTCTTCGTTTGTCTCTCTCTCGTACTGGATAGCCGCGAGTTATCGGCAAATGAGCAACCGATAGCGGGTCACACAGAAACGGCCCACCGTTTTCGTTAGCACCGTTCGCTTCTTCTCTGTCTGACCACACGCAAAGGATCCCGGCGGAAGGACACGCCGTTCCAGCGAGAGTTGGGCCGGGATTGGAATCACATCACTCGCTCACACACAACGCCTCGGAATCCTGCGACAACGTTCGAGCTCGTCAACCCGCCCGTGATCGATAACGATCGCGACGAAACGGCACGTACCAAACGCACACTTGCACCCTTGAGAACGTCCACGAGGCCTGGATTCGGTCACCCCCAGGCAGGTGAGTGCGGCTTTGCGCGCAGACGCACTTTAATTACCACAAATCGGGAAGATGATACCAACGACACCAGAAGCCCAAGGGCGAAAGAAAAGCAAACTCCACGCCTCACTCTCGCTTACGCACACACTCGGTCGCTTCACGCTCGTTCGCTGTGTCTGCACGTGATCGTTCTCGTCGATCCGTCGGTTCGCGGAGTCTGTTTCTTACTGGGCGTCCGCGTACTGCGAGCAACTGATTATATCCGAGCGCGCCGTTGCGCTCGTCGTACGCGTGTTTCGACGCTAGGTGCATGTGGCAACGACCACGGAAAGGTCGTGACAAGGTGGCGGGACAGGACGCGAACCCACGCCTTTGCACTGGAGCTGAGATCGAGCGCCGGTGGTTCGGGAGATGTTTGGCGGTTTCTTTGAAGCTTGTCTCGAGAGAGCGGCTCTTAGGCTCTCCGGTGCGTATTCTTGGGAGCCTACATCCTGCGGAGTAGTTGGTGTGGGCGTTGGCTCTTTGTATGGTGTGCAATTTTGGATGGGTTATGTTTTTCCCCAATTTCTTTCATTATTACAAAACTCCAAATGCACTAAACTGGTTCAAAATAGCATTACGTATAGGGTATTGCTGAAATGATGATTTGAAAGGATTGCAAAATATTACTTTATGAGGAAAATAAAACAGTTGAAGCTGTGAATGATTAACAAATACTCCTATCCTGATAGTATCCAAGTAGTACATTTATGAAAATAATGTGTTTTTTTTTTCTTTTAACCGACTTGTTTTGTTAGGTTACTCTTATTGTACTCTTAGACAAAGTTGTTTATTATTATTATGAAAACAAAACCAATCATCAAAGTAAAAATGTAAAAAATACCTTGTTTTAGGCCCTTTGCACTATTTTTAGGCATTATTTTAGATAATTTATTTAAATTTTCCATCCAAAGTTGAAGCAATATTTCGCCTATTGCAACTTCCATAATTCACATTCTCGTTCTTCGGTCTGCATTTTCCTGATGTACAGCTTCAAACGTGTCATATCGTCACCTAAGATAATGTTTTATCGCCATCCCTGGCGCTTTCTGGGGCAGACGGAAATCAAAGAAAATAAAACACTGACACGTTTGTTTGTTTTTTCATTTTCCAATCGAAGTTTATGAATCAAACCCTCTACCAAAGTTCAGTAATATCGATAAGTGTGTTCAATGTCATCCTATTGATCTTTCGATTACTTATGCAGCTAGCTTGCCGCTAATGTGTATTCCAAGTGTACGATCGTAGAAACCAACCGTACCGTTTGGTGTATAATTAAGCCATCAGTATTCGTCGGAAGGAATCCTTCCGCTTGTCGACGTCCTAAGCTACTCGTTATCACGATTTACCACCGAAGGTCCCGTTGTTAGGCAGCGCTGACAAACAGTGAACAATTTTGGGTGAGGAACGCATCATTTTCGGAGCAAAAACCATTCGAGGCCACTCGAAGACCAGTGCCCTGTTAGGTGTTTGTCCCTGGCGCGACAGAACTCTGGCCAACTCGGTGGCCTTTGTTTGGTCACGATTTTCAATTTGCGCTAGAGTACATTGTTGAAAATTGGATTCAATTCGAAAAACAACCACCCGCGGCCTTCCGAAGCTTCTCGTGGGTAGGCTCATTGCCGGAAAAGAAAAATTACTTGTAACAACAACGGGTATGCCAGGCGCGGTATATCAAACCAAGATTTCATGAGCAGATAATTTACATCGGCTGGAATCGCTAAACAAATGTGGTAAAGAAAAAGAGGCCGTCTGGATCAAAGTTGACAAATAACTAGCTTTAGAGTATGTATTTTAATTTTAGTTTATTTAAATTCGTTTAAAAAATAGTATTTGGTATTTTTTGAGTGTATTTTTCCTTCATTAAAGCTGCCATTTTTTTACCATTCTCATGAAAATATTTTAAGGACCTACTGCAGTATAATGATTAGACAGCTGTATGATTCATCCAGCAAGTGGAACGAGTTAATTTTTTTCGCAGTTCAGGAAAACATACAAACATCATAAGCATGGAAGGAATGGAAGGGCAGGCAAACCAAACACAAACATCATTCTTGTAATTCGTCACGTTAGCAACCAGAATCGGAGATCTTCACCGGAACAACGGAAATGAGTTGTACCAACGTTGCACTGAGAAGGTGAGATTGGTTGAAAAGTATCCTTCAGTGCTAGTATATAGTATAATTTTATAAAATACATCTGCTGTTATAGATATGAATTTTATCCCTATCTCATGAATGCTGCCTGTATTGAGTACTTAAAAACGGCAACAAGAACAGTTAAGCTCTGTCAATCGAATTGTATGTAATATCAAGAGTATAGCAAATAGTAATGAAATAAAATTCTTCAACTCAATTTATTATGACAATTATTCTATTAAATAGCTTTCTATATCTCAAAGATTATCTCAGAGAATACGAACGCCAATGTTTCAAAGAACATGTCAATCTTTACTGCTTGTGGCTATTTTTTTATCTTACCCCACAGAAAGCAAGCAAAGACAATTAAGTGGGTACGATATCGCGGTACAAAACAAACGGACCCCAACGCCTGCCCGGAATTGCTCTGCGCCGCGGTTGATGGTGATGTTGTTCCGGTGTTATGATCATGTTTTGATGCACGTAAGAGTTGTTTCAAGTATAGGTGAGCGATCCTTTTGTTTTCCCTCCAAACCCACCCACTCGATGATGACCGGCCGCTCGGGCTATGTAAAACAGAGAAAATCGATTTAAATGGATGATGACTTTGGTAAACAGCCATCCTTCGGCAAACACTTCGAAGACGAGAGCGCCGATTTTATGGCGCTGTGAATCAGGCTCGAATCGGTGTTTAGGCGGGCAAGCGCTCGAAATAGTTCGCAAATTGAAACAATTGCGAACGCACAGTAAACATGAAGCGTGCAATTCATGCACGTGTTAAAAATTGCCCTATATTGACATTATACTTCATAGGAAAAATAAAACGAAGGGGTGGGTTTACTTTTGCTAATCATAGTTCTGTTTCGAATATGAAATTGCACAATCAACTTATGTTGAAGCGACAAATTTCTGTAAGGATGAACAAGAGACAAATTCCTATTCGACAGTTTTTTTTTTAATTTTGCTGGTGATCCACTTTGAGTGGATCTATTTGAACTACTTGGCTGAAGAAAAACGTAGAAAATCACCGCAATCACCATGACTCATCAAAATCAGATGCTGCAACGGGGTTTTTTTTAAGTGAAAGTGCTGCTTGCAAGTATTATGTCAACGATCATAAGACATTGGCCTTCACACGCGGAATCGCACCTGTATCGGATACATCTTCATTATCACATCACCACGATTGCCCGCTCTTTCCCCTTTTACGTGGAGGAGTAGGCTGTGATAATCAAATTCAATTATCGCCCAACGGTGGCAACCCTTTTTTTCGCGCGGTGCCACGCACATGTTAGTGCCAAAGTAATCTCCCGGCCAGTTTGCGAAAACGGAACGATCGCCTAATGCATGCCTTTATCTTTCGCCATCGATGAACTAGTTATCAAGTCACACCAGCTGGCAACAGCTGATGGAACTGACCTTTTCACAGGCTTTGTTTGCACGAGGTTCCGTTTGCTTGTTCACGCAATTTTGTTTGTGAATGTAAAATGCAAAAAGCCATTTTCAAACCTAACGGAAAACGATGTACTGATGATGGAGCTTCTCAATACATTGAGGAACAAGAAGAAATATCAAAGAAAATTATGATTTTTCAAAATGAAAATTGACAGATTTGTTGCTGGAGGCGCCTGGCCTTTTGTAAAAACATGCTTGCATGAGCAAAACTCATTTTATTCAGTTGAAACTTAACGTGTAGCTGGTGTAAATCAAGTGTTTATTGATTTCTTTTTTGAACGAAAACAATCAACTAATTTGTTATTCCAAACGGCACCGGAAGTATGCTTCCAGAACAAGATCGTGATTGAGAGACCAAACCGTTTGTTTTCGTTCGTTGACATACGTAAAGTCACGTAAATACACTCACGTTTCTTTTCTTCAGTGGCTTCCACGGCTCGTTGTCCTTTTCCAACGTAGCATTTAACCATTATCAGCTCTTAATGGTCTATGTAAGGATGGAAAGCTACGAAATAAGTAAATACACCCTGATAGAAGAAAGCGTCCTTGAGCCGTTCATTCATGCTTGCGTGCATGAAACAAGACCGATCCGATCAGAATCGTGGCGAACAAAGCGAACGAGCCATTTCAATTAAAGCTCACTCGTGGGGCGGGAGAAATGGCCCCAAAAAAAAGGGTTGTGTGTAAAAAAATCTTATCGCACGCGTTTACGCACGACCCTTCACGCAGGCGGTGCAAAACGTGTCGCAAGCGTGCGCATGAAAACTGCCCAAAACTGGTTCGCCACGTGTTTGCACACTTTTAGGACTACCGATTTTTTTGTGCGGAAGACTGGTTCAGAAAAAAATGCACCCGACAGATACTTTGTTTACCAGGAGCAGATGACGCGCCTTTTTCTTGGCGCGTTGCTTATCCACGGCGGTACCCCAACGACGAGACAAAGCACGTGTTACTACGCTAGCCGAATCTGCGCGCAGATAGCTGATAACTGATAAGTCATGTGCGTAATTAAGCGACGAGCGGGACAAGCGGAAAAGGGCGAACGTTAAGTAGCGCCATTTTGATTGCACAAGTTCGCCCGAGCGAAAAAGAAAAAAAAGCCACGGGGAAACGGGGACCGGCATAGTCAAGTGCGGGGCACTGGTGGCACCACCAAATATCGCGCGAGTAAATATTTAATCCTTACGCTAATTAGTGTACTCGAGCCATTCCGCGGGATAGCGTTGAATTGCGTCAGACTGCTTGAGCCGCTTGGGGTAAATATTAGTTCATTGCAAATGAGAAAACAAATAGCACCTTGCCAGGAGATTTCACCCCCAAGAAGGCCAACCCGTTGGCTAATACATTTCTCTTAATCTAGTTGGCCATGGTCGGTGGCGGCTAGGAAAATTCGAGGTTATGATCTTGGCTGCCAGGACACAGACGGCACTAGACCATTGCTCCCTTCCAGCGCGTTGCGGCGTGTTTGGCGTTTAATTAAACCTTGTCGAATGATGCAGAATGCCAATTGCCTGCCACCCCGTATGCACCATGAAGCGCACTCGGTCAGTAGTGAATACTAATTATGGGCGACTCTGAAGATCACGCACCCGGTCGAAACGTGATAATAATGAGTAGAGCGGGAGAAAAATTAAACGAATTGGCTGCACTGAAGATGACACATCCTTGCAATCGTGTCTGGGTTTCATTATTGGCTCGATAACGGTTGATTCAAGCGCATGAATGGGGCAATGCATTTTCTCTGGGTTACGCGTTGCATTCGTTGAACCTTCAGGGATCTCCCGATGACCTTCAGGGATACATAAATGAACGAACAATCTTCTTCTTTTTAATTGACTCAACAAGTAATGTACAATCAAAACCAGCCTTCTTTCTTAAGGCTTTCAAGGACTTGGGATTTGTACGAAACAGAAAAATCTGTCCTACGTACGAAAGAAGAGTCATATTTGAGATCTGAGCCTGAAACCAACATGCTAAAGCTTTTGACTATGAAACGAAAAATCTATTTTAACATAAACTTTTGCTTCAGATCCGAAAGGACCAAAGGATGCACCGAATCGATCGCTCATGAAAGAACTAAGCGTAGTACAAATAATTATTCAGAGAACTGTGCATACTGCACGATTCCACTTTCACAGTTTCATCGGTTTAGCTAACGCCAATAACCTTGAGCGACGATATAAATCTCAACTAAATACGTTTATCGCCCTCGACGGTGACTTTGATACAGCAGGTTCGGGGAGGGAGTACGAAAATAGTTTGCAAATAGAAGCTGCTAAACTTCACCTATTTCCAGCTCTCATATCCCAAACCTGCGCTGGTTAGAAGCAGTTTAATTACTTCAAACACATCTGCCCTTCCCGTGGCGAGCGTGGCTTACTTATTTAAACAGAAACGACTTGCAGCCCAACGGTCCCGCGGCTGCTCGCGATCAGCAAACAAAGGTGTTTGCATAAATTAACCACGTTCAGTTCGCCGGGATTGCCTGCAAAGGCGTGCAACAATGGTGTGCGAGGTGGGTGACGAAACTAACACAATATGCCGGAGGCTACTGGGATGTGGTGCAGTGGTAAAAGCCGACTCATGAGGCTTCGCATACGAAACGCATTCCTATTGCATTTTTTTTATTTATTCTTAATTATTCATTTTCCCACCCACACTCGCTAACCCATCTTCGATCCGTGCGGTTGCATGCAGTTCAGTGAAAACTCGACGAACTTAAGATCCTTCATGTACTCCGTGTACCGTTTAAAATGCCGCTCGGTGTAGGGGAGGCATGCCTCGAGGTGTTTGTTGAGCTCGCTCACTTGAAACCTTCCGGCCAGCATTTCCTGCAACAGAACGTGCAACGCCAGCTGAGCGGGCCGACTGTTTTTGCTGTTCGTGTTCCACTCGATGGCGTGCCGGAGCAACCGCTCCTTGTGGTCGTTTGACAGCATCCGAATCGTGTCTTCCAGACCCTTCTCTTGCGTCTTGATTACCTCGTTGATGATCTTCAACGTACTGAGCGGTCGGTCGAGGTTCAGGGAAAGGCGAAGCGCCTTTAGCAGCTTCTTTTCGCTAAGCAAATTGTTCAGCTCCTGCTCCTGCAGTAGCGATTCTTTCCGTTGGTTCTGCTCCAGCTCCCGCTTACTCTCCGTTACGTCATGCCATTGTATGAGCTGTGAATCGGTTCCACCGCTGTAGAAAACGCTTCCGTCCCGTGACACACAAAGCGCCCAAATGCGGCTCTCATGCCGGTCCAGCGTTTGCAAACACTCGGACGTCTTGATGGTCCACAGCTTCAGCAGACCGTCGGCACCGGCCGATAGCAGCTGCATGCCGTTAGAGATGAACTCGACCCGCAATACCGAGCTGTCGTGTCCTTCGAGCGTCTTCAGGCAACTCATGTCCTCCAGCGACCACAGTCTGATGGTACAATCGGCTGCGTTAGTGAGCAGAATTTGATCCACCGGCGAAAAGCGTACCGCCCAGATTCCGCGAGTGTGTCCTCGGAACACTCCGACTACACTCAGATCGCTTACGCCCCACAGTTTGGCTGTTTTGTCTTGCGAACCCGTCGCGATCAGACGATCATTCGGTGAGATGCACACGCAGTTGATGTCCTTCTCGTGAGCCAGCTCAGTCAGTGTGCACTGTAGCCGGGGCAGCTCGTTCTCTTCTTTATTGAACTTTTTCGGAATCTTCCACGTCTTGAGACATCGATCCTGGCTAACGCTGGCACAAAAACCACCGGAAAGCTTACTCAACGCTACACTTGCCACGGCATTCGTGTGCTTAAGCCCCACTGCAACGCAGCTGATGGTGAAAGGTTCTTCGTCAAACTGCCACAGGCGAATAGAGTTGTCTTTGGACGAAGAAAGCATATAATGTTCGTTGGCGCATAGTGAGAGCACAATGTCGGTGTGTCCCTTCACCAGTTGACAGTGCATTGTGGCAGTATCGTAGACCTTAAAGTCGTTGCTGTTTGTAGCCATTGCGAGGTATCTGTCGCGCTTACCAATCAGTATTACGTCCAGAATTTCGTCGCTAAACCCTGACAGCTGATGCAGGCAGTCGAAGCTAGCGCAATCGTGTACCAGAATATTATGCTCGGTTGATACGACGGCCATTCGGCCTAGAGGTTCGCTGTAAAAGAGGTGTGTTATCGCTAGTCCACCTTCGTCAGTCGCTTTCGCAATCAAACTGTTACTTTGTTTGAAGACAATCTTTGCTGTGGTCATTTCCCACACCTTGATCAGACCTTCCTCTCCTCCGCAGGCAGCGTACACTTTCCCGTTTTCCAAAACTTTTCCGCCGATCGTTATTCCATCTGGTAGAACCACAACCGATTCCACCGCTTCGTAGACGGGAATTGTTTTAATCGCTTCTTGCGTTTCAAAATTCCACAGGATGAGAATTTTGTCACGTCCTGATGAAACGATGTGAGCTCGATCGGTTGAAAATGATACACCGGTAACACGTGAAAAGTGTCCTTCGAAGGTTTTAATTAACTGCCGCGTCTCGTAGTTCCACGCGCGTATCTTCGTATCATCACCGACTGCCACCAGAATGTTGCTTTCCGTGTCCGGGTGAAAGACAATTATGTTTATCAATCCTGTACATCCGCGGAGCGTACCGAGACACACCTGATCAGTTGGATCCCACAGCCGGATCGTCGAATCAGCTCCACCACTGGCAATGAGTCTGTCATCCGTGTTGAAGGCCAGCTTTGAAATAGGACCTTGGTGGACAGTTTTCCACATTTTTTCCATCTTTTGCGATTCACCATTCCATAGCTTAAGCAAGCCAGATCGGTGCGCTGAAGCGATACTAGTGCCGGTGGAATTGATAGCAAAGGTATAGATAACATCCTCATTTATTTCACTATCCGTTTGCTGGTCGCCCAGAGTGAGTGGTTCGTGTAAGTTGCCTACCGACACGATGCTTATAGTGCCGTTGTTTTGGCACAAGAACTGTTGGCCATCAGAAGACCACGCAACTGTGCCGCCTGTGTAAAAGGCTCTATATTGCTGTTTTAACTCATACCTGAAGATTGAAACCATATATTTAGCAGAGTTTTATATGATCTCTGGTAAGCTCACTTTTACTTACACCTCTTTCAGCTTAACTTTATTATCCATTTTGCGTGATCGAAAAGAAACGCGATTTTCTAGTACTGTGGTGTGGCTTCAGTGGCGCACGTGTTTTCAAAGTAGTTGTTATGACATTTCTCAATGGTTTTGACACTCGTTTGTTTACATTTGAATTTGAGATTCCTAGGACTTCACTACCTCCCGCAAATTAGTGCAACCAAATAGATAGTGAGGGTTATTGTATTTACTGTAAAATACGGTCATACCGTACGTTCACTGAAATTTATTTGAAAAGAGTTCTTCAACGACATTGAGCAGTATGTTACAAAGTTGTCGCATATTTAGGTGTTTTAGCAAAACAAATGTTAGTGTTATATCATCACTAACCCGGCATCAGCCTATCGTTTATCAAAGGAGCATCCGTACCCCGATTTTCGGAAGCCTTGTACAGAATTGTTCCACAAAATCAGCGTTGATAAACACGGACAATAAAAAAAGCACCGATAATGACGCTAACGATACGAATTGGAACACAATTTACCATTTGCCGTCAATTTTACTCACAGCTTCGCTGAAACGTTTGAAATTCTATCCCGTGATATGTACGGGGATAACTGTACCGGTAGCTATGGGACTTGCTTACTTGAACATTTGGTCGATGGCGACAGCAGAAATTTGTGGCGCAATTGGTATGATTATAGGTTTTTTTATACATACAACTTGAACTAACGCAAAACGTGTTTTTTTAGGTTTAACCACGGCTATGACGCTGTCGATTTTTGGATTGTTTACTAATAATCTTATAGGATTCGTGTACTGCGATGATCAGCTAACCAAGGTTAAAATATCTTTCTTAGATGCTAAAGGCAAACGACAAGATCGCATCTACTCCGTAGATGATCTGGTATCCAGAACGGAGCTCCCTCAGTCCTTCTTGAAGATTTACTTTCCAGTAAAAAATCACGAAAATGGCGATGTTTACAAACTCGTGCATCGATATGGTGAAATTTACGATGTGCATGCATTTAACAAAGTATTTGGGCACGACGTTGTAACTAGAAGTTAGAACTAGAAACAAATAAAGTGTAAAATTGTAAGTTATTTATCAACAGCCGTTAAATGTAACCTATTTCTTAAGTTAGACCTTTTGATTTAAAATTAAATTTATGCTGTTATGCTTGGTGTCTCTCAATAAAAGTTTTAAATCAAATGAAATTATTTGCGAAGAGAACGTGTACTAAATCTAACAAAAACCAGAACACAGGGTGGCTTGCCGAAATCGAACACAATCAAGTAAACAAACGCTGTTTCTAAAGGGATCTGTCATAACAAACAAATTTTGCTATCCGCTCGGCAAAGAAATAACATGTTTTCTAATTTTCACAGAATTTGTTATTAAATTTCATAAGAAATGTTGCGAAGTATAGTGGGCGCAATTGTGCAAAAGTAAGTGTCCTTATTTGCATGTTAAAATGTTTAAATTCATTACCGCTACTATCCATGCAGGCACACCACCGCTCAATGCATTGTGCCGACCGTGCGTATGTCCCAGTACGGGCCGCACTTCATTGAACCAGTCGTCAGTAAGCAGAAAATTGACGCGTTGCAGGAGTCAGAGGACCTCTCAAAGCTATCTCATGTGCCGATCAAAGCTGCCCTCAACAACCAGAACTGCTCCGTTTTCTACGATCCGTTGGTTAGCCAGTTCACAAATTATGTAATGAAGCAGGGCAACAAGCAGCTCGCCCGGGAGCTGGTAGAAAAAGGCTTCGAAAACATTAAGCGACTTCAGCTTGAACGGTATCATCTGGCGGAATCCGAGGAAGAAAAAGCAAAAATTGAGCTCAACCCGAGAACGCTGCTCCGCCAGGCGGTGGAAAATTGTCGTCCTCTGTTGCAACTGACGCCGATTAAGCGAGGCGGTGTGCGCTATCAAGTGCCGGTGCCGGTAACTGAAAAACGGTCGTACTTTTTATCCATGAAGTGGCTGTTGGAGGCAGTTCGCGAAAAGGAACGTACAGTACACTTTCCGGAGAAGATGGCATGGGAAATACTGGACGCCGCCGCTAACCAAGGCAAAGTAGTAAAGCGAAAACACGAGTTACATCGTCAGTGTGAAGCTAACCGAGCCTATGCTCATTACCGATGGAGCTAAACAGGTGATCCGGCAAAGGAGCGACAAGCATTTTGAGTCTTGGTTTTCGGAATCAGTAAAAAGTAACATATATCTAACGATTTTCGTGCGTTGTATTTATTTCTTGAAAGGCGCCACTAGCTGTCCTCCGGCAAGAACCGAAAGAACGTTATTTGTGGTTATAGCAAGCATATCCTGCAGGCTTTGCTTCGTCGCCGTTCCAAGGTGGGGTACTACAACTAAAGAAACAACGGTTAATTATATGCATAGTTGGTATGATATAGTTAAAGCGTTACCACAGTTCGGCAGCGAGAGGAGTGGATCGTTCGCATCCAATGGCTCTGGTGTCATGACGTCTAGTCCGGCAGCAAAAATGGTACGGTTCTTTAATGCCTCCACCAAAGCCGGTTGATCAACAATGCCTCCACGTGCCACATTGACCAACACACTGGATGGTTTCATCATTGCAAGTGTGTCGCGATTAAACATTTTTGCCGTTTCACTTGTCAGGGGACATGCGATAAACACAAAATCACTATTCCGGAGCAGAGTAGATAGATCCACATAGGAAGCACCGGCTACCTCGGCCTCCACTTTTCGATTTCTACCAGTGTACAAGCATCGTCCGATATCGAATCCTTTGAGACGTTTCAGAATCGTCTGACCGATGCCACCGAATCCTACAATTCCCACCGTTGAACCAGGCACATCCTGACCCAGCATCCACTGGGGTCGCATTTCCCACTCGGCATTAATGATTTTCAACCGACCTTCGTGGAACCGTCTCGCTGCGGCCAGCATAAGACCTATAGCAATATCCGCTACCGGCTCGTTTACTACCTTAGGCGTATGGCCAAGCTCTATTCCACGCCTGCTAAATTCGTTAGCATCTACATAGTCCATGCCGGATGTCATCGTTGAGACCACCTTCAGCTGCGGACCGGCCGCATCGAGCGCCTTCGAATCTAGCCGGTCAGCCGTCAGCCACAGGATGCCCTCTGCTTCGGGGATGGTTCGAAGTATTTCGTCGCGATTTAGTCCACTGCACACTTTTACGTCGCATCTAAAACGAAACAATACATCTAATTTGAATCACACAAATCCCAGAAAAAAACATAGTTCAAGGTCACGGGGACAACTTTTGCTTAAGTAGATCGATGTAATGGCCAGGAACATCCGAACACGTTACGACCAATTTAGGACGATGACCACCGAAATTGTAATGCTGTAGCTGTGATTCTAGCATCTTTGGGAGCAATCTTGACAACTTTAACAACCCGATACGCATGATAAGCGCAACAAGTCCTCTAGTACCTTGCGGGACGGACTAAACTGTGTCTTTTGCAACGCTTAATTGTCAATCATAAATACGGGACGTAACGAAAGCATACTTGCGATACATAAAAATAAAATGTTCAATCATCACGTGTTTCATAGAAATTCAAAATAGTACCACGTGTTATTTACTTCCATAGTACATTATCGTTTTGTATTTTTTGAATATTTTTGTTTATAGGTCTAAAATTTCATCTTTGAGCTTTTCTGAAAAGTAAAATTTTATAAAATTAAATTTAACCTAACTTAGAAATATTTAGTTTTATAAAAAAAATATTGTTAGATCATGTATAATGCAACGAAAGAGAAAATATAATGAATATCATTTGTTTAATACTCGATGTTCATTCCAACTACTGTTCCATTTCGGCATTGGCATTGATAGCAGCTTGTACAAATTTTGTTCCATGCTACATTGCACACTGTTTTTCGAGTTTTTTGATTATCTGTTTGGTAAACAGTAAATGCGTGTTATCAAATATACCTTAGGGCAGCCGAGAAATACGGAGAACGCTAAATTCGAAATTTAACATCTTTCATTCGTCTTTGGTAACTTACCGCGAGCAGAAGTGATCAAATACGTGCAGTTAACATGAAGATTTTACTGTTGGTGTTAATTTTTGGATGCATTTTGTATCTCTTCCATCGTTAAATAGAACACATTATTCACTATGCGACGACCAAGGGTCTTGGTGACGCATCATCAGGTGCAACCGGTCGCGTTAGAGCTCCTACGGGAGGAGTAAGTCCCAAAATAATCTTGAAAACTGCGCAACAAAACTTTGTAAAACGCTTTCGGTTACTTTATCAAGGTGTGATGTACTCGTACCTTCGATGGACTTTCCTACACGCACAGAAATACTAGATCTATGCTCCGGTATCGATGGGTTACTCTGGACCAACTATAAGATGAAACTGGATCGCGAAGTGTTGGATGCTTGCGGTCCTCAGCTACAAGCTGTATCATTAACAATGAACGGTGTTGATTGTGTGGATACTGAAGAACTAAGAAGACGAAACATTCCTCTTGGGCACACGCCAGCCATCCCAAACGAAGCCGTGGCGGATCTAGCGATCGGACTTATGATCGCAGCCAACGGTGGTCTTTTACGATCCCCTGTTGATTCTACATCTCCCAAAGAAAGTTTGCCCTATCACTCAATTCAAGGGTGCACCGTAGGAATAATCGGATTCGGAGGCATCGGGCAGCTTATCGCCAAAAGACTGCAAGGATTCGACATTGGAAAAATTGTGTACTGTGGCCGCAGCATCAAAGAAGATGCCGATAAATTCAACGCCCATTACGTGTCCCAACAAGATCTTTTCAAGCAAGCCGATATCCTGTTCATCAGCTGTCCATTATTGACCGAAACTTGCCAGATGTTCAACCGAGATACGTTTTTAGCAATGAAAAAGACGGCTGTTTTGATCAACATTGCAAGGGGTGCGATCATAGACGAGGGTGCGCTGATTGATGCTTTGAAATGTGGACATATACGAGCGGCTGGTTTGGATACTGTCACAGTCGAACCGCTGCCACCGGACAGTGAGCTGTTTCGGCTTCCAAATTGTGGTAAGATGGATTTACAAGTAGAACAAGCATTCAATTGATGCCTCTTATATCGTAACTTTGATCGTTTCAGTTGTAATACCACACTTGGGAACGGCAACAAAAAGAACTAGAGACGGGATGGCTGTCCGGGCTGTGGAGAATCTAGTTCGTGGATTAAGATGCCAAAAAATGATATCACAATTTCAATAGACTCTTCTTCTTAGTTGGCTCGACAAGCAATTTTTTATACTGCATTTCAACAACTTTTTTTTTATTGATAATCTATTGTAATGATTATACAACCGCAAAAATATGACCTACTATATTCTACCAAAAATCAGTCAAAGAATAAAATTGCATCCGCACGGTGCTGTTCCCATAAATATATAATTTTTTATGTTGATAAAAATTTAAAGCGCCACATGTTCTTTTGTTCATTATACTACTGCTAAAAGTGTAAACTTAATACGGGTAAGGAGAAAACATGGGAGTTCCGGCTATGCCAGCAAGCACGTTCAGTGCGGCAATTTCAGCCATGTTGTCTCTCGTTTGAACCGTTGCTGAACCCAGATGGGGAATTACAACTGCAAAAGAAGGTAAAATATATCGTTTCAAAAGTGTTACATCATAACATTTTTTGAGCGAATTTGGAGATCAAGGTGACCCGTATTTACCTGCATTAGGAAGAGTCAGTAGCTCATCGTCAGCCGGAAGCGGCTCTGGAGAAGTAACATCCAAACCAGCAGCGAAGATTGTTCCATTTTTAAGTGCAGCTACTAAAGCCTTCTGGTCAACGATATCGCCTCGAGCCACATTCACCAACACGGCGGTGGGTTTCATTTTGGCAAGTGTAGTCGCATTAATCATGTGAAACGTTTCATTAGTAAGCGGAAGAGAAATAAAGATGTAATCGCTCTCCTGCAGTAATTCGTCCTGCGGGACCATTTTCGCGCCCAGCGCCTCGGCTTCCGGTTTTGGTCGCCGACCCGAGTATAAAAGTTGTCCAACATCGAATCCCTTGAGACGTTTCGCGATCGTTTGCCCAATGCCACCCATACCGATGATGCCGACTGTGCTGCCCTTAATGTCACGTCCTAGCATCCACTGTGGTCCACCATTCCATTGGGATTTTTCAATCGCCAATCTTCCCTCGTGGTAGCGTCGGCCAGCGGCAATCATTAACCCGATGGCGGAATCAGCTACAGCATCATTTAGCACGATCGGGGTATAACCGAGAGGAAATTTGCGCTTCTTGAACTCCTCAATGTCCACGTAATCCATGCCCGCCGACATGGTGGAGATGGCTTTTAGACGGGAGCCACCTCGATCAAGTACCTCACCATTCAGTAGCATGTGGCCAACCCACATTATACCGTCAACTTGACCGGCGAGCTCCAGGATTTCTTCCCGAGTAGCGGGGTGACTTTTCGGGAAGATTACTTCACATCTACAAAATCAAAACCATATCACTATTTGTACAGCTTTGGTTGGAATGGCATATAGACATACTTTAATCGCAGCTTATTGATACCCTTTTCCGGCGTTTCCTTGTTTGTCACCAGCACGACAGGTCGTTTTCCCGAACTAGCCATAGTAGATAGGTTTTGTGCGCTAAAATAAAAAAAAAGTGTGAAACAAAAGAGGTGCTATATACGCAGCTCTATTTCTCGCAATCACTTCTATAAATGCCAACGGCAAGGTGTGCTTGCATTCGCCCTTACAAAGGCAAATGTTGTCTTATAATCGCGATCACATACACAGAAACGCACTATTATCAGTATCACGAGTAAGTTTGTGTAAAATGCTTTTCAAATAATGGACCAACAATCAACAAACTGACTAGCTGCTTGACTTTACAGCTAGCTAGAGTATGTGTTTGAAGATAAAACTCGAACGAATCGCTTCCACGTAAAAACCGCACTACACCCGTGTCAGTGGATGTTTAAGGTCAGCCATTTCTTACTTGATTTTTTGTTGATAAGTGGTCAACTAGTGTAACTTACCTACTTATAGGAAAAAATAGCGGATTATATGTTTCAAAAATCCTAAAAAATTTGCCAAATGTTATCTTAGAGGATGCAATTTACAGATCGATTTTAAGCTTCAGGGACAAAGAGACATAACCAGCTGTTTTTTGTTTATGTTTTAACCGGCATCCCAATAGAGCTGTCAGATCCGTGCGATCAACAGAACGCACGATCAACAGTGCAGATCGGAAAAAAAGCATTAGCCTTTTATTGTTTAATATATCCTTTTCTTCAATATTCGTAAATCAAACCAAAGTCATAATAACATTTTCATTTATGTGACCAAAACATGCGCAAATCATATGCAAATGAAAATATACTCTAATATAAATGATAACTAGAACCTTATATTAAAGATAACTTATATTAACCTGCTAGAAGATAACACTTGATACACACAAAGCATTAAAAGTAGTCTTTTAAGTGTACAACAATTCATGTTCAATGTTATTACAGGTAACCAGATAAGACCTATAGACTTCTCTTCTATAGAGATACTGCCTGCTATTTTATAGCATTGAGCTAGCAACACTTCGTGGTGGTTGAACGTAGACTGACCGGTTTGAAGGTAAGGACAGCATACACAGCTCAAATATCGGTTGATTCAACTTTCTAGAACTGGAATGGCAAGAATTAAGCTCCCCAGTTAAATGTTTGTGAGCGTCTGAGTGATTCAACCGGATTTCCTAATCAACTGATTCCAAATTTTACCATGTCTAAAAATATAACCAAATAGGTTGATTATCTTATCTCCTTTGAATATTTTAATGCCATTAGCCTATCGAGCGTTATACTGAGCAGTCTGTGGGAATTACTAAAGTAGCGTAAAGCCTCCTATGAAGGTGTAGAAATTTTGAAACCAGATTAATTCTATTACTCAAAACAGAACGCCCGGTTAAAACACATCAAAATATTGAAAAACAAGCCATAAATCCGGCATCCATTGAATATGATCATGCGCATGGAAATGATCGTGCCTTTTGCTTGCGAGTCTTGTAAACACTCAGCAACAAGCAAGCAAAGGGTTTGTATAGCGTGTCAGTATTTCAAATATCACCACCTACTGGCAAGTGAGAGTGTTGATCGTCCTGGCAACAACAACATGACCGGTAAACAGCAACGTCACTCGTGAATATCCATCCACCGGGCGCGAAGGCTCTCCTATCCGATTCGCGATTCCACTGCATCGTCACGAAACCGGAAAGCGCCCGTTGAGAAGGAATCCGGTTTGGGCAGTTGGATACACCGGTGGATTGGTGACGATCAAAGCTTCCATCGGAGAGAATGCAGCGCGGAGGCTCGACGATGGATTTGAAATTAGAATATATTTGTTTTGAATAGCTAATAACCAACGACACCGTCCTCTGTGGCCTCAGTCGAGTGTCGCCAGTTAAACGAAGTGCAGAGTTAGACGAGTCTTTGAAAACGTTACGATCCTTTAGTGGGCCAAGAAGAAATACGGAAAACTTTCGACCTGATCGTTATCAACTGTGAGATAAACTGTTGCCAGCATCCGAGTTAAAATCGTTCATTGTACTAACAAACATGCCAGAGTATCAGGTACGCGACAGCGTGTGCAGTAATCTTCGAGAGATATAGCTGAGATTAAATAAAAAAAAAGTTCAAATAGAAAGTATGAACATGATTAAATTTTTGTAAATTTGAACAAAATTTTAGTTGTCCTTCTGTAAGGATATAATCAATTTTTTTTTAATTTTTACTTGAAATGATTCATTTACATTTTTAATGGTGTCTGCCCTCCAGATTACATTAGCTTACTAAACAATCAACCGCAATCGCATAGATTAGAACGACTCGTTTAGCGGAACCAGTTTCTACGTCGTATTTTTTCCCGAAATCCAGTTCCTCGAATTCCACCGAGTCATTGTGGTGCATAAAAAAAACAAAGAAAAAAATGTAGTTTTCAAGTTTCAATCGTCGTTCTTCTACTGCAGTATCTCTCCGGCTTTGGATCGCATTTTTCGTCAGAGGATCCACGATTTCCAAATGCGCTACCAGCAGGGCAAAATTCACCGCAAAAGTGTCCTTATGGTTTGTACGCCGAGCAACTTTCCGGTAGCGCGTTCACCGCACCACGCACCGAAAATGTCCGCTCATGGTTGTACCGGATCCGGCCCTCGGTCGTACATCAACCGTTTAAGCGGTTCGAGAGCGTAGCACCGTTCCTTCGCGGGACGGGCTGGGAAGAGCAGCACCCGAACCCGAATCAGATGCGCTGGAATCCGTTCGATTTGCCAGCCACCGGAACCGAGGTGGACTTTGTGGCCGGCTTACACACCGTGTGTGGAGCGGGTGACGTCCGTTCCCGCCACGGGTTGGCAATACACGTGTATCTGGCCAACAGTTCGATGCAGGATACGGCGTTTTACAACAGCGATGGGGATTTTTTGATTGGTAAGTTTCTAAACGTCTCCATAGAAAGGACAGTTACTTCTTCATTAAGCGCACTCCGTGCTACTTAGTTCCCCAACAGGGTCCTCTGGACATCACGACCGAGTTTGGACGCTTGTACGTGAAACCGAATGAGATCTGCGTCATTCCGCAGGGTGTCCGGTTTAGCGTGGCGCTTGAGGAGGTCTCACGGGGTTACATCCTCGAGGTGTACGATGGACACTTCCGTCTGCCCGACCTGGGTCCGATCGGTGCGAACGGGTTGGCGAACCCACGTGACTTCCTTACGCCGACTGCACACTTCGAGGATCGTTCCGTGGACGGTTTCCGTATCGTGTCGAAGTTCCAGGGAGCACTGTTTGTTGCCACGCAAGGCCACTCACCATTCGACGTAGTCGCCTGGCACGGCAACTACGTACCGTACAAGTACGATCTGGCCCGCTTCATGGTGATCAACTCCGTTAGCTTTGATCACTGTGACCCGAGCATCTTCACCGTGCTTACCTGTCCCAGCAACCGGCCCGGAACAGCCATAGCCGACTTCGTTATTTTCCCTCCAAGGTGGTCCGTTCAGGAGCATACCTTCCGTCCGCCTTACTACCACCGTAAGTCAGCCGCAACTGATCACGTTTGCAGTTCGGTTCTGATATCTGCTTTTCTCAACCCTCCGGACAGGTAACTGCATGAGCGAGTTCATGGGTCTGATCTTTGGTCGGTATGAAGCGAAAGAGGGAGGTTTCTTACCCGGTGGAGCCTCGCTCCACTCGATGATGACACCGCACGGTCCGGACCATCGTTGCTTCGAGGGAGCCTCCAATGCGGAGCTTAAACCGGAACGTATTGCCGAAGGAACGCAAGCGTTCATGTTCGAGTCATCGCTAAGCATGGCCGTGACACGTTGGGGCGAGGAAACCTGCCAGAAGTTGGATGCACGGTACTACGAATGCTGGCAGGCACTGGAAAAACACTTTCATCTGTAGATGGGAAGAGTTTCAGCTATTTTTTTAAAAAAAGATTCAAAGTAATCGAAATATTTCGCCTGTACTCTCAAGAATGACATCGATTTGTTACTTTTCCGGTTTGCTTATATTTCATTTGAATTTTATTCATTTTTATACCTTTCTTTCTTTCGCATGTTTTCATAACATTTTGTTGCCTTTTTTTCATGTTATTTTCTCTTGTGTTCCTCTTCTATTTCTGTTTCATAATTACGAATATATTTTTTTAAGAAGCAAATTCCATAAAATTATAAACCGGGTGGTTTTTGTTCGTTTTATGTATTTTTTTTAAATATTCTTTTCTATGTTTGCTGAAGGAGAGATTGCGTGTGTCCGTATGGTAATTTTTTTTTTCGCGATTTTTTTCTGTGCAGCAGTCCCAAACGCCTTTATTAACTTGTTCGATTCGTTTCTGTACCGTAGTACCAGTTAACAACAGGACAATTTCTGCAATACGTCAGTAATGAGTAGTTATCACCAGATTCGCGAAAGAAGTGTTAGTGTTTTCCGCTCTATTTTTTAGTTCGTCTGTAGTCAATTTCGCACAAAAGGGACTTTTATGTGACTGATTCAACATACCGATTAATATTTGATTTAAATAGCCTCATTGTCAGCGTTTTTTCTATGTACATCTTCCCATACGTACCGTCAGCTCTCGTTGTTAGTATAGGCACAGACATATCCAGTTTTGAGATCCTTAAAAACGAATGAATACATCCAGTATCAATATCGAACCGTGCACCGTGGTGTCCTTTATTGCAACATTTAAATACAACCGAAATCCCGTTCCGCGGGAAAATGAAGCCGAGAACAGTGTTTGTTTGTCTTATTTGCATGTAAAAGATGCCGCTGTTCAGTTCATCTTCTTTTGTTAGAAGAGAATATCATCACGTTCCTTGACGTCTTGAAGGTTCTAAGCTAGTGCTCTTGTGCAAAAGCCAATAAATTTACCATTTAATCGCGCAGAGTTTGCACACACTCGGAGAGACCTAAATGGCGATGTATCGCATCAACCGTGACCGATCTTCTTCGGGGTCTTTGTGTAATTCGTTTATCCATTTTCGTCAATAACGCATATGCCACGCTTTTCTGTTCTATTCACTTCGTTAGAGATGAGAAAATTTCATCTCATCATCTATAGTTATACATTTCGCGTGTCCTGTTTCGCGCAGTGTTTGCTTGCGTCGATGCTAAATTCCATCGTTTTCCTCTACCTACTGTACCATGATAAGAGCTATGCGATTCTTACATATTACCATTACAAAAATAAACCGCTTGATTTGTAAGATTATTTATTATCTCTTTGATTTTTTTTCCTTTCTAGATCCTTAAATCGTCCCCGTCAGGTCTCAACTAACTCGTAAAATGTATGAGCTTGGATCCTGCAACTCCTGACAATCGTAATTTTATCTGAAATCCTCTACTCTTTTAGTGAAATGTGTGTCAAGAGGATAGCAAGTGAATATATTTTGACTTCACTCCTAAGACGTACGCTACAAAAAAGGAAATTTAGAGCCTTCAAACTCCTTGGATTCTTTAAATGAAAGTCGCGAGACCAGGGAAAGTAATTGTTAACAATCCTCTTAGAGATGGTATTTACGGAATTATTTCAACTCAATTGAAACAAGTTGTCTATTAACAGCAAGTTTTAAATGATCGAAGGCATCGCATCCACTGCATTACGGTACAATATTGATAGAATTCACAATCAATCCGTGTAACACATCTATAGCCCCGTGTATTTTGTCTTTGCCCCTGCGGATTATGTGCAGACGGCTCAAGTTGAGGTACTCGTAGTATTTGTTTACCTTAGCTTTATTATTTTTTTTTTCATTTTAATTTTTTTTTTCATATAGTTTTGGTTGCTACGCATCCCAATTAAGTTTCATTTGCGATCGTTCTGCATGCAATCTGTTACTGCCGTTGGTGTTTCATGTCACTTCTTATAGATTCACTATCACTCGGTATGGCTCGCCTTGTGTCAGGATATGCCGTTTTTTTAAGTCCTCATTCTAATGGTTCAAGAACAATTGCATAGGAACTAAAAGCGAGTAGCAGCAGTAAAAATAATGCGCAGTTCCTACGGCTGTACATTCACTCTTACACATTCCGTTCTACTTTTGATTCTAAACGTTTCCCACAGAATCTGGCGTTTATTACAATTCAATTCCTGGTTTTTCTCTCGTTTGGTTACAGTTGACTTGATGCGCGTTCATTGCTACATATAAATTATCAGCAAAATAGCGTGTGGCTTCATCTGTTTAAAATGACAATGCAAATGGACGGTGATAAGCCGGGATGGTTACAAATTAAAAAATATGTATGCCTCATATATTCGCAAATTATGATTTCTATGTGGTAACAAGATCTATTACCTTTTGTGTTCGCGATTATTGTTCAAATTCGTATTCGTCAAAATTGGATCAAATACTTGGGTTTTAAGAACATTGTTAACTCTATCACTTCGACGTTTTTTTTTGTTTTTAAATATTTTTGTTTTGAAAACAAGCATGAGCATAGCTGTTATAGGCAAAGGTCGCACTGTACTGTAAGGATGGCTTCGTTTAGACATAGCATGTTAAAGGTATCAGATTGCAGTAAGCTTAAAGTGTTTAACGAAAGATTTCTTTTGCAAGAATAATGATTGTGATCACGAAACAGAATTTCCTTACTTTCTTCGTCTGGGAACAATAGCTCTGTCTCTTCTTTGCTAGCCGAAAATCAGTGTTGGGATCCGAATACGAAAATACGATCATAGCTGAAATCTACGGATCGTTTAAATTTTCACAACTTGGGTGGGCATTATGAAGCAAGTTGGTGATGGTTTTGATCCTGACATCTTATCAAACTGTATCGTTACACTTTCGTTTCGTTTAATTCGCGCATTCTACCCTGAATTTTACGATAGACTTTCACGATTCCTGAGCTAATGCATGCACAGGAAAGAGACAACACTAAAGTTATTTTAAAGCTATTAAGATACTCGCAGTATCGTTATTAGTTAGGGGGTTGTATTGCTTGTTAAATTGAGTAGTTGCGTGGGTGGATCGAATGCGACTATTATATGGTATGATTTCTGCCAACATAAGGAAAAATGAAAGCTAATGAAGCTCATACACCATACAATATTTTAATAAGCGAGTTCCTCGATTAACCGTCAGATACAAACAAATGGATTATTGAAGAATTCGCGCAAACAACAATTGTATAAGTAAGGGTTGCAGTGTTAACCACCAGCATATAGTGTCGAGTCCTTCCGGTGCTGTATTGTTAGTTTGTCGTGTACTGCTGTTGTTCGTAAATCCGCTTCATCTTGTTTGTACAACCCACTTGAAAGTAAACACGTATCCCGTTAAAAGGTCGCTTGAATTATATTACTTTGTACCGTATTTTTTAAATGTTATGCTTGCGTGCAGGCTGGATATTTCATACTATTCTCAAATCAATTATAATGTGCACTAGTTTTGATAAGTATATAAGGTTTTTTGTTCATCTCCCTGGAAGGATTTGCATGTGTATTGTTAGACGTTGATCATTGCTATATCACAATCCTTTAATTGAAAGTAGTTAGGATCACTCGTGTTGATGCAGGTGTGCAGGCGTGGCCAGTTGAATTCTTTTATGGTGCAATAGCGCTGCAAAACTTGCCATGAACCTCGGAGATTTTGTCTCGTGCGGCCTTTTATCATCCTTCTTGTGTGTGTCTAACTTTTAATGCTCGGGAGAAAATGGATTGTCACGTGTGCTGCCTTTTTTCGAAAATTTTTTATCGCCATTTCTTAACCTAGCCTATTCTTGTGTTCTTTCGGCAGCCTAAGACATGCGTATGTGCCGAGGAAAAGCCATATTTCTAAACCAATTTTCATAGCTTCATAGCAACCTGAATTCTCTGAATCGTACATAACGGACTTAAGTTCGAGAAATAAATCGTTCATTGTCAGAACAAAATTTCACAAAACATATGCACAGGGATTTTCCAATAAAGTGTGCAAATAGAAGCGAATCATATTCACCATTCGCAACATTTGCGTTAACAGCCATTAGTGGGATTTTCATTTCAACTTAAAGCCATCGTTCCGTCGATAAAAAGATGTTGAGCATAATTTGATAAAATCTTACAATAGTTAAAGCACGCTGTATAGTAATACCAACACAACTAATCGGCTAATCTGTTCAGCCAACGGCTACCAGTTTAAAATTATTTGCTAAAGCAGAATATCTTCGCAACGTTTATAAACACTAAAATGTATAAATCATAAAAAATTACTCCTAAGGAGCAGATTCGCATGCTTGCGAGATAGGAATATTTTATCATACAAAAAGGTACTGTTTGATTCATGTTACTAGTGCAATTTACAATACGATTTTCTACAAATCCTGCGAATAAGAAATGGATTTTGTTAAAGCGCTGGAAGCAATGCAACGCAAAAGATTCTTTTGATTCCCTGTACATAGATCCTTTGACTTTTCTTCTTATTGTTTTTTTTCGCAATTTATCACCGAAGTATAGTTTCAAACTGTCCGTATTCGGCTCATGCACACTAATGCTAGAGTTTAGTTTAGTTTTGCTACCGTTTTGCTAAGCGCCACACTATAAAGTGCAATTTCGCAATTACAATCGGTTAAAAAGTAAGCTTAAGTGTATGGATTAAAAATTAAACGATTTCGATCACTTTTTGATGCCCGGCAATGTGCTGTTCCTTTCGAAGGCCGGCATTATTGTTGCAGTAGTTGATGTGGTTAAAAGTATTAATTGTTGTTGCTTTAGGACGTATCGACTGGAGCCCCGTTTAAGCACGTCAACGATCGGGTGGAATACGTAAAGATTTTAATACCTTACTCGCCTGAAACAAGAAAAATGCCATCATGTAGCTTGGTTAATATTTGAGAAATCATGCAAAGTAGTTTTACGTCAAATTTGTAAGGAAAAGAATTCCATAAAATGAACACTATTATAACAATAAAACAACACCATCTTCCATAGTCACTTTGGACACTCATTTCTTACCTGATATTGGTCTTCGGTTTCGATAAGCCCCTTTACAGCCACAACCTGGTACTGTGGCGCGCGCATTGCTGCCGAATTCTTGCGGATTAAGCGCAACGAGTCCTGCGATGAACCGAGTGCTGCGACCTGTCGCGGCCCATGGCTCGGATCGAGCACAAGCAGAGACAAACCGGACGTCCGCTGCTCGATACCGATGATCGTACGCGAATGGCCTGATGGAGCGAAAGAAGATTAAATGCTTACTTAAAAAAAAGTTACTAACTGCAGGTTGCATTACCCTGATGCTGCAGGTACAGGGGCGGGGTGTGAATCCGGGGCTCTTCAAAGTAACGCAGGACCCAATTGAATAGCTCCGGATGTCGCCCATCGGAGGAAGTTGGGCGATGGAAGTCCACTAACTCACACCGGATACGCAACCAAGACAAAACGGTCACAATTTCAGTCGCACCGATCCATTTGCGCGTGTTGTACAGCTTGCAACCGAGCTGTTCCGAGCCTTGGATGTCGAATCCTTGCGTCCAGGCCGCTTCCACCATGCGCTGCAAACGAGAGATGCTGGGCATAGCGGTCCGAGCCGGACCATGCGATCCCCATGCAGAGTAGAGCGCCTCGTTGTAGGATGTGCTCTGGAAGATACGATAAAATCTGTGATCAGATTCGATTCCGATTTGTTTTAGCATACCCAGCAGGCCTTTATAGCATACCTGCAGTAACGAAGAGAGCATCATTTGCAGATTCCGGTAGCCACAACCCCAACCCTTGTCACCGTAGCTGGACGCGTAGTGGTCAACGCTCGAGCACACGTACGTCTTGATCACGTTGGGTGATGATGAAGATAGTGACAGCACCCGTGGTGAAACGGACTTCGTGCAGGACGACCCATCATCGACGCCGTGCGATTCGGCCGCCCGAAGCCCCACTTGCCGTTCGTAGTAATCCGCCACACTCATCTCTCCCGCATACACTGCTCGTTGCATCGCTGCTGCCGACTGTTCCCGGAAGTTACCCTGATCGTCCATACCGTACTGAGCACGCAGCATCTCAAACTCACGCTGCTCCCTCAATTTTTGTGCCTGCTTTTCGAGATCCACTACCACTACCGATGCGTCGCTGCCACCGATCCCGCCACCTCCACCTCCCCCCTGGTACGGGTTAAGAGGACTCTTAGAAAAGTGCTTCTCAATGTGGTACTCCATTTCCTGCGTTTTCATGTGGTCAAACGAAATGCCACACACGGGACACAGGCTGCTAGTACTGCCGCCATAGCTACCGTTACGGGCCGCCGCCCCAGACGGCGTATCATTCGTGGCCCGTCCCCCGTCCGCCTTGGCCGGACTGAGAATGTCGCGGTGCTCGATGTTGACGTGCAGCTCAAGATCCGAACCCGACTCAAACGTTCGATTGCAAATCGGGCACTGAAGCACACTCAACGTGTCCACGTGGTGGCCACCGCCAGCAGCTCCACCACCGGCACCATCCGCAGCGCATCCTCCGGCACCATTTACACCCGGACTAAGCGGATCAAAGTGTGACCGGTTGATGTGCTCCTCAAGGATCGTCGGATTGTCGGAGGTGTACGGACACAGCAGGCACTGCAGCGGGCTCGCTTGCTTCGTTGTGATGGTTGTGGTGGCCGACGTTGTGATCGTCATCGTTGCGGGACACGCCGCTGCCACCGCTCCGGATCCTCCGCTTGGCGCATCCGGCATGGTGAGCGCGTTTGGTTTGTGCGATTTCAGCTTCAGTCCCAGCTGTGATCGGAGCGGTGATCCTTGCCCTCCAGCACCTGCACCGGCGGGTGTGGTACACCCGGCACCACCACCATTCATTACTGGACCGCCACCACTCTGCTCCTTGCAGCCGTTGGCGCTTGTTGTGCCATTTACGGGGAAATCAACGCCAGCACCGTGGCTACCGGAGGCTGTTATCGTGAAGTCAGGGAAGTGGTTCTGTTGCGCGCCCGTTTTGCCGCCCGAACCATGAACCATTCCATTCGACACACCGTTGCTTAAATTAGTACTGCTGCTGCCAAAACTGGATCGGCTGCTACTCATGCTGCTGCTGCTGGCAGCCGTTGACGAACTGCCAACCATTTTCGTCGACATCGAAGCGGTGTTACCACCGTTCGTAATTGGTGCCACCGATTGCGTCGATCCAGATTGATGAGAAGAAGCGGGCATATGATTGCTGTGACTGGCAGCGTTGGACGAAGCGGTTGTCAAACTTCCACTGCCACTGGTCATCATCGTGCAGTTGCTGCTGCTGGTACCGGTTCCCGCGGTGCCGTTGAGTCCAACTTTTACTCCCCCGGAGGAGGACATCGGTGTCAACAGCTCGGACGTAATCGAAGGCGACAAACCGCGGCAGTCGGAGATGGAATCGGAATCACCGTCGACACTGCAAAAGCTTCAAGCGTATTAATGCATTTTCAATTCGGTCGCCCTCGTCGGGGCAGGTTCCTGCGCGTCCGCTACCTTGGCGTTTGATCGTCAATGAAGGACATCAATTCGTTTTCGGGTGTAAGGTAATCTAGATGCGCCTGGTTAACGTGCAGCAGCATTTCGGCGGGCGGTATGCCTGACAACCCGCAGAAAGGACACTGCGCGTAGCCCTCCACGTGGTACAGACGCGTGTGGTCACGCATCGCATCATCCGACAGCCCGGACATGCCACAGATTTCGCATGAATGCTCCTGCTGCTGTTGTAGACCGTGCTGCGGGCCACCGTTCGCTCCTCCTTGCGGAAGGCCATCCTTGGTTTCGCGCCCGTTCTGCGAAGCCATCGTTTAGTTGTAGTACTCTAGAGCGTGGAACGAAGGACGGAAACAGAATATCAGCTACCCACGCTAATGAGCCACTTGTGAAAGGTTGCTTGTTAAAAAAATGTATATAAATATCGATGAATAAGTCGCCCCCATTGTTCGACCGCTAGAAGCACGGATTGATTGCACATTGGAGTTCCATTCGAGAAAAGCCCTTAACCCAAAAATAGCCTGCGTGGACCTCGCGCAGCAAAGAAAGGGGCCTGATACTATCGCAGATTATAACGTGTGCTTCGCATACACGTGCGCCTACTCACTTATCAATTTCTTGTCGGTTTCGTGATTACATAAAAGCGCTTCACATTTTCGCCTTGCGATTGCGAATGAAATTGGTGCTTGGATGAAAAGCAATTCAAACGTTCCGACATGCCGAAGGTTGGTCGCTTTTCCTCCCGCTTTTGCCGTACGCTTGCGGTCTGGCACGGTGGATCGCCTCAACTTAAAATTCCATGCGTACCAACCGGGCGGTGAAACCGCGTGCTGCATGCGAATCCCGGTATCCTATTTCTACCAATACCAAACAATCAGCCGAACTACAGAGCAGAGCCAATCGGCCAAACGTGCAGCATAAACATGAGTGCACAACAAAAAAAAGAAAATCGGACCCCACCGCGGCTTAGCGCGAGCGGTACGAACCCGAACAGATATTGATTTATGGAAAAGAATGGAGCCATGCGGCGAAGAGTGCGTGGATGGTGCCGTTGTCGCTGCTGTTGCGGCTGCTGCTGCCTTAGCTGCAGGTCAAGGGTTGCCAGAAAGGACGAAGTGCTAACGATGGCTAGCATACATTACTGTGTTGCTCCTTTAGCGCTGGCAAAAACCACTTCACACGTGTGAGAAGGGTTCTTTAAGATAAACAGAAAATCAATTAGAATGGTTCTTTAACGAGCAAAATTTAGCCTCGTGTAACATCCATAACTAGGGCACCTAGTGGCCCATTCGCCTACTCAAAAAAACGGAAGCATACATTATCTTTCCGTATGTCCTTTTGACAGCCTAGCGGTTCATCACACACAGTCAATGTCCTTAATGTGAGGGTCTTTAGAACGAATGCTTGGCGTACGAACGAATTTAGGAAAAGAAAAGCACACACTAGTGTGTAATGGTACAAGGTGTTTTGGTATACATTTCTTTTCCAAAAACTTAAATGCGGCGTGGGTTTCACCTTTTCGACGAAAACTTACACTTCTTACGTAGCACTCTGCCTGCATCCAATCGTTTGTTTGCCACACTTTTCAATTGATTTTCCACTTTGCGATCCGATGCCTATCAATCACGATTTGCGGTAACTGATCGATTGGCACTCCTGCATCTCTTATCCTTTTAGCCTCTTATCCGCTGTCCTGGGGTACTGTTTTCGTAGCGTATTTAAAATGCGGATGATGGAGCAACGATGTTTGCCAATTGGTATTCGGCCCGGTTATCTTTTCGAGTGTATGTGTGTATGTGCACGCAATGGATGGCCTGGTCTAATTTCTTCCGTTTTTCCTTCGAGATTGCGACGGTCGGACACTGCACGGGCGCGATGGCACAGGATTTATAAGTACGAAATAATTTTCGCGAAACCTAGATATGCTACGCAAAGAACGTGTTTTGCCGAGAATCACAAGCCTGCAACGAGTCCTTTACGCCACCGAAATCGCAGTTTACGGTGTTCTGCCTCCGCTCGTTCCACGGTTGTTCCACTGGCGGGAGGAAGAAAAGCACTACTGCAGAGTTTTGCTAGGGGGATTTTTTTCCCCCTAAATGTTCTTTTATACTCCACGCGGATAAGCGCGACGGGATATGGTGCGCTTTCTCATTTGTGCGTTTGCGGCAAAGTGGCGAGATGTTGATGAGAGACTGTCCTGCTTTCGTGCCCATCGCCAAGAAGGCCTACAGGCTTTAAAAGGCATCACACTCGCGTGTGAAAGAAATTCCACGTTGTTCTCTCGCAGGACGAACCATGCCATACTTGCCTCACCAGTGCGCGCATAAGCTCTCAGCAGTTGTGCTCACCGATCCGATGACCGACGAAGGATTTGCGACGAAGAGTACTACTTGCGGTTCCCCCACCCGGACTGGCAGACAGGATGAAGTCCTTTTCTCTCCGATCATGAATGGAGCTTACCCCTCGACCCCAAACACGTGCGTCCTGTGTCTACTGTCGTGCACAGCTGCTCGCGCGCGATGTCAACAAATTACGTAAGAAACGTCAAAAAAGCGAAAAGGATTGCACGCACACATACACCGCAAAGCACGGTTTTCGGAAAATGGACGAGTTTCGAAAAAGCACCTTGCGTGCCAAGCGTTTTTTTAGGAAATTACACAAAATGCCACGATTCAGGCGTTTCTTGCTCATACGTCATAGCCACGGTTGAATCGGCTCCAATTCTTCGCATTTTACGTTTGTGATGAATTTTTGGCTTTCTTTACGTTTATTTGTATTTCTGTTTGGTCATAAATATGATATTTAACACCTTGCGTGCCAAGCGTTTATTTAGGAAAGTGCACAAAATGCCACAATTCAAGCGATTCTTGCTCATACGTCAGAGCCTCGGTTGCATCGGCTCTAATTCCTAACGTTCTACATTAATGATGGATTTTTGCCTTTCTTTGCGTTTATTCGTATTTCTGTTTGGTCATAAATGTGATAAATGGGAATAATAGCTGTTCTAAATATTAAAAAATTGCATTTTAAAATGAAGCGTTTTTGTCGTAACCCAAAAATGGGTGACTTGGCATTCTAGCAAATTTTCCGTCAGTCACTCTTTGACTGACATGGCATGCAAGATTTGGGTGCATTCGCCTCTATCCAGCATAATTGACAGGCAAAGAGGCGCGCTGAAGAAGTAAACAAATAAATACTGTCAAATTTGGCTTTCTACTAGAGCAAGCGCGCTTGTTGTGAAAAGGTAGAAAGTGTCTGTTCTGAGTAAATTTCATTACAATTACACACCGTTCTGTATTATTGGTACTTAAAGATGCAGTTTTATGCTGTAGCAAGGCTGTTATGCAGTCCTCGGCTGTTGTTATCCACAAGGTATGGTATTGGGCTACAGAAATTGTGGCTTGGTTCCACAAGCAATGCTATGTGCGCTTTGCTGCATCGCGTCATTTTTATACATAAATCATTCGATCGGCAGGCAAACGGGGCCGATTCCAGGTACTCCTTCATGTGGTTTGCAGCTTTCGGCGGTGGTGAATGATGATGGAAGTGCGAAGGCTATGCCAGATAGACCAAAACGCCCTATGAATACTTATATAAGATTTGTCCAAAGCATTCGCTCATCACTGATCAGCGACAATCCCAAGGCATCGCCTACGGAGATATCCAAACTGGCCGCCGTAAAGTGGCAAGGACTCGATCAGGCTTCCAAGACGAAACTCGAGGAGGAGTACAAACGAGAGCAAGCCGTTTGGCTGCAGAAGAACGCCAAATATCTTAGCCAGCTCACCGACAGCCAGAAGGAAGAGTTAAAACTCGAGCGGCAGCAGAAGCATGACAATAAAGTCAAACGCGATCAAAAACGGATGATGAAGGATCTCGGTCGCCCAAAACGGCCGATGAACGGGTTTTTGCGTTTTTGCTCGAAAAACAAACCGGTTCAGGGTCTGTCAACCGAAGACAACAAAATGCAAATGAAAAATCTTGGAATGCAATGGAAGCGTTTACCCGAAGTCGAAAAGGAGCGCTATACCAAAGAGGCCGAAGTGGATATGAAACGCTATCAAGAGGAGATGAAACAGTGGGAAACCAAGATGCTAGCGTCAGACAAATTGGAAGCAGTTCGCAGGAAGAACGTGCTGCTGCCGTCTTCCCCGATGAGCCCTTCTCCTGCTAAAAGAGGACCTACTGTTGAAGCTACTCACATGGGCAAACCCAAAAAATCTACTACTCGGCCATAGGAACTCGGGTGTCTCTTTCCGACTGGGGAAAATAATAATAACCTTAACGCAACAACTCATTCAACCATCGAACCAAAGCGAAATTTAGAAAGGTACCAAGAACATCCCCAGCAGGATAGGGACACGAGTGACTCATCTTTGGCGGACAAGAGATTGTACCTGCCAACAAAGCCGTCACCGGAACCTCCAGCAAATTCCACGGCAACTGTACAACCGAAACAGGAACAGAAGGGTATAGTGAACAAACTGAAATCAATCTTTAAATTCTGACATTGGCTGCATAGCATGGAGGAGAGGGCATTGTTACTCTCCTTACTGTGCTGGTTTTACGTGTACCCATGCTAATCCATACAATTTTGCGCAGCGATAACGCTTCATTTTTGAAACCAGTTATTATATTTTTTGTGTATTTTTTCTCATGTATTTGTCTATCTCATCATAGTGCATTTCATTTCTGTTCTGTTATTGAATTGGTATGGAAATAAGAATACCGACTGTAGTCGAAGCCATAAAGTTGCTTTTAGCACTTACGAAAGCTGTCTCGTGTTATTTACTCCGAAAAGTCATCTCCCGCAACATCCATAAATCAGCTTAAATGCTGCCTAGCCACCACCTTGTGACTAACGATGTTTCTACTGAATGCTAGCACAAACAAATATCACTAGAATTTGTTTTAACTGAGTACACTCATTTCGAATCACATCGAACGTTTCAACATAAAACTAACCCAAATAGCATCTTCCGGTAGAAAATGTTAAAAAGCAAATTTTGGTTTTAATGAACTCTTCTTTATATTCTCCCTAACAGTTTTCGTGCTTTTCATGATGGGCATACTGCTACCAGATTGGGAGCAGTTTTATGACGAGATTAAATGGTGAGAGAAACGGATCGTTAGTAGAAGCAAACAACCAGTAGAAAAATATATTAAAACTACCGGCAATAAGTGTAAACAAATTAAAAAATTATCGATTTTCAACCGGGGTTAGGCTCTACAGTTTAAATCAATCCGAAAAAGCACGAAAAAAAAAACCTTCTTAAACCAGTAAAGTATCTATCACTGCGTTAAAACGACAGTTGCAGTATCTACGGTAGGATCGAGCTGATCGTAACCAAGCACGTACCGTAGTTCAATACCGAGCCACAGACGACTCCACAGAAGGTGAGTGACGACAAAGAAAAACATAAAAAAGGCCACATCCTTCAACACCTTGTTGACTGTGCTAATCAGCTTCATGATAGTTTGCGACGTTTTCATTGGGATGCCACCGAGCAGGAACACCATTCCAAGTAATTGTTGCGCGCCAGCAGGCTCCGATGCGCCTATAGTTAGCAATTCGAGCATCTCCCACGCTAGCAGGGGTAGGAACACGTTGCCACCAACGTACGATTCGTTACCGGTAGCAAAAAGCAGATAGGTGACGACTGATGCTATCACGAGATGAATCTTGCTACGTAAAAGCCGGGCGAATCGCGAATTACTACGGCTCGTGGGCTGGCTAGTTTGGGATGAGCCCACGTTTCTATTACTGGCAAACATGCCACCGTTCGATTGCACTTGATTAAGTGTGTTGAGTAGCTGGAAAACATCACTATTTTGACCACCACTAGCAACATTTCCGCCGTTCATAGCATTCATGAAAGAGTCGTCTGTGAATCCAGAATTAGCCAGGAGCGCCTCAACATGTGTATTAACATATTCCATACGCTCATCTTGTGGATCGGGATATACTATATAAGAGGGATCTGGTGTGGTCTCTGAAACGAAATATCGAATAAACTCATTTGTAACATAAGGGCCAGTATTATTAGATTGCGTGTGTTGTCTCACCATTGTCTGCAGGTAATGTATCGCTACTTAAGCTATCTGTATTCGTCGCAGTTTCATCTGTATCGGCTTTTGGTACGGCCGGCATTTCATGGCCAACAATTTTTGAAAGCCTGTTACTGGAATTTTCTAATATTTTCCTGCGCCTTGCTTCACGACGCGCTGCTAACTTATCAACCGAGGTGTTAGCTGGCAACTCATTGTTGTCTCCCGTGTTCACGTTGATATTTGGTGAAGAATCTTCCTCCATGGTCCTCTAACGTGGGTTCTATTAAGCTATTTATTATAAGTTTCCCACCGATCTGCTATGTCGGCTGTAATTTTTGTTTGTTTCAATGCGGTGTACTCTATACAAAATTGGTAAATGTGTTCTTGATGTTTGCTCTTTGCTAAATGAAAGTTGACATTTGTGTTGTCAACCAAAAAGACACTCTCCGCGGAAAAGGCCTTTTGTTTATATTTTATATCGTTAATATTTTTCAAACACTTTCGGTTTTATTTACATACACTATTAAAAGGCCTCAAGAAATTTGACAATGTTCAAAAAATGTTTGACATTCTTTATTAACAAACAACATAAGTTGTAGAGACAGTCATTGTTTTACCTAAGCAAATGCTTGTAATCCGGTAATTGCGCGTCCAAGTATTAGCGCGTGAATATCATGTGTTCCTGTACGAATGAAAGTGAAAGTGTATATATCATAACAAGCTGTGGGATTGTGTCGATTATATCCAAAAAGTTGTTCGTACCTTCATAAGTATTGACCGATTCCAGATTCATCACATGTCTTATGATGTGATATTCGTCAGCTATTCCATTTCCACCTAGCATGTCGCGAGCGACTCGTGCAATTTCCAATGACTTTCCTGCGTTGTTGCGTTTGAGCATGGAAATCATCTCTGGCGTGTGTCTGAAATGGAGAAACCGATTTAGAATGTTATCCCTCCTACATGAACTCTTCTTGTACAATGCCACTGGTGAGAAATACGTACAATTTTTTATCTTTTAGCCGGCCCACGTGTAAGCACGCCGCCAAGCCTAGGCTGATCTCAGTCAACATATCGGCCATTTTTTTCTGCATCAGTTGGTTCGCGGCTAGCGGTTTTTTAAACTGATGTCTATCAAGCGTGTATCTTCGGGCAACCTTAAGGCAAGATTCGGCAGCTCCCAGCGCCCCCCATGCAATGCCATACCGTGCATTGTTCAAGCAACCGAAAGGTCCCCGCATACCGACCACGTTCGGGAGCAGGTTGTCCTCCGGGATGCGTACCTCATCCATCAGAATCATACCCGTTGCGGACGCTCGCAGTGAAAATTTTCCCTCTATCCGTGGAGTCGCCAACCCTTCGCTACTTTCTGAGCGATCCACGATGAATCCGCGCACCTTACCATCCTCGGTCTTGCCCCACACGATGCACACGTCCGCGATCGGCGAATTGGTGATCCACGTTTTGCTTCCGGTGAGAACGTAGGTCTTCGTTTTCGAATCATGCACCGCTCTTGTCTCCATCGACGACGGATCACTCCCGTGGTTCGGTTCAGTGAGACCGAAACATCCGATTAGTTCACCTCGTGCCAAGCGGGATAGGTACTTTTCCTTCTGCGCATCGCTGCCATAATCGTGAATGGCTCCCATGGCTAGCGAGCTTTGCACGCTGAAAGCGGACCGGTAGCCGGAATCGATTCGCTCGACCTCGCGTGTCAGCAACCCGTAGGCCACGTTGCTTACACCCGCACATCCGTAGCCCTTGATCGTACATCCGAGCACGCCAAACGAACCGAGTTCAGCCATGATCTCCTTGTGGAAAATCTCGTTCCGGTTTGCTTCGATAACGCGTGACAACAGTTTGTCCTCACAGTAGGCGCGGAAAGAGTCACGTATGGCAATTTCATCATCGGTGAGCTGCGATTCCAGATTCAGCGGATCTTCCCAATCGAAGGTGGGCCCTGTTGAACATCGGGGGGACGGTGAAGTGACAAACCCGGAGAAGGGATTATTAATTGCCCCCTCAAACATAGCAACATTAACTCCAGCGAAAGGTACACTACACGCGACCACTAGCGCTGGCTATCTTATCGCGCAGGTTCTAGTTGTTTTATTTTCTTCGTTTAGCGAAGTGCGCATGACGACGACACGATCAACAAGCCAATGATGAATGGCGAATCTCCAGTGACTTACCTTTATTAGTTGACGCCGCTGCAAGCAAACCGAGAGTAGTGTAGATAATTAGAATAACACGCATGGAACTATCCAGACGCAAGTATAGTGATTGGATGCCCAGCCCAACATCAGAAAATAGTGCATCATACCTCTGGAACATCGATTCAAAAATCCTGGTCCACTAGCGATGGATTTTAGTTGTGCAATTCTGCTTCCAAACAGCGACTTTAGAGCCATTCTCGCAATTACAGTAGATGTCAATGTCAAGCAACACGTACAATCACGGCCGACGGGGGGCTGGGTGCGGTGTTGAGAAGCACGTTGTTTACGTCATGAAACGGACAGAAGCTGGTGCGTAAATTTTTGTGCCACAGATCAACACGAGACAATCGAGAGACACCTATTGCTGCAGGAGCGGAACGATCGCTTTCGATTTCGTTTTTCCCGGAGGTTCGCGACAGACTGGCCAGAGAGCGTTAGTTTGCATGCTCTAGTAGTAACCACCAACATATGCTCACGCGAGCAACTCGCGTAGTTTAAAACGCTCAGAGAAACTTCGTGAGGAGCTCACGCATTAAGGGACGAACGGATCCTTCTTATCGGTTTCCCCGCCAAGTAGCTGATAACGCATCAGCCCAGCTGGTTGAGTGCGGTGATAAGAGAGAAAGAGAGAGCGAGAGAATTATTTTACGCGGCGCAAACTGCGAACGTTCATGTCAGCGCTAGTGCAGCATCTTACGGACACAATGCACATTCTCTACAACGGCTATCTCGGGTTACAACAAACGTACACACGGACGTTTAATGCATTCCATGGACGTAATACGGAACAGTAACGGATCCCGCTAGAAAGACGCCCGAGGTGTTGTAAATTGACTCTGATAAGATTGGCTCATAAGCTCGCGAACTGTCCGTGGCTAAAACATTCAATTAACAACTGAAGTACGTTCGCGGTTGGATTAACGAGATGGAGTGTTCTGTGAATGGAAAGACGATCGTTGTAACCGGTGCCGGACAAGGTGAAGTACAATGCCTATGGCAGTCGAAGAAAGTAACCTTGCTGATAGGAGGTATTCGACATGATTCCTATTTTCCAGGGATCGGTAATGAGCTTTGCCGTACGCTGGAGCGTCTGGGCGCAAAAGTAATCGCCGTATCGCGTTCTTCTGGGCCGCTTGAACAGCTAAAAAAAGACTGTCAGGACATTGAAACCATCCAAGTAGATCTTAGCAATTGGAATGGAACAAAAGCTGCCCTCGGAACGCTGGAAAAGGTGGATGGATTGGTGAATAATGCCGGCATTGCGATCATTAAACCTTTTCTTGAACTGACGGAGGAAGATTACGATCGGTAAAATATCGCTCTCCGGAAGTCCACTGCTTAAGCTTACTAACCTATTGATCTTTCCGATCAGCACATTCGACGTCAACGTGAAGGCCGCTTTTCATGTGGCCCAGATTCTCGCCCCGAAAATGGGACCCGGTTCAAGTATCGTAAACGTGTCGTCGCTGGCGGGTCTGAAAGCCATCCACGGCCACTGCGTTTATTCCATGTCGAAAGCAGCCGTTGACGGACTGACGAAGAACCTTGCGCTGGAGCTTGGCTCGCGAAAGATACGCGTCAATAGCGTCAACCCGACGGTAATATTAACACGTATGGGACGCGAAAATTGGTCCGATCCGGCCAAGGCGGATCCGCTAAAGGCAAAAATTCCGCTCGGTCGGTTCGGTGAGGTAGATGAGGTAGTTGCACCAATCGTGTATCTGTTGAGCGATCAGTCTAGCTTCATAAACGGGCATAGTCTTCCGGTTGAGGGCGGTTTTTTGGCCGGAAATTGAAACCGAACGTACGCATGAGATTACGAGCGCTTTAGTAATTTACCGTTTGAAAGCTTCATTTTATTTAGTGAGTTGTGTACAAGGGTTCGGAAATTCTTGAAATAAAAGCAATACATATTCTAACATAGCGAAAACGTTTAACTAAAAGTAGTAAATGATTACGAATGATTAATTCAGAAACAACTATAATCACTCTGAACTTACAGTATGGTATAGGGCTCTTAGCTGAATTGGCGGATCACAACATATAAATAATTGCGCAAACAGCTGATTGCATTATCGTGACAGAGGTCGCATTTTCTTTTCAGTCGTTATGATGATCTACGCCCGGAAACAATTGTTACTTCTGCTGAAGAGAACATTCTTTGTGCGCTATAACATGCGTTGCGAGCATAAATGTTTCTCGATACCGTAACCCGGTTGTTTTTTTTACAATCATTGATGGTGTTTAAATTGATCGCGTTAAGTACAGAGCTGGTGTTTTGTTCGAGGATTTGATGAATAATGCATTCAAAAATTTCCTAATCTTTACAACACGAATCGTTATGAATGCCGCCCGTATTAAACGTATATAATCACAAAATATAACATCATTTTCCATCATCCTAGTGGGATTCTATGGGGGAACTAGCATGAAAACGGAACATCACTGTCAAACATCGCCCGAGATTCGATGAACATTTTGTTTCTGCTAACGGTTGCTAACAGGAAGAATCTTTACTGCGTATATTCCTCACCTAGCGAGCAGATTTAGTGGAGACAGTTTTTGTAGAAATTCATCCGTAGGTCGTAGATAAACTTTCAACGGTTATGAGATGCTTGTAATGCAAATTACTATGCGACTTGGATTGATGTTTTTTTTCAGATGACTGTTCCGCTAACGTCCACGATCGGCAACTTTTGTCTTTAAGCAGTACCGACACCGATCGCAACGCCCGCCGCAAAGGCACATAAGAAAATGTGTAGATCATTCACCTTGCAGCCGTTCTCGTCACCGATCAGGTTGGTGTACCACTTCTTGGCTTTTTTGGAGCGTTTGTTTAGCGCATCTTCCGCCTGGTTCAGCTTGCGATCGACGAATCTTTCAGCCTGTAAATGATAAAAAAAATAATCAAATGTATTCATTAGATTAAGATAAAATAACGCTGCCGTTTTAATAGTTGTTAATTCCTCTACTAATCACACATTCTCAAGTAAATCTATCGAAAAGGAGAAGGGCACAGTTTTAGACGACTTTCAAAATAGAATGGAAAAATAACGAAAACAAAAGCATAACATAGATCTTCCTATCGCACATATATATCGATAGGAATGTATTTTATTTATGGACTAAAGATCACGTACGCATAGGACAAAAAACTAAGCGTAAAACATAGGCGACATATGGACAAATGAAAAACCTCTCCATCTTCATAAAAATCAATCGTACGGGCGGTAACAAAATCCTTCCGATTGGTCTCGGAACTATTCGCACTGCTGTTCCACAAGCGCTTCAGCACTAGTTCAGAATGAACTTCTTCATCATGTAAACATATTTCTCGTTCCCTTGGGTACTATGGCGTTCGGATTCGTTGATCAAATACCCTTCCATGCTTACGAGGCGATTCCGATCAGGAAGCCTCCGAGAAACCCGGTAGCCATGTACGAGTTTTGCTTGGCCACCTTAAGCACCTGTAAGCATATGAAGCAGTAGGAACGTGACGATACGATGTAGAGGCGTGTGATGAAAGTATGGAGGTGCAAAAACAGTGGAAATTGTTGATTAAAACCATTACTGTTTGGAAGGTCTAGCTATCATTCGCTCACTACGGTGGGAAAGAAAGTGATAATTCCTTGTACGAGTTCGATATCAAACGTACCTTGTCTGCCCAGCTCGGTCCTTGTCCGGTGACGGCTTCTTCCACCTTATCGGTGACTTTGTCTACCTTCTTCTGCACCTTGTTCCAATCGATCGCAATGATGCCTTGTTGATTGGCTATCTGCAGGAGAATTATGCCACCACCTACCGCAATAGCTGCCATCTTGCCCACCTTCATCGTGATGTAACCAGTTGCCCTGGAAGAGAATGTATAATTAGTTTTAAAATGTCATCGATTCTGGCTAGTTGGGCTGCCTTCCGTTCGAAAGGAAACATTTTGTTATACCATCCACTGCCGGCTCCGATGAGAATCTGTTTTGTGGCTGATTTTTTGCTCACATCTCCTACAAATTTATCCAAATATCCTGCGGCGTCGTTCATGTTGATGATTTCTTTATTAGTTGCGTCCTTTTTAGTTTTTCCGTCGCTCATTCCTACAGAGAAAAATAGTCAAACACCATCACAACGTGATATTATTATGAAACAATCTTATGCACCACTTTTCTTGCTTTCTCAACAGATGTAGCAGAATAAGACCTGATATCTTATCATCGAACAAACCTAACCACAAATGAGTACCGTACATCTTCCCGGTCAGCGTTATCGAGTTTGCATACCGCCAAAATTTATGGCATCCAATTCCGCACGAATGTACATCAGCTGATGAAAGTATGTGCACCCTAATTAGTAAAGCAATTGGCCTTTTGGCAACGAACAGAGCGCCACCCCAATATAGACGTATGAGAAAAGCGAGCAAAAATATCCTTTTATTGAATCACTTTCCATTCCATACCAATGTGGTGAAGGTTATCTATTTTTACTAGTACTACTTGAATACGAAAATGAGAATGAAATAAACTAGTCAACTCGTTACTTACGAAAGTAATTTTGCACGCTTATTAAATTCTCACAACAGTTTTCCATGCATTACGTAATAAGATTCTAGAACTAGCGCGGCTTATATCAAGCAAATATTATTCTTGAAATAAAGTCGTATATTTATGGTTGTACTGCGTCCATTTATTCGCAGCGTAATATATAAAGCAGAAACACGACGCCATCATGACCTCATCGAAGGCCAATTTCACAAAGGCGTTAGAACATCAACGAAAACGGTCACTTTATCTCGAATTCGCGCTCCGATGCACCCGCTCATCGTTATGTGGATATCCCAGTAACCGGGAAATGTGCTGTTGATTGGAATTACTTTTCCTCACCTGAGAAAGCCTTGCGTAGTTTGGACTTAGCCCGCGTGAGAAAACTCACCGAACCCGACGCTTTGCGTTTAATTTTGCAACTTTGATGAGTTTTGAGCGACTTTCGAGAAGAGATGTAAAATTGAGACAAACCGACGTGTTTTCTTTTTATCAGTTATCCTGTTTTCACCTCGCACTCACTGCGGATTTGTTCGAGAAATCGGTGTAGTAATTTTTCCTGCTTCCCTCACGAAAAAGCTTGCTTTGACGGTTTTGTTTTCTTGGCGATCTTATTGCTTTGCTTTTCTTGGTCTTCCTTGTACACTGCTTTGACAGTTCTGACATTTAGCGTTAGGTTTGTTGATTCAGTTCCATCGTTGGTATGGAGTTTGGTGTGAAACTAACCTTTTTTGTTGAATATATGTGAGAAGTAGCATTTTGTTTGTTTTTTCGATAATTTTACGATTCAAGAAGAGATGCTTCGTACAGATGTTTTGCTGGTACTTCGATGCGCTGATTCTTCGAGCGAGCTGGGACTCGTTCACGCAGTACACCGTATGTTCGCGTCAAAATGACAGTCGCCCAGTGTGTGTGTATGTTTCATGGCGCTACGCGTTATCACGAATTTCTGTGCATTAATCGTTAAATTAATTGTAAAATCTGTGTTTTTGTGCTAGTCAATTTGTTTGTGTGTTTCGTGTAAAACTGTGTAAAAACTTTAATTCGAAGGATAATGCGATAAATGCGTGCGTCACGGTAGTGTTTGTATTTGTGAAAAGTGTTTTCCCTTCCCACCCAACAAGTCCCCTTCCCGTGCTTACATCGGTGCGTTTGGCATCAATTTGGTAAACAGGAAGATGATCCTCGAGAGCGGCGAGCTCAATGTATCCACCCAAGAACTGCAGGCGCTGGCTTCCCTCGATAGGTACGTTGTTCGTAACAAAACGATCATTTCCAGTCTGGAAAATTAATCACCTCCTAAATCATTTCAGCCGACAGTATGGGTTCCTGAAGCTTTCTGCACCAGAGAACCTCAAGAAGAAGGCCCTTGTGCTGAAGGTATGTAGCAAAGAGCATGCTACCAGCTTGTAAATCCACAAAGAATCTTTAAAAACAATAGTTATTAATCTTGCAATGTGTTTCCCTTTTTTTGTAGGCGGTAAAGTACCTGGAGCGTATGCTAATTCAAGCGTACAACCAAAAAAAAGCCCATGATGATGCGGAGAAGGCGAAGGAAAGTCCTACAGACGATGCCGGTACGCTAGGAGCTGTTAAAATAAAACAAGAAACGGACAACCCCCTCTGCGATGTGGGGGTTGCCATTGACGAATGTTTACCAGCAGAAATAATGTCCACCGGAAGCACCGGGGAATCAAAATCGTCACCTACAGCAACGAATGAGATTAAAATTGAAAGCGATTCCGCTCTCACGAAAGACAGTACCGAACAGGATACGTCATTGGATGCAGATAAATTAAGCAATAATGTTGATAAGGATATCAACATCGATCCAAAAACGTACTGTAAACTCGGTCACTTCCACTTGTTGTTGGAAGATTATGAAAAAGGTACAGCAATGGTTTCATCAAACATTTAACAGATAATCAAACCAAATAATATTGACCATGTCGATGTTTACTTCCTTTGCAGCTTTATCAGCATACCAGAAATATTATGCTTTAAAAACGGATCATTGGAGAGACGCACCTTTTTTGTACGGATTAGGTTTAGTGTACTTCCATTACAACGCATTCAGATGGTAAGTGACAAGCTTTCACACGTAAACATCATAGTTATATCCTGAGAATGATCATGAAGTGATCAAAAAGTGGAGTGATTATTTTGTTAGGTTTTAATTTTATCTCCGAGCCAACAATTTAGTGTTTATGGATGTTGGTATTTCCGTGTCGGTATATAAGAGTGATTTAAATGATACAAATGTCTCATGATTGTCAAAAAATGTGATTTTGTGTTTTCAAGCAAATAATTTTTAAAACATATACTCATGTCGCTTTAAGTGATCGTGACTTTAAAACTATTTAAAGAGTAATACGAATGCTTGACACTACATATTTCTTTTAAGTGATTTTATATGCCTGTTAAAATGGATACATGTTTTTGTAATTATTGTGATATATAATATAATTTAGATTATCATCATGTTTTACGACACAAAGCAATAATCCTTCTTTAAAACTGTGCTAGTGGCGGTCGTTGATGGTTAGTAGCTATGTGATCTAAATAGGATTTGGCTATTTTATCTTGACAGTAGAAAGTTCTTTGGAATCTGGATCTTCTATGCGTTGGGCTATGCTGCTTCGGATGTAGTTTAAACACTGAAGATGACATAGCAGGAGTCAAGAGCATACTCGCTTGCGTGAAGTAAGCAAGTGTGTCCTTCGCGTAGACGGCAAAAGGAAGAACAAATGGAACCTGTTTCTCGATTAGAGCGTTAGGGTGTGATGAAAACCAACGACCGGTTGATTGTTTCTTTCTGAGACGCTATAAACAACTGCGCCCGGTTGGAGTGGTTATGCTGTATGTTGCCTGCTGTCTGTTTTACGAAGCTCAACTCATATCGTAGAAATGGTGGCGTTTTACGGAGAGGGGGATAAACTTCGCTTCTTCCATCAAGTTCTATTGGTGTGTTCTTTCGTTTTTTTCGACCATTCGTAGTGCGAAGGAATGCTCCTCACGTGAGCCATTTCCTGTTCAGAACCATCTCGCTTTTCGTTTCGTTCGTCTTCATTATGAGCATCATCATCATCATCGTCATCATCACCTCGGAAGGTGGAGGCGCACACATACGCAACGGGTGATCCCCCTTTCCCCACGCACTAGTGCGTGAGAACCGGCACGGTGCCGTTTGGGTTGCTCGCTTAGACCACTCCAGCACACCGTCCGCCCGGATGAACTTGTTCCATAATGAGTTCAATGACTTGTTGAACGCTTCCCTCGTCGCTTAAGGGTGGAACGACTCCAAGGGTGACCCAGCGGAACAGGGCGACCAGCCGCAAAACATTTAGACACCTTTTGGGTTTTCTCCTCCCTGCTTCAAGTGCGTGTGTGAGTCACGCTACACAGTACGCGAGAGCATCGAGATGGAAGCAAACCCGGGTGAGTTATTATGCTGCATCCAATGCACAGTGGGCACTCCCATGCAAGCATCGGGATAAAAGTTTAGCGCCATTATTTACCCCAAAATTTTGTTGAATTGTGCAATTTAGGATTACTGAAAACGATATATGATCAGTTTTTGGTAATTCTTGCACTTTTGCATATGAAAAATCCCAAAAAAAGTTTTTTCATGTATTCTAACGCCTGTATGTATGCAATTTCAAAACGTTTCGTTATAGTAAACTGAACTTATCGGATATTTTTCATGGTATTTATCTCCGATTCAGCCTCATTGACCGGAGCTATAACCATTGCTTGTTTTATGTTACATACAAAAATGACACTGATGTAACAAGGACGTCTTCATTGTTTCTGTACTTTCAAATGCTTATCACGTGAAATAGAACTTATGTAAGAACCCGAAAAATAAAAACATTTCTCATGATTGTTAGGCGTTGCACCACAAATTCAACAATTTTTCATGGAAATAATATTTGTTGTACAAGCCACCACACCTCATAACATAATCCAACAGTCAAAATGTAAGAACATTATTTTTCATAAATATGCTGGTTTCATTCAATTTATCTTTCACTTACAGTTAGGTAGGTGAATCTGCCTCAATTTTCTGATCTGATTGCAAAATTCTTTCTTTTCTTTCTATTGCAAACACGATTACAATTCAGCTTGAAAATTTGGTTCACTTACAAAAGATTTGATGAAAAAATTGATGAAAATCGGGGATGGAAAACATTCATGGTACATAACATACCTACTTGATCTATTAAAACACACTCTTGTGCTATCTTACAAGTGTTGTTTTTAAATAAACTTTGCAAAAAAAGGCCATATTCAAAGAAATTTGAAGCTTAAATTACCGTCAAAAATTTCATATCTAATGACACACCATCGCCTCAAAACCACCCGATTTGGTGGTAGACCGCTGTAGCGCGGCTCATAAAAAATCATTATCTTATAGTTGCCGCTCATTGATGCTGCAAATTTTGTTATGAAATTTTAGATAAAGATTTATACTACATCCTGTGATATGTCATTTTACGAAGACATTAAAAGCTTAAAAAAAATCATCTTTTATAAAAAAACGTGATTTTCATACGTTTGCATTTTTTTGATGATTTAATTCTTGAAAAATTAAAACATATTTAATTTTATAACACTAACAATTTAATTATTTCCCCAAAACAGAAATGTTTTTAAGTTTTTGATTCTTAGTTTAAGAGAGCAAAAATAGATTAAAGTTAGCATAAAAAAATTGAAACTTTTTCAATTTTTTCACACATTTTCGACTTTGATAAGCTGTTACTCCGAGAATATTTGATCCATAATGATCCTAAGATCCATAATGTTTTGGTGTTAACTAAGTTTAACACTCTAATTTCAGAATAAATTAACAATTTTCTTCAAATCTCAAATTTGTTATATGACTTTTATGCCGGCAATTGCCCACAGTGCCATGCCCGGCTTTTTGGTTGCCCTGGTTTTTTTTGATAGGGGAGCATAAAAACTGTCGTGCGGGTGGTACACGAGGCATCTTGTTTTTGGTGTAACTTACGCACCCGCCCCCCGTGTTCCATCACCTTTCGGTTGCGGTTTCTACGTACGGGCACGAGAAGGGCCTTTCAGCTTCAAGCGGGATGTATCGTGATGCAATGCGTGCAGGAATGATGGATTGCGTCGTGTGGGAAGGTGGAGTACAGTCGATTTACTTTCCGACGGCATGTGAGCGGTATTTATAGATGTTTCCCCAACTTTTGGACGTTTGTAAATTCGACGACATAAACCGTGAAGTCTCTTGCCTTTTTTAGAGAGAAGAAGCATTGAACACTCTTAAAGTGAACGCTTTCCAATTTATGTTTGACAAGTTATTTATTTTTTTTTTTGATTTCTTTACTGGTTATCAACTGCTTTATCTTTTAGACATTATTTCTCCACGGCAATAAAGGATTTTTAATAGGTTATTGATTATTCTGGATCACCTACAATCGTTCCTATCAGTGTGATTTTGAAAGGATTCGTTGTGGGTATCCGTTGAGGTTCCAGCTGTGAAAATAGTAAGTGTTTCTAGGGACAACTTTCTTTTTTATGCTTATGAAATAGCTCGCCGGCATTGATATTATCTCAAAGTAAAGACGCAATCTCGTAAAGTTTCTTCCAAAGGCGGTATCCTTCCTTCAAGCGACAGCTCATCTTTGATCTCGATGTCTGTGGCGCTGTGACAGACGAGAAAGATAAGCCCAAGAAAGGTAACTGAACCGACTTACGGCGCGGAAGGAAAGCCATCCTTTCTATTACTTTCGCTCCGTCTGCTTTAAATGCCTTCAGCTCTTCACTGTGCACACCACATTCGGGTATCCATTAGAGCATATTAGAATGCACGCGTGCACGAGGTGTGGGACTTTGTCTCTCTTTTTTTCGGGGGTTTTACGCCCAACCCCTAAAACGAACCCCCGACTGCCAACGTCAACGAACTTTCCCACAGTCAGTCACAGATGCACCCACACTCACACACACACAACAGCCGCACTCTCGGACAGAACGTGGCTGAGCTTTGCGTGTCTGGCAGGCCAGACAAAACATTGCCACCCTGAAAAAGCTACCCCACCGATCTCGCTCTCTTTCTCTCTTTGCTCCTTCCACCCCTTTAGCCAATGCTGTGGTGGGGGTCGTTACCGGCGTCTGGGTTTTGCCGGTCGATCGTTTTGCACACAAAGAGCGCAAAGTAACATTTATTTTTTGTATGAACGAAGCTGGCACGCGCTACCGTCACATCGTCTGTTTTGCTGGCCGTGAGAAATATGTATCTAGAGAGAAAGAGAGTTGAAGAGAGTGTCGCACACATTCCTCTACTCCTTTTTTGGTGTTCTCTCGATCGGCATCCACCGGCGGAAAGCCGGGTTTTATCGATGTGTGTCTATCATCCGCCCGGTTCCAAATATTCCCCGTTCGTACTCGAAGTTCATAGTCATGACCTGCCCCCGCCCCGGGAGGTTAGATCATTTTCTCGCGCGCCTATGCACATCCGATTGCGTCGAAAATGGATCGGAATGGATCGGGAAGAGAGGCAGGCTGCGTGCTATACGGGTTGAATCGAACAAAATCTAATGCCCACACATATTGAACGATGGAATTTATAATTCATTCTGCCTCATCCGGCTTTCGTACTTTTTCTCGGTTCCTGTGCTTTCCATATTTAATTTTCTCTTTAGGTTTAGCGGCGTTAGTGCGTCCGGTGGATGATTTTCTTTTGAGTTTTCCAAGTTGGTGTTCATGTAGCAGACTGCATGACACGGCTTTCATTATTTCATATTCATTTACAACACAGGATTTGAACTTTAAAACATGAATATGGTTCATAAATAAATTTATTCTGTAAACTTACGTTCAAGTTATTTAATTTTGTATTTATAAATAAATGTGTGTTTTGCGACATTTTTTCTTTTTGTTTGTAGTAAAAGTATTTGCCTGTTGCTTCAATATTAAGCTGATTGAATTAGTCATGTTGAGCATTCAGTAGAATATTTTTATCAATTTAGTAGAAAGTAGTGATTTTTTTTCTAAATTTTATAGTTGCCCATGGTATTTTAGATTGAGTTATTAGAAATGAGGTTTCATATTGCGTGCTCCTACGCAATTACCATAAAATGGATTATTTTATTGTTTTCATCAGCACTCGCATATTTTGCACCGGTTTTGCTTTGAGAAACATGAGTCTTATCCACGTTCTCATCCATGTTGTCTACATCCGGTTTTATTCGTATCATGGGCTTAGCTTACGCTCCCGAACGGTATCAGATAAAAGTTTATGCTCCCTTCGTTTTTCACGCGTGCCATTTGCCGCAACTGCTGCTTTCCACGACAGAACATCTGTGGCATGCATGCATTGAATTGCATCAAATCTGAATGTTAGTTTTGTTTCGTTTGTTAAAACTGTTCGTAAGCGATCCACGTTATCTAACGGAGCGTAAAATGCGTCGTATCGTCGCACGTTGCAAAAAAAACAAAAAAGGGGTTCATAGCGTGTTTCGCCATTAACAATTCGTAATTGATGTAACACGTAACGCTTTAATGCCCGATCGAAGGTGATAATGGGATTCGGCTTTCCGTATCACGTGAAATTAATGCTGAAATTGTATCCCGTCCAGTGCATAGTAAATAGAAACCGTACCAAGATTTGCTTCTGTGATGTACGTTTCAAGATATGATCACCCCGCACGTTGCAGTCGGAATGTGCAAAACTTTCGTGTTAACTAATGAGTTTACTGATCCCCTGCTCAAGATATGCACCCTTCGGTAATATTTTTTGCTGCTTTGCAGGTTAAGAAAAACAAATAGCATTCTTGTAAACGAGGGGTGTGTCGTTTCTAACCGATTCGGAACTGTTTATTTGAAGAACAACGTTTTGTAATTCGCCCCAAAACAAGGTATGCACGCAATTGTTCTTAATATTTAACAATTCGTCCAGAAAAATAACGTTACCAGCTGGTAATACCGTGAACTAACTGTTACCGCTTACTAACCATAACTGTTTTTTTTTAATCAATACACAGACTGGTCATGATGGGGAAATTTGCTTATCGTTTGGCAGTTGGTGCAGAAAAAGCTTTTGTTTAAAATTAACTCTTTCGAAATTCACAACAAATGTCGGACAAAAAAAATCAATTATCGATTTTTATCGATTACTGTGGATGAGTTAATATATGTTTTCGTTTGTCGGGATCAGATTGTTCCCATGGCGTATCCTTGTTGAGCAAAAAGCGAAACACCCACTTTTATTTTTAATTCCATGCTGGTTAACACTGCACTGGTTCGTCGATGAGCATCGTAAAAATCCCATACTCAGTGGAAAATGTTTTCCATCTAGGCTTTTTGTGTAATTTCAGGCTCGACGTGTCACGAACATTTTCTACGCTACCTCCATCGTTTATTTTATTTACCCAAGTCCTAATTATAGATTGTGTAGATCAAATTTGTTTCGTAAATAGTTGTACATTTGACCCGTTGGAGTGGTCATTCGAACAAACGCTTCATTGATATAATTTGAATATGCAATATCAATTACAAGTCGCTTAGGAGAAAAAAAACTATTATAATCCCAAATAGCTGCAGTGCACGTAATGGCCTCGTTACTGATGTTCCGGTTTAGCGACGGGTAATTTATGGTAAAATCTCTCTTCCCTTACTATCCCTGATACGAACCATCGGCTGTTGAATTTCGGTTTTCGACTTCTGCTCTTGCCGGTGGAGTATGCCGATGGATTCGCCTCTGCCCTTTGCATATGCGGTGCGTAAATTATCCGGTTGCAACAAATCATTTCGAATTAGCTTAATGCGACCCGCCGATCACCATTGGTCATGCGTTTGTTGATCCTTGTATCCATTGGGTGGGTTACAATCCGTACTGCATCCTATTTGGTAGTTGTTGTGGATGGAAGGGAGCGGGGAGGGGGAGGAGAAGGTCGACGTGATGACCGGAAGTCCTGTTAGGATGCTGTCGGATGTCGTGATTTATGTACGTCTCGGTGCGCACGGGATGATTCAGGCCATCCCGCAAAATGCCGGTTGCAGCATGCCATCAAAACAGGGCGGATTGCTAGGGGCGATTTGAATCCTTTTTGCGAATGAATGAACCGTTGAATCGGGCCCGACAACACCGGTAAGTGCACGCGTGTGTAAATGCAAAATTTAAATTGACTTCCGGTAATGGGAGACCGTTCCTTAAATTGTCCCTTCCAATTCGAACCTTTTCGATAGGTTGCCTTTGATATCCTTAATCCATGATAGCTTGTCGTGTGGAATGAGAAATGTATTCTTATACGCTTTTTTTTCGTGTGTAACTCCTCACGTAAAATATTGCAAAATTTCATGCTTTAACGAACACGCCGCTGATCTAAGGAGTAGGTATTTTATCATGTTAAAAAGCTACCGTTCTGCAAGAGTTTCCTCTACTACTTATCCCATATTGATCCTTAGCAAAAAAAAATGATGATGGCGTCGTTTTGCAATCGTTATTTGAAATAACAAGCATTCAGGAACGCTGTTGAAACGGTAAAACGATTCTCAATCACTACATCGGCCGGTTTATAGGTACGAGCAACCGCCAAAATGGCGACGACGGTTTGGGATGTTGTCCAGATTTTTTTAGCGTCTCGCGCCACCATTACACCACGAACGTTACGGGAATGTGTTTGCAAATTGTGTTGACCATGCAAAACGGGTGTAATTTTACTCTCCGGAAATGGAATCGACTTACGTGTTTTATTCATCAAAAGCCACCCAGACCCGTTCCAGGCCAAACCGCTTACGTCCGGACTGAAACGGAGCCGGACGGTCGAAAGGATTCCTTTTCCCGCCAGTGATTGAAGTTCTGCCGAACTTTGGGACACGGGACGAAAGACTTGCGCAAAAGCCAAATGGGAGAAACCCAGCATAAATCTCACGTAATATTTGCGTTTGCAGTTAAACCCAATTATTACTGAGGTTTTGACGAATTATGTGGATGTGACGAAAGTGAAGTAGTCCCGGTGGCTGGTGGAGGATATGTGTTTTTTTTCCTGCTTTTTCGGTCGGTATTTTAACAAGATTTGGATTGTGATATTTTTTGCCCTCTAAATGTGATGAAGGTATATTTGCATACAGGCAGTGGATTTTCTTCTGACGCTCTGCTGCAGAACTCTGACACTTTCAGAAATCTTATTCCCCACACCCCCGCCAATAGGGCATTTTCGTCCTTTTTAACATGGAAACGCAGCATACGGGACGACATGATTTATTCGCTTTCTCCCGAATGCCTTTATGGTTGCGGCTTCCGGGATGCTACCGGTTTCAAGGCTCGTTTTCCGCCCCCTCATCTCCCTCATTCGACCGTACATTGGTTTGCTTAACAATTACGTTAAAATTCGGTAAACCCAAACTCGTCACTTTTCGCCCGCCGGTTGTGTGTTGCGATTTCCGGACTCGGTTATGCTTCCGGCTCGGTTATGCTCGGGAGCGGCGAGTCCTTTGGGACGCCGGCTAGCGACGCATTTTCGCCGGCATGCTCAGTGTAGTGTAAAATGAACCTCAAACTCGTCGGGTTGCGCACGAGACACGGCACGAAATGTCGATACGCCGCTGGCGGTGTGGTGGTTGACGTGGACGTTGAATTCAATTTCAAATTAAAACACATGACGTATAAGATCACCGCGAAATTGTTGCGTCTGTTGGACGCGTCGCCAATGTGCCTGTTGTGCCTGGGCCAGGGATTATGTTTCACATTTTTCGTCGGACGATCCTTGGACGAAGGTCGGGAAAAGCGACAAACACGTTCCATCGGCCGGAACCGAGTCCGCCTCTGTCTGGCGCGATTTGATGGGCGTCTACGGTTGGGGCTGCCACCAGAGTCAGCGTCGATTTCCCTCACCGGTGGTTTTGGAAGAGATGATTTGAAGATTTAATTATACCCAAACCTTGTGCCGGTGAACGAAAGCAATCGTATGTAAATAGCAAGGAGTCTTTGAACAACGAAAAGCAATTATCCATTGCCGTTAATTGATTTGCTTTTACATCGTCGATTCGATATCGTTTCAATACCTGGGACGAATCGACGATAGCTCAGTGCTGCGATAATTGTCAGCTTTTCGAGTATACGGACTCAGGACTTTTAGTGTGAGCTAACGGAATTTATAGCCCTAAGTAACCTAGAACGCTGGATATGAATTACGCCAGGAATAAAACGATATAATATATAATTAAACCCACAGAAAGTAGGCGAACACCTAGACAACAACAAAAAATCATCTAAAATTGCTCATTGCAAATCAAATCATACAAAATTCAGTCACTCATATCGCGTGCGCGCAATTAAAACTGCAATCGTTCCGCTCGATTGCTAATTCGTTCTGCCACTGATTGCACTTTTATTGCATCACAACTTCCCGTCTCGATTCCGTCCGGTGTTCTTCGTCCACGCTCACTCAATTTGTCTGCTCGTCAATGTGCAAAATCGGTCCCCCAAAAACAACCCAAGCAAGCGCACAGGATCGAAGCCAGAGCGCAATTTGTACACTAATTATCGCCGCAGTAAATCAAATCCGTTGGCGGCTAAATGTTGTTTCGCGCCGCCACGCCACCTGGTTGGTTTCGTAAGTGGAAACATCCGCTTTTCCCGGCCCGCCCACGTGCTTAGACGGGCTCGATTTGTTTCGTTCATCCACCACCGAGTTTCACGTGTCCGTTGAGGGTATCTAACCGGTCCGGTGGTGGTTGCTGCTCGAAATGCGGTTGCAATCGTACCACGCAAGGGGTGGCACTGATAAGAGCGCTAGGGAAAACTTTTCGACGGGGACGACGGACGTGGAAGGATATTTCATAATTCACCTGCCGCTAGCGATAATAATCATCGTACCACATGAAAATGGCACATGTAACGTTCGGGTGTGGGTTGAAAAGTTCCTGCAGCTGAAAGTTTCTGTTCTTGGGTGTAGAGGAAAAGATGGAACAGCCAGCAGTTGAACGTGGATAAGAGATTTTATGAAACTTTAATACCCAGGTTTTCAATAGCAAATCAAATTAAATTGTGTACCTTTTCTAATTGCATATATTTCATTTCAATGATCAGCGAGGTTTAGCTAACGCTTTTATTTTTCTTATTTATTTTTCAAACATTTCAAGGGGTGTCTCAGTTCTTCATGTAATGATAGTTCCGATGATGAGCTTTCCTTTGTCATCGGAAGTACAAGCAATAGTGTGCTAGAAACTTGTGAACTCACTGCTGCACGCACCCGTCTGCGTGGTACACACTAGCGCACGATTCGATTATTCCGTTTCGATTGTTAGCCCTCCGCCCGGAAGGCTTCCCCGGGTCCGCTCCGGCTGGCCAGTTTTTGCGAACAGCCAGAATTTGTAGCCTCGAACGCCATTCGGTTCGCGTGCGGGTATGATGGCGGTTTTTGTGGTTATGGATTTATCGCACTAACCGGCCAGGTCCCCGGACCAGGGCTTTCGCCGGCCAAATTGGAAGCCCCGGGACGTTGTGTGTGTGTGTGTGTCTACAGAACCATCGCGTCCCAGTCGGTTGCCATCAGCCGGGTCAATGACCACGGGAAACGGATGTGGAATCAATCGTTACCGGCAGTTTGGGGCGTGTTACATCGACACACGAATCGGTTCGATTTTTGGGGGTACAAGGATCTCTGGAGGGTCCTCCGATGGTCGATGGATGCAGGGTGACGATATGTCCTGGCAATGGTTATGTGGGGGGTTGCGAATTGTAGAACTAATCGCTCCTGGAAGCTACTCACAGGATGGGGTAGTAATTGTGAACGTTTTACTGTCGATTGCTTGCAAAATGCTCGTTTTCAAGCGGTGCAATTATTATATTGTTCTAAAATTAATTGTTTTTAAAAAGCATACATTAGCAGCCAATTATTTAAACATCATTTTGTACGCTCATTTTGTATATTTAGGATGGCAAACTTTATGGTCCAATCTGCAATAAGCCGCTGCAAGCCACACACCACTTAAATACGCTGCTGCACTGGCTTCGAATCGAATCTCGTTGCGTGTAACGCCATCCCCGTCGGCCAGGAGATAATCCAATAACAATCCCGTGCACGTAATGCACCGTGATTCGCGTTCTTAAGCGCTAGCATCGGCACCTAGCGTGTCCTCGGGTGGCCTCCGTAATTATATTTCAACGTTCAGCTTTGGCGCTCTCATGTGTCCGGTCGCCTCTCGAACCGGAGCCGGTTGTGAAGCCCTGTCACACGGACACATTCGGAATTTCACTCCCGATCCACGCGTCCGTGATCCTAGAACCGGAAGGTTCTACTCCCGAACCACAACCCCCATGACCATCCCACTCGGCACGGTAATTACAGCCGAAGATAAACTTACACCCAACATCAAGCCAATTTATCACCTACTTTTCCTACAAGCTCGGTGGGTGGGCAATTGAGGTTCAGGAATGGCCCAAGGTGAGGTTCAGAAATGGCCGCGAGAGTGCTGTGCACTTTGGTTCCTTTTCCGACGTTTAGTTTCGAGATAAGCACCCTCTCTCCCCGTTCCTGTCAGTTAATCAGATTTGGCACTAAGAGTTTTGGCACGATGGGCCTGTTTGCGGAAGCAGGTTGGTGAGTCCTGTTTCGAAATCTGAGCTTTCGAAAAGGTATCCTGGGGATAGATGGTGAAAAGGAGCGCTGGGCGTAGGCCCCGGTTAACCCTTGAGGGGGACGCTTTGCGTTTTGGGAGCGGTATTTGGGGGTACGTGTGAATAAATGATGGTTATTAATGGATTGGGGTTGGTATTAGGAATGACTTTTCGTAATTAATTAAACACTGTTTCATCTCAAATGGTAAGATGTGTGTGTGTGTGTGTTGTTGTTTAATGGTGTTAAAGGTACATAAAGGTTTTTAAAGTGAATTTTACAGCTAAAGTTATATTACAGGGTCGATAAAAAAGGTTTGAAAAGGGTAGGTGTTTCCAAAAACTGTCATCAATTTTCACTATCAACAAATGCGCATGGCTAGTGTATGTGTGTTTACGGTAAAGAACAAATCTTCTAACAATCGCAATAAATCGTTCATCGCACCCAAGAGTTTATACCTCTCAACCTGAACCGGCGCTGCTCCTTTGGCTGTGTCCTTTCCTATCCTTCCGGTTGCTTTCTTCTAAGAAACCGACACCAGCCTCCCCACCCGCGCGCCGTAGCCTGTCAAACGAAATGCGCCCGAAATCGTAATGGAAATTACATTTTGTTTCGACGACAGCGGCCCGACGTGCAAGGAACTCATAAAACCCGCGTCACCGGCGGACTGATGCGACTCAGCCCGCATCCTGGAGCATCAGGACCCGCACGATGTCGACCGCTACGGATGGGCGGTAATTTCCTTCTGCCCGGTTCATCCCCTCCACGCACCCAGGGCTCGGGGCTTGCGGACCATTTTCCGACCACCACACGGTACCACGTGGCGGCGTCCGGAATTGCATCCTTTTTTCGAGCCTGGGGAGAGATTGCGTCCTTGCGTTCGGGCTGTGCGCCTGTCTGACGGTGTCTGGCTCGTCCTGTCCGCCCTGTTACAAACCTGAGTCCACCCGCGTTCCCTTGGCGTGAATGTCAACAACCTTTCCAACGCAGACAGAGAGAAGAAACACACACAGAGCGGTACGTCCGGAGAATCGAGCCCTCGGGTGGTTACACTCGTGGTGCAAATGCGGCTGGCTGTGTCTGGAGGATTTTCGGGGATTGCGTACTCTGCCGTGCCGTGCCGTGTGCTGCTGGTTTATCGTCATTGTCGTCTGGCTTTTCCACTGGGGAGGAAACAAAACTTCTACCCTTCTGTGGGGGGGGAGGGGTTGAAGAGCGATCGCCGTCTATCGTCCTTCTTCTCCACCACCGGGCTGATGTTCTGTTCGATCGGCTTGCCGGAAAAGCTTATCGCGTTCGGCCCTTCAACCCGGCTATTCAACTTTCGCAGTGCTGCTATAGCGTGTAAATCGAGTCCCTCCCACGTTGCGGTGTATCGATATTTTGCGTGGTATTATGCTGAGGGTATTGGTGGGATTCCTCGAGTTAATATGGATTGACACGTTTTAACGTTTTGCTTTGCCAATTTGCCAATCGATGATCAAGTGTACCCATTTTGTGTTACTATTGCTATGTGACTTGTTTTGCATTTTTTGTTCATTTTAGTGAGCTTATTGCTTGAAATACGTTTCTTTGTGTAGTTTATTGTTTTTATTGTTTCTTTTGCTGTTATTCGTGTAGTTTTTTCATTATTTGATTATGTTTTTTTTTGCATTTGTTCCTCATCGTCCTGTTAATAACATGTTTCTTGATTACATGATTTTGATATGTTTATTGTGTTAATTTTGTTGATTTTGTTCCGACACAGGCTTCTATTCTTATAAATATGCAATGTAATATTGGTATGATTCAACAAATCACGCTCATTCGCACCTAACCGTCTATGACGGTGTGTTGCCATCGATTCCTTTCGATACTTTCTCCACCTTGCCTACCTTTCTGAGCATGTGAATGTGTTGTGAAAATCCCACGAGCTCGCTTATGATTTTATCACTCCTTTTCGCAAGCTTATCTCATTTAAACGATGCCGCAGAGGCTGATGTGGCGGATTCTCCTCGTCCGTCGATAGGATCAGCTTAAATTCTAAGCCCTTCGGATAAATGGTCCCCAACTCGACGGTGCGAGTGCGGGGTGTGTCGTGTAACCGGCGAAAAGAGGTGTAGCAAGAAACAGGGCAATAAATAAAAGCCACCGACACACCGCCCCCGCCTGGGTTGGGCGTTTTCTCGCGTTCATTTAACTTCACCATCGTGCCGTTTCCCACCGAAGGGCGAAGTAGCGCAAGCGCGCCCAGCCCTTGAAGTATTTCGGAGTATACCGGGGTTGCCCGGTTCCTTTAATCGCGCTCCGTTGGCTAGTATTTATGAGACTCGAGCATGCCGTGTAGTGCGGTTTTTTCTTCGGTTTGTTTTCTTTTCGCCTGTCCACCGATCCGGGACGCTTCATGGAAAGAAAGTTTTTCCTACCCTGGTCCAAACCGGTCGCGGCACGTTAAAGGATTAGCAACAGCGCGGCCATTGCTCACGGTGGGAGCGCCCGGTGAAGAACATAAACATCAACTTGCTCTCTGGGTGACTTTTTGGCGACGACGAGGTGTGGCACGGATGGGAGAGTACTCGCTTTAAACGCATCCTCGTTGAGGGAGGCAAAAAACTCAGAACCCCCTAGTCCCGGTTTGGTGTCGAAAGGGCCGTTTCTTCTTCGCCTTGTCAAGGAGTGCAATCTTTCGCCTGTTTCGTTATGTATCCGATTTTTAGTCGCCCTCGTCTTGATCGCCTGCTGGAGTTTTCTCAACCCCTAGCCCCGGGGTTGATTATGTGGTCGTTGTGCGCCGCCGTTTGGTTGTTTCGTCTCTTTTGGCGACTCCATCGGGTGGTGTGGGCACACCGAATTCTTCTACATGCTTTTTCAGCGCTTCCGTATACTGGGAAAATTTTCCAACCGCTTGGTTCCTGCCGTTCACATTTTGCTTCCGAGTTCGATGGCTCGAGAACGTGGCGAGGAGGCGGTACATAGGGGGGGACGGTTTCATTTATTCCCGGTGAGTTTTCTTCCCGCACATTCATGTACTTCCTGACGTAACGTTTCGCTGATTTCTTCCCAGTCGCGGTCGTGCTCCGGAAGATACACGATATCCTTGGTGTTTGCTGGAGCTCGGTTCGAGCTCACGAAAATCCCCGGGTCGCGCACGTCTTGGATGCGGGAAATTCGCCACATTTTCAGGAGCATCTTCTTGTGGCTGGTTCTTCGCGAGGCTGAAGCACCGTTTGCCTTGTCGACTTGGCGGGCTGTGGTGTGCATCCTTTTTTTCCTCGTTCGCTCATTCCGAGCGAGGAAATGTAAATTTATGACAGAGCATGTCTTTGGCCGGTTTGGGGGGAGGCACCACGTTACCACTCCGTTTAGCGTCGTGGATAGGAAAGATAATTTTCTCGCTCGCGCGTAGAGGATGCGCAGGTATTCAAGCCCGAATGGGTGGATGGCGCAAAAAGATAAATATTATGAAGTATAAATTATCTCAGCCACTTTCTTCCCGAAAGAGAAATTGTGTTTTTTTTTCACTCATTGCAAACAGTTGCACCTCCGTTTCATCTTGTTGAAGATATTTTTCTAACATGCCAAACACCGCAAGGTGCAATGAACATGAATTTTTGGCACTGTTTCTTTTCGTTCTTTAGATTTGTCTGTAGAGAAGCCTTTAAACCACTGTGCGCTAATTGGATAAAAAGCGTTTCAATGCTTTTTAAATTCAGCCTGTCTGGAAAAGCATACAAGGAGCAACATTGAAGCAACAAACGCTCTAATTAACCTTTTTTATTCAGCTTTTTAACACAGTCTAATTAAATTGGAATGAACTGCTTTGTTTGAACGATTTTGTTTTAACATTAAGAACGTTTGAAAGTAAGCTATAAAATCATAGTGCAGGGACATCTTTCAGGATTGTTTTTTTTACCTGCAGCAGCACCACCGTTTAAATAACTCTAATTGAAACTCATTGAAGACCATCATCTTCTAATAGGATCAAACAGGAAAGTAATGTCTCATCTTTTGAACATTTATTGTGTAATTTGAATCACTCTAGAAGTGATGAAAAACTTCTAGAGTTATTCTCACATTTCTTCACAGTGAATTTGGCGTATCTAAACTCATTTCCGTCTGTATCCAATGGGTTTTTGTTGGAACTTTTTACTGCCCAAGCTGCATCTCCTGGCCGGGTGATAATAGTTGCTGTTGTTCGTACGGCTCATCCTTGCCCGGTGTTACCGCTCCACAGTCTGTTTTCGGTGTCTTATCGATGACGAACATTTCCGCCTCGAGCCCTAGTTCGCCTGCCAGCTGCTGATACAGTTCAAGCGTACATTTGTGGTACGGCTGCCCAAAGGCCTGTACGAGTGCATCGTACGCGACCCGATAATACCCCGGCTCGACTGGCATCATCAGGTTCAATGCTTCGTAGTTTTCGAGTGCTCGCTTCCGTTCTAACTGGGCGAACAGATTACCCGCAAAGCGATCGAACGCTTTCCGATTGTCGTCGATCGGTGGTTCTGGATGCACCGGATGTGTCCGGGATGTAACGTTCCCTGACTTTTTCCGCGAGAACACTTGCGCGCTGTGGAATGTTAAACGTAGCTAGAAGATGACTCCCAGGCAAAGGACGAACGTTTCGCTCTCACTTACCTGTTGCGAAGTCCACGAATATGGCGCTCGATGTTGTTGAGATGCTCTGCCTCAGAGCCTCCAGTTTGCCCGTGAAGTTCCCGAAGAAGTAACAAGGATGATTTAAGCACACCTGGATTCGGCTGAGAAAGCGCGGTCAGGTGGCAGAGTGATGAAGATGATGGCCCTGAAAGAGAATACAGCGAGCTCTGGCTCGATCCGCTCGAAGCCGATTGTTTCTTGTGATCCGCATGAGGTGTGACCATCTCTGCAGAAGCGTGCTTCGATTTCTTTGAATCATCCACTATTTTCCAGGCATGTGAGGGAGAAGAATTTTTCTTTTTGTCTGTATCACTGATGCCGTTACTTTTATCTGTTGCTGGAGACTTCTTTGCAATTTTGGCATCTTGTGCGATCTTTTCTTTGTGAGCTTTTTCTGGAGTGTCCTTCAAGGAATTTGTATTGTTTACAGGAATCATCTGTTCGATGTTATCTACTGGTGTATTGCTGGACGACGTATTGGCGGGATCTGTCAGCAGTATATTAGCGGGATGTGTCAAAGAAACATTACCGGAGTCGGTTAACAGTATATTATCTGTGACATTCAGATTAACCGTCTCATTATTACTCATTGGGATATTTTCCCATATTGGATCCATTCCAGCAATTTTTTTAGAAGTGTTTTCCGGACGTGCAGGAAGTAATCCATTTTCACTTTTCGTGACATTTTGTTCATCGTTTGCTAGTTGCGTTTGAGAGGCGTTCGGGGAAATCGAACCGATTTTCTCACTAGATATCACCACTTCATCTATATCATCCTTCAAAGGATCAATAGCTGAATTGTGAGCTGAAAACGAGTTGCAAGTTAGAACGGGGTTTAAATTCTTGTTCTAATCTACCTTCTAGGGAGGTCTTGATTGACTTTTTGGGCGGTACTGGTGGACGAACGGCAGTCTTCGGCTTAAATGGTGACATTTTGCTAAAAATGCTATTTTTCACTGTAAAAATTTGACAGATATTTTTTAGCATACAAACAAATTTTGAAGATTTCTGAATTTGAAGAAAAAAAGATAGTTCGCTTTACCTTTATTTGGCTCAATAATCGCAGGTGGGGCGGTAAGTTGTTCCATGCTAAAATTGAACGTAAAATTTTGAGTACACTAAAACGAACCGTTTAATTTGGAAGTTGCCGAAAGAATGAGCATAGTTAAGCTTCACACAAGCAAAGCCTACTTTCCTTTTTGTTAAAGTGATAAACAATACACTTAACTTTTAACGTGTAGAATGAAACGTTTTAACGTGTAGAATGTTTAATAGTAAAAAAAACCCAATGTTATGCAAATTGTGGCGTATTCTAATAGTCAATTTTTATAAGCTTATGTTATATTTATCTATATAATAATTAACTTTTGTATAACTGTTCTCTATATTTTCAGGTAAGGTTCACATGCGTGGAAATATTGTTTTCTTCAAAGTTTTTCTATTTTTTCCTTAATATCGACGATTCTCTTCAATAATTGTAAGTTATTAAACTTGTCATTTGCAATGTTTTTTGTGCATTTGATTTTTCTCTACAATTTAGTGGCTATGTCTTTTTTTCACCGCTATGCACAGAAAGGTGTGCATAGCCTCTAACACTATTTAAACTAACAATTGGATTGGTATTCTATTACATTATTGAATCCAATTATTATAAAATTTTAAATCCGTAATCCGTTGGTGAAATCATAAAACAATTCAGATGTTTATCTTGGGTACAAAAAGAGAGAAAAGTATTAAAATTCTGATATCAGAACATTGTTCAGGAATAGCTTGAATAGCGTTCGTTGTATATCATTCGCTCTATAAGAAACCTCTAAAGTGGAGCCTCGTTTAATCGCTAGTAAGTTTAAATGATTTGACATTGCATCATGAACTATTTTTCCTGCTTAAAAATCCCCCGTACTATGCGCAAAATGCAGCAAGTGCATGTCAGGCTTGCAAGTGTTCAAAATATACATTTTAAAATAGTACTAAAAGCGTCATCATTGAATCGCTATCTAACCGAGCACTTTGGGGAAGGCTTGCCATATCAAATTTTATTGCCAATAAAACGATACAACACCTTTACGCGACTACCAACTCTCGGCTACCGACAAACGAACAAGAAAAGAGCGACCTAATGAAAACAGTGCTAATGATACTGCAAGAAAAAAAAAAGAAATCTGTGACTCTGTGTGCCCCTTTGCTTCGTCCACAAAACGGGAGCAGCACGGGGTCGCGACAATCGAATGTTATTCGCCAAACCGATTGAACGCCCCAATACCAACTGGCCAAGGGTTTCAACGAGCCTTGCACAAAATGCCAGCCCGGGGTAGGCAAGCATGAATCTTCTTCTCTTCCGGGTGCACGTCGCTTCTTTTTTCGCGTTTCATTCGCGCGCACGTATTTCGGTCGAAACTGCTGCAAAAACCAATCTTCCCGTCGATCAACCCGCACGGATTCGCGGCCCGCCGCATGCGTGCATCGAATCGGGCACGCGGTTTTTGGCCTTGTTCGATTACATTGACCTTGTCCTGTCGCGATCGTATCGTTGCACTGCTTTTGTTGTGCCCTTCGTGTCTCGTTCTGTTGGCCCCATGCATCCTTGCTCGCGCGAGGATCGATAAATCTTTTCCTCGTGGTCTTTTAGGCTGCTACTCCACGCCAATCGGTGAGGAGATGCATTCGATGTTTTGTTTGTTGGGTGTGTGCTTTTTTGTTGTTTTGTTGCGTCCTTATGCTTCTGCCCCATTATAATGTGCATTTTGGGATCGAAATCGCGCCCCACGAGCCATCACACACTCGCGTATAGTTTCAAGGATACACGGACCATTTTCGGGATAATCTGCTCTCTTTTTTCTCCCTCTTGGTTTGTCTGTTTCGCCAGCCACATAAGGCTAATTATGGGGTTTCGGTGGTTAAATTAGATCGGGAAAATGCGCTGCTCCCTTTTGCTCCCATCTCGCACCATTCTACAGATACATTATGGTACACCTTCGCACAGGGGTCCACCTTGCAACGAGTTTGCGTTATGATTTTCAAATTTTTGTACGCGCTTTCCGTGCGTCGTCCATCGAAAATGCACTGGCGGATGCAAAATTTGGTAACAACCTGCCATTTTCGTGCCATTTGCTTGAAGGGCCTTTGTGTGAATTGGAAGGATTATTTATTCTTTCTCTTCTCTTGATTGATTTTGATAATTGCTCTCCACGGTGAAGCGCAATTTGCATTCAACAACATTCGGTGCGGCGTGAGATGAATGAGAGGACCTTTTTCCTATTGTTGTGTCGTTCGGTATGTTATGCGTCCGGTTAACATATGGTTCTTGCCATCTGTTCCTTGTGGCTGTTACGAAAATCGTGTGGTTAGGTAATTGATCTCGTGGTCACAACATCTTTCCTTGCACTGCCACACGATATATGAACCCACTTGTATTATCTCCTTGCTCGAGGAAGTTAATTCTAAAACCATGGATCTTGCTGCTTTTCAAGCCATCTTTCGTTGGTCTTATCAAAACTCCTATCTCTTTTTCTCTTTCTCTGCTCTCTCTTTCGCTACTCTCACTCCATTCGTTGATAACACAACCGGTGATAGTGCGCCCTCGATCGCATGTCACCAATTTATTAATAACACTTGCCTGATAACAACGTTTGAATAAAAAAAAAATTGATAAAATAATCATAGACAGCTGATGGAGAGGTGTTTAGGGGCCACTCCCACTGACCGCGAAGCCCCACGAGTGCATTCCGAGAATTTGACGACCATCCTGCCGTGATGTAACGGTGATGTGAGCCTAAAACCCACCAAAAAAGGGGTTCACGATGATATTACGAAGCAGGTACAGTGTCGTGCGATAACAGCAGGATTTTGTGTTTTAAATACCTTCAAAGACAATGTTTTCAAGACACAAAAAAAGTCACAAGAAAAGTGTTGTTTTTGTATGATTTCTTGTAAATGTTGCGTGATACTTTTACGCAAACATTTCAAGCCGTAATCCCTTCCGGTGGATTCATAATTATGCACAAACATTGTTCTCCCATCGGCGCATTTTATTCTTTCTCCCTATTCGATGAAATGTTTTTTTTTCTATGATGAATGTTTAACTTTCCTTTCATCACACCGGCGAGCCCCCAAATTGGTGCTTCTAATTGAGATAACCAAAAAGGCAATAGAAAAGTAACTCCCCCCCCCCCCAGGCTAGCATTCATTCATCAGCATTGACCGGAAACCGGCTCCCGGAACCGGTGCTGTCGGGGTTTCCGCGCTCGTTCCGTAAACAGTGGCGTTACTTCCTTCACCTTTCCGTCCACCCGTGCCGCGTGCGTTGCCGAGGGGGGGTTTCCTTTGAATTTACTCAAATTCTTCCCGTGTTTTTTTTTCTCTTTTCCACCGTACTCCGGGAAAGTCACGACGGCGCTCCCCATTTCGGTTTTTCTCGGGAGCGGCTTTTTATCGATTTTGGAGAGAAAATTAGCCATTTTCCGCTGGGTCCTGATGGCTGTGCGTCGGGCATGCTGGTGGAGCTCGCTCTCTGTCTTTCTCTTTTTCTCTCGTCTCTCCTTCTCTCGTGTTGGTTAGATTATTTGTTTATTTCGAAGGAGTTTCCTCCCCCACGCGCGCTATCTCGTTTCCTGTTACGTTCTCGACAGCAAAACATAGAGCGAAAGGTGAAGTCCTCCCGCGGACAAGGCAACATATTCTCACCAACCGTTTCACTCCAATGCTTATGCGCTGGGTACCGCATTTATGGGTATTCGGTCGAACCTCCAAAGTCAACCAAGGAATGGGGAAGCACACACATTCCGGGTCTGGTTCGCTTTCCGCCCGCAATCGGTGCATTTTCCGGTAGTTTTCCATTTTTCTCAAGGAACCAATTGCGTTGGGGATGCAAGATGTAGAAACACGACGTAACGGCCATCGGTCAAACCTGGTCAGGGGAGGGTACCCTACGGTTAGAGGAAGTAACCAAAAGGTTAACGGGCAAAAGTTGGTCTTTCGTCCGGGTCCGGCGGCTGCCCTTTTCCGGAACGCTACCAACGATTGAAATTCGTCTATCAAAATTTCACGACGCATGGAAAGGGAGATTTTCGTTCTAGGTTCTGCTTCATTTGAATTCCACATTTTTTCCATCGATTGCTGTAAGGGTTTCAGGGTACCGGTAAAGGTTTTCAATTTTAAATAGTTGGTTTATTACTTTCTGTTCATTTAAAAGTGTTGTTTTTTTTTGGTAACATGAATCGAATTTGAACACCTCGGAGGAAGATATCGTGAAGGCAATGAATCCTCAAGAAACAGAGGTATTTTTCACGCTGGCACACTGTGCGGATTGGGGAACCGTTTGGGAACGCGGGATCGATTGCGGACTCTGGCAAAAGATCGAGCCTTCGTTATCGGGAGCGAGAACCGTCATCCTGCCGCTCCCGGCTGGTGGAACTTCCTTTAATGGTTTCCTTTCCCACGGGCGGGCTTCTCTGGCGCGTCTCGTGGCTGTGTTGGTGCCTCTTCCCGGAAATTCCCGCTTCATTCGCTCTCCCGTTCCCTCTCTCTCTCTCTCACTCTCTATCAGTTGGTCGTTTTCCTCTCATTGATCCCAAGTGGCTTTCCGCCGACGACGATGATTTAGCTTAGCGGCTGTGTGTTTGCGCTATTTCACCCCCGGGTCCGTGTCATTTTTCCACAATAGGCACCCATTTTCCCACCACCCGTGCACAGGCAATCGGTAACTACTATCATGTTTCCATCCATCCCACAGACGGGCGGATTTAGAGTTTAGAGAATCCTAATCACAACCCGAGGTGCGTCCCTCTGTCGAAATATTCGCACCCGATGTAATCGCGGGTGGCGAATGAACCCCAATCGAAACAAAAGGTTCATTGCAGGGGTTCACGCGACGCGGCGCCGCATGGCCTTCTGCGAATTGGAAGTGCATCGATGGCGTAATAAAAAGCGCAACCCGTTTGCATCTGTCGTCGTTGCCGTCGTCGTCGACGTTGGTGTGTGCGGTGTGGCTTGTGGCCGATGTGCCTACGTGACGACTGGCGCTGTTGGCCTCCCGTTCTGCCACCCGCCACATCGTTTCGCTCCCGTTCCGTTCCATTGACATTCTCGATAGCGAACGAGAAAAGGGAGCGTCGAGTATCATCGTCATCATCGCCATCATCAACGGGGCTGTGTAGAAATGGCTGGCGTATGCGTGTGTGTGTATGTGCCAGCGGAAGAGGGCGTGGAAGAGGTTGGGTGGGGTGAAAATTGTGTCGAAACGCTAAAGGGAAGCGGCGGTAGGCAAGAACGCACGAGAGAACGGAAGTCGGTTTACGCTGCTAGGGGTGTGTGGCGAATGAAGCGTGGAGTAGGAAGCGAAGAAGAGAGCGGGAGAGAGAGAGAGAGCTTCTCTCTGTTTTGGGGTGGTTTTAGGTTTTAGTTTGCTCTTCTGCGTGTACGAAAGGCAGAAAGAGCGAGAGAATCAGCTGCCATTGGGAATAAGGGAGAAACAAAATGATAGGTGGAAGGAACCGCGAGAGTTTGAAGCTGTTCAGAAATGAATGCAATATTGAAACACATCCGTCAGCTGAGCGAAGAGAGAGCACATTTCCGTAGATAATTTGGACGTATATTTTGAAAGCATAGTAATATAACCCATAATTCATTGGAAGAAATGAACATTAATGCATTTGAAATGCATTAGATACATCTAAATTTGATGGCTTACGTTTGTTATATGAAATCATCATTCAAATGAATTTTTTATGGAAGTATACCCTGAAAATGTCCTCTAATTCGATGGAAAATAATAAATCCTACGAATAGTTCTTTATTGAATCCCCAATTGAATCCAATCAAAACCTTTCTATTCGATCTCATAAACTCTCCTACCCATCATTGCTGCCGTGTACGGGGCACTTAATGCAATCCGCTCGCTCTCGAGAGAGAGCCGACGGCTGCGATGACTGTGTGTGCCGTTCGCCGTCGTCGTCGTTGTTGGCGGCGCCGTCATCATCGTCCCCGGGGTGTGCACCAGCACGGGCGCAAGAGGCTTTCCCAATTTCAATCCGAAAGCCAGCGCGTACGGACACGCCGGCCCCACGCTCTGCTGCTGCTTGCTCGGGTCTCTGTCTCTGACCAGGGTGTGCTGCTGTGTGTGCCAGAGGGGTGCGAGAGGTGCGCGCGCGTACAGCGTGAGACAGAGTGAAACGGCACACGAGGGGCGGCCTATTTTGCCACCCCCTTTTTGTCGATCGATTCCCCACACACCGCTCAATCGACCGGCCCTTTCGAAGGCCCATCACCCGTCCGGGGTTGCTTGTGGGCGATAGTGGCCCATGGTGTAGAGTGTTTTGTGGCAGAGAGAGAGAGAGAGCGCGCGTGAGGAACACACACGCACCTGGTGCTGACAAGCAGGAAGAAGGGCGAGTGCGTGCAAAGTGCAGAAGCAATCGTGTGTATGTGTGTCTGTGGTCGCGGCACACGCAGCAGCACGAAAAGTGAATCCCGCATCCACCGGGTGGAGTGTGATTTTCGTGCGGATCGTTCCGAGGTGTGTGTGTGCGTGCGTGTTTCCGTCCGCTCGTTCGCCCTTTACGTGCGTGCGCGCGTACGTGCTTGGTGCGTGAATGTGTGCAGTATGCGGAGTGATTAAAGTAGGCAGGGCTCTCATGCTCGAGTAGTAGATAGTAGCACCAGCATCACTGCCAACAGCATCATCATCGTCATCATCATAAGCATCATCATCACCAGCAGGAGCTCGCGCGAAAACGGTACATACATAGTGTGTGTGTGTGTGTGTGTGGGGGGGGGGGGGAGAGATAGGGCTCCCTGTGGAGGGACGGGAAGCCTTAAAGCGAGAGTGAACGAGAAGTCTCCGGTTCATCTCTCGCTCGCGTAATACGTCATCGTTTTTTTTTATCATATCCCACCCGTTGGTTTGTGATGGCGAGAGGCGATGGAAAGCGCGTGAAGCAAAGGGAGTGTGCTATGGAAAAGGGCCACGGGAAATGTACGTGTATGTGTGTGTGTGTGTTTTTTTTGTGCTGTGCTGTGCGGAAAACAGCGTGAAAAATCGTGCCTAAAGGCGCACACCGTAGTGTTTTTCCCTCAGCTCACACCATGGAGAATGTGTCGCTTTCCGGGAAATGGGGACACATTTTTCCCGTGTTTCGTGCTGCTTTTTTTGAGGCGTTTCTTTCAGCGCAATGCAACGAAACACAGTGTGCCATGACAGTGCTGTGGTAGTATTGGCCCAAGCGGTGAATGTTGTTGTTTGGCTATCAGCTATTATTTTTTTGCTTCGCTCATGTCGCCACGGGCGCTGGAATTGTTTTCCACCACCACCGGAAGGTGCACCCTTCTTCGTTCCGGCTCTGTGCACTGTCGTGAGCTAATCAAAACCAACAATCGAGCCAGGCAGGCCGCCATAGGGCCGCTGGAAACGAAAACGTGAAAACGTCACCGGGCCCGCGCTCTCGGTAGTGTGTATGAGTGTACAGGGCCGTATAGTTTTGTGTTCGAATGCGCTAATCAAAATTGTTGCTGCCTCACGGCACACACAAACCCTGTTCAATTTCGTTATCGAAAGAAAACGCGCTCTGGTGCTCGGATTCAGCGGAACTGTTGGGTGTGAAATGCGAACAGATGCCATTTATTCGTCTAGCGCTCTTCGAATGCCGTCTAACCATGGCAGCCCTACTTAAAGGGGCACCCGAAGAAAGGAGAAACACACACGGGGATGCATCGACGTTATTCTTGGCGGACATTTTTCTCACCCTGACGTGCCGACCAAAAACTCCCTTTTCCGAGGGTTACGTGCGGCTTACAATCTGGAAAGGAAGAAAAAAAGGGGTTAGTGAAAGAAACCGCCGTCCGGGCGACGAAAACGTCAACCCATTTTGCACGTCTTCCGGTGTTTGTGTTGCGTGAAGTGGCCTGTTTGGGAAGGTCATGATAGCACCGTTATCTTTCGGTGATGGCCTACTGACGGATGCACAGCGAAATGCTTGTTGTAAAGGCACCACCTTTTCACGTAATTCTAATTACAAACAATCTTGGTTTGTGTGCGTTTCAGTGACGCAGGTTTGTTTTCATTGCAATGATGCGCAAATGAACCATTTTCCAGCGAATGAACCACCCCCCATCTCGGGTGAATGTGGCCAGGGATGTTGTTTTCGTTGTTGTTTATTCGAGCTAGTTGAATTGGGTGCGTGTTTTTATAGATATTTTGTGCTGAGGTCGTTCTATTTTTTTCTAATGTATTTCAATGAAAACGAGAACACTAAAACCTTCAGCTAGATCGCGCCAACCAGCTCCACCAATACACGCCTGTGTCTGTACTTAATTGATCTAAATAAAAAGGGCAACAGTTGAAAGCGGAGTGGGGTTGCATGTGTTGTGTAGCATAGCGCTGGGGGTTGGGTATTTAAGCCGTAGTGGAAACAAAAACATACGCCCAGGCACAGTAGCCTCCTCACGGGAAGCCGTAGAAAGGGTGCCTTTTTTGTCTTCGCTACTGGACGAACCAAAAAAAATCCTTCTCGTCATAGTATGCGCTGGTTTATTTTTAACACCGACAGATGATACCCAGTTTTTTGGTGGTGCAGTGACCAGCTCGACGGGACAGGAAAAAAAAAACCATCGTAAACAAAACCACCAAACATACACAAACACACATACACGTGCTGCACACATACCGAAATCTCGACGCCGGTTACGAAATCTAGATCACTGTTCTTGCGGCGCGATATGCATCCTTCCAGGGATGCCTCACATTGCTGCAGCTGTGGTGGGATTTGATGCATATCGATCATAGTAGACGTAGGGTCTGAAGCAACAGAAGCTTCATCAAAATTTTACGCTTCATTGATTGCATTCAAAGGGGAAAGGGATCACGTGTGCGTGTGGAAAATAGCAGCTGAGCTGCTCAAGACAAGGAATGCGCCGTTCGAATAGAAATAATAAAAAACCCCTTTTTTTCTTTTTCCCAACATAAACCTCAAATATCCAGGATGATATTGTGAATAAGAAATAAATCGTGCCAGAATGCAAGCAAGCATTACTTCTTCTACTGCCGTTTACCAAGCTCTTTCTTATGGGAGTGCATAATCTCTTAAACCGTGTTCTCAACGTGTTCGACAAGTGTGCGAGTGTTTGAATAAATTTCGCGAGTGAGCGAGTGTCGCTAGTACGTGCATATGCATCTACGAAAAAATATATATATCAAATTCTCAATCCGAAAGGAAAATAAAGCTGCCGCAATAGCATTTAGGAAAAATAATGTTACACAAGTAGCCCTACGAAATTCAGCTTGATATCGTGTGAAAACGGGGAGCAAGAATTTTAATATTTTTGTAAGAAATATGCATATACATGCACCTAGGTGCGGTGTTCTGTAGGCTTTACCGCGTATCGAGTCGAGTTCTCACTGCCAAGTGGAAACGTGTGTTCAATTTCATTTTGCTGTAACGAATTGTGTCGGTGAAAAAGGTAAAAAACACACTCGCACTCACACGGACCCATATGTGCATCTCCATAACGTGCGTCAGCCCAACCGAAACAAAGGCGAAGGAAAATCGGTGGCAGTCGAAATAAAAGGAAAAAACAAAAGAAAAAAGAAGCACCATCCCCGACCAAAGACCACCGAGAGCTGCTGGTCGATACACCGAGAAACCCAAGGTAAGCATGCCGGTACCGCGCGCCGCGAATGTATTGGTGTGCGTGTGCGTCTGGGCGTAAAATGGGCCCCGAGACGAGACCACCGGTGCATCGCGTTTGATGCATTTTGCTTTTTATTCGCCGGAGACCAAGCCCCAGGGTCCTGGGTTCCTTCGTTCTCGTCGTTTTCCCATCCTTCACGGGTGAGGTGGGGATTGATGGTAGCACTGTGCGGGGAAATGGTTTTTTGTGTCTGGTTTCCGTCTCTCCGGTCTGCACACACCTGACCACACCGACCGTATCCTTCGGTTTTTGTTTGCCACCCCCCCTTACCCTTGGGGGCGATTGGATCGTATCCTTGTGTTGGTAAATTTTTCGTGTCGTGCCGGGAGCTAGAACGTAGCAAACTTCGATGGAATGGATGAGGAAGGTAAAAAAATCCAAACGAAGAGGAGCTTGAAAAATGTGCTGCTTTTGTCCTACTTCTCGTGGTTGCATAGAGAAATGCGACTGATCCACGACCACTACCAGCGGTTGATGGGGATGTCTAATACACACGGCTGCAGTTGGTTTGATGGGCCTCCCTTTACCGCGCCAGTGCAGTTCGATGGTAATGCAGCTTGTTTTTCAGACTATTTGTTTCCTGTGGACGATATGGGAACAATCCGTGGTTTGCATCTGCGATTCAAAGCGAGTTTAATTAAACCGGTATTTGACGTCTAGTATTTGAATCATTTTCTTTGATTTTTTATCATGTGATGGTTTCTCTTCAAAGAAAATCATTGTCCTTTATTTATTGTATTAAAGGCTTTAAAATTCAGCAAAACTTTCTATTAAATCACACGTTATATACGAGGTGCTGTAAAATAGGTACCCCTATCCAACGAATACATCAACAATTTACGCCTATGTGCATCAAGCGCGCCGGTGACGATTCGTTTGGTTAATGTTGCCATTTCCTTGCCGACGTATATATATTCACCCTGAGCCATTCTATTGATTCCCTTCTCCGTCCATTCCCTTGCAGCCTGCTCGTGCCGGCAAAGGGCACAACTATCCACTGTATTTCGCCAAGGGAGAAGATTTATTAGCCATGGTTTCGATGTGTGGTGCACACCCTTCGGGCTCGATTTGACGAAAGTAAGGTTCTCTCCCCTCGTTCGAATGATTTGTCTCGATAAAAGAGGATATTTAATGTTTTCCTGTGACCCGTGAAGTTTGCGCTTTGTTAGGAATTAAAGAAACAATTTTCTCTTTTCTCTACCGATGTTTGATAGTTCATTGATGGTGTTGAAATTCTTTGGTTTCCATTTCATGTTACTTTAGATCTGTTTATATTCGTTCATATTTGTGTAATATTTGTTTTCTTCCCATTATTTATTATTTATTATTATTCGTAACTTTGTAATCTTTCACTATTTCATAAAGGTGTAAAATTTTATAAATTCAAATTTTCATGAGGGTTCTTCCTTGTTCAAAATCCCGTTAGAAATATTTTTCCCAACGCAATCAGCGAGAATGCAATCAATTCTCGATTGCTGAAGTTATCGCAGAATCCGTACACCGGCTCTCGGCTTCGATGCAATCAGACGGGTTTCATTGCCTTCTCAAAAAGCGTCTCGTTTGTTGATTAACCCACGAAACCAGACAGAGAGAGAGAGAGAGAGCGTGTTGCGTTATGTTAGCAGGGTGGCTTTTTTCCTCGTACATGTTTCACCCGAAAGAAAGCAACCCCTATCGAAGTGTAAGACGTTGATGATGCGATGCGGCGGCCCGTTTTTCGAGGTGGGGTGCGAAGTTCCTTCGCGACGAAGACGCATTCAATCGGCTCTCATGGAGAGCGTTCAAGTTAAGTCAAGCCAAAAATGTAGGTCAAACCTTTATTGCACCCGCCGTCCTCGCCCGCTTCACCATCACTTGCGGGCTGTTTATTTTGCTGGTTTCCCTCCCATCGTTTCCACACCCCGTTTGGTGCCAGCTTCCGTCACTTATTTCCGATTTCCGCCAACAGCAGTCGGGCGTGAAGTGTATGCGGCTGCTTTTCAGCTTCAGCTCGCCTTTGTCCTTAGCTTATTTGGGGTTTCCCGGTGCCGTAAAGGCTAGAAACAGGTAGCAGAGCATTGCTTCCAACGACATGTGGTAAAAATGTGTGCTACTTCACGGGAAAATAGAAAACATTCCGTGGAAAATAGCGCTCACTCATCAAAACATCACCCTTCACAAGTGGTTCCTGTTTTTGGCTTCATACCAGCATCGTTTTTTGTGTTGGAAACATCTTAAAATTAAAAAGAAATATTTTTCAAAACACTCGTTTAAAACAATAAATATTATTGGCGTATTTTTCTTTCGTACATATCTTTATTTGTTAAACAAATAATTCCCACTGGTTGATGTACCTACGCGAGGAAATTGTGCCCCAAATAGTTACCATTCCATTCCTCACGAAAAAAACGAATCTTTGTCGAAGTTTCTCCCCATTCCAGCGTTGATAATTCCGCTCCAGATACTTTTCGATCCGTCGTCTGTCTGCCCTCAAACCAGCACGACCAAGGCGCACCAAGGCTTTTCCTTTATCCGACTCCAGTGTTTTTCGTTCACTCTCTTTCTCCTCACGTTATCTGTCTCTTACTCTCTCTCTAACGTTGCACATTCCCTCATTAGCTGCACATTCCGCGCCGCGCTTCCTTCTCCCGGGAAGGCGTTCATGTTTACGTTTCTCCTTTGTACGCCAATTGCTCTTGTTTCTTCGTGTTTGTCTTGGCATTTTTTTTTTGTTATTGTATCGCTTGTGTTCCATTGCCTGCCCCCGAGAGTGTGTTTGTGTGTTTGCTTAGTTGAAGGTTTTCCACCCTCTTCTCCACCCCTTCAAAGCGGTTGCACCATCGCCCCACTGGCAAAATTGCAACCACCACCCGATCAAGGGGCGGACCGGTTGCAGCTAGTTTATTTTATATCCCCAGCACCATCAGAGCGGTGCATTTCGCAATGCGAGCACAGAATAACAGCAGCTTCGAGAGAACACTGAGCTGGAAAAACACCCTTTGTGCAACGTTTCGCGATCACTGTTTTCCGCGATGAACGATCAGATGCGTTGTGTTGTTTGTTTTTTTTTTAACAATTGATAAAACGCTGCAATTAAATGATTAACATAAAGCGAGCGCATCCGCTAACTAATGCCTCCCAAGGAGACAGGATCCTTTTGTAAACGGCTTTTGCCAACGGGGTCGCCTTGAAACCGGAACACGGGGGTGCGGATTTTCCGGCGGCCGCATCAGAGTGTGATGCAGTTGCATTGCGAATCTGGGTCGGGGACTTGATCACGTTTGCCTTCTTTCAATCTAGCTCTCGCATTAGGCGGCTCATGGAAGCCCGCGTGAAGGCCTAGAAATGCATTAAAGCGGTACCATTCGGGCAGCAGAAAAAAAGCTGAATGCTGAAATGTTTTTGCGAAGGCCACATAGCATTTCATGAAGCGAGGAAAGAGGATCTAAAACCAACTGTACGACAACTAAACTCAACACAATCAATCGTTACGAGTTAGCCTTGGTCACGCGGATATGGTACAATAAATGCATTATTTAATAAAACATCTAAATATATTGCAGTTTAATCCCCCTCCTTTGTGGCCCATTTCGGTTGCATTTTCTTTCCATTGTGAGGGTGTTTTCTTTTTCATTTCATACAACTCAACTGCGCACACACACACACACACAGGCCCGAGCGAGCTCCGTGACACGATTAGCACCCTCCATGGACCCTTGGCATGAGGGGTGAGCGAGACAGCAAGGGGGTGGCTTTTGGGGGGTGATTTCGCCTTGGGATAGGTAATGGTTTTAGTAGCGCCATTCATCGCTGTTTGGCCCTCTGATTTTGCTGGTGTCTTAGTGTGTGCGGTGGGTGGTGTAGCATCGCTTCCTCCCGGTCCTTATCGGTGGGGTGGTTGGGTGGATGTGGTTTTTGGGGATGATGTCATTCCACGGCTTGCTAAGGCGGTAAAGCGGCCGTGCCGGTATGAAGCCGAGTATTTGAGCAACGGAACGATGTAATTGGCTGGAGGCATTAACGCACGAATCCTTGTTTAATGTGATGGTATCGACTTTCGCTTCGATAGGAAAGAGAGAAACAAAAAACTATTTTGTTGCCGGTTGGTTTTTGATTTGAAATAGGTTTTTGGATGGAATGCGTAAGTTAACATAAACATTGCGTAGCCCAAATATGAAGATCTTCTTATATTGCCGAGGTTTTCTAGTAGTATATTTTTGATTCATTATTTATCAAACATCTGGGTTGCATTAAATATTAAATTAAAATTTATTTAATTTGTAATTTTTAGAATTGGGTTTACGCAAATAATTCTTTTCCATTTGGCTGCATAATTTGGTGTTTGTTGGATGATTTTTATAATAATTCAATTATGTATCTCAAATTCCTATAGAAAAAATCCTCATCGGTTATTTCTGCGTGTGAAAGAACAGAAACCTACAAAACTTAAACATGCATATCCTTATGCGTAAACAGGATCCGCATCATTTGAACAAAAACAACCGACCATCCCTTCACTCGTTTGACGGCACTTTGTTTGCATTCGAGCTCACAAATTGTCATCATTAAGTCACATTCGAAGGTTTAATTTACCTAGCTTGAGCTGCATTTTTATTCATAATGGAAATGTTATTTAAATTTAGAGCATAACCTAAACTCATTTTACACCATTACATGGCGATCGTGCGCCGGCGGGCGAGAAACCTCTCGGATAGTTAAAATCTCTCTCTCTCTCGCTCCTCACGGCAACAAAAGCAAAGCGATCATTTGGTAAAACGACGGTCTGTAGACAGTCAAACAAAGAGCTCGCCATCTTGGAACAACTCCCGGGTTTCGTCTTGCGGACGCGGATGGATTTAAAAGCAGAAGAGATCTCCAAGCCGTCGCTCGAGACGGGAGCTAAATAAAAAGAGGTTTCGGGTTCCATTTCTTTTCCACCGCTGTGTAGCCTTCCGTTCATTTTATTTCCAGCCCCTACCGTGCTCTCTATTCTGTTGTGTTTAATATTTGGAGAGTAGCGAAGCACCGGAGGAAGAAAGGCATTCAAGCGTGTGTGGGAGGCGGGAGGGAGGGGGGGGGGAATGGAGAAAAAAGGCTATTAGCGTCCACCAGCCGTTCTTCGCGCGACTTTTAACCTGCCGTGGTGTGTGCCCTGTGGAGCGCAGCCGGGTATATATATATATATTTTTTTTTACGATTTTCACTTATCCCTTTCTCGATCTCCCACCCGCCCCTCTTTCCACACGGAAGGGTCACCATCATTGCTTGGAACTCAGGTGAACGAGCTTTGGATCCGGGGGATGATCGCCACCAAGCCACCCAAATGTGCGTACGCGTTGGCATCTCGAGCGGTCCTTTCTTGACTCACGAGAAATGTTTGCTTCGAAAGCGCTTTCGGAAGGGTCAGAAGAGGCAGAGCGATGTGAAAAAAGGGATACAGACAGGCAGGCAGTCGGAAGATGTGAAACGATGTTTTGAGACTGAGGTTTTGTTTGTTTGTTTGAACGGCCTGAAGCAAAAATGGTTTCGTTTGAGGAACGAATTTACCTCACATGTTCGCCATCGATCGTGGTTGGCGTTCCTATCCAATGAATTTTCATTTTTTAATTACTTTTAATTATTCATTCTTTAAGAATGAGCAACTAATACTTCAGCTTGATTTCTGCTTGCTTTGTATGGTTGATAATAAATCAAAAGATAGAGCGGAAAGTATTTTCCAACCCCAAAAAGATTGGCTTCCCATCAACCAGCGCTGGTACACGACGTTGTCTTCTATCAGGCTGTATAAACATATATTTTGTACGCGGTTTTGTGCGTGTGACATAAATTCGAATGGTCACCATCAACATTGAAATGCCGGCGAACGGAGTAAAGTAAATAAATCGATAAATTGTAGCCAGGCCATGCAAGTTACCCCTCTGTTATGTGTTTGTTTTATTTGCTGTTTTGCTGGCTACGAAAATGGGTGATTCGTTGTTGCTTTCGGCTAAGCCAGCGAGTGTAAAATAATGACCTGAAATGCAACGCCTGTGATGCAAGTCGTTATTTGTTTGTGCAAACAAAAAGAAGGTAATAAAGTCACATATGCCTTTTTAAACCTGTGGTGTTTACAGGGATCATTTATTTTGAGTGTTCCATAAAAAGTCGTAGTAAGTGTAGGTTAAATCTGGAAAGGGCAACAAAATCAAAAACAAGAAAATCTACCCTTTGGAAACAGTTGGTTGAACTCTTCATAAAGAAATAGTATATATGAGTAAATTGGTATATATGGCGTATAGTAACTAAAACATGCGGAATTAAATTTATCAAAATCAATGCGCAATTTCGGTTTTTGCTAATTTAAAACCATTCCTCATAAAACATTTGCTTCCTGAATGTAAATGAAGATGCGAATGTTTGCCGGTGGAAATTGTGCTGCCTTACGCTTTGCAAATGCACCTTGATGCAGTACAATTGCACCATGCCATCAGGCAAAAAGGAATTGAAATAGGGCTTGTAACGTTATTACGATATTCACCGTTAGACGTTTGTGGACGAGAGTAAAATGCAAAGTGCACATCATCCAATCAAGCGCTGCACTCTACGCTGCACGCGCGCTTGTGGTTGTGCTGGGGAGGAAATACGCTACAAAAATGCATCGTACAAACATCTTCCTGCGCTGGGTGTTGGGGTGAGTGGTAGACGAAGACAAAGAACCGTAAGCGGGCCATCTAACGGGTTTTTTGAGTAAGTCCGAGGAGAGTAAAGTGGCGTCACGATGATTCCAAGTCCATATGTGCAACAAGAATGCAGTGTATTTCAATCAAATGGAAAATTTAGCACTGTTTTGTTTTTTTATTGTTGCTTTTTATGTGCGCTTTTGGGATTTTCAAAGGTGTTTTTAAGTTTATTTTTGTTGTTTATCAATTTTTTATCTACTTTTTTTATTATTTATTTTTATTACTTTTTTATCTTTTTATTAAACAAACATTGGTATTTAATTGTGCTTTGCAATGTATTGATTCTTTGCAATATTTTTTGTTGCGATAAATTGTTTTAACTACCTATAACAGTAACTTTAAACATTTTGATTTTTTTTTATCAATTCTAATCTCCTTCCCGTGCCCTTTTTCGACCCACCGCTCTGTTGGTCGGTTCCTTTGTGTTTGATGAGTGCACGTTCGAGCGCGGTTGCGTAAACGTTTTTACGCTTTGTTTTATCCTACGCCAACGGATACGCGAGTGCATTAAAGAAAAGCAAAACAAAAAAATAAACCAAAACCTCGATTGCGCGGCAGAAATAGGAATTGCATTCGATTAAAATAAAGCCCACAGGCGATGCAATCCACAGTGCACGCGCGTGTGTGTGTGTGTGTGTGTATGGGAATGAAGTGGGTAGAGGGGAGTACGTTAGCTTCGAATTGAATTTAGCGCACTCCCTCCTCCCACTTCCTCCTTGCCATTCGCCTCCTTTCATGCCATCAAGGTTTCGCGGGATTATTGTGTGTCACGGTTTCTCTTGATGCAACCGACAAGGCAAGAGGCAAGTGTACGGCTTGCGAGGGAGGGGAAAAGTGCATTTGGCGACAAAAGCGAATCTCCCAGCCTTTCCACTACCTCCCTCAGCCCTCCCTTTTGTGATGGTTGCAAGAAGCCGACTCGCTCTGCTGCATTTTAGTTGCCGCTTCCTCTCACTCGATCGTACGCTAGGGGTTTTTTTTTGGTGAAGGAGGTGCAGCAGGGCCACTGCACTTTGTGCAATGCACCTCGATCGTACCGAGTTGCCTGTTATTTTGTCTCCCCCTTTTCTTCACCCAGCCGTGAGCCACGATCGCGTAACGAAGGAGCATTATTCTGCGGGCGAGGAATCGTGCCACGGCGCATTCACTGATGCACTTCCTTGCAAGAGCGTGATCGTGACTGGAAGATTGTCATCTATGCTGTCATTCGGGCGGGCGTAGAAACATGCCTCCCTAATGCTCATGGGGGCGGGCTTTTCTTGCGGATGAAACGCGTTGGAGTCAAGTAATCGGGCTCTCGAGAGGAGTACGTTTTATTTCATGCTTGGTAAAGAGCACGTCTAACAATTTTCACAATTCCAAGTCAAGGAGCTGGAACGAGCAAACAAACGTGCAGTTGCTCAAACGTGGCAGTAGAAGGCACAAAGCAGAAAAGTGAAATAAAAACAATTTTTTATGTTACAGAACTAACAAAAAGACGTTATTTATTATGTGAAAATGCTTGCAAATCTACGATCGCCAGTTTTTAAAAGCGCTAGAGACGGCTGGGCTGAGATGTTTAATATTCCCCTTAATCGTTGTTGTTGACCCAGGTCAGGAAAGTCGTTAATATAAACAGCCGGTCCTGTTCGATTCAAGCGCGCTGGCAATTCAGCGAATGGAAGCGTCCATTTATTGCATTTCGCACTTGTAACCGGGTCAGCCATTTTTTTGCTGTTCCTATTTATATACACAAGCGTGCAAGAACATAAAAAGGAACAAATGAACAGGAAAGTAAGTGGAACAAAATGGCTTTTTTTATGTTTGGCTTAGATTGTTTCATGAAATTCGTTTTAAAGCATTCATCGGAAATAGCACGAACGGCTTTTGAAGCTGTTTGCCTTAGAGTGAGCGAACAAACAAACAACCCACCATAACGAGGCGAAACTCCACGGCTCATAAATGCACTTTTTTATTACCCGTTTATTTTCCTTCCCAACATTTTTCCCGTCCTCCCCCCGTTATATGTTATACCAATTATGAAATACCACCCTCTAAATGCCACCGGAAATGGGCTCGTGTCACGCGTCGCCCAAGAACCGCCTGCAATATGGCTTGCTGCCTACGCCAGCTGCATTCGTCTAATCCCAGGGTTTCAGTTTTTCTTGCCATGGAAGGTATAGCGCATTTCCCTACGCAGCACGCATCATCCCGCTCGTTTACTCAGTGGCAGCCTCGTTTCGTCGCAGCCGATCATTAACAAGCAAATGCTGTGGTGGCACCCATCAGCTTAATCTTTCTACAACCGTGCGACGTCTGAAGCCACGGACCACGGAAAATGAGGGTGAAAGGAACAACAAATAGGAATGGAAAACGAAATTAAAACAAGCGCGCGCACATGTGGGGCCATCCCGTTTTGCCATCTGATCCTTCGTTTCCTGCAACAAGCCTGCCGTAAGCGTGCCGAGAGTTTTCCTGCTTGCGCTTCTTTCTTTCCATGAGCGCCTGCCAGGAACGTGAAAAATCACTTACAGCTGCGTACTTTGGGTGCGTATTTGGCTACGCTTGCTTGCGTTTAAGTGCTGCCAAGATTGAAGCACATTCATGAGCGGTACTATGCGAACACGTGCTCGAAACGACTCATTTTCGAGGTGACTCATTCGCCACTACCACGTGCCTGTGATTCCTTCGGCTCTGTATCGTGTTTGTGGTTTAAAATTTACCCCTAAATTTGGTGACGTTTAGCTGATAGATGTCATAGTATGTTCCTAGAAATTCATGACGATTCATGATGGCAAAACCTCCTTCCCAAGTCTGATGACGACATTGAGCCATTAGATAAGCCCCCGTTTATACCCCTTCAAACTGGCATTTAAATTATGGAGGGGAAAAAGAATAAAAACGGACTAATCTGCACCCCCACCTCTCCCTCCCTCTTTCCCAATAGTAGCGGTGTCGAATGATGAATGAATCGATGAATCAATTTAATATTCGTCACAAAAATCATCCCCCGATGGATTACACGAGCGTGAAGAGGAAGCCCGTCTAATTAATGCGTCTATCCACCTAACTGGTCTCACGTGGCTTGCTTTGCATATAATTCCGGTTCTCTAGGTCATGTCTCCCGTCATGGGACAATACGCGCCAGATCAGCTGTATTTATTTCGGTCTCGCTCTTTCTGCCCGCTAACCCACGTTCCAGATGTGTAGGGTGCGCTCTCATCGTGGGTCGTTAAAAATTATATCGCTTGTTGAATGTGTGTGAGCACGTAGTAGATGGTTCGGCTATTTTTGGCACCGGGCAAGCAATAATTTTCCCAATTAATGTGAGAGAAAGCATCGAGGAAAACGCAAGCTGGAAAATGGCACCAGATGGAAGTTGGTTTCGCGATCGTCGCCCTTTAACCATCTCTTCTCTCAATGCTGGTATGGGTGTGTTTGTTTGGTAAAATCTTGAGTGCAATTTGTATGATGAATGCATCTACTTTTAGGATGCAGTTGCATGGCTCTCACCTACAGTGGGAATGGATTTAAAATAGAAACGATTCTCTAATGGGCGTGTGCGTTTGCTTTTCCTCTGGAGCGCCTGTAAAGCAAACACGTTTAGAAAATACACATATCATCGCAAAAATATATCCCATCTCGTTCCTGCGGGATGTGCTGAAGCGAGCGTTCTACGGATATTTTTCCTACCATATCTTTGGCAAACTTCGTTTACGACTATTTCACGAGCACTTTTAAAAAGCAATAAATTGAACGTGAAAAGTGTTGAATCTGTCCGGTCTGAGCGAAAAGCGAACGTCTTTGTGCCGGCACCATATCGGTTTGCTGCCGTATGCATGCATTTTTCGGTTGACTGCATACGGTTGTAAAATCTTGTACGTATACATGGCTGTGTGTGTACACGACGATCGGGATGATGCTTTGCAATTCGCGTGATGACAGCACATACGTCTCAGCATCTGGGAGAAGTTTCCTCGTGTTTCTCGACAGCATAAAAACTTCTTTTTATGACGCCCCACCGTCTGCTGAGCTGATGGAGTAGGAGGTACGATCAATGTCAGTGAATGTAAATTTATAGGGGATTGTGGTAGTTTTACGAGCGGAGGATATAGCGTGCAAAACTTTCACAATGTAGTGTGTGGCATCACGTCGTTGGTGTTATGTGCTTGGCACCACGTGGCAATTCCGGTAGCGATGCAAGTTTTTTTTACTGTTTAGTGTATGCGTGGTTTTTGGCATTACTTTATTTTATAAGTAATTTGATTCGTGAGTGTAATGCAACAAAATTAAAGCCTCATCGTAGAAAAATACAAATTAAATCAAGGACACATAATGTGAAGCCGGCGACATTGGATTTAATGGTTCGCCAAAACTGCCCTGACCTACCTCAATCAGGGACGGTTACTCACAACAACATGGCGCCTGGAAGCGCGCGTGGTTTGGTAATGAGCCTCGCTCACTCTCGCTCTTTTTGGCACTATTCGCGCGCATCTTCTCGCTCGCGAAACTAGACAAAAAAACAACAACCACGCCGTTGTGTGACGTCGCGCATTTACAGTTTCGCGCAACACATTTTCGCAATTTCAGTTGAGTGTGAAATTGCGAGGAAACGATCGACGTGTACTACACGTACACGCTCACGCCGGAAATTCCATCGCGGTCCATCGCCCGGATCAACAGAACCCGCTAAACTGTGACCACGTGGGAATGGTGCTGATTTCGGTCGGTGTGTAAAATCCCTAGACTCACCCGACGGAGGAAACACACTAACGCACCAGTTAGTGAGGAACGCACGGGTGAGTTCAACGAACCGCGATCGCGATCGTCTCATCTCGATCGGCCGTTCGCGGTTCCAGCTCTCGGGCGGGAGTCGCGATCGAGAGAAAACGAATGCGTGTGCGTGTGCGTAGAGACACCAAACCACGCACACGCTTTGGGGCGTCGAACTGCGTGCTGCGAGCTGCTGCGTCGAATATATAGCACGGCCCAATAATCAACATTGGCTTTCGGCCCGGCAGGCAGTAAAACGCCCTCGCCTTACGATATGGAAGGCTTTCTTCATGGTTCACTGCGCCACACACAATCATCTTACGTCCAAAGGGGGCACGACTTTCCTGACTCGGCCATTTTTCGGTCATCGCGCTCTCCCAGCACGAGTGTGTGCGTGTGTTGCTGCTGGTGTGCTTCTCGTGCGGTAATGAGTCGGCTCCAAATGCGGACGCCCACCCCCTTTCTGACGTCACGGCTGGACAGCGTAGTGGCGGATGGATTTGCGGATTTGCCGCTCCACAATCGATCGTTTATAAGAATTGTGCTAAAACCTCTGTCTCAAACCCATGGTAACGTGTGTGAGTTGGTGTGCTTCTTTTTTTGCACATGAGACCAACCCAACTAGCGAACCTACTGCCCCATGGTCGTCACGAATAAAATACGACCGTTTAGATTTCAGCTCGCCCCGTCTTCTCGTCCGCACTTCTCCTTTGGTGTCGCCAACCTAGCAGCTTGTTTTTGCACATGAAATGTGTATTACACGCGGTTGGTAATGGTCAGCTAGAGAGTTGCCAAATGGCGGCGCATGTGCGTTTGTGTATATGCTCGTGTTTGGTTTGCAGAACCGTTAACGAAATTTAATCACGTCGTCGCAACCGGTTTTTTTTTTCATTTCGGAATTTGTATTTTTCTATAATTTAGCATCCCCTTCTACCTTGGAATGCTGTTTGCTTAGAAACGAGCAGTTGGCGAAACTAGGCAGCGAACGGCATGTGTCAGAAACATGAATTTCGATTGCATTTCGATGACGCGTTTGGCATTGTTTTGTGTTCAAACGATTTCTTTGGCCATGGCTCAATCAATTCAATTCAATTTATTCAATTTATTGTGAAAACAAGTTTTCTATCAATTTTGTTTACTTTGAAATGCGTATAGCACAACTTTTTCATTCGTATCATATAATCTGGTTGTTTGAAAAATAATAAAAAAAACTCATAGAAAATTGAAAAAAAACATTTTGTCAAATAAAATATAATGATGAATTTATTGTATATGTAAGGAATTACTCTGTTTTAGCTTTATTCGTGCTTAAACACACTAGAAAAAGTGTCATTATGCCAACTAGGAAAACAATACTATCCCTGCAGCACCTGTGCTGCTGGGAGCTGGTTTCTTTACGAACGTGATTTATAGAAAATAACAAAAAAATCCTCCAAGAACTGCACGACGTCGATCTGTTGCGTTGGTGGTGGTACTGGTGGAATGATTCAACAAGAAATTGCAAACAACAAACAGGAACAAAAGCTACGAAAGTGTAAAACCTGTTCCGCCGCTGAAAACCGCATGCCACGAGTGGAAGTCCATTATTTAATGCTTGTCTTCGTATTCTTCTTGCTCTTCTTGTGTGCCCGTCACACAAAACCGGTACCACCACCTTCTCGCGAGTAGAGACGAGTGCATTGCACGTGAATTTCCACAAACAACCCCCCCCCAATTCATGTCCGGCGCCCATTACGCCTTCCGTTTCTCGTTTTCTAAGGCCTTTTTTGCAGAGGCATCTTTTTTTTTGCGTCTGCTAATACGCGCGAAAGGAAGTTTACAAATAAATGCGAAGAAAAACGTCCAACTGTTGCCGAACAAGAAAGATTAGAGCAATTTATAAGAGATTTCAACACCCTGATTCTTTAATGATGCAATTTCTCGTCCTCTCCCACCGAGTATCTCTTGTGGGAGGATGATGGGGAAGAGGATTTTCGATAACATTTTATGCGCTTTGTGTTGTGTCCTCTCCTGCTTGAACCGAAAAAGCGTGCCAATTATGTCGAATTAAAAAGGTGCAAATGGAACAATTTGCGTGACAGAGGCGGGCAACAGGGAAGAAGGTGCTTGACGGAAAGGATCAGCAAAAAGGCAAGTTTGTGTGTATATAAAAAAACGGTTTTAAATTTCATACCGTGTGCACTTTAGTTATCGTTTTTGATGATGTTTTAGTGATCGTTTTGCAATTAAAAAAACATAAAAAAGTGTTAAAAGCGCATCCATATATCATTGTCATAGTTTCCCTTTTCATTTTGTTTCAATAGGAAGGTTTTACGACGCGAGAGCCCGCCATTATACCGTAGGACACACCGGTTCCATAAATCTTGGGACCGTTGATTTGGATGTTAATTGATCCAAGTTTTGTGTTATAATAATCGCGCATTTTATTGGGCTTCTGGGTTTTTGAAACTCAGCGTCCCCCAAACTGCCGGTCATTCAACTAACAGCGTGTTTTAAAGATGAGTGTTGCTTACCATTTTCCCAGCAGGCGCGCGCACTTCGTTGTAAATCTTCTTCAGTTTAGGAAGGGACCGAGTCTAAATTGCGGTCACGAGCCCGGTGTGGACCATAGGTTTTGTGCCTATCGTAGACCTCTTTCGTTTGGAATGTGGTTTTTTATGCTTTTCTCCCTTTTTTTCCTTCTCCCCAAGCGCCTCGGGAGATAATCCCCTTTCACGTGATCGCGACCTGACGGGCTTATTGATTTCTCGATCGTCGTCTCGAAGGGGATGAGCGAGAAAAAAAATATAACCCGAAAGAAGATGAGACTCATAAACCGCATCCTATTTTTTTTATGTGCTCGTTCACCCCTCCCGAAACCCCACAATGTTGACTGTGGCCGACCGTTTACAACCCCCAAAACACGGCTCCACGGGGGTGTGGGTTGATGCGAGAGCCTTTTTAATGGGCTGTCCACTCGCGCGTTTGTTGGGCCGCGTGAGTCGATCGTTTAAATGTTGCATTTGATCTTGCCTCACTCGTTCTCCTCCATCCGTGAGGTTTCTCTTCTTTTTCGTCCTTCCGAGACGCCAGCAAAGGGGTGTGTTATCTTCTTCCTTTCTTTCGCCGTCGTTTCCACCTTACTTTAGGGGTGTGCAAGGGTTTCCATTCCCGACGTGGTGGAGGAGGGGACTGTGCCAAGGGGAGAAATGGCCCGAGAACGAGTGGCTAAAGTGAAGAGGAAAAGTTTATTGAACCTTCCGGGGGTCTCGTGCCTTCACCATCGGTCTGGAGGATCACCGTTTTTCGTCTGCTTGCCTGCCTGCCTGCCTGGACGTGGTTCTAGAGAACCCCTGTGCCAGGTCGTTTCCAATCACGTCTCGTGGTCGTCTTGCTCACTTGTTTCCTTCTCGCTTTTATTCCTCTCCTTCTCGCGCTCGCTGCCCTTCTGGTTCACTCATCACCGTCTACAGAAATACGCACTGCTGCGCAATATTAGCTCGCAAACAGCGAGGATAATTTCGAACCCGCTTTTTCCACCACGAAACTCACCTGATTGCATTTCTTGCCACCCCCTTTGCCACCCTTCCGATCGGGCGGTAAAGTGCATTCAACTGATCACGTCGACTCGGGGGTTGTTTGGCACATTTTTTTTCTTTGCTTAATTTTCTTCCGTCATTGTGTGATGGTCACCGTCGGTCGTCTGGGTCTGGGATGTTGACGGTGGATGGCTGATCTTGGGGAGAATTGTGCCACAACGCCATCGACATTAATTTCGCAACAGAATTTGCTTCTTTTTGCTTCTTTTTTTTGTATACTGCCGTGTTTGTGTGCTCGTTTGATGGGGGGTTTTTCTTTCCCGCTAATGGGTTACATTAAAAGGCGAGTTCATCGCGCTCGTTTATTGATGCTTTGCCTGTCCCAGTTTCATGTCCTCATGGCTCACTGTCCCTTTCAGTCCGAATTTAGGTTCAGAAGGACAAACGTTACATTTACCCGTTTTTAACGAAAGTTATTTTCAAACCCATATATTTTTCGTTATACTCATACAAAAATCGAAAAGAGGAGAAAATAGAAATACAAAATGGTTGAGCAATCAATCAATTTTTTTTTTAATTTGATATTAAAATTAAAAAAGGAAAAATAATTAGAACTATAACAATAAAAACAAAACTAGATGCGAAACCTTCGATAAACAAGGTTATTGGAAAACGGGTATAAGTTTTATGAAATCGTCAAAAACATATTTAAATTGAATATTTTGATACTGTAAATTATCTTGTCGCCATTGATCCCGGAACTAACCAACAGGATGTAGTAGGGAAAAATGAAACCCTCCATTCCAAAGGGCTCACCTTACACTGCCCGCGTTACACAACAGAGAGCCACTTTCTTCGAAGGCCTTTCCCGAAACCTTCAGTGCTCTTCAAGTCCACGGACGCGAACTCAGGCCAAGCGCCAAGACAAATGGGTAGCAGCAGCGCGAGTACATGAATTTACGGGACTGTCCCGGTTTTGCAAGTGCACTTTTTTTTCTTTGCTCCTGCTGGACTCCAATTTTGAGGCCAATTTCGCTGGTGTTGGTGAGCCACATTACGTTTTTCTTTTCGTTGCACCCAGGCGAACCGGTTCGGGTGGGTTGTTTTCCTTCTCGAATGGGAGATGCTTTTTTTTGTATCTTTCATCCATCCACACGCCCAAGGAGGAGGACTCATCTGGGGCCCTTGACGGGTCAGGTTGAGGCGTGAGAGCAATATGTGTATTGGTTTCTTTTTTCACTACGTCGATAAGAGAATACGCTTCGCCGGCTTCGAGAGCACGTGGGATAGGTTTTGGTTGTTTTTCCAATAACCAGCTGATTCTGGTAGAACGTGTTTTACGTCGAGCAGCATGTGGTTGGAAAACCGAAAACAGTGTTGTTTTTTAATAAGAGCTGTTTTCGCAAGAAACTCTTTTGTCGAGTTTGGTTGTAATATGAGTTTAATAATCATAAATTGTAATTCATAAATTGTATGCAGCATTTTATTCATTACACAACATTTACTGAATTTACAACATTCAGAAGCATACAAAAACAATAAAAAATATCGCATAACTTACTAAACTTTAATTAAATTGTACCCTCTGTAGCTCCATTTCTGTCTAAAATGGTAGCTAAAATATGAAGCATTCTATTTTAAATCGCAATCACAAATCCGCTGCATCAAAACTCTTAGCAAAGCCACACAAAAAAACGCAAACCAACACCAAATGTCGTCTTACTTTTTACGCGCACAGTAGCAACACCTCACCACAGGACCTGCTGCCGGCTTTTTTGAGACATCCATCAGTCGCATGTCTGAAACAGAAAACACCACCCTCGGGGAGGAAACAAAAAGTGCACTCAATTTGCACCGGCGGCCGACCGTTTCCCAGAATAAAATAAACCCTCATCCACACCATCATCCCCCGCTCGATGCGCTCCTTTTGCAACATGCGTTACGCGGGTCAGACTTTGTTGCGTTGCTTAAATTTCTGCGTGGACGCGCGAGACGGAAATAGCCGTCGCGAACGACGCAGCGTGTGCATCGTGGGGATCTGCACCCGGTTTCGATGCAGTTGGCAATTTTACAACGCCACCCCTAAAATGGACGATAAAAAGGGGGGGTGGATAAAAAGATTCAACACACACCGGAACGAAAAGCAACCCAGGTTTGTGTGTGTGTGTGCTCGTGTTTCGCCACTGCCAATCTGAGGGATAAGAAGATGCGCGCGCGCTCGTTCATCCTTTTGTAGGGGTGCATACCTTTTTATTTTATGTTGTTTTACTGCGCTCGGGTGCGCATTTTTGCGCACCGACGAACATAAATCTTGTGGAGCAGCAGCAGCAGCAGCAACAGCAAGAACGTAAAATCGCTGCCCCATCAAAGCCTCTGTCAAGTGAACAAAATGGAACGTAAAATAGAAGGATACCCAGAACTTCCCAGTAACCGATTCTACGTTTTGTGCCTCTGTTTTGATGTTGTTATTGTAAAAATAAATTATAGAAAATCAAACCACACACATTCGTTCGTTTAGTTCAGCAGAATAATTGGTGATTAAAGGCTTAATTGTTCAGGCAAAATGTGAGAGCAGGAAAAAAACAGAGATGCAAGTTAATCTTTTTGTGGTTTTTGTTAACACGTTTCGCCGAAAGCATTGAAAAGCATAAAGGTTTACACCAAAGGCAAATTACGGCCGCTGCAGAATTGCTAATAGGTCGTTTTGCTGTTGCTTTGCATCTAATGTTTAAACCCGTTTATTAAAAACACATTACCAAACCAAACCGGTGGTCTGCCGCATTTCTTCGCAAAAGGATCATTTGTTTTGGCTTTAGCTCGCTTACGAAAAAAGTGCCTGAAGGTAAAAGCGTTCGACTTACGAACGAAGGCGCAACAAACGGACATCCTCTCGTAGCTTGTGGTGTTTGGATTCATCGGTTGCATTCGAGAGATAGAACTCCGTTCTTTCTTTACTGGTTTTGGTGCAAAACAAAAAAACAAAAAAACGTCTCTCCCGCATGGCCGTTGCAGAAGAAACCGGTATGAAAAAGGGACACTCAAGGGTGGCTGGCAGCACTGATTAGCTCCTCGCAAGAGAAGAAGGCCACAAAACGGGGTCGTGCTTCGCTGTTGAGTAGAGAATAAGCACACACCTTCATCACACACGCGCGCGCAAACTTGAGTGCATTCACCGTGGGTGGTGGAATGCATTTTTTTGCACTTCTGAACCCAACGTTCGTCCGAATTGTTACAAGCGTGGTAAGAAAACAGGAGAGGGAGTTTTGTCCGCACAATAGTGTGCGGTGTGTCCTTGGTCGCGTTCGGATGCACCCGGTTCCGGTGGTGGGTCGTTGGCCTTTAGGGGGGTGTTTTTTCCGAACCCTTTTGCACCCTCGACACGGTGTTGAGGTCATTTATCTCGCGATAGGAGAAACTGCGCCAAGCTAAGAACGGCCGTTTTCTAGACCTTTTGTACTCTCGCAATGTCAATTCGTCACACTTCGGCTCTAGATATTGTCTCGGATGGCGTATCGCAAGCAAAGAAATTGATGTCAGGTTTCTACTGGCCCTGGCAAGTCGACCTTAAAACCCTAATCTTAACCGTCAATCTT